>NC_079366.1:635705-2005705 GCF_021018895.1 Seriola aureovittata | reverse complement strand
CAACACATTTTCCCCTTCATGTATAGAGGCTACATTTAATTATTCGTAGGCCTGCACACACATCTGAGAGACAGATGCCCCAGGAGCTGTTTGTGGGTCACTGCCTATGCCCAAGGGCAAATCACAAATCAGCAGCTTTGGAAAGGATTGCTGACAAATACAGCATAATACATGCACATTCATTGTTCTAAAGACAAAAAAAAAGGGGGGGGGGTGGTGGCTGTGTGGGGTTGGGTGGGGCATAACTGGAAACTGAAGTGATTGCTTTAGTTGCTGTACTCCAAACCAATTCCTATGTCTGAGCATAAAAAAAGTTGTAATTTATTTCGAAGTTGTTATGAGCATATTCTCTAAGAAAAAGATTATGTTGCATATAAAATGCTGCACGTGTCCCTCAGGAGTAATTGTAATGAGAGCTTGTCAGCTCAAAGTAACGACTTGAATGTGATTAGACAATACTCCTATGAGGTTGTCAAGGTGTTATGATTACACTTTTTCACTGGTTTGGTTAGTCCTCGTAATTATCATATATGTAATCATCCTTTTTAAAGTGGCATTAGATACCGTGAGAGACAACGCTGGAGAAACAAACAATGTAAGGTCATCCACAAGCCACAAATCCAGCGACGGTGCTGTCACAGTGTGCAGTAAACATCATGCACTAAGTTAATGTGAGAAACATATTCATATTATTTGTAACATGTAACCTATGGTGAAAAGTGTTTTCAAGTGAAACATTATATTTAGTGTTAATTTTGCAGATTACTGTCAGTGTGCGCTGACACATTGGAACACTGAGTCACTAATTTAGCCTGGGTGAATAAGAAAGTTTTCCCTAAAGAAAGTTGGCTGTGTCAGTGTGCAAGTATTTTGTTTTTACCAGAGGAAGGGGGGGGGGGGGGCACTTCTACACTGACGGACTACGGCTCGGAAGGAAAAAAGAGAATGTAAGAGGCTTAACAGAAATAATTTAGTGAATCGTATTAAATTACAGTTTCAAAAATTCCAAAGAGTATTGTAACGACGTAACCTTTTAACATAACCTTTGTCATTTTTGATGCATTCACTTGTTAATTTTGGGTCAAATAAAAGAGAAATAAGAAAGCTTCTGCAGTGTAGTAGACAGTTCAAATACTTTCCATCTGGATTCAGCATAGACAGTAAAGGGAGATGCATGCAAGGTATAGGCCACACAAATATATATCTATTACAGAAAATAGTGCAGTGGGAAAGTTGCAGAGGTATATGAAAGTGAGTTTGTTTAGTGACCGCTGTGAAGGTGTGTGGTAAGTGCAAACAGAAGCGAAAAGGAAAAAGAAAGAGAGAGAGAAAGAGCAAGAGAGCACATTAGGTATGTGGGCAGACAGGCCTCTGTGGCGGGGACAATGGCAGGGCTGAAATGTAAATGGAGCCGAGGCTGCAGCGTGAGGTTCCAGGAGGAAAGAGGAGACTAATTAATTGGACAGAATATATTACTTGTAATTATTGTTGGAATTTAAAACAAAAGAAAAATAAATGTTACATATAGTAATACAGGGGTCAAACTATAACATTTGAACCAAAGTTGAAAAACTGAAAACTTAAAAGTAATATGTTTTTAATAACTATAATGTAAAAGGACAAGGACATAGTAACATTAATATTGTTTGATAGTATAACAAATCATTTTTGTGTGTGACCAGGAAATTGTAAATACAACTGACTCTGTATTACAGTCCAACAGCACTGGTGACATGTATTCAGTGTTTCACAAAGTGGAATCCAGACCGTGTAAACTCAGAAAGAAAGAAAGGCGCAATAAATTCAGTGGTATTTAAATTTCAACTCTAATTATCATTTAGCTTCTGTTTATGTCATTAGTTTACGGCTTCACCAGAATATGGACAAGAGCAGTACAGTGATTTGTGTGTTATCAAACTAGTGTTTGTTCATCATTTTAACTTAGATGAAGCTCTGACCATATTATAATAGGAGTTTATACATGAACTATTTACTTACTACTTAGTTACATGGCCGACCTTCATGAACGGGGCTGGAGCCTGGACTTGTAATCTGACTGCACACGGCCAAGGGAAAGAGCTTCAGGCCTGGAACCGTTACTTTTACATGCAAGAGTTGAATATAATCTTACAATGCCAACAAAATACAACCATCAGCCTGTTACCTTTTCCTGTAACAAGCCACATTTCATCAATTTCCCTGTCACACATTCATTATTCACGACTCAAAATTTACCACTGATCATTTCAGGAAAGTGGCCTCAAGTGGTGGAAGTAATGTATGTGAATTGAAAAATAGTGATAAATTGTCAATCGATTTGATTCACGTTTAATTTGAAATCGTTTTGCAGCAAGCGCCGACTGAGAGTCAGGTTTTCACACAGAAAAATGATAATTATAAAAAATCGTTCAAGAAAAATCTTTACCCTGCCCCAAAGACCTCCACAATGTCACGCACTTCATTAGTAACGTACAAAAAATCTCACATACAAAAAGACTTTACGGATATATTTTCAACATAAATGCAAATGGAACCTTTTGTAACATTAATAAATTGCATTCACTTGTACAAGGCAATGTGTCTTCCCCTTATAAATCCACAAATAATTGCTTAATAAAACAAGATGAATCCCGTGTCAGTGAAGAGTCAAACCAAGAGCAACCTCCAATCCTGATGGATGTCTGACAGAAAATAGAATAAAAGAAAATGAGATAAAGGAAAAAAAGTGTATTTTCGCAGTTTCTATTATTGGTTTTCCTTTTTTTTCTCATAGGTATTTTATTTGATATTTTAGTTTGAAATACTGACAGTAAATGATATACTGAGTAAAAGATCAATGTTCAGTCAACTACATAATATCATCAAATATTCCTCATTCACATTATGGCCTTAATTTTGTCTATTAAAACACTCAGCACACACTCACATTGACTCGTGCATGTACACCCAAGTGTCCACACGCAAACACCCAGACACCCACTGACATGCCACAATCTGACTCACTGACACACTGACACACTACATCTGGGGACATTTCTGAAGGAAAATCATGCAGATTTATTCCTCCTATGGGTCAAAAGAGAGAGAACCCTGGGGAGTGAGAGAGAGAGAGAGAGAGAGAGAGAGCGATGAAGAAAGTAAGAATGAAAAACAGGGAGCTGAAAGAAAAGTACTGAATAATAATAATAATAAAACCGAGGGACAGAGAGAGAGAGAGTAAGGCTGTTGTACAGGACAGAGGGAGCTGTCTGTGTACATGAATACTGTGGAGGCCCTTTGACACACACACACACACACACACACACACACTCACACACACACACACACACACACAGAGCATGGCCTGTGGTCATGGTCAGGCTGTGTGCTGTGTACCATAGAGCGAAAGGACAGGTGTGTATTCAAGCGAAAATTCTCTCTGTGTCACTGTCAGTGTGTGTGTGCGTATGTGTGTGTGTTTATGTGTGTGGTGACTGTGGCTTTGGCTAAGGGTGATGCTCAACGATGTGCATGATTCTCCCTCTGTTATCCACACACACACACACACACACACAAAAGCTTCGTCATGCTGTCAGTAATCTATGGCATATATAATATAGCAGTAAACACACCCTCTTTCTTTGTGACACACGCAGACAGATGCTCTCACATGCCTGTCGAAGTGTTAGGACAAGCCAGTGTCACTCCTCTAGCTGCTTTGTGTGTCTTCTTTCCATCTCTCTCTCTCTCTCTCTCTCTCTCTCTCTCCAGGTAGAGAGGATGCCCCCATGTCAACTAGGTCATGATATCACCCCCAAATCACACGGGCACATATGCCACATATGTATGGCTATAGACATGAAGATGCTCTCCAGCTGTAAGTGTTCCCAGATTATGTAAATGAATACACATTTTGTGTGGTTTTTTTAAATGCTGGTAAACCCGCTAATAAAAGCTGACTAACCCTTTTCCACTGCCAGTCCTGTTTGTCACAGCGGGAAAAGGGTGCAACTGATAAATACCTGCATCTACTTCAGAGTCATGTGACCCGGATGTGAATGGTGATTGTTCCCTTTCCGACAAAAGCCTGATGTTGGCGAGTCTTAGCAGGTTTTCTGACCAGTGGAAAAAGGGGCTCTAGAGAGAGAGAGGGGTCACTGTAAATCAATACAAAGTTGTGCACCACCTTCATTAAAACACCAATGAGCTTTTGGAGGGATGTTGTTCGTCTCTCCAGTTGAGTCCAGAAACTTACAGAATCAACGCCAAGGAGCATTGAAGCTGTTCTGGTGGCACAACACCTTAGTAAGACACCTGTCTGTACAGAGCACCGGGACATTTCCTGTCTTCACCACAACCACCTGATAACATTTTAGACAAGTTGCCTGGCAAAATGGACATCGTGGTCAGAAGACAATTAGAGGCGGGAGCAGAGAGGGAGAAAATTAAAAAGAGCAAGCAAAAAATAAGCAACAAGTTCACCAATAAGCTAATTAAAAACACACACACACACACACACACACACACACACACACACACACAGTAAGTAAGTAGCTAAGTATTAATAACAGTGTAACACAATGCTCCAATGATACTTTCGGCATGCTTAATACTTGATTAAAGACTTGAGCTAACGCTGTACCTCATTGTCTTTTTTAAAAGTGTAGCTAATGGTTTCGCGTGTCTGGCCTTGTATATTTGTATGAGGGTTTCTGAGCGTTCATTCAGTCATAGCATAAATTCGTAAACTCAGTATATAAATATGCTACCTGTTGGTCAGTCATCTGGATAACCTTTCTCCCAGGTCAACGTAGTGGCCAAATTCATAACCAGGTTTTACATTAACCTACTGAGTGGTCAGGTGGTTTGTGTGTACTATATGTAGTGAGTAGTACACACAAAGGAGTTTCCATCAACGTCTGTGTTCTGAACACTCCCTTTTCTAAAAGGAAGGAACCATTTACATTACATGTTTATCCACAGTGAAACGGATAAAGGGACCATCGTGTTCTTTCTGCTTCTTTCTTAGGTACAAATTCGATAATGTGAAAGCAATCTCCTATATGTCCATGTGTATTATCAAGACACACACACACACACACACACACACACACACACACAGTATATGCTCTCACCCCCATTAAGTTCAAGTGGTTATGTGGCTTGATTGAAGGAATGTTTGACTCACAGGGAAACGGACACGCATACAGCTATGAAAATATGTTTGAAACCACTCTGGGATGTCTCTGTGTCAGTCTCCCATGTACCTATGTGCGTACATACTCACACACACACACTATGCACAAATTCCCATTCATAGATCAATTTACTAATGGCTACACGTGAAGTGCCAGATGAACTTGCCTTGAGGGGGGTTTAAATTTGTTTTCTTAGCTGAGTGCATGTGTGTCTTGCTCTTTTTTAGACACTGAGGTAATTTGGGTTTTCTTTCTTTCTTTCTTTCTTTCTTCAACAACGACTTTGTGCCCTGAACCTTGTGTTTTAATGTTCACTATTCTCCAAATTGCCTTAACAATATTGATCAAGTGTCAGGTACTGTGAAGCATGCCACATGTACAGCTACGTATACTATACGTTTGTCCATTGATTTCAGCTCAGGTGGGTGTATCAGGTATTAGTGATATTAGAAAAGTATCTTGTGCCATGTATTTTAGTGTTTATTTAATTAACAACAATAAATACCAAAGTCACATTTGAAAGAATCAAAAACCCCTTCAATCAAATTCAGAGAGAATCCATGTGTTGGGTTGCAGGGGCCAGTTGCCCAAAGCACCTTAAGTTAAGATCATAAAGTTTTATTAAAATGTATGTATTTAAGGTTTTCTCCTTACCTTGTTGTAATACTTAAAGAATCACATACGTCCATTAAACACTGCACATTGCCATTGCACAAAAGACGTTAGTGAACAAAGTAAGAAAAAACTAAAAACTAAATGTCCCTCTGAATCTGTCTTAACTGCTCAGTTTATGAGGATAAATGAAGAAAATGAACGGATTCCAAGAAGAGTGTGAGAACACAATGGAAACCCTTAAGGATGGGGAATTGATTCTTTGCAACACACTTAGGTAACTCCCTTAGCTAAGGAGAAATGAAACCTTATGTGTTATACTTCACTAAAAAATTTAAACTCTAAGTTGTTTTGTGCAACAGGCCCCAGGAGCTCAATTAATCCCATCAGCAGACAGAAATATAACGGATGACGGATGGACATAATTCCTGGAAATACAGGACTGAGGTGGGTTCACGTTGTTAAATGGGGAAATTCCACTGAATCTGATAAATCAGTATTCTACACTTTAAATCGAGTCTGAGGTTCAACATCTTGAATGGTGGCAGAGGGATGGAGAGCGTCTGCTGTGTTAGTCTGTCTCATTATTTTGGTAATTGATTCGTAGAAGAGGTACAAAGTCTTATTGATCAGTGTGAGTGGTATCAGTTTGCAGTGGTCGGTATCAGAATGTCATACACTGGAGAGGTTATCACTTCTTTGTAGAGAAAGAGGAGGTTCACAGAGGTGCCACTGGGATATTAATTGCACTTTCTGGATGAGCTCATTTCCAACAGCAGTTTAACCTGAGCCTTTACTTTCGTAGCCTCCCTTATTTTAAATGTGTAAAAATTGTCTTGTTTGAGAATAGTTTAAAGAATTCAATGATTATTTGTGTATGTGTGCGTGTGTATGTGTGTGTGTGTGTGTGTGTGTGTGTGTGTTTAATGCAACCATTTCAAGTTCTGTCTTCATAAAATGAAAAGAATGTCCAAGGGTTCATCCTCTGTGAATGATAACTGTGATCAATACATTGAAGACAGAGTTTTTGTTTTTAGCCTGATGATGGTGCTAAAGGAAAAGTCAGGGGGGGTTATCACTGATGAATATTCATATTAAATGTAATTCGCTTACATTTTGTTGTGGCCAAAAGAAGGAAGAAAGATGAAAAAGTGAATTTAAGATTCAAGAAAAGAAAGTAATCACAGCCAGTTAAATTTTTAGAGCCATGAAACGGCCGTGAAAACGCTGCAATCGGGTTTTGTTTCTATTTTGATGGTGACTTTGGGAGGAAGAATGGAAGAGCAAAAAAAAATCAAACAATGTGGAAGGGGGAAAAAAAAAAGAGGTGTCGGTAAACACCATTTACATGAAATATGGCCAATATCCAGCAGTCTAATTCTCCTTTCGGGGCAGAGTGTGTGTGTCTGGGGAGAAAACTATCCAAGCTGGTGGATCCACACTAAGTCCTGCTGACTGGGCACTTTTACATGGAAAATAAAAAGGGGACGGGAGGCTGTGAGATGGAGCCATTCACACATTTTACACACTCACACACACAAACGCACATGCACCTTTATGCGAATATGTCCACGCGCACGCACAGATTCTTGTTCTCCACGGCAGTTCATCTCCTCTAGCACCAGCTTTATGTTGTCAGGTGTGGTGGTTTCTGTCATCCTTATGGCAGTTATACTATTTCTTCACATGGCACATTATTATATCAAAATCTATAAAACTCTGTGTTATTACAGAACAAGCATCTTCAACTTGGCCCAAACAGAAGCAAAAAAAAATCACTTTTTAAGTCACTGACATCGCAATTTTAGAAAGCATTTTGTTATAATAATGGCCATGTAGACACTAACACTGCAATATTCAGGAAAAAAAAATCTAAATGGAGACAAAATGATCATTTAAAATTTATGGCCCATTGTTGGAATTCAATTCAGTAATCACAATATGTGTACTGGGCTCCAAATTCAGTTCTGGAAAAGTAAACTTGAACACTAATGGCAAGCAAAAACCTTTTCTTCAAAAACAGTAAGCTGTAGTTTCATAATTGCAATTATAGACACTGAAAAGCCGTTATTCATTTAGCCTTATTGAACCTTGAGTCATAGAAATGCTGATGTTAATTTCACAGCTTTGTACACTACTGTTCTCATTGCAATGCTAAGACTTCCTAAGGGCTATTATTTCTGCATAATGTAAAAATCACATTTAAGATAAAATAGAAGTGAGGTCACTTTTGTTGATTTATGGTCAAATTAATTTTGTAATTTTCAGCCTATTATAAAATAATTTGGTCAGTGGCTACACATCCAATCTGAAAGATCCTCATCAGTGGGGTTGTCAGGTTGTACACTCATAATTCTACAAAACCCAACATGGCCATGAATGTTTTGAACGTATAATGTCGAAATAAGAGCTGTCACTTAGAGAAAGCAGCAGATTCTTTAGTGGACACAGATGAAAATGTGATTGATTTCCTCAACTGGATGAATAAGACAAATGAGTGTTTGCTTTTAAATTTGTCATTCTTACTTTAGATAGTTTACTTTAGATAATAATACCTGTTATGTATATTAAGAGGATTTTGTCTATACTTTTAGATTTGAACTAGTTTGATTCTCTTTTATTGCATCTTGACTGAATATTGTGAAGCAAGCGAAGCTTTATTTATACAGCACATTTCGCTCACAGTGACACTCTGTGTAAATGGTTCATCCTGTTCTGATTGGGTATTTCTTTATTTACTTATTTATATATTTTTGAGTGCACAAACTTTCTCACTGAGTGACTGAGAGGCGTGTGAAAAGCTTACAAGCTTTTATTTCCCAGTACCAACTTTATTTGACCTCAGCCTCCGTGTTCACCTTTGGCGATGTCCTGCTCCTGTCCACATTGATGGCTTATTGATTTACATAACTTTTTGCCTCAGGCCTCAGAAGTCTGTTGTGGGTTTTTCCTCTCAAAAACCTATTGTGCGCATGGATGATATTTTTTGAATGCAATGGTACTTTTAAATACACAGACACAACATATTACCAATGTGAAGAGATGTTTTAGTCATTAAACAGTGAGAGTATTTAAGATGTCTACAGGAGACATGACTACTGTTTCAATGGCATTTTGATGTTTATATTTAAACATTTAGCAGGTTTAATGGAAGCCGTGCTGCATATAGACCATAATGTGCCTGTAAACCGGTGACTCAGCTATTGGATAGCAGAGAGAGCAGGAGAGAGGGAGGGAGAGAGAGAAGTCACGGCTAACGAGGCTTCATACTAACGACTATGATCGACTCTACATATCAAACAGAGGGAGTCAGACATAAAGACCTGCCTCTAATAAAAGTCTGTTACGCTCTGGGGTTGAAGTTAATAAGGACTAAACTATAATGGATCCCAGACGGAAATAAAGGCAAAAAAAATAAAAAAATAAAAAATAAGACAGTCTGTCTCTTCTAACTTTCTCTCTGCGTGATCATGTTACAGTAAATACAGCTGGAATCTCAGCTCAGACTTTGTCTTTCATTTATGTGTTTGGTGATCAGATGACGTTGCAGGTGGTCCAAAGAGATACTAGATTTTGAACCCACTGTATATCACTAGTTGCACTCAAGCAATTACAGCTCTCTTTTTATTTTTAGTAACTTTCTCACATCCCACGGTTGTTTACAAGCTGCACAGATCAAGCTTACTAGTTACCTCCTAAGCAGTTAGTGATAGCCTCACTCTCTCTCTCTGATAAAGTCCTCCCTGAGTTTTTCGGACTGCCTGCATTTGATGTCCAGTCCAGTGTGCACAACGATATCAGACACAGTGATTTGGCCACAAAGGAGCTGAAGAGAGGAATTGATAACCAGAGTTTGAGAACCTGGATAGCAGCATGGCGAAAACTGGAGTATCAAACCGGATAGCTGGTTAGCAACAGCGGGAAAGAGAGTTGAGAGACTGATGGTGAATCGACGAGTGATCTCTCCTCCTTCAAACAAATAGAAAAATTGAGTTTCCCCTGCTTTCAGTTCAGTCCTGAATGTTTAATCGTCATCATAAAACTAGAAAGTGCTCTGAGAAGACGTTATTTGGCGTCTCTGTTGTTATGGGGATGGATGTGGGCCGCCAACATTTTGGAGATTTTCAAGTGGACCATGAGTTGGAAAGAGTTGGGAACCGCTGCTCTACAGTTACAGGTTTTGGTCAAGTCACATCAGAGCTCCTCCTTTAGTGGTTTTGTGGTGCTTTTACGAGTGTCACACCACTCGCATGTGTTACTGAATGAGAGTGACAATAATACAGTTGACTTATATGTCACCTATGTTATTATCACATATATACATTCTCTGGAAAAATAAACATATAAGTTTATAACATATATATAATACCCCTTATTAAAATATTTATGTGTCCATATATTAAAAATATCTATATGATGAATTTATATGGCATAACATGTTGCAACCAATTTATTTATATTTGATTTTTATATGTTCAAGTTTATTAAAACAACAAACATATAGAAAGTCTATATGCTTATAAAGGTTTTTTATTATTCATTTCTCATTCATTTTAAACATGTTTATCTTCACATTCTGGGAAAGTGGTCTCAGACTTATTGAACTCTACTGTATATAATTACAACATGTAACATGTCTCCAAGTTAAGCATACATACATAAACATAGATGTTTGCATTGGCTAGACATATATGTCAAAATCTGAATTGTTCCAATTTCTAACAGCTTTGATGTATACATTTTAAATTACATTATTTTAATTTACGTACGTATATGTCATATATGGAAATTCAATATATGTACTGTACATATATTTGCGTATGGCCAGAAGTAAGACGTATAGAATATTACTTCCACAACTTTACTGTAAACGTCTCTTTGTTTTTTCCCTCAAGCACATGAGAATCCAGGCAGCCAGGCAGCCAGCCGATCTTTCTCTGTCCCCCACCTCCCTTTCTACTCCTCCCTCTCCCCTCCTTTTACTGAGGCTGTCTGTGCTGGACCATCAGCTGCCCTGGGACCCCCACCCCCCCCCCCCCCCCCCACCCCCCCCACCGGCTGCAGGTGCCTCACTCCAGATGCTTTTGATCTAGATCTTCGTCCTCCAGGAGTCCAGCCTCCTCCTTGTCTCTCGCTCCCTCTGCATGTTTGTTTCCTCCTCCTAGATGATTCTGTGATGTGCTGTTTGTGTAGTCTTTCCTCTTTCCGAGTTCATGGTGGAGATGAGGTTGTATAGCTCAGGTCTCTATCTGTTGGCAGTACCTGTATAATGTTGTCATCCTGATTGTTCATACTGTAAACCTACTTCGCTGCTCTGTTCTTTACACGACATGTACTGCATGTACTGCGTCCTGGAGGAGGGATCCCTCGTGTTGCTTTTCTTGAGATTTTTTTTTTTCAGATATATATTTTTTCTTTTCATGGGGAGTTTTTCTTCATCTAATTTGAGGTTTTAAGGACAGAGGGTGTGAGATGCCCCTCTAGGCAAAAATTAGTGATTTGTGATATTGAGCTATATAAATAAAATTTGACTTGACTACAAACTACAAACAAACCCGTGCCCCATTTCTTTGGTCCTGACCCATCACTAAAGGCCTACAGCAATGAGGACAGTGAAAAGAGGATATAATTCCCTTGAATATTTATGTGGAATAGAGGCCTATCCTCTGTGTGATATATCGAATCCAAACTCAAGCCATTTGACGGTTGCAGTATTTGAAGAATCACAGGAGGGGGCTGCTTGAAAATCCCCTACTGTGGTGGTTCTTTAAACTTTCTCAGCCGGGGACAGAAATGGAATAAATTTTTGCTTCTCTCACGGACTCAAACTCATTAGGACGCTGTTGTTATGGTAGGACCAACCAAAAACAGGGACCATGACCCAGTTTTGGGGTCTCCACTCATAACATAAAGAAATATTTCATTTTTGGCATAAGAATTCCAATGACAGTACTGTACACAGAGTGTTGGCTATAGTGTGCATTCAGTTCTGATGCAGAGATGTCTGATTTCTCCTTGATCAAAACATACAGATCACTTTAAAGATTGCCCACAAGTTAAAATTGATTTTCAAATACTAAAATAAACTGTATCACTATCACTGGAGAGCTGATGTTAGATGGGTGACTGTTGTGAACTCACAAATCGTGAGCAGAAATATAACAATAAAGCCTAAATTAGTTGTATTTGTTTATGATTTTACCAGTATGTATATTTGAATACATCTTATGTATCAGATATATTTAGAATTATACTTCCTTCATAATGGTTTTATCAGGATGTGTTAAATATTGTTTTCTAACGATATTGTGTTGTTGACTTTACTTCATGCATCATACTGACCTCACGGTTGGAATGTGTGGTGGAATATCTGCTGAGAGATATCTAACTATGAACAGAGGAATCTCTGTGTCTTTCAGTATTTTGATTTTCTCAACAACCGCTCATCGACTTCCATCTTTGCAGGTGTTGCTGAGGACCCGAGTACGCTGCACACTGTTGACTGTGAAGTTTTTTTTTTGGATGAGCGGTACTTCAGAAACATAGATGGAGAAACATTAAACCAGGGCGACTCATCCACGTAACCGAGCGTGCATTCCCCGGAAACCAAGCAAAACAAACTTGAGTGTAAAGAGCAAAAACATGCTCTCCAAAGTTGTTAATATTGCAGGGAAGGTGATTGAGAAGTCATAAAACAACTTTGCAATATATTTGAGAGTGCTGTACATAGGAAGACTAAACACATAGTTGCAGATACCTCACACCCACTACACTCAGAGTTTGAACTGCTTCCATCTGGCCGTCGATTCAGGGCCCCAAGGGCCAGCCGGAGCACATACAAGAAGTCTTTTATTCCCTACGCGGTACAGGCATCGAACACGTAAGATTGGCTCTCTGGTATTTATATAACCCATCTGCTGCTACCTGCTCATTTGCCTATTGTGTGTACATATTGTATGCTTTAATGGTGTCCACTGAGGTGAACAATAAACTCAATCAATCAATCAATCAAGCTCTGCAAATAAGAAATGGCTTCTCACATCTGTACAACAGCTATGGTCACTTGGATCAAAAGCTCCCTTTGTTTAAAACACAATACAGCACCGTTTACTTTTTATCCTGATATATTTGAATTATTAACAGGTTATTTATGCACTGCTGCTGTTATGGTAACATGATGTAACACCATGTGTCATAATGTTGTTATTTGGCCGTGTTATAGTTTCAGTTTGCTTTAACAGCCGTGTATGAGTGAGAACAATGGCTTAAACTAACGTTACAGTCTGTTGTTACACTCAGTCATTTCTAATCATTTCCTTTCTGATGCACAAATACATTTGACAGACATTTTCTTAAGTGCATGTGACTCCATTGGTAAAATAAATCCATTAAAAAACAATTTTGATTAAATTAATCTGCACTAACAGGCCAATGTGTTAGGTACACCTACACAAAACTAATGTAGTGTAATACAATGTATTGTCAATCTTAATTTACATAACTGGGATGGGCAAAATATTAGGAACACCCCTCAGTTATCACCAAGTACAGTTCAACAGCTCCACAAATTACAGCCTCCAAAATCAACAACAATTTCAAACAGATTCAATAAAAACTGAACATTATAAGAGAAGTCATTGCAGGCTTGTTGTAAACTGCATAAGATTTCAGTATAAGCTCAATATACCAAATACATTGGAGAGTGAGTGTATGTGTCACAGAAATCCTTATGAATTTGTGGTCCAGTATTTTTTAATGAGGTATCTGACAAATAGGGTCTATTATTGTTATTATCATCATAACGCAGCAGTGACATGGAGATTAGATGATGAAGATAAGATGACTGAATGAAATATTGATCTATTAATAATAAGATTTACGAACACATTTCGCATGGGCACTGCACTCATGGTGGTAATTTTGAAAAAATAAAAATATATATACAGTATATATGTATATATATATATATTTTTTTTAATATATATATATATATATATATATATATATATACATATATACTCTATATGCATGTGTATATTATTTCACAGTCTTTAAATTTCTGGGTGAAAAAGTTTCATCCTTGTGAAAGCAGAAAAGCATCTTTGACAATATTATAAAACAATGTTTTATAATATTATCCGGATAAATCCTGCTGAGTTAGAAGCTCTGCTGTCAGCATACTGTAGGAAAACATTTAGTGGGATAAAACCAGGTGGACTTTTCTCTTTTCTCTGTTGTGTTCAGACCTCCTGCGAGCTGGGTTACCCACAAGGCCACTTGCTTTGGGATGTATAGGTAGCTCAGCAGATTTGAAAGCGTTGCTATGGGATTAGCAGTTCACTATGTCTGATTGATTAGAAACAGTAGTGACACTGCATATCTGACAGTCTGCCAACTCCATGTGCAGTTTCTCTATAGGCCAATGTGTAGGTGTGTATGTGACTGGCCATGTGTCTGTACTACCTACACTGTTATGTGCGATTATGCAAGTCTCTGTTATGTAAAACTATGCAGCGTGGGTATAGGTTTATAATGAGTGTGCCTTTCTGACTAACCATATGTAATGTGTCCAGGGGAGCCAGTATGTGTGTGAGTGAGTGCATTAGTGTCTAGTCTACTTGTGTGATCAGGTAGGAAGTGGAAGAATTCTGACATATGACGGAGAGAAGGGAACATTGAGATTGACAGACCAGACCGTATTGTGACCGCTTGGTCCTTGGGGTCTTTCAGAAAAGGCCATGTCTTCAACGCGCTGATGTGATTTCCATAGCTATTGGACCAGTCATAATATTTGAGCCACTTTTGGGACCAATTCTTTGATTGAAAGAACAGTTTGAGAGAGAGACAGAAGGAAAGAAAAGGGAAGAAGGCGGCATCGTGTGATCACTCTGAGAACAAGAGAAAGAAACAGATCTTGAGAGGGAAAAAAAACTGATCTGACCTTTTCTAGTCAATAGCAACTTCCAGCCAGATTCCTTTAGGCTTTTTCACCATATACGTGATAATATACCTCCATTATCATGGTCATCCGCAAATATTTACATCAGTTCTGTGCAGTTTCTGCTCAGTGGCAGATTCATTTAGACCTTGAATTCAACTTCATGGCAGGATGCTTCTTTAAAACAGGAAGTAATGAAGCATCCCTGATGGTTCATTTAGCTGTGGGTGACTGAAGTAATAACAGTGTTAAATCTGCTTCATATAGATGTCTATAATATACTGAAACCTAAATATATGGCTAAAGTGAGAAAGAGTGAGAAAGATTTTAAAGAGGCAGAGACGGAGCAATAGACTCTTTGGGCTGACTGGGTGGTTCCAGTAATGTTCAGTTTGCTGTTCCTTTGACATGGATTCCATTCATTGAGATGAATAAAACATTTTAAATTGTCAGTCAAATGTATTGAGTTTGACTTGGGGCCCTATCTTAGAAGTTTCTTTGCTACTTTCAGACCAATGCAGTTGTTATTTTTCCCGTTCATTACCTGGACTAAATTTGTCCACCAGAGTTTTATAACGTACAGAAGATATATTTACACTTCTTATCATTTAACATCAAATATTTCTAACGTTGTGATTTGTGCTGTTACTTCCCTGTAGAGCTGTGAACAGCGCGTTAATTCACTCAGACATTCATTGCTCTTCAGAGTGAACAGAGCTGCTGCCTGTGTCAGGACTGGGCTCACTGGTCAGGACTGGGCTCACTGGTCAGGACTGGACCCACTGGTAAGGACTGGACCCACTGGTAAGGACTGGGCTCACTGGTCAGGACTGGGCTCACTGGTCAGGACTGGGCCACTGGTAAGGACTGGGCTCACTGGTCAGGACTGGGCTCACTGGTCAGGACTGGGCTCACTGGTCAGGACTGGACCCACTGGTAAGGACTGGGCTCACTGATCAGGACTGGACCCACTGGTCAGGACTGGGCTCACTGGTCAGGACTGGGCTCACTGGTCAGGACTGGACCCACTGGTCAGGTCTGGGCTCACTGGTCAGGACTGGGCTCACTGGTCAGAACTGGACCCACTGGTAAGGACTGGGCTCACTGGTCAGGACTGGACCCACTGGTCAGGACTGGGCTCACTGGTCAGGACTGGGCTCACTGGTCAGGACTGGGATCACTGGTAAGGACTGGGCTCACTGGTCAGGACTGGGCTCACTGGTAAGGACTGGGCTCACTGGAAAGGACTGGGCTCACTGGTAAGGACTGGACCCACTGGTCAGGACTGGGCTCACTGGTCAGGACTGGGCTCACTGGTCAGGACTGGGCTCATTGGTCAGGACTGGACCCACTGGTCAGGACTGGGCTCACTGGTCAGGACTGGGCTCACTGGTCAGGACTGGGCTCATTGGTCAGGACTGGACCCACTGGTCAGGACTGGGCTCACTGGTCAGGACTGGACCACTGGTAAGGACTGGGCTCACTGGTCAGGACTGGCTCACTGGTCAGGACTGGGCTCACTGGTCAGGACTGGACCCACTGGTAAGGACTGGGCTCATGGTCAGGACTGGACCCACTGGTCAGGACTGGGCTCACTGGTCAGGACTGGGCTCACTGGTCAGGACTGGACCCACTGGTCAGGTCTGGGCTCACTGGAAAGGACTGGGCTCATGGTCAGGACTGGGCTCACTGGTCAGAACTGGACCCACTGGTAAGGACTGGGCTCACTGGTCAGGACTGGACCCACTGGTCAGGACTGGGCTCACTGGTCAGGACTGGGCTCACTGGTCAGGACTGGGATCACTGGTAAGGACTGGGCTCACTGGTCAGGACTGGGCTCACTGGTAAGGACTGGGCTCACTGGAAAGGACTGGGCTCACTGGTAAGGACTGGACCCACTGGTCAGGACTGGGCTCATGGTCAGGACTGGGCTCATGGTCAGGACTGGGCTCATTGGTCAGGACTGGACCCACTGGTCAGGACTGGGCTCACTGGTCAGGACTGGGCTCACTGGTCAGGACTGGGCTCATTGGTCAGGACTGGACCCACTGGTCAGGACTGGGCTCACTGGTCAGGACTGGGATCACTGGTAAGGACTGGGCTCACTGGTCAGGACTGGGCTCACTGGTAAGGACTGGGCTCACTGGAAAGGACTGGGCTCACTGGTAAGGACTGGACCCACTGGTCAGGACTGGGCTCACTGGTCAGGACTGGGCTCACTGGTCAGGACTGGGCTCATTGGTCAGGACTGGACCCACTGGTCAGGACTGGGCTCACTGGTCAGGACTGGGCTCACTGGTCAGGACTGGGCTCATTGGTCAGGACTGGACCCACTGGTCAGGTCTGGGCTCACTGGTCAGGACTGGGCTCACTGGTCAGAACTGGACCCACTGGTAAGGACTGGGCTCACTGGTCAGTCACAATATGTGATCAACTCATCACAAACAGAATCTAGCTAGATGAGAGACTGTGCCACTATAATAGCAATAGGGGAAAAGAGAGATGGCACTGTGATTCGTTTATGCTTATGAATAATCAAAAGAGTAAGTACAATCCTTTTGAACACTGCGCCTGGAGCAGCGACTGTTTCTTCCACAAATAAAATAGCAAAAAAGACATGAACATGCCCTAAATGCACTTGCGCCACGCGCTTCAGACCATGAGCTTTGGATCGTTAAAATAGACCTGATGACCTCATTCTGGTTTTAGGAAACCATAATATGCTACATAGAGTAAAAAATAAAACCGGGATAATGTGGTATGTAAATATCCACCGTACTTAGGTGCATCCTAGATGCACATAGTAGTTACGGTTGGATATCATTTTATTGACTCTGTATTATGGGTGCCACTCACCTGTGTTTTTTAGATCATCACATTGTTATTACCTTTTGCAGGTGGGGGTGGGCGAGGGGAGGGGGTTGAAAGCACAGCTGTTGCATTTTAATTCATTGTATGTAGTGGTCACAAAATAAGTTGCTGCAAAAAAATTGGTTCTCCTGAACACAGATTTCTCCATTCCTCCTTCTTTCCGGCTCTTGTGTATGTGTGTGTGTGCGTGTGTGTGTGTGGGTGTGTGTGTGTGTGTGTGTGTGTGTGCGTGTGTGTGTGTGTGTTTGTGTGCGTGTGGCTTTCACTCTCTCCCCCTCATTATAAACACAAAAAATGACTTCTGTTGTGGGCATGTGTGTTAAGACACGGTCAGTGACAAATTAAATGCATTACATACATTCACAAGTGAATTTCAGGCTATTTCAGACCTAGCACACAAAGAAAGTAGTCTTGTGTGTCTCACACACAAACACACACACACACACGCACACACATACACATACACATACACTGTTTGTCTGTGGTAAAGGAATTCGAGAGAAAGTTGGTTCCCTGCACAGAAGGCGGTAAAGAATTTTGTCAAAGCTTTAGCGATGGCTGGTGCAGTGATTCTTTGGGAACTGCCTAAGAAAAATGAGTGGAGGCGCAACAGAAACTGCTTACCAGACTTTGTTCTGGGCAGTACACCAACACAGTGTACAATGACTACACCTGTTTTTGTGTACCTACGATATGGCAGGTGCAGACAGTTTTACAGAAATGCTTTAGGATATGATCATATGTCTTAGTGACACCTAGACTCGTGAAAAACAGAGACCAGAGAAATATCTTCACTCAATTCAACTCACAGTAACCGCACCATCAGAAGTAGGAACGATGTAGTTCGTACTGATGCATCTTAATAGCTGTCTCTGCCTCCAATCTTCTGAACTCTCGCCCTCGCTTCTCTCTCTCCAGCTGAAGAAGAGTAAAGTGCACTTTTAAGCCAGCATCTAACCTAGAGGCGGGAGATGACTCTACAGAAAACAGGTCAAACTGTAGCAACGTGACCAGCTTTTTTTCCTCAGAGAAGCCCTCACACCCAGGGATACTGCTGCCATCGCCACAGCCACCAAACCAGGACATTCTACAGACATCAGAAAGTTGAAAACACCTTTACCAGCCAAACCATGTAGAAGAGTCACTTCAGTTCTATTTCAGCGAGGGAACCTGAGCCAGATATGGAATAACGCTCTGCAGTGTCACACAGGTGATGAATGTGGAAAGTAGGATTAACCACAAACTCCAAATCAAATCCTGCTGCACTCACCAAGGGACGAACAAAGTGAAAGCAAAATGAGACTGTCCTCCAAAACAAGCCCATAGGTCGTCTGTGCAGCAGGTTACTACCACCCATAGTTACGTTTGCTAGGCAACATCTGGTGGTCAACAGTGACAAACTCCACGTCCGGAGGAGGTTGTGGTGGATGGCAGTGGTGTTCGATTCCCATGTGAAAGCAGCAGTTTGTTTCTATTATCCATGACGGTTCGACAAAGTTAACCACGTTCTTATTATTCTAACTTGGCCTGAACGACATGAGGAAAATCTGCGATGTGCGATGACCCTGCTCAATATTGCGATGACGATATAACTTGCAATAAATGAACAAATGTCGAAGTGTACAGATACAGTTTTGTATGAAGCTGAATGAAGAACACAGACAAAGGTCACTATCGGTCATCTCCTCCGTCCTCCTCCCTCTGCTGTTGGTAGTGCAGATAGTTCACTATTAGCTCAATGTCAGTGTGCTGCGCTCATGTAAAACTAACTCTGGCGGATGGAGAGGTTGAAGATGTGGCTTTTCTACATGTTTAAATCTTTCTGAACAGGTGGTGTGATGCAGGACGCTAATTGATTTTTTACTCGCAAAGGTTGTGATGACACTCACGGAGCTACGACGGTAGTTGTTGTCAGTCCTGGTAAAAAGTTCACTCCTCACTGGTCTCCACTTCCGTGTGCTGACTACTGTGTGTGTGTGTGTGTGTGTGAGAGGCTGCAGCTCATCATCAAAAGGCGGTCGCATGTGTAAATAAAAATATGTTTTCTAATTCATTGTGTTTCAGTCAGTCTTTTGCAATGTTTTTATTGCACATGTTCAAATCGCAAGTATGATGAATATATGATTTATTGCTCATCACTAATTGTAACCATGACAACAAAGATCATCTAATGTTGAGGAAGTACTTATTTTAACCTTTTCCTAAAGTTAACCAAGCCATGACTGTTATTATGGTAACGGTGGTGACGAAGGTATGCTGCACGACGAAGGTACGACCCCCCCACCCCCAGGATTACTCCTAAAAACAAGGATGGCAAAATAATAAAAAAGTGCCCAATGGAAAGACTGATACAGCCTGGACACTTACCTGTCTACCTGCCAATGACAGCCAATGGAGAAAATACTGACACAAAGAGACAAACTTCCCCCTTGGGGACAATTCGAAGTGGAAGCTGAAACTGAAGAAAAAGTATTCTCTCCTCTTTTACTGCCTAAATCTAACAGACAAACACATACACACGTACATTTGTGCTGCATACAGCAAATTAATGATGCAACTTGCCGAGCCTCAAACACACCACTGTTGCCTTCTGTTTTGGAGGGACAGAGTTAACAGTTCTTTTGAGCTGTATTGTGAGGACTTGCAATAAAAGTGCTCTCAAGCTCTCAGACAAATGACAGGAACTGTAATTTCCACAAATCATTCCAATTTCCCTGCACTACACATTATAATGAAAGCAGTTGTCAACAAGCAATTCATCATAACACTTACCATTGACTTTTGACATTGGTGTGTTTGAAGATTTCATAAAAAAAAAAAAGAAGACAAACAAGTGATGCCACTGTTTCATAACACTGTGGCTTCAAAATTAGAAACTTTGACCTGCACAAAAATATAATGTTAAATATTAACACGTATAAATCAGTTTATCTAAAAGCGTTTTTGCTGGTTGACTGTATCTTTAAAATTGGACAATTTACACAAAAAAGCAGTGAGATTATGGGACGTTTCATATGACAGTGACATCACTCTGTGTCAGTGTGTTCTGTTCTCTTAGTGGAACTTGTATTAAAAAGAATAACCATAACAAAGTACACTGATGCCTCTTCTGTGAGTCTCCACTGGAACAAAAAGCCTGTTGCAAAAAGCAGCAATAAATAAAAAAACTGAATTAAATTACACAAAAAAATTGATTATGACAATGTAACGTATGACCAAATGTGCTTCACAGCATTTTAATATGGGAATACACACATTGGCATGCATGAGCAGTTGTAAAGTTCTGTAAAAATGTGTTTAATATTTACAAAATGGAATTGTAACTTGGTTTATGAAAATGAATTTTAAGAAAACCGTCACAAGCCTTTTCACAGCAGGTATATTGACATGTAGAGCTTTAGCAATGATAGCAGTATTGACAATAGCTCAGTTCCATGAAGCGCCCCAGTAAGTCATGACAGTATGAGAGTGAGCCGGCATGACCCAGAAACTGAAACAGCGAGTTACCATTAATGTTGTTACTGTTTTCTTCTTTTCTTAAATTCAAATGATCAAACAATTAATTAAATTTATAAAAGACAAAAAAGAAAAGGAATCTAGAACATTATGACAGGCTTTCCATGACCTGTAGTGTAAACGTGACTGTGTGTGTAACTGTAGATATTAATGGTAGCTGATACAGAAATGACCCTCCTACCTTACCCTGTGTGTGAGCTTTACTACTCTCTACAATTCCCATGTAATTACCAACCAACCCTCCTTATTCCACTTCACAATATTTCACAGTAACTCCAGGTAATTATACAAGTACAACTTGTAATTATAGAAATTTTACTTGACTGTTATTTCACGGCAATTTCTTCACAATTACAAAATAATTATTGTGTTATATTTAATGGCCTGTAAATTACAGTGTTACCAAATAGTTTTATTTAGACCCTATTTAGATCGACACACTGACATTGGTCAAACCTGAGTCTGCAGTCGATCTTAGTTTGTCCATCTCTTAATACTTTTCAACTTCCAAACTGTGTCTGTGGCACTCAAGCCAACTTGTCTCACAGAGATTATGTTTATATAGAAATAAACTGCAACAGTTTATATGTTTTGTAGAGAACAATTGCAACGTGATTGTTTTTTCAATTACATAATGAGGAAAGGTTGTTAATTTGTGTATTTGGAAAGTTGCAAATACATTGATAGTGAATATATCAAATGTTCACTGTCTGTGCGAATACATCTGCTGAGGCTTCTGGACACATCTTTGGCGATGTTCCTTGAATCATCGGGTGTTTTTGGGTCTTTCAAGATCATACACCCTCCTCCAGGTGACCTTCCATCTTGTCCACACCCCCTGCTGCCTTATTCCCACCATCCTGCAAGATTTCTGCCCCTCCGCTGCTGCTCTTACCTCTACCTGGAATAAGCAACACCTTTCCTTCCCTTTGGTGACGTCAGTGTGGGGAGTTGCAAAGAATCCCAGTACCAACAATACCACCATCTTTCCCTAACCTTAACCAAAGTGCTTATGTTGCTTAAACCTAACCACAGACGGTGAACCTCAGCTGTGACACCTGCAATCCATCACAACCACCTCATGGCAACTCTGCTGCTAATAATAAACATGTCACTTCATTCATTTAAAATGTTGCCTCCCAGTGTCATCCAGCCAGCTGTTCCATTTCTTACATGACATATTTGTTATAGCAGTATATTTCTAGCTCGCATAAATAAATGTGATTTTTAAGAGACAGTGTTGGGCTCACTGATTTGTTTGGAGTATGGACAACAATGAAGCTCTATGGCACAGAGGAATAAGATCCATCAGGCTTATTAGTAAGATCAAACCAATTGTTCATTCAGTTTTCACATGAGCTTTATTTATAATGAAAAAAATATCAAATATCATTGGACTTATCTGAGAATATGACGTTAATTCAACTTTGAAAGAAAAGAAAAAACGGTGTTGTAGATTTTTGTGATTATTGGGGACCAAAGAGAATTTAGAGAAACATGTCAGACTCTGCAGTGCTACCAGCAAGCTTCCTAAATACAGTTGTTGATTTGAGGTATTACAGGTTAGAGCTGGTTTGGTTCAGGCTGAAGGTCAGGAATGGCTTGCTGAGATTTTGAATTGGTGAAGCTTATTGGGGGGTGATACACAGTCTGGATGTAAGTGCTGCCTGAGAATATTACTTCAGAGGATAGAAGGGCTTTAATCATTTCATAAAGAAGGTGGTTTCTTGAGGTCTGGTTTGATTTAACCCAGGGTTCTGGTTCTGGATCTTGATTGGATTCTTTATATGAACACTTTGGCAGCTTTGGTTCTTCAGATTGACAGTTCTTTATGGAAATACTCCAAAGACTGGACAGAATTGCAAAATCTTTACAAATTATGGGCAAATGTTTGTGATTGCAAGATTAGCAATTCTTGGGAGTCTGATCATTTCATGAAATAGGATTTAAGATCCATTGTAAGTAGTCAGGCTGAATTAGAATGACACTCTGTCGCAGCAGAACTACAAGAGAGTGAAGAAGGTTACAGCGAGGCTTTGACATTTACACTACAAGGAATCCACTCACTCTCCTTCTTCATCTTTCTCACAGCAATGCAGACGATCTAAAAGTTGTGGCCCTTTTTCAGTAGATAATTATCTTTTAATTGCTGTTCCCTTCCTCTTTTTTTCAACTCCGGCCTTTTTCTTCTTCTTCCACACTTTTTAAATCTCTCTGTAACAAAAGGTCAGAGTGCGCCAAGTGTGATGCCACCGCTGTGTCCGTGTGCGACTGAGATGGACAGATCTATAATTGTGCAGGTCATGCTCTTTGTGCATGTCATTTGCCATGGTAACTGGTAGTCAATGCAATGCAGTCAGACAAGAGCCATAAGAGGAGAACAAAGGAAAGATGAAGGGAAATGGAAAGGGTGCACAAAGAGGGAAGACAAGGACAGCTGTAAGGGTCAAGGCAGTACTCTTTTTCTTGATAGATAGAATCATCGTGGAACTGGAAGAGAGATTTGTGTGAGGGAGTGTGTACTTATTTGTGTGTGTCTCAGAGAGCGAGATCTAGTTGTAAGTATTTGTCTGTAACACAACCAGAGAAGCTATGCATTTTTTTGTGTGTGTGTGTGTGTGTGTGTGTGTGTGTGTGTGTGTGTAACTGTGTGAGCATCTCTCTCTCTGTTTGGGTCAAGCGTCCTCTCGCTCAGCGTGTGGTCTCGACGCCGCGCCCCACTCCCTACCCATAATCCTTTTCTCCCCAGGTGCTTCACTCTACCACAACTGGCCCCCATGCTGAGATGAAGTTATCACACTACGCACACTACCCTTGCTTGTCAACCCCTGTGTGTGTGCGTGTCTATGTGTGGTTGTGTGTAAACCTCACCCATTATTGCTTTGCCCTCCTCTTTCTGTGAAAAGGTTCTGCTGTCAGATATGCATGTTTACTGTATAATAAGGCAAAGCTGCTACAAACACTTTTATTCATGGAAACTAATAGGAAATGAGAGCCTTTGAATACCCTCTCTCTGCTTCACACACACACACACACACACACACACACACAGACACCGTACAACTCATGAACACTTGATGTTTCCTTAAGACTGTCAGGTGAAAAACAAACCCATAGGTCATCCGTGCAAAACAGCTTATTACGACCCATAGTTACGTTTGAGACTGTTCTCATGTGCAAAACGTGCCCGTTCTTCGTCTGTGCGGCAGGTTAGTATGACTCATAGTTAGGTTTTGTTGCTAAGCGACATCTAGTGGTCGTAGTAATGATGACAGGAGCAAAGGGAAAAGTGCGGTGACGTAGTATAAAAAGAGACAAAGTCCATGTCAGGAGGAGGTCGTGGTGGATGGATGAATATGACACAGGAGAGCGCTGTTCCATTCCCGTGTGAAAATAGCTGTTTATATTCTAACCATGACAACAAACTGTGTAATGTTGAGGAGGTAGGTATACCGCTGTTGGTAACCATGGCAATACGGCCAAGTACACTTGCCGCCGTAGCGGCGCTATTTCGGGAGACAGTCCTGTGGGTCGTATCAGAGGGTTGAAAAAGACGACCTGTACCACTGTTCAGGTTGGAGGAATTATCGTTACGTTTTATTGTTAGGCAACCTCTAGTGGTTGTAGAAAAACATCAGGTGACATAGTATAGATAGAGTAAGTCGCCAGGAGGAAGTTGGAAGGAGGACAGGTTGACAAAACACAGGACTTTCACACTGGAAAGCGTTCATTTCCAGTGTGAAAAGTTATGTCTTTCAACCTTAACTGCATTTTTATTACTGTAACTATGTTGACGAAAGTCCTCTAACTTTAAGGAAGTACGTTCCTAAGCCTAAGTAATACCAAGTAACCAAGTAAGAAGGTCTGGTGTACCTGCTGCTGGCTATGGGTTGTATTCAAGTTATGTGGACAAGTGACCCAAATGGTCGTTGAAGTTGGTTTCCTCCAACAGTTAGTTGGGCAAATCGGCTGTAGTTTTAAATGTGAATGTGGTTTCCCTTCTGTATGTGTATGTGGTACTATTTTAAGTTGTATCCAGCCTCTGTCCAGTCTCCTGCCCCAACAGAGATAGGCATTACACTGAGATAGGCATTATATTGACTAACTAATATAATGCCTGACTGGAGGATGCTGCTGGAGGAAAGGCCATGGGGTCAGAGGCGTTTTATTCTTGCACCCACTGTTTTGCCAGGACGATGCTAGCATTATGATGAACTTTCTCAGATTGACAGTTTCAAGTCCCCATGTTTTTGTTTTTTTCAAACGCCCTGTCATAACAATAAAGCATGTAAAATGCATAGTAATATGTACAAACACCTAAATAAGACTGCACAGTGTGCTGCCATGCTAGCAGCTCTCAAAGTTTTATTCAGGCACAACTGAGCTAAAGGGTTGTTTGCTAACATGCTCACAATGACAATATTGACATGCCAGCATTTAATAGACATAGTTATTATTCTATTCAGCATCTTAGTTTAGTATGTTAGCATGCATTGGTAATTAGCACAATATGCAACGTACAGCTGAGAGGGGTCATTTTGTGTCATGAACCAAGTGAAACCTAATGATGGTGCTGGAGTAAAAGTGAGGGAGTCACCAACATTATTGCAATACATCCTGTCTGTATCAAATGGCATGGCAATCCATCGTCTGAGAACCATGCATGTCAAATATCTATCTGGTAGATACTGAAAGATTTCACTGAAATGAAAATTTTGATCTGCTGGTGGTGCTACATGAAAAGTCAGGGATCAGCCATAGAGAGTGGTTCCATCCTCAGGGGGCAATGAAGGTTTGCACCAAATTGCATGGCAATCCATGCACTAGTTGAGTTAATTCAGTCTGGACCAAAGTGGTCGGCACCAATCAGACAGACACCATCTGTTAGTAACCACTGACCTTCAGATCAGTCTGCCAGCCAATGATGTCATAAATCCTCGAAAACTTTATGTTCAACTTCTCTAATCAAAAATAGCCCATTTATTTTAAGTTAGTTGAACATGATTGTGCTCAGTAAATTCCATTGGATGATCATTCTTTTTTATTTATTTAGGTTAAAGTCAGGTTGTAGAGACATAGACCAAAAAAATATTGACTGGACACATAATTCTTAAAAGGCTCAGTTTCTCAGAGGACTGCTATCAAGAAACTCAGCAAGTCAGACAGAGAGAAACTGTGAGGAAACAAACATACCTAAGGAAACAAAGATAAGAATAGAACTTCTAAAGGAACCCTGGAGATTTGCTGTGAATGCTAAATGTCGCCCCTGCATCTCTGAAGCTTTGGGTTGTCCCAGTTTGGTTTGAGACGCAAAAAACTGCACTTAAAAGCTGCATCAGGCTCATTTTTATGTGGGGGGAAAAACATTCTTGTACGACTAAACCACAAAGTAGGGCTGTAACAGTGAAGAGCGGCCCATCCCCACTAATTAAGATGCCGAAGATTATTTCTGTTTCCTCAGACTCTTGTGTTGGTACAGATACTGGTGGGCGACGTCACATTAAATGAAAACCCGAAATGATCTCCTAAACAGCAGTGAGTGTGTGCTTCAATCAAAGAAAGTTGGACGCACCAACATCAGATTTTATTGGCTCTCTTTGCCTTTTGGTCCTCTTTGGTATAAATCATCACAGACACACTAGGGATGTAGTGCTTGTACTGCCCTGATTTTACAGAAATTCTAGGTACTGATGTTCAAAATGTTTTCATAGAGCTAGCTCTTACTGCAGTTTGTATGGTGTTGCCAAGAGCAGCATCAGAGTTCAGCAGGAAATCACTTGCTTGAAGCAAAAAAATCCAAATTTGGATGATTGATTGATCTTGGTTTCATGAGAGAATGATAATGAATCAAGCAGCGCATTTGATGTTGATTTTCATTTACAATATAAATGCCCGTCGACTCAACTATGTAGAATACTGGCATAAAACTCACTTTGCTTACTTATAAAGCAATCAGTGTGGATGTTTTGACACTTATATCCTGCACTTATATGGTGCTCTTCTAGTGGTATCAACCACTCAAAGTGCTTTACAATGCTCGCCACATTCACCCATACACATACATACATCACACGCACTTGTTCACATACACTCATACAGCAGCAATCAGGAGTGTTTTGGGGTTCAGTATCTTGCCCATGGACACTTTGACACTTTGACTGGAGGAGCCGGGGGATTGAACCACTGACCTTCCGATTAGTGGCTCTACGTCCTGAGCTACGCCCACCCCTTCAGGCTACATCCACTCTACTATGTTTTCCTTTTTAAAATGAGATTGATCTCCGTCCAGACGACCGTTTTAGCTCTGTATCCGAAACTATCTCGGTCCAGACTGTCACACCTGAAAACACACACATACATGACCGTTCACGTACACTGAGCATGTGAGAACCGGTGTAAACAGGAAGCAGATCGTCTACTCTGCAGATGATTAGTTGCACAAAATACTATGAAGGAGGAAGAGCAAAGACAGTTGTAGTATTAAAATGCAGAATTTAACAACATGAACAACAGCTGCAAATACAACAAGGTCAGTAACACTTGCAATTTGTTATTCAAGTTGTATTCACCACTGGTAGTCCAGGCTGATAAGACCCAATCAGGGAGAGACCGTGGAGGTCTACCTCATCATTTTCCAAAGGTCCGGTTTCTGTCCGTCTAGACTACAACACAACCCCAGAGTTTTCTAACTAAAATGGGTCCAGCAGAGTTTCCAAAACTGTCCCCTTTCAGGGCTTAAAAACTCTGTAGTTTGGACAGCAGGAGGAAACATAGGAAAAGAGATACATTTAAAAATAGCAACGTAGTCGTGTGGACGTAGCCTCAGAAAGGAAATGTGCACTCTTGGTTTAGCTGGCTGAGTAGCTGCATGGTTACTGAGGTTTAGCAGTTTAGATGATATAAGACTCTACTGTCTGTCTGCCTTGAAATGAAGAATAAGAATTAAAAGAATACGGCAGGTTTGCTGCTACTTCGCAGGTGCTATAATGCATTGTGTTCATGCTGACATTGAATTTTCCTGCCACAGTGCTTAAACAGGCTCACACTCACAGTATCAGGGTCAATATCTACTGTATCGCTGTATTCTACTGGCGTTAATGTTCGTGCATGTTGGCTCTCTCCGGGTCTTTCTCCCGTTGCCGAACATAAATGTGAATGTGGAGCTGTTACATCTGCAGCCCACATATTGGATACGAACAGAAAGGAAACAAGCAAAGAAGAAAGAAACCCAGGTCAGGATTGGAGGTGCACAGAGAGTTGTTCACACCTGAGAGTTTCTGATATAACAAAGTCTTCAGAGGTTTGGATAACAGGTGCCAAATGTCAGCAGCTCCATCTCCACAGAGCTGCTGTTGGCCTAGTTTGTCTTGAGATGCAGCTGTATGCTCTGTCATAGAGATGGCAAATAAGCACCAGAGGGGGTTCTGACACGTATACACAGAAACACACACACACACACACACACACACACACACACAAAGAGGAAGACACATTCCCCAACACAAGTGTTGTACATACGTATGGTAGAACTGTGCACACACAAGCTTTTCCAGGATACACAAGGAAATGTAATTCCAAGCCAAACAGAGGCATCATTTCAAGCATGTATACACACACACAAATGCAAGCGTACAAACACCAGAGTACGCACAGTATGAGGCTGTAACCAGAGTGAATAGTGAAAAAATAGGGCAGCGTGGATCCACACCACCCTTGGCTGTTGGTGGGGGTGACTGTCAAAGATTTCTATTCTCTTTCTCTTGCTTCCTGTCTCTCTGCTCCTCTAGCTTCTAATCCTTTTATTTAGATTCCACACACCTTTTAGAAACTGCTCCTTCAATGAAGTTTGGAACAAACAGCAAATAACTTCAACATTTATATAAAACATTACTTTTGCATTTTCCTTCTGCTTGTGTCACTTCAAAGTTACATAGGCTTTCTTTAAATTGACTACAGTTTAACTAAGATTAGTTTGATACTGTGCACAGAATGTTAAACAGAATTTTAAAAGAAATTAATGGAAGACCACAATGTCATGAAAATAGTGATAAAATATTCCATTAACTAGACAAATAAAACAGAAAATAATAAATAATTTCACAAATTGATTAATTAATACGTAGATAAATAAACAAAATCATGCAGTACTTCATTAATTCATATTTAAAAAAAAAAAAGAAAAACAAGGAAGTATATTAAATGTATTTATATTATAAATTAAATTATAAAATTAACAAAAATTAATTATAAAAAAAGATTTATATACAAAACAATAAAACACAAAGCAGTCAATAAGTAATAAATGGATAGATACATAAAAAAAATAAATAATGGTATTTCAAGATTAATTTGGAAATGTAGTTTTAAAGGAGAAATAAGTAACTGAATAAACTGAATATTTCCTGCCTCTCCATTTAGCATCTCTCTGGTCCTTTGGGCCTTGCTCTGGTAATATGAGATAAAACAATGCAAATTAGTCCTGGGATGCAGCAGTCTCTCTGATTGGCTATCACTGGGCATGTGACTTACAGAAAATATAAGACATGTCATGGACGTTTTAAGGAGTAGGTGGTAATGGGTCTGTGTGTGAAGGAATCATCTGAGATATACATTTAGAACGCTCGTGGTGGCTCTTGCAGCTTTCTACAATGTAGCTTGTGGGGTGGATGAATTATCCACCATATGTCTGATGCTCTGTTTACACGACATGAGGGCTTGTTACATCCCAAGGGATAATGTGCATTGTTTTACCTTGTTCTAACAGCACAAGTCTCAAAGTGTCATAGAAATGCTGACAGAGCTAAACGGAGAGGCTAGAAGGACGAGCTAATGTAAAAGCAATCATACAAAAGGAAAAGGAAAACGCAGTTCCCCTCTCAAATGCCTGATTAAGTTTATGAATTCAGTTAATTATTTCTCTTTAAAATTGGATTTTCAAATAGATTTTTGAATGTCATTATTTATTTAGGAGTTCATGACTTCCATACTGAGTACTCATGTAATAATGTAGACTACTGAGTACTCATGGGTCAGAACTCAGTTGGCCTGATCCCATCACAAAATATGTCTAGTTACATGAGTACTTGTCATTATGACATTATCACATTCGTATTATTAGTATTTCCATTATTACAAACTTGGCCTGAAACTTGTCCACAGACATACACACTTGCCAAAGTCCTCAAAACCACGTCTGTGATAGTTCCTACACAGTAGGCGTTTTCAGGACACACACACACACACACACACACACACACACACACACACACTCACACACAGATTAACATGGTGAAAAAACAATACGAGCCAGGCTGTCACAGTTGGTAATCAAATCAATATTTGCTGTGACCACCCTTTGCCTTTAAAATAGCATCAATTTTTCCTTGTACACTTTTTCAAGGCTCAGTTTTTTAAAGGTAGTTGGCAGGTTGGTTGTTCCAAGCGTCTTGGAGAACTTGCCACAGTTCCGTCGATTCAGTCTGTCTCAATTGCTTCTGTCTCTTTGTGTAATCCCACACTGACTGCAGGTCAGGGCTCTGTGGGGACCAAACCATCTGAATGAATGAATTTGGGACCAATCAGACGCATCTGTGATGGGTACAAATCTAAACTATCAAAAGCATCCAAACACTTGCACAGTGCTGGATATCCTTGTGTTTATTTCATCGTCCAGCTTCTAGTTTCAGTGTTTTTTTGCTGTATTGAGCTAAAAGTTCCAAATTTATTACTAAAATTTGTCTTGATTGTTGATCTACAAATAAAAATTTAAACTAAATAACCAAATAATGACACCTCATCAGTTTGACTTGTTTAGCACACTGACTACACTGATCATGTTTTGTATAAAATACAATAACAGTGAAATGATTTGATTGATTTTTAATAAACAACTGACATATAACAAATTCCATTCCAACATCACAACTTCACATCAGCAGGCACTTCCAGTATTTTTAACCGCATCTTCTTGACTGATTGGCCTCTTATTTTATCTACAGCAGGGAGCCAGACCTATAATCTCTCAAAGTCAAGCGCAGTCTGTGAATGTCATGATGTCAGAGGATTGTGAGGCGTTTTTCCGCCGTTCCCCGGTCTGCCATGTTAACCAGCATGCCGCTGCCTGTTTAACACCACTGCCAGTCCAGTCGACTGAAAGCACACGTCGCTCATATGAACACCAAAACCAAACCATTCACCATAATCTGTTTATGGACTTGACGTAGTACATGTGGCCATGTGAAACCCTGCATTGTGATTGGGTAAGTTATCCAACCTGCCATACAGCTGATTGGCTGACCTCCTCTTGCAGTCTGCATTTTAATTGGTTACTTGCAAAGTGTGGTTTCCAAGGAAGTGATGTTGTTGTATGAGCGCCTCTAAAGGAAACCCATGTCAAAATGTTTTCATCCCAAGAACGAAGGCTTTCCCATGGCAACATACAACAGCCAATGAACATGCTTGAGGTTACAACCCTGTCTACTGACATCATTTCCTGTCATGAGCAGAGGCAAATAAGCAGCACCCAATCAAATCGTGACAAGTCTCATGGAGCACCAGTCTTAACAAATGGCAGCTGCATCGATTCACATATTTGTGGTGCAACCGGTGTTATGATGATATGAACATCATGATAAAAGCCCAAAGTTTCAACAATAGTGAGAAAATAGAGAAAAAAAGACAGTGACGGCTTCAAAGTGAAGAAGAAGAAGAGATGCAAGTCAAAGCTACAGATGACTGTCACAATCATCCACCTCCCTTTCTTCAAAACGTTACTCCTGAGTCATGGTCTTAAAAGTTTTCATTGATCCTACATGGAGCCTCTGCGTGTATGTGTGTGTGTGTGTGTGTGTGTGTGTGTGTGTGTGTGTCTGAAGAGCGGCACTCTCGGTTGCACTGTGGAACCACTCTGCCTTTTCTATGCTTTGTGGGCGTTGCGTGTAAACTCCGCTGATGCTTGATTTTATGTTTATTTGTGTAATTAAATTAAAGCTGCAGTAATTTTACACCTTTAACATCGAACTCTGAAAGGGAGTCGGCACTCAACTCACTGTTTTTGTTTCCGTTCAACTCCTAATGTAATTAACTGAAGACCAAACAATTCCACATGGTTTGAATATCTGATAAAATAATAAGAAAAATAACACAGTCTTACCGGTATGTTATGATCTTGAGAAGTTGGTCTGAGATGACAGTCGTCCTACAGGTTGAAGAGAGCTACTCTTTGCGCAGGGAAGTCAATCGCAAACGCCAACACCTGGAGGACAGAGAAAAGGGGGAGATAACTTTGAGTTAAAGCATCAGAAAATGACAGGATTTACAAAATCATGACCCTCTAAAACAATCAGGGGCACGATGACGGGCAGCACGTTTGTGTTTATTCAAAGCAAACAGAAAGTTTACTCCATTTCTTTTCATTCAGCAAATCACCTTCTCTAAATAATACAGGCCTTCAGTTTTCTTGGCAGTAAAGTTGCTTCGAATTGCTTTTTTAGGAAAGTGAGGAATGAAGATGGACCGGAGGCGAAGCAGGAAAGCTCTCCATCCATAGACAATGAAAGGATGAGCGCAGACGATGTGAAGTGTGAGGCAAGGTAAGGCTGAAAGCAGCGCTGCACTGTACCGTCTTTTGCGATGTGCTTTGTCATGTGCATTGTGCCTCAGCCTTCATAAGCGGTCATGTTTCCAAGCCCTTACAAAATGAACGGTCATGGGAAACTCAGTAGGCAGTGCACAGACTCTGCAGGGAACCCCAGCTCTGCTAGACCACCCATGGACAGGCAGTGTCTCTCTGTCTGATTCTTTTCCATGGCGGAGTGTCGGCCCCCGGGGCTGCCAGTTCATGCACCCCAAGAACGGCAGCCGCTGCTACGTTAGCAGGTGGTTTATAATAAGCATGTTAATGATATTCTTTATTTTCAGCAGCATCCACAGTCATGATGCCTGCTCCTCTCTCTCTGTGTAATGTGGCTCTATATAACTGTCTTATCTTTTCTTCTTTGTCTACTTTGTGCCACCAAGGTCATGTTTTCTCAGGACCATCGATCCCGTGTCATACGGACAGAAAACCACCAATATTCTAGTCATGCCACAGAAAAGGTTGTATGTTTCGTACCAACACTACAGTTTTTTACTTTCATATAAAAACAAGGGAATTTCTGTTTGAAATATGTTAAAAAGGTTCAACTTTAGACTTTAGGTCAAAGCTTTAATTCATTCTGAATGTGAGGATGTCTTTGCTTTGAACTGTGAAGATGTTCTGGTGGTTATTACCATAGCATGTGAAGGCACCATTGCGGTGTTACATCACATGACATGGTCCTGAAACATGTCATGCACTCAACAAGTCCCCCGACATTAATGACCATAGCTATAGGTCGGTCGTCCCTCTGATACGATCCACAAGAGCAGCAGCAAACACACGGACCTTCGATGTCAGGGTTAAAGTCATTAACACACTGAGTGTTCTGGCAGTGGTCTTCCTTCACTGATAATTAAAGTCAAACATGTGGTTCAGTCTTGTTTTTACCAGCTCAGGAACATTTCTAAAACCCACTCATTTCTATCAATCACTGACCTACTAAAAGTTGCACATGCATTTTTTCTCATTTTACTCTCAGCTTGATTATTGCAACACACTTCATTGAAATATCAGCCAGTCCTCCATCCACCTTCTTCAGCTCAGACAGAATGCTGCTGCTTGTCTTATTACTGGAACTAACAGGTACAATCACATGACTCTGGTGCTCACCTCCCTACATTCCCTGTTAGATTTCAGGTTGATTTTTAAATTTTATTGCTGACTTTTAAGGCTTTAAATAGCCTCACTCCTAATTACATCTCTGATCATGGTATGTGCCCAACTGAGAATTGAGACCTGTGGATGGAGGCCTGCTGATCACCTCAAGTTCAAGGACTTGGGACTAAAGGTGACCGGGCCTTTGCTTTAGATCCCCCACACTGTCCTTTAACACTGTAAGTCTTAAACTTTAAAATCTCTTCTTAAAACACATTTCTTTGTCTTAGCCTTTGGTAATGTCTGATATGTGTTCATTATATTGCTTTATCCCTAATTATTGCTTTTACATATTTTGTGCTACACTTTTTATGATGCCCAGGTACTTTGTACTTTGTAACTTTGTTGAGAAAAGTGCTATATAAATAAAGTTACTATTAATATTATTTTTATTATCATTATTCGCTGTCATGGTCACAGTGATAAACATGAGGTTAAGATTATGGATTAGTCACGGTTAAGTTTGGTTTGGTTTATTCACAAAAATAACTGTGTTAGGTTCAAGGAGAGATCATGGTTTGGATTAAAATAAGCACTTTGTTAAAGTTACATGACATCTGTCGTCATGGTTACGACAATAAACACAAAGTTAAGAACGGCCCTGGTTAAAGAAGCAACAATTACTAAAGGTTTCAAGTGGGAAAAATACAGCAGTGTCCCTGTAATCAAAGTCACGTGCATCACTTCCTCCCCACTTTGTTGCTCTTTACACAAGGCCACCAGACTTCCTCCTTCGCTCCCGTCATAATTACTATGGCTGCCAGAGGTCGCCTAACAATAAAATGTAACTGTGGGTCGTGATAAGCTGCTTGCACAGTCGACCTGTGGGTTCATTGTTTTTAGGGGAGGACAGTCTCTATCTGCCTCTCAGTGGTAAACCTACAGTCGTTGTGGGTTTTTTTTTTTTCAGTGTAATCCATTCACCTTAGGAGTTACACAGTTTGACCCCCTACACAGTCAGCCAGTGTCTCTCTGACAAATGTCATTCCATGCCATAGCATCTCTGCAGTCAGCCATTTTATGTCACAGAGGCTAACCCCTGTAGTTCCGCAGCTCTTTTCTGGTCTAGTATTATTCCACTGCCTCCACTCTCTCTGCGGGGGGTGCATTGTGTCCTGGTCACTGAATGAATTTTGAGGCATTGACCCCCTATGACCTTCAAATGTCCCCCTGTCCAACCCCATTCCATGCCACCTTGTCTCCAGCTCAGCAGCTGAGGGCTCCAGCTTCATTGTCAACTACAATATTGCTTATTTCATTCTACAGTACTGTAGAATGAAAACCAAAACAGTAAATGCAAGACAAGTAGTCAACTAATAAATAAAAAAACTGCATCTGTTATTAAGATTTCTTGTTATGAAATTATTCAACAAGTCAACACAAGCTTATTGTAATTGTCTGTGTATTCATAGCTTATTTTAGTGGCCACGGCTGAATCTTCGTCTTACATTACTATTGCACTGCATTTTGTCCACAATTTCACTTCCAAGGAAACCTTCTTTGCACCAGATATTGTCATATTTTACATACTGTATGTGAAGGTGTGTAAATATTTCACACCTATACAAAAACCAAACAACACAATAGCCAAAGAGAGGCGGAGGGTGTGTGGGAAATGACGGCGCAAGGGAAAACTTCAATTTTAGAAATGTAAAGATGTCAAAACACAAATACAAATTAATTCTTATGGTTATTTATATTCTCGGCAGCTGAAACAGCTGTGTTGTTTGCTTTTTAATCTAAAGGATGAAAACATACCAATCCTTTTAAGTTCAGGTAGGCAGTAATCATCAGAAATTCCATAATTACCTTTCAGTGTATTGTCATTCAAATGGTCTGAGAGCAAACTAGACGTCTGCCCCTAATCTTGCTTCTGTTTTCAGACTTTAAAAATCTAGCATGACAGGAGCCAATCACAGGAGCCAATCACAGGTCTGCGTCAGGGACAGAGAACATTCCTGTTGAGTGTTCTACAAATGCAGATGCGTGTGCACGTCCCTTCAGATGGACATGTGTCAATGTCAGAGAAGCGTTTCAGAGATGGAGGGAAACTGCTGTACTTCTCCTGGACAGGGAACAGGCTGCTGTAATGTCTGAATGTGCTGTAGTGGTTGGTTTTGTTGGTAGATTCACCATGAGAGCAGGTGACGAGTGGCTATGTTGAATCGTGCTAATAGTTTAGCCTTCTGCTAACAGTAGCCAAAGGCTCATGGCTGTAGCTGTGTTGCTTGTGTTGCATGTGTGTGTGAAGCGCTGCAGGAGCTAAGTACTTAGTTACAGGTTACACATCATTAGTTTCTTATCATGGTCTGGGTTAAAATGATTACTTTCTTAAGGTTATTGGACCTTTGTTGTCATGGTTACAATAATGAAGATAGGGAATAACCACAGACATTAGCTGCGTCACAATTCAATTCGTAGGATGTGGTCTACATGGGGCAAGGCTGAAGCTGAACCGAGACGGTCTGGTCTATGGAGGATTTTCATTGTACTTCACCAGCTGTCCGAGCCCCTTACTGTTGCGCCACAAAGCATGGCTCATGTCGCCTAGCAACCTTGACAAGACGTAATAGTTTTTCACCAAAACTTAGGGTTTTCAGGTCCTTGGTTTTAACAGTTGAACCATTAGCTGTTGACTGAGCTGAAACCATTTACTTACATTTAAAAGTTTAATCCTCAGACTCTCTGTCTGTGTTGTTTGCTTTCATTACTGGCAACCAATGAATCTTTGGGTAGGTTGGATCACAAAAGATCCACCTGCCTTTGTTGCCCAGGAAAAGAAGGACGCATTGGAAGTAGCCTTCAAAATGGGACTTGGTCGGTCTTGAAACGCAGCCCCTGAATCGAGAGACAGCTACGGTTAAACAAAATCAATGATGGCTGCCCGTAGGAAATGAACAACGGTCTCCTGTGTTTTGACATTTTGTTGAGCCATTCATCCACCCTGACCTCCACCCTCTGCCCTTTGTGGCACTACTTCTCAAAACAACCCTTTACTGATAATTCCATGATGCTAAAGGGGTTTGTGTTTGTCTTAGTTAGAGGTTTATATAGTTCCTAGTATCAGACCTGAACCAGTGACCCGGGAGGGGCCGTATCTGTGAAATCAGGTTGGATATGGTCCAGTTATATTTCCGCAGTCAGGATCATATGGTGTGTTGTCATCATCACAATCATCATATTAGATTGTAGCTGTTTATTAAATGGTGGTGCCTCATGCTGTTGTCACAAAGGGTTTGGGTTTATAATGGGTCTGTTTCTGAGGAATAACATTTTGTAGCATATGGATATAATAAATATAGACAATTAGAGAGGGAGGGTCAAAAAAGGGACCACACACATAAAGGCACACAGTAAAGCAGGAGAGTGTGGGTTGACTGTGTTCAGCGTGTTTGTGATTCTGAGACCACCTGCGAGCACAGACAGGGCCAGGGGTGGTTTGTTGGTGGAGGTGGTTGTGGTGTGGGCATGTACAAAATACACAGACCCCCTGCCAGAACAAAAGGGGCTGAAGAGGACTCTGTGCTGGTTGATAAGCAAAAGCAACACTGCTCCCAACAGGGAAGTTGGCTTTCCAAAGGGAAAACAAACTCCTAATTTGTATGTGCTTTGCTTGGACTTGGAGTCTATTACCAACAAGAAACCACAAACACCTAGAGACCGCTTCAGTTCTTATATATGGAGGCAGAAATTTAGTTTCATTAAGAATCGGTTTGGTCCCGTGGGTTTCATCAAACAAATTTATCGTCTCTTAAACATATAACAATGATGGTGCAATGACATTTCTGTTGTTTCACTCTTCACACTCTACATTATCTTGGTGTTAGCCGTCAGAGGAATAAGTACTCTTAAGTGTTAGTAAGTCCTGCTCATGAGGGAACAGGTGGAAGTGAATATGAATCATGAGTGAAACTGAACAAGTGTGACACAACATTGCATGTCACACGGAACAACTACTGTGATCGCCTCGTGCATGCAAAGGTTCTCTGGAGCCCGGCAGGTACCTAGGGCGAAGTTTTTGGGGGAATTTGTTCACATGAATTAGTCATTTGTACCCTTTGCATAATTTTTGCAAACATTTTGTTACCCTTAAATAATCATTTGTACCACCACGTGACTTCATCTGATCCCCTTGTTTTAATACTTTAAGCCCTTAGCTGTAGGAACCTCAGTTTTTGAGCTGCAAATTTTTGCAAACATCAGATCCTATGAGAGGACAAATAAAAGGCTGAAAGTGACACTGAGATAATCATCCTTTGTGCCCTGAAGTTTAACTCATTTCCATTAAAGATGTTGCTGATGATATAGTATTTATCAACAGATGCTTTGCCTGAAAATCCCTCTTGACTGTGTGAAATTTATAAATCTGCTTGTTCGAAAATGGAAACTGTCACTATAGATTTAGGGCAGGCTTATTTTTGCAGGGATATCACTTCATCAAGCTTTGTGGAACAAGGATTCATTGTCTTCTTCATGACATTACTCCGAGGACAAATTTCAACTCATTAACTCTCAATATAGTTCTCAAACCAAGTGAATTTGTGCGAGCCTGTTTACCATCTTGGAATATTTATGAGACGGAATAACAAATCAGCTTTTCTTCACTGCGACTTCTCCCTAAAACCATGTGCTGTTGCTTGATTTATTTTCAGTCACAATGACTGCATTGTGAACCTTTATCCAAAAAAGTCATTTAATAAGTAAAACATAATTTTAGCCCAGTGTTAATTCTGACATGGCCCCTAAAAAACAATGGTCGGACTGAGCAAACATTTCTGTATTTACAAGGCAGTGAGATGAAGGGAGAGACATTTTCCCAGGGTAGTTCTGATTGCACTCTACAGTTTTTATTAAACAAATGATAATAAGGTCTAAATAATTATTTTCTTATTTTCTTAATTTCTTACTTTCCATTGCTATACAGATGACACACAGATATACCTTCCACTAAGACCTGATGACCCAGAAAGCCCAGCTGCTGTTTTAGACTGTCTCAATGATGTTAACTGTTGGATGGTACCAAATTCCCTCCAACTTAACAATTCAAAATCAGAAATAAAACAGTTTAATCCACTAAACCCCATCAGTCCCATTCAGAATGACCTTGCAAATGTTAAACCCGTCAGCGGAAATCTTGGAATACTGTTTGATTCTAACCTGACCTTTGATTGCCACACCAAAGAAGTTGTCCAGTCCTGCTTCCTCCAAAGAAGACCCATCTCCAGCATCAAACCAGTCATCTCACAACCTGATCTGGTAAAACTCATTCACACATTCATTTTCTCAAAACTGGACGACCCTCCTCTCTGGCATGAACCTAAAGTCACTCTCCCTCCTCCAACTGGTTCAGAATCCAGCAACTCGGCTTCTTACTGGTTTTAACAGACAACGTCACATCACCCTGATCCTCACTTGCCTCCATCGGCTCTTTGTCTGTTTTCTAATTGATTTGAAGTTTTTACTGATCAGTTTTAAAGCACACTGGGGCCCCGAGCTACATTTCAGAGTCATTAACCCCATACGAGCCAGTACACAGGCTTATATCGGCGGGCTGAGGCCCCTCTGGTTGTTCCAAGTCTAAAGATGACTGTGTTTTCTCCATCAGAACTCCGCAACTTTGGAACGACCTGCCCGGAGATGAGGCAGAATCAGTTACTTCTTTTAAATCATTTCTTAAAACTGATTTTATGTGTGTTTCTGTAAGACATCTGCTCCCTCTAATTGTCCTTATTTATATTGAATTATATTGTTTGTCCTCCCGCTGTAACTTCACCTTATGTCTGTCCTGCTTTTGACTTTCATTGCTTTTGATTCATTTGTCAAAGTACTTTGTAAACTCTGTTTTAAAAAGGTGCTATATAAATAAAGTTTTATCATTATTATTATCATTTTGAATTATTACCAAAATGCTGATCTTTCCTCTAGAAGTCAAACTGTCAAGGCAATGTGAATATTTGATGCAAAGGACCAAACCTAGGTTGGGTGTCTGAATTAATTAGACATGTGTTTAAACATGTTTCGTAACTGTGTGGGTGAGCGGCGCAAATCACGAAATTAATTGAAATCAATTAACAATCATTGCAGCATAAAAGTCTGAAAGATATATGGCAGTTTCTGCCATTTCAGCATGTCCTTTTATACCCTGTTTACATTAGAGCATTAGCATACTGTACAACAACATGTGATGTCTTGTGTAAAACCATAATACTACAAAAACAGGCAAATATTTACAGCCACAAGCAGCATTCTGCGTGGGATTTACAGTACTGTCATGAAGCCAGACTCCATTATTTGTATTTACAGTAATAGAGAATGTTCAATAGATAGAATGCAGAATATCATATCAAATATTTTTATAATGTACGCATGTGCTGGGTTCTGTAATGATAATTATTTTCAGTTATTTGTTATTCAACTATTATATCCTCAAATGCAACAATGACTAAAAATTCCAATGATGAACATTTGATATATTTAGAATTGGAATGTGTAATTCCCCTTACAGAAAAAACACATGAATTTCCCATGTGCACATTTTGCACATGTGATTTTAATATCTTTTCACATGTTAAAATCATATGTACAAAAATCATATGTGTGTGTGCAAATGTGAAATTCACATGGTTATAATGGGTTTCACATGGCTGTTTACATAAGTTTCACATGTAATCCCATAGGTTACACATTGGAACTTACATGGATTTCACAGTTACACCACAACAATGTTTCAAAAGCATGTGCCAGCACATGCGTTCTGCACATTTCACATATGATTTTAAAATGCTTTTATGTTGAATTTCACATGTGCAAAAATCACATGTACATGTGGTCACATGCGATCATTTTAATCAAAATAAAAATATAGCCCCTTACAGATTTTGCACATGCAAAATTGTTTTTTCTGTATGGGTCTATTTTTTTTTAAAAATTTTAATTATTTCATTCTTTTTTTTGGCTGTTTTTAAGATGCGACGCATGCCAACATCTGAGAGGTCCTAGGTCTATGAAATAAAAGCAGATCCATTAAGATATCAAGAGCAGCTAAAAAGAGAAAATTAGGGATACTTGAAGAAAAACCAAAGAAGAGTAGTCTACTGTAGGTGATATCAGAAGTGAGAACAAAGAAGAAAAAAGGAGACTGGATATTTAAAAGTAAAGAAGTAGACGAGAGAAGATAAAAAAGACGCGGCCCAATGCGGCCTGTACCACCACACTCAAGACGCTTTGTTTGCCAGAGTTACCTGCCACGCCACCCTCGGCCCAACCTCAGGTTCAAAGCACAGGAGAAGGAAAAGGGTTTGAAAAGATCAAAAGTCTATGTGGCTCTGTATGAAAGCAATGTCAAGACTGAAAAGGCTTTGTGGAGGGTTCAGAAGAGAACGACACAGCTGGTTGGTGAAAAAAAATTAAACAGATTGACTCCCCAAATACTAAATCAAAACACCAAATGGCAGCAACACCAAACACTGTAAGAGGAACCTCAGTGTCCCATAATGCACTGGTGGCAGAGCTGAGAGAAAGATATCAACTTCAGTCAGACAGAAACCAACAACTGCTTTCGAAGATAATAGCAGGAAAAATCCTTAAAAAGTATTGACTAGTCAAAATGGCACAAACTGAATTTGGATTTTCACTCAGAAGAATGAGAGATAATGGAAAAAGCTCGACAGCACTTCAGTGCACAGAAGCAAAAGAACAACATCGGCGCAGCCACAGATGAAAAAAAATCAAACAATTCTTAGAAGGAGATGAGAGCAGCAGAGTGACAACTGGAGGGGAAAAAAAAAAAGGGATGCTGTAACAAAAAGCAAGATGAAAAGGCAAAAATGATTCTGAAATGAGCCCCTGGAAAAACTTCATGAGAAGTTTTACGAAGGAGGGATCCTGACGTTCTGATTTCATTCAGTGAGTTCCGTAAGCGACGGAAGAGGAATAGCTTTGTCAGCGCACTTAACTAAAGAAAACCCGTTCTAAATTACTGCGTTTCTGTGGTGCTGTCTCTATCGGTCAGCGAATATATGGGCGGTAAAATCAGCTGACGATAACGGGCCGAGCTATGGTATTGGTCACATTCTGAATGTCTTGGTTTTATACACTCATTCCAACTGATTGCATTATACTCTAAGAGAATCATATGATGATGATTTTTTTCATTTTCACACGTTTTGAGACGACGACTGAAATGTTTTTCGCAGCACACGTCATCCAGCGGTGTTGCTTTATTTTCCTTAACGCTCCTCTGTGTGTGTGTGTAAAGAAACACACTCCATTATTCTGGTTTGGGAGAACGCTGAGGGTGCACTTCATGAAAGTGAAATTGGATTGGTTAGGAAGAAGGCTCTCTGCAGCACACTCACATTACACATACACGGGCTCGCAAACACTGTAAACCACTACAAAGCTCGTTGACAACATTCAAACAAATGGAAATATTAAGTGCAAAGTTGTATGCTCTTGTGTTGATGGAAATATATTCATAACATCTTAAAAAAAAGCCCCGTAACAGCTGTTGTATGTTGTGCATCCATTAATACTAATTCAAGCCTCCAATCATCTCTCATAAGGCACTGAGGGAAGGTTATTTTATGGTTATGTGGTTATGGTTATGTGACAGCAGCGTGCGGTTTAATAAAATTGTCAAGTATTACTTGTGTAAACACACTGAGTTCATAATGATTCTTACAAGCAGCAGCCTATAACTTGATGATACTTACAACTATGTTGACAACTATTGTTGTTGTTGACAACACATATACGCACCCATGTACATATATACAGTATGTATACAAAATAATGTATTTAATAAATCAAAGGGTTTGAAATTTCATTTTAGAAATAGACTTGTTATTACAGCTGAATCATCTTCTCAAACATGATCTGTTATTGAAATTTGTATCAAGTATAATTAGTCAACTAGCTTTGCTTAATTTGAAGCGGGACTGTCTTTTTTCCAGCCTCTTTTTGTTATTAATGAGTTACCTTTTCCATATTATATATATATATATATATATATATATATATTGTCTCTGTTTCTAGCCACTTGTTTGCCCATTTTTTTCAGGTATTTTCTTAAGAGCTGTGATTCTCATGATCCAAAACAGATATAATTCTTCCTATTTCAGGCTTTCAGGACGTGTTCCTAAAAGAATATTTCGTTTTTATAAGTTTCCCCCGCTTTTCTGAACGTCTGTTCCATTGTTAAATAAAATATCTGACCAATACGTTTGTATTTTTTTTTCAATGAACAAAAAAATATGTGCCTAATTTTCCCCACATTGCCTCCAGCAGCAGGAGTTGTTTACTTGGACATGGTCGATGGTGTTTTAAAGTACCTTGTATTCAACTTTCAAGCATATTCCTGCCACAAACGTGACTTTATGTAGGGGTGAATGTCATATCACTCATTATAAGGTACAATTGTTTTCAGTTCTTTCTCCCACTTTTCTTTAATGTTATTTAAATCTTCAATTTTGTTTTTCCTGAAGTTTTTTTTTTAAGTATTTTCTACATTTTTATGGTTATTGCTTTGATGAGTAAGCACTTGCAAGTGAGGAGCTATCTGAGAGAAACTCTTGGAGCTCTTCATCCCTTCTGAGATACATTTTAAAGACTCATCAAATCAAACGTAAAGATGTGTTGAGACCGTTTATTATAAAAATGATTGAGACTTTCCAGAATTGAAACTGTTTCTTTTTTTTTTTTTTTTTTAATCAAGCACTTTATTCAAAAGCTCTCTGTTATGTGCAGCCCTTATTTTCCTTCTTGAATTTTAATTGCACTAGCTTCTGTAACTCTATACGGTCTCTGCATTAACATTTCACTCATTGCTTTTTCTGAAAAACTGAAGCTTGTTTGTGGGAGTTTACTCTCCGCATGACACTAAATCACATACCGGTTTACCCGTGTGGCGTATGCATGTTGCTGCAGACCGGAGGACACTAAAGTCTCCTCGGCATTGCCTTGTTAACTAAGACAAAACTGACCTCCCTGTGTCTAACCTCTCCTCCTGCTTGGCCAGAGGAATAAACTGATATATGAGCTGTTCCCTCTCTAGTCATTAGGGATTTGGGGCTAACTTATGTAAGCGGGTCTCCAACCCTCATCCTGCGCTTTGCTTTATGTGGTGCCAGACTTGCAGAGGGGAGGATTTCACAAACACACAAGTGTATAATTTGATACGGGTTAACTGTGAATGCCAAATGAACAAGTCCACCTTGTTCTCCTTGTGCATCTACACTGTGTTATCAGTTAGGCCTTATCAGCACCTGCCCTAATTAATCAACAGGTCATTACACAATGTAAAGCCGCCGTCCAGAACGGCCCCTGCATGGTGCCAAAATAAGAGCACTGTCTCACACACACCAGATATATGTTATACGGATCAGCGTAATTTAAACAATCCCCTCCCTGAGTAAATTATCCTCCTCTTGGGCAAACATGAGGTTGGACAGAGGAAACGGAAAGCGAGAGTGCTGGAAATTGGAATGGAATAAAAGAGGGAAGAAAGAAAGAAAGACAGAAAAGAAGTGAGAAAAGAAAGAAAGAAACGTATGAGGGAAAGACAAATAAATGGGGAGCGAAGGAAAGCAAAGCAGATTGAAACAAATGGAGCAGAATGCGAGCTGGGAGTCTGTAATTCTCCCACGTCTCTGTCTCACTCACACACCTGGTAGCAATTGAAAAGTAACCTTATTACCTACAATAACTCTCTCTTTCTTTCTCTCATACACACACTCTCACATAATCACACAACTAGACACACACAGCCACACACAGCCACACACAAACACACACACACGGCCTATTAGCAGGATAAGAAATGCGTATTTATGACCAACATCACATTTACTCCATTTCACTTTAATGGCTCGATGTATTCCACAGCAAATTGGACATGTCACAGGTACACACACACACACACACACACACACACACACACACACACAAGCTAATACAACTTTAAGCAAGAGCACACGTACAGACGCCCACACATCTACACAAATATGAAACATTTGTGAGTTAAAGCACATACAAACAAATGCATGGCTGCACAGCAACACACACACACACACACACACACACACATTCACACACACACACACACACACACACACACACATTTTGGGATGTGTTACGGGGAAAAATTACAATTTGGAATGTACAATTTCTATATTTACACATTTTTATATATTGGAATATATGATTTATACTGACATGTGTATGTGTCTGCCAGTGTTGCCTGTTATGTTAAAGGTACATTTTTTGTATAATTTGTTGAGGGACATTTCAAGCAAGATTATTTTTGTTCTATTAGTTATTTACATCGAAAGTCATAAAATAAAAATCAAGCAAGATAAAGTAAGTAATTATTATTATAACACCTTCGAGGAATGTCAAAAAAAACTTTTTCAAAATAAATTGTTAAAAAAAAAAAAAAAAAATGTTCGACTTTGACACCAGCTGGAAACATCTTTGAAATTCGTATACAGTCATTTACCAAGGTAAAAGCTACTGTGCAGAACCAGAAAGGTTTATAGAAGCTGTTTCGGTTGTGAATAAAACCGTGTAAAAACCCACATGGAATCAATACTCAACATTTTCTTATCCATTAAACTGGATTTTTGTGTCAAATCTCAGTATTTGCTGTAAATGTATTATTTTCTAGATTGAAAGTATAACTAAGAAAGGTCGATTCACATTTACATTCATATTTCCCCAGAGTAACCAGTGACAACATGGGAAAAAAACATGTATTTTCTCGCTTACCCCCGGTGGCGTGTAGCCATGCAGATGTGTTCGATACCTCTAACGAATCAACATCTGCCTCAATACAGTGGAGGTGAATGAAATTTTGTTCGAGGTGCTCAAAGAAATTAGACACAGCTGTGAAAAACTTGTCGTTCCAGAAACAATGTTTCGGTTGCTACGGCTAATATCCAAACCTCGCTGCTCACAGATTTCACTGGTAATGCTTTGCACCAAAGAAAGAAGACAAACTGCTGTTGAATGGAAAAGTTTATGACCTGAATATCTCACAAATCCAGCAAACTGCAAGACTAGATACCGCTAGAGGGAAGTCAGAAAACATATATTGATTTTTACTTAATTTTAATCTTTATTTATTTGTTTATTCAATGTGGTTTATTTGTCCTATTTTCACAATTTTATATTGTATCCTACCTAAATGCCTAATTGATATGATAAAAGGGGAATTTGTTTTGTCCAAATAAAGGCATAATTACAAATTTGTGTCATTAAAGCTGCATAAAACAATCGCTGAACAGAGGTTCAGATACTAAGTGGAATGTGGAATGTGGCAGTCTTGGCAGCCAGTTTGAAGCTTGCAGCTGCAGTAGCTGGCTGAATGGTATTTGAGGTGTGAAAGCTTTATGACCTCCATGGACTTCCCTTGATGCAACAAAAAGGCAAGGTATCCAGAGGGTTGGTAGTAGTGGTTCAAGTATCTCTGAGCAATAGATGAGAACCATAGGACCCCCACCTAAGAGATGGAGTTATTCCAAAGCTACAAGAGATTCTTCAGGCTCTTTCTGATGGCTGTGCCAAACACAACTTTATAGTCAGAGACATAGAGCTAGTACAGATTTGCTATAGGCTTTTCCTCAGACTGTAGAAAAATATGGTCCTGGAACAAACTCCACAGATTTCTAGTGGGATGATTTGAAGGCTGGAATTTGGGTTTATGATCTATGACAAGAGGAGCCAGAAATTGGTCACAGGAGTAGACGTCTGGTTGTAACGAAGGAAGAGACAACATCAAGGGTCACCTCTTCAATCTGCATCTAATGGCCTGAAAATACACTCTGACAGGTCAAACCTTCCCACTGACCTATCATAACTCAAGAGCAAGTTAGGCCACTGAGAACACCTTAGGCTACTGGACGTAAAGTTGATAAAGAGATGGCATGAAATGACTCTTTACATCACAAACATGTGTGGACCAGGTCCAAACACAAAAAGAAAGGTACATGTTGAGTTTTACTTATTTGTGTTTCTTCACAATTACAATCTCTGCTGTTGTGTAATTTCTATTATATTTACACATTGGACAGATGTAAGATTTTGGTTGGATATGGTAATCGGTTTGATGTCTAAACCCATCGTTGGCTATTTGACGAGACGTTTAGCAGACATTGGGTCTTGCTCATGTGTCAATATTTTATACGGTATGCCAAGATGGTGTCGGCATGAGACATTTGGATGATGTTGGATTTTGGATACTTAACAACACAACTTAAAACCACCAAAAAATTAAGGTTATTATCTAATGTAAATGTAAATGTAAATTGACATTGACATTAGACGTTGTCCTGACATTAAAAAGTTGTCACCCGACGTCACAACCCACATACAACCAAATATCAGTCAGTCCCTCCAAAACCTTGATGTACGTCACCAAACTCGCTTCCTTGTTTCTGGTTTTGAAGCATGTTATGAAACTCCAGACATGTGACATGAAGGTCTCACATTTATCAAATATTACTGTTAAAGACTGTAAAGCTGTAGGTGTAGAACCACTGGAACGACGCTCCGCTACTTTATTAAATAAAATATCTACAGTTCTTATAATCTGGTTGATATTTATATACAATTTAAGAGCTTGAAGATACGATTATCACTAAAGAGCTGATAAAAACAAATGGTCAAAGTTATTTTGACATTTAAGGCGTATTGATTGATTTTCAAACATCAATTACACAGCGTATGTCAGACTATCAATGTTGGTATCCAGCTGCTTTCCTGCAGGGAAGCTTTGAAAGTTGATTCAAACGGTTCCTGCAGGTGCTCCGTTTGTGGACCAGTTACAAACTGTGTTATAGGACTGTGTGGTCCTGTCAGAACTATAAGCATTTCTGAGCGCTTCCTAGTTTTCTCATAGATCAAATGAGATGCAGTTTTTATTACCCCTTACGATATGAAACTGTTATATAGAACCATTGACGTTCTGACAAATCAGTACTAGTCTCAAAACTGTCTGACCTTCACTTAGTGAGAAAGCTGAGTGAGAGAGTGAATGAAAAGGATCCTAGATGGGGCTGCTAGTGATTTTTTGGCGTGTTGTGTATACACTGATGCTTTTACACAAATGAAGCTCCTAACGGATAAATAAAGTTATTTTGTGAGAAATTTGACTTGAGTTGATCCCATAAATGCCAGGGCAGTAATTACAAATGTTATGGCAATGTGGCCTGTAAATATAGAGACACTCCGTTTTAGAAAGCTAACCAGCCATGGTTTTTAATCAGGAAGCTGGGGAGCTTCGGCGTTAGCCAACACACACAGGAGCCTGGTTTAAAGCGTCTTATCATTTAACATAACTGCTTGGTTCAGCAACCTGAGCCTAAAGAGCAAAAACATGCTCTCCAAAATGTTTTAACATTGCAAACTACCACAGGTCTTTTATTACTTATGCCGTACAGGCACTGAACAAAAAATGACTGCATCAGCGAACACTTGTTCCTGCTTTTGTTATTTTATAGGATTTGCTCTCTGGTATTTCTAAAACCCGTCTGCTGCTACCTGCTGATTTGCACTATTGTTGTATGTTTTTAATGGTGTGTTGTGCTACGAGAAGCCAAAGTCAAATTTCCAGGTGGACAAAGGAATTTGGACTGTACGGAAGGATGGACCCGTATTAACACGTTGCATTGGAAAACAGCAAAAAGGGAAAGCTGGAATCAGACACCTGGAACACAGCCATCCAGTCTTGATCATTAAGGTTTTTTATGACTTCAGTGTACTATACTTTAATAAATGCACCTGAGCATGGGAATTTCCATTCACATGACTGTGATATACCACAGAGCCCTGACACACACAAAAACAAACACACCCCAAAGGGAAAGTAAATCAAAGGTTTATCATTCATTTTTATAGACTCCGTAAGTATTCCTCAAGTTTATATCCCTTATAAAATCTTTTCAGCACATTTAAACGGTTTAGTCCTCTTGCTAGTCTAGCCTACTTTATTGCATAGCTCCGGTATTTATCATTTGTTTTGTTTAAATACCAAGCCAAACATAAACAGTCATAAATCTTCCATGAAGAACACAGCATATATGTCCCGAGGGACTCAATGTTTCAGGTCCCTATAGGCGAGCTCTTCACAGTGCCTGACTGTAAATGGCAAATTCCCCAGAAACTCTTTGTCCCATTTTAACAACTATGCTCGGGTCAGGAATTTTTTTGTTGTCGTCTTTCTTTAGTTTAATAAAGAGCAAGTTTGACACACAAGCCGCCTACACCCCCACACGTTTTTGAGCATGTAATCATTTACAGATATACACTTACAAACAAATGCATTCACATACACACACACAAAAATGGCCAGTTACCTTACAGGCAGTTTAAAGGTTTTTAGTAAAGCCACTGTTAAAAATGGTCGGGCACTTATGGAGGTGAGGTGATTGCCAGTGAAGGGCTTTCCAGTGGTTAAAGGGTGCTTAAGGTCACAGCACTTTCAGCCTCTAATGCAGTCTGAAGAGGTCATCCAGTATAATGGCACCCTTTATCCCACCCACACTAAAACATACAGCACAAAGAAAAGTAATACTTTGCCCTTGACTTTCTTTTGAATTTAGAATCAAACTGGTACAATAGCTGACACCACCAATGCCACACACATTTGAGCGGATGGCAGTTGTACCAAAGCATACAACTTTCACCGTGGAGACCTGTGCCACAAAAAAACAGGATCTCCATCATTATCTGGCTTAACTGAACCTAACAGTTCACTTTAAAGGTGTATAAAGGTAGATCACACATATACAAAGATACCTAAGTTAAAACATGACCAAACATTTACCAGAATAAAGAACAGATAGGTGTATGTGCATCTACAATAAGCAATTCAGTGTGATAGCACATGCCACATAATGTTGTTGTGGTCTCTCATAAATATACCAGGAGCAGTGGTAAAGAGCGACAAAGGGACGAATGCTTTGCTCTAGAATGTATGTACTTGGCTCGAGATATAAAGTGATGTGGATTTAGTTGAATCGTGGTGATGGCAGCGCAGTTAAAAGCACAGAAAGCCAAGGCTTCGAGTTGAGTGAAAACGTGATAACATGAAAACATGATAACAGCTTATGAAGCATGTAAAAGGCGAAACTTCAACGAAGGTGCAAAGTAAAAGTCTGAAGTAATCACACACAACTAGAATAAAACTGTGAAGGAACTGAAGACATGTGAGAGCAAGTCTGTAAACCAATGAAACACACAAAGGGCAGGCTGTATTACCACATTGTCACAGCCCATCTTTACGTGTGTGTGTCTGTGCAGGGCAATCCTCCGGTGTAGTTCACATTCAGATTAATGTATAGGTGTGTGTGCGACTCATTTTTGACTTTGACTCCTTGTTCTAAATGCCTCTTTATTTCTCTGGTCTGCGTTTCAAGTCCGACTGCTGTTTCAAAACTGATGCAAACAGAAAACCACTTCACAGACACACAGAGAGAGAGAGAGAGAGAGAGAGAGAGAGAGAGAGAGAGAGAGAGAGAGAGAGAGAGCGAGACAAGGTTTATGCAGAGGTAGCAAGGGAAACTGGATCTATCTAAACACACCTGCTTGTAATGATTTTCACCAAGCTGTGTGTGTGTGTGTGTGTGTGTGTGTGTGTGTGTGTCAGAGCTATGCTTATCCCTGCCTGTGGTTCATCAGTTCTCTGAAAGCTGAAACATAGATGCACAGAAACACACACACACACACACACACACACACACACACATACACGAACACTCACTCAGGGTATGGTATAGATTATCAGAACAGACTATCTAAACACACTTGCGTAAACAGAGCAGTTTCACTCACTCACTCACTCTCACACACACACACACACACACACATACACACACACACACACACACACACACGCTGACATTTCAGAAAGGCTGTGTCCTCTAAATGGTTTAAGAGAGTTATGAACAAAACATTTGTGCATTAGGTTATGATGTAAAACACAGGGTCATGGTGTATAAACATGTAATTTTCTCATAGAGGAAAGGAAGAAGGGATAATGGAAGTCATTATAAACATACCCCCACCCACCCACTAACCCCCCCCCCACCCCCCTTGCAGAAATATTCACAAAGCCAAAAGGGCCACCCCTCACTTTGCCTGTTGAGTGATACTTAAAAAGGACCGTCTTAATTGAAAGCGTGAGTTGGACAGAACTAAAGTTTCAGTAAGAATACCTCGACCGCTAACTGCCGTTCAGTTTGTTTAACAGTTGTGTAAACAGGTTTGTACGGCACAGTATTAGGGCCACATTGAGGAAAAGAAAGAAATCTGAAATTTCAAGAACAGTCATATCGTAAAACTCTAAAGTCGTAATATTACAAAAATTAAAACTGTGAGAGAAAAAAACATAATTTTTAGGAATATTACATCGACCAATAAACCTGGTGAAAGGACAGTCAGTGTCAGCCTGAGCTGCTGTTTGTCTGTCTAACACAAGCTTTTAAATGTCCTGATGCTGATGAAGATGATGATGACGATGATTACAACTACTAATTACAACTTTATTCTCATGATATTCTGACTTTCTTTCTTGAAATATTATGATTTTATCCTCAAAATTACGACTTTATTCTTGAAATTTCAGATTTTTTTCTTCAGTGTGGCCCTAATACTCTTTTGTAGGTACGCAACCTCAAAGTGCTCAATATTCAATTAATTTAAAAAAGACAGAAATAATCATATGAATATATTGTGTAGAAAATGTTATAAACATCAGTTCATAGGTAATAGGGCTTTTGCCAATCCTTATAAGATGCTTATTAACATTATTATGTATTAGTAAGACTACACACGTGTTAATAATATCATCATGAATAGATTTATTATTATCATTTATTATTTATTATTATTATTTAGTTTAACAAGTTTATCTTTTTGTTTTTGTTTGTTTTTTATTTAATAGGAATGATGTCTATAGCTGTTTCTAATCATCAGCTCTTGTCTGTAGTCAGGCTTGTACAAAGTCTGTTTTCATTATAATGGAACCAGCACACTACAGATATGAGAGTAGACTGAAATACTGCACTGAAATGAATTGATTGTGACGATGGTGATGTACAGTCTGAGAGACAACAACGACAAAAACAAAACAAACACAGACAAAACAATTGATAATATTATACAATTAGCTTAAAATATACAGACGTACAGATGAGACAACGGCACAACAAGCAGACAAATAATAATAATAATAATAATCACTTATTTACTGATGCTTATTACAAGGACCTTTATATAAAGCCTTACCCGAATAGATTTGACATAATTAAAATTCAACTTATTAAAACATTATGTTTTACCATTCATATTCACATTGACAGAGTTTTTTTTTTCATTCTACTCAGAGCTCTGTAGGAACTCTCAGGGTCTGCCAAACCACCTTCTCACCACTCACAATAAAGGTGTCACAATCAACACTGGCCAATGAATTATAATCACGATAATCAAATTAACAACAGTTCTGGAAAACAACTACAAAACCTTTTCAGGCCGTCCTGGCAGTGAGTCTCAGCCAGGAGGATCAGAGAAGGAAATCACGCTCATGAAATCGAGACCGAGGACTCATTCAACAAAGTGAAAAAGATCAGGATTAAACATGTAATAATCATCAATATTTCTCCCTCTCTCACACACACCCTGAGTGACCAATAAGACAAGAAGGCAGCCAGGTCCCTGCCATAGATTCGGTGCGATCCTGAGGTGACATAACACTGAAATTTCTCCTTATCAAAGCTCATGTCTGAACCAACTGAAATAAGCTGTTTACCTGTTAGCAGTACTGACAATCATCTGGACAGTTAACTAGTCCTGTATATCAGTCTGAATAATCCTATGATTATTATATAATATGATATTCCATCACTGATGATAACAATGATATTTAAAAAATGAAGTGTTGATGACCATGTTAATAACACATGTGATAATAGTGGGATGGCAGATGTTAGGCCTTGTGGATCATTTGTTTGTCACTTCTTCTTTGCCTTTTCACTGTGAACACAAGTGAAATTCTTCCTTTTTCTAGGATTTTGTACAGGTATGGTTACAGTCAATACACTTGTATTTGAGTTAATTTGACTGATAACATTATATATATATATATATATCTTCCCATCCAAACAAAGTGAAGGTTAGCTCTTTCTGATTGACTCAGCTGTAGGTGCACCTGTGCATAGGAATATGGTAGTTCTGCGGTTGAGAAAAATGTAGTGCCAAAGGAAACAAGGTTTTTTTTCTGCTTGCCACAGGAGCACATCGCTCTGCTAGTGTGCCGTGTTCTCTGCCATTTTCTACTGCAACTAACGCATTGACTATGAATGACTACCTCACACAACCCCACGTCAAATAACCCCAACTATCCCTTTAATACCCACGTACTGTTTGTAATTTTAATAAAAGTATCTGTATATGTCATTTACCAACCGGGTAGACACTCACACACAGCACAACCCTGTTAAACATCCACCATCCAGCGAGAGAATATTACAGCATATAGATGTAAACTGTAAACATCCTATATGCTGCTCAGATAGTAGGCGGGGTTTCCTAAAAATGAATGTTTAAAAACTGAATGAGGCAAGTAATTACTGTGATAGTATTATGGAAGTTTTGTTGTCCCGGCAACAAAATACTTTGACGACTCTTCAACAAGTCTTGTCACGGAAAGTGAGTGTAGAAACCAACAGAGGCCACATCATCTACCAGCTTCCGCCTGCCCGCAAGAATCTTCCTCAAACATATCGCCGCTCCATCGTACATGGGGTCAGGTTCCCAGGTAAGCTGCGAAGGCCGCTATCTGATCCTCAGTGTTAGGCAATCGCCTGTGGGGCGTCATCTCAAGTATAGTTAGCACTGAACCTTTGCATCCAACTGAAAGTGGTTCAGCTTTGAGACGACACTGCAAAAACAGGCGAACTGAATTCTTCTGTCTGCGGTAAGAGTTGACGTTGTGAATAACACTTGGAATTTTTAAGTTGTAGAGAAGTAGATTGTCATCCGAGCATTCTGCCATTCTCTGGTAACTCTGAACCACATGCTTCATTTAGAAACCTCAAAGGTGTTTCGTTCATTTTGTCATTCAGAGATCAACGTTAATCATCTGTTTGTTCCTGGCCTATTTTTCATGTGTTTCTTATTATGTTTTTCCATTTATTCGGTTGTTTGTAGGTCAATTTATGTATATCTCATTTATGTGATGTAATGTGATGTGATGTGATGTCATGTCCTTCAAAGCAGACACAGAGAATCTGGTATCAAGATTACTTATAATAATTTGGTTTTCCATTTTCCTCCAATTTAAAGTCCCAGATTTCAATGAGCACAAAGTTTAATTTGAGAGTAGTAGTTGCTACAACATTTTTAATAAAAAATTCCAAAGTCTGTTTTTATATCTCCCACGACACTTTTATTTCATGTCATGTTTGTATGAGCTTGGATTATTGTTCAGCATCAAAGTGAAGAGCTAATGTTAGTTAACTCCTGTTGGCTGGAGCGACCACAGACAAAGACTCTGTCTTTTTGATCTTCACAGAGATGTCTGTCTTTTTCTGAGGAACATCTTTAGAATCAAAGCAGAGCTGAGGTAACACCGATTGTAATCGGCTAATATCAGCTACTGCCATTACTGCTGTCTTTTTACTTTGATGCCGACTAATAGACCAAGTTCACAGCCCCGAGTATCTATTTGGCCAACTAGGTGGGTAGCATGCTGTCTTGTAAGTTAAGCAAATAAAAGGAGATGTTAAAGGTACCATACAGTATAAAGGTCTCTGTCCATGTATAGTTTGATTATAAAGCAGGTCTAGGTTCTACATTAATGCTGTGAAAGTATCAAAGCGCTCAGTCCACAGAGAAATGCACACAGCCTGTATTCAGAAACTGAGCCTTCAGGACTTCTGTAACTTTGTGATGTCACAACAAAGCAGTCACTGCATTCAGCCACATCCCAAGTCCCCAACCATCCAACCATCCAACCTTGCAGGATTTGGTTTCTCTGAGTCTTTTACCTGAAATCTGCTTTATTTTTATTGGATCACTCAGAAAACACTCAGCCAGTCAGAGAGGCTCAGAGCCTCCTCTCTTCTGATTGGCTCACTGGCCTGTTGTTATTAGAGCTCCGGAGAGAAGCCTGAGAGAGGAGATGTAAAACTACATTGATAAATCTTCTTATGGATCAACACTTCAAATAAAACACGGGAGAAGAGGAAAATATGGAGCTTTAAGCACAGTAATGTAGCAGCTCACATGTGATCAATGTGATGTATTCTATTTAAATTTACCACACAAGTGTAGAAAGGGTCTATTTATTGTTAATTAAAGGGGGAAAAAAGGCATCTTTGGAAGTTCGCAAGGAAACAATATAAGTAATGAAGTCTGCTTTAATCATTTGATCTAAACCACTGGTTTGGAGGTGAAAAAGAAAGCAAAAGAAGTGTAGGTCTATACCCTCTAAACCAAGCTGATTCTGAATCAGGTAGATACAGTGTCATCTACACCTGTCACCTGATGACGAAGACATTCATATCTGTATAATTGTGTGTATAAAGCAGAAAAAAAACTTTCTGCCAATAATAACAATAAACAAAAATCAGAAAAATGCCTGTATCAAAAGCAATAACAAAACATAGCAGGTCTTAGTAAAAAGGAAAAAGGTATTTAAAAACACACTGTCCGTGCTCTGTAGCCTGTAAGGTATGATTAATTGAGACTTAATTATCACATTTCTAATGTGGCTACTCAATATAGATGGCAAGTCCAGTATTGTGTGTCAAATATATAAATTATGGTGTCTGAAAAACAGACTTGAGTAACATCTACAGTGGAGACCTGCTTAGAATGATCCCAGCCCACTACTGTGTGTTGGTAGTGTTTTGTCTGCTAAGACCTAAAGCTAAAACTACCTCTGTATGATGTAGCATATTACTGCAGCAGGTAACTGCAATAATCTTTCAAATGTGGATACAAGCACCAAAATTGGTATGTTTACCCCTCTGGGGCCATTCATTTGAAAAAATGCCATAACCCACTTGACAGGTGCCATTTCTGGCATAGGAAACATACATTTACCACAGATGGCTTTTGGTTCTCACAACCACAAATATATCTTCTTATGGATCAACACTTCAAATAAAGCACTGAGAAAAGAGGAAAATATGGAGCTTTAGTTTCTGACTGTGTAACGTCTATATTTACAGCAGCAGCTAGATACAGTAGCTGACTCAGAGTTACAGTGACGTTGTTGTTTCCTGGCACATACTATCTGGCTAAATCTGGAAGTTGTTGTTGAGCTTGCTTGCATTACATTACAAGTGAGAGGGCAGTGACAACAAGTAAATCATTACAAGTGATATGAAGTAAAAGTGTGAAGGGAAAAAAAAAGCCATTATGAAATAAAAATAGACTGTTGACAAAGAACATCTTGAATTAAAATAGTTCCATTTGTGTAATTTACTCAATCTAAAATGTAAAATGTTAACATGAGAATATACCATTATATTGTAAAAATAACACTCTGAGCCTGAACACATAGACAGACAAAGCCCTTTATAGGTGTTTGTTTTACTCCTTGTATCATTCATTTGGACATAATTTTGTAAAGCGATGACCAATATCATATCTTCACAGCAAAACTCCACCAACAGTCAATAAACAATGATAGTGAAACGCAGTAAAATGCAGTCATATTCTCAGCAATGGATTTAGGCAGCACATGTCCTAGACCTTTCCATGACCCCTCCTCTTCCTATCTAATATTCATTCAAACCTCTTTCCTTCTTTGCGTCTGCTTCCATCCCGCCCCCCTGACTCCCCCATCCCACCCCCCCACCCCCACTCCCCCACCCCACCCCTTTTCACTCCCTCCAACAGGTCTTTCATATTTCAGTAGGTTTTTAGCAAGGATCAACTCTCAGCTCAACTCTCTGAATGTGTGTGTGCTCTGTGCCAGCTGTGGGTGATGCTGATGTTCTTACTGGTCAAACTTGGACCCTTTTGGATTTATTTTAAACCTACTGCATTTTCCTTCTGGTGGCTAAAATTTGTTTCTCTAAACATTTTCTCTCTGAAGCACCAGCTGTGCAGCAATTAGAAGGGACAAGGTAACCCAGTAATGTCTGACAGTATTTGAATGCGATTTCTGACATGAAACTCTGGAGGCTTTTTTTTTTATGCCTCCACGCCGCCGACAGTCAGAGCCAGAGGTGTATTGCTTTCAAGTTGTCAGTCTGTCCATCCCATTTTCATGGACTCTGCGTCTCAGTAATGCTTTGATGGAACTTCTCCAAATTTGGCACAAACACTCACTTGGACTGAAGGACGAACTGAACTTACTAGATTCTGTTGGTCAAAGATCAAGGTCAGTGTGACCTCAGAAAACACTTTTGATCCATAACTCAAGACTTCACACAAACATTTTATAAACAGGGATGTAACCTGAAACTGGTCTGAGTGGCGGAGGCAGACAACCATGAAGGGGTAGTTCTATCTTTTCTTTAAATCTGTCGTTGCTGTGATCTAACTTTTTGGGTTTTGTAGGTTCTGCTCGCTGTCCATCCGACCAACACCCTTCGGTCCATTTCTACATTTACTCTCCAAGTTGCTGTGAAGTTTATAACTGTATGTATGTGGTCCCCAGAGGACATTTCCCATGAGCCTTAAGAAATATTGTAGCTCTAGTGCTCAGGCTTCCATCTAAGTTTTAGTAATCTCAAAGACACGTTTTAACATATTCTCTTCTTAAGCTGTGCTCATGCTAATATGCACTACACCACTATAGAGCGTTGTTTGAGTGATTAGCTATTACATCAAGCGGAGCAAAAGGAAACTATGAAGATCGTTAGGAAACATCAAGAAATTAAATCAATGGAAAGTTACACGTATATAAGTTACAAATCTGAATTAACATCTATCCTACAAATATGGCAGGATAATAGCCGGCTTTGTTACCACTCAAGGCAATTATAGGTAATGTGTTCTTTTCACTGCATGTGCGTGTGTATGTGTGTGTGTGTGTGTGTGCGTGCGTGCGTGCGTGCGTGCGTGCGTGCGTGTGTGTTTGTGTGAAGGTTATGCTTTCACTGACGAGTTGACATTTTTGTTGTTTCTATTTATGTGCTGATGACAACCTGACCTAAATCTTACTCTCTGATCGGGTCCCTGGGAGGCTTGTACAAGTGCATTCTGGGAAAATAAAACCTCTCACCAGCTGACCCTGTCACACCTTTCTGTCACTCCTCAGGAAGTAAATTTGTATGTCTGTGTGTATACACGTGTGTGTTTCTCCCCAGTGGTTATCCTTTTTTACCTTTTCTTCTCTAGTTCCGTATCAGTTTTTTTGCTTTTTTTTTTTTCCATGGCAGCCGCTCTCCAGTTGTCTGAAACTCACCCCATCAGTGAAGTATCGTGTTTATCAAATAGTGGAGTCTAAATAGTGTGAGCCATTTCAAGGTCAGTCAAAAGAATGAATGGAATTTGGTATTTTGTAGTTTAAAAGTTTAAATGTAACATCTCTTTTCTTAATTGCCAACATTTCTTATGTTTTACTTCAACGTTTCTTGAATTGTTTCTTTCCTTACTCACTTTTAATTTACGTTTTTTATCTTGTGCTCTGTACTCTATTGATTTTTTGTGTGCAGGCATCTAGATTGACATGATCAGGTTTACTTTGTTGGTCTACCTCTCCTGTACTCCTTGCTCCTGTACATATTCTGGAAAGAATAGCAAAGAGCCACAACCTGTCGCCCTCGGAGTGACCACAATTCCTTTGGGTATTTATCTAGTGGGGTTTGAGTAGAGGAACGTCTCATCCTCAAACCAAAGGTTGAAGAAAAATAAGTCATGAGCTTTCAGCAATGGCAGACAGTTTTCCTGTGACTTAATTTCAAAACATCACAGTATCTGAATTTAAGTCAGGGTCGGGTCGAAAAAAACACCTTAAGTTTTCTACTTAAGTATGACCGTTTCATTTCTTCATAGCTGAGGGGCTTTCTTAAGGGTGTTGTCAGAGATTTTACAGCAGTAAATTTATTGCTGGTCAAATCTATAATGTAAAATCAATTCCTCATGGTTAAGTGTGTCCATTGGGTTCTCCCAGTCTCGGAACACTCTTTTGTACAAGACTTGACTTTAAGTAACTCCTCAAGTATAAGACCCAAATAAGGAGAAAACGTTAATTACTTAAGTGAACATTTTAAGGAAACCATAAGGAGAAGACTTAAGGGTGTTTTGTGCAAATGTTTTTATTTTAAGGAAACATTAAATTGGACTTTTAGGTTAGGGGCTGGTTGCACATAACACCTTAAGTTTGCTACTTAAGTATAACATGTGAGGTTTAATTTTTCCTTCGCTGAGGGAGTTACTTAAGGGACTGACTCAAATCTGTAATGTAAAATCAACTCCTCATTGTTAATGGTGTCCATTGGTTTCTCACACTGTTCATGGTATATGTTCATTTTCTTGATCTATCACCATAAACTTGGTCATGTTGCGATTAAGACAGAGTCACAGGTATCTTTAGTTTTTTGTTTTTCCCTTACGTTGGTCACTAAGGTCTTTTGTGCAACGGTTTAACTGACTTTAAGTGATTCATTAAGTATAAGACCAAGACAAGGAGAAAAGGTGAAATACTTCAGTGAACATTTTAAGGAAACCTTAAGGAGAACACTTAAGGGTATTTTGTGCAACCATTTTAATTTAAAGGAAACGTTAACTCATACTGTAAGGAAAATCTTAACTTAAAGCAGCCCTTTTTTCAGTCTCTCCAGCCCTGACAGAGCCTGTTCTGCCATGGTAGTTCGACTCATCATGCAGTGGCTCTGACACAGCACACGTCCCAGACCTTTCCATGACCTCGTCCCTGCCCATCTAATATTCACTCATTCCCTCCCTGCATCTCCTTCCTCAGCCTTTCCCCTCTTTGTGTCTGCTTGCCTTCAACCTCCTCTCCTCCTCCCACCAGGTCTTTCATATTTCAGTAGTTTTTAGCAAGGATCAACTCTCTGAGGTTAAGTTGTTCCTTTAAAAGGTCTGTGTTTGTGTGTGTGTGTGTGTGTGCGCTCAGTAGACCAGCATGTCCCCGAGGTTAAGTCGAGTGTTTCAGAAATCAGTAGGTGAGGTGTTTTACTGCTGTATAGTGCAGCATGTGTGTGTGTGTCTCTGTGTGTTTTCCCCATCAGCAAAGAGACTGTAAAACATAGGCTTTTTTAAGGCTTGAGACACAGAAGTAAGGAAACCATTTGGAGGCTTTTCTGCTCTCTTTTCCTCTCTCTTGTTCACCCCTCTTTCTAATGCTGTCACGTTCAATTTCATTTTACTTTATGGGTGTGATGTGTACATCCATCTTTAAATCCATTATCTTCATTGTCAAAGCAAACAGAATGGTTATAGTCATAATATATAAAGGCAACATGGGCACAGAGTCATAAATGGAAGGCTTCCTACACAGAGGTGAGTGGATGATCCTGTTATAGATGGTTGAACATGCATACATGCCTCCTATTGGACACAGGTAGCAGGTAGCTGGACCTTAATTTAGAGCACCGAATGAACAAATGAATTGATGAAAATGTGAGTGAATAGAATAACGCTTCAAACAGGTAGTGATGCGGCCCTCTTTCTTTTTCGGGGTGACGCTCTTGCTTTCTGCTGCAAAGTCAGTCCTTTCACACCTTTCACAGCAAATTGTACCGGACTCAATACGACAGAAAATGAAAAAAATAAATAAATAAATGAACATTTTAAGGAAACCATAAGGAGAAGACTTAAGGGTGTTTTGTGCAAATGTTTTTATTTTAAGGAAACATTAAATTGGACTTTTAGGTTAGGGGCTGGTTGCACATAACACCTTAAGTTTGCTACTTAAGTATAACATGTGAGGTTTAATTTTTCCTTCGCTGAGGGAGTTACTTAAGGGACTGACTCAAATCTGTAATGTAAAATCAACTCCTCATTGTTAATGGTGTCCATTGGTTTCTCACACTGTTCATGGTATATGTTCATTTTCTTGATCTATCACCATAAACTTGGTCATGTTGCGATTAAGACAGAGTCACAGGTATCTTTAGTTTTTTGTTTTTCCCTTACGTTGGTCACTAAGGTCTTTTGTGCAACGGTTTAACTGACTTTAAGTGATTCATTAAGTATAAGACCAAGACAAGGAGAAAAGGTGAAATACTTCAGTGAACATTTTAAGGAAACCTTAAGGAGAACACTTAAGGGTATTTTGTGCAACCATTTTAATTTAAAGGAAACGTTAACTCATACTGTAAGGAAAATCTTAACTTAAAGCAGCCCTTTTTTCAGTCTCTCCAGCCCTGACAGAGCCTGTTCTGCCATGGTAGTTCGACTCATCATGCAGTGGCTCTGACACAGCACACGTCCCAGACCTTTCCATGACCTCGTCCCTGCCCATCTAATATTCACTCATTCCCTCCCTGCATCTCCTTCCTCAGCCTTTCCCCTCTTTGTGTCTGCTTGCCTTCAACCTCCTCTCCTCCTCCCACCAGGTCTTTCATATTTCAGTAGTTTTTAGCAAGGATCAACTCTCTGAGGTTAAGTTGTTCCTTTAAAAGGTCTGTGTTTGTGTGTGTGTGTGTGTGTGCGCTCAGTAGACCAGCATGTCCCCGAGGTTAAGTCGAGTGTTTCAGAAATCAGTAGGTGAGGTGTTTTACTGCTGTATAGTGCAGCATGTGTGTGTGTGTCTCTGTGTGTTTTCCCCATCAGCAAAGAGACTGTAAAACATAGGCTTTTTTAAGGCTTGAGACACAGAAGTAAGGAAACCATTTGGAGGCTTTTCTGCTCTCTTTTCCTCTCTCTTGTTCACCCCTCTTTCTAATGCTGTCACGTTCAATTTCATTTTACTTTATGGGTGTGATGTGTACATCCATCTTTAAATCCATTATCTTCATTGTCAAAGCAAACAGAATGGTTATAGTCATAATATATAAAGGCAACATGGGCACAGAGTCATAAATGGAAGGCTTCCTACACAGAGGTGAGTGGATGATCCTGTTATAGATGGTTGAACATGCATACATGCCTCCTATTGGACACAGGTAGCAGGTAGCTGGACCTTAATTTAGAGCACCGAATGAACAAATGAATTGATGAAAATGTGAGTGAATAGAATAACGCTTCAAACAGGTAGTGATGCGGCCCTCTTTCTTTTTCGGGGTGACGCTCTTGCTTTCTGCTGCAAAGTCAGTCCTTTCACACCTTTCACAGCAAATTGTACCGGACTCAATACGACAGAAAATGAAAAAAATAAATAAATAAATGAAATAAAAATCTAAAAGTCTTATTTCTCTGCAGCCATTATACTCAGACTTTTGGGTGACTTTTTTCCAACCACCATGCTATACAGTGGTGAGCCTTTATCAGCACTTTGCAAAGCTTGCGGCTGGTGTATTCATGCTTGTTACTGAAGAGCATGCCAAAGTGAAGCGGGGTGTGTTCGATGTGTGCGCCCTACACACAATCTGTTTTGGGTTTTATAGTGACTGAATGCAAACTCTCATTGCTGAACTCTCTGATATACACTGTCCAAAATAAGCAAGCCCAAACTAATTTTATTCATAATTTCTTTCAAGACATACAACTCCAACTATATGCGGTTGTGCTAACCAGACTAAGAGTCTAGACTCATGCTTGCTGCTCTGAGAGGCTGTACTTGGGCACACAGAAGGCAATGTTAACCATCTTAGATCAGCTTTTCATCATGCTAAATTTGTTGATTAGCACTAAACACAAAGTATAGTTGGAGATATATATATATATATAAGAACTGTTGAGACATTTGACAAAGAAGTTCCCTAATCTACTCTACAAAATACTGCAGAAGACACTAAATGACCCAAAACTTACTTTCCATCATGTTTTTGGGTGACGTGGCTCAGGAGATTGAGCGGTTCTCTAGTAATCGGAAAAGTCCTGGTTTCAATCCCTGGCTCCTCCAAAGAGTGTGTCTAAGTGTCCATGAGTAAGACACTGAACCCCTAATTGTTCCTGATGGTGAGTGTGAATGTGTGTGTGCATAGATGAATGAGACATACATTATATACATACATACATTAAGCTTTCAGGTACTTCTGGGTGCACTATGGTAGGCTTTGGGGCTTTTTGTAGTAGTTTGCAGAATACTTAAGTGCACTTTGGAGTACTTTGCGCTGGTTTAGTTGAAGGTGCTTTCAGGTGTTCCAACCTTCTTTTCCTGTGGAGTTTTGTGTGACTTGGGGGAGTGAAGTGAGCCTCAGCCTGGAAAATTATATTTCTAGGCTAGCATGTACAAAAATACACGCAAATGAGCGTGTTTGGGTTTGTATAATTGACTGACATTGGCACAATGTACAGAAGTGTCTTACATATGGTTGCTATGTAAATTATCTCTGGCTAATGGTGCTCCATACGCCATATGCATAACAACCTAGGTATTCACAATTAGAGGTGCATATTTACAGACTTACCAGCATGCTACACTTTACATAATATTCTACCTATATGTTTACATATGGTCATATTGTATTGGCAACTCCCTGCACTGTACAGAGATAAATACCTGGAAAAACATACAGCTTACTGTGGCATGATGGGTTTGGTTTCTGAAGATAATGATTCTCTCAGACTTGCATTACTTGACTACTGCTTACTTACTGATGTGGTGTTCAGATTGTATTTGTGGTCTAGAAATTGTATTTTATGTTATGCTGCATTCAAGTGTTGGTGGTACACTTTAAAATTGGCCCATCTACCAGTATGTGTTATTTTGCTTTAGTGTGGCAAGTTGTTAAATTGTTCAGTATTATTACAGCACTCTTTCAAGTGTGGAGTTCTCCCATATCCTCTGCTTCCACGCTTTTAATATTGCTCTTACTCTATTTCTCTTATTGTTTTTCTATTTCCCTCATCATCACAATCTTTCCGTGTCTCTCCTCCTTGTCGTTGTTGGTAGTCTACCCCATTTCTTCCCACTCCTCACCCATTCCCTGTCCGAGCAACCAACAGACAGAAGTGTCCATTTGGGAAAAGAGTCAGGTAGTGATTTATGCTCAAGTGCCCCAAATCCCCCTCTCTTTCTTCCTTTCACATACATACCCTTTCTACCTTTTAGTGACCCATAAATCAAATATGGTGCTGGACACAAAACCATGTGCACTCTAAAATGCATGAATTCACACCCGCGAACATGCCTGTCCATGTACTGTATCATTATGAAGCTGAAAGACTAAAATCATCCTGCCTATCTCTCTCTTTCTGTCTCTCTCTCTCGCTATATATATATATATATATATATATGTATCACTCACTCACACACACACACACACACACACACACACACACATGCACGCAGGCACGTCTTTTACCTGGTGACATCAGCCCCTCATCATTAATTTTAATGACCATCAATACGCCATAATACACCAGAGCATGCACACACACACTTCTACACAGCAACAGGCGCCACAGATCCTGGAGGGCAATTATAGTCTGCACTTTGTTTATTATCTGTTACGAGAGGCAAGGGACTGTGTGTGTGGGGTGTGTGTGTGTGTGTGTGTGTATGCGATTTCAAGATCAGTCCTGTGTTTCTGCTAGTGTTTCTACTATCCAATGGCGCCTCTCTTTATCCTGTTTGACACTCTACCGTTAAAGAAACCCAGCAACAAGCTGAGAGTGACTAACAGGAAAAGGTGGGGAGAAAGACATCTAACTCTATTAAGAGAGACATATAAGATGAATAATGATGTTTGATTTCAAATCAGATCATGTCCACTAATGGAGGGTCCTCTCTTATTATACAGCAGTGTTGCTTTTAATTAGATCCACGCCTACGAAGCCTGGTTAAAGGTCCCATATTGTAAAAAGTCAGACTCCCTTGTGTTGTTTGATTATAAAGCAGGTCTAGGTTCTATATTAATGTGAAAGTATCAAAGCCTCAGTCCACAGAGGAATGCAAACAGCCTGTATTCAGAAACTGAGGCTTAAAACCAGCCGTCAGGATTTCTGTAACTTTGTGATGTCACAACAAAGCAGTCACTGTCTTCAGCCACGTCCCAAGTCCCCAACCATCCAACCTTGCAGGATTTGGTTTCTCTGAGTGTTTTACCTGAAATCTGCTTTATTTTTATTGGATCACTCAGAAAACAGTCAGTCAATCAGAAGACAGGCCCAGAGCCTCCTCTCTTCTGATTGGCCCACTGACATTTTGTTACTAGACCTCCAGAAAGAAACCTGAGAGAAGAGATGTAAAACTACATTGATAAATCTTCTTATGGATCAACACTTTAAATAAAACACAGGAGAAGAGGAACATATGGAGCTTTAAGCACAGTAATGTAGCAGCTCACATGTGATCAATGTGATGTATTCTATTTAAATTTACCACACAAGTGTAGAAAGGGTCTATTTATTGTTAATTAAAGGGGGAAAAAAGGCATCTTTGGAAGTTCGCAAGGAAACAATATAAGTAATGAAGTCTGCTTTAATCATTTGATCTAAACCACTGGTTTGGAGGTGAAAAAGAAAGCAAAATAAGTGTAGGTCTATACCCTCTAAACCAAACTGATTCTGAATCAAGTCCAGTATTGTGTGTCAGATATATAAATTGTGGTGTCTGAAAAACAGACTTGAGTAACATCTACAGTGGACACCTGCTTAGAATGATCCCAGCCCACTACTGTGTGTTGGTAGTGTTTTGTCTGCTAAGACCTAAAGCTAAAACTACTTCTGTATGATGTAGCATATTACTGCAGCAGGTAACTGCAATAATCTTTCAAATATTTTCAAAATTTGAACATGGCCATCATTTGTGGCATAGGAAACATATATACCACAAAGTTTAACCATGGGACAGATTTCAATGATTGTGCACTCAAATCCTATGTTTTAAACTATGGGGATGTCACAACTCTTAAATTTCCTCAGAGCTTTTTTTTTGCAATGTATAATATGTTATGTGAAAAAAAAATTTGCAAACCATTTGATGAACCAAAAGTTCTGTAAGAGTTGACCTTGTACTTGTTTACTTTTGAGGTCTGAGTGTTATTGTCCCTTGGTATACACCAGGTGTAGATGTCTAAATGTATCCAGTATTGCAAGCATTGAATGTTGCACATCTTTGAGGTGTAAGTAAGTAAGAGTTAACAGAATCTGGTGACTGGAAGTAAAATGATATGGTAATTATCCTCCAAAAATATTAAGTATGACGCAACATGAAGTTGATAAATTATGAAATCAAGAAGTGCTTTTACTTAAACTTACTTACACTTATTGTGATAATTGTGTTATTGCTACAGGAGTATTTTTACAGTAAAACAAAACTCTACCAACTCATATTCTGGTTTACCATGATGGTGGCAGAAATAAAAAAGAAATAACCTGGTGAAGATATAGATATTTAAATCAAAATACAAAACAATTATTAATATTAACAGGCAATACAAAGTTGTTCAACTAAACCAAACTGCAGTTGTGAGTCCCTCCAAAATCAGCAGGCAGCATGAATCAGGGATACCATCCAAAAGCTAACAAAGAGGGGAAATGCTGTGAGAGAGCAACTATGTACGAGCTGGTATCAGTTATCAGTTGAGTCGAGTAGGCGAGAGAAGGCGAGAGTTTTTGTTAACGTTGGACTTTAGAATGCGGGCATATGGCTGTTTCTTAGCGGTGGTAAGTTCTTGTGTAATATCAAATTTGCAAACATAGCGGTAGAAAATATTTGAGCGTTCATCTTTAGCCAGCACTGCAAGGAAACTCCCCATGGACCCTGTGAGGAGGAGTTGGTTGAACAAAGTCTGTTTTTTCAAATTGTCAGTCTTGCAGTTACTGTATATATTATAGTGTTTCCCCAATTCAAAATACCACCAATTTCACTAAACTTACAAACAGTGGCTAGAAAAGTTAATTTAATACTAATCTTAACCATAGCCCCATACTGATGCCATCCTTAATTGTTGTACATTTGTTTTACAGGAGACTGGATAAGCTGGTCAAAAAGGCTGGGTCTGTGCTTGGCAGGAGTCTGGACTCACTCAGGACTGTTGTGGAGAGATGCATGTAATGTAAGATGGAGGCCATCTTGGACAATACAAACCATCCTCTCCACAACATTCTGGCAGGACAGAGAAGCAGCTGCAGCTGCAGCAAACGTCTCATCTCGCTGCGCTGCAGAACAGAGAGGTTCAGGAGATCCTTTGTTCCTACTGCCATCAGGCCATACAACACCTCAGCCAAAGGATGTGGATTAATCTAATTATTATTGTTCATTTGTTATGAACTGTTTTTATTACTATTATTATGTGTATATTTGGTGTATTTTTATCTATATTTCCATAGATGTTTATTCTATAGATGTTTATTTTCTGCTGTGGTAAATGAATTTCCCAGTTGTGGTTTTAATAAAGTTAATCTAATCTAATCTAATTATTATCAACAATGAGCTAATGGACACATGAATTTCCCCTAGGGAATAAATAAAGTATGTATTTATCTATCTATCTATCTATCTATCTATCTATCTATCTATCTATCTATCTATCTATCTATCTATCTATCTATCTATCTACATTTTATGTACTGCTTCCAAACTGGCTCTGCCACCGAACATGTGATTTATCTTCACCAGATGATCGGTCGAGTGAGTGGTGGCTCTCTGGACGGTAAATCTGGCACATGATAATAGATTGTTCCAATTTGTGGATTACCAGAGTAAGGAGAATGAATGATGACGTTGCTCTGTGTCTGCTTGTTGTATGAAGACGTAACTGGTTTCGAAGACACTCACCATATCAACGTATCTTTTGGGCCAACACAACTGGTTTGTTGTTTGTCCATTAAACAGGTAGGACGGCCCATTGTTTTCTTCTTGAAATTGTCATTTTTAGGAATCAGTGGGCAAAAATTCATAATTACCTTTCAGCATATTGTAATTCACGTGGTCTGAGAGCAAACTCCTCTTGCCTCTGTTTGCAGAGTTCTCAGAAGATGTAGCCTGTGAGATGAGACTTTGGCCAATCACAGGTCTTTTCAAAGAGAGAGAGAGTTCCTATTGGCTTTTCTACTGATGCAGACATGTGTACCCCCTCAGATGGATACTTGTCAATATCAGTTAAGTGTTTCAGAGATCCTGGATAGGTAACAGGCTGCTGACTTCATTTTTTCTGTAGTATTTAAATGTGTTGTAGTGGTCAGGAGGGCAACTGTATTTTTTATCCTAGATTTCTGTTTGTCACAGTGTTAATTGTCATTGGGCTGGCCATATCACATCTTTAAGCCCCTCCCCTTTGGGCTCCACATTGTCATTAAATAGCACACCTGCAAAAAAAAAAAAAAGAAAAGAAAAAAGTGTGCCACAATTGACAAGACAAAACACAAGGGAGGAGCAGAGAAATTGGGAGCTAAATAAACACAGGCCTACTGACATGTCTGTGCTGCCGGACCTTCTTCACCATCTATGCCTGATGATAGGTTTTGGTGGACGGAGTAAGAGGGATGAAGGCAGGATGGAGAAGGATGGAGAGTGAGAGAGAGATGTGGCGTGAGTGGCAGAGAGTAGAACTTGTGATAAGTAGAAGCTAAAAATTGACCAGCTGCTTGGCTCAACAATATGTAATGGGAGATGATGATGATGATGATGATGATGATGATTAGCATTCGACTATGCTACTCTGGAGTCCAGGATCCATTAACAACCCCTTCACAAAATTGAACAAAAAAGCTGGCGTTTATAAAGTTATCTTCATAATTTTCACAATTAACACACTCTATTCCATTAGCTTGCTATTTTTATGAATGCAGATGCAGTTTGCTAGTTAGCTAGACAATTAGTAAACATTTAGCACTTAGCTAGCTTCTCTTATGTTTTTCCCTGATAGGTTAATAATATCTTTTAATGTGGCTCTGATATGTGGTCTTATTGGTAGAACATCATTAATTTGTCAACCACTATTCATCGACATTAAAAGTGAGTCAGCTGTTCATGTAATTGTTAAGCTGAAGAGTGCTCTTATGGGACCGGGTGTTGATGGACAATATATAGAAGTGAAATTGAGACATCCATGCATTTCTTTATTTATCAAACAATTAATGCATTCCCTGAATGGTGTTGTAATGTCATTGCAGCTTTTCTTTTGCATCTCTTTATCAATAATTTTGGACCTGATTATATCAGTATATTAAATCCTCACCCAACTGTGTTCCTCATATCTTATGAGCTAGTCTCAGTGTCAGGGAAAGAGAGGACATAGATTATTGGAACCACCGCAGTGAATTCATCACATAGGGGTATACAATTTTCCTCTCTCTTAATCTTCCTTCATTCCCTCTTAATCATCTCAGGTTGGTATAAATATTCAGGGAAGTGCAAAGATGGGTGGTGTGTGATCAGTTGAGGTGGGCCATTCTAGGGCAAAATGCCAGGGCTGATATTTTTGTCCCAGTCCAGCTCTGGTTTTAATGAAAATAATTAGTATGTTAGAGAGTAGTGCAACCTAAGTAAATAAATTAATTTTTTCATTCAATGCATTCATTACATCATGAATACTGGTCCATTATCATCATGTAATTAATGTTGTTTTCAGACTAATTTCTTGACATTTGGACAATGTGGGATTGTTCTGTGTATGCATGCTAAAATAAATTACAAGTTATGAAAAATACTGGAAACTTTAAAGTGACAATTTCAAAGATTTCAGTCCTGGTTGATTGGGCGGCACCTGTGGTTACCAGTGGTAACAGTAACAGTGCGGTTTAATACTACAGGTCACAGAATTCAACTATTCTCATTTTAGTGCATAGGTCAGGCAATGATTGGCCATTTTCCATCATTCTGTGAGCAACTGTTATCTGATGTTATGCTGCACACGGCATGAGTCTGTGGACAGCAGGGCGCAGTCAGAGGAGTTTGTTACCTCGCTGAGAAGTTGAAGGTGTGCAGCTTGTCGCCTGCAGCTCTTCATCTAGCAGATCACTGCAGCTGCTCCTCCTTCTTCCATTACTCCAATGAAAATGCTCAGTTGCTTTTATTATTATTTTGTTGGAAACCAAAAACAAATTCACGTAGTTTTATTTGGTTTCTAATTCTAAACCAGAAACAAAAATGCTCTGTTTTTAGTTTCCAAACAAAATGTCAGAAAATCAAATTCAAATTCAATTGCGGTTTTGCAAATTCCTTTTTTAAATTTCTCATTTAGCAAAAACACGCTTGGTGGACAGACAGGAAGATTTAGTGAAGTATGAAAATGTCAAAATAAAAGCCAAGAGGACATAAAAGTGTAATATTAAATTTTTAAATTACAAATGAATTGCGAATTATCCAATTATACCCAGACCTCTGACAACACATTGCATTTTTGTCACTACTTCATAATAAAACCAACTCAATGTTTCTAAGGTGAACTGCTGCAGCAGGAAATGTTCAGTTTACATTAGCAGCAACTTTATGAAGGAATTTTTTTTTTTCTGGAAATTTCGCCACACACACGTTCCTGCAAATATATCAAAATTGCAATAATTTCATCAGTGGGACACAAGCTCAATCACCACTGTGTTACATCATTTGCCAACAGAAAGAGACTTAACAGACATCAATGAAAATCTTCGAGATTACCACTTTAACTTTTGAATTTTTCGACCCTGAGAACTAAGATAGTCTCTCTTGAACTTAATTCCCTATTTTTTTCTCCTTATTTTTTCCTTCTTTTGAATTGTTTTTTTTTGTTGTTGTTGTTAATTATATAGTGCACTTGTTTACTTGCTGCATTTATATTTTATTCACTTATCTACTTACTTTATATGTGGGTGGGGAGTTTGTGTTTCTGTTTGCTTATCATTTAAAAAATGCAATAAACAGAGATTTAAAAAAAAAAAAAAAACTTTAGAATTTTTCTTTTTTTAAGAAAGGATGCCATCTATGCTTTACTCATAGTAATGTGTGCGTTTTTCTCATGGTGTTTCATTCACCAGTGTAAATATACTCATTTTAGTGCATAGGTCAGGCAATGATTGGCCATTTTCCATCATTCTGTGAGCAACTGTTATCTGATGTTATGCTGCACACGGCATGAGTCTGTGGACAGCAGGGCGCAGTCAGAGGAGTTTGTTACCTCGCTGAGAAGTTGAAGGTGTGCAGCTTGTCGCCTGCAGCTCTTCATCTAGCAGATCACTGCAGCTGCTCCTCCTTCTTCCATTACTCCAATGAAAATGCTCAGTTGCTTTTATTATTATTTTGTTGGAAACCAAAAACAAATTCACGTAGTTTTATTTGGTTTCTAATTCTAAACCAGAAACAAAAATGCTCTGTTTTTAGTTTCCAAACAAAATGTCAGAAAATCAAATTCAAATTCAATTGCGGTTTTGCAAATTCCTTTTTTAAATTTCTCATTTAGCAAAAACACGCTTGGTGGACAGACAGGAAGATTTAGTGAAGTATGAAAATGTCAAAATAAAAGCCAAGAGGACATAAAAGTGTAATATTAAATTTTTAAATTACAAATGAATTGCGAATTATCCAATTATACCCAGACCTCTGACAACACATTGCATTTTTGTCACTACTTCATAATAAAACCAACTCAATGTTTCTAAGGTGAACTGCTGCAGCAGGAAATGTTCAGTTTACATTAGCAGCAACTTTATGAAGGAATTTTTTTTTTTCTGGAAATTTCGCCACACACACGTTCCTGCAAATATATCAATATTGCAATAATTTCATCAGTGGGACACAAGCTCAATCACCACTGTGTTACATCATTTGCCAACAGAAAGAGACTTAACAGACATCAATGAAAATCTTCGAGATTACCACTTTAACTTTTGAATTTTTCGACCCTGAGAACTAAGATAGTCTCTCTTGAACTTAATTCCCTATTTTTTCTCCTTATTTTTTCCTTCTTTTGAATTGTTTTTTTTTTGTTGTTGTTGTTAATTATATAGTGCACTTGTTTACTTGCTGCATTTATATTTTATTCACTTATCTACTTACTTTATATGTGGGTGGGGAGTTTGTGTTTCTGTTTGCTTATCATTTAAAAAATGCAATAAACAGAGATTTAAAAAAAAAAAAAAAACTTTAGAATTTTTCTTTTTTTAAGAAAGGATGCCATCTATGCTTTACTCATAGTAATGTGTGCGTTTTTCTCATGGTGTTTCATTCACCAGTGTAAATATACTCAAAGGGGTGTTTGTCGGATTCTGTGAGAATGAGTGTGTGTTTGAATGCCAATGTGATTGAGTGGCTGCCACCACTTTAGACTTTTGATGCTGTTTGTGTGTGTGTGTAAACATGTCTCTGCGTGTGTGGGTGATAGCTGGATGTTTAATTAAGGTGCTTTGAGGTAGTTCTTCTCGTTATTTAATGTTTCACTGCCTCAGTTTTCCTGCTGTCTCTCTGTCTGAGTCTCTCTCTCTCTCTTTCTCTCTCTCGGTTTCTTTTAGCTAATGCTTTCTGGCTCTGTTCTCTCCTGTAAGTAGCAGCCATGGCTCCGGCGCTCTGCTGAGGCCTTTTTGCAGCACGTCAGTGCTGTGCTTCAAAGAGTGCCACTAGTGTGCGTTCGTCTGCTTACCTGCATGCCTCTGTGTCTGTGTGTTTACGTGTCTGTGAGCGTGCATACACATGTGCATCTTAACCATAGACTGCACTGATGAGAGCCAATGAACATATCCACAGGTGGTTCTCTAATTTCCATGGTAACTAGATATCTCCATCTGTCTGTATTCTTTCCCGGGGTCAGCCCACATCAGCCTAATTAGAGGTGAGATTTTTGTTTCCCTTAAGAAAACTCAATAGTTTTCTAAATTACTGAGAATGATAACAGGAGAGCAGGTTGGGTGATGTTTAGTTTTGTCCCCATGTGTGTTGAAGTGACTGAAAAATGAGCATGTTGGAAAGTTGTGTCTGTCACAGTGTCTAGTGAGAACCAGATGGGTATCTCAAGAGGGTGAGAAAAGCACAATTTATCCCTGATGTCAATCTTAGATTCAGCTTTACAAAATTAACTAAGGATTAAAAATCATGTACACAAAGTCGGGTCAACTTTAAAAACTTTATGGATGCTTTGGCGCCTGTGCTCTGGTCTTATCTCCTTCTTTGTTGGAGGCATTTTTAGCTGAAAAACATGGTTTCTTCTTCAGAGGAGGGAATTCTGGGAGGTTGCTTTCACCTGAAGGTAACAACAAGCTCTACAGCAGCCTGTAGTGTAGTGTACAAATTAGGAGAATCAAACATAGACAACTGTGAAGTGGACTTGGAGTGTTGACAGAGACAGTGGTGTCCACTCTCTGTCTGAAAGTTCCTGTATCATAAATGTGGGTGTAATGGAATATTAAAATAGACTTGGGCCATAAAAGGGGGTGACGGTTTGATCAACAACCATCACATTTTTTTTTTTGTATGCTTTTTTTTTTTTAAATCTTAAGAATGAACTTTCACACTCTCACAACTAAAGAATATGGTTACTGCTCGTGTCTGTTCATGTCCATGATAGTGAATCTCACCAGCTCGACACCGAAAAATAAAAAACTTGAAAAGAAGGGGGAAAAATATCAGCTTCAGCAAGTATTCTATCCAGGCTTAAGGCCATCTTCTTTTTCCGACAGTTGACTTTGTTACCGTCATGGGTTGTCCATTACGAACCACCTCCTGTAATGTTGCCACCGACACAGGAGCGAGCGGCATGACTAACAGCTTGTCACCCACAACCTCCGGGAAATTGAATATCATTCAAACAGGGTTGTAGATACGATGGTATAATCCAAGAGGTCAAGATATGTGTTTTGCTCCAGCTCCTATGGAGTGCTCTTGAAGGCACTGGACCCTGAAACATGAAGCATTCTCATCTACAAATGAGGCATTTAACTGATGCTCTTATCTGGAGCAACGCCACAGCACACCACATGAGGATTACTGTAACTCTTATGAAAACCTTGTGTAATAAATGAATTGAAACCCTAACCTCCACGCTGAGTAAAATAAAGTCGTATAGGGAATTTGAGGGGTGTTATATTTACTTTTACTCATGTGGCAGACACTTACAGACAGACACACACTACAGACAAGTACTAAGTACTATATCTATTAAATAAGTGAAGGAGACACAGCTACAGAAGTGCAGTGAAAGTTCACAGTAAGAGCTAGTTACACATGTGAGGGTGTCAGAGGTGTTAGGAGAGGAGGTCTCTCTGAAGAGACAAGTCTTCAACAGATTCCTGAAGACAGAGAGGGACACTCCTGCTCTGATAGATTTTGGTAGCTTGTTCCACCATCCAGGAACCACAGACCAGAAGAGTCTGGACTGAGACTGTCTTGTGGTCAGGGATGGTGATGACAGATTATATTCCTCAGAGGAACACAGTGGCTGAGAATGAGCCTGACTGAAGACTGAATTACTGGGTTCAAAGTAGGAGGAGCAGACCCAGAAGTCTCTCTGAAGGCAGCATTAGTGACTGAATTTGATTCAGGTGGCCATGGTGAGAGGTGAGAGGTAACCAAGAGCTGGGCGGAGTACTGAGTCAGGTAAGACCTGTTGTATAGAGCAAAGAGACACAATAGATGGATGCAACATGCACAGAGGAGAGGTGGTCATCAAACTTGACACCCAGGTTTCTCTAGACCTTGGTTGGGAGACAAGATGAAGAGGAGATTTTGATATTGATATCATGATGAAGAGACTGATTGGACAGGATGATTTGAAGGTGGCGTGCCTTCATCCATGCAGATATGTCAGAGAGACAATGGAGGTCGTCTGGGGGAAACGACAGGTATAGTTATGTTAAGAAATCGTGCTCAGCCCCCTTAAATATGCCCACAAGTAGTTTCCACAGTTATTTCATTGGCAGTGTTTCCTCAGAGCTGCATCATTTACATTTGATTATAAGTCACTGTAATGTGTTAGGGAGTTGTGCTGTGCTTTCTTTAATAGATAAGGTTTTGAAGTCCTGCTGGAGCATTTCCATTATCCATGTTTACCTACAGAAAGCAAGGAAAGAAAGCCCCAGCCTGCATGTTCTGCTGTGCTTTGTCAAAGCAATTAGACCTTCAGTGGAAATGTGTTCCTCCGTTTAAAGTGCCCAAAGCACAGAGCTATGACAGAAGCTTTATTTCAAAGCAAGATTACTACTGTAGATGCTTGTGTAACTGGAACTTGGCATCAAGCAGGATGCTGAATGTTTGGAGAGTGGTTGCAGTCACATGGGTGAAATCCATGGTTACACAGCTGCTTCAGAGTTGTCAAACACATGTTGCTGAAAATAGATTACAAGCTCTTTACCTTAAGTGGTGTGGCAGCAGCTCAGACGTTTTAGAGAGGGCTTCAAATGAATGCACACTTTTGGTGATCTATTAATCTTGTAATGTTCGCAGTCTCCAAATCCAGACTGTGTTTGAAGTGAAATATGATTAGACTTATTAAAGAGTGTGGTGGCCCAAAAGAAGAGAGGAGCAATCTGCATTAATGAGATGCAAACAGGATAGATGTAAATGTTTAAAATGTTGTGTAGAACACAAGAGTGTGACCTCATTGTGTCGAGGCTTGATTGAGCGCAGAGAGAGAGTTGAAGAGTCAGAGATGGAAGAAGGGAACAGCATAGAGAAGGAGGAATAAACAGAAAATGATTGATAGTTGTACCCAATGAAGAAGCCGCAATATGTCTTCAGAGGGACAAGATTAAAGGACGAATGAAAATGAGAGAGGGAGCAGAGGAGAAGGTAAGAAAGAGGATTATAGATAATAAGAAAGCCACATGTATTCACAGAGCTGTAGATATGTGTGCAAACAATTACAGTAAAGGCTAGATGCAAGTGCTCAGAGCGGCTCTGTCTTTGTGTGGTGCATTCACAATTGCATATCTGTAACGTATGTAGTATCTGTACAGTGGCTAGAGATGTCACGATACCAGAAGACTTTGTACTCGGCACCAGCACCAACGAAATTCCCAGATTCTGGATACCAAATTCCACAGCGAGAAACAGAAAACAACAGAGGCTGCTGCACACACAGTGTCCCCACACACACACACTGAGCGCACACACACACACACACACACACACACACACACACCTCCATGTAGTCAGTGTTCAAGCGGTAGTTTAATTTGACCCATGGAGTGAAATATTCATTTAAAAAGTCAGCCTTATGGTTACGGCCACAGCCCCGTGTGCTTAAGCCTGTTTCCTGTACATTTCTATGGAAAGCACGGGCTCCGCTTCGGGACTGGCTCCTGTTATTGGGGGGGGGGTGTGTCCATCGTTTGCGGCCGCGTTGCTCATTGGAGCGGCTGACTCCCCGCCGACCAAGCAGCTGAAGCCAATACCCGGCCTGACCAGCCAGTTGCTCGGGGGCGGCTGGGTAAGATGGCTGGCCCTTGTGTCCTTTGTAAACCTTGTGAAACTTTGTGAATAGTTTTTAGTGAATTGAGGTACTCGTTTTAATTGAAGGAAACTGGGCCAAATTTTAGTTTTATCCCAGACTGATTGCACCAACACTTAGTCTAAGCATTGGTAGTTACACTAGGAACAGAGGTTGTTTTTGTTCTTTAGAGAGTGTAGAAAGGCTTTTGTTTCATTTTGTTTTCAACTTACTGCCCGTTCCCCTCTTTTAGTTTCTCACTTTTAGTCCCCTCCTTACTATCTAATAAATTATGCTCATAAAATTCCAACGGATTATGTTGCTTCCCTCTTCCCCGATTGTGAGCTGTGTTGTAACACTTATATTGTGACAGACTGAACAGTGATGACAGAAGCCTATTGTTATGAGCACCCATGTAACTTTAGAAGCTGTCGCTACATTAGCCTAAACGAGCTAATTGTGTTTGGAGTGTCGCTACAACAGATGACAGCTGTCGCAATTCACAAGTACTAATGGAAATCTCACTCTGCATTTTGTGTACAGGTTGCAGCTATGATAAGGAGGATAAGGTCATTCCAAATCCTCTGTGGCACCATTTGCATTCTGGTTTTTTTCGTCATCTATGACTAGATGTCGCTGATGATCCACGTCAAATACATGAGCCATTGTGTTTTTTCCTCTTCGCAGTGGACCTGTTGCTGCACCTGCACTTGCTGTTGTCATTATTGTTTCCTGTACCTGTCTTCCTCTTCTCTTCAAGTTTGATGTCAGACTAGGACACTTGTAGTGTTATTATACTGCCCTCGTCAGTCCCAGAAGAATCATCTCCAGAACCTACGACGTCTACGGTTCCTTCAGTACCTTCAGTACTGTAGAAAAACAAGTACCTTCACATTTTCAAAATTTTGGCATCAACCTGGTACTAAAGTATCAGTTCTCATGACATCACTAACAGTAGCTACAGTACATTATTACCTCAACAGTTAATTCAACTTTATAGCTAACTGTTAAAGTAGTCTTAGAAGCTAATTGCATACATGTCCACATTTGGCAAATATCATATATATATATATATCCATCCATTTTCTACCGCTTATCCTCTAGTAGGGTCGCGGGGGGGCTGGAGCCTATCCCAGCCTCTTTTCGGGCAAGAGGCGGGGTACACCCTGGACAGGTCGCCAGTCCATCGCAGGGCAAACACATAGAGACAGACAACCATTCACACTCACAGCCACACCTATGGTCAATTTAGAGTATCCCATCAGCCTAGTCTCCATGTTGCATGTCTTTGGACTGTAGGAGGAAGCCGGAGAACCCGGAGAGAGCCCACACTGGCACGGGGAGAACATGCAAACTCCACACAGAAAGATCCCACGGCCGAGCCGGGACTCGAACCTGGAACCTTCTTACTGTGAGGCGCTAGCCACTGTACCACCGTGCAGCCCGTATATTTATATATATATATATATATAGTATATGATGAGTAACTTGTAATGTTATTGTACTTGAGGTTAGCATGTGAGCTATCATTAAACTTTAAAACCACAGTGTAAAATGTATTCTACCTTGTGTTTTAAATTGGTTCTGCAGAACATGAACAGACTTCAGAACAGCTTCTCCCTCAGACTGTGAGTCTGCTTCATGTAAACTGTGTCACACTAAGACTGATGATGAATAACAGCTCCTGAACTTTTTGCACCTTACCTCCATCACTTATGGACGGCTGCAACAGCTTACAGTCAACTCGTTGCACTGTCCTCACTAAGCTATAACGTATTATTTTTACATTTCTACTATAATTTCTACTTGTTAATAAATAAGATTTACCCACCTTTTTATTATATAAACCTGTCTTGTGACAGTAAAGTTCACCTGTACCTTCATTCACAACTGTTTTATTTCTAATTTACAGTTGTGTTAGTTACAGTTGATTGTAAATTGCACACATTATTTAATTCATTTATTTATCAAATTCTTTTGTTCACGTCTCCAGTGGTGTAAATTGTTGAAATTAATGTAGTTTTAATAAAGTTTTTATGAAGCTTTGCTTTGACTTTGTCGATGGTTGTTATGGAGCATGTCTGGTATGAATTTTAACAAAGGCAACATACACAGTATTGTAATCATACAAGAACACATTGATGGAAGTTTTGGAAAGCTTTAATCAGCAACATAAATAACAGAATTATATAATATAATGTTGCTGTCCTTGAACATTGACAATCGAGGATCTAAAGATAGATATTAGTTTGTGCTTTTCTAATGTGTTCTTTGTACTTACCAATTTTAATAACACTGGAAACACAAAATCACCAAAGTGTCCCATTATATTCATCATGAGGCATATGGTCAATTTTGAAAAACACACTCGGTACAATTTAATCACAGAAGGTTTATTTATTAAAAACCTTTTTGATCACAATAATGAAGTTATGACTAAAACTAATGTACGTGAGCTGTACTACACTGACAACTGCTTCCAAATCATAAGGCGTAAGACAACTATGAGGTCACAGCATCACATCTACTTAGAGTCTTGTTTTGCTCCAGGTTGCACCTCTGGTGGGTCAATTCCAGCTGTTTCCTACTGAACACCGTTTGGTGTCAAATTATTCAGCAGTTTCACCTGTGAAGGTGGTAACTGTAGTAGAGATGATCCGTCACTTAATTCCAATTTAATATTTATAAATTTTGTTCTTAAAATGTTATTACTATCATCTATCAACAACAGTAGGAATGAAGTAAAAGGTGAGGAAATGACCCTGTAAACACTGAGGACAGAGAATGATAAACTAAACAAATGTGTAAACAGCTGGTCTGTCCTCTCATCAGAGGAAGATGAACAGGAAGTGGTTTTCTGGTATCATCATCATCATCATCATCATCATCATCATTAAAGCCCATTTCAGAACTAAGGATGTAGATGCAATCTCCTTGGTCCATACATGAGTCCTTCCTTCTGTGGGCACCGGTCATTCAGTTTTCAGTGTGGACACCTTTAAATGACAGTAAAAGACAAACACTTTAGTTCAGACATGGTGGATCACAGTTAATCACACACATATACCAGCTGTCAGGACAGGTGCATGAATACCTGCTTCAGTTCAGGACTGTTGTGTATGAATTTACAGTATTAAATGACAAACCCTTACAAGATAATGTTCTAGTATACGTTGTGTATTGTACTCAATACAATACAATACCAGTGAGATGAGGAGACAGAAAATAAGTTAATGAGATAAACCTGAATGATTTGCCGCATGTAGGAAAATTCAATCAGCGACTGATTTTTTCTAATAACATGAGAGTGAGTTAATTGTTAAACTATATCTATCCTTGTCCTGCAAATGGTTGCAAGGTTGGGACCAGGTACGGTTAGCATAGCAAACACTAGTTATCAGCTAGCTAGGTTAGCAAAGTGCATCTGTAATTCACATTAACTGTAATATTAATTAGGATTTTAACTGTGTCCCGTTCTCCGGTCAAAGCATGTAGAGAAAAAACGCTCTAGCTTTTAGGGAGCATCATACACATTAAAACTGTAGGACGTTCAGAAAATAAACATTTACTTACCGAAAAATCAGCTCTCTGCAGTCTGTTAGTGCCGAAGAACGAGCCATAATTACTGTGAATCGAATACTCATTGAAACTGAAGAACAAACAGAAAAACTATCAGTGCAAAACTTCCTCTTTCACCGACAAATATTGAGAAAATAACAGATATTTACCAAAACTGTTTCAGCTTATATACAGTCTATGATTTGAACCCAAATCACGATCTTTTCCTAAACCTAACAAGGCCATGACCGTTATTATAGTAACCACGGCGAGTATTATAGTAATTATGGTAACCGAGGTAGGTACACTGCTGTTGTACAGTCTGCATGTTTATTATTGTAACCATGACAATCGAGGTCCGGTACGCCTGCCGCTGTAGTGGCACTATTTCAAGAGACACTCCTATGGGTCGTATCAGAGGGTTGAAAAAAATGACCTGTGTGGCTGTTCAGGTTGGAGGACTTGTTGTAGTTGTAGTAGTATGTCTACTGTACTGTGCACCCATCCACATTAAAGTGCTAAATACCCTTTTTCATATTAGGATAAATCAATCATTGCATGTTAGACTAGAAAGGCACCATCAATGATAGGAACTGGCACTGTAGAGAAAAAGAGAAAAATCAGATGGAGCTTTAGCATTAACAAGCACGTGAAAGCAGTTAAAGTCTCTTCAAACTAATAATGTAGCTCTTTGAGCCCCTGTGAAGCACCACACCTTTTCATCATATGAAAAACATGTGTTTATGGATACTAAAGTGAAACACAGCCATCTTTCTCGCAACATGTGTCGAGTCTTAAATGGTGTTCGATCTGGACCGAGGAAGCCGCGTGGAGGAAGCCTTCTATGCGTCTCAGTATTGATTTTAGTCACCACCGAACTTACCACCCCAAACCTCTGCCTCCTCAGCTTGTCAAAAGAGTTTCTCTCACATAAACACTTGGTACTCTGAACCCATCAAAACAGGACGCAGAGTTTGGCACCTCTGTTGTGTTTGTGAGTTTTGCCCTCATGCATGACGAAGTATTGATTTAGCTCCGGAGGCCCCAGTGTGACCATGGGCAAGCTCTCAGCAAACACACAACCTCCAGCAGGCTGACACACGGGAAGGAGGTCAACAATGTCTACTAGAGCCAAGACAGGAAAATAAGAACTCTTAATAAATTTGTCTCCCATCAGCTGCTCACTGAGATCACAGACGTTTGAAGTCTCCATCCATGTTGCCACAGAAACTGATCGTCATTCAACACTTTGACTAAATCCCAACATGTTCTCACTGATATGAACTGAGTTGGAACATATCCACATACATGTAATGTAATCTAACACCACAACATGATATAATTATAATCTTTTAAAAACATAAAAAAACAAGGTATTTGTATTTTAATTTTTTAATTTTTTTAGTTTTATTTTCTTTGAGGTAAAGGTTCACTCATACTGCCTTACTGGTGCTGTAAAAACTGCAGTGGTGGGCCTCCACCATTGACTTGTAAGCAAGCATTAACCACCGAGTTTGAAAAATGAAGCCAACACTGGAGAACTAAACACTGCAGTTCCTCTAATGGCCACTAGAGTCTGGCTCCAACAGTGAGTCAGTCCCCATAGACTCCCATGTTAAAATGTCCAACTTTACAGTAGAAATAAACATGTTTACAGCCTGGTACAAAAACAGTTTTGGTCTCTAGAGCTGATTTCCTCCTTCATAACAACTGTTTACATAACTCACTAACTTTACGTTTAATTAAGACTGAGGGCGTGGCCTCTTTGAGTGACAGTTGGTCTAGCATATGCTTGCCACAAACTGGTATGCGACAAAGTCTCAGCTCCACACACGCCCTTCCTCCTAGCCCATTTTTGGATTACTGCCAAAACCACTCTATAAACCTGTGGGTGACGTCACAGGTGCTACATCCATCTTTATTTAAAGTCAATGATTGCCATACATTTGAACTTCTATTAACCCATTTAAACCTAAGGTGTCCTCAGCATGGCTTCAAAACAACCTCCTAAAACCTGAGGGTTTTCTAAAAAACTTGATGTTCACTAAAACCTTGAATATACAGCCTCTGACGCAGATAGAAACATGATATTAATTTCAGAGCATAAACCTCTAACCTTTATTGTAAATCATTGTCTTTGCCTTTAAAACTGGATATGACTAGAAAAACAAGCTAATTTTCAGTTCAGTTCAACTCTTTATAACATGTATTGATATTTTTAGGGGAAATGCAGTGATTTACAATAAAAGCTTAAGGTTTAAGCTTTTAAATTGTTTTCATTTCATGTCTCTATCTCCCTCAGAGGCTGAGAAATAAAGGCTTTTAGTGACAGTGTTACATCAGGTGAATCTTTACCTCCAGTTAGCGGCTAATGGCTGTAATCTGCTTCAGTGTCGCTCCCCTTGCTCAGGTTGTTAAGCCTTTGTCTGAACCGCAACTTTAAAAACTTTTTTATGCTAAAAAAACAAATGAAATAATGGATTTTGCCTTCAACACATTTCCTTGGTCACATGTCTTGGAAAGACGAAATCATATGCTTAGCATGTTACATCTCATCCGGTCTTAATGGATTCATTGATATTCTGTCTAATAACCTTTTTAACACTGTGGCGTGCTGTGGCTGAGAATGAAGTTTGTGTGTTGTGGGATAGATAACCAAACCAGTTAGCTAAAAGAGGCTACAAAGCTTTGGCATTGAGGGGGAGTGCAGAGCTAATATGAAAACAATGAGTTAAGCAGTTTCAAGCTGAGCATTTTAAATTCATTTTCAGGTGAAAGGGGGAACCTGAAGATTTAATCTAAATGTTATTCTTGACTAGGGATGGGCGTCATTAAGATTAATGGTATTGGTACTTTACCCGATACGGCTTATCGATCCAGTACTTTAACGATACTCTTATCGATCCAGTAATTTAATGGTACTCTTATTAATCTGGTACTTTAACGGTACTCTTATTGATCCAGTAATTTAATGGTACTCTTATTGATCTGGTACTTTAAAGGTACTCTTATCGATCCAGTAATTTAATGGTACTCTTATTGATCTGGTACTTTAAAGGTACTCTTATCGATCCAGTAATTTAATGGTACTCTTATTAATCTGGTACTTTAACGGTACTCTTATTGATCCAGTAATTTAATGGTACTCTTATTGATCTGGTACTTTAAAGGTACTCTTATCGATCCAGTAATTTAATGGTACTCTTATTAATCTGGTACTTTAACGGTACTCTTATTGATCCAGTAATTTAATGGTACTCTTATTAATCTGGTACTTTAACGGTACTCTTATTGATCCAGTAATTTAATGGTACTCTTATTGATCTGGTACTTTAAAGGTACTCTTATCGGTACTTTTAGTTATTCTGTAAAAGAAAATAGAACAGAACTAACATTGCTTATCTTCTCATATGTACTCATTCTTGAGTGACAAACTTCAACAGCATTGTTTTGAAATCACTTTTACAAACAAGTATTTTTTTAATGATGGAAATTTAAAATAAATGTCTTACCCAATGATTTACTAAAGTACTTTTTTGTCACAGTATTTTTAATGTCCAGTAGTTTTAATTAATAGCAGCCCCCACATCACTGATACTCAGTCTGTTTCAGATTGAATTTAACAACAAACCCAGAATAATCAGCTGGCCAATGGTTACTTTTCATCATAAACTCATATTTGACTAATGTAGTTAAATCTGTTTGTGGGCACCGGGCGGCATACAAAACACACCTGACGCAACGACAGATGAAGCCTGAGCTAGTCGGTTGAAAATTGTACATTTCTGCATCTGTATGTTCACTGCATGTGTCCAGACATTGCTTGTGTGTCTGCTCTGACAGGAAAGAGACTTAACCACATGTGTGTGTGTGTGTGTGTGTGTGTGTGTGTGTGTGTGTGTGTGTGTGCGCGCTGCACAGTGCTCCAGAGTGACACAGAGCTGCTCTTGCCCCTCACACAGTCAGACAGGGAGATGCAGATAAACTTCAGTTGGGAACAGTGAAAATGCATCATAGATGAATGTATTAATCAGAAACAGAGTTGGTGAGATACAATGTGTGAGAAAACTTTTATGTAGTGATAATAGGAAATCTAATTTCTTAACTTCTCCAGTACGGAGAGCAGAACCAATAAAATCAGAGCTTATCGATACTCTAGTAGACACTAGTACGGCAATCCCTGATCTCCAGGTTGAACATTTGTAGTCTTTGCTCCAAGTTGCTGAATCCTCAGTCGATCATAAAATCTCATGTCACAGACGGGTTAGACAAAAGACAACACAAAAAAAATTGTCTGGTTAGATCTCAGCTTTCCAAAAAACATCTGTATTAATACCTTAGATTGGCGATTTCCTCTCGCTTCTCTGGAACCTCTACTGGACAATATGACACAGGTAGAGTTAAATAATGTGGCCTGCACCTAACTGGTCAATGCCAAATCCCTAATTCACCATTATGTTGAATTCAAAGTGATTTAAGGCATCTGTGTTTTCATTGTCAAACTGATGAGAGGGAGATCAATGTATCATTTACAGTAGATATCAGTATTAAATATTGTTCTACATCAATGTGAGTCAGGAGTCAACAGTGTAGGTTGTATTAAAGTTATATCATCCTGTTCAATCAGTGGATAGAGAATTAATTTTACGAATGTGGCCTTCTCCATTTTGCTGTGTCAGAGTCAGAAAAATTAGTATTATTTTAAACAAAATAAATGTGTCAAATGTCAAAGAAATGTGTAAAAGGCAGAAGCTGAAATCACACTGCAGGACTCAGTGATGGAGGTGTGTGTGTGTGTGTGTGTGTGTGTGTAGTAGAGCTTGCTATTTATGTTTTTAATTTCGCTGGATAGGCTGTTAGTTAAGATGTATTTTTGTGTTAGTCTAAGTTCTGTCTAAACAGCAATGATTGTTCTGTAATATCAACATGGCAAGTCACAACTGTCACAACTGTTTTCTTACGGAAAGAAAAAAAAAAAGACAGTGTCCAGACTACATGATTATGTTGATAGTCCCATTGCTCATATTGTTCTTTAAAAAGTGTTTTTAATTCTAGAGAGAACAAAAGAAGAAACTCACAGAGAGTCAGCACGGCCTGTGATTTCAAATCATCAAATATATCTCAAGACAGATTTACATGGTTTTAGATTCCATTTTTGGTAACTTGCATTACTAAAACTTAATTGTAAAGAAATAGAAAATAAAGAGACCCACCAGTTAATATATTTTGACTACCCACTAAGTTATATTTAATAATCACAAAATTCCACACCATTTTTTTTTATTTTATATTTCATTTGCCTGCATAATGTTTTTTCTCTTCAGTGTGTAATTCTGGTGGAAAATAATAAATGCCTCTAATTGTATTTTAAAACTGTCAAATTCAAAGATATTTAGACTAAAACAATATCAGAATAAAAAACAACATATGAAATATGTCCATATGTAAACTGAGCCCAGTGTCCTCAGTGGTTGATGTGGCCTTGTTAACAATTAGTAATATTGATCATTTAAAGTGCAGCAAATCAAGAAAGCATGACTTAAAAATGAGTAAAATGCTACATTTACTGGTAGTACAGCAAATCCTGACAAATCACTACAATTTACAAATCAAAAAAAAAAAAATCTGGGGCGTCGTGTGGTGTAGTGGTCTAAGCAGGCGCCCCATGTTTAGAGGCTACAGCCCTCGCTGCTGTCGGTCATTCCCCCCTCCCTGCCTCCCTGTTTCCTGTCTCTCTACTGTACTATTGAATAAAGGCATAAAAAAGAAGTCCCAAAAAAATATACTTAAAAAAAAAAAAAAAATCCACACAATTTCCAACTGAAAGATGCCAGAAGTAAAAACTAATTACTATGTTTTTCGCCAGTCCAACTATGACAGACGGGTCAGAGTGTGTCTGTGTGTGTGAGAGAGAGAGAGAGAGAGAGAGACAGAGAGGAGAGCGGGGCAACAAGGGACAGAGTGAATCACAGCAATACAATGAAATATCGTTTATACCATTTGAAACTGCGAAAAAATAGTAGAATATATATATATATAATATCAATATTATATATATATATATATATATATATATTAATATTATACATATATTGATATATAAATTGATATTGTGGTGGGGCGCCAAATAAGTGTAATGTGAGAAGTGTAAAGATATTTTTGGGTCATTCAGATTAATCAGACTGTGGCAGAGGATGTTAATAGAGTAGTTGGTCCATAATGTGTCCGAGGACACATTTGCATTCGCACTGCTCGAGGAACGAGCGGGCCAGACCACCTCCAAATGTATTCTGAGTGATCAGACCTAAAATGCGTCCTCAATGCATCTATCACAAGTGTTCATGTGCACGGCCGTCCACTAATGATCAAATCACCTGAGACGCGTGTTAACACCAGGTCTGGACAGGGCCTCAATTGGTCGGAAGCCTACGTCTCATACTCATCACATGACCATCACTTGGGAGTAGATTTAAATCCATTCAGACAGCAGGGAGACAAAGACATGATCCATTGTTTACATGATCAACCATTTCTTTCTGCTCAGTGCTCGGTTCAGGTAGTTGGTGTGAAGAAAGGCAGAGAGACACAGACGCCCAATAATAAAGAATATTTCACTTCATTGCTCTGGTGCCTGTCTAACGGCTCCCCCAGGAAAAAGTTTGTGGACTTCATGTGGCTGTTTTTAATGCTATTCATTTGTATGAGTGATTTGTATAAGTGCCACACTGGGGAAATTTGAAGCTACAGGGACAGTACAAGAAAGAAAAAGTGCAAAGTGTCATTAACAAACACTGAAAAAGACAAATAATAGCTAATAATATAATATTATAATCCTATATTTACAAAAAAATGACAAAATAGCATTATATGGCTATATATAAAAATAGCTAGAGAGACAGAAGGTCTGTTTGTATGTAGGTGTGTATGTATGTGTGTCATCGTGTTCCTCATTCATCAAAGGAATGCAGCCAAGGCTGAGCATGTGTGATAGGAAAGTACAAGTGAATTTATGACCAATTCAAGAAAATTACTTTTTTCACACTCGCACGCGCACAAATATGTATGCAGAGATGCAAAAATGACACATTCTTTATGCCTTTCATGCTTTTGAGCAACCCTCCTAATATAAGAAGTTATTTGCAGGACAGTCCACAGTGTGTGTGTGTGTGTCCGTGCTTATGTCCTCAGAAACATTTTGTTCATTTCAAACTTCAAGCCTGAATAAGCCAGACCACCGCTAAGTATCTGTACTTCAGCTTTGTTCACACACACACACACACACACATACACTTACACACAATCATTTCCAACGACACATGTGCCAACATGCGTTCACAAATTTATGCCCATTAGGACAATCACAAACCTATTCCAAAGACCCTCTAGAAACAAAAAAACATGATTATCAAACTGAGCAAGTGAACAAACCAAAATAACACCATCATAATACCACTATTTAACTGAGGTATCACAGTACTTTCAATTACAAAGCTGCCACATTTGTTTCCTTCTATTGTCGATGTTGAGCACAACTGAACCCGCATCGAGCCACCATTAAAAACACCGACTGATTAAAAACCATTTAATTTGATAGCTAAAACAGTGCTTCCCCATTTTCAGACGAGCCATTCATCACGACGCCAGACGCACAAATGCAAAAAAACAATTTGACTCCAATCGTTGTAAGCGTTGAATCACGCTGCGAGACATGCTAAAGCTAATTTGCCAGACAAATTAGTTGGCTCGATTCGAACTTCATTGGCGAAGTTATAAAATCTCGTATGGAGAGGAAAGTGCTCCCGCCGTACATTTGTAGTAATTGTTTCAACGGAACCCCGCTGTGGGGGGCATTTTAGACGCCCACCCCCCTATGTCATTTTTTAAACACTACGACTATCAAATGAGTTGGCTCAGGATCCCAAACATTACAAAGACAGCTCCTCCATTCCTTTTCACAACTGGAGTTCATCTTCCCTGTGATGCAAACACATGCCGAACTGGTGGCAGTCCAGTATTTTTAGGGTAAACTGCCCCATTAAATTGTGCTGCAACACGAGGTAAAAGTTATTTTTTCTTCAGAATTAATTCGCTCAAAGGTTTGTGAACAACTTCAGGAAGCTGGATAAAACAGAACAAATTGTTAAGCGAAGCTAAACAGACATGTACGGTCGTGTTGAAATGGTTCAGCGCTTCTCAAGAAGGCGGTTGGATGTCACTTAAACCCCATTTTGAGTTTTGGAAAAAGTTATCTCTGTGTTTTGATGTGTTGCAGTAAATCAGTTTCTACTACTGAGTGGAAAAGGATCGGGGGTGTTCTTAAAAGCTTGTTGAGTTGCTTAACACTAGAACCGCCAAGACGCTTTGACAGACTGCTTGAGTTTTTATTATATAAATAACTTTGTTTAAATGAAAACTACAGATCTCTCACTCCATGACTTTTCCTAAATATGTTTCTGATGTTTTCTGAAGCCTAGAAGGTATTAGAATAAAAAAACAAGATATCTGAGCAGAAGAATATTTAATGTTCAAGAGGTTTTTTGACTTTCTCAGGACGTGAGCGAGGGGGGGGTCTGATGGTATATGGCACATCTGTCAGCATGTCCACTCATGACGCAGCCACTTCACAAACTTTATTTGGAGAGTAGAAACTAGACCTTGATTTTGTAAATAGTCACCTATAGGCTGTAAACAGTAAGCGACATCTAAAATCACCCTCATTTATAACGAATTAAGAATTATAATGCAGCCTAATAAATCTCAACCGTCCAGTCCAGTCAAACACCACACCGGTCGCTGTGAGAGCTCGTAGGCTAAGTCAGATCCAGGTGGAACCATTGTAAAAAAAAAAAACACCTCTGGCTGTTGATAATAAACAATAACAGAAAATAACAATCCGATAAACCTCAGCGCGAACAGCGGCAGCGGCTCTTGACACGGGAGCGAAACACCGTCTCCAGGTGCAGGTGTGTGCCGATAGGTGCGTCAGGCGGTGCTGCGCGATCACTAGCAGTTATTTTTTCCACTTCAAAAGCTGCTTGTAAACGTAAACAATGTAAATACACGTGCCGGTCTGGGAGAGCATTCGTCGATATTGAACTGACTTTAACCTGGAGGATTTCCAGTATACATGACAACACAATCAGTGCATGCGCAAAAACTTTAAAATCAATAAGTTGTTGAACTGCTCTTTGTAGAAAGAATGGCGTTCTTCCTCAATGCCCCCTATGTTTCGAAATGATGCTAAGCTATAGTCGCGTTTCTTGTAAAATGCATCACAGCAAACAGCTTGAGTGGTAGAAACTATTGTGGGAAACTACCACTGATGCTTCTGTGCAACTGTGGTTTCAAGTACAGATGGAGTTCTCCCTTAAAAGAGGCTTTCATTGGACTAGAATGTAATTGCTAAGGAAATAAAGTCGTACGAGCCGGAGCCAGAATATTCACTCTATCCGCCATTTGAGTTTTGCACTCTTCCACTGTTTTGCATCAGTTACAGTCATTTTTTTTTTGCCAAATTTGAGAATCCACATTGTTCCTGTGCTCTCGTGCATCCAAAATCATGTCTAATGATGATACTGTATGTTTCCCTTCCGCTGTCAAACACTCCCAAAGACGTTCGTTGGGACAAGTCAGCATTCTTTGTTCTTTTCCTCACAGTCTGAAGAGGCCTGGCATTGTGTCGGCACATGTTTACGCTCACCTGATGAAAAATGACACAACATTAAAGCAGAAGTGGCCGCTGCCTTCCTGCACATTTATCAACCAGAGTACTTTCATTCTTGGATGTTAAGTCTGTTCTTCTTCTCTTAGAAAATTTCAGTAAGCCGCACTTTGGTATTTTGGAAAGTTTCCCAGCACTTGGAGTACATCCTGGCCCCAAAAAGCTTTATTACACATCATTTTAACTTGAGTGTGACTTTGCTGAGCATCTGCTTTTGCTGGACAGATGTGTCCCTTTTATAATTGTTTAGTCACACTGTCACTGTGATGGCTGCTACCATGGTAACCAATCAGATCCACTTAAAATCCATGACTGTGAATTCACACACACATATTCACACACTTACATACCAACATACACTTTTTCTTCTCACCAAAGCAAAGAAAAGAAGTTACTGACATGCTGTTAAAGGTTTCCATTTTAGCGTTCAAGGCTAGTGTAAGCTTGTTTTGTGTGGTGTGTGTGTGTGTGTGTGTTCACTAAACAGCCATATCACTGAAGCAGTCCAAAGCCTAAAGCAACACCATTGTATCGGCTATTGGATTAACTGAGTGCATGCTAATAGACATACTCAGACCCTCGCCAGGGTCTTATACTGACAGACACACACACTCCTACTTTCTTTCAAATACACAACACACACACATACACACACACTCACACTGGCAAAATGCCTGATTTCAAGGCTATGTGCTTGGCTAATTGTGTGCAGTCTGTTCTCTGATTATGAAATGTTATTTTGTGCTCAAGGCCACATTTCTTTCCATCAAAAGAATCCTGTTCCTCCAAACAAAGATTGTACAATCCACATGTTTTGTCTCGATAAATCCACATTCAAAGAACAGGAAACACACACAAAAAAGGATGCACACTTTCTTTTATCCATATAATCCGAGCAGTTTAATGTGATGAAACATTATCATTAGAGGGTTCTAATCTCGGAGCAGATCAAATGCTTCCAAACTCATAAGCAAGTCACACGGCGCAGCTATTACCTGCGCCGTCCACAAAACAGCCGCTCGACTTCGTACTGGTTCTAACAGACGACATCACATCACCCTGATCCTCACTTCCCTTCATCGGCTCTTTGTCTGTTTTTACAATTGATTTGAAGATTTTACTGATCAGTTTTAAAGCATTAACCCCATACGAGCCAGCACACAGGCTTAGATCCTCAGGTCAGGTCCTTCTGACCGTTCCAAAGTCGAGGCTTAAATCTAAAGGTGACCGCGCTTTCTCCATCAGGACCCCACGACTTTGGAACGACCTGCCCGAGGAAATGAGGCAGAATCAGTAACTTCTTTTAAATCACTTCTTAAAACTCATTTTTATAGACTTGGTTTTATGTGATGTCGTCTTTTTTTATCTTTTTATTGTCTCCATATCTGCCTTTTATTGCTTTTCCTGTGTGTGTGTGTGTGTGTGTGTGTGTGTGTGTTTCTATACGACATCTGCTCCCTCTAATTGTCCTTATTTATATTGAATTATATTGTTTGTCCTCCCGCTGTAACTTCACCTTATTTCTGTCTTGCTTTTGACTTTCATTGCTTTTGATCCATTTGTCAAAGCACTTGTTGGTGCTGTATAAAAACAAGTTATTATTATAAAAGTCCATACTCTCAGACAGCCTTTAACACGACAGACACACGGTAAACATTCACTTTGTTTTGTCATTTTGTAAGTGTGAATAGAGTTTAATGGCAGATTTTCTCCTTTTAGATTTGTATCTACAGTTCAGACTGACATCTAAACATACATGTAAAATGATTCGTACAATTCTTCTAGTTGAGTGGAATTTGAGCTCTTTTTTTTCTGTTGCTTTTTCCTGTTTTTACACGCAGGGTAAATTACCTACACTGACTAAATTCAGAGTCATGTCATGGAAATGATTTCAGTAGAAAATAACAAGTTTAATAATAATAATATTAATTTATTTATAATATTATATAATAATAATAATAAAAATAATAATAACAATAAAAATAAAAATAATAATAATAATAATAATAATTTGTGTTTTTAACTATGACTTAAAGATGGATGCAATAGGATCATATCAGATCCATCAGACAGACAATAATGTATTTCTGATGGATCACATATGATTCCATTTAAATGCTCTGAGATATTTTCAGCTGTTAAATCATATACTAACAAATACTACAAGTTTGTATTCACTGTTTCCATTGTTTTTCATTTGTTTCATTTCTTTGTTTCTTTTATTTTTCTTTTCTCACCTGATTCGAGACTAAGCCATGTGTCTACATCTCTGGAAGACTGACTGAGGATTCTGGTCTGCTGCAATGTGCTGCTGTCATTACACGCCTGATCTATGATTATATCTATATTTTTTTTTTTTTATAATTTTGTTCATTTAACAAAACCTCACATGTGGATAGTTGGAGTCATTTTTATCTGTTCCTGTTTAATCAAGACCGAGTATTGAAAGAAACTATCACAAGCTTTTCAGCACCGTAGCAAAGCAAAGTATCACACTAAGCAAACCGCTGGGCCCATTAGTTTGTATTGTATTTTCAGCAAGTCATAATAACTAAGATACACAGGCAGTGTAATGTGGCTCAGATGCAGAATCAGCTCGCCTGTGTTTCCCCTGGAATGCAGAAATGTGTTTGTTCAATGGCCCTAAAGAAATCTGAGGTACAATATAGAGAAAGAAAGAAAGAAAGAAAGAAAGAAAGAAAGAAAGAAAGAACGAAAGAAAGAAATCACTGCTTAAGATTTTTTTTTTTACTGTGACTTAAGGGTAAAACAAGTACAAAAAAGACCATTTGCTCTGTTCAAAACTCTGATATATATCGAATACTACTGTCAGAAATACATAAAAGCTTATTGGTCAAATATCATTTCCAAAGCTGGTCAGCACCAAATGATGTGTGAGAGCACCTCAACAACACCGCTAAAGCACACATCAAAAACTGAAGTGTGCAGGGAAAATATGAAAGAGAAATATCTGACTGAGATGTCTTAATACTGTGCATTACATCAATGAGTCAGTGATTTTAGGTCTGCTTTTTTCCTCTCCAGCTGACCAACTCTCGTCTGTCTTTGTTCATTCACCGATCATGAACTCAGCCCTAACACACTGGAAACTCATTTCCTGTCTCCACAGGCCGTCTGCCTGTCTTCACTCACCTCACAACTCCAACAACTTACAACAACCCCAGTGATTGACAATGATAGACTGGGCTTATACTGGGCAGCACCTTTTCATTTACCTCTGTCCTAATTGCTAATGACTGATAACGAGTATTACATCATTACCAAGTGGATTGCGATACATGTCACACTTAGAAATCTGACCACATTTGAGACAGTTGTTGGCCAACTGCTGGCACACTTGGACCAAATGTGACCTGACCCTTGGCAAAACATGGCTGCCAAATTTGGCTAGGTTTTAGGTGTGCAGACTTGGTGGTGGTGGTAAGTGGTGGTGGTGTAAATAATCACTCTCCTCAGGAGCAAACAAACGTAATAAATCTGGGAATGGACACGACAGATGCCAGTTGATTAAACTAAAGAGACAAATACAAATGTGGAGTGTGACAGTCAGTAATATCAATAATGTAAATGTGCATGTGTGAATGTAGTGAATGGTGGGAGCAAAACGAAAACAAAAGCCATACAAGAAAACGTGCCGACGCTGGCAGGGATGAGTCCAGGGTGAGAGCGAGCGCAGAGCGATGTGAGCCAATGCCTTTATGCTCTGGGAGCGCACTCCAAATCTAGCTGCCATGATCACCCTCCTTCCATTCACCTTTAAAGACACAACAGCACAGTAACTGCCCACGACAACCAGACTCAAGAAAGGACCATCACAGAATCCTTCGATGAACAAAGCATGGGACTTTGATTTTGAACCATCTTGGGGTTCAATCGAACAGTCAGCCCAGCTGTCTTCTGTCCATAAGGGTGATTTTTTTTTTCTGTGTGCATGTTTGTTCTTCATTAGTGACTTTGTATGTAATGACATGTGCTGTGCTGCTTGTGTGTGTGTGTGTGTGTGTGTGTGTATATGTGATGTAGTCGTATGTATCTGTGTTATATACTATATATATATTATAGGTAGAATAATAAGATAATAGTATGGTGGTGTTATGACAGAATAGTATGTATAATTCATATAATATAATAATTCTAAACATGTTACATTACAATAATATGATATACATTATTATATTACCTAACAATTATAATTTAACAATGTGAAGTTATGTAGTGAACCCTGCTCCCTCCCCCAAGCAACACATCCAGGGACCCCAGCAGGGTATAGGCCCAGTGTGTTCTGATTGGTCAGCTGGCAACTACCATGGCAACGACACCTTCTGCATGTCTTGTGTAAACCATCCGTTGTGGTCCTTCGGTCCTGTTTATCATTTTTAGCAAGAATCCGATCCTGAAGCAGAAGATGACAGACCAGATCCACCTTCGCAAACTGGAATGGAGCAGAAAACAAGCGCACCCACTGTCAGGCAGCTGGAAGGAGGGAGAAATATGAAGAGCGCTGCAAATCAAGATGAGGGGCCCAAAGAAAATATCCCCCGCATCATTACACCACCACCAGCCTGAACCTTTGATACAAGGCAGGATGGATCCATGCTGTCATGTTGTTTACGCCAGATTCTGACCCTGCCATTCGAATGTGGAAATCGAGACTCATCAGACCAGGCAACGTTTTTTTAATCGTCTATTTTTGGTGAGCCCATGTGAATTGTATCCTCAGCTTCCTGTTCTCAGCTGACAGGAGTGGCACCCGGTGTGGTCTTCTGCTGCTGTAGCCCATCTGCTTCAAGGTTCCACGTGTTGTGCGTTCAGTGATGCTCTTCTCCGTACCTCGGTTGTAACAAGTGGTTATTTGAGTTACTGTTGCCTTTCTATCATTATGAACCAGTCAGGCCATTTTCCTCTGATGTCTGGTATCAACAAGGCATGTTTGCTCAGAGAGAACTTCCACTCACTGGATATTTTCTCTTGTTTCGGGCCATTCTCTGTAAAACCCTAGAGATGTTTGAAAATCCCAGTAGATCAGCAGCTTCTGAAATACTGGAACACAACAACAATGCCACGTTCAAAATCACTTAAATCACCTTTCTTCCCCATTCTGATGCTCGATTTCAACTTCAGCAGATTGTCTTGACCATGTCAACATGACTAGATGCTTTGAGTTGCTGCCACGTGATTGGCCTATTAGATATTTGCATTAACGAGCAGTTGAACAGGTGTACCTAATGAAGTGGCCGGTGAGTGTATATAACACACTATAAGTACGGGAAAACTCAGAAAAGTATAATGGGTCCCCTTTCAGGTTGTAATACTTCAGATTAGGAGAGAAGATGAAAAATGGTGAATCTGTTTATGATTCAAATCAAACTGTTGTTTTAATAAAGATGTTATTCAATAATAACTCCATCCACACTCTGATTCCATGCTGCATGTGACACACACATAACAGGACACAGGAAAGTGTCTTACCTTGCTGTGGGGTTGGAGGTGTGTAGCCTGTCTCCCACAGCTCTCCACCTTGATCCATTACTCCATTACAAATTAATTAAAAATGAATTGTTTTGTTTTGTAGTTGCATTTTTGATGACGAAGCAGTCAGTGCTAACAGTGGAATCAGGCACACTTGTTTCCTGTGGCTACTTCACAATAAAAGCCATCCTTTGTTTCACCAGTTGTATGCTTTTAATTGCAGCTAGAAAACTGGAAAAAACTTAAAAAAAATTATGATGTGATAATATTTTATATGCAAATTGTCAACTTCACTTTGACATCATAATGTTCTGCCAAAATATTCACGCCGTTACTCAACGTTGTAACTCAGGAAAAAGCGATTGTGACCATATTTCCTTCAACTTGACTGGTTGGCGGAGGTAAACAACCACGAGGCAGTAAATCTCTTTTACTGGAATCTGGTACAGTTCAACATTGTATTTAAAATAAATTAATGAAGACAGTGTACACAAACAGTGATACAATGGACACACACACACACACACACACACACACACAACAAGCCTTCTGTTGGCCATGCAGTGGACCATGGTAGAATCCTGCACAATCGCCATTCACCTCTCACTCACATGCACATAAGTGTGTCCACTGCATCTGCCACATTAGAGCTACATCATGTACACACGTGCACAAACACACACATACACACACATTGCTGATGAAGAAGAATATTCAGTAAGCATCATAGCACCCTTCGGTTCATCTTGCTACCCCTTGTGGGGGTCCTGAATCCCAGGTTGGGAACCACTGTGGTGGCAGCAGCTGCCAGAGTTAACAATAGTTAACAATGATTAACCTGCCTCTGCACTTGACTGAGTTGTCATGGCAACATTAATTGATTCGGGAGCTAATTTTGCAGCTATGAGGAACCTGAATTATACAGCTTTTACATGTCAAATCAAAAACTAGAATCACCTCCTCATGGTTGTCTGCCTCCTCCACTCAGACTAGTGTCAGGTTACATCCTGTTTACTAGAGTCACATAAAATATGAAGCATTTGTGTGAAATTTTGTCATAACTGCTGTGTGAAGTCTTGAGTTATGGCTAAAAAGTGTTTTGTGAGGTCACACTGACCTTGACCTTTGACCTTTCAACACCAAATTATAACCAGTTCATCCTTGAGTCCAAGTAAATGTTTGCACCAAAAGCCAAAACTGTGTTTTGTGAAGAAACCGTGACCTTGACCTTTGACCTTTGACCACTAAAGTCTAATCAGTTCGTCCTTGAGTCTGAGTGGAAATTTGTGCCAAATTTGAAGAAGTTCCTTCAAGGCTTAACACGGATATCGTGTCCATGAGAGAGAGACAACGCGAAAACAAACATGGTCCAAGGCTGATCATCAACTTTGAGTGTAAAAATGTTTAACACATTAGTTAGCTAAACTATATAGCTTTACTGCTACCCTTCCCCTGCCCATTGTCTCACTCTAGGCTTATAGGACGTTAGAGAAGGTAGAGAGCAAAAACCTGTGGGACATTAGGACAATCTAATTTGACTTGTAGCTGCAGCAACATAAGACCATCGGTGTGCAGCTGCAGGGAGCGACCTAACTGCAGCTCACCCTAATGTTTGGATTGTATATCACAAAGTGTGAAAGGAAATTTTTTTACTTCTCCATGCAAAAACACAATAACATTCTGGATATTCACCAAATGTTTGCAATTCATTGAGTGATAGCCATCTTCAAAAATATTTGGAGTGAGAGAGGATGGTAAAGCATATAGGATAAAAACACGAACATGAGAGATGTTAGAGACCTTCTAAGACAAAGGAAGGGGAGATTAAAGGCGGAGCGGAGAGGGGATATCCTCGTCTTTGCTCAGCAAACAGGTGAAAGAGTGACAGAGGGAGTGAAAGATTACAGACGAAGGAAAATCAAGAGTCAGAAAAGAGCACTGCCATCCTGCCTTTGCTCAGCAAACACAGAAGAGTAGCTCAAGGGTTTTAGGTAGAGAGGGACAGCAAAAGGAAGGGATAGATGAATGGAAGAGAGCGAGAGAAAACTATAAAGCACAAGTGAAAAGGAGGAGTGAGATGTTTAAGGATAGAATGAGAAATCAGTGTGTGTGAGGGGGAGACAGAGAGTGACAGTGCTGAGGGCTTGTTGAACAGGTTCCCTTTATGCAGCGGCACGGCTCCCTGACAGACAGCTCTGATATGGAGCATTAACACACACACACACACACACACATACACACACACACACACACACACACACACACACACGCTATACACCCATAAACACCCTACTAGTGTTAGGGTGTATTACATATTACAAGCTGTTAAGTCTGCAGTCAGACCAGATGTTTATGTATGACAAGCACAGGAGGAGACTGTCAAGATGTACCTGCTGCTTAGCATGTGCACACACACACACACACACACACACACAACACACACACACACACACACACACACACACACACACACCACACACACACACACACACACACATACACACACACACACACACACACACACACACACACACCACACACACACACACACACACACACACACAACACACACACACACACACACACACACACACACACACACACACGGGTTGTTATGTAGGTGTACATTCGCATAAGTTTGACCATCTTTTTTGTCAGTTGTAGTGACATTGTATTGTGCACCACATGAGTTCATTGAATTTGGAAAAGCATCAAGAATGATGAAGGATCTAGAAATACGAGCAGTCAGATAATCAGGCAGGTTGTTGGATTGTTTTCCTGTGTGGATAGTTAGTGGGGCACCTGGAGCTTTGGGCAAATTCTTTTCGTTTCTCAACAACTGCTGATCAATCTTCAATTGAGGATCAATCTTTTGAGGTGTGATTAGAATCGCTGTTTAACCGTTCACCGCTCTAGGAGAGTTGCATGCCCAGTTATGGGCCGATTGTGTGTGCCACCGCGGATGGGAAATGTGCCGCTCAGTCCGTAACAAACCAGACAACGGGCAAACAGCCTCCCGGCCGTACGCATGTTCTCTGTGGGCCTAACGTCTGCTGCTTTCCTCTCACAGTCGCCTTTCCTCCCTTTCCCTCTTTCCACCAACACACACACACACACACATTAAGACCTCCACATTAAACACACACATTAAACCTCCTTCCCCACTAGACTAGAGGTGGTGAGGATTTTAAGTTGGGTGAGCACAAGAGTTCCAACCGCAAGTCGGCGCTTGTTGTTGTCTAGCCAAGACAAACCACGTCCGCCATTTTGGCTCAGGTGACGTGACCCCTCACTGCTATTTTGGGTCTTGCGTGACATAATAATTTCAGATCAAATCCGCCATCTTGTCACACACACACCATCTGTATGCGTTTACTATATTGCTTTGTTTTCTCTATGCTTAGTTAGTTGGATGATTGTTAGAATAGTGTTGTTGATCCAGATAGTATTTACCTGTGTTGATTACTGTGAAGATTAAATAAACATTACTGTAGTTAAAGAGAAGTCTTAAGTCATTATTGTTGCTTATTGTGACCTGTGGCTGATTGAGAGAGTCAGAGCTCCGACTTTACCTTGTTTAGTCACTTGTAGTCGTTGACCCCAGGAGGTCAGCTACTTTAAGTTAAGTATTTAGGTCGTGAGACTGCAACCTGGTGTGTTTATTGTCCCGGCCTCCGGGTGGTGCCACGTATTATTAATTAATAGTAATAACTTTAATAGCTAATCGTTTCTTAGTGAATAATTCATTATTTTTAGCCATAAAAATAAATCATACTCAATAACCAAACGTGTCCCTACCAGATCCAACAATGAGTTGATAAAAGTAGTTATTTCAGACAGTGTGAAAAGGCAGGAAAATTATCTTGCAGGAAGTCATTTACTGTTATTTATAACTGGTAAAATGATCCTTACTGTAACTCATTAATAAAGTATGGTAGGTTTTACATTTTACTATAACTCTCCCTTTACCAGTTATAAATGGTAGTAAGTCATTTGTAAGATTAAGGAGTAGTAAGCATTAACTTGATCTTGCCAAACAGTGAGCCTGTATCAATGTCTGAAAACTGTTACAACTTGTTTATAATTATTTATTTATGATTTATAAAGTGTTAAAAACCAGATTAATAACCTAATTGTAAACCATTTATAAATCCTTTATAAGGGTAGATTTATTGTAAAGTGGTACTGAAATATCTAATTACCAAGCTGAAAATACGGTGACATGATTTAACAGAAATGAAGCTAGGATAAATATTACAGAACCTCCTCCCATTTGCAAATCTATTGTGTCGTGATGTTTGAATAAATTTAAGACGAGCATGATAGATGAAAACCATCGATGCTTTTCAAGAAACCTGGATTAACATTAACTGAAAAGCCTAGTCAAACTAGTTATTTGCTTAAAATGCTTGCTGAGTTGGTTTCTTCTCTTCTGTCTCTTAATGTCACCACACACACACACACACACACACATACACACACACCTACACACACACACACCTACACACACACACACACACACACACACACACACACACACACAAAGTGCTGCAGAGGACAAGCCTTCTGATTGCACTTCAGTGCTCTGCTGGTATTGCCAAATTGCCACCTTTACCCCCTCCTACCCATTCGTCTCTGCCGCTCTTGTCTCCTCTTCTCCGTTTGTGTCATCCAAAACAAAACATGGGTGAAGGACAGAAAAGGACACAGTCAAAAACACAAGGGTCAAAACACAACATCCTTTCAGGACCTGACAATTACATAGCCCACTAAAAACACTATAACACGCCAAGACAACTCAGAGTGAATCTGTACTGAAATCAACAGTTGAAGTGCTACTCTAGTTCCATTTTTTCTTACAATCTCCAATCACAAATTGCTACTTTTCGACATGCATTCAGTTCTCTTGACCATTTAGGTTTAATGTACAAAATTATGTTACCGTCCCATTTTCCTGTCCAGAAACAAACTAAAAGCATAAAGCCCTCCTCGCAGCCCCTAGACAAACCACACAGTGCGTCCACAGGAACACATGCAGCCATATGATCTTACATCAACACATGCTTTGCTCCAATACAGAAATATACTTTGTTCTTTTCATTAGATAAACATTACTCAATGTCCACCTCCGCATAACCATGGCGACATGAGCTCCCCACTGGCAAAAGGCAGTGCACAAGTTAACGCTGGGAACACAGTGTTCGTGGCAGCTGCGTCACTGAGCTGCTGCGTCTCGCATGCATGTGTGTTCACACTGGCTGCGTCTCTGCACATCGCTGCTGCTGTAGCTCTGTCTCTCTACATAGAGATTGCAGGCTGCATAAATCTCATTGAGCCCCACTGGTCATGGGAAGTGAGGCTTAAAACGTAAATAATAGTTAACAAGGAGTCACTAGTCTTTACATTGCTCCTTAATTCTTAAAGACTTCACAATTACATTTGGATAATTATGTAAGGGAAGTGAGTCACTACAGTTTAGCTAAGCCTAATTTCACAAGGTCAGTTTTCACCAAGATATCATGTAAATAATCTGTTGAGCCAAGTAGGCAGAAGATAGACCAGACCAAATAGCAAAATATTGGCTTAGATTTGTATGATAACAACCACAAGCGCAATTTATTTTGAATTTCAGTGGATACTATATATATATCAGCCTTATGAGCAATGATAGAGCAGAAGTCTCTTAGTTAAGTCCTGAAAAATCTCTGTGATCATGGTCTGGTTTCTGAATGGTGATGTGGAATGAAGAGAGCAGATGAGCTCCTGAGTGACACTGGTTAGTGATGGTTACTGATTCAATTCAGCATAATGAACTTAATAGAAGCGAAATTCTTGACTTGATGAGACGACTCAGCTCTACACAAGAGAGGAGGAGAAAAACAAGACACTTAGCTAAATACAAAAGGAAGTAAAAATAAAGCATGATTTAGCAACAGTGTGGCACCTTTTCACCTCAGTACAGTTTAAATATAACTTAACACAGTGTTCAGCTTTTTCCAGTTTGAATACAGTGCATCAACAGAGTGAGCTATTTCCACCAAGGGTAAGTCAGCTTTAGAGAGGTGGAGAGAACTGAAAGTTTGTTGTAATTCAAATTGAAACTACATTTATCACCTCATGGTAGTATGCCTCTGCTACTCTAACTAGTTTAGGATTACATCCCTGTTTATCCAGAGTCAAAATATTAACCATTAGTGTCAAATTTTGTCATAATTGCTGTGTGAGCTGTGTGAGTAATGCTTAAATAGTGTTTTGTGAGGTCACACTGACCTTGACCTTTGACCACCAAAGTCTGATCAGTTTATCCTTGAAGTGAATTTTTGTACCAAATTTGAAGAAATTCCATTGAGGGGTTCTGGAGATATTGTGCTCACAAAGCCAAAACCACGATTTGTGAGGTCACTGTGACCCTGACCTTTGACCTTTCACCACCAAAGTCGAATAACTTCATCCTTGAGTCGTTTGTTCCAAATTTGAAGAAGTTCTGTCAAGGCTTTACTAAGATATAACTTCCATGACAGACGGACGGACGGACAACCCGAAAACACTATGCCCCCAGCTCTTGGTGTCACCAGCGTGGAGCCATAATTAAAAAATATAATAAAAAAAAAAAAACTCTTGCGCAAGCAGTGGCTTATTATCTTCATTATAATGGAGCCATCTTTGGCATTTCGTTGTACTGTTTAAATCTGTTACATTTTTGAAGATACAGATTTGCTCAGACTTCTCAAACGGAAGCGTCGAGTCAGCAAAACTCCTTTATTACATCAGCAGTGAAAAGTGTGGAATACAGAGCTGAGAAATAATGGAGACAGAGGGAGAAAGACAGAGATGGCAAAAGGAATTGGATATTAGTGAGGGGGGGGGGTGGCAGATAAAGAGTGAGTGAGAGGTATGGATTATAGATTTCCAAAAGAGGAAAAAATTAAATATTACTGAAGCCCAGCTGTGCTGCGGCTACAACTCGCTGAGTTGACACATACGGAATCTAAAATTCATCTATCATCATCATCTAACTAGTCAGTGGATTCCAGTCCTACACCGTATATCATTGACAACTCATTCTTCTCTCCATCTCTGTGGATACGTCTAAACTTTGTCTAATTTGTCATATTATATGGATGTGCAACATCTGTCTTTATGGTCTCCTCTTCATCCTAATGTCAGAGAGAAATGTCTTCAACATGTCACTCATGTGAACATACCTGTGCCTCACTGTTTGTGAGCAGGAGAATGTGTGTGTGTGTGTGTGTGTGTGTGTGTGTGTGTGTGTGTGTGTGTGTGCATTTAAACTAACCTCCATTCAGATCATTATTTGCTGAGTCAGCTCTGAGCCAGCAGAGAAGTACACAGGTAGACACAGATACACACACTTAACAACCAGTTACTAGGTTGTAAGATTTTATTTAGAAATCATGAGCAAATTCATAATGTAATTAAATTGTTTCAGGACTCAAAATAGAGAATACACAATGCAAATTACCACCTAGTAATCAGTAGTTGTGTTAATACCTACCAATTAACACAACTACTGTAAGAGCCAAAGAAAATAGTGGACTAAATTAATATTATATCACTCTCATCTAAATCCTGACTGTCTGACTGTCTGACTGACTGTCTGTCTGTCTGACTGACTGTCCCAGTCAAGTGTTTCATAAACACCACAGAAGTCACAGAATATGTCTAATTAACTGATCTGAATCAGCTGTTTATGTCCACCCGCACTCACAGGTTGCCTTGGTGATCCTAATCGCTCAGTTTCTACTGAGTGGGACATGGATTCAGCTGAGACACACAATCTCGAACTCTGGCTTGCCAATCAAAGACTATTAAATCCTATCAAAAGCTTTGTGTTTTTTCTGACAACACGGGATATAAAGTGTTTGTCTGTGGTGTCTAAAATGTGGCATGTGCAGCCATTTGAAAATGTCCCACTTCCTGTTTTCCTGTAAGTTTGACTTTACTCACAGTTGAAATGGAAAGGAAAAGGTTGCACCTGGCAAACACTGCTCGAAGGTAATCCACCAATCAGAATGAGCTCCAAAGGTAATGCACCGTTCAGAATGAGCTCCAAAAGTAATCCACCAATCAGAATATCTGTAATGTGAAGTCTGTTAGAATAATAAACTGAAAAAAACTGCCAAATGTTTCCTGACTAAAGTTGTACTGAAACATGTTTCCAATGAAAACTATGTCTTGCATTTAGTGTAGGAACAGTCTGTAGTTGTCAAATTGCTGATAAACACCACAGACATCAGAGGAGTTGTCTAATCAGCTTACACAGACCTGATTTAAATTTGTGCTCTGCGCAACTCACAAGCTCCTGCCATTTAGAAAAAATAAAACAGTACCTGATATCAGAACAATGTTTACACCTTCAGTGCTACAAGACCCTCCTGAACACGTCTGTGTGGTTTTAGTGTCCTGAAAAATTTGGAAACGGTAGCGAGTTTAAGAACGGGTTTTTTCAGTTTCTCTCTGAAACTTGTATTGCAGTCTATGGGACAGTTGGAAAGTACTCCCATTACTCCAAGGCTCATAGTTCAGATTTTTTAAGTCTCCCTGCGTTGGTAGACACATTGTCTGAAAGAAGACAAATTTGTGTACGTTCTGGGAAAAAATAATGAGTGAAGAGTGAAATTTGTGGCTGTGAGGACGAGTTAAACAGAAAATATTTCAGACAGTTTAAGAGCTTCTCCTCATTCTAGATGTGATGTCACCCACTCTAGCCTCTGAACATTCTGTGCAATACACACCCATTATAAACCATTATAAACCAGATTCCACCACCAGTAGCATCTAGACTCTGGGGGATCCATCCTATCTCTTATCCTCAGTGAATTAAGTTGCCTCACATCGATGGAGCCTAATTTCCAAAACTCTATTGCTCACGTCAATCATTTTTATTTTTTTAATTTTTTTTATTCACTTCCATAATCAGTGGCTGATCAATTTTAGATCTTGGATCTTATATGTGCCTCTACAACAGCTGTAACATTACTTCAAATATTCATTTGCAGCCTTGTTAAACCTTGTTCAACATTTCAGCTATTCATGATAATATTCACCACTAAATATTTGGTCTTTCTCTGGTTATTGGCTGTCTCATACTGTGGCCTTTACTTAGCTCATCACAGTGTGTGTCGACATATCTTTAGACAAACACAATCCTAATAACTCTCTCTCTCTCTCTCAGTCTGTTTGAATCTTGCCCTGTCTCTCGTGCTCTCCTCTCCTTGCTAGCTGAGAGCTGTCCACAGTGGAGTTCTACAGCCCGTATAATATGTGCAAACAAACATATAACAAAATCGAATATTTTCACACAAATCTGGAAATAAGTAGAAAGTTTAAGGATTTATAAACATTTAAAAACACAAGAGGCGATGTCATGTAAAATGAAGCGGAACCATCTAAGATTCCATATTATTTCTCCGTCGGCGATCACATTTAAGCAAATTTGGGGAATTGATCATCTTAACTCCTCTGTATGAAAGGTCAGATTTCGTCGAGTTGTATCTCTTGTTGTATGGATCCAAATGACTCATCGGGCGTAAACTTCCTGGGGTTGTGGAAGAAGATGCCCCTTTACAAGCTTTAACATTTAGTTTTATAATACCAGAGTCGTAGTCTCTCGTGACTTAATTATCCTTTAAATCTGTTCACTAACTTCTTGTGTACATATTATATTGATATTCAAAATATATAATATACATAGACATTATTCTTACGGGGGACATCTAAACCCAGTTTACCCTACATCATGCTAATATGTGGGTTGCATGAAGGAACTTTTTGATAATAATAAATGCTGTGTGGTCAGCTTTTGGTCACACTACTGACTGACACTACAATAGACTATGAAAAAGCCACAAGCTTCTTGTGTAAAGAAAAATGAAAATCTAAGAATACTTTATGACATCAAAAGCAATGAAGTACGTCATAAAGCAAGACTGAAAAGAATGTCAATTACCGCCAGAATGCTCTCTGCAACTGTGACTGTGACTTCTGCTAGAAACACACAAAAACGCAACAAAGAAGAAGGAAAAACGTTGCCAGACAATTTCATTCATCAGAATTAAATGCTATTCACGTTGACTTTTTCAAATTTAAAGGCACAATGCGCTCGCAGCTGCAAACCTTGATTGTAGTTACCCGAGCACAAAGAGCAAATTGTAAGAAATTAATTCCAAATAGGTTGGTGGATAAAATGAATCCTTTCAGTTTATGCATGAACTTTAGTTGACAAAATAAAACTGGGACTTGAACCACTGACCTTGAAATTAGAATGGACATACCAGCAATGAGCCCATTGGGCAGGTATAGTGGTTAAGAGCCATGGCAAAAGAAAGACATCTTCAGAATAAAAGCTACTGTATGTTGTATAATGTGGGCTTCCTAAAGATTTGTCGCGATGACTTCACATTTTTTTTTGGAGTTGGAAGATTTGAGCCTATAGTGCTGAGCTTGAGTTGTAAAATGTTTTATCCATTGAGTCTAACATTTCGAACAGCTTTCATAATAAAAAAAATATATGTATAAAGTACATAATTTGGAATTTTCAAACCAATTATATGAGGACTTTTCTCAAGAGTATTTACTATTTAATCTCAGTGTCGGGGAGTAGTTCTATGTTCATCCTTTTACTTTCCTCAGTTACATATTACATATATAGTTATATTGTGCTAATTTACGGATACAGTTTTTTTCAGTTGCTTTCAGACCTTTTCTAAGCTAGGTCTTCATTCTAACTCGAACTCTTCACACAAATCCATAAATTGCACACAAAATGCAAAGTACTACAAATCTGCTGTAAAATGAAACTGAAATGAAATTGAAAAAAAATATCTAAAAAATCAAATATTTGCATCAAAGGTCAAAAACCTTTTTTTAATTATAGTAATTTTTTTGGATACACCATGTTCTAAATCTAAAGGTCTTCTGTCTATAGACTTGTATATACATTTCCATACAGTGTTCTAACGTGACAGTACAGTGATCTGCTGAGAGGTTGGAATATACACAGTACAATAAACACCAATGCAATGTTGAAACAAAATGTAGTTATTTTTCCAACATATTCCTGCTGAAACTGTGTCTGAACATTTTTACTCTGTATTTTTGCACTTCTCTTTTTCTAAAGTCAGTCAGGTTTTTATCGAAGTGTCAAAACATTTCGAGTCTGAGTCTTGATGCTTTATGAAAAGGTTTAATTCACTGGTGACAATGTTGAGGGGATTGACTGAATTTGCAAGGTTTTGATTGTTTTAGAGGCTTTTGCAAAGGTGATTTAGTGTTAGGAGAAATGCATCGACTGTTTTCAGAACTGCTTTAAAAGTTGTAAGAATGATATTTCTGATGAGTGAATTGCATCAAAGTGATTGAGAGTCTGTCCAACTTTACAGCAGAAATAAACATGCTTTCGTCTCTAAAGCTGATTTCCTCCTTCAGACAACTGTCTTGGGGTGAATTTATATATAACTCTACTGTTTCAATTTTCTTAAGGCTTAAAATTAATGCATAATTGAGGGCGTGGCCGTTTTGAGCGACAGGTGGGTGCCGTCACAGTTGGCTAGCCACTTCGTGGCTTGCTGCTAGCTGTCTGCTAGTCGTCACCTCAGCTACATTGAGTCACTAAGCGAGTGCTGTCATCTGTGTTTGTTTTGTTGTGCGTTTAATTGACTAACAGAACATGAGAAAGTTTGTGCTTCTGTCTTTTGAAGTGAGTTCAATTCTGGTATTATTTAATTTATTTTCAGTGTCTGTTCTAACCATATCTGGCATGATACTTTGTTAGCTGAGCTTTTTAACTAGCTAATTATTGAGCAAATGGGTTAGCCTTCGAGCAAGACGCCCAGATGCTCAGGTGTGATAACAGTGATATCTGGATCATATGCTTCCCACTTTATCAAACCAGCACGCACTGAAGTCTCAGCTCCACACATGCCCATTTTTGGATTAGTCTGAAGTTCACGGCTGAGTGATTGGTGGCCAAGATGGCGATGGCTTAGCAGCCCACTCTGAGCTTCAAAACCATTTTTCAGGAACCAGTGGGTGAATTCATGGAGGCTACATCCATCTTTATTTACAGACTATTGGTGATACGCATCTTAAAGGTGAGCACAAAGAAACTTTACCTGCTCACCCAACAAGTCCTCAAAATGAAGCGACCATGTACGTTGTTTGTCCCTACCCTCAGGTACGACCCACAGGAGCTTACCAGTGCACCCGACCTTGGTCATCATGGCAACAAGAATATGACCCATAAGAGTGTAGCGGAAATAGCTGCTCTGACATCGGTTGCAAGCAATTAAAGAAATTCATTGTAAAGACATGCAGAGTTATGGATCCAAAATTGACACGTTGTTACTCTTCCCACCATCAAATATCAAATTGATAGGAAACAGAGACATAGGACCCAACCAGACCATGAGTCAAACGGTCAGCTCCAGAGGATTTGATTGTTCCTTATATATGACAAGTAACACCAAAAGGACTGATTATCACTAAGGTGTGAATCCTGGCCTCTCTGTGCCATGCATGAACACATAAACTCTCTTCCTCTGTCCCTCTTAGATAAGAGTCATAAACTACAACCCACATTTCAATCCTGAGAGTGACCAGCAGAACTCTCTTCACAGACACAGATCTGAGGAATAATATAATTAAATATCTAACTGTTCTGTAACTCCTGAGTTGTTTCTATGTAATAGTTCAATCCCAAACTTCTATCCTATAGAATGTTTGAAATGTAACATGTAGATTTTAAGACAATGTCCTTCCTGTGACCATACTGTCAGCATCCTTCACACAAGGTAACACACTACATGACATCCAGCATGTCCATATTATTATTATTACAGTCAAAGAACTGCTGTGTAATCCACATTTATAGACTATTAGCTTTGGGAAATGTTTATATTGTTGTTTGATCAGTTAACCACTTATATTATGATTAATTCCAGGTTTGAAGGATGTAATGTGAAATCCATACTTGTATTATTCCATTGTTAGTGCCATTAGGTTTATATGTCATTTCATTTAATGCTTTATGGTCATGTTGGAAGACGGATGTGCAAGTTTATAAGTAAACTCTAGAATAAACTATTCAAAAGTTCAGTGGAAAATTACTCTCTTCTCCAAATGGAAACACAGGAGAAGACGGGTGACGCCCCTGAAACATGCGCCAGCCCCCAGGGGATAAAACAGTCGTGATCATTTCACACATTTCTCTAAGTCATCAGCTCTTAGCAAACACTCTTAGCTCCTAGCTTTTAGCCACAGCTCTTGGCCACTGCTTTTTTGCCATTTAGCACTTCATGGTTTTGTTCATCTCCCTTGTCCAAGTAACATTTTCTTTGTCTACACGCATGATCTTTTATTTTATAAGCAAAGTCAAAATCAACAGAACGAAAACAGCAGAAGCGCCCCAGAATCATTTTTTCATTTTCATTTTTGAAGCTTTTTGACAGTTTTAGAGTCATCTGGTCAACGCCAGTCTGCTCGAAAGTTATCCAACCAAAGTGAAGAGCATTAGTTCATTTTGCATCAACCGCCTGCGGAGAAGCCAATGAAATCTGACTTTACTTTAATTTACTTAATTTACCTTTGGGTTGAAGCGCAAATATTTTCGAAGGGGAAAGCAACCTCTAAAAAATGAACTGAATATTGGTGATGCAATAACTGTTGGTGTAGTTGAGAAAGAAATATGTTTTTTCCTAAATAATCACTGCCAGCTTTGTTAGAGTGTTTGCTTTATCTGTCCATACTTTTGTCTGACTGGCTTTTTTTTTTTTTTTGAAGAGAAAAAGGCCAGAGCAGGAAAGGTGAGAGCTATGGTATGTATGAATGTTTCCTTTTATTGCCACATTTCACCTTGAAATTGCACTTGGATTATCCTTGAATGTGGCCTAATTTTCTTTGAAACCTCATATGTCATCTCCGACTGAAGACAAAGTGGTGGTGGCAAAGGTTGGTCGGAGTATTTTTCTAAATCTTCTCCCATTAAAAAAAACATCTTTTGACAGGGCCAGTTTCTACAGAAAACCAGGTTGATAATGTCACAACAACTCAGCCTTGAAAAACACAGTCCAGTTGATATTTCCAGTAACACAGTTTGAATCCAAAGAGATCAGTGAAGCTTAATCAAAACCTGTATACTGTATTCTGAATTGAATGTTTGAATGAGGGCTTACCCAAGGCAAATTCACTGAAAGGCTTCATCCACTGCTATGGCCTCCACAGGCAAGACTTTTTTTTTTTTTCATATCAACAGTGTCTTGCAAAAATCTCCAAGGTGTGACAGGTCAAGTTCCTCACTAATGTACCTATCTAGATTATGTACATCATCAGCCCAAAGGGTCATAAAACATATTCTACCAGTGATAAAGATGAACATACATAAAAACACAAAAGAAAAATCTCTAAAAAGTAGTTCTACACACACAGTACCGCTTCTGTGTCAGGATCTGATGTTAAAAAAATAAAAAAAATTTAATTTGTGTGCTTCACCACTGAGATGGAAAAATCACTGTCTGGTTTATTTAAAAAAAAAATCAACACTATAGTCCCTATCCACTGTTTAAATAGCACTTGGTGATTTTTGTTTCTCGGTGTATTCTTTCTCATTACCCTGAATAACTACCCAGGTGTAGACAATGTGACTTCATGTCCAGATATTGTTTTTTGGGTTTTTTTTACCCATGTTCCACAATTATACAGAGAGAAATCTATATTTAAAGAGCCATTGATTTAGATAATTTCTCTACCCACAGATTACCTACTTAATCCATAATGCAAAGCAGCCACAAAACAGGAAGCTGTAGCTAATATTGTCATAAATGTTGTCCTCATATGATTGTTGGTAACCATTTTATTCAATGCCAATGACTTCCGTCTTTGATTTTACGACATGACAGTTATTATTCGCATGGCCACTAGCTGTTACCAAACCAGTGATGCGCGGATCACAGTTTTATCCTGCAGCCGGGGCTTAAAACGTGACATGGTAATTAACAGCAGATCGGTTGCAGGTGAGTGAAGTTATATATAATGTATGAGGAAGTTATTAATTACATTCTCTAAAATGTGAAGATATTTTAAAGCGTCATTTATTGTCAGGCACGAATTAGACTGTGTTTGGACTGCTGAACTCATTGTGATTTATTATTTATTTTGTGCAGAGGCCAAATGCGATCATGAGCTTTTACACTGTGTGTTCGGGAAGAAGCAGTAACATTCAGGCTCAACGGACTTTACTTTCACTTTCAATAAATGTTTGCTTAAAACCAGAATACTTCAGCGTAATATGTTACCATATCATCGTGCATAATAACCCATTGAGAAATAACGCTAGTGTGTGATCAGGTGCAGGTTTCTGAATTGTGGAAAAATGACTAATTCAGGTTGGTGGCAGGTGGATGTTTTATGCATAAATAAGGATTTGGTTGACGTCAGCAGTTTTTTATAGGGACTATCTCTTTAGTAAAAAGTAGTTCCAGTTAAAACTGTCTAGTCTTGATCAGTCACAATCTTTTCTGAGTCATGACCCACTTGAAAAATATTGGCAGCCCACCTCTGACCCTGTAACAACACACGTATACTATGTGGTCCAGTATGGAGGACCAGGGATGTGGTCACAAGAATTTCCTTAATTTCATATTTTAATAGGCATTAAAAACAGGAAGTGTAAAAAGAATTTATAAATGAGAAATTAATCCATCAATAAATACTTCAATACTTCAGTCATTTAGCCTCTCAATTTAGCCTTTCTGTGACACTCTGGGCCTTCAGTGTAAAACAAGGCTAAACAATCCCAATTGGCCACTGGATGTAACCAGCTCTCTGATTGGTTGGAGAGCTTACCAGTCGGTTTTACCGGCACTTTATTTATTGATGAATTAATAGTTTCTTTGTACATTTATTTTACAATTCCTGTTTTTAAAGCATATTAAAATATGACATTCCAGCAGCAAGGCGGTCCAGCCAGGTATTACTTAAAAGATCCTATCATTGGCTTATCACAGTGACAGGCATTAATTCAATACAAAAGAAAAAAACATTTTAAAGCTGTTAAAGATCATTTAGTTTCAAGACACTGAAAAATTATTATGATTATTATTTATATTATTATACATATATATACTTATTATTTATACTTTTATTTTTCTGTAATTAAATTTTTTCACCAAAATCATATTGTTTTGTAAATGATTTGTCGGTCCACTTGCATTACCTTCACAGTCCTCCAGTGGGATGGGAGTGAGTGGTACAGAGCTTTAAATTAGCGTGACAGGGACAAGACATTTTGAAAAGGTTCAACAGCACAGTGCTGAACAGGTGACAGGTCTGTCTACAGTGTCTCTGCTCTGGAAGACGTTACAGCTTGGAATATGATATTAATAATACATTTGCTCTCCCCCTTGTTAACAGAGTGGGCATGCAGCAGACAAATCCAGTACTGCTACTGGACCCTTGTCCTCATCTGTCATTATTTTAATGTTGAAATGCAAACAAAAGGTGCTGCTTATTATTTATTTGTGGTTTCCATGATAAAAACCTGGTGAAAATCATTACATTTTAACTGATACTAATAACCATGATAATTTTGGTGTATAATAGTGAACTAAAATTCATCTCTAGTCCTAAAATAATGAATGAATAGGAGTGAGTGCGGTAAGCAAGTGAGGTTAAAGATGAAAAATCCAGTGGCTGAAGGAAGTACTGTAGATTAAACAGTTTAGATATAAATAAGAATAAATAAGGCCAGTGAATGACCAGAACATTTGCATCTCCTTAACCACAAATTTGCTTTCAACCACACCCACAAATGTAACAGTTATGGGGAGTCTTAAGAATTTCTGTCACTCTACACCAGATGTTGTCGATAAAAAAAAGTAGATATTATAACCAACTAACCCTAAAATCAACCCTCATCTAAGGCTACACTTTCTCAGCAAATTTGGACATCTGACAGTAAGCGCTGTGGCATTTGCATCATGTCAACACTGGTGATTCTGCTTGTATTTACTCATTGTATTTGACAACCAGTCCTTTAAACAAGCATAAGTAATAATCAAGCACCATTTTATTTTTCTTTCATGTGATATTGTTTCTCAAACACAAACAACAGCAGGGTCTATATCACGCTTCGGCCAAAGGAAAAATACAAGATATCTCATTTTTAATCACGGTGAGCTTTTTTTGTCGAGGTTTGGAAAATAGCGGTAGCTTTAGGGAGGTGGACACAATGACATCAACACCTGCACAGTGCAACGCAGTCTAATGCAATAGCCCTGCAATGGATATTACCTTGAGATACCAATGATATCTCAAGTTCAGTTTTAATGTTGAAGCTAAAATGAACAGAAGAAAGGAGGGCAGAGGAAATAATAAATGAATGTGATGAGAGAAGGGACAAGAGGGTTCAAGAAGAGGTGACGGAACAAAACAGTAAAGTAGAGGACACGGGAGAGAGATTTAAAAAAAAAAAAAAGGTAAAAGGAAAAAGAAAGACACAGAAGACAATGTAAGAAAATAAAATGAGACAAAATCGAAGTGAAACGAAGAGTAAGCAAACACAATGAGAGAGAATGGGTGATGAGCGAAGACAAACGGGAGATGGGAGGGAGGGGAAGAAGCGGAGCATGGGTAATGTGTTGGCAGCAGAGATACAGAGAGTGAGCAGAAGGCTTGTAAATGTTGGATGAGAGAAGTATACATGGCACTGTGACTCACTGGAGCTGCCCCAGCACTTGTGAGGGCAAGTGCTTTACACTCACTCACACACACGCACACACACACACACACACACACACACACACACACACTTAGACACACTTGTGAGAGCTGTTTCATTCGCTATTCCCCCTAACCCAGCTATGTCCCTAATCTTAAACTTTAATCCTAATCCACCTCCTTCAATGATAATGACAGTCATTTTACTCTTTTCCGATCCAGCAGCACATTTATGGAGCCCTAAAATTAAATATATGAATAATTATGTTATTTTTAGTTATATCTTCATCCTCTAAATTTTCAGAGTTTTATGGTTTATTTTAATTTCATTATAGATTTTATTTCATGCCGCTTATCTCATAACGTCACTTTTCAGTGGTGTTCAACAGGAGATAACTGGCTATCGCTCGAGGGCGTGTGATTGACTGACAAGTGAGTGGGCGGTGACGACACCATTGTCATGAAGCATTGTGACATAAATACACATTTTTGGAAAAGGTTCACTATGCTAACATAAAAAAAAATGTACAATAAAACTGATATCATGACAATAAGAATAACAAGAAAATATTCGATTTAACCACATATTTTTGTATTTATCAGAATTTATTCATAGGTTTATTTATTTCAATATTGTTTTAGTTTATTCACTATTTGACACTTTGGGGATGCAGCATAGTTCTATAATGCATGGTATTTGACAAAAAATCAATAATGCGTTTTTATAGAAATATGAGTTGGTTTATTTGTTTATTTTGTTTGGTTGTGATCTATATTACAGTTAAACCTGATGGTAAAAGGGAGTAAAACCCTTATTGATCTAACTGGTGCAATCCTCTCAAAACCAGTCGTCTGATACACAGCTGTAACTGACTGAAATGTTTGCAGTGATCCCTGCAAAAAACCACATCTTGGATGTTACTCTACCAATCTTTTAATGCTGAACATAACCAAGTATGGATTCTTCCAGAATTAGAGTCCAAGGCTATGTATCTCTGTCTTTCATTTTCAGTTTGATAATATAAGTTCCTTATTTTCAAAAATACAAGTTTAACATTGAGAGGATTGTTTCTGATTGGCAGCGATTGTTGTACATTCTGTCTTTTGATTGAAAGCGTCACATGTTTGTTCACATACTAAGTGATAAGTTTGAGGTTAATAGTAGCTTGTTAATGAGGCTCTGTGTGAGACAGGTAAGGTGTTCATAACATTTATACAAAGCACTTTTAATATATGAGGCAAATTGAAAAAGTTATTTTCCAGTTATCATTTTAGTCAAAGTGAGAGAGAGAGAGAGAGAGAGAGAGAGAGAGAAGAAAAAGAAGACATGCAGCAGTGGGCCACAGGCTGGACTCAAACCCACGTCACTGGGGTAAAGACAAAGCCAGGTGAGCCGCCACTGCGGACCAGAGCTCGGTAGACTGACGGAAACTAGATCGTATCCCTAAGCCCCTGGTCCACATCCACACATGTGTTTATACACAGTCTGTTTGAAAAACAGTCTCTAAAATCTAGAGACAGTGCGCTAAGTTGTCAACACTGCAGCTGTAAACACCTCCCTAATACAACCTGTTCGCACCAGAAACTCCAACTCAGTGACGAGGCACTCAGCTGTGGAAACATGATCAGTCAGTCAGTCAGTCAGTCAGGGACATTCCAGATTATAGGGCTTGTCTCACTGTTGCGGTCCTGCCAAAAAAACCAACAAATCACATATTTACGTAACTGCTCATCATTTTCCCATCACTGCCCATCAGATTCTGATTCGATTTTTCTTTCCAGTCACTGATTTCAGTTCGTATCAGTACATGTGAAAATCAACTTACAGAGAGCTGACACTGGCTTTAGCAAAAATAATCAATCAGAGTGGATTATGCATAGTATTGTTTTCGACAAGTTGCAGAATCTATTTTTATGCTAATGCAGTTCAAAGCACGGACTCATTTGAAAGGCTCCAGCTGACTTACAATATGGTGGTTTCTTGTGTTAGAGTGAGACTGACACTGGGTATTGGCGACAGTATTGGGAGCTAAGTGTGAACGGTGTTGCATTGATGAGCTCCACTGTGGGAGAATCAAACCCAGAAGAATAAATAAACGAGCAAAAGTGGAGGTGGTTAAAAAAAAAAAAAGCAGGTTGCAAATCTGACTGCTTCATTGTATCAATCTGTAGCTATAGGCGTTTCATTTTAAGAGACAACTTTAAACAATGACATTGCAGTAGCAGCTGCATGTCACTGCAGTTGTTTCAGTGTTGTTGTCAGTACAGCAGGCGGCTCTAACACAGGGTGAGTGTATGTAAATACATCCACAGCATTAATGCGAAAAGACAAACTTTTATCCTTAAAGTGATATTCCACCTTAAATATAGATGTTGAGTGACAAATACTTGCCTCCAGTGGGCTTTGAGGTAGCTGTGAAAAGTTTTTCTTCTTCTTTTTTGACAGAGATTGGACTCGTGGAGAGATTAATGCTGTTTACTGTAACAACAGTGACCAGTTTACACAGTGAAAGATATTCAAAACAATTATTGAGACTCCACTGCTCATGTCCTCATCCACCTGATCATTACACTGCAAACATTTCTGCCAAAACAAACTTCTCAAACTGTCTCAATCCATTCACACGGCCATGTTCCCCTAATCTGTTGCTGCGTGCATTGGAGTGCAAAGGTTCAGAGGTTGATGTTTTCAGTTCTCCTTTAAAAGAGATTAACACAATGAAGACAAACACACAATTTGCCAGCCATGTTATATTAAGAGTAAGTATAGTTATAATAACAGAGCTTCATGACTCATTAATCTTCAGAATTATTAGCCTATAGTCTACAACACATAATTCCGACGGTATCATTCAAGACATATATGTCAATTATGAAATTGTTCCAATTTTTTACACATATGTACATATACAGTATGTTTTTACTTCATAAGTACATATACTTCATATATGAAAATGTCATATATGTACACATATTGCAAAGCCATATGAGTTACAATGAATCTTCTCTTAGATTCGTTTTTAAAAAAAAGCTTTGCCCTCTGTGGTAACAGGGCAATATTTTTCCTTGTCACACTGGAGGACGGATGCATGTATTTGTTCTTTGCTTGGTCTTTTTAGTTATTAATGATGGAAAAGTTTTACAGATCTAATATGTTAATTGTATGATATTGGTGAATGGGGTCCAAGTAAGTAAGAAGATGGTCCAAAATATAATTAATGCTGGGGAGAGCTTCGCTTCTTAAACAAAAAAAATCAGCCTGTGTTTCCACTCCAATCATTTCCATACAGCCCCTCAGCATGAACTAAGCAAATGTATTAATTCAAGTATTACCTACAAGTGGAGTGTCAGTGTCAGCTGATGAGCCATGCGCCTCTCTATTCACTTTCTGCTTTTGCTGCGTCTATTTTGACCGTTCTTTTTTTTTTTTATCTGTTTCTTGTGAATTCCCGAATTTTATTTAATTGCGTCATTAAATGACTGTAGCAGCCCTGTAATCTGTCTATTTACAGTTAAGTTATTTTCTGTGAACATAAATGTGCAGTGTGACGTCCCTCCCTCTTTCTCCCCCACTGCTTCTTGTCAACACAGAACACCAGACAAGCATAGTGCTTTTTTTTTCTTTCCTTCCACTGGTTGGGCAGGTAAAATATTCATGAGTGTTTTAACCTCTGGCTGACCCCAGTGCAGCATTACAAGGGGCTTCTTAGAAAGTTCCCATGGAGATGGAGTGACACCGACTAATATACTGTAAGGAGAGTGAGAGAGAGTTCTTACAGTGTCTGACATGTCCTCTGGTTCTGAGTGACTCCATATGTTGAATATGTTGCAGGGAGGAAGTTTGGTGGCCTTTAAACTGCATGAGCTGCAAATGCTTGCACCTATGTCATCATACATGTGTGAGCACTGTCTCCTGCAAGCATCCATCCATTTTTATCTGTGTGTGTTGTGTATATGCCCGCCTTAATTCCAGCCAGCCAAGCATAGCTGTCAATGCACTAAGTGCCTCTTAGTTTTTGCTGCTATTTTCTGCCTTTGTTTTCCCTTTTTCCTCCCCGTTTATCATTCCCTTGTCAGTATCTCTCATGTCTTGCCTGCCAATGTTACTGTTCTATTGACAGGTTATAATTTTACACCCCAGCAGTTGTTTATCTGCTACTTACATGACTGAGTAATAGCTGGGGAAGAGAAAGGTTCCCTAACAGCTTAATTATGTCCTCTGTCACATTGTTTAAGGAAAATAAACCAAATTGTGTCTTCTTCTTCTTCACGTTTTTTTTTCTCTTTTTGAGTGCTCTATGGTTTTTCTACTATTTGTGTTGTCCTCACTAAATTATCTTTATTAACACTAAAATACATATAACAATGAACCAAATCTGTTTTTTGTCAATATAAAGTAAAAATAGGATTTTCAAAGTACTATGTTCTAAATAAATACCATGATCCTTGGTCAGCAAATGATTGTGTTGTTCAAACAGAGCAAATGGCAACATCCGAGCCTGAAAAATTTTGCCAACATGGAAGTACCAAAAACTCCACTATTTCGAATGGCTGCTTGAAGCTGGCTCCAAAACCGAGCGAAACATGTTTACAGCTTGGTACAAAAAATGGCTTTGGCTTCAATGGCTAATTAAAATCTATGACAACTGTATGAGGGGTGAATTTGTATATAACTCACTTGTTTAAATTTTATTAGGGCTTACAGTTCATAATTGAGGGCGTCTTGGCTTGACCCACCTCTTTGCCCATTTCTGGATTAGCCGTTAGTTTGCTGTCAGGTACCGACAAGATGGCAACAGTGAAGCAGCTCACTCTGAGCTTCAAATCGCTCTTCAGAAACCTCTGGAAGATGTCACAGAGTCTACATCCATCTTTATGTACATACTATGGTTGAGAGCAGATAGAGAGACAAAATTATCCTGAGCTTTTATTCTAGGAACAAATTAATTGTGGATAAGTGGGTATATTCTCCTGATGTACAGTATGTATAAAAGAAGACTAGATGTAAAACCAAGCATATGTCAGGTCAAATCCTTGTTTTATGACTGTGATGTGGTCTGAGAAAATCACCAAACACATAAATGAAAAACAAAGACTGAGCTGTGATTTCAGCTGGATTTACTGTAAAATGATTGGAGAGAACGTTAGAAGAGACAGACTATTTCTTTAAATTATTTAATTTTTCACCCAAGACAGACTATCTTTGTTATTCAGTCTCTCACACAGAGCACAGCCTCCATCTGGATCCACAACAGTTTAATCTTTATTTATTTCAACACCAGAATGTAACAGACTTTTATTAGAGGCAGGTCTTTATGTCTTACTCCCTCTGTTTGATATGTAGAGTTGGTCATAGTCGTTAGTGCGAAGCCTCGTTAGTGATGACTTCTCTCTCTCTCCCTCCCTCTCTCCTGCTCTCTCTGCTCAGTGTCTTATGTTTAGTTATTCCTCTGTCTCCTTTAGTAATAATGATACATGTAATGAAAGTAGTTTATTCGCTGTAATGGAGGTGAGGCACAGTGTATTGGAAGCGCTCCTCCTCTTCCCTGCAGTTCCCGAGCACCTGGGAAACCAGAGCGGCTTGGTGTAGCCCTAAACCCCTGGTCGGCATCCATACACAATCCAGTCCTGAACCAGGTTTACACACAGTCTGTTTGAGAAAAATTCTCTAAATCTAGATACAATGCGCTAAGTTGGCAACACTGCAGCTGTAAACACCCCCATAATAGAAACTGTTTGTGCCAGAAACTCCAACTCAGTGCAAAGTCACTCAGCTGACAAGTTGTGGAATTCTGGTCAGTCAGTCTGTCAGTCGTTCCAGACATTCCAGATTATAGGGATGGTCCCACTGTTGTGGTCCAGCCGAAAAATGCCACTGTTAAACATTGCTAAACAGGTCTTTGTGTGTCTGTTAGACCACAAAGTATCCCACAACAAACAAATTCACCCAACAATTCTCATCAAAAAAATAAATAACAACAACAACAATAATAATAATAATAATAATAATAATAAAAATCAGGCCATATCACCCACTTCTACTACTTAATACTTGCTTTTTGAGACATCAGTCCTCTGAACCTTCCACACAGTTGCAGTCAGAGCCTCTAGACTTGCCTGCAATTGGTCAGAATAGAGCGACCAGTTTGCTCAGATTGAAGCCATATCCTGCTCAGAGCCCGCTGAGCAACACCGATCAGGAGGCAGGGTTGGAGTACGACTGCTGCAGAGTTTTTTTTCCACTGAGTAGAACTGCAGGGCTTAGCCACAGTGGACAGACATATGCAAATGTGTCTGACCTCAAGGCCTACTGGTGTGTGTGTGTGTGTGTGTGTGTGTGTGTGTGTGTGTGTGTTGAAAGTGTCAGAGGCTGAGATTGCAGTGTGCAGGCGGACCATTGACGCATGTCCAAACCTCGGCCACTGTCTCTCTCATCTCAGACACACACACACACACACACACATACACATACACACACACACACACACACACACACACACACACACACTGGTCTCTGACACATCCCTGAGGCCGATCAGTCCATTGTACAGGCTCTCCAGTGAGCCATAGCTTTTACATATATTAAAATGAGCCTTGGGTACAGAGCTGCCCCTGAAGACCCGCTACTCTCAGTCACAGTGCACACACAGAGACACACTGAGGATACACATTATATACACACAGGCTGGAAAGCCACAGTGTTCTGTGTTTGTGAGGACAGAATTGTAGAGAGAGCAGCAGACCATATCTGAGGCACCATCACTGAAACTTTCTGTACTTCAAGGGATTCTTTAACTTTTTCACCTCTATGAGCCCAAATGAAAGAATATGGACTTTCACTGGGACCCAGACTCAGAGAAAGCATTATTACTTTTGCCATGTGGATGAACTGCAACTCAAACAGAAATGTAGCTTGTCATATATATCATATATCATACATCTATCATGTCAAGAGAACAGGCATGGAAAATAATAACAAAGTGAACTAATAAATAAATATTTTTTTTAGTTAGGTTTATTTGGAGGAAGTTGATCTGGAAATCTACAAATACTTATAAATTCCACACAAATAAACTAACCTCAAAAATCTCCAAGCACTATTCTCTGTGTAATTAGCACCAAATTACATGTATCAGTAAATATCTAAGACAATTACAAAGAAAGTGTGAAAAGAAAACTAAACCAAAATTTCCTATATTTACTTTTTTGAAGTCGTTACAAAAAAAAGTAAAACTGTGAACTCAAAACTCAAAAACCTTCAAGACTAAACTTGCATAATATAACCACAGTTGGTCTTGATGAGGACTATAATGATTTTTTCTACTTTTTAAGGCTACATAGTAATACAAAAAAAAAAAAATATATGTTAAAGGACAACAACTTTTTTTATGCATATAAAACCTTCTGATTTTTGCAGGCCTAAAACTTATTTACAGTAGTAAAAGTGGGAGAGTGTATCATAAACATTGGGCCTGATCCAAGGCACAACTTTGGTGCTGGGTTGTCACCATGTCACCTTTCCTGCCACACTGAAATTTGTGAAGGCACCATCTGTGATGATATTATTCCAAAGTACCGCTACAGCCAAGGCCGCAGCTCAGCTTCAGGGACTCACAAATCCTTATTCTGTCTGTGACAAACTTCTGTGCAGCCACAATCCTCAAGTCCGACACACCCCGCCATACTTGGATACTTAGTGCTGTTTTGATTATGTAAACTAGATACTTCAAAATGCAAGAAAAAATATAAAGTATTTACAGATGTACCAGAACATTTACTTTCACTGCAGCCAGTACACTCCTCAAGATTATAGGTGGTAAACATGTTTAGTTTTTAAGATAAACATATCAGAAATGAAATCCTTTTAGCATTTATTATTAGAAGGACATGAAAGAGTCAGTTTGCTAAGGAAATTCAAAAATGTCTTTTTCGTTTCACTGAGAAACGAACCGAATTGAATTGACCTAAAGTGACCCAAAGACACATGAATTGCTCTGCAGCAGTAAATAAGTAAATAAAGGTGAAAGTGGGACAGAGAGGAGATACTGTGAGAGCAGCATCTCTGTTTCTGTTGGTGCAGGAATCCAAAATTAAACAACTGAGAAACTCAAATGTCAACCAGCCTACCCTTGAATCATTTTTTTAGTTGGTTGATTTGTCCTTCTGGCACCAGTGAACACTGGCTGTTCAACTCATATCCCAAGATCAAGTAGAGAGAGCACTCACCAGAAAGAGCCGTCTGCAGTGAGGGCTTGAATTTGGCTATTTCATCCGAAGACCTGAAAGTGGAACAGGACACACGTTAATGATTTATTGACATACTGATTATTGATTCACTGAATGAAAATTGGAAAAAAAAAAAAAAAAAAAAAAAACAGAAACAAGTGTTTGAATTATACAAATGTGTAATGATGAAATGAAGTACCACGGCTTAATAATTGATAAATGAAGCCAACTGTGTTGAAGAAAGAATGCTGACAGGCTCTGTCGTACAGTAACTCATGGATCTGCATTAGATGACACATCATTCTTTAAAGTGCATGGCTATGGGTCTCCAGGGGTGACAGGTTTATATACGCAGCCATACACGACTGTAAACCCTCCACCCCCCACCCCCACACAAACATGTCTGCATTTTTTAAAATGACTGAGTGAAGATAAAAATCTACTGACCATAGTGCTTATTCATAATTCACACTTTGAGGTCACACTATCTACCTTGACACCCCCACCCCCACCCCCACCCGACTTGAACTTGCGAACTCTGCATTCCTTTTCCGCAAAGTGAGGGCAATCAAAGTGCACCACACTAGCTCCAACTGGAAACCGTGAACTATGAAGAGACAAAGAGAGACAGAAAGAAAGAGAGAGAGAGAGAGACGGAGAGAGAGAGAGAGGTCTACCTGTGTTATGGAGTGATGGAGGTCAAAAGGTTGTCATTGCCAAAAGCTGCTAATGGAACACAGAGTATCGGAACATAGCGCCTTGTGGCTCTTGTGAAACTGAGGTGAACTAAACAGAGTTGCAGACATGAGTTGACTTAAGGCAGAGCAAAAGTCCAGGTTCAGTGTTGGTTCAGTAAAAGTAAGAAGCAAAAGTCCGGCAGTGAAAAGGTAACTTTTTATTAAGGAGACTGTGAATAACTCCTTTGGTTGGATTTATGACTAATTCAATATATGATTCATTCTTTAAGTTTTGTCGTGTGGAGGTGATCCTCATTACAATATAGGAGCCAAATCATTTGAAGATATGTATTTACTGTGTCAAATTCACTTGAGAAAACAAAGTGTTCCCCTGGTGTCATGGATGAGTTCATAAGGAGCCACATCCTTGTGTTTGCTGTATCCATTGTACTTGATGAGAAATGTATTCTCTTGTTTTATGGTAAGAATAAGAAGCAACTGTGTTATCTATGTTATGTTTAGTATCCAGCTAGCTAATAGCATATTAGTAAATGTATTGTGAGGCAGATTATTTCTAGTTGGCAACAACTCCTCCACCTGAACAACCATATTAGTTGTTTTTTTTAACCCTCTGATACGACCCATAGGAGTGTCTCCTGAAATACTGCCCCCTAGGTGGCAGGCGTATCACACCTCAGTTGTCATGGTTACAATAATAAACATGTGAACTTTAACGACAGCGGAGTCATTGTAACCTGCTGCACATGAGGACAGTCTGTACAGTGGAACTGCAGTGCTATGCACATGTTCTGTGGCTTAACTATGTTTCATTCTGCTCAAGAAACTTTTCCACCACAGAAGGAAATAAATTCATATTGCATACATTCACATTTGGTTTTTGGACGACCATAACTTGTTGTGTTGCATGGGATTGTATTACATCTCTCTGACATAGTAATGACAACAAGTGTATGAAGCTTAGTAAAATGTTACTGTTAACAACTAAGCTTTTAGTGAAGTTTTCCTTATGAATAAGATAAAGGTTTTAGTCGATATGGAATCTTAAAAATTTGAATTTGAATTGTAAAACAAGACTTAATTACATATTTTTGTATAAGTTGCATTTTAACCTTTGGTAAATAAAAGTTTTAATTCTCAGAACTGATTTGAGAGTAAGACCTTCATCTAATACATGTTATTCACCCAGACAGTTTTATGCTCATCATTGTTGTATTTTAAAGTTAAACTTCTTTTTGGACAACATAAAGATTTCCATAAAAAGTTAACATAAGCAATCGTTTACACAGGATACAGAATTGGCTGCATTGCTCAGCCACTTTCTTATCCATTATGTTTTAACTCCACCTTGAGAAGGTCAAGATAGGTCAGCGTACAGAGCAGTCAACCTGCAGCTGATATAGATTATGTGTCTCGTCAAGCCCACTTCACGGGGGCAGATCATCGGAGCAGTGTAATTTTAACATCAGCTCTCACACAGATAAATATTGAAAGTTGAGGCTGGGGAAAAAAGAAGCTGAGCGGTGCACAGTCACCCGGCCTCACCATGGCCGTTCCATGCACCAAAACTCCGCTAGCTCCTCATTTGTCAGTTAGCACTCCTGCTTTTCTGTCATGGCTCGTTGACTGCAGTCTATGCTAGTACGTCATTTAACGTACAGCTGCTCAGAGTTTATGTGGGAATGACAGCTCTGCCATTTATACTCATAGCAATCTCAACAATCCCAGAGCTGCCCATATTAAACAGGCACAGCATCCTGTTTGAGCAGTCACCTACTGCCGATACAGTCTGACTTATTCTTTTAGCACACAGTCTATTCATGCCTGCACAGCTGTGAGAGGCTGCATACAAGCACAAATCAAGCACAAATCAAGCACAAATTGCAGATTGCAACATTAATCAGAATTCTCCTAGCAACGAGGCAGTCTGCCACTGTGCTTGACTGAAATCCCATAATGGCAACTGCCTGGTCGTTTCTTTATTTAAAACCACAGAGCAAGTGGAGACCAAGATTTGGCTTGAGGCTTGTTTTGACTGCTTTGCACACTGCAGCAACTTCTACAAATCTTTACTGTTGGACTTTCAGGAGTGAGCTGTAGCGTGTCCTCAGAGCAGAACTAGACTGGCCCTGGGCTAAGATCAATGTCAAATCCTTTCAGATGATGTGAAACCTCAGCGTAAGCCAAGGCAAGAGTCCTGGACTGCTATTAGCCCTGGGCTAAGAATGTGGCCAAAGAGTTAAAAACTGCATTACGCCTGTGTAAACATCAGCTACGCAGGGAGCACAGCATCTCTCACAATACATTATGGAACAAATGAATCAATACTGATGAACAAAATAACAAACAATACAAATTATGATCTTAATCAAACAACTCTCTGGTTTAACAGTGCAGCTGGACGCTTCATGTGGGAACTACAAAAATCCACTTTCCCATTCAGTGGGAAAGTGTTCTCAGACTTTTGGAGCCCACTGTTCCATTCAAGTCAACGGGAAAGCGATGCCACTGTACATAAACAAATAGAAATGCTTAACATTTCTTATTATTTAATATACACAATTTTTATACCTCACGCCAGAGACAGCCAAATCTGGACACATTTTGATTTCAGGTTGTCCGTCCTATTCTCCTGGACACTCAATATCTCAGTAACGCCGTGGCATAACTTTCTTCAAATTTGGCACAAACATCCATTAGGACTCAATGATGAACTGATTAGATTTTGGTGGTCAAAGGTCAAAGGTCAAGGTCAGTGTGACTTCACAAAACATTTTTTTTAGCCTTTACTAAAGACTTCACACAGCAATTATGACAGATCTTCGCACAAATGGTTCATATTTTATCTGACTCTGAATAAACAGGGATGTAATCTGAAACTATAAGAGGTTTGTTCACAGTTTTTTGGTCCACAGCAAAAACAAAGAGATGTGGTAGAGAGAAAGTGTGAAAAAAAAGAAAGCTATGGGAACAGAAAGAAAGGAGAGGGGTGAAGAAACAGATAACAAAATAGGTGGAGTCGACCTCTGCTCTGCTGTTAATACACCTGGGAAGCAAAAAGTGTCCCTGTCCTGAACTGCAGAGACTATGAAACTTGAAAAATTTGGGAACAAACTGGGCAAGTTCCAGGTCAGTCTGATGAACTGTAAACTAAAACCAGTAAAGAAAACTGTGGAAGAAGCTATAGCTAGCTGGCAAGCTAACTGGTAACAGCACTGACTGTCAACTGTCAGATACCAACTGCCACGGACTCTCAGACCTGGACCTGGACAGAACTACAGAAAAGGGCAACAAGAGGAGGAGGAAAGATAAGAAAATTGTTGAGGGGTAAGAAGATTTGTATTAAAGGGAAACTGGACTTCTGGTACATCAGAGTAAAAGTTGTAGCCGAACAGCTTAAAGTGGAGGACACAGAAATAATTTCTCTCGGTTGTCTGGAGTCTGGATAGTCTTGTGATCCACCACCCAGAGGACATGAGCAGTGAAGCTGCTGGGAGACCAGAGCAGGCTTTAAAAGACAAGGTGACAGAGCAGTAATAACAGGAGCACCCAGAAGCCTGGCCTTCCACTCCCCGAGAGCAACATAAGGACCTCAAAATGATCCATCCGACAGCTAAACACAGATGCTGTCCACCATCAATCTTTACAACACAGACTCAGTGACGGCTCAAGGGGCTCAGACAGAGCTGGACGAGTTTGAAAGAGACTTCAGCAGAGTGAAAAGTCTGGTGGGAAAAAGCAGTTACAGCTCTATCAGACTCACACGCCTTCAGTTCCCACAACAACTGCTCCAACCTCCCATGTCCACACAGCCCTCACACACCCAGGACACCAGTGTCAGTGCAGCGCATTCAGGAGGGTCTCCCCCTCTGGGAAGTCGAGATAATTAAGGAGATGGAGCAGAGAGACACACTTCTTGTCCATCCGGAGTTGGATTGAGCAACAGAGCAGCACCCTCAGTAAGACTGGAGACACACGGTCACAGACTGGTCCCAGCAGCACCACCAACCAGACCATCCAGCCCTCCCCAGGACCACACTGCCCCTCCAGTCTGCCCCGCCAAACAGGGACCACTCCGTCCCCAGCACCCTGAAACTGCAATCCTCGTTGACTCAAATGGAATATTCCTGGAGCACAGAAAGCTTCTCCCTCGTCACAGAGTGAGGAAAGTCTGGTGTCCTCACACTGACAGAGCCACTCCACCACAGTACTGCTATAGCAGCACACATCATACTGGCTGAGGAGGCCAGCAGAGCCCAGTCTACCAGAACTAAAGACACACTGTTACGCACAAAGTGTAACTTTTCATAAAAAAACAAAAAATCATTACTTTTAAAAACTACAAAAACTACAATTATAATAAATACCAATTATATACAATCATAAATACCAAAGAAGAAGTAACAAGTATAGAAAGGAAATAGTGTATATACCTACATACAAATAAAATAGAGAATGTAGAATATTAATTGCACAAACTCTTCATCCCACAAATAGATCAACACACCAATGAGAATTCATTATTAAACTAATGCACACTTCAAAGAAGACACACACATTTTACATTGTACATCTGTCATCTAAAGCCTGACCTGTCTTACTTTCCTTGATGCAAAGTCATCAGTTAGTTCTTAATGATTTCACACAACCCAGAAAACTGATGTGTGTGAGACTACAGGTGTGTATTCACAGTATTATGAATGAACTGTGGTTTTATTTGGCAGCTTTTCATGGTGTGACTGATTTTATTGTCTTAATACTGTACAGAGATAGAAATGCATTATTTGATAGATTACCACGTTCCAGTGGGGAGACCTGTGGTCAAACTACCCCCGCCAGCCCCTCGCTGTTTCCCATCACCTCTGAGAGTGAGACAAGAGACCCTCTCTGCAAGCAGAACCCTGCACCACCCAGAAAGGCCACACAGTGACATGATGTTATTGAGGTGATGCAAATGACCGATGGAAAATGGATCGTGCAAATGTTGTGCTTTTTTTTTTTCTTGTGAGCGCCCGACAAGGTGCCGCCCTATATCTAAATATCCCCTAAAACACAGCACCACCGACCATGTATATATATATACCTCCCACTTTAAATAACAAACCTGTTCACCAAACAACAAAGGTAAGACATTTGCATGTTTTATCAATTTCAAAATAGTTTTTGACCCTTTGCCAAGAAGGACTGCATTACACACTTGTACTGCTCCTGGCCCCTCCCCCCTACACCCAGAGGTGAAGACCTTGTTCTATTATCTCCTACTGGACCAGGACTACAGTGAAGGAAAGAAATACCAGTTCGTCCCCCAAATAATCAAATCACTGAACACAGTATCAGCTATACTCACATTGGTATAAAAAAATGCAGCAAAAAAATCTCTTAATTTAAAAGTTCTAAATCTAATTAAGATAGAATTTTATAACTTCCACAAATTCCACAAAAAATGCGAGTATTTGAGAGTGTTATCCTGCCCATCGCAGTATATGGTATGTATGGAATCTTCAGATATATTTTACACGTAGAGTAGAAATAGACATATACCTACTAATAATTAACATTCAAAAGACAGCACTTACATATTAAATCCAGATCCCCCCCCAGCCCCCAGACCCCCCCAGAGCCCCTCCATCCCACAGCCCTCCAAACCCAAGAGCTGATCCCAGAAAAGAGTCCCCTGTGTCAGTTGCTGCTGAGACTAACTGCCCCCTCTCAAACACACTCTGACCGGTCTCACAACAACACAGCTTCCCAAACACCCATCAGAGTAAAGCAGGTTATAACACAAACATATGTGAGACACAGGAGAGAATGTTGTCTGTCCCTAAACAGATTATATCTTAACTGTCAGAGGCAGATCCTGATCCTCCTCCAAGTCCAGACTCAGTGACCACGAACCGACAAGGACGACACAGTTCACGGCAACATGTGGTCACTGTTCGACAGGTGAGGTTGAGACACTTCCTCCTAAAATGTAAATCATTCACTGTAGTAAATAACATTAAAATTAAAAATACTCCTAGGAGAGGGAGACAGCAACATACCACAACCTGAGGGTTGCCCCCCCCACACACACACACACACACACACACACACACACACACACAGACACACAGACACACAGATATATATTCTGTGGATATATGATTTATATATATATATATATATATACATATATATATATATATCGATCTTGGTGTTCTTTGTTGCATTTTGGATTTTGCCAGTTGTATTTTGATGCTTTAGAAACATTGTGTTCCTATGAAACTTTCATGCCAATAAAGTACCTTTGACTTTAAGATTTGAATTGGAGAGAGAGAGGGAGAGAGTGTGTGTGTGTGTGTGTGTGTGAGAGAGAGAGAGAGTGACAGATAGACTGACAGGGACAAGGAAGCAGCAGCATCCCCAGTGATTGTGGTTTCTTATCTGATTACATATTCAGTCCTGACAGAGGCTGAAGGCTGAATAAGGATTTACTGGACAGTTACAGACAGTCAGACTCACATTACACTTTTAAAATGAACTGTTTTGCTCTGTTACCGAGGCCTGGCAAACCTACTTCATTCATAAAATAATAAAATAAAATAATATCTATCATTTTCTTTTCTTTTTTTCATGAAACAGTTTATGTTAATAGATCACCAAACTATCTACATCATTATTATTATTATATATTAGTCATTTATGACACAGTTGCGACTGAGAAGTCCTGTGTGACAAAGTCGTCAGAGTAGCATCAACACCATCACACTTGCCTGACACCTTCAATTTAACCTCCAGCAAGGAGGTGATATTTCCACCTGTGGCTGTTTGTTGGTTTACCTAAAAACTACTGAACCAATTAGTAGTGAAGTTGGTGGAGGGATGGGTCAAGGGTCACGGAAGAACCCATTCAATTTTAGGGTGAGATCTGAATAAGGTCCCATCAATCTGGTTTTTGTTCTCTGAAGTGTGGTGTGTGTTGTTTGACACTGGCCTCGGTGGAGGTCTGCGCTCTCTGAGTTCTTGAAAAAATTTGAACTAGTACCTGAAGGAAATAGTATAAAACAATATTAAATATAAAAAACTTATTAGAAGAGATAAATGAATAATTGACTAAACAAGTATAGAAAATACTGAAATAAATACAGTAATGATAAGCAGTCACTGACAGATGCATGGGATATTTGCAACGCCTTTCTAGTTTCATCAGTGTTTTTATCTTCATACGTGTAGGTATCACTGTCTTTAACACACAAGTACAGTGTCAAGAAAAAGTGTGTGAACCCATTGAAATGTCCTGGTTTTTCTGCATTAACTGGTCACAAAATATGATCTGATCTTCATGTGCTTAAGCTGAACTCAAAACTCAAAAAATAAATACAATATTTTGTGTCTTTGTTGAACACATCCATTAAATATTCACAGTGCTGCTGGGAAAAAGAAGTGACGCCTTGGATTTCAGGACGGGTCAAATCAAACAAGTGTCTTCAGTTTTAAGCAAAGGTATAAGGTGTAATGTTCAAACAGCAGGAAATGCTGCATTTATTATTGGTGATTATTTTCAGCAGTGGAATAATGAACATTTGGTGCTCCAGCAGCAGGATGGGGAATGTGGGATTCAGTCAAAATAAAACTAACCCGTCACTTATTCCTCACACTGTGTTTGAGAAGGATTTACACACTTAGTTGTTTGTGAATCAAGTTTGAGTCATGTTTGAATTCATTTACAAGCACTGAATAAACACTTATTATCTTCCAGTAAAATGTTTTGTCTTCTAAGTAACATATTAATAATTCACAACTGTAATACATATGCACTTACTTTGATATTTTATGTACCTTACACCACATTTAACTTACAGTATACAAATTCTTCTTTTTTGTTTAAAATCTATTTTATTGCTTATGATGAAGAGAACAGGCAAATATATTATCTAAGGTTAATGACAAATAAAAAAAACTAAACAATTTGTTTGTATTTTCTTGTAAGATGAGACAATGTTGTTACATTTGTTGGGTTGTGGGTCAAAACTGACCACATATACTTTTTTTTAAATTTAATTTCAATTTAATTTAATTTTAATTTCCATGAACAACACTTTATTTCAGTCAACCACTAGTCAAACAATAAGATTTATGAACAGGTGTCATCAAGTGTCATGATCTCATAATATATTTACCTGTTCCGTTTATCATTAGCAATAAAATAAATTGTGTCCATTTTGACTCAAGGCAGGTTCTATGTTCTGAAAAAACAAAACTCAATAACTGTTTTTTGATAAATATTATTAACTAAATAAATAATATTCTTGTCAAACAATGCATATTTTCAGAATACTATGCTTATTGAGACAAAAATCAAAAGTTTATTAGTCAAATAAATATTTCAAATGAAATGTCAAATATAATCATCTTTAAATAGTATGTGTCATTAGCAGACAGATGTCAGTTTAATATATAAAAGTCTGGTTGGTGTAGTAAAAATAGTCTGTGAGTAACTGAGAGGAAGATGAAGAGTGACGAAGTTTGGGTTGGGAGGGGGCCGGACCGTGCTGCATGGAAAACACAGCACACAGAAGACGGCTGTTTGTTTCCTGTTTGAAAGGAACCGTCACCGTCCTTTCTTTTATCCGTGACGTTCCACTTTAACCACATATTTGTTATTGCAACCATGACCTTAAGGAAGTTGTTATTTTACTCCAGACCACAATCTTTTCCTAAACCTGAACAAAGTGTGACCATTCCATGAGCTTAACTGCATGTTTATTTTTGCGACCATAACGGCGAATGACGTATCAGAGCGTAGCCTTCTTTTAAAGATCTACAGAAATAGTTAACACAGAGTGAAATGAATCATAGATTTGATAGGAACAGCATCTGGTTTCCACCTCCCCTCCTCTTTTCCATCCCCTCCATCACTGCAGCCATCCTAAAATCCATCCATACCTCTAAATAAAGAGGTTAACATGACCAGGCTTGACGTCTAAATGTGATTACAGAAGTGATTTTTTAGCCCATCCAACCACTAATGCGACAGGCAGCCATTTTCCGCTAGAGTTACACACGCACACACACACACACAAACACAATGCTGTCACACAGACATACACACCGCATCCTGCAATACACACACACACACACACACACACACACACACACAAAAAACACATACACAGACAAACTCCCCAGACACTCATAAAATTAGATGGACAGAGATGAGAGGAGGGATGGGTAAAAGGTGGTGGTGGAGGGAGGTGAGGGGAGGGGAGGGTGGGTCAGGGATGACTAGGGAGGGTGGAATTTGATTGTTATTGCTTCCTCTGGGTCTGTGCATGTGTGTAGGTGTGTGTGTGTGTGTGGGGAGAGAGACAAAGAGAGCGAGCGAGAGATAAAGGAGAAATAATATGTAGAGACGAACATAAAAGAAGGGAAACACAAAGACAAAGAGAGGCGTACAACATCTGCTCTACATGTATGTTTCAGTGAGTCAGGTGGGCTCACGACTCTAAAGTAATTGTCCACACCTTTCTAGCTGTACACATGCTTAGAGGTGAGATACTCAGTCAGCTGACAGACAGCTGATTCTTGTTCTTCTTTTCTTCTTCTTCTTCTTCTTCTTCTTATTATTATTATTATTATTATTATTATGTTATTATAAACCCTGTATTGTGTGATGTTTGGTTGTAACATTTGAGATTAATCTGTTGATTTAATGGTGAAGTTAATTATTAGTTCAATCTTGTGGTATCTATTAGGAAGTCAAAACGATGGAGGTCATGTGAGGACAACTTTCAGGGAAAATGATTTTTCTTTCTGAAATGATGATCTTTCTTGTTTCATTAAATAATGGATGACTGTTACACATTTCATCTACCTTCAAATGAAGCTCTGGATATATTTAGGATTTTAATTTGGCTGCTGCTTGGAAAAATTTCCACAAACAAACTGACCTGAAATCACTCATCCTTAACTTGAAACGCTGACTCTACTGTACATGCAAATCTCTTTAAGTCATTCAAAATTAATTTAATTTTCTGAAAGTGCCTGATGTTATTTGAAAATAGATAAAGGCAATGCACTGTTTCTTCAGAGGAAAAGATATGTTTAAAAAATAAGGGTGATGACTAATAATAAAAAATAATGTGTACAATTGTAGTAAATAAAAATAAAAACCTTTAGCACAGTCAGTTAAAAAAATGATTAAATTAACAGACATAAAAATGCGCAGAAGAATATGTATATTTTTAGTTGTGTATTGTAGGAAGGGAAGGTATAATAATCTTTCATATTGTTTGTAGTTAGAATTGCCTTTATACTTCGCAGACCAAAGCTGAAGATGCAAATACTTCACTGGTATTATAAAGCTCATGTTAAAATCAATGGTGACTCGGTAGTTTTACTACAACACATACTGAAGGGCGCATTATTCCATTACTTTCATTTTATACTACGACATGCTTCATAGTAGGGAAATATAACTTTTTGCTCCTATACTTACACATTTATTTATTTACACATTAAATTTTCAGAAGCAAAATAAATCATTAGAGAAAAACACATGATACATTTTTGCACATTAAACAACCTAATTGTGTGACATAAGAAATAGATGAAGAGCTCAGCCTTGACAAGATGGTTGACTGGTGGTTACATATTACTGCTTTACTAATAATTCACTTTAATATAATTTACTTTACTAATTCAGTATTGTTAAATATAAACACATTTAACTTTTACTGTTGATACTTTAGTACATTTCGCAGATCTTTACCTTTATGTTGGAATACAGGATGTTTACTTGCAGTGGGATACGTCATTTTATTGGCCCTGTAGTTTCTTAATAATTTCCCCAGATTTTTCCTTGAAAGACCTATGTAACTTGTCATTAAGATAATATACAAAGCAAGGGTTTTATTTTTATTTTCATTATTTTCTATTTTTTGAAACAAATTACATAGTTATGTGGAGTTAGTTGATTTGCAGAGGAATCTTCTGTTGTAATTGTTTCCTCTAATTTAGAAACAAATATGACATTTTTGCATCTGACCTTAATCCTGACTGAGATAATAGGTACAAAATGAAACTGTGAAGTTTCCAATAATTTGCAGTGCTACAGCAGTTTAGTTTTATTTATTTTTATTAGGAAATTAAAACATAAAGTGCCTCCATGTATTTCTACACTGCGGTATTGCTACTTTAATTGCCTTAAGTATCTGAATGCTTCTTCTATCGCTTTACAGTAGTGTGGGAAAAAAAAAACAGAAAGAAAGAAAGAAAGAAAGAAAAAAAAACATGAAAAAAAAACCATTTTGGAAACGTACATGATGCCATAAACCACAGTCCACTGTGCATAGTTTTTGGTGTTTGGAACACACTGTGGGTGGTTGTTGAATTGTGGCTCTGGCATCATGGCATCATGGTAAAGGCCTCATTGTGTCTAGGTGTCGCAACAATAAATAGCAATGGAGCACATATGATGCCAAAAGAGACACAAACACCACAAAGCTTCTACACAAAGCGCCGAAATCTGCTACGAGAGGAAAGAAAGAAAGAAAGAAAGAAAGGGAGCGCAAACAGTATCTTTATCTCTTTGTCTTTCTGTTGCTGTCTAGCTCTCTATCCCTCTCTCTCTCCCCTTCTAGATAAATGTGACACTCGGGACTCCCCCTCTTTCCACTTTCCATTGATGGATAGCACACACACGCACTCTCGTATTGCCAGAGGGTGGGGGTGTGTGTGGGGGTTGGAGGCTAACAATTACGGGAATTGTCATCCGCCGATCATTCGTCTGCATTTGTAAACCATCAACGTCAAGAGCTCACACATACAAATATACACGCACACACAAAGACACACACACACACACACACAGATGCTATGAGGGGGGATAGGGTCATAAGTGTGTGTGCGTGTCTGTGTGTGTGTGTGTTTCTGGCATTTTCGTCATCTAATCTCCAAAACTCACATTAAGAACATTAGAAACAGATCATGTATCAATGGTCTGTGTGTGTGTGTGTGTGTGTGTGTGTGTGTGTATGTGTGTGTAGGGACACTTCTGCTGCCTCTTGATGTTGATGGGTTGATGCAGATAGATCATTATAATAAAGAAAGAAAGAAAAAGAAAGAACGAAAGAACGAAAGAGGGAAATATGAATCGTGGTAAATAAGTGATGGATTAAAGAAAATCAAACATTTTTAAAAATCTTTAAAAATGATTTAACTTTAACTTTAACGTCACTCATGGGAGGACCATTTATGCAGCTGATCATCAGCTGATCTCCCTGCAGCATCAACTACACCGTTCATATGAGTGATCTATTTAAAAGCTGTTTGTTTGGGCCAGAGGAAGTACGAGTTACTTGTATAATACATTTTGAGAACTAAAAGCCATTTGCAATGTAAACCACAACTTTTATATTTTGGTTCCAGGTAGGTGAGCAAGTACCTGCCTGAGGCTGAGCTACTCAACACTTAGAAAAACACAAAGGGTGATGAGTCCAGCAGTTTTGCAAACCACACACACACACACACACACACACACACACACACACAGATGCAAACATCCTTTCATTCATGGTTTGATACTTTATTTTTAACATCATGAAAACATCATTCAGCCACATTAACCCAAACAGTAGATTTTTTTTTCCCACAATCGTATGCATGAAACATGAAGTTTACATACTGCTAAATTACAAACAGCACATATGTTTTGTACGAAAGCCAATGCTGATTATATTTTTAACAATATAACGAGGAAGTTCATGTATTTAATTTATTTTCCTACAATAGCCACTCATGCAGTACAGTATCCTTAAAGTTTGCACTGGTCAAGACTGACCTGAAACTATTGATTGATTGATTAAAACCAAACATGTTTTCCTGACCTGAGCTTTTGTTAACTAAATCTAACCACATGGGAGACAGGATAAAAACCTGGTCTCCGGGGTTGAAGCACAGCACACACACCATCCACCTACAACTTCATTTGTGTGTGCACAAAGACAAACAGTGGCCCCATTCACTTGAATGGGGGAAAAACACATATGTTTCTACATAAAATGTAATTGACAAAACAAATTAGATTCTAAAAGTCAAAGTTCTTTCTGTGATCGTCACCATTCAATATTTACTCAATAAGCCGCTTCGAGTTTTCCTGCAGTGTTTTGTTTTTGGTTCTGGGTAATACAATGAATTCAACTTGCTATCTACAGTATGTACATAAAACTTGACTGATAATAGTTTCGCACAAATTGCTTTTCAGTAGTTGATTATGTGAAAGAAAAAAGAAGAAAAAAGAAAAAAAGGACGGGTTAATTACTAGGTCAGCCTTTTGCTGGCTGACCTGAGTGCAGTCCTGACACAATATTATAACCTTCCTGCTCCAAACTAAATGTCATAATATGTCTCCCCTAATCACCAGTGAGTACGATTTTTCCCCTGTGTTCTTCTTAATTAATAACGGTTTCTAGGAGAAAGAGTTGGATGTTCAGGAAAATGTACAGGCAGACTATTCCAGCCTCCGATCTATGAACAACAATTAGTAATAAAATATTTCCGTTTGTTTTCATATTTGATCTGACAGTGGTTTTGTGTCTACAATGCAGTTAACATACAGACACATAGGAATCATGTTAAAATATTTGAACTGAACCATGTTTTATGAACGTGTGCCTTTCTCATAAAATGCACATTTACTCTTTTTTTTCTTTTCCATTTCGATCAGTTTATGTTCTCTGCACTCTTTCTAAAGTCTCCCTCTGTTTTTTAGTCTCTCTCTCTCTCTCAGACTCTGCTCTCGTATACTTGATTTCTCTCTGAAAAGATTTAGTCCGAGCAACGATATCTCCAGTGAAGTAATAATCTGTGGTTTATATCTCCCCTTTTTGCTAAGGATTAATTTAGAGACGTTTATTGAAGGTTGTTTCCCACACAGTTCTAGATCAGTTAATATAATCGCTTCACTGTCATGCTGAAGAGGAAGCGGCAAAAAACTGTGGTGAAATTTCTGAAAATTACACTCAGGAATAGATTCTGAGTGAGAGACAGGCAGATGAATGCTGACATATGTGGAGGCGCAGAGGAGTGTACATGCACACAGACACACACACACACACACACACACACACATACACACACATACACACAGAGGCTGTGTAAGAAGGGTAAATGACTCAACGAGATCCATCTGTCCAAAATGACTGGTAAACACAAGGCAGTTTGAGCTACAGAACTTTGAGCATGCATGTGTGTGTGTGTGTGTGTGTGTGTGTGTCTGTGTGTGTGTGTGTGTCTGTGTGTATGTGTATGTGTGTGTGCGTGAGTGTGTGTGAGTGAGTGTGTGTGAAAGACAGGTCGTGATAGAAGTTGTGTCGATGTTGCTCCGTGTTCTCTTTCACAGAGATACTGACGTCAACTCGTCCCCTCATTCTATTTCATTTGTCTCATACAGTCAGTAAAATCACATTCTATTAAAATCTGCTCAGAATTGATTTCATCTACTGATACCGTGTCACAGTGGCTAAGATACTGTCAGTTGCTCAGCAATGACAAGTGGCGCTATGAATTTATATGAAAATGACCAAATGTTGGGTAGTCTGGCGCATATCACATAACTCCAGCATCCACAGTTCGACCTTTGACCTTGTTTCCCGTTACGGCTGGGCACTGTAGTTTCAAGCAGACATTACTCAAACTTAAAGTAAATAGTGCTTCTGTTGGGCACTATTTTCAGCTGTGGATTAACACACTTTTGGTGCTCTAGCAAATACCTCTAGCAGCAGGACTGTGTATATGGGACTCAAAATGCACTGCTGTGTGTGTGTGTGTGTGTGTGTGTGTGTGTGTGTTCATGTTAATGAAGGAATTATCATTGCAACAGTGTAGCTCAAGAAGTGATGGTATAACATTTAGTAGGCTTTGGACACACATGCACACACACACACACACACACACACACACACACACACACACACACACACACACACACAACGCTTATAGTAGGATAAATTATTTGATTCGGGTCTTTTCATGCATTTTTGTGTATATCTTAGAATCAATTGACACTATTGTTGAGTTGTAATTGCCACGCTTTATGTGACCATGTCACTGTAGCCGTAGATGTAAAAATGTGTGGTTGTGTTTTCGTTAATGACCTTGAATGTCCTTCCGCTGCTTTGAAAGGAGAACATAAATTTATCTTCAGCAAGATAAGACTTTGCTCTTTTTTTTTTCTTTTGCTAATGAATCTTCCAGGATTCACTAATTAATCTTAATGTGAAAAGTGGCCCTGACATCTATTATGAAGTTATGAAGTTTTAAAAATCTGCATTTAAAGTTTCCTTTTCTCAATTTTACAAAAACAAAACAGGGTGTTCCAAAAAATGCGAAATGATCCTTTGTTAAATTGTGTGACTGCAAAAGTAACTTCATGCCAAACTATGCATTTTCATATTTGGTCTGATAATGTCAACAAAATAAAGCACTTAGTCTATTGTACAAAAAAATAATTTCGATCTTTTGCTGGAAAAGGTCATTATTGTGTCATTAAAAACAAAACATGTTCCTTATGTTCAAAAATCAATAGGCTTTATATTAGTAATCCAAACACTTCCTCTTCCTCTAGGAGACGAGTCATGTTAAGAAGCTACACCTGGCTTATGAGCAGTGATACATTTCCATGTTTACCCCCCCCCCCCCCCCCCCCCCTTCCTCACAGTGTCTCTTTCTGTCCCACTCACTGTTTATTACCCATGTAGGCATCTTGCTGGAATCCGCATTTCTAAGTGTGATGTGTCATTCATCAAGGTCGTAGTAATAGCACGCTTGATTTATTCCATAGACATCTGGTTGGAAAGTGTACATTCATCACTGCGATTGCTTCAAAATCATTCTTTCACCACTCGAGCTCAACAGTGCAAATGCAGACATAAGGCATGTGCACATACGTGTTGGTGCAAACACACAGATGCACCCGCTCATTCATTTCTTGCACATAAAGAAATGTTTATACATCCATAACAGTGCAGCTGTGTTGAGAAAACCGTTTTACATCAAACTCACTGGGGGAAATTCCAGTTTTGCTCAGCAGTATGTAAATGTACCTGATGGAAGCAGGTTTACATTTACACTCTTAATTGACTCTTATTTTACTCTCCAATAAAGACTTTATTGTTTTCACAATATCTTGTTCACATGAAGTAAGAGTAGTTTATTCTACATTGTCAGTCTTTGGACCTTTATCCTCCTTTTCGCCTGAAAAAGACTTTTGTATTCTATTCCTATATCTTTGGCAGAGACACAACAGTGTCAAAACTTTAATATGTGGATAGAATTTGAAGGTTATTTACAAACATACTGTATATGTACATATAAAGTATGTAACTGAACACTGGGAAATGCACATTACATTAAACTGAAGCCTGATAAAAAGCCAATGTGAGGTCATAGACATGTTTGTAAAAGCTTTGAGTTTCACATTGCTTCTCTACTATGTCCCTTTCAGCATCGCTTCATTCCAATCTGTAGGATTTTGTTAAACTAACTTTCTCTGTCCTTGTCTCTTTGTGAATTTCTGGAATTTGTCACTCCAGTGGAACATGCTGTGAAAGTCCCTCACATTCTTCAAGCTACAATAAGTCCTTGGATGCTTGTCTTTAAATATCACTGTATTTCTGTCGTCCAGACTATTGCTCAACACTTCACCTTCCCACCGCCATCTTTACCTCTAAAACCTTCAGGGAGAGTTAACTGCAGGTTTCCATAATCCACCTGTTGGCTTTACACCGTTAGCACCAGCATCTATGCTCTGGAGCATCTCCTATCTTCATGTGGACCACATTAAATATTGTTTATTACAGTCACCATGTTGATTGCTTTAACTCTGAGCATCCCTCAGATTTTCACGTAGGACGGATAAGAGTCCTGCTTTGGAGGAATTAGCCAACAAAGAAACAATACTAATAATAATAATAATAATAATGATGTATGATAACTGTGTGTTTAGATTTGACAGAGCTATGACTCTAAGAAAAAGGTAGTATGGTAAATTGTGTTAATCCAGAGGAACGTCGGGGAAATGTGGTGGAGTGAATATGACTGTACGTACTGCTTCACATGAATAAAGAACGACTTATTTTAAGCCTTAAACATTAGACATCTTTCCCCCAGGCTAACTCAGGCCAAAGACTGATGTTACCATAGCAACAATCGATGACACCTGCGCTGAGCAGTGGCACTCAACACATAAACAGGAAAACATGGCTCATAATTTGTGGTTTACTAACGTTGGAGAACGCTCTTCCAATTTTGTTTTTATCGTTTCACTCTTCAGGTAAAACATCCTTGTAACTGCTGAACACCTTTTGTTACACGCAGTCACCCAGCTCTGAAGTGAACGTCGCTTCCAATACACTGAGCCTCGCCTCCATTACATCAAATAAACTACTTTGATTCCATGTATCATTATTACTAAAGGAGGCAGAGGAATAACTAAACATGATACACACCGAGCAGAGAGAGCAGGAGAGAGGGAGGGAGAGAGAGAAGTTATTGCTAACTGCTAGCAATAGCATGTAAACAACAACACCAGCAACCGGAAATGAGACAATACACTTACTGCAGCACAGCAATAAAAGCCCTGGTAAGAAATAAATGGTTTCTGTCCAGTGAAACGCTACAGGTAGAGCTTTTAATTTGAAACACTTACAGGAAGTTTTGAGTTTATATGCATGGAATGTAGTAACTTGGGACCATACATCAATGCCCCCGCCATATTGTTACCAGGAAAGGCTGCCCTGTGAACGAATAGGAATAAAATGGAGAAGCTGCAGTTTTTCTGGATAAAAAGCTCTATAACTTTTAGATTTCTTAACCGATTTCAATTAGTCGTTTTTATTTTCGAGGATTTATGATATACATGTAATAAAAATAGACGTTTCGTCTTCAATTACTTAGAAATCATGATAGTTTAGGCTGTAATCACTGTTTTTCATAAGGAGGAGTGTCAATAATAATGGAATGACGGAAAGTTTATGATGTCAGATGCTTGTTTCTCCGTGGACAAAGGAAAAGAACAGAAACACATGCTTCATTTACAAACTCGGCAGTGCAAATATAAAGCCAATGAGAAAGGAGCGTTTAGCGTTTTTCTAAACATCTAAACAGATTATAAAAACTGGTCATATTGTTACTTACATCACTTTGACACTGTCAGTAAAGAGGAATATGAGACAGTCTGTTCTGCAAAAACTAGGTTAAGGCGTGATTTGAGAGGTGCTAGGAACAGATGGCCACACCGGATGAATTTACAGCATTTCTGACGCTGTAAATCTGTGTGAAATACATTTTATGTGAAAGTATGATGTTTTTTTTTTTGTTTTTTTACCTTGTGTTGTTTGCCCCTTCCTCTGGCTTTTCTTACTTTTTTCTCTTGTTGATCTTTTGCTTCACTGTATATACTTAAATTATGTAAGTACATTGCAGAAGAAAAAAAAAAAAAACGCTGTTCAGACGCATCCAAGCCGTAAGTTATATGTTTACTTCATTGTAAAATGTTTGTTGCCAGAAATAACTGAAATTTAAAAATTGAAGAGGTGAGATGCACCTCTCTGCTGCACCCCCACCTTCTGACATAGTTGACTCTTTTCTCTTAAAAAAAATCTCTCATACACCTTTAAGCCCACTAAAAGCACATCTGTCTTCACAGCCGCTGTGTGTGTGTGTGTGTGTGTGTGTGTGTGTGTGTGTGTGACTATACTTCCTCACTAACCAGTTTGTGGATGAATAAAGAAGAATTCATCTGAGTCCAAAAATGTCACTTCCACTCTGTTCGCCTCCAGCTCTTAACAGTCTTTTTTACCATGACCTGAGTGTGCATGAGTGATGAGGTCAAGCCGAAAACATTTTATACAGATGTTAATATTTAAACACCCATTTTTTCTCACCAAAACCATGAATTAAACACACTCCTTATGAGTCACACCTTGCTCTCCACCCATCTCCGTTGCTGTGCATCACACAGTTTTGTCTTTCTCTTGTCTCACTCTATCCATCCATCTCTTCTCTATATCCCTCTGTCTTTTTGTTTTTCTCTCATCTCTCTTTCTGCCTTCCTTCCTCCTTCAACCTCTCAATCCCCCTCTTTTTTTCTTCTGTGGTTCAATAATTGATGTGAGACGTTCTGTCTCCCTTCAGTTGGCTGGGGAGGTTTAAGAGACATGACTGGGCTGTGGAGGGCACTTTGTACAACCCCTTGAAATGCACACACACACACACACACACACACACACACACACACACACACACACACACACGTGTCTTACTGCAGAGTTCAAGCAAGGGTCAATTGTGTTGCATTAATGTTGCAGGAGAGAAAGTGATTGGTGTGCGTGTGTTTAGCGTTTATTCAGATACGAAATAAGATGACACGAAATAGGATAACTGTGTGTGAGTCACTGTCAGGGTTAAAATTTCTCTTCTCTAGAACCAACAGTGAACACCACTAGCGTGTAAAGCATCATACAGGAATTTAGTGGAATCAACTCATATTTTCTTGTTAAATTTAAATATGTCAGACCTGTTCATTTCAGGTTCAAAGTGTAATCTGTCACCTTTACACATTAAAATGTGTAAAAAAAAATGTAGAGCTATGTTCAATATGTTGGTGAGTTGTGTTCTTACATTATCACAAATGTTTTCATCAGTTTTCCAACCAGAGAAATCTGTGATTTTAAGAGCTGAAGTCATCAGAGAAACAAGCTGAGGAAATGTTAGACAGCTCAGCTCCCAGCTGCTGGAGACGTCCTGTCCTGTGTCACTGAAGAGCGTCAACAAAACTTATAATGTAATTCTTTATTCAATGTTTTTTACTGATTATAATCCCCTTGTCTGTTGGTTTTGGAGAGGAGGGCACCTCTGTAGATATCTCAGCTCCTAGTAAAAACCTCCAGGTAAACAAAAGACTTCACTCACAATTTTAAGGCAGCAGGAGATTTTAGGTTCCTCCGTTTTAACAAACTTAAAATGATTTACAAAGCAGTGGTAACGGTTTTATGCTCTTGCATGCATCAAAACATAAGAAGCATCACTTTCTGGGTTTTCTCCAGGAAAGAGTTCTAAGATTAGAAAAAAGATTAGATAGATAGATAGATAGATAGATAGATAGATAGATAGATAGATAGATAGAGAGATAGATAGATAGATAGATACTTTATTTATCCCCTAGGAGAAATTCATGTAAAAGGCAAATAAAGTGTTTTATGACAATACTCAATAAATCTGAGATATGATTTTTGAAGATGGTGTGAGCTGCCTTTGGGAAAGTCAACATGCACTGTTTGGTAATTTTGCCACAAAGTGCTGGAGTTAGTGTTAAGTTAGTGTTGACATTTTCAATATCAAACTAAGGCAGAGGTTATTCTGACCTCAAGTAGATACTTCACGGCAAGATTTTGGCAGAAAATATGAATATTTTACTGAAACGATCATTATCAATATATTTCTAACTTGCCAAATATGTAAATAAACAACAAATTGATTTTTGATAGAAAACATAATATTTTTGCATTTGACATTTTCTTCAAAACTTATTGCAAATTTGTTGTTGACTATAAAAAGGTAATATCTAGGAGACACATTTGCTCAGTGGCATAAACTGAATATACTTTGCTGGCCTTTCTATCATTACTTATTATCTTCAGTCTGAATCGCTATATTAACCAGCAACAAAATGTTTCTACAAAGTTATTACTTGATTTAAACCTCCTTCCAAGTCACATTTTGTAAGCGCTTAAAATGACTTAAATTGGCCGTGCAGCTATAACTTCATTTACTGTACATGGAAAAATCTGTCTGTCTTCACAAAATCTTGCAGTCAGGTGTCTGATGTATTTAAAGATCAACTCTCGTCATCGTATTCAACATGAAAAAGAAAACTCTGCACAGACCTGCACCACACTGCCATCAAGGGTTTTTGTATGAAACTATCTTTTATAATTTTTCCATGTCATCTGTAAGAGTTTTACAACTACACCATGATCATTTTTTTTTTTTTTTTAGATTATACTAACATGGTTACAAAGACAAACTGATGGAATAAGCTTCAATAGACCCCAGTGGCCTCTGAAAACTCACAACATACAGAATGTCTGAATAGATTTTTTTTATTTTTTTGTTCCTGCAGTGCATCTGGTAGTAAAAGGATTCTATTTGTCAAAAGGAAGGTAGAATGAAAAGGAATAAATCTTTTCTGAAATGGAAGGCAGTTCAGTCATTGATTTAGCTGTTTTGCTAGAGTTCTGTCTACATTTCAGTTTTTTCAGTGTTTTTGTTGATTATCTACATGTGTGATTTCAAATCTGCACTGTTTATCAAAACTCAGCCCGCACTGGAAGCTCGGACCTTTTTCTTCCTCTCACAAGTCTGTAAAATAACTCAAAAATGTAGCGGATTGTCCAGCAACAAAACTACCATTGTTATCCTCTGAGCTAGCGTGCCAATCTGTTGAAAGAAAGACAAGGATGAAAAGTATTGTTTGCCTGCGTCACTGGGTTCACGTGATCACTAACTTGTATTTATTCAAACTGTCACAATAACCATTTTGGTTCTGCAAAGAGAGGAGAGAGGAGCATTTGATCTCCTCCTCCAACCACACACCCAAACCCCAACAGAGTTCCCAACCGAAGAGTCTCACTCCAGCACAAGAAAGGCTCCTCTGACAAAACTCTGCTCTACCTTCCTTTTTACTCAAGGACTTTTCTTAAGGTACATTCTGCTCCATTTTCACCCCTGATAATATTCCAACAGGAACCTTCTGTCAGTCATAGCACGCGACACTGGAGGGCTTTTTCTGTGAGATGCGATGTCCATAGAAACTTATAAACCACACCTGCTGCAGAATCATCTGAGCTGTTTGATGATCTGTATGCTCAACAAGCCTCAAACAGTGTTTTTACCAAAATGAAAATATTTTTCAGATGCACAGTGGAGTCCAAAAGTGTGATACCATGTCCCCGTTCAAGTGAACGGGAAAGTGTATGTGACCTCAACTGGGTCAGATGTGAAGACTGGGACATATTTCTGGTGGGTGTGAAGAGCATGATGCTGGAGGAGCGGTTTGAGAAGTTTCACAAATAGAAGAAGTTGTGACTGACATGTATCCATGCCGACTACAGCCTCTCATCACTGTGATAATAAATCAAACTTCCCTCTTTCAGACTTAAACAGAATGTTTTAGTCTACAAATCTATGAATAACAGTTTATTATCAGAGACTGTCCTGTACAAAACAAACCCATAGTCCGTCTGTGCAGCAGGTGTTTATGACCCATAGATAGGTTTTGTTGCTAGGCGACATATAGTGGCCGTAGCAATTATGACAGGAGCAAAGGGGAAAGTGCGGTGACGTAGTATAGAGAGAGACAAAGGCCACGTCAGGAGGAGGTCGTGGTGGATGGATGAATATGACACAGGAGAGCAGCGTTCGATCCCCATGTGAAACTAGCTGTTTATATTGTAACCATGACAACAAAGATCTTCTAATGTTGAGAAAGTACTTATTTTAACTCAAGTCACCATCTTTTCCTAAACCTAACCATGCCATGTCTGTTATTATAGTAACCATGGCGATAAAGGTAAGAACAGCACTGTTGGTACAATCCCAAGGTTTATTATTGTAACCGTGACAACCAAGGTCCAGTACACGTCCCGCTGTAGGACTTGTATCAGGTTGGAGGAGTTGTTGTCTTTACCATCTGCCTAGAGACTCACTTATGTCGAGCCTTTAACGCATGAAGTCAGGACCACGCCTCAGCTGTGACAGTGTTGTTTGCAGACTGATGAGTCTCCTGTTAAATGTTGAGCAATTTGTCTTTTCCCTTTCCATCCTCTCTGTGTCAATCTGTGTTTCACCTCCTATGAGAGTGTGTGCACTGTTCACTGTACACACTCATGCCCTTGTACTTGTTTGCGGAAGTTGCAGTTGCTGTCTGACACTTTTAAACTTCTAAACTACACTCACGTCCCCATTGGACAGAATGTGTGCTGTTACTTTTATTGAGAGCGACAGTCAGAACCAGCATATTGTTTTCAGGTTGTCCGTCTCATTGTCATGGATACGAAATCTCAGTAACGCCTGGACGCAAGTTCTTCAAATTTGGTACAAACATTCACTTGGACTCAAGGATAAACTGATTAGATTTTGGTTGTCAAAGGTCAAAGGCCAAGGTCAGTGTGACCTCACAAATCACTTTTTAACCATTACTCAAGACTTCATACAGCAGTTATGACAAAATGTTACACAAATGGTTCAAATTTCATTTGACTCTGAGTCAGAGTCAGATAACCATGAGGAGGGGATTCTAGTCTTCTACTTGTTTCTTTACACTTCTTGTCTTCAAAAATATGTCTGCTATCTGGATGCAGATATGTTTTAGAGGGAAGTGAGTGACTTGGGGATACCAAAGACCGATAGGCTGATGGTCCAACGACTGACTGTTATGTTACAAAATTTTAGTGTAAGAGTGTGAAGACTGGAGCAAGAACCATGCAGCTGGCCTTAGGCCATCAGCATTGTGTTAAAAAAACCAACATCCTTATTAATTTGTCTGTGAGACCAATGTGCTGATGCAGTGGCAAAAAAGCAGACTGCTCTCACATAACAGTTGAACCTGGCTCAACTTTCTCAGCAAACCAATGTTACACACTGCCCTGGCCTATTAAATACAAGTAAATCAAGTGGCAAACTTCCATGACGTCACCCATTGGTTTGTGAACTGCCGTTTTGAAGCCTCGAGTTTGGCTTAATGAATGTCGCCATTCTTTTTTTTTTTTGGAGCCAGAAGAGACATATTTGGATGAGAGGGTGGAGCTGGGGAGGAGGGAGGGGTGGATCTGACCTGTGTCCCCGAGGACACTGAGTATGCCCACCTACACCGGCAACCTGACCGCAACAGGCTCCAATTGGACCTGAGATGGCGGGAGTTTCAGTCGTAGTGAGGCTCATCCGGCTGCATGGTGTTTCAATAGAAACAGACACTTAAGTGACATCTGCATTTAGATCAATCAATGGGAAAGACGACAGTAAACAGGGTCGGACATTTAAAGACTGTGATGCTCTGCATTAGCGTGATATGTAAGAAAAACAGAAGAGCGACTCTTCCTCAGGTGACTGAGAACGTCAATGATCAGACTGTGTCAGCACCAACAGTTGTCCACAGTTACATCCAGAGGGATGTTATAGTAGGGCTGCAGTGATGAACTCTCACTACAAACATGAATCCATATCTGACAGTTCAGTGGTGCGGAAACCAGAGGAGACGAGGAAAAACTCACCATGTTCTCCTCGAGTGACCGAGTGCATGTGTGGTCTAAACCGAGAGAAGAGGCTGTCCTGTAGGAAACGAGCCCATAGTTCGTCGTGCAGCAGGTTATTAAGACCCATAGTTACCTTTTGCTGCGAGGCGACATCTAGCGCTCGTAGTAACAATGTAGTAGTAGGGACGCTTTTTCATGAAAGTCCTATAGGTCGTATCAGAGGGTTCGAAAAAACGACCTGTTTGGTTGTTCAGGTTGGAGGAGTTGTTGCAAGAGACGGTACAGGCCTGAATACTTGACCCTACAGTGAGGGGGTCTGGTATTCTGGGTGGGGGTGCATGGTTTGGGTCCAGTTGTCCTCTTAGAGGGTGGGGTCATTATTTTATTATTTTCATCAGTTTTATCCTGATGTGGAGGGGTCCTTTCCAGGATGACAATTCCCCCCTCCGGGCTCTAGGGCAGGACTGATGGTTTGATGAGTATTAAAATGTTGTGGATTGTAGATGAGGGCGTTCACAGTCACCAAGGCTATGGTGCACTGAAGATGGTCTGGCGGCACAGCACTGACCTTGTCAACACCTCACTATTGTTGGTTTTTCCTTGAATGACCTTTAATTTGTCACCGGTCTGTAGTTTAAATTGCTGTCTGGTTCTGATGTCATGGGGTCTTCATCAGGGTGGAAACAGCAATTGATTACACTTGGTGTCTATAGACAATGCACTGCAGAGGACCATTATTACAAGATATATGATAATGACCAACAGATACAGAGGAAATAACTATTTCAATAATAACAAAATATCAACATAATAGAAAAAACATGTAAAAATAAAGTGGTATAAGGGTTCTGTTTAATGTATGTTTTTTCATTCAGACTGACATGCTTCAAATTTAAAGCATGTTTCCTTTTTTTTTTTTTTTCAACTGTCAGATTTGTATTAATTTAATTGGGCAGTGCAACACATCCCCTTGCTTTTAATAATGCAGTGCCATTTTCGTCTCTCCATCTGTCTTTCTCCAGAGGGTGTTTTAAAAACAGCACGGTTCTTCAGGTGATCTTGTCTCTTTTATTTTTATTTGTCAAACTTGGCAATTAAATATGCATGTCTGAAAAAAGCTCACAAACGGCTCAGGGTGTAGGGTAACGATTGTCTGCAGCTACTTCAAAATGTTTTAACTAAAAAGGAAATAGAACCATATAACACTTCTGCTGAGGTCATTACATCGGCTTCCAGTAAATTTTAAAATCTTAATGTTTGTGAGCTATGAACCAGCCTGACCCCTCAGGTCCTCTGGGCATCAACAGGCTGTCTGCTCAGTTTTCCGTGTTTCCACGAAAACTGGTGAAAATTCTTTAGCATTTATGCTCCAAGCCACAGGAAAATATTGCCTATTCATATTAAAGGTCCTCATATGCTATTGTCCCATAAATCTAAACTGAAGACTTTCCTTTTTAGCTGCGCCTTTCAGTCATATAGTTTTGCTGCTCTTAAAGGTCCCATACAGTATAAAGGCAGATGTCCATGTGTTGTTTGATTATAGATCAGGTCTAGCTTCTATATTAATACTGTGAAAGTATCAAAGCCTCAGTCCACAGAGAAATGTACCAGGTCCCGCCCCCCTCGACCCACCATCTGACCTTGCAGGATTTGGTTTGTTTACCTGAAATCTGCTAAATTTCTATTGGATCACTCAGAAAACAGAATTGAGCCAATCAGAAAAGAGGCCCTGAGCCTCCTCTCTTCTGATTGGCTCACCGACCTGTTACTACCAGAGCTCCAGAGGGAAGCCTGAGAGAGGAGATGTAAAACTACACTGAGGTGGTTTTTGTGTCTTAAAACCACAAATTTATCTTCTTATGGATCAACACTTCAAATAAAACACTGGAAAAGTGTAAAATATTGGACCTTTAAATGTCATTTAATTTTATTTAGTCCTTTTATTGGTTTCATTCTCATTCTTCTTGCTCATATATTGGTCTTAATTGTATTGACCACTTCTGTCTTTTGTTTTATCTCTACATCCACACAGTTTTCGTGGTAGTTCATGCTTCATGCAGCACATTGTGGTTCCCCCTGGAATGAAACGTGCTAAATAAATGAGCTTTTTTGCTCATTTAGTTCCAATTATAGTGGAAATAAAAAGAAAATATCTTGTTCTAACTTTTAATGAAACATAGCAGAAGGAATGCAGAGGAAAAAGTCCTGTTTGTGTCTCATCTATATTTCAGTCCTCCCTTCTCTGTCTCTCTTTCCTGTCTTAATTGAAAGGCCATGGCAGGGGACCCGAGCAGCAAATAGCCTGATCAATACAATGCCTGATGTGTAAATTGATCGTGTTTGTGTGTATGATGGAGACTGTGCCTGCATGCAAGTGTTTGAGTGACGGAGGGAGTGTTTCTCCATGTGTATGCATGAATGTGTGTGTAGTCTCACTCCCACTTATTGGAGGTGTTCAATCAGTTTAATTCATTCTCGCCCAGAGACTGCTGTGTGGTTGCAGGACAATTCATTTACTCTGCAGGCTTCAATCAAAATTATTCCCAGCATTCCCTTCTGTAATAATCACTGCATATGAAATTAGAAGATCCATAATGCCAAACTGCTTTACACTGAGGGCCAAACAGGCATTTGTGGAACTGTGACTGACGAATGATGAATCATTATGATTTACATTCACAGGAGACATCTCATACAATCAAACTTGTAGAGATAATCTATAATATAAGAAAAAAAAGATTACAATATACATTTTTCTCCTGAGATTAAAATCAACATCAAGTCAAAACTTGAAGGCATCTCAAATAATCAATCATTGGAATAAAGTCCACAAATACTGATGCTTTGTTGCTGTCCTCAAAGATAAGGTCTGTACATTGATGCACAGGGCTTTCCGTTAATGTTAACCCATCCACAGCAATATTGGACACCCAGAACAACTGTGGCTGTAAATTGACTCCAACGTAAACCTACCTTCAGCACATATTGGACACTTTGAGCTTTTTTTTTCTGCCCTAATAAGATATTCGGTGGAAGTCTGAAGTATGTTCCCCTCAGTGTAAATTCCACTTTCCTTTTGACCCTCTGAAGCACACATCAAGACTTTTCAATTTTTTCATACCTTTGTGTTTTGCATTATAACGTTGTCATATAATCTAAGAGTTTCAGTTCTGCACATATTCAGAATCCGTACAACCTCAACTAATCACATATGTCACTCAGACTTCTGTACAGTATGATAGGGGATAGTAATACATAAAACAAACAAAAAAAAAAAGACCTTTAATTCTTCCTTATTATATACGGTATAGATAAAAGCCCGGTAAAACATAATAAAGAAAACTTCAACACAGAAAGTTGCACATATCTAGATTGATCTAGGTGATTTGAAGTTTCTATCTTCATCTGTTCATGAGATAAGCTCATTCTCTGGAGCAGTATTTATGGGAGTTTTTTGTGTGGCCCTGGAAAAATCAGCTCCAAGTCCTCCGCTGCACTAAATATGTGACCGGTCACATCTTTCTGTCTGTTTTCTGTCAGTACAATAAAGTCAGAACGACTTCTCCTCATTCTGAACTCACAATAAAACAGCACTGCTCGCATTTAGTTTCGGTAAACAAGCAATTGACAGCCAAGCCTCCGAATCAGATACTCTGATTGGCTGTGGCAACACCCACTGGGAGACAGAAGGTTCAAATCAGCGACGTGACTCTAGACGTCACGGCACACGGTAAGACTGTGGACAATTTTTCTAACATCATTTATCGATCAAAGGCAGCGACTCACACGGACAATGTCTATAGCTCAAACCATCGTGGAGTGATGATGCTCTAAAGACACCGATCATGTGATCAGTTTTCTATCCTGTTAATCTGTTCGTCAGAGAACACACTGTGGAACCATAACACACTATTGTTCATTGCTGATTCTGATGTTATTTTCCATATTAGCCATCACATTATGTTCATGTTGATTACAGTTTAGTTTCCAAACAAGGATATTATAAATACCAAAAGCATATAAACATTACTATGCTGTTGCCTGTAGTCATGTAAATGCCATGCCTTATTACATTGTAATCTGAAAATGCATTTGCATCTTCGACTTTGATTATTCAGTTACATGAAACATTCAAATTTCACAAACACATCCCTCGAATGGACCACGGTTGGACATAAAGTGGACATATATTTAAACATTGTGACTGATCCGGATAAAAGCTGCTTTAGTCGTCTATTAACCGGAGGATAATCACTTTTAGGTGTCCACGCTAGCACACCCTGACTAATTTCAGACGCCCCCCCGAGTCATTTTGTTCTGCTACATGATGATTGATGGCTGTGCAATGAATAAAACCATTCAGATACAGGTGAGGAGCTTCAGTTAATGTTCACCTCAAACATCAGAATGTGGAAAAAAATGTGATTGATTGACTGTGGCATGATTGTTGGTGTCAGAAAGGCTGGTTTGAGTATTTCTGAAACTGCTGGTCTCCTGGGATTTTCCCACACCACAGCCTAGAATTTACAGAGAATAATCAAGTGCTCGGTGTGTGTGTGTGTGTGTGTGTGTGTGTGTGCTTCGTAAAGGAGTAGCCTTCTGAGAGCTGTCACTACTGGGTTTTAAGCACTGGGCTTCCATGATCTATAACAGCTGGTAGACCCGATGCTCCCTTCTCGTTTAAGTAAATGAAATCATTCAAAACTCAAAGGACTTGTGTACATTTGCCTATAATGTCACACTAATTACAACCTACTACATCCATGGTGTCATCATTACTTAGCTAGATGTCACTCACCAGCCCACTTGCCCACTCAAGTCTTCCTTGTGTATATATACTTCCCTGTTTCCCAATGCTTCCCCGCTGGATTGTCTCTGTTCCCTCGACTGTTCATTGCTTTCGGGTGTTTTTTTGAAAGTTTGTTTCTGTGGCATTTGACTTTGCTGTTTTCCACTGGTTTGTGGATTTTTGCCAACTCCCTGCCTGCTTTGTTTGCCTTTTTTTGGGGCTGCCTACCTGAGTATGACCTTTTGAACTGTCAGTAAAGACTTTGCCTTTTTGAACTCAACCTTGCCTCCAGTGAGTTTCTCTGCATCTGAGTCTTTGTTCCTGCCACAGTTGTTACACTGGGGCGTATTTTTGGGATGGAGGCCTGTTCAGATGAACCTGATTTGGCCTGACTTCATCAGTTAGAGCATTAAATCAAAAACGGTGGGCTGCTTCAAGTCATTCTTTTGCTCCATCTGCATTAATGATCCCTTCCTGTCTTTTTAATATCAGTGCGACATCTGCTCAGTCTCACAGCTTAATGTTTGTTAACATTAATTCATTTGCTCTACCGAGAAAGCTATTTCCAAAGGTAAACACGATCTCAGGACATTTTTCAAATTCCAGCCAACATTACAATCCGGCTGATTGGCGTACTTCACTTCCACAGTGCAACCTTCTCTCAGAGATGCAGGCACACAGATACGGACATCTCAATGTGAGTACACAAACTGGGAGGTCAGGAAACAAGCAGGCAAACAGTAATCACATGCTACAAGAAGTTTAGGAGTGCCTGCAGCATAATGCATGATGCTCTGTCATGAAGAGAATAAGAGAACAATTGCTAACAATGTGTATGTGTTTATATTAAAAACTGTATCAGAATTACTGATGTGATTTCAATGCATGCACTTGTTCTCTGCATAGTATTTTATGGGTTTATTTTTGTAGCAAATAATTTCATAATCATTTCCAAAAAGCTTCCTGGGAAGAGAAATGTTCTTTGGTTCATAAGGAAAACAAAGACAATTCAATCACAATTCTAAATAAATAGTTTTAAATAAACGCTGTCATAACGGGCATCTTTACAGGTGTGCTGAACATGTATGAATGTGTCTACAGGTGAGCATATAATTCAATAAGTATCTGGAAAAAATGTATTAATAATAAAGGAATAATGATGTATTTCTTTACTTATTAGGAACAGTTAGGCTATTTTTGACCAGTAAAATAAAGCATTACCATTAAGATTTAAAATAATAAATGTTCCCATCAAAAATAAGAAGGTGCTATGGCAGAAGAATTTAACCCTTATGTTTTGTTGACATTGCCTTTATTTCCTGATTGTTTGGGGTTCCTCTTACTCCAATTATATTATATATTATAATTACAATATCAATATATATTTTTTTTAATCTAATAAAAAATTCTACAACAAAAATTCTCTTAAAATAAATCTAAATAGATGTTTTTTGTTTTTTTATTTTCATACGTGGGAGGATAACGCTGCTCTCTAATTTTGATCTGACACATCATCAGATCAAAATCATGTTAATAAGCGTTTTTTATTAAATTAGGGGAAGTACTGAAGTATGAAGGCGGTAAAACGATTTGGAGCTGTTGAAGACCCTCAGCAGAGACTTGTGGTTAAACATGAGAAAATACGTCGCTAAATTGACAGAAACATGCTGAAGTTGTTAAGATTATAAAATCAAATGGAGAAACGATAAAAGCACAGCATAGAAATAGATGAGTATTGCTCTGATAATTCAGAGTCTTGGAACTTCTGTTCAGTCAAACATTGTTCATTAGGGAGATAGATCTCAAATACAACAAGAAGTGCTCTTTAAATTGTCACTGAGAGTGTCAGGATTATTTAAACATACTCACATGTTGGTCTATGAGATACAAAGTCTGGCCTGTTGTTACTTTCCCTCTGTTTGCTTTGTTCTTTCCTTTTCACTGTTGACTGGCTCTTCCACTTGTACATGCACATATCCTGTGTTATTAATGTCTATCTGCTGAATCTGACATGAAGTGAAAGGTTAAATCTCATCTCTGCCTGAAGCTCAGAAAAAAAAGTAATTTTAAAGGGTAATAGATAATAACTATGATTCTAGCGATAAAGAGTTTAAGGTACGAATCCGTAAACATTTGTTCAGCATGTTTCACTTTCATATACCCTGATATTTCAAAAGCAAATATTTCCAGTGCTGTGGGTCTATTATAGAGAGAATTATATATAAAAAAAAAAAAAGAACTTCATATAAGATGCTGCTGAGTATTGATTTAAACAATTGAGTGACAGAATTGAGACATTCTGCATCAGTTGAATTATTTTCCCAGAGAGAATCTGGTTTTATATTCTCCACATATTTTTAGGGGCATCCTGTTCTCTGAGCACCAAAAACCCTCTGCCTGTCAGAACCCTAAATCAACTTAAAGTGTCTCTGTATATGTGTGTGCATATAGGCCTTTGTGTGTGTGTGTGTGTGTGTGTGTGTGTGTGTGTGTGTGTGTGTGGTGTGCATCATTGGTATTGGGGGGAGGGAGGGAGGTACGGTGGGGGTGGAGGATGGTGGGTGGGGGTTAAATTGGCGCCTGTCTGGAAATAGGTCCATTATGGGTTTAAAGTACTTTTAGTCTTCTAAACATTCCTGACTCACTCTCGTTCATTTTCTCTCACTTTAAAGCATCATCTCCCTCTCTCTCTCTCTCTCTCTCTCTCTCTCTCTTCTCTCTCTCTCCCTCTCTCTCTTCACCTCCCTCACTCTACATCTTTATGCTGTCTCCAAACTTCTCTCTAGCCAATTAGTGCTCAGTCTGTTCCAGCAGAAGACAATATGTCTGCTCCAAATCCTGAGAGTAGGCCTTAAACACTCTCTAGAGAGAGAGAGGGATGCAGAGAGAGAGAGAGGTGCAGAGAGAGAGAGATGCAGAGAGAGAGAGGGAGGGAGAGAGAGAGAGAGAGAACACACATCTACGTACATTTGCCTCTTTTGCACCAAGTACCCAAGGTGCCTTAGTGATTAGATTTATATATGCAGCTGGCAACAACTGACACGCTTCACTAAAAAAACATGCGTGGAGTCAAAAAAGTGTTGTTAGTGTTTTTATTTTCCTATGAAATATATAAAACAATAATTATGCCTTGTCTTGTCTCTGAGAATCAGGTTTATCTTCATATAGCAAGACTCTACGTAATCCTGGGTTTAATCTGTATTTTCTCTCAACATTATGGACTGTAGTCCAGGTTGATAAATCTCTGGGCCTGCTAGGCCTCTGAAATACAGGCCTGACTGGACATCAACATCTCCTACATCTACCTAATGTACAGTGGTCAGGGGCTGCTTTCACAAAGATATCCTAGACTGGTCTGTAGTGTCGGTCCGGTCTAATATCAGTCAGACCGTTTCACAAAAATAAAGGCTGACTTATTTTAAGTCAAAAACATTATACACATTTCCACCATGCTAACTCAGGCCCAAGACCAATGTTACCATGGTAACAATCAATGACACAATCAAGTAAAACATCCTTGTAACTGTTGAATTCTTCCTAAAGACAAATATTGTCTGCTGGGGTAAATGCAGCTGGATGTGATTCTTTTGTTGGGCATTTTTTTTAATACTGAAAAAAAAATATATGAATTTACCCAGAATTCATTGTACCACCACTTAAGAAAGTCAAGGACTAAACTGCTTTGTGTAATAGATGAACTTAGTCAATCTGAAGTCTGACTATTAGTTATATCTAAGACACAGTCAAAGTCTGTCTTTGTGAAACCAGCTCCTGTCGTCAGGAAAATGACAAACAAAGAAAGAATATAAAAACAAAAGCGCAGCTCTTTAAATGGTGGGGAAAAACCTATGGAAAACTTGAATTGAATTGAATAATGTGTAAAAAGTTCAGACAACTCTCAAAAGAGGAATGTACAGGTCAGTTCATCACCAGCTTATCAACTTTATCAACAATTGATATGAATTTAACAAAATTGTTAACAGCATTTAATAAGTTTAATGAAGGCACAGTTGATACCTCTCCTGGTATAGACAACCTGGATGGAAAACTTCAGAGAATCACAGCTGGGCAGCTTTCCAAACCACTATGTCACATTTTCAATAGGTGTCTAATCAGCAGCACATGTCCGGGGCTATGGAACGAGTCTAAACGATCAACGTTAAATTATTTTAGCAGGAATGGACTAACAAAAGCGCAGCATGCTTACAGACCAGGGCACTCCACTAGCACTGTATTAGTATATGACTGATATGACAGTGGTTAATATATTTGGATGGCAAGAAATTAGTTGGAGCTTGCTCTTGGATTTTACTCAAGCTTTTGATTTCATTAACCACAGTGCTCTCATTGCTAAGCTCAAATGTTTTGGCTTTTCACCTTTAGCTCTGGCATGGATGAAGAGCTACTTTTCTGGAAGAACACAGCGGATATTTTTTGATGGCAATTTTAGAATTTAGCGAGGCTGATCTTGTGGTGTTCCACAGGGGAGTTGCTTGGTTCCACTTTTATTTTTATTCAGGTCAAGTACTGCTGAGAAATTTCTAAACAAAAACTTTAAATAGAACAGAACAGAGCAGCCAGATCAGCTCTTCAATGTTCTTTTCGTGCTAGTGTGTGTGAGATGCATAAACTAGCATGGCTAACTATGGAGGCTAAATTAAATTATACAAATTCTATAATGAGAACTGTTCTTTATAGCGCTTGTTCTGTTTTTTCCTCATCTACAAACAGACCAGAAATAGATTTTTTTTCAAAAAGTTAATAAAAATTGTTGACTCTCAAATAGAAGTTATTGTGGTTGTGTTGTTTTGTTTTTATTTTCTTCTTCTTGTGTATTTTTGACACATTTTTTGACATTTTTGATTTTGTTTTCATTGTAAGCTACAAATGTCAATGTTTTAAGTGTAATTTAACTTGTTTTCTGTGTTTTGACTTTCTTTTGTTTTCTTTTTTGTTTTATTGATATAGTGTGATTTTAACAATTGTTTGTTTTTTGTTGTTGTCTTTTTTTTGTGTGGACCCCAGGAAGACAACCGGACGCTTTGTGAAAGCTAATGGCGATCGGAATAAATAAAGAAATAAAGAAATAAATAACAAAAGGAAATATTGACAAGGTTCATGTGTGTGTCTAAATAAGCATCATGTGAACAATGATGCAATGTCACCGGGGAAAGATATGGTGAACACTGATGCCAGACATCAGACATACCCATTACACACACACACACACACACACACGCACACACACACACACACACACACACACACAGGAAGGCCTGGATTACACAGAGGAATACACAATATTAGAAGAGGATACATGTCTTAGGCTGATATTAATAGTTTTAGATTAAAGCTGCCAATAGTTCATTGCTGTTGACAGTGATGTGATTGTCAGGGTGGACGGGCTGACAGAACAATAAAACTAAAACTGATATTCAGAATAAAATCATACATAAGTTAGTAAATAAGAAACAACACAACACAAATACAAGCTGTGGGTTTTTAGTGTGTCATGTAACAACTCATAGCTTTTATGGTCCTTTAAAAACTTAAGAGTTAATCAACTGCATCCTTTTAAATCTGGACTTACATCACAATGTATTAATAATAACAATCCAGTGTGTTATTATTTTTTTAAAATTCGGAGAGCTACACTCCCTTCTCTCCATTGGTGGAATAAATATTGAGATCCTTATTACTTTATTTTAATAAAATAAATAAAAGTTACAGTATTTAATTGTTTAATTATGAAGGCAAATGAACCCTCTAATTGGTAAATAGTTATACAATTGGATTTTGAGTATGTGTGAGCAGGATGTCAATGCTGTAGCTAACTGAAGTTAAGTTCATTTTAAGTTTAATCAGTAATGATATGTCATATTTTTTTGTTGACCATACCGTAGGTACTGAATCTGAAACATAACTATAGACTACAGCTGTCAGATCAATGTAACAGAGTTAAGATTTGCTTGTAATAAAATGGAAGCATGAAGCAGCATTAATGGAAATTCTCAAATACAAGTGCGTCAAGTAAAGAAAATGAATTAAATATATATGGAGAGTAAACTGCACATAAACATACATACAAAAATGAATTTAAATAAAACATGAAACATATAAAGTTTAAAATGACTGAATCTCTCTCTCTGTGAAACAAGATCAACGCCATGTTCCTCGGGTCGACTCCAAACTTGATGCGACTGTTTTTAGATTTTGTGCTTCAAACTACAACACACTTTAAATATCGATTCCCTGAAAACATTGGGACAGTTTAAAAATATGCTTTTAAATCTAAATGTTTCTTAAATGTAATAGTTTTTTTTGTTTTTTTTTATCAAGAATTCCAATTGTTTGCTTTGTTTTCTTTCTTCTTTTGTAATCTGGGCATCACTGAAAATGAGGGTCACCCCTCAACATATCTCTGAGAAAATAAATAAAGGTTGATGATGATGATGTTGATTTACTGTGAGCTTCTTCTCTGCCAAAGCACCAACAGTTTGAAAAGGCTTAATCTATACACTGTGGATTATCAGTCCCCTACAATATTAGTGTGTGTGACAATTACTTGATCACGTTCGCTTTGCAAATGGTTTCCACTTATAGTGGATGAACACCACAGGCAGGTGGTATAAACCTTTGCATTATGGGATCTGAATACTCTTGAGAAAGCTTGAAGTAGATGACACAGTGCAACCTGCTTCTTCCTAGAAATGACGCTACCTGTCCTCCACCAACAATAATTTGCCATTTCTTTCACATGTTCAAGACTCCACATGAATGTCTCTCCACAGTACCTGCACCTGACTGCCACAGGAAGTAACAACAGGAGGACGGCACGATAAAATAGGGCTAAATTGTATGGAGAAAATTCTTCACATTTAAATTTTGGTGCTTTATTCCAAAAAATAAAATAATAAAAGTAAAGTTGTGATCTTAAAACTGACTGCACAGTGTGTCTGAGCCGCAGTATGAAAGAAAGAATAAATGAAAGGAAAAGGTCAGAGTCGCCTCTGCTTTTCACTGTTTAGACAAATTCTGAAGGAATTGTGTGAGATTTAAAAGCAGAAGAACAACAAAAAATGTGTGTGTTTTTTCACTATACAGCAGGTTATGATACTGGTCCTTTTAATCCTAGTCCAGGTTTTGTCAATAGGCAACAATTCAAATTACAGTAAAGTTCTGCCCCGACAGTATATAAAGTACCTTAACATAAACACAAAATCCTAGTCCATATATAGATTATAGAGCTATATGTTATTTTTTCATCACAAAAAAATAAAGAAAATAAGTAAGACAAATGAAACTAACAACTTTTTAAATGCAACACAAATATGAAATCTATTTAAATGAGTTTCTAATTTGTCTTTATTGTAATTCTAACCCTGCTATCACTACTGTACTGTAAGAGATGTTTTCATTTACGATCGTGTTTTCTCCAATATTGAAAGGAGCTGAATATCAACACTGAGTAACTGAATTTACTGACAATTAACTGCAGATTAATAATTTAACATATTATTGCAAAGCAGGTTCAATCAGTTATTTCTTTGATTTGCTGCTCAGTGTTTTAAAGTTTTTTCTTGACTGATTTGCCTTATTGCGTCTTGTTTTCATTCAGATCCGGGCTAGATTAACCCTCCAGGCAGCTCTGGGGCAATGAGGTATGGGCAGTTATTTACATCCTAACCCACCCATGAGTCCCAGCAACCAACCGGTAACTCTGGGCAGCAGTACTAACCTGTCCCTGGGGTGTTTGTCAGTTAGTCTGCGATCATTTCACCAACCAAATCTGTTCATGGATATATCACCTAAAACAATACATATAAGAAAAGGGCTTAATAATGCATTTAATGGCAGAAGCCACCTCAGTGGAAAATGTTATTATAGTTAATAAATTTGATGAATACAGAAACAAGTTGAAGTGCGAGTGACATCTGGTCATCCCGGCTGCAGACATTGATTGATGAAGAGTTTTGGTAAGACATAACCTCTGCTCGTCCTCGTTTAAAAAACAAAAAGGACAAACATGAAATCAAAAAGCCTTTGCATAAAAGGAAGAGGAAGACTAAGGAAAAACAAAAAGAGATAAGAGACGTATGCCATTTCTCCACTTTTAGAGAAATGGCATCACCAAAGTTTTGGGATCTGCCTGCCTGCCAAGCTTTTCACAGCAGTTTCCATGTTTTTTATACGTTGAAGATGTTGATGCATTTGCTTGATGCTTGTTATCAGGGCGTCCTTTTTTCCCATGTGTGTACACAAGAAGGTCTCACACACACACACACACACACACAGAGAGAGAGAGAGAGAGAGAGAGAGAGAGAGAGAGAGATGACAGAAGTGCTTTTAACTTTCCTCTTCCTCTCATCATTCCTCTCTTCCCCTCTCTGTCTTCATCCCTCTAGAGAGGAAAAGGATGAGAGGGAAAAAGACAAGTGTCTGCAGCAACTGCCCCTCACTCTAAGTGTATGTGTCTAAATGTTTATATATGTGTGTGTGTGTGTGTGTGTGTGTGTGTGTGTGTGTGATCAAGTGCAGCATGAGAGATCGACAGCAAACCCAGTGAGGCCTCTCTGTCTCTCCCTCTTCTTTACCTCACCCCTCTTCTTTGACTTCCCCCCTTTTTCTTCTGTTTGCATCTCATTTCCTACCCCCCACCTTCACACATGCACACACTCACACACACACACACACACACACACACACACACACACGCACAAACACACAAATATGCCCTCCTGTACTTGAACAACACATCCAGCTGCTTCTGCTCTAGCAGTTGGTCAGAGCCTGTAAATGTCGTCAAATGCATGTCAGGCTCCTGGGACTCTGCTCCTCCCTCTCCTCCCTCTCCTCCTTCCTATCCTCCTCCCTCTCCTCCTCCCTCTCCTCCTTCCTATCCTCCTCCCTCTCCTCCTCCCTCTCCTCCCCCTCTTTCTTTCTGCTTTTAAGCCATGGAAACCACAGGAACCACAACTCCAGGCACAATTACTACCTGCTACCTCATGCATGTGTGTGTCTCTATGAGAGAGAGAGAGAGAGAGAGAGAGAGAGGGAGAGAGAGAGGAGCAATATTGAGTGAGGGCCATACAACAGAAATGTCCCTCAGCTTTGTTTACACATGGAGAGAATCCCCTTCTTAACATGATACAGTAGCCGGGGGAGGAGTGGGTGGGTGGGTGGGTGGGTGGGGGGGTGGTCTAACTTACCTCATCTCATATCTGAACATGCTGTAACTTTGCTATATAGTATTATTGTTATTATTATTTTATTAATTAATATAATAGTTCAAATAATTCCAACCATGAAAGGAATGCAACAGTTAGAAGGGGAGGTGAATACCAATGCAAGCCAGTACTTAAAGAGAAACTATCTGTTCAGCAGCTGTATTGGTTATTGTAATGTTTTTCTCACCAATGTAATTGCTTTTTATCGCAGAAAGATCCGATTAAGGAGAAAAAAAAAACTACTGACACTCACACTGTTTATAGTTACTAATTTGTACTGTATTTATAGAGAGTGGTAAGTGGATAATTGAAATATAATTTAATACAATCAAATTTTTACAGCACTAAATAGCAGCTACCTTACCTGTCATTGTTTTTTACTGTTTATTTATTGATACTTGTTAGTGTATTGACACAGTTATATGGTGATTTTTGTAGCTACTTTGTTGTTGTAAATATTGAACAAAAAAGTTACATAATGCTGTATTCACTTCAAATTAATATTGTACAGCAAGACTGGATATTTTGGCAGAAAACAAACACATGTGTGAACATTTTACTGATATGTTCAACATATTTTTGATGTAAAATAACAAGATTTATCTGGTCACAATTATATTTCCTACCAAACTTACCAAGCTTTAGCAGTTCAGTAGTTCAGTTGTACAGAGATGTATTTTCTAGGTAACAGCGCTGAGTAATTGATAGTAAATAAAAGAGGAATGGATTGAGAAAGAAACCACGACAAACATCAACCTTCAGTTCGACTGAAAAAACCAAGTGAGACAGACAGAATGTTTAAAGTAGACTGGAATGAGTGGGGAAGGTATGAGGAACAGAAACGCGAGGATAAAGGAGATGGATTTGCCTGCTGCAGCAATCTAAGCTAGTCTACTTCAAGGCCTCAGTGGGGGGCTGAGCTATGAAAGAGAGATTACAAAAAGATGAGAAAGAAAAAAAAAAGACACAAGTAACAAGAAAGAGAACTGTCAAAGAACAACAGGTAGAAAGGCAGGAAGGAAATGGCTGAGCAGCAATCAAATGGAAAGGAGGGCAAGCTGATTCATGCCTGCTCATGAACACACTGTGTTGCTGAGAAAATACGCACTCATAGAGCTCTGTTAGGAACATGTGCACCTGCTTATTCATGCAATTATCCAAGCAACCAATCATGTGGCAGGAGTGCAATAGAAGCCTGCCAATACATTTCAGGAGCTTCAGTTAATGTTCACCTCAAACATCAGAATGTGGAAAAAAATGTGATTGTTGACTCATAGACATATAAAAATGGACATGGTCTCTTTCTTCTCTTTGCTTGGACTTTGTTATTAATTCCTGTTTTATTTTGAAATGAACTTCCTCGTGTGTTATCGTTATGGTTTGACTTTATGTCTTTGGTTTTTTCCCGCCTGTGGGATCGCTAGCCTCGCCCCAAATAGTTGTCACCTGCATCCTATTGTCTTCCCCTCACCCCTTTGTCACTTTGTCTGTTCATTTCTCTCGTGTTTCCTCTTGCTAGTGTTTCTGTTCTCTGGCCATCTGCTGGGGGTCTCCTGCTCTGACGCTGTTCTGCCCCTGAGGTCATGAGTCTCAAAGCATCTATGGGTTACATGGACTATAGAGTCAACCAAAGACTGACCATTCATCCATAATAAGGGTGAAATTTTCCTTTGAATTACAAAGAACATTATTAACTTTTGAACATTTTTTTTTCTTTTGTAGCCTGAGCTTAATTTTAGAAATTCATTTTTAATGTTTTTTTTTTTTTTTTAATTTATAAATCTGAAGCAGCTTTTTTCAACAATACAGACATAATTCAATCAAATTGGAACTGCAAGGTTTTACAGTTACTAAATTAGCAAGCTTAAAGTGAACAGAGTCTGAATGAAACAGTGCAGAAGAAAAGAAGCACGGTAGTGGGAAAGGAAAGACATAAGAACAGGAAGAAAAAGGGGAGATGGTGAATGTCCCTGCAACTACAAATTAAAAAAAATGAGGAGAATAAAAGCGAACTGATAAAAAGATAGAAAAAGAAAGGTCAGACAGGAACTAAAGAAAAGTTTTACAACTGCAATAATATAAATCTATCCAATTTACTTTGTCTATGTGCATCTGTGTGTCTGTGTGTGTGTGTGTGTGTCTGTGTCTGTCTGTATGTGTGTGTGTGTGTGTGTGGTGTGTGTGTAGCAAAAGCCCACTAAAGAGGACCTATGTGGCACATAACCAGGCGTGGACCCACAATATTACCATGGGGATCTGTCTCTTTGTCACACACACACATGCACACGCACACACACACACAGACACACAGACACACACACACACACACACACACACACACACACACACACGCATAAAGGGGACAGGGACAGTATAGCAAGCCTTTAATGAGAAGTCTGATGTTCTCTTAGAGGCCTATTCCTTGAGTCACAGCTTCATTTAGAGGTGTATGTCTGTTATGTGTGTGTGTGTGTGTGTGTGGTGTGTGTGTGTATGTGTGTGTGTGTGTGTTCGTAGGTGTGTGCGTGTGTGTGTGTGTGTGTGTGTGAAAAAGAGGGAGAGAGAGAGCGCCTGTGTGTGTGTTTGAGAAAGAGATTTTTACGGTTTATTCCCAGTAGGGAGACATGCATGTGGTGGCCAGAGCCAATTGGACATGCCTGAAAGATTTCTTTTGGAGAAGAAAATGGGTGGGTGGGTGGAGGGGGGTGGGATGAGGTGGGGGTGGGCGGTTGGTGGGCAGAGAAAAGAGTTATGTATAGAGTGAGCAAGAGACAAAGACCAAGGAAGAGAGTGAGAGAGAGAAAACTCTGTAATCCTATTCATTATGTATTCTCATGGTGAAAAGAGAATGGGATGACTATGGTGGAGGATACATCGTTGTAATAGGGACGTCATTATTTTAAGAAATAATTATCAAAGCTGTTCTCCCTTTGAAATAATAAAAAAAACCCTTCTGCTCTCTCTCCAGATGTGAGCAGAAATAGAAGTTCGAGGGCCCACATTTCACAGCTCTGGCAATAAAAACACAAGAAAATCCACTAAAGAAAAGAAACAATGAGCCTCCCCCTGCCACACTCCACATAAACCTGGAGAAAGTGGATGATAGAGGGGTACATCGCTCCCAGAACTTTGATTTCCACTTCTTAAACAATAGATTTAGGAATAAAACAGTCATTTAATGGTTCAATGATGTGTATTTACTGTACGATTGTAATTGTATTTCGGACTGTAATTCAGTTTAAAACTTCGGTTTCACCCATTTCAGTCTTGTGATAATGAAGTAAACAGACTAACACCAATATTCAGATCCTTTCCTTGGAAAAATACTCTATTTAAAATAGATGTGTAACCACTGTGTAATTATAGCATTGGTAATGCCTTATTTTACAAATTGCCTATACCTGCTAAGACCCGCTAACATCGGGCTTTTGTCGGCAATGGAAATGGGAACAATATGCATTCACACCTGGGTCACATGACTCCTGGGTAGACACAGGTATTTATCGGCTCCAACTCTGATCGGCATGGATGTAAACACAACACCCGAGTGAAGACGCTAATTTTCACTCCTTTTCCTGCTGTGATGTCTTTCAGTTCACAGACATTGTAAACACACCTGTCACCTGTCCAGCACTGTGCTGTTAGACCAGAAACACTGCAGCTACACCTTCCTCTGAGAGTGAAGCTGCAGCCCTGAAATAAGTTTTAAAGAACACACAATCACTGGTCGAAGCGTCTTACATGAAGCCTCCAACACTTTTGCAGGGGCACCAACCCAGGGATGAGACGTGACATACGGCTGCTAGCAGCTCATTCTCTCTCTACTGCATCTGTGTGTGTGTGTGTGCGCTATAAGTGCATGTGATGACATCACTCTTTGCAGTTGTTTATATCCTCAGAAAGACAAACTCGACTGCCAGTGGAGAAAGGGTCAATTGGTTTTCATTAGTGGGTTAACCTGCATTTAAAAAACATTCTTATACTTGCTAATGTTGGTGGGAAAAGGTTATAATGTGAGAGGAAGTGATATGTGACTGTGAATTCATCAGAAGGTTCTTAGACCTATGTACTTTGGTAATTGAAAGTTTATAAAAAGATGCAATTAGACACTGTTCATATGGTGCATTTCTTGTCAGCAAATTGTATTTAAATTCCAGTTAAATGATTCTAGCTAAATTGAGTTACCTTTAGTCCTAATTAACTGCAATTAAACATTATCATAGCATCTTTCAAAATTTCCTGATGGTAAATGGACTGCTCTTACTGTACATAGCATTTCTCTAGTCTAATCGACCACTCAAAGAGCTTTACCAAGGAGGCCGCATTCACCCATTCATACACACATTCATACAGAAGTCCTATAGCGCTTCTCTACCATACACACACATTCACACACCGATGTTACATCAGGGGCAATTTGGGGTTCTGTATCTAGCCCAGACCAGAGGAGGAATCAAACCACTGACCTTCCGATTAGTGGAAGAGCTGCTCTTCCTCCTGAGCACATGGCATATGGTTTTGTTTATAGAAAAATAAGACAATCACAATGAAAATGGTGCAATCTGTGTGTTCAAAATCAATGCATCCTTTACTATTTTATTATTCCTTATAGAATACACACTCATCATCTTATTTTATAATAAATTGAGAATTTCAGACAGAATTATCACTTTGCTCCCACCACCACTGACAGGTACAGTGTCATAGCTAATTTGCATATATATATATAAAATGCTAAGCATTGCATTGCGGCATCTTTGGCAACAGACAGTGTCCACAGCCATGCTAGGGGCTTGAGCTAAATGCTCAGTGTTTACTATTTTATTTAACAATACACATCTTATTGGCCCTAAACATAAAAAAGCAACTGTGGCTGGTTGAGTAGTTCATCATAAACAAATTGAAATTTTAACCTAATGATAAGGCTAAATTAAAAGTAAAGGCACCACCGAACTGTTACAATGTATGGTTTATTTACTATGTTTCATATTATTTTATTTAATGTTTTTCATTTTACATCAATGGTTTTAACATGTTTTTATGTTCATTTTATGTGTGCTACATTTTTTTGTATGAATACAAAACTTCAGCGTCGCCAGTTAACCTAATGTGCATGTGTTTGGACTGTGGGAGGAAGCTGGAGTACCCGGCGATAACCCCACGCAGGCACAGGGAGAACATGCACATTCCACACAGAAAAGCCCCAGGCCTGGGGTTCGAATCCAGAACTTTGCTAACCACAGTGCTAACAGTGCTAACCACTTCACCACGTGCCGCCCCCACTGCACTATTATTGTTATTATTATTATTATCATTATTAATGATATTAATATTAATATTAATATTAATATTATCTAGAGTTGGACATAATTGTCGGTACCACAAGAGTTCTAAAAACTCCCCTTTTTAAAACTACTTTAATGTCTGATTTAATGTCCCTTGCTACTTAATGCAGTTGCAGTGTGTTCATATGCTTTAAGTGTTTTATATTATTATTATTAGTTTTTCTGTGGAAAGTGTCTTTGAGTATTTTGAAAAGCGCTTGACAGATAAATGGTGGTGCTAGAGGAAAAGTTGTGGGATCACAGGATACATTCTCTGGGCACCATGGATATCTCTACCAAATATCTTGGCAATCCATTGAACAGCTGTCAACATGTTTCACTAAAAGTAAAAACTGTACAAAAGTTCATTGAAATCCATGTAATAGTGAGATATTTCAGTCTGTACCACAGTGCTGATCAACCGATAAACTGATCAACCAACCGTCAGACTGACACTGTCGCCCCAAGGGCCCATGCCACTGGCTGAACTGAAACAAGACTAGGTCAAAACTTAGAATATGGCTAGACAGCATATGTGTATGCAATGTGCAAAATTGGAATGTAGTTTAATTAATTAATTAATATCATTGTGTCTTATTTGCAGTCAGTCTGGTGCCAGCTGGTTTCAGTCTAGTGCCAGCTGGTTTCAGTCAAGTGCCAGCTGGTTTCAGTGTAGTGTCAGCTGGTTTCAGTGTAGTGCCAGCTGGTTTCAGTCTAGTGCCAGCTGGTTTCAGTCTAGTGCCAGCTGGTTTCCGTCTAGTGTCAGCTGGTTTTAGTCTAGTGTCAGCTGGTTTAATTAAGCTGGTTTCAGTCTAGCGTCTATTGGTAGTGTTACAAGGAAAAGTATACTCACACTGCAGCATGGCTCTTTTCAGAGAGTTGTATAATTATATACTGAATAACATATAATGGGAAATTATTACTGATAATAAGCAGCATTTTAGCATTGTTGCTGGCCCAAGTGGAACTAATTTTATGTACTGGCTGGCTTAATCTGTAACAACACATCTAAACTGATGTACTTAATGTACAAATTTGCTTCCCTCAGCTGTTCTAAAGTCTAGTGATCTCTTGTGATTTGGGTGAACTGTCCCTTAAAAATCAAAAACGAACCACATAGCATATCAACAAATACTTGACGAACACACTCACACATTCCACGGAAAAAGCAAATTGCGACAGTCTGTCCACCAGCACCAAAGGCTGGGGGACCATTGCCAAATGGGTTGTACCCCATTAGACTGAGGGAGCTGGCAGGTTTGGACCCGCAGCAGCGTTTTATTTCATGTTTTATTCCAGCCTGTTTCAGTTGGACTTTGTGAGGGCTTTTCTAACCTGCAGTATTTCTCACAGTTTCACCATGTTGTAGTGATTTCTCTTGTAGCAAATTCTTTCACTTTTACAAGTTCTGGTATGGTTTGACAAGGGCAACGTCAAAAATGGCAGCTGGTGCTAAGTGCAACTTGTGTAAAATTAACAAGAAATACATCGAGATAGACATTCCTCCAGAGCAGCTACTCACAAGCTGTTTGTCTCTCTCTCTCTCCTCCTCCCCCTTACATCTCATGCTCTCCTCTATTTCCACTTTTCTTCCAACACTTACTTTTCCTTCACTCCCTGCCTCCCTTCATCTCTATATCACCGTCTCCCATCAATCCATGATCCCCCAGCCCCAACCTTCCCCTTCCCACCCTCGGCATGCTGTGGTGAAGTAAGCTGAAGCCATGATGCAATGCTGAATGGCAGAGCAGAAATCAGAAGGAGAGAGATCATAATGAAAGATGTATCAAACAATTTCTCTTTCCCCTCATTCCTCTTGTCCATGTACACACACAGCCACCGGTCTGCCTGCCTTTCCTACAGAAACCTGCCTTATGATTGAGATTAGATTGAGGAAGTTAAGCCTGTGTTTATATTTATTTTTGTCCTGGCCTTGCAGATTTATTTTGGGTAAGAAAGAGAAATACATTTCATGTTTTTATTTTCATTTTTTTAAGTTATGATCTGTAACTTTTCCATATTAAAATAACTAAAAACAACTACACCTGTGTTCTATATGCTGTTGAGTTGTGTTCTTCTCCCAAATGTTTCCATCAATTCTCAAACCAGAAAAATCTGCGATTTTAATCAACGTAATGATACGTGTTATAATTTATCAGAGAAACAATCAGAACAAAGGTTAGCATCAATCTCAGCTGCAACTCTTCCCTGAGTCTCTGTCCTCCGTACAGCGTCGCTCAAACTCTGACTTTAAATGTCAAACTGCTTTATTCAGTGTTTTTAACAGTTAGAATCACCAGGTCTGTTTGATTTCCTGAACCACTGACACTGAAGGAATCTGAACCGGGAGGAGCTTACGGTAATTGCGGTGAAGACAACAACTCCCATGATCCCACACTATTTTATGACGTCATCCAAGGCAGTCTTTTGTTATTGTTTTGATTGAGAGCCCTAGAGGCAGAAGTTACAGACTTTGTGTTTAATTGATGTGGAACTACACATATATATCCGTTAGGTTCTCTTACTAGTAAAATAAACTCACCTGCAATTTTTTTTCCTGGATCACAGCAGCATCTCAAAAAAATATTCTTCTTAAGACACCATAAAAAAAAATGAATTGGATGTGAACTCTGCTCTTCATCCAGTCATATACCCATCCACTACCCTGAACTCCATAAACTTTACTTCCTGGCGTTTTACTTTGAAGGGCACATTGTGCACTGGCACTGAATTCTGGATGCCAATCATGTCCTGCAGAACCGTCCAAAACATTCTATTCACATTTCACAATAAGAACTCTCTCAGCCAATTTCTTCTTGATATTGAAGTCAATGTAAATAACAAAAAAAAAAATGTTATGACAGTTTGCTGTCAGCTGCTGGCAGGTTTCAGTATGGGAGCGGATATCATAAGTCATAGAAATGAGTTTGATTCATACAAAGAATGAATTGCATGAATTGAGAAGTTCATCATATGATTGATGCACTTATTCACTCCCGAGGGGCTGACGTGCACAAACAGTTGAATTAGTTTCAGTAGAAATGAAAAGGATTGGATTGTTTTGTTTTTGAATTTCCTTGATTATGCAAAATAACCTTGTTATTCATCATTCTAATGTCCAGTTACAAATCTATGATAGTAGCTGTCCCCAGTCTCTATTGGCACTAAGGTTTGATAAACAACCTTCACTTCAAAATGTGTTGCAGTTTCTGACCTGAGAGTCTTCTTCATCCACCTTCTGCTCCTGTGAACCTCTGCAGAAAAGCTTCTAACAAGATCCAAAAACAGAAACTCTCATTTAAAATCCTGTTATTTGTAAGGCACTTTTGAAGCACTGCATGGTCTTGCCCCCGCAGGCATTTCTGCTCTGTTAGAAACCAGAGCACCTCAAAACTGGGCTTTTTTCTGTGCTTCCATTTAAGAAACAGTCATATGGTGACAGAACTCCGTCTCTACTGCTATTGGTTTTTAAGTGCACCTGCATGACATCTTATTTTAATTGTGCAAAAAGCTGTCAGAGTGTGACTGTGACTATGGTTCTTTTCCTTTTAGGTTCATGGGTTTTCTCACTATCTAGAACAGACATCAACTGCGTTGTGTTTTAAGCACTACAAAAAGTTCTGATGAATGTGTAAGTGTGGGCTAAACTGAATTAACAATACAAGAGACAGATACAATGAAAGGGGTAAAAAAGATTTTGATTGAGAAACTAAAATTACTACCATCGTATGTTATTCAGTATATAATGATACAACTCTCTGAAAAGAGTCATTCTGCTTTATTTGTAATACTTGGTACCAATAATACTTATGTACTTTCAATTAAAGCCACAGTGTTTGGAATTAGAATATTTTTGACTTTGATGCCTCAGTAATAGCGTAAACTAGAATTACCACCTCGTGGTTGTATCCCTCCACCGCTCAGAATAGTTCCAGGTTATATTCCTGTGTAGCCACAGGTCATACAAATTATAAACCATTTGTTTAAAGTCTTGAGTTATGGCTAAAAAGTGATTTGTGAGGTCACTCTGACCTTTGATCACCAGTTCGTCCTTGAGTCCAAGTGGACATTTGTGCAAAATCTGAAGAAATTCCATCAAAGCTGAGATATCACGAGATATCACGGACAGACAGACAGCCTGAAAACAGTTTGCCTCTGGCTCTGACTGTGGCCAGTGCGGAGGAATAAAAAAGCAAATAAATCCTTATATAAGCGGTTTTGTACAACATAATGGAAAACAATCAACCTTTTTTTTTTCCCTCCACTGTGAAAGCAAAGCCTCCCTTTAAAGAACTAGTGAACAAAATTAAGATCCTAATTTGGGATTAGACGACACACACTGCCCCCACATTTATCTGGTTCACAGCGGTATGTAAATGTGACCGCTCTCTGAGAAGTTTTTAAACTTCTTTCAAAGTGCAACAAATAAATTCTCTGTGATTTGTCAACCCTGGCACTTGATAAGACGTTACATTCTTAATTAAAAGAGGAAATACCGGAACAATCTGTGAAACGTTTTCCATTTAAAGCCTGGCAAAATTTTGATTAATTTCAGGCGATGGTTCCTGATCTCCTAACAGAGCAGTAAATGACATTGTGAGTGGAGGAAGTGTGACCTCACTGAGGAGGAAACACGGGAGCTGAAGGTACTCAGACCTGACAACCAGGGGGAAACTCTTTGAGTAACTTAAGTTCAGTTCCCCACTCACTACCATCAAGTTATTCAACGTCTGAATTGCATACAATTATTTAATAAAAAAAATGGAAATAATTTGTTTCGTATATTGTAACATATGTTGTCATATATATATATTTATTTCTTTATATCACAACATATTTTGTGATGTAAAACCCAAGTTTATGTTAAGGAATTCCATTTTATTTAATAATTGAATAATTGAATTAGTTTATATAGGGACACTTCATACAGGCCTGATGGAAAAATGCAGCCTATTCAATTAAAAAGCTGATGATGATTTCCTGAAGCGCCTTGGTGGCTAACGTCAGAATCACGATTGCACAAGACACAGAATGCTGGACTTTGCCACTGATAATTGGGTCTTGCTTCTTTTTAGATCAGCTGTTCTCTCTGTCAATGTCCTCCTAATCTAACGCATGTTTATTTTAAATGCGTGGAGATCACTGACACAAATACACACCACCTAGTAACCTTCTAGGTAACGTTATTTCTGTGGCCCGTGCACTCGCTTTTTATTCCTCCGCACTGGCGATCCATAGGCAGCCTGTTTACCTTTGCAAAGCAGTTAAAGGTAGATATGTTCTTAATTGTCATGTGCAAGTGATTTAATAGAACTTTTTGATTTTTCTCTCTAGTATGAATAAAATTCAGAAATGGTTTGAATAATTCCCTTTCTCCACAGTGGGAAAGTATTTAGAATCCAGGCAATACAAACAGACAGTGTGTCCTTACATGGGAATTTCAACGTCTTAATCTCAAGAAGAGTTTGGAGTTTAAAGGTGTTCATTATGAAACTCCTGCTCATCCTGTATCAATGTGTGTCATTGAAAATTTATCAAGGTGTTTATTATTGTTGTTTTTTATCAAAAAAATCACTTCAACTTCAAACTATCAAATCTTTCTTTAATGGTGTCATGGTGCAGCTCTGCAATGACCCCAAAAACAAAGGCTTAATTTGTTATACATAAATGTAGAAACTCAAAACAAAAAAAAAAGAAAAAAAGATGGATGGTAGATAATTTCCTACAGCTGAACCTTGACAAAGGAAAGCTGTAGGAGCTGTGTACGAGTGCTGCTGATAAGATTTTCACCAAGTCCTCCATGTGACACCAATCTCAATTTCTCTTCCCTGGCTACCTTTCAAATACAGAATGTAATTCAAGGTTCTTGTGATCACCTACAGACCTCTGCATGGTCCGGCCCATCTACAGAGGCCTATTGCAGCCCGCACCAGGAAGTCTCTCCTCTGATGGATGTTTGATAGTTGTTCTTCATTCCACATTAAAACCAAATGAGATTTTTAAAGCTGTGGCTCATCAACTTTGGAACTCGCTCCCTTTGGACAGTATTAAAAAAAAAAAACCCTGAACCCTGTTTAGACTTTTGTGTAGTTGTATTTATACTACTTACTTACTAAGTCTGTGTTTTATTTCTGTTACTTTTTTCTTTTGCTGTGAAGCACTTTGTGGCATTCTGCTGTTGAAAGGTGTTATATTGTGAGATAGAGAGTGAAAGCTGGTGAGAGAATGTGTGTATGTCCATTGCTAATGGATGCTTCTTGCTTTGCGTGTGGTTGAATGTGTGTTTGTGTCTCTGTTTTCTTTCTCCCATTTAGAGGCGCACTAATCCTATTATACTGCCGCCAGTGTGTGTGCCTGTGTGTGTCTGGGTGTGTGTCTGGGTGTGTGTGAGTGTGTGTGTGTATGCTGTAATGGGGTTGCTAAACTTTTTCATTTTACTTCTTATTTTCTTCAGCTCCATCACTTCTCTTTTCCTTTTTCTCCCCCATTCATTTTATTTCATCCTATCTTCCTGTCTTTCACCTGCCCTCTGTTTTTCCCTCCATTTTCGTCTGTGTAGTCAAACCTGGCTCCTAAAGAAAATCACATTTTTTATGCAACTAAACTGCAAAAGCAAATACTGTTCTGTAGGAAATCTAATCGCAACTGGTCGCATTTACAATTAATATAATAAGCAAATGTATTTGGAAAGTCACAAATACACTGATACAGAACGCATCAGTAAAATGTTCACAGACAATGTGTGAGTTTTCCATCAAAATACCCGATCTTGTAGTGACTCCAGTGTTTTTAAACTGTTTCCTGGTTCTGATCAGAATCACAGCTCTTAGTTGAGATCAGGGAAAGATCCTGCTCTGGTTTAATACCTTTAACGAAGACCACCATCTGAACCTACAGACAAGACTACAAACCCCAACATCGCCACCAACCACTTCCTCTGAGTCTTCTGCTGTTAATCATAGAAATATATATATATATATATATATATATATATATATACAGTATATATAATGCCTCTGTTGCAGTTTATTTGTATAGATAGGTAATTTGTAGGACACAGGGTTGCTTTAACTTTAACTCTCCCCTTCCTCCTCTCCACCTCCTTTTCTCCTCTCTGTCCACTTCTTTTATCTCTATCTTCTTCCTCTCCTTTCTATGTCCTGTATTTTCATTGGAGTCAATACATTTTTCATTCTTAGCTCCAAAAGTTACACATAGACTGGGCGAGGGCCTCAGAATCCCGGCCCAGACCATTTCAAATCCACATGGTGTTACCTGTGCAGCTTTGGTAGTGGTGTTAACAAAAACACAAAATTAAAGTCTCTATCTTGAGTTCTGGACCGTCCGTTTTCTTCCTCCACTTCCTGTAACAATTCAGTGATTTGATTAATTTTCTGGAATCAATAGTGATAGTGTCTTTGTCCCTTCACATATCACAAACAATCCCCTCACCGGCTGTCGTCGGTTAAAAATTTTGGGCAGGGCGACAAAAAACTTTCAGGAATTGGGCCGCTCATCCACACCCACTCCAGCACCACCACCACCCACCCACCCTTAGGCCTGGAACACACTGCCCGTATGATGACTGCGGGACGTTTTGGTTTTTTATTTTGGCGCAGATATTAACAGGTTAGAGGAGACACACTGCAGGTCCAACGCCTCATAGATGTGTCACTTGATCTAGACATTCAGCATATTGCTTATTTTTTTTTATACAAGCATCATTACAGAAAATTGAAACCTTTCCCTACAGTTTCAAGGCAGCTGCCAACCCAACAGTCAATCAATAGCAGTGTATAACAGGTTGGATCAGGGCAGGTAACAATTAGTAGAAGAATGGCTGTTTCATATTTGAAATAGTACTTATTAAGAGTACTTAGTTGGTTGCAGGCTACTAGACCATCTTCAAGATCAAGGAGACAAACAGTTATTGAAATGAAACACCCTGACAAAACATCACAATATGATTTGGATGATTAAATGTGTTTAAAAAATGTTAAACCTGAGGGTTGCTATAAGTCTTCAAAGTCAACAATTGCAACAATGTACAAACATGAATGAAACAGCCTCAAGTATCTAACTCTGTTTTATCTGTTTATTTTCCTGACAGGTTCTAGCTCCACTAGCGGCTGTAGTATTAATGTTGTACAGGACTAGGACTGAGTAATCATAAATTTGACAGCAGATCGTTTGGACATACATTATATAAAATAATGGACTACTTTAATGCACCAATCAGAAGGTGACTTATACTCCTTAAGACTAAAAAGGGCCATTACAGTGGAGGACTTCACCTTACTGTGAAACCAGCCCTGAGAGTTAAATTGCACATCTGATTTACCCTGTATGAGAAAGTGAGAGAATAATCACGATAATGACAGAACAGCACAGAGTCCAAATCCATCCAAAGTCTGACTAAACTGTTCGGCCATCCATCTGTCTGTCTGTCTGTCTGTCTGTCTGTCTGTCTGTCTGTCGCTGACCTCTGATCAATCAGCAACTGGTTGGACTGAATCAACTCAAAAGGTTGCTGGGACTGTGTGATGATAGGTTTCATTTTAATAATGGGGATGCCTTTGCTCCATTTGCTTATGTGGAATACAAAACCTAAGGCGCTCCACTGCAGATATTTCAGGTACTTGTTCTCTTAAGTTTCTGTTTTGTTAATAACTCTGATCCAGCGCCCTGTGATCTTCTTGAAGGATCAAACATTCAGCGTCACAGTTAAAGAAGTAACATAAATGTTATCCACTTGCAGGAGCAGTCGATATTAACTAGCATCTGCTCTGAGGTGGAAAAGCCAACAACAATCCTTCCTAAGTAAAATGTCGTACTTGATCCCATTTAAGGGTCAAACATAGACCTTTGCATGACCTTTGTATGAGCCACCCCAGGGCGTTGGGCCTGGGTCGTCTGTGCCCTTTGACCCCCTCCTGACGGTGGGTCTAGCTATCAACACTGTTGTGTGGTCCGGAGCCAAAAAGAGGGATATATAAAAGTTGAAGTCAGTCCAAGCCAGAGTGGACAGAGTATCTCTGCACCGCTCTCATCACACAAGCATTAACACAGTAACTTTAACATGACCCTGACTGCCGGTCCAAAACAGACTTCATCCAGTATCATGTTGTTAGGAAATCTGTGCTGTCGGGTAAACCTGGATTCTTTTAGACTGAGCTCAAATACACGAATCAAAATCATGAGCATTATAACAGAAATGCTTTAGAATAATGAACTGTAAACATCTAAATGCTGTTTCAGTCTTGATAAAGTGATACAAGGCAGCTGCACTGGGAACCCAACTTGGTCCGACGGGTGGAGAGCTAAATATTTCAACAAGCACTGTCTGGATTGCTGGATATTCATGGTCCCCAGAGGATGACTTGTAACAATCCCATATGCAGAATTTCCTTCAGGTCAAATGTTTCCACTTTCCACAAATAAAACTATGACTCATGGGTAGCCATGACAGTTACTTCATACTCTCCAGAGGACGCAGCCCTTCCGATTTACACACTTCATTAGCTTTCCTCTCACCCTACCCTCTGGCCAAAATGTTAACTTTGCTATGAAATTTGCTGAGCAGATTTTTTTTTTTTTTTGAAGGAGATAAGCCCTTTTAATTTTTATGACCCCATGGCCCTCTATTAATTACATTTTGACATTACAGTTTTGGCCCCACAAGGCTCTAAGAATAGAAGAATTGTCAGTGGTCCAGTTTGTTCAGGACTCTTGTGCGTCGTAATGAACACTGAACCCTTACAGGCCATTTGCAGGGCTTTTGGGTTTTAGCCTCAGTTTTATAGCAGCAGCAGTGGAGGTGGTTTATTATCTTCACATATATTGTACTACTCACTATGGAACTTTGTGGAGCCTTATGGCCGTCCCTTTGCCTAACAGTAACAAACTCTGCTCCGGATAAGACTACTTGCTGAGACAAAGAAACCTTCTCCAATCCCTCCCGATACACACACACCCTCTTCATCCTCCTCCTCCTCCCTAAACTAACTCCTCCTTGATTCCTTCATCACCCTTCACCTCTGTCTGGTTAATAATTGGCCGATTAAGCTGCTCGGTGCATCTTCAAGATCAAGGAGACAAACAGTTATTGAAATGAAACACCCTGACAAAACATCACAATATGATTTGGATGATTAAATGTGTTTAAAAAATGTTAAACCTGAGGGTTGCTATAAGTCTTCAAAGTCAACAATTGCAACAATGTACAAACATGAATGAAACAGCCTCAAGTATCTAACTCTGTTTTATCTGTTTATTTTCCTGACAGGTTCTAGCTCCACTAGCGGCTGTAGTATTAATGTTGTACAGGACTAGGACTGAGTAATCATAAATTTGACAGCAGATCGTTTGGACATACATTATATAAAATAATGGACTACTTTAATGCACCAATCAGAAGGTGACTTATACTCCTTAAGACTAAAAAGGGCCATTACAGTGGAGGACTTCACCTTACTGTGAAACCAGCCCTGAGAGTTAAATTGCACATCTGATTTACCCTGTATGAGAAAGTGAGAGAATAATCACGATAATGACAGAACAGCACAGAGTCCAAATCCATCCAAAGTCTGACTAAACTGTTCGGCCATCCATCTGTCCGTCTGTCTGTCTGTCTGTCTGTCTGTCTGTCTGTCTGTCGCTGACCTCTGATCAATCAGCAACTGGTTGGACTGAATCAACTCAAAAGGTTGCTGGGACTGTGTGATGATAGGTTTCATTTTAATAATGGGGATGCCTTTGCTCCATTTGCTTATGTGGAATACAAAACCTAAGGCGCTCCACTGCAGATATTTCAGGTACTTGTTCTCTTAAGTTTCTGTTTTGTTAATAACTCTGATCCAGCGCCCTGTGATCTTCTTGAAGGATCAAACATTCAGCGTCACAGTTAAAGAAGTAACATAAATGTTATCCACTTGCAGGAGCAGTCGATATTAACTAGCATCTGCTCTGAGGTGGAAAAGCCAACAACAATCCTTCCTAAGTAAAATGTCGTACTTGATCCCATTTAAGGGTCAAACATAGACCTTTGCATGACCTTTGTATGAGCCACCCCAGGGCGTTGGGCCTGGGTCGTCTGTGCCCTTTGACCCCCTCCTGACGGTGGGTCTAGCTATCACCACTGTTGTGTGGTCCGGAGCCAAAAAGAGGGATATATAAAAGTTGAAGTCAGTCCAAGCCAGAGTGGACAGAGTATCTCTGCACCGCTCTCATCACACAAGCATTAACACAGTAACTTTAACATGACCCTGACTGCCGGTCCAAAACAGACTTCATCCAGTATCATGTTGTTAGGAAATCCGTGCTGTCGGGTAAACCTGGATTCTTTTAGACTGAGCTCAAATACACGAATCAAAATCATGAGCATTATAACAGAAATGCTTTAGAATAATGAACTGTAAACATCTAAATGCTGTTTCAGTCTTGATAAAGTGATACAAGGCAGCTGCACTGGGAACCCAACTTGGTCCGACGGGTGGAGAGCTAAATATTTCAACAAGCACTGTCTGGATTGCTGGATATTCATGGTCCCCAGAGGATGACTTGTAACAATCCCATATGCAGAATTTCCTTCAGGTCAAATGTTTCCACTTTCCACAAATAAAACTATGACTCATGGGTAGCCATGACAGTTACTTCATACTCTCCAGAGGACGCAGCCCTTCCGATTTACACACTTCATTAGCTTTCCTCTCACCCTACCCTCTGGCCAAAATGTTAACTTTGCTATGAAATTTGCTGAGCAGATTTTTTTTTTTTTTTGAAGGAGATAAGCCCTTTTAATTTTTATGACCCCATGGCCCTCTATTAATTACATTTTGACATTACAGTTTTGGCCCCACAAGGCTCTAAGAATAGAAGAATTGTCAGTGGTCCAGTTTGTTCAGGACTCTTGTGCGTCGTAATGAACACTGAACCCTTACAGGCCATTTGCAGGGCTTTTGGGTTTTAGCCTCAGTTTTATAGCAGCAGCAGTGGAGGTGGTTTATTATCTTCACATATATTGTACTACTCACTATGGAACTTTGTGGAGCCTTATGGCCGTCCCTTTGCCTAACAGTAACAAACTCTGCTCCGGATAAGACTACTTGCTGAGACAAAGAAACCTTCTCCAATCCCTCCCGATACACACACACCCTCTTCATCCTCCTCCTCCTCCCTAAACTAACTCCTCCTTGATTCCTTCATCACCCTTCACCTCTGTCTGGTTAATAATTGGCCGATTAAGCTGCTCGGTGCATTGTTAGCGGGGCATTCAATAAAACACAAGGGTCAGCGGCACTTGAAAAACATTGCACACTAAAAGTAATTATAATTGTGGAAAAGTCAAAGGGTTTGCGGGTACAACGGGTTTAAACGCCAGCATGGGGTAGCAGTTTTTAAATGGACCTCATCAACACATTTGCTGGTTGTACCCCCCTTTCTTTTCTCTCTATTTTCACCCACTCTCTCCTCTGTGTTTTGGGGCGGCTGATTACGGAGGGGTTGCTGGTAATGAGCCATGAGGACTAATTGCGATTGTCAAAAAGGGAGAGACAGCGGGAGACGTAGTGTGTCGGCATTTACAAGTGCAATAAGTCAAATGTGAGGAGAACAGATGAAAAGACAAAGTCACAGGAATCCTTCAACTTTCAGATGAATCATAAAAGTCTTATAGAAATAAGTAGCAATAATAGTAGTAATAGTTTTTCCCCCATCCATCTGATTATTATTATCCTCATATTTTAAATAATTGGCTAATTTTGACCTGCTTACAGAAACTGACCCTTAAAACTGCCAGCTAGAAGAAATGAAAATGATATTAATGAAAATTAAAAGTCATTAAAAATCAAAGCTCTTGTTCCGAGAAAATGTGACTTCATTCAAGAAAATTCAAAATTTTTTCACTTCATAACGTCAATGCTTGAAAAGGCAGAGAGAGAGTCCGAGTCACGTTAGAAAGTTAGATACTTTCATGAACTTTATTGAACATCACAGCTTCTCATAACAGGACCTTTTTTTTTAATTGATTTGTAATCTTCATTAATATTATCTTAATTTATTCCACATGAAGGTCAAATAAGTCAAAATTCCTGTATTTCAAGTTGATCACAGTGCAGCTGTTGTAGTGTTGAACAAGGGAAGGTTTACTGTGGAAGAACAAACACGAAGAGAAGGTGATCACACACACACACAAAAAAAAAACTGATAAAAACACAAAAAAAGAAAAGGACTCTACTCGGTGAAGTGTGGGATGTCAAAACCACAAAAGGCAGGATCCCTCCTTTTTTCTTTTTATCCCAATTTGTCTGTTTTCTGGTTTTATTTTTAATCACTCATTAACACTTTGGCTCTGATCCAGACATGATCTTTGAATTAGGGTGTCGGGTGTATTTCTATATTTATTGTTAAAAACTGAAGACGTACTCCTTCTTCAACTTTTTCTTTCTTCATTTTCATTTTTCTAGATTTTTTATTTTAAATCAATGCTGTATCCTTTTCATCATTTGATCTCATAAATTTCTGTCAAATTATTTAGTGTCTAAACAATTAATTAAAGTGTGAGAAAAGAATTTCAAGCTAATTTTTTATGTCTTCTCTGATATCATCTGGATTCAGAAGGAAAACTAACAGCCACTAAAGCAAATATGAACGAGTTTGAGCAGTTTAGTTCCGATTCCAGTTCCAGCTGGTTAAAGGAATGTGCTTTAATGATTTAATCGGTCTTTGGGTTTAATGTGGATGCATGTGTGTGCGCGGCTGAAAATACACACTTCAGATACAACCTGCTTTTTGAAGGCCAGTAATGTCATTGTTTCACTGATTTGCAGTTAAATAACTTCAGACATATAATTCCGGCAATTAGACAACAATGAACAGCACCTCCCATATTTGAAAGACCTTTAATTGCATTTCATAATTTCATATATTAATATTTTTATATTATTATATATTTTTTTCTCCTTTGGGCTGTGACAAAAAGAAAATATCACCTGGTTTAATTTCTTGTGTTGGAACAATTTGCAATATATTTAAGCATTTCCTTTATTTGGGAAAAACAGAAGACTACCAGCCACGAGAGTGTGGTTGGTATTGTTTTCACCCTGTGAATCTGTGTGTGTGTGTGTGTGTGAGACACCTGATGTCATGCGAATTACCACTGAGGTGGTTTTGAGGACTTTGGCAGGTTTATCTGTCCGTGTCTCTGTGGACACACTTCGTCAACACAACTGTACAAAATACAGGCATGAAATTTTACAGGTGTGTAGTTCAGATCAAAATGAAGGCTGAGTTTTAAAAGGTAAGAATGACAACATGTCACAACGCGTGTGATCTCATCACAAGATGGTCTCTAGCTCACTTATTTACTTGTAATACAGTTCTATCAAGCTGACTGTTTACGCTGTATAACACTGACTCTGTGTTTAGACTGTCAGCGAGGTGGAAAAGCTGTGATCAGCTGAAACCTTTGTGTTAATACTGTACCTGCATGAGTTCTCCTAAACATTCCTTCTGCGTGAAGCAAAATTCTCAGATTTTACATTAATGCTAAAATCACAGCAGACTTCTCGTGTCCACCCAGGTCCAGCCTACAAGTCTACAATGATTTGTGTGTGTGCCTGTGTGTGTGTGTGTGTGTGTGTGTGTGTGTGTGAGAGAGAGAGAGACTCTTTGTCATCCACTTTACTTTTTAGATTGCATAGCTTCATTACAGACATAAGTGCATTAACAAACAAAATCCTCTCAGTGCGCACATTAAAAACATCTCATTCCCACCTCAATGCACAATCAAGGCCATAAAACAATACGTTACAGCCCTGACTAATTACCAATGTGAAAACTTTCATAATTGAATAGAGGCCCTTAACCAATCCCGCTCGGCCAGGGCGTATTAAAAGAGGCTGTTCTCAATTTGAATTTGTCAAAGCAAACAAATGAGATAGTTTGCATGGAGCGATTTGTCTGAAGTCAGGTAATAAGGTGGGCATCACAACCAATTTGTTGTTTGTGTGTTTGCTAAATGAAGCTCATTAGCAGAGGGAAAACTCTGCGGAGAACATCACTAAATTATACTGAACCCCGTCCATGAGAACATAAATGTTCATGAACACACAGACACACAATGATGCAAGCACATATAGATCAAGGTTTACAGTTGAATAATTAAATCAGAGATTGAGGTTTTATTGTTGCTGTGCTGTCAGATGTGCTGGTTATGGTTGCTTCCTTTAGTTGGCTTGTTTTGATAGTTTATTACTGAAATAAAATGAATGCTCCTATAGCACATCATGCATATTGATGAATGTGTATTGTTCTATCTTATTTCAAAACAAAAGAGACAGTGTCTATTTCTGTAAATTATATCTGCAGGTGTTCTCTATGGATAGAGCCACAGCCAGCTCGTGTGTTTCCTCTTATTGTATGACAGTGTTGCATTAGACTGTGTTGTATTTGTATCTGCATATTGTGTGTCCAGTAAAAGTAGTGAGCCCAGTCTAACCTGTAAGAGTTTTCTGATTAGTCAGACTGAATTGTCATTTTGTTTTCACTTCACTCAGACTGTTAGAATGACTGAAAGAGGTGGAGCTGTGGGCAGTTAAACCAGGTCAGTAACTGATGGCTTTGCTGCCGTACAGGGGAAACAACTCATCATGGCAGAGATGAACCAGACAGACTCCAGCTACATCTCCTCCTCCAACCTCAACAACCATCAGCCCTCTGATACCACCCACAGGAGTGTCTCCTGCAATAGCGCCCTACGGCGGCAGGCGTTCAAAGGGACCTGGGTTGTCACGGTTACAACAATAAACAACCCAATTGTATCGAGAAAGGCATACCTACCTTTGCTGCCATGGTTACTATAATAATGGTCATGGCTGGGTTGGGTTTAGGAAAAGATGGTGATTTGGGTTAAAATAAGTACTTAGTCAATGTTAGACGATCTTTGTTGCCATGGTTACAACAATAACAACGTGGTATCCTTTGTCGAACGGTCATGGATAATAGAAACAACATAAACAGTTACTTCCACATGGGAATGGAACAGCGTTCTCCTGTGTCACATTCATCCATCCACCACAACTTCCTCCTGACGTGGACTTTGTCTCTCTTTGTACTACGTCAGCGCACTTTCCCCTTCGCTCCTGTCATCATTACTACGAGCACTAGATGTCGCCTAGCAACAAAACCTAACTAAGGGTCATAACAACCTGATGCACAGACGGACTATGGGCTTGTTTCTTCTCCTGAGTCCTAACTGCAGCAGCCCGGCTTTGAGTCCGACCCGTGGCTCTTCGCTGCATGTTATTTCCTCTCTCTCCCCTGACTTTCCCGTCTATCTCTACGGTCACCATACGAATAAAGCAGAAAAGACAAAAAAAAATAACCACTGTCATAGCCCTGAGAACCCGGGGTTAAACCTGCAGTTACTTGGTATTACGGATTTGTTGATGTCATAAAACCAGAGGTACACATACGTTTTTCCAGCCTACACTGTGAATGTTTCAATGATAATGATTTGTGTGTTATCAGTTAAATAGATTGTGTTTGTTCATAATTGTAACTTAGCTGAAGATCTAACCATATTTCAAAGACACATTTTTATATAAATGCAACTGTATTGATCAGTGGAGTTAAAGTCGACTCTCTATGAGATGGTGAAATGTATTTTAAAGAGCAGTGAATTGTTTGTATTGCTTGTTATGTTTTATGTATCAGTAAACATAAATGCCTTTAAAAGATGTGAAGTCTAATATACCTGTCTATCCTGTTTTATTAAATGTTTTTTTATCTTTAAACAGTCAAGCTAAATGTCACTGAATTGAAACACAGCGAGAAAGACATGCAAATACAGAAAAAGAGAATGTGACATTCACTTGACATTTACTATGGATTTATACGATGAACTGCGATGTTATTAGAGGAACAGCAACAGCTGTCAGTGATCTGAATCAATTTGAGGTTCGTCACTTGTGGGCAAGTCTCTTTTTTATGAAAAGTGTTTTATTGATTATGAAATTACTCCTAATGACTTCAAAATGCCAACGCTGCTTGTTGTGTCAGTGAACCTCCGGCTGATTTCACAGAGACAAACCAAGCGAAGTCAGATACTGAATGATTGCTAAAAAAATCATAAACTATCAAAGGGTAAAATCAAAAGCAGCCAAACCAAACCAGAGCCCTGATACTGGACCTGGTGTCAGTACTGACAGTGCTGCTTATTAATGGCTAAGAACGAAGAAAGAGGCAATAAAACAATAATGTGGATTAATAACGAACAGAAAAAAAAAAAGATGTGATGGATAATGAGTGAAGTGCAAAGATTAAATCAAAAGGGACATTTTCTGTAACTTCTAATTATATTTCATCCAGTATAATACTGCAAATTATTTTTTCCGATATACGACTGTAAATTACACTGAATCATTTTCAAATACAGTTATTTATTTTTATTTTTTTACTTTCTATTTCTCACATTATTTAGTTTAATTGTTGGTGCTCAATGTTCTTTTTTTTTAAATTTACAATAAAAATAATTCTTTCATGTATATTTTTGTCTGACTGTCTTTTCTTGATGCATTTTGACATCACAGTTTAGGGAGGCAGCTTCTGTGAGAGATAAAGCCCTGGATGTGACTCACACACAACCACAGATCTGCCTGGGATTCATGAATTAAACCACAACAGAATGTTTTCCACACCTTAACACCAAGAAGCGATCAGAGAGCCGAGGTAACACTTTAAAATGTCAATATATTTCCACATCCATCGCTGTTGTCACATCAAACCCGCACCTGGACCGAACACTTGCTTACTAACATTAGTTAACATCTTTAAAAATATGTTTCATATGATCATATTTTCAGTTATCATAGTACTTCACACAGTGCTGATAAATCCCAGAGCTGCAGCATTAACCTGCATTTATATCGACTTGTCATAAAATGGTCTATAGATTTCACCCGTAACTCCGTATTATACTGAAACCAAATCCGTTTTTTTATGTCTGACGCCCAAAACAGAAACACTTGTAAATAATAACACCTCCGTGGTGAGTCTGGCTGCATCACAGCACAGTACAGGTGACCACAAAGGAGGACGGAACAGAGGTTTAATGGCTGTGTGGAAGCTCGGGAATGACATTATGACGTTTGAGCTCCAATTATTTCTTCCTTGTTCAGTAGTCTGACAACAACAACAAAAACACACAGTTATGTAAATGAGAGTTTGGATGCGTTACAACACAGTCTAGATGACCTGATGCTTATTAGTGTACCGCACGGCCTCCAGCCTTCTCCATACTTTTTTTTGGGGGAGGACAGCCAGGGAGAGATTTACCGATCCTGGTTGTGTATTTCATGTCAGGGCTGATTTTGTGTGCACGACATAAAAATGTGTCACTGGGTCCTAGTGGTGGAGCGGCCCATCCGAAGAGCTGCGACTTTTCCTGGGGGGGCCGCTACACAAATTAGGCCGGTGGCTCAATGTGGAAAAAAAGAAAAAAAAAATCAGAAAGATAATGAAAGAGAAGGAGGGAGAGAGAGAAAGAGAAAGAGAGAGAGAGAGCAAGCGGGAGAGAGAGCAAGAGGGAGAGAGGTGGATAGTGCTGTGTTGTGTTGATCAGCCTAGTGGTCTGCAACTCTGCCAACCTGCTTACTGCTTTTTATTTTTTATCATTGTTTAAACACTGAGGCAGAGGACGCTTACTGACTGGTTTTACATGAATAACAAAAAAAAATTAAAAAATCCAAATGTGTCAGTGATGAATCTGTGTGCAGCTCTGCCTGGTCAGTTGCTGTCAATAATGTGTGTAAGATGACTGATCTGGACATGTGCTGGGTTGTTTATGTCCCATGATTCATGAGCAGCTCTCATGTGCTGTTTTGTGAGCCGACATGTAATTACAGTGTGTGGATCGAGCGTCGGATTTCTAATATAGCCAATTGAAGAGTGCAGCCCCTGGCAGAGCTCTCGGTTCAGCGGCCTCGCTCATCATTTCTGTCCTGCATTAAGGATGATTATCCCAGAAACCCCCGGATATGGTGAGCTTTTAATTTTTCATTGTAATATTTGGGTTTAGAGACAGCGGTCAGCTTTTTCCCTCTTTCCCCCTCCCTCCCTCCTCTCCTGAAGTCCAGCCAACCCATATGGAAATGTATATATGACATATATGTCCTGATATTAACAGTGATGTTGCCATATAGTTGCCTTTAGGGAGATATATTATTATTACATATGTACATCCTCTGGATATATAAAGATCTAAGTTTATTATATATATGAAATACCCATAGTAAAATCTGTATATCAAAAATATGCAACTGCAAGATGAACTTTTATATGATATAAATGTTGCATAATATATATTCAGTTTATAAATGCAAGTTTATTTAAACAACTTGCTTTATAACTTTTAATATACAAAGTTATAAAGTAGTTTATATATATTTTTCTTATTAATTCTTACCATTCTGTATTTTGTATTTATATAGTATTTATATGAATAATATCACCATATATTGATAGGCTTTAGGATGCATATATATATATGTAAATAATACATATATACACTACAATGTAAGCACACATACATAAACATATTAGCATTTGCCAGGCATATACTGTGTATCAATATCTGAAACTGTTACAGTCTCTTACAGGTTTGATATGTAGTTTTTTACATATATGTTTTTACTTCATAAACACATATACTTCATATATGTACACATATTATATAGCCATATGGGAACTCTCCACCCCACAAAAATCCAGTGTGCAATTTGAGCAACAGAATTTAATCTTACACAACTTGTAAAGTCCTTCAGCGGTTACCTCTAAAACATCCTCACTCGTTTTGAAATCAGGTCGCATCAAAGGGAGAAACTTCACATATGTTGTTTTCTCTAATCTTAAACATGCTCACGGTTTAATGCCGCATCACACACACTACAGGATATCATTACAATCATCGTGCCACAGGGAGCAATCAGGGAGCAGCATCGATGCTGACATCCATTTATATTTGTGTGTTTCAGGGAATTGTGTATTCCTCTCTGCCACAAAGTGTTTGGTCAGCAGGCTGTGGAACCAAAATGTAGAGATGTGGGACTTAATTCTCATCTCTGCGGTTCGTTTTAAAAGAGCATCTGGGTCTGAGTTTCAGGTAGCGGTTTATTAATCTTTATGTTAATGAAAATTCTTGTGTTTATGATGTACAGTGGAAGGTACATCAGAGTCTTGGATCATTCTATACATGTGCCTCGAGGATCTCATGGACTTTTTCTATTTGTTATTAAAAAAAAAATGACAATTTGATTTGAGAAACTACAAAAACATATTTCTTTGATTGCAGTATTTAGCATTTTGTTGTCATTGTAATCCAGCGTACTGAGTTTTGATTGAATTGACTGAATCAACAATTGAAGATAAAGTTCCTGCATCCATGCTCCTAACACTGTTCATCTTACTGGTGAGATACTATATGCTGGAATGCAGAGTCAACACAATAATTAGTGTCACATCAAAATGTATCTGACAACTACTGGTGCTGTGTATAGTACATGTGCTCTATAGTAATATCGTACTAACTTTATTTATTTTATAACAGCAATTTATATTAACATTTGTATATGTATATATTATTAACAGTAATACAAATCTGATGATAAATGCTCTTCAAATAGAAATCATTAAATTAGTTTTGTTCTCATTCATATACATTTTTATTATTTTCAATGTATTGTTTAATTATTGTATGAAATGTCTTTTTTTTCATTTTTGTATAATATGACAATGTTTTTTATATTACATTTGTATTTTTTGAATAAATATATTTTTATCAATTTTGTAATAATTGTGTCTGTCTTCATGATTTTCTTTTTTATAAAAGAAATGACTGTGAACTACTATTATAATGGGGTAGAAACTGTACTGCAAACGCTTACAATACCATTACATTGAAATACAGTCAGAATGCTGTAGATATGAGTTACAACACCGGCTTACAGCAAGAGGCTCTTTGATGAAGACAAAGGAAACAACAGGGAGAGAAAGAGAAAGAAATAAGAAACAAAACACTGAAAAAAAAGACAGAAGAATCAAAGAGGAGAGAAGTGGAGAAAGGGAAAGAAAAGGTTGCAGAAAGGAAAGAGCGGGAAAAGTGTGAACAGAGAGAGGAGACATCTTGAGAGAAAAATAGGAAATGAACAAAAGGAAGTTATTAGGGCTCAGCGTGAGCCAGATGAAAGAGCCGTGATGGCTGAGGCAGATGGAGCCGCTCTCTCAAATGAACAAGTCGACCTGACGACAAACGCAAAGTGAAAGAGATTCTCCTCACAGGCTGCCGTTGTACAAATCACACCCGAGCCACATTCGCTCGCTCCTCTGAAGCACCTTGTCGAGCAAATTCTCATAACTCCTCGACAAAATAGGTCACCCGTCAGTGTCTCCCAAACACACAACGTGGGTGTTTCCCGCCCTGCCACCTCTATGCTTCAGACTGCTGGGGCAAGTTTAGGGAGGGGTAAGGGTTGGTTAAGGTGAGGCTGAGTTTGGTCGGACCGCTGGTGGTGGGACACAGTAGGTTGTTTTAAGCTTTTGACCAAGCAGTCAATGCTGTTGTTTCTTTTTTTGTCCAAATTTTAGCACACTATGAATATTCAAAGATCCCAAAAGGCAGCGTGGTAGTTAATGTACGATAGGTTAGTGCCCTAGAGGCCATTTTTGTTTTTTTTGTTTTTTTTTTATGGACCTTGAAACAGCATACAGAGACTGAGGAAAAGAGAGTGGTAAGAAAAGAAAAAGAGAAAGGGCGCGGAGATGAAAACAAAGTCTCACATTTCTACAGTTTGGCTTCAAAGCCTTCGCACTGTAAGAAAGTTGTTTTTCACGCAGTGCGATCGGACTAATTTATTTCCTTTCTGAAGAAAATGATGGTTATTTATTATGTGATAAGGGTTTTCCCTCCTCTTCTTGCAAATGAGGCAGTTTTTTTTGGCCGAGTGTGGAGGAGAGGGGGGGCAGCCTGCCGCACGCCCACCGGTGACACAACAAACTCAAATCTCACGGTTTCTGTGCAGAACAGAAAGTTAACACTGATGAGAATCGGGCAAAATTGTATTTTCAGAGGAAGAAACAAACAAAAGTACCTGTGCTTTTACGTATTTATTTATTTTTACCGTTCCTATTTAGAATTCAATCTTTACCTCTGTCTTTGCATAAACACCAGCTTGTAGTTCCATGATGGTTTGTGATATGTTAAAAAGGAAATACAGTAAATATAGACTGTAATAAAAAGTTAGACTGCAGCTTCCATCCACTCATCGCATGTGATTCACACACAAAATTGGTTAAAAACTATTACAGTATTGTTTATGTTTTGCAATGAATGAATGAATTTGCAAAGAAATGCTCCATTTTACCAGCTTTTAGAAAATAAGGAAGAATAAGGACCTTTAAGGCCTTTGCCATCTTGGCCATAGCTCTCAAAAGTGATTTTGATTCGATACTTACCTTATAATAATATAATTGTAATATTGTCTCTTTGCGATCAACTTTTCTTTCTTCTTTCTTGTAGCTTATGAAATATTTTATTCTCTAAGATTTACTCTAAAACAAAAGTTCCTTTGTAACCTGGAGGTTCCTGGTTAAGTTCAGATCACATTGGCACTCAACATAATAATGTATCATTTTACAATTATTTATTGGATAATGTTTGTATATAAATATTGACTGTTAAGTTAAACTCATCCTCTCACATCAAACGTTTTGGTAAGACACTAACATTTTTATATTTTCCTTTTTATATTGTATCTTTTTGTGCTGTATGAACACAATACAGTTCTCATACTTCCAGCTTTCATTTAGTTTTAAATGAATAAAAATGCCCTGACTGGTTTCAACACACTCAGACTTCTGTACTGTTCTGTCAGCACCTTGTTTATGCACATACAGTTCTTCATCTATTGCCATTTTCATTTCAGGATATTTTAGTTTTGAGCTGATGGGAGGAGACAGGGGAGGTATACAGCTGTTTTTGCCTCACAACAGAAAATTCATATAACCAAACAACTTCCTGCAATAACAGTGACAAAAACTGAGACATTTCTAACAGTATTTCAATGTTTTCAAGTGTTTACAGTTTATGGTCCTTTAACAATTCAATCTGGAGAACCCTTTCAAAATAAATTCACCCAAAACTATAATTACTAACTGTATGTAGAAAACGTCTGTATTAACACGACTAACATCCGATTCCTTTGTGCAGAGATATCTCACTTAATTAGAGACAGAGATGCACACGTACAGACCTACGCAGAGTTATAATAATAGATCTGCAGTGCTCAGTAGTGCAAGGGCAAACAGGAACTATTACCCCTATCGAAAACTCACAGTAATCTTCCACACAGACCGAAGATACCAGTTTCTTGTTACAAGATACGGTACATTAAAAATTACCATTTAAGTCTGCTGAAGCCGATTCAGTTTTGTCCATCAACTCAGAGAGAAATTGAAAACCTCAACAGCGTACTTTAGCTTTCAATGACGAGAGTCTCCTTTCGACCGGAGGTTACAGTCTGGGCCTTACTGTTGTTAGTGATGCAGCAAGGACTTCTCATGGTCTCTATTTGTCATAGTGACCATCACCAAGTCTTTCAGCTTATCCTCAAACAGTGCATCCTGTTCTCAACTAATAAAGCTAGCAGTCCTGAACATTCTTAATACCTGGAATTTTAATAAAAAGACATTAAAGGTTCTGCAGGAAATCAACTGAAAAAGCTCAAAGGCCAGAGAGAAAACAGGATCACTCACCAATTCCAAACTTCCAGCCTTTAAACGTGTCTTTTCTTGTTTTTCTGTCAGTTTGTTGGCGACAAACCAGCCGTAAATCTAATTTAATAACATTGTTCCCTCAGCTAAAGTAAATGACAAGATCAAAATTAAAATTACCTCAATGTTTCAGCCAATAAACAAGACAGTTTTCTCGACAGACACCAACAACAAATATTTGACCAAATGTCTGGGCAGTGGGCTTGAAACCCCAGATAAGCCTTAACGCCATTACTTATTCAGGAAGTTTATTGGTGTGTTAATAATTGATCACCTAATTAAGGGGGGAAGTTGGGGAGATATGGGGCTGAATGCCTCTTTACCAGTGGGCTTTTGGTAAGTGCATGGTTTGGTGGAGCACGACAGAGAGGCGCCGATGAGAGTAACTTCTGACTAGCGCGTAAAACTCCTTTTCGTATAAATTGACCTGAGCACGGGAGACGCCGAAGAGGAAAAGATGCACCACAGGCAACAACTTTTCTGTGCACTTTTACGATCGGTGTTTGACTAAGATTCACCTGAGCTGCCTTTGACTTTTTTTTTTCTTTTCCTTGTCAGACGTTGTTGTTTATCTGAAGCTGACATTAATGTGTTTGTATTGTGTCTGGTTTCTTCAGATTTCACTGTTGTCGGTGTGGAATTCACAGCTCACTGAAACTCTCCACTGAGAGTTCCTCATAGAAACTTAAACGCTGAACTAAAACCCTAAGAAAAACCTAAATAATTTCATCTAACTTTAAAGCTCCATTTTATCTCTTCTCCTGTGTTTTATTTGAAGTGTTGATCCATAAGAAGATATATTTATGGTTTTAAGAACCAAAAACCATCTCAATGTAGTTTTACATCTCCTCTCTCAGGCTTCTCTCTGGAGCTCTAGTAACAACAGGTCGGTGAGCCAATCAGAAGACAGGAGGCTCTGAGTCTTCTGATTGGTTTTTTTGAATGATCAAATAAAAATGATGATGATGTGATTTTTGTTGGTCTTGTACCAAAAACATTGCAGCTTCTCCGATTTGGATATTGCACTTGGCCATATTGTGATCTAATAAAACTAAAGCAGATTTCAGGTAAACACTCAGAGAAACCAAATCCTGCAAGGTTGGATTGGGTGGGGTTTGGCGACTGCTTTGTTGTGACATCACAAAGTTCCAGAAGTCCAAAAAAAAGCAGCTCTTTTTACAGAAATAAAAAAAAAATTGAATGAGATTTTGGGGGGATTTTATAATGTGTACAACTTGAGTTAATGGTTGTGAAGATATTGATAGTGTATGAATTCTGGAATTCATGATTGCTTTTAAAGGATGAGGCTTGCAAAATTCAATATTTTTCTTGATGTTGTCAGATCCCATGAAAAAATTAAGACCAGTGATGAATGTGTCTGACTAACGAGTAACGTCTGTGTAAAAGGCTGATTTATCTTCCTCCTCTGTGCCAAAGAGCTTGACTGTTGCCCCAAAGCTGTTAAAAAACACATCAGTGACACACACTGATGCACTGGGTGACATGTTCTTTCATTAACATCAGCACACACACACTGTAGTTTGTTTTGACTCAGTCCCACATACACTGTCCTGCTGCCAGCAACCAAATGTGTAAATCCACAGTTGAAAACACTCCCCAGCAAAATGTTTTAGTAAATTATTGAAATGTATGTAATTATGAACAACTTTTTAAAGATTTCCAACATCAATAGGAACAAATGGGGCGTGAGTCAGTGCTGCAGAGCAACTACTGATTGATGAACCAACACGTTGCTGGTGATGATCTTTTCATGGGATTTAGTGGAAAAAAAAACCAGAAACAGAAAAGCTTTATCCTTTAAACTGTAATAAATTCATGACAAATTTATTTACATAAATATGATCAAATAATCATAGGAAGAAGGGGAAGGGGATACATTATTATCACGTCTCTACAGTATAAGCATACATATGTAAACATACATATTTCTATCGATTGACATATATGTCATTATATCAAATTGTTCCAATTTCTAATAGGTTTTGTATATAATGTTCCATCATATGTTTTTATATGTACATATATTTCATATATGGAGATTCAGTATTGGATGGTGACTGAGTGGTCATTGACTCGTAAAACAGATATGGGTGAATTCATTCTGGAGGAACATATATTTCCAGCTCTGTCTAAGAGAAGGTTATGCACAATTTATTTCTAAATTGCAATTACTCAGGGGAGGTATACAGTACCCCCGACTGAGGGAGTCAGAGCTTTAAAGTGTTTGTTCATCATATATTGTTTGTGGAGATACAGGGGTTGTCATTTATTACACCATAAAGCCACAAAACAACATTTATTTGAAGAGTGAATATGATGAGGAAAGCCCCTTCAAACAGCAACGGTTGAATAAAAGACCATTACCCTCCCGCTCTCTGCAGGACTCCTTTTTTTCAGAGTGATGATTTCACTATCGGAGCCAATGGATTCTCCTAGAGAGGCCTTTTAAGAAAGCCGTCTAATGCCAACCATTCATCATCTTGTTGGAAAACACATGCCAAGACAGCAGATAAAAGTGGCATTCATCATTCCATTTATCGTACATGAACATAAATATCAGCCATCTGGGCCACACTCTTTACCCTGCGAGTCTTACAGTAGAAGCATTTTTAGAAAGAGAGGCTCCAGTGAGACTGGGATCAGTGCTTTATATTGTGTTCTTCCCCAGGGAGTCTTACTAATTCTTTTTTTTTTTTTCTTTTTGGGTTTGTGTATTTACTGATTTTAGTAAATAAACACCGTCATCCTTGGGCTCAAGATCATTTTTGGAACGGGTATTGGATCTTATTTGTGTGGGAACTTTCCAGACGTAATCCATGAAACTATTAGTTAGAACATTTTAAATGGAAAAGAGGTGATTTTATTCAGGCCTAACCATTTAATTTCCCTGCATGAAACCAGACAATTTTTGCTGAAGAGATTAAAATGTTAATAGAAACACTGTGCAAAAAAAAACAAATATTGGAATCTCAGTATATAATATGATGTATGTATCTGTGTGTTTAGATTTTTTTTTTTCTAGTTCACCCTTTCCTTAAGTATCCACAGCCACTGAGCTGAGAGAGAAGTAGGCCAAGTCTCAGCCAGAAGCAGCCGAATGCAGTGTTTAAAAAAGCATTACTGTAGGATACAGTATGTTAATGGGAATGCTGGGACCACTGGATTCAATTGTCATATTTCAGTTAGGGGCCCCCGAGAGGGTGAACTTTTTTGTTGACAACAAAATATACCAAATAATCATGAGCTATTAATGAGCGGCTCCTGTGTTCTTTAAGTTGTCCAACATAAGCATTGATAAGGTGAATTGTACTTTCTACAGTTAATGAAGGGAAACAACCCTACAGTGCATCTACAGACAGAAAGATAATAACACAGCAATAGAAGTGTTCATAAAAAGGTATGGCTTCCAGGAAGTGATTCATATATGGCAAACTGTCACGAAAAAAAAAAGCAAAAAAAGTGTGAGATAAGCAATTCAGGCTTTTAAACAATATCCAAAACTAGAATCGTCAGAGCTCTGATTATCAGACTATGTGTGGAGAACTCTATGTTTTACATATTTTGACACAGAGAAGAAAAGGACAACATTCAAACAGGCCAAAAAGGACAGATAATCATGTCACTTTCCAATACCAAGTCACTGTAGTGTCCGGATGTATTATTATCTCTTGTACTGTAAATGCAATGATGGTTGAAGCTCTTGGCAAGACTGGTAAGTAAACAACCATCAATGCTAACGCTATTGTAGCAATAGTAAACTTACAAATAGCCCCTTTAATGATGTCTTGTTTCTAATACAGTTATTCATCAGTTGCCAAACAAAACTCAAAGTTGCTGTATGACTGGTGAGTCTCGTGTTTTTCCATAAAACAAACCATGATGATAAAATAATGCCTCAATAAAACAATAAAACTGCATCCATCATATTATTTAATATTCATTGTGACCTTACATTACTATTTAATAAAAGGCCAATACTGGCCTGATTTATTGGGAAATTAGTACGACACTCAGCAATCAGGCCTGATGATGTATGTATTAATAACATGACTAAATAAGAAAGGAACAGTGCACCACAGTGGAAAAAGAAACAGCCTTCAGTCACCCAAACATGCCAAAAAATTGAGACACTCCTAAATGAATCAATCAATATAATCTGAATAGGTTAATTATCCAGTATACTTGATTAATCATTTTGATTAGAACAGAATGAGCGACGGAGTGGCATGACAAGAAATATGAGCTTTTCAGGGTGAGTGGCAAGAGATCAATCAATACTCATTGTATAGGTTAATAGTTGCACTAATTGCCCAGCAGTGGCTGATGGATGATGTTAAAGAACATGGCAGCCAGATGACAACATGATAGGAAAGACTGAGAAAATGAATGGAGACAGAATGGGACTGAGAAGACATAATAAAAGCACATGTAGTCTATCTAATATCAAATACCCCACACTTCAACTTCAAGATAATTTGTTTGTATTTTTGTATTTGTATTTTTCAGTTATTTAACATTTTTTTCATATTCAACAGGGTTGAACTCAGTTTTGTTGCATAGCGTATCTGATAGATGTCAAAATATTTCCCTCTACCTGTTGGACTGTCTGGCATTTTTAGCTAAAAATGGCCAAAAAGATGAATCACAATATGAAATGTTGCAAATCAACATTTCATACATGAAATGAAATGAAATTGAAAGCTGACAAACTAAGAATCATATAAACTGTAGAACCGAGACTGTCCTTCTGTAAAAGAAAACGAGCCCATCGGTCGTCTGTGCAGCAGGTTATTATGACCCATAGTTAGGTTTTGTTGCTAGGCGACATCTTGTGGTCATATTAATTATGACAGGAGCAAAGGGAAAAGTGCGGATGATGTAGTATCAAGAGAGACAAAGTCCACGTCAGGAGGAGGTTGTGGTGGATGGATGAATATGACACAGGAGAGCGCTGTTCCATTCCAGTGTGAAACCATTAGTTTATTTTGTAACCATGACAACAGAGATCTTGTAATGTTGAGGAAGTACTTATTTTAATCCAAATCACCATCTTTTCCTTAACCTAACCAAGCCATGGCCACTATTATAGTAACCATGGCCGCGAAGGTAGGCACGCTACTTTCTGCACAGTCCACATGTTTATTACTGTAACTATGACAACCATGGTTCGATATACCTGCCGTCATAGGAGACACTCCTATATGGGTTGTATCAGAGGCTTGTTGGTAGAACCACATGGTGCCATAAAGAATATATTTTCTGGAAGGCTTTCTGTTTAAAAAAAAAAAAAAAAGTACATGCAGATAGATGGTCCAATGGGCTGACTGATAGATAGCTGTGAACTTTTTGATACCAAATGAATGCCCAGCTTACTGAGTGAAAGGTCACGGAGAGATGAGAGATGATAATGATTTTTTAATGATGGTTCTGAAAGGCGCCGCATTTGCTTCTCATGTGAAGTGCTTTGAGGGAGAGAAAGAGTTATGTAGAGTGAGAAAGCAAGCTTGAAAAGACCTGAGTCTGGCAAGCACAATCGGCCCACCCCTTCCATTCAGCCGATGAACAGTGTGACCTTACAAGGCCTTACCCCTCTGTTCTGTTCACTTCTTAACTATAATGTGTGATGTAACGACTTGAAAAAAAAGGTTACACAACTGTTTGATGGAACATCTTTTACTTTACTTACATGTTAGTTATAAAGTTTGAGTTAAAAGCACAGCAGTGCGCTCAGATATAACAAACATAAAAAAAAGGTCAGTTTTCAAAGGGCTGGATCAGATTGAGAGACTGTTTCTCAGCAGGTTTCCTGTTCGGCAGTGGCAAAAGGAGAGAATAAATACAATAAGGGTATTCACAGACAGGAAGGAATCTAAATGAGCAGGAGAGATATACAGAAAAGAGGGGAGTCTGTAAATGAAAGATTAGCAGAGACGGAGGAGATGATCAGGATTTCATAGTTAATTAAGATGTGTTCACATCATATATTATTAATATCACTAAAAGTATTCATGTATCTAACAAAATGATCTGGTTTTTATGACTGGAATTAGTAATCAAAGTGTACAGGTTGATGTTCAATATGCTGTGTATGGATAAAAGTTGAAGTTTTACAGCATCAAAGAAGAACATGAGATAAACCATGTTCTGCATTTACAGCTAAATGACTGAACTGAACATGTATGTACGGAAGGCTGACCCTCTGTATATACAGTACAGGCTTTCAGCTTTGGTCTATGTTAGGCTCACTTCACAGAAGTATTAAGTCAAATTACTGAAATGTTGACTGTCATTTTGATGAATCCTAAACTGTTGCCAAGACCTTTATTACCTTTATTATCACCTAAATCACACATCACAGTGTAAAGGCCGACTTCCTGGTTGTTCTATGACCTACTGTACTCTCTGTACATGTACACTAAGCATCAAATGAAGCCAACACTGAAGAACCAAAAGCTCCAGTTCCTCTAACGACTAGAGTCTGGCTCCAACATTGAGTCACTCCCCATAGACTCCCATGTTAAAATGTCCAACTTTACAGCAGAAATAAACATGTTTACTGCTGGGTACAAAAACAGTTTTGGTCTCTAGACGTAATTTCCTCCTTCATACAACTGTACGGAGGGTGAATTATTATATAACTCACCTGATTTAATTTTATTAGGCTTAAAGTTATGTTGAGTTAAGGTGTGCTGCTTTAAGTAATTGGTTGGTGAGCGCACGCTTTCCACAAACCAACATTCACCGACATTTCTGCTCCACACACGCCCCACCTCTTTGCCCATTTTTGGAATAGCGGGGAGTTAGGGGTGGAGTCAGACAATGGTAAGATGGGGACGGCAGAGCAGCTCATTATTAGCTCCAAATTCAATTGTCGGAAACCTGTGGGTGATGTCACAGAGGTTAAGTCCATCTTTATTTACAGATGTCCACCAGGGGTCTCCTACAGGTGACTCAAGATCTACCAGTAGCTCACCCCGTCTTTTAGAGTAGCTTACCCAAAGCTTCTCAGAATATAGTACAAACCATGGATGCATACTTCTAACTAACTTCTAACTTTTTTGATTGTCAAAGTATCTCTCAGAGGAAAAAAGGTTTAAGACCCCTGATGTACACGTTTGTCTGTTGCAGTGAGGGACTGTTACTGATATTTTGGTCTCACTCATATCTGGTTTTACCTCAAAAAAGTGTTTTAGATAATGTGATACCACTGTTAGCTCATTAACAACCTGTCTGATTGTCGGACGGCACATTTCTTTCCCAGTTGTACCCGTTGTAGCAATGCTGTTAGTCTTCAATAGTATTTGGGGAAATGGGTTCAAGGACCCCTGTCTTTGAACTGATTCAAAATAAGAAAAAAAAAAACCAAGCGATTTTCCAGAAAACTTTTTTCTGAGCTGAAAGGTTGTTTTTTTAGTCTTGTTCCCACTTTTTCAAATAATGAGCCATAGAGCAAACTTGTTCAGATGTTAAATATTGGCGTGTTAAATATGTGACTGTAAATTACCTATCTATCTATCTATCTATCTATCTATCTAGCTATCTATCTATCTATCTATCTATCTATCTATCTATCTATCTATCTATCTATGAAGCAGGAAAAGGAAATGTTCACAAAAGTCGATGTTTTACATAGAGAACCTCTCTTCAATACTTGAGACCCACTGTTTTTAATGGTCAGCTCAGCTTTTCATTTCAAACTGCAGTTGTTGTCAACCACCATGTTAACATGTGCGTATGTTTGTGTCTGAGCGTGCACAGCCTACCTCTGTCCTTCTGTGAATTCCAGTGGAGTTGTCCAATCACACAAGTCCTCTGGCTCTATTTCATCACAATGGGGAACAGCGCTCTGACTCTGATGACAGGAATCTGTAAAGCAAGACAAAAACAGATCTCTGCTTGAGAAGTTTCTACCAAACTCCACCGAATGATGTCAAACTGGGTGCTAACTCAAAGATGGCCTCCAAGAACTGGGTTATGGTGCATAATCTGAATCATAAGAGGCAACAGAAGGCACAATCTTAACAGGGACACCTGCAATGAATACAGATGGCTGCTTCAAGCCTTGAAACTGTGCTCTGGGTGATGTCTTCAGGACTTTCAAGATGTTTTTACCAGGTAAAGAAAAATCTATATATCCGTAAGTGCAGAACATCAAAGCATCATGGCTGAAGAAAAATGAAGCCATCACAGTGAAAATAGATTTATTTTGTGCACCATTCTGAATTCCTTACTGTCATTTGTTGCAGTATTTAAAAAAAAAAAATATATATATATATATATATATATATTATTGGCATTAAGTAAGATTAAATGGCATTACAAGGTATCCTAAGTGTGTTACCAGCATAATAATCATTGCAGTCACAGCTTACAAGAAGAGAACACCATGTGCATTAACTGCTTGGTATCTATGATGAAAATCTTAAGTGTCGCATCAAACTAACAATGTTTTAATACTATTTGCTGATTATATATGTGAGCCTCTAATTAGCTTATTGTCTACTTGGAATGTGATACAACCTGCAACAAAAGTTTTACTCTTTCAGTTGTTTTGTGCTGTTTAAATTTTGAATCAGTGTGGTTCACATCCCTCTGAAGGAAGCTGCTGCAGCGAGCAGGCATCATTAGCCTGTGTTTACATGCAGCTATGTGTCTGCAGGATCTAAAGGATCCCCGCCTCAGTGATTGGTCAGGACTTATTCTGGCTGAGGATTAGAAATAGCATTGGTGCAGTTGCTGATAAATTCAGGGAGGCAGCACCAGGACAGTGACACTGGATTTCCACAAACAAAATGCACATTTTAATAAGTTGCTCAGGATGACATTCAGTCTAACAGTCTTTTGTTTCTTAAAAATGTGTTCAACAATTTTGTCAGTCGAGTGGGCTAATTTTAAGTTTTAAAAGTAGTTTTACTTCTTTGAGTGGTTTTTTCGCACCCTATAACAAAGCAAAATGAGGCCAATAGGCCCTCAAGGCCACTGAAAGAAAAAAAAAACATTTCTCTCAAACTATTATCTGTTATTAATAAAAAGAGATTCATGGATGAAAAAAGTGCCTTTTTAAACATGCAGAAGCCTCCCCTGTGCTGGTAGGTATCAACCATAATTCATTATTTTCCTTTCATTTTCCTTCCACACAGTCAGTCACAAGTTGAAAATAAAATATACATGAAAGTAAAAACAAACGAACAGTCTATTGTTTTAATGCCCCATGAAATTTTATTCTAATTTCATGACACAGCTCATTTTCTAATTGGAGTGAATTTGAAGATTTTAAGAAGTAATATTACATTTGGTACTGAAGCTCAGAGGAATCTGTGCAGAGAGAAGACGCAGAAAGGTTCAGGTTATAGTTATATAAGCACTTTAACTGTCCAACTGAATTCCAAACAAATGTCCCTCTGTCACGCAGTGAGGTCAAGTTGGGGTTTTGTCCTGTCTCCATGTCTTGTCATTTCCTGTTTTATTTTGAAAAGTAACTCTCCTCTCGTTTCAGGTCACTTGCCCTTCCTCATGTGTCACCTGTCTGAGTGTCTTCCCTGATTCCTGATTGTGTCCACCTGTTTCCCATTGCCCTCATGTGTCTTATAGTCTGCGTTTCCCTTTGTCTTGTGTCATGTCTTGTCTCTGCCTTTTCGTATTTATTCTTTACCTCCATGTGAGTGATTTTTTGTTTGTATTTTCATAGTATAGAGTTTTCTGTTTGTCAAGTTTATAGCAGTTTTTGTAGCCTCCCTGTGGAGTGAATTTCTGTTGGTATATTCCTTTTTGTTTCAGCAGTTTTGTCCCTCCATTTGGAGTGGGTTTTTGTTTATTAGATTTTTTTCCCTGATATGTTTGCTCTTGTCAAGATAGCGTAATTTTCATAGCTGGTTTTATTTGTCACTCTCTCCCGGGGTTGGAATATTTAAATAAAGTCAGCCTAATTGTCACTCTGCATCTGAGTCCTCTTTATAGTCCAGGCCTGACACCCTCTTTATTTAAGCTTTGGAGTTTGGATCTTTCTAATGTTTATATATGTTTTGCTTCTTTGGCTTCTGCGCCATGAAAATCTTCAGATTCTCAGTCCCTCAATTACAAGTAATGTACGATTACTTTGGCTGCTCTCTCTCTTTGTTTTTTCTTTTGTTTTTGAGCCATGCACGCTTCATATTCAGCAATATGATTGTGTTCCAGTGACTAAAGAAAGTGGTGGCATTACTTTTGGTTGTTATCCATATTGCATTCACCACTTTCTGGTAATCATGACTAATAAGACCCAATCAGGTCCTGGAGATATCAAACTAGAACAGGTCCAGCAGCATTTCCAAAAGTCTCTGTTTTAGGGGCTTGAAAACGCCAGAGTGGTGTGGACGCCAGGCATAAACATGGCAAAAGTGATGCGTTTTTAAACTCAAACGTATTAGTGTAGATGAAGCCTGGAGCCACCTTCAATTGGAGTGAATGTGAACTGACTTTAGTTGGACAGGGCAGAGGTACTTTTGATTCCACTACATTTCTATGAGGTACTCTTACTTTGAAGCAGAGCTTTTAGTAAGTGGGATGAGATTTCCTTTATTTTGAAAATGTGATAGACCATACACTGTGTTCAGCACAGGAGAACAACACAGCCAACTCCTCCACCATCAGTCATGTTTGAACCTGTCAGTGTCATAACGATGGCGACGTTAGATAAAGATGAGGCAGAAGATTCTTCACCAGAGACCATGATCTGATCTGAGGTCTGTGTTTGAAGGTTTACAAATAAAGAAAGGTTCCTTAGTTTGAAATGTTTGCTGTGTTTACCACGACCAGACTTCATCACTGCCTGGAAAATGATTGCGAAATCATGTCGAGGTAACGTTTGTTAATTCCACATAAACTTTTAAACAGACAGCTTGTAGTATAGTTGCTGTTATGCTGTGGTTGGTCAAATCCTGACAGGAGAGTACACAACTCTGCAACCTATAGATGATGCTAAACACCTGCCGAATGTGAGATAATGCTAATTCATTTTAAGAATGAATCTGTCTGATTGGTTCTGAGCGAGGCTTTAGTAGTGAAATGGCAAGCGATGTTATTCTCGTGTATTAAGACAGCTTAAGTATTTGTGTTTCCTCGTGTATGTGCACAAACGTGCACAGAAACACACACGGTTCAGTGGTCTAAGTATGTAATTGAAGGTGACACAAATACAGTCGAATGGCACATCAACAACTTTTCACAGCTCCTTAATCAGTTTGAAGCTAATGGCAGACACACATACATAAATTAAAGAGATCACTTTTCTAGGGCATTATAATACACTGGGACACGCATCAGTGGCTGAACACAGGGCTTTTATTTTAAAAAAGGGGAATGAAAGAGAGAGAGACAGAGGGACAGAGAGAGAGAGAGAGAGAGAGAGAGAGAGAGAGAGAGCTGTCAGTCCAACCAGGAGAGCAACAATAGCAGTGAGGCAGAAACACTCCAGATGTCACCTCTCTCTCTCTCGCTCTTATTGTGTGTGTGTGTGTGTTTGTGTGTGTGTGTGTGTGTGTGTGTGTGTGTGTGTGTGTGTGTGTGTTCAAGGCTTTGAACAACACATGTAAGGTGCATGCTTGCTCACATAAATGTGTGTGCATGTCTAAAAAAATAAAAACAGCGCATTTGCGTGTGTGTGTGTGTGTGGGTGTGTGTGTGGGTGTGTGTCGTGGAGAGGACATGGAGGAGGGTGAGATCTTGTTTGGCCTCCCCTGCCCTCAAATGCTCTTTTGGGACCAATCCACCACCACACACAACTACACACACACACAAACACACACACACACACACACACACACACACACAAGCACATACAAAGATGCACATATATGCACACACACAGACACACGCTGCCTCTGTCAGAGTGTTTCACTTCAATCTTCTGGGTCAATGGCAGGTCTGACACCAAACTTCAAACTGTGAGTGTCACTATGTGTCTCTGTTTGTGTGTGTGTGTGTGTGTGTGTGTGTGTGTATGTGTGTGTCAGTACATCAGTGTGAGAGAGCGAGAGCATACAAGTGTGTGTCTGTGTGTAATTTACTTTACTGCACATAAAATCCCATTAATGGTGATTGTCACTACATTTTCTGAAGAGTGTGTGATTGTGCTGAGAGAGGAGCTGGAGGTTTCTGAGTGGAGTCCTGTGCAGGTGAGTTTTTCTAGTGGCCATGAGAGGAACTCATGTTGCTCAGAGTATTTCTGCACTGGCTCTGCTTGACTGTAAACCTCTTCAACAAAGAACCGTCTGACAACAGAAGCGTGATGGAGACCCTTCTCGTCCAAAAAAGTCACATGAAATTTACTTTGTGTTGCCCAGCAATATTCAGTTATAGTCAAGTGTACAAGTGCTGTGACCAAAATCTACCTGATCTATCACAGGGAGAGCTCCTGAGTGAAGGGGATATTGGCTTTAGCTCCTCTGTCTGTTTTGTGAGAACCACTGCTGAACTCATAAATCACTCCCAAGGGGACAACAACATCAGTCAAAGAGCCACTTCCACAACGACGAAAAAAATCCACACTGAGGTATGAGGAGACATCATACGCTATCAGGGCCTCTGCGGTGCCACTGAAGCTACAGAGGTTTCCATGGAGACCTCCCAAAACTCTCAAATTGGGTGATACTCAGAGATTTCAATCGGGTCTCATTTCAAACTGCATGAACAAAAACAAGACATTTGAACAAAAACAAGCTGAAACCTGCCTGGATATCGAAGGCAAGACAACCGTCAACAGTTTTCTGGTATACACTGAAGCGTGGAACAGGAATATGAAGCATATGCGAGTAAGTTGGAAGTAAGTAGTTATGGGTAAATAGAAGATCATCACACGCCTTTGGCAGGACCACAATATATGGAAACCACATTAAAGATATCGTTTTTACTTGGTTAGTGATGCTAACATTACTCTAGCTATTAGACGTGATCTGTGTCTTGATAATGAAATCTGATCACAGATCTTCACACTGATGATGTTAAGAATAAACATCCTCAAAACCTAATTCAAGAATGCATTACTGGCATATGGGCTGTGATTATTTTACCTTTGGAGTGGAGGGGGTCTTCAGTAGCTTTCTGTTAGGCTGTTTGAGATAGTAGGAATTAGGCAACGTTTCAACTTGCTGGTCGAATTTTCTTGAGGATACAGCCGAACTGCACAGATTGTATTTAACCCTAAGATCCAAGCACAGTGCAAGCAAGAATTATTGCAGTGTGTTCTACATGCATCCACACCAGCATTAACAATTGGGTTTTCCTGATTTAGTTCAGATATCTGTATAAGTATGACGCTACATGATGAAAAGCAGAATTTTGCTAATTTTATATAAGGAAGAACTGAAATATTTCATTGACATACAGTAAACACTCAGACACTTTGGTACGACACTTGAAATTTAGCTCAACTTTGTCCATTTCTCTTGATCATCTCTGAGATGTTTCTACACCTTGATTTGAGTCCGTCCGTTGTGAATTCAGCTGATTGGACGTGATGTGGAAAGACACACACCTGTCTATATCAGGTCTCACAGCTGACAATGCAGATCAGAGCAGAAACCGTTAGGAGGAGGGAACTGCTGCAGAGCTCAGAGACAGGGTTATGTTTCTGCTGCATTGAAGGTTCCTGAGAAGAACAGTGATCTCCATCATTCTGACATGAAGAAGTCTGGAACAACCAGGACTCCTCTAGAGCTGGACCTGGACTAACTGAGACATCAGGGAGAGGAGAGGAGACCAAAAACCTGATAGTCACTCTGAGTTCCAGAGATCCTGTGTGGAGATGGAGAAACTTCCAGAAGAACATCATCATCACTGCAGCTCTCCACTAATCTGAGCTTTATATTAGTGACTACACGAGGCCTCTCCTCAGTGATAGTCTGTGAAAAAGCAGCCAATGCACTCTGAGACTGAGAGAAACCAGATTGGTCTGATGAGACCAAGACTGAACTGTTTGGCCTCAATTCTAAGCATCATGTCTTGAGGAAACCAGTCACCACTCATCACCATCCTAACACCATCCCAACGGTGAAGCATGGTGGAAGCAACATCAGGTCAGGGGTGTTTTTCAGAGGCAGGGAAAGGGAGACTGGTCAGGGTTGAGGGAAAGTTGAACAGACCAAAGTAAATGAGATAAACAATGAAATAATAATGATAATAATAATAATAATTTAATGAAAACCTGGGCCAGAGCCAAGGACCTTAGACTGGGCTGAAGGTTCACCTTCCAACAGGACAATGGCCCCATCACTCAGTCGAGACAATGAAGGACTGGCTTAGGAACTAAGTACTGATTAAAGGGTTTAGATATTTACGTCAATTTTAGTTTTTTATTTTTAATAAATTTACAAAGAATCATAAAATTCCAATGTGTTATTATAGGCTAATTAGTGTTGATTGATGTTCACACACACACACACATTTATATATATATATATATTGTTACGTATTGTTGGATTCTTTTTTATTTTGGTGTTTCCTGTTGATCCTGTTGCTGATTCCTCTACGTGGATCACCTGATTAACACACTTCTGTGGCGACTAGTGGACTGAGTCTATTCAGGCCAGCCCTTTGTTTCAGCTCTCTCTCTCTTGAGTTGCCCGATCAGCAGACATCTGCATCTTCTGAGGGAGACCAGGAAGAGGACAGTGAGTTGCAGCAGAGAGAGCAGAAAGCTATTTCAAGGGTGAGGGAGCTAGAGCTAAAGCTGCAGCTGAGGAAGATGCAACTCGAGATTGAGGCAAACGAAAGGAAGCAACTGAGGCAGCACGAGCTGCAACATGAAAAGCTCAAATTTGCACGAGCAAGAGCTCAAGGAGTTGGAGTAGAGATGTGGGCAAAAACATAAATTTAGTCCCTCCTTTTAATGAAAAAGATTCGAAAACTATTTTTCAAATTTTGAGCGGGTGGCCACCACTTTGGAGTGGCCAAAGCACAATTGGACATTGCTGTTGCAGTGTGCTCTTGTTGGTAAAGCTCGGGAGGTGTACTCTTCACTAACTTTGGATAAAAGCACAAATGATGACACCATTAAAGCTGCTGTGCCTATGAGCTAGTACCAGAAGCTTATAGATGTTTTCATAGCTACTCCAAAGGTGAAAAGCAAACCTACATGGAATTTTCCAGACAAAAGAAATTTGGTGTGATCATTGGTGCACCTCACAAAAAGTGGAGATAAAAGAGCAGTTGCACGAGTTGATTCTTCTGGAAGTGCTGAGAAATTGTGTGCCAGAGGTGGTTTCCACTTATTTAAGTTAGCAGAGAGCAAAAACGGTAGGGGACGCAGCTGTAATGGCTGAGTATGTTTTAGCCCACAAAGCTACATGTAGTGATAAGTTCCACACTGAGCCTAAACCTCACACGCCTCCGCAGAGTTCTTGCTTTTCTAGTAAGGTTCCTTGTAGTAGTTCTTCTCCCTATGTTTCTGCTAACAAAGTCTCCAGCTCTAAATGGAGGCTCAGATAGGATTTGGATTTTAATTGGGTCTCGCACCCTGCCATTGATTCTGAGCAACAGCCATGCTGTTCAGATGACTCTGAATCCTCAAGTTTTGAATCATTTATCATTGGTGGCTTTGTAGCACTGCGTCCAAGTCTGTACTCCTGCAAGGAGTGTTACCATTGTCTGAAGAGACTTTCCTTGGTGGCGATGCCTTGATACAACAGTGTGAAATGTCTGTGAAATCTTAGGGCACCGCTACATACTGTGTACTTAAAGTGTGATTTAATTACAGGGTTTATTTCGGTGGGTTTGCGTCCCTACATTACAGTTGAAGGAGTCAGCCTCATTCTGGGCAACTACCTTGTGGGCACTAAGATGTTCCCTCTGCCAATTGTGACAGAAAATCCTGTGCCCTCTAACCTCCTTGACCCCAGTGTACCCCGTTCCCAGTCTTGGAAAGCTCATTCTGTCAACCTCTCTGAAACATTTATGGTTGATCCTCCAGATAACACTGAGTTAAAGCTGGTTGATGTTGAAACAGCCAAGTCTGAAAGTGAACGTGGCAAGGATAATTTATCCACTTGCTCTAAGGTTGTTGATTTGACATTGTGTAACCTGGTGTTTTTGCTAGCAACGTCCAAGAGGGCTGATTGTTCTTTAGCCAAACGTTTTGCAGCTGTTAAGCAAAAGCAGGAGTTGTTGTCTCTGTTGCCTTTTATGTGGTGGGTAATGTGCTCATGTCTAAGTGGACTGCTTCATCTGATGGGTCTGACTGGAGCACCACTTACCCAGTTGTTGTTCCCTCTGTGTACTGCTTGCAGATACTGGACTTTGCTCATGACAATGCTATGGCTGGTGATTTGGGGGTTACAAAGACCTACAATCGGATATTGTAACACTTCTTTTGGCTACTGTTGTTGAGTATTGCCGCACCTGCAATACTTGTCAGTTAGCAGGCAAACCTAACCAGGTGATTTCTCCGGCACCCCTACACCCTATTCGTGTAATAAAGGGGCCTTTGATAGGCTTATTGTAAACTGTCTAGGCCCCCTACCAAAGTCAAAATCTGGTCATCAGTACCTTTTGTGTGTGCCACCACTCGCTACCCTGAGGCAATACCCCTGCGGCAGAAGTCAGGGAGCATGTGAAATTTTGAACTTGGCTTGCCGAAGGTCATTCAAACAGATCAAGGGAGTAACTTCATGTTCTAGGTATTCAACCAGGTGCTAGCCTCTCCACAACATTCTGGCAGGACAGAGAAGCAGCTACAGCTGCAGCAAACAACTCATCTCACTGCGCTGCAGAACAGAGAGGTTCAGGAGATCCTTTGTTCCCACTGCCATCAGGCTATACAACACCTCAGTCACATGTATAACAGCAACCAGAGGCTGATGTATTGGGCAAACGTTGTTTAAAACTACATTTGGATATTCGCCATAAAAAGGGCCAAGAAAATATTGTGGCTGATGCACTGTCACGAGTGTATGAATAATGTCACATAAGTGCCATCTTAATGGGGGGAAGTGTTACATAGTGTTGGATTCTTTTATTTTGGTTTTTCCTGTTAATCCTGTTGCTGATTCCTTTAGGTGGATCACCTCATTGACACACACCTGTGCTGACTAGTGGTCTCAGTCTATTTAGGCCAGCCCTTTGTTTCAGCTCTCTCTCTCTCCCTCATGTTGCAGCACCTTTGTGGTGCAAGGTTTCTGCTTTCTTTATTTTTTACTTTCAGTATCACCCATCTATTTTCAATAAACTTTAAAGTAGTAAACTTCATTCTGGTCTGTGTCCATTATTATGTTCGGTGTTCGGTGCCAGCCTTAACTCTCTCTCTCTCTCTATATATATATATATATATATATATATATATATATATAAATGTTACACAGACACCTTTCTGCTCCAGTACCTCTGCTCTCCATGTATGCATCTCTGTCACATTTGAATAGTTGAAGCTGTTGAACTAATAATATAGGTTCTATCATCTGGACCTGGAAATCAATTTCATAATCATTTGCCTCCCTCTGCTCTTTATTTTTCCTTCTGTTACTCCTGCTTTAGTTTTGTGCCGTTTCACCCTCCTCATCTCCCCAACACCTTTATTCTATTTTCTTTCACTTCCTCCTTTTCCTACATGCTCTTTCACCATACCCTTTCATCTCCTCCTCACTACCCTTTACTGTAGCTTTCTATTCTCCTCTTTCTCCATCCGTTAACCTTCTCTGCTCTCTGTCATTCTTTTTCCTCTCTCTTTGTTCCGCACGCTTTTGTCATTATTTCCTCCCTTTATCCCCCTACTATTCCCTTCCCTTGTTCAATTTTCTTTCATTCTCTCTCTCTTTACTTCCCTTGACCTTTCTTCGAACACTTATCTCCCCTACATGAGTGTTTTCTCAGCCTCACTGAAAAAAACCTGCTCCTTCCCATTAAGCTTATATAGACTCTTGAAGGTTTATTCCTATGAGTACACTGAGAAAGTTTTTTCTTACTTAGAAGTGCACTTATTCACTTAGTGAATTTAGATTTTGAACATGTACAGCTTAATTAAGAAAAAAATATAAATATAGGTCTTAGGTAGCCATCAAGGCACTTCCTGTGCATAATTAATAGAGAGGTGTACTGTAAAGTCACAAAACAAATAGAAAAGAAAACGAAGGTTCGGTAGGCCTGCTGCCATAGGGGCACTGTTTCAGGAGACACTCCTATGGGTCATATCAGAGGGTTGATGGTTATTCAGGTTGGAGGTGTTGAAGGTAATGAAGGTAATAAGAAATTATTCGACTTAAGCTACAATCATATTGAAAACTTGCTATGTTAAAGGCCTAAGTCAAATTAAGCCAGCTTTAGCAGGCAGTCATTCAAGTGTCCAGGAATTTGATATTTTAGCAATGAGCTATTTTTGCCAACTTTAGCTACCTCTTAATGAAATGTGCAGTACGTCTTCTGCAGCACTTTGGACCAGACATGTCATCAGTTGTAGAATTCAAACTAGCTTGATTATGGAGAAGACAAGAGAGTGATGGAAGACATATGGAGATCAATCAACATCATCGAGATGATCTGAAAAGTGTGAATCATTTATTTGCTGTTTTGGAGCAGTCTGGAACTTTGCTTTCTAACCTCTCAAGAGGACGTTGAGTTGCATAGGTGAGTCCAGTGCTGTGGCTACCTGTTGCCCCCAGAACAGGGTAAACAGAACGCACAAAAGAAGGACAAACAAGAACAACTTTGTGTCAAAATGGCTAAAATAGCGTAGATTTTAAGTGGCTTGTTAAGTGGAAGAGAGGGGTTTTTTTTTATTTCCTAATATTTTGCTGTGTAACAATCACTCAGTACAGGATATCTTGTACTAATTCCATTACCACGACTTTTAAAACCTTTAGAGAAATTTGGTTTATACCAAGGTGCTGCATCTACAAAACTCCTATACATATTTATTGTGATATGTTAACTATTAAAGAGTGTCACCATGAGAGAAAACTTACATTTCCAGTATCACTACTAAAATCATCAGTATGTTGTTGAATGGTCACTTCATTCTACATTCTGGGGTGTAATGAATGCTGCAGCCTCTAGATGGATCTTACCTAAATCTGTTTAGTGCAGAGTTTATCCCAGTTTAATGGTACCAACTGGCACATTTGTGAGCGTGTGGCTGACAGATGCCTCTGATACAGAATACTGCACAGGTCACCTGCCTCCCTCTGGACTTTCAGGGTGTCCAGGGAGGCGAGAGCAGAGAGCACCGGGACATGTGGAGGGATGGGCTGGGGCCTCTTTGCTCCCTTGCTCAGTCACGCCTCCAGGCAGTTGCAGAGATCCATGAGAATTGACCTTGTTTGTCAAAGGAGCACCATGAGCCATCTGCAGTCCCTGAAGACAGGCTCTGTCTTTAAGACCACTCTGATAAGAGTACTGTTGTTGCTTATACACCCTTAGATGAGCCTTTACACAATATCATCAGAACAACTGAAGAAATGTGTCTCCACATGAGCAGAGTTGTGCTTGAATTTGTTTTGAAAGCTTTGTCCATGTGGTTATTATTTTTAATGAAAGCTCTTTTTATAGGAATATTTGTGGAAAGATTTGTGAGTACAAAATCAATTTTTTGTTTTGTGAATGAGGCTGAACAGTTATTAATCTACCACCTTACTCTCTGTCACTCGGAAGTATCATTGTGTGTATGAATGAGTGAATGCTATTTTCATTATCTCTGTCTCCATGACTCTGTGTGAGGTATCAGTCTGTTGGTGTTTTTCTGTTTCCCTTTGTCAATCACTGTTTCTCTCAGTCTCTGTGTGAAATATGATTTGCTACAAAAGGTCCTCTCTGTATTTTCAAGCTGATAATGAATCTTTGGCAAAAATCATTTTTTTATGTTCCTGAAAATGAAGGACAGTTTTTTGTAGTGAGAAATAGGCACACAGTGAGGACCAAAAAGGTATGCAGCAATCTAAGAGGCTTGTTTGCACTTTCAGTCCCACCCCATGACTGGAAAACTTCTTGATCAACACACAGGTACCAGCCAGCAGCCTCTGATTTGTGAATGGGACCTCTTTGCAGTATAGTTATTCTAGCAGAGCATGCACAGATAGGTTTTTTTTTACAAATGTCAGAACACTTAAGTCCTGTAGACATATCATGAATTGGAAACAAAAGTGCTTTCTGTAGAACCCTTCCTGTCGCAAAGCCAGAGATAAGTAGCCAGTAGGTCATTCCATCTAAACACTACACAAGAGACCTCGTTTAGAGCGGTCCTGTGTACGCAACTGTGACTTTCTGTCAGCGAAAGTCTCTAACATGTCACTGCAGTGGTGACTGCGGTGGTCAATAATATTAAAGCAATTATACCTTAACCTTTTACTCCCTCCACTTCAACTTCAGGATCTTAACAGCGTAACTCCAGTGAAAGTACCTTCTGTTTAAGATGTTTTTTTATTTCATCTGGTTGTTCGTCCGTCTGTCGAACACATTCTCATTAACACAATATCTCAGTAACACCTTGAGGGAATTTCTTCAAATTTCGCCTTAAGAATGAACCGATTACATTCTGGAGGTCAAAGGTCAAGGTGCCTGTGACCTCACAAAACAACATTTTGGCCTCTTGAATGTGATATCTCAAGACTGCATTGAGGGAATTTCATTACATCTGGCACACACACTCACCTGAACTCAAAGATGAACTGATTAGATTTTGATGGTCAAAGGACAATGGTCAATGCTGTAACTCAGGAAGGGGAGATTGTGACCATATTTGCTGCAACTTGGCTGGTTGGCAGAGGCAAACAACTACGAGGAGGTGATTCTAGTTCTTTTTTTCCCCCTTTGGTAGAACAGTAAGGTACACATAATGGAGCAGTAGGTAACAAATCAGGAATTACCTTATAATTGATGAGTTGTTTTTTTTAAATAGTTTCTGAATAACTGAATAGTGGAATACAGATAATAATTGAAAAAAGAATTTGTGTGAAATTTTTTCATAGTTGCTGTTTGAAGTCTTGCATAATGACTAAAAAGTGTTTTGTGAGGTCATTGTGACCTTGACCTTTGACCCTTGACCACCAAAACCTAGTCAATTCATCTTTGGCTCCAAGTGAATGTCCACGATAATGGGACAGACGGATAACCCAAAAACAATATACATGGTTGTCGCCTGAGTGGAGGAATAATAAAACATTGTAATATCATGTACTCATGTTATCTGAGAATCAAACCTATTCATAGCTTTGTCAAAAGTTAAAATACCAAATTTTAATGTTATTTATAAAAAGGAAATATATTGGCTACTGTAAACCATTTTATCCACATTCTTAATGGGCAGTTTTCCACAACACTGATTGTTATGATTTGGGTAAATATTTTACTTTAGTAGAACATACTCCTTGATTGCTGTAACCAGGAGCTTTGAACATGCATTTTCCATAATTGGACCTATAAGGCATGGTTGTGTTTCTTTCAGTTAATGTCTTAAAGGCTCCTGCTGTTCAAGTCATTGACTGATTGTTGTCAGTGGGTGACATTGTTTTACAATGGAACTTCTCTCACGACAAGAACTAATCATTTCCAGGTGTAGTCCAGCTTTGTGTCTGTAATGTCAATGTTTGTTCGGCATGACTTCAGAAGACTGATACTGAAGTAGTATAGAGCAACGACAAGAGCTTCCAGGCCAAATGGCTGTAATGATTTCTAACCCTTGTTTTCATTCAGTCCATTCAGCAACAACTTGGTGGAGCCAAGAGAAATCCATTACCTTCAAACGAAATTGATTGTGTTCTGAGAAAAAAGACAATCTGTCTCATCATTGGCTGGATAAGCAACGCAAAACATGCACAAATGAAAACACACAATGAAGACATTTTACTACTCAAGCAGAAACTGGGTCTTTTGATATTATCAGGATTGCGTCTTTTTTGAGTAACGTTGAAAGGAGAAGAAAAGGAAATGAATAACTGCAGTTCTGTATACACTAACAAATTATATAGCATTTGTCCATATTCCCAGTCGGACCATACATTGGTTCACTGGTTGTTCAAATAGCTGCTAAAAACTCCTCCACGCAGCCTCAGTCACTGATGTTGGATTTGATAAAGTGTTTTGATCATCAAGGCGGCACGTTATGGTACTCTCCGGGTACTCTGGCTTCCTCCCACAGTCCAAAGACATGCAGGTTTATGGTAATTGGTGACTCTAAATTGCCCACAGGTGTGAATGTGAGTGTGGCTGGTTGTTTGTCTCTGCATATCAGCCCTATATGTCAGACTGGCGACCTGTCTAGGGTGTACTCTGCCCTCGCCCAATGTCCCCCCGTGACCCTATGAAAATAAGCAGTATGGATAATGGATGGATTTTGATCATTAGGGACATGAACAAACATCATAACAGTTTTATATGCACTGCATACATACATAGATGCTAGGTGACACATCCTTTCAGACGACCTCAAAAGTCAGTCAACTGCAAGATGAAGCACCTTGAGAAACCACACATAAACCCATCCAGGTAATTAGAAACTCTTTTCTTATAACTATCCAAAGCACATGTCTCTCAATGATTTGGCGATGTCTGCCAAAAATGTGAAAATTAAAAAATATATGTGTAAAGTTCTCTCTATAAGAGCTCAACATCGAATGCCACAAAAACACCAAACCTTGTCAACACTGTAATAACAAGACAATTTTCCACCTGTTTATGCATCTCACTTGCCAAAGTCTCGATCTGTATTATTTGTCCCATTTTTCATTGCAGCATGTCTGGCCTAGAAGTAGTCAATCATTTGATTATTAAATATGTGACTTTTCTTTTCCAATCAACAGAAAAATGACAGTAGTTCATTTGCCAAAAGAGAAATGCCTAATAATTGATGTTTGTTTGATAATTGAGTTTATTCATCTGAACTTGAGTTTGTCCTTCCTTCCTCTTACCATCTTACATTGCTTTCCTACTTGGGCAAGAATTGTGCGATTGCACTATGAGAATAGTTTTTTTTGTTTGTTTTTTTCCCACCAGTCTTTCAGGTTCATTAGCAGAAAACTTACATCTTCTTTTTCACTTTTGTTCTTCTCAGGCATGTCATAAACATCCCAGCCTTGCATCTTAATTAGCAACAGTGGCTTCAGATGAATTCATCTGTGAAACTGCTCACTGACATCACTGGTTAATCTCAAAAAGTGCGGTGACACAAAGTTTTACTGCCATGACAGTAATTTGCAGTAAGCCTTCAGAATGAACTTGGAATCGTGATAATGATTTCTTCACAAATTCCTTCCCCAGAAGCAAGAAAAGATCATCTGGAGAAGACACAACTCTTAACATAGTACAGTGCAAAGTATTGGCTTATTCATTTTCTTTTTCTTCTTCTGTAAGTATGTGTGTGTATAGAGAGGGAGGAGTGGATATTTCTCTCCATAAACTGTAAATAAAGATGGACGTTGCCTCCTTGACGTTTGTGAAGAGCGGTTTTGAAGCTGAGAGTGAGCTGCTCTGCTGTCGCCCTCTTGGCAGTGCCTGACTCCGCCTCTAACTCCTGGCTAATCGAGGTGGGGTGTATGTGGAGCCGAGACTTTGGTGGATGCCAGTTTGTGGCAAGCATATGCTCCCTGACCTGTTACTGAAAGTGACACACCCTGATTTATGCAGAACTTTTTTGTACCTGGCTGTAAACATGTTTCGTTCTGCTGTAAAATTGGACATTTTAACATGGGAGTGAGAGATTGACTCACTGTTGGAGCCAGATTCAAGTGGTCACTAGAGGAACTACAGTTTTTGGTACTTCTGTGTCAGCTTCATTTTTCAGCCCCAGAGGTTGGCAAGCAGTGTTTGACCAGGTAAAGCTAAAAAATAGACATCACTTCCACTTCAATATCGTTCTAAATTATATCTGTCTTTACATCTAAGAACAGTGTTCTGTTCCATAAAGGATCTGATATTTTAGGGAGGAGCGGTGCAAGGACCCTTTTGAAACTGTTATGTTTATTATTATTATTCTCATCCACAAAAAGGTATCTCATTATTGAGGAGCTGAAAGTTCACAGTTCTCAGATGTATTGAAAATGTATATGTTTTATTGGTCTTGTGCATGGCTGTAACAAAACGGCGTGATAACGCCCTTGCACTACGTTTCAATGACAAGTATGAAATTTGGAAGCCACATGTAACATCCCAGAACCTTACAAAAAAGCCTCAGGGGCCATCCCATAAACCCAGCGGGAAGTCAGCCATATTGAATGCTGTGCAATTTTGCTGCAGTTTTTGCCATTTACAGGTGTTTAACGAACAAAATATGTCTCAAACTTGGTCATCTTAAATAAAATACCTTAACAAAAGAAATGTGTTAAGTTTGTTAAGGTTGACCCCCTACTCCCCCCACTCCCCTACAGATGCCACAAGAGAACCTCCCTTGGGGTCATTACAAAGCCCAATGATGTCACTTTGTTTGTTACTTTGTTTCACCCCTGGCTATTGTAATGACACTCCTCTGTGGTGTCATCGAACACCACTTATCCCCCACCTACAGTGCTGTCCTTTCATCCCTTCCCAGATATTTACATTTGGCCTCAGGTGACTCAAACAACTCAAACAACTGCCACTGCAACAGCCAGGTGCACCAATGAATCAAGTCACATCAATGGCTTTGACAACACCCCACAGAGGGATGGAGTTGGGTCCCCCCACCAGTTAGTCAGAACTGAAGAAACCTTTTGAATGAGAGCTGAAACATGTTCAAGTATCTACAATAGAGTGTCGTTGACCTCGATTCAAAGTTTCTTGGACAAAGATTTTAAAAAGTCCTTGTGGAAACTAAATGAACTGCTTGACAATAAGTGTGGTAATGTAAATGTGTTTGCATGGCTAACAATCCGTATTTTCATGCAGCCTTACTGGCTCAACCAGCAAATGTGTTGACTTTTATTGGTGTATTAGCTTTTCAGCAGTGGTGGTGAGAGATTGTAAAACTTGTTTTTTGGCGCATGTGGCAGCCAGACCCACAGGCACATTGTTCTCGGGTTGTCCATCCGTACGTAAGTCCGTCCATCCCATTCTCATGGACATGATATTTCAGTAACGCCTTGAAATTTCAAATTTGGCACAAACATGCATTAGGACTCAAGTATGAATTGATGAAATTTGGGGTTAAAGGTCAAAGGTCAGTGTCACAGTGACCTCACAAAACATAATTTTGGCCTTGTTAATGCAATATCTCAAGAACTCCTCAAGGGAATCCCTGCACATTTGGCGCAAATGTCCACTGAGACTCAAGGATGAACACAAAACACTTCTTAGCCAAAACTGTTCACACAGCAATTATGACAAAATGTCACACAAATGGTTAATATTTCATACCACTCTGGATAATCAGGGATGTAATCTGAAACTAGTCTGAGTGGTGGAAGCATACAACCACGAGGTTGTAATTCTAGTTTCTCTTGTCACTATTAGTCATTGTCCTGTCATTATTTGATGTTAATATGGCACCTTTAGTTTCTAGCATGCTTGTTTCATTGGTTCTTTATTGTTACCTTTCTAGATAGGGAGATACAGGGAGAACATCTCTGTTTTGGGTGGATGATATGGTTTGTGTTCATCAGGCCTCCAGTGTTCACCCTTAAGTTTGAGGCCATAGTACTCAGCCTGAAAACACTGCAGTTCAAGTACGGTGGTTTTGTTCAGGAGTGAGGGGGGGGTTGGAGCATGACATCAGCAGGCCTACGGGTGCACTGTCAGGATTAGTGGTGGAAAATTGATACATATTCATACGGTACTGATCATGTTCTCTCTGACCTTTTACATCTTTTTCCTCGAGAGTCTGATCATAAATTGCGACATGGTGGCCTCTCTTGACACATCGTTGACACAAGAATCTGAAAGTGAAGACTTCATTTTCCATTCTCATGTTCGATTCTGTAAAGAATGTGCTGGAAAGATTTTATTCCCAAGTAACAGAGCATGTTGTGAAAAATCCGCCACAGTGTGCTGTGCCTACAGGCTAGTCAAACAGACAGTTTTAAATACTGGATTTAAATGATGAAAGGACAGAGAGAGCAGCACAGGGAGCCCTCCACATTTCCATGTCTATTTTTCTCTTAATATATCCCTCTTACACACATGCCTACATACACACACACACACACACACACACACACACACACACACAACACACACACACACACACACACACACACACACAGTCTAACAGCCAGTCTCTTTGTGTAAGATTTCTTGACTCTGTGTAAGTATAGTGCACGGTGTGTGTATGTGTGTGTGTGTGTGTGTGTGTGTGTGTGAGCTGATGTTAGTGATAATAATTGATTTGACAGAGTCTAGAAGTTAGCTGTCAGTTAAAGTGAGAGTAAGGCTGAATGAATGAACACACACACACACACACACACACACACACACATACATATATACACAGTGTTCAGCTTGCCCTCATCTTCATGACATCTGACAGACACACACACACACACACATACACACACGCACACACACATTTGTGTTTCCATGACAGCAGAATACACTACATTGATTTACACTGACATTCTGGAGACTTACCCTAACCGTCACCATAAGGAAGCCCATAATTTGACTGTGTAAACAGACGTAGGTCCCCACAACATAAGTAATACCTGGACCACACACACACACACACACACACACACACACACACACACACACTAGCTGAATAGATGAAGTAGAGATACGTGCAGAAATAAGAAGCTACATTATCTGGACAAGCTCAACCTGATTACATCATTAGTTTACTGCACAGCTGAAGTTTACTGTCTGCAGAGGGACGATCCAAAGACACTCAGGAACTTTAAAGTTTCTCCAGACATGTTTTAAACTTTGTAAAAATCATTCGCTATGATTAATATTTTGTTTAACTTGGTTTTCACACATGACAAGTGAAAATAATAAAAAATAAAAAAACTGGTCTGAAGCTCATCTCCTCAAACTTTCTCATTGAGAAATCTGGATCAGACCTTGTGCCCCGCCCACCACCGCTGCTTGTAGTATGTTGCCAGGTGAAAGAGCAGAGACTATCAAGATGGTTAGAGAACCACTGGACAGACTCAGCCACATTTTTGAGTCTCAGTCAGACCCAGACTCTGCAACCAGGAGTCGTATCAGAACAGTGAGCTAGACAGGGTTACAAGGTTTTTATGGAGGTATTTTTTGTGCAAAACAACGGAGGACCTGTGACAGTGGAATTAGTAGTAGTTGTATAAAATAGTCACATGTGTATCAGTTAAATTGAGGTCATAGAGAAAAGATGCCCTCGGAGTTGTATACACAAACACAAACACAACAGTTACACCCTCTCAGATTCTTCACTGCAGGTGCACAAATGCTGTTTTACGACTCACAAATTAAGAAACTCGTACACTCACATCTTTGCTAAATACATTCACACAGCCGCATCAAATAATGTGAAGTCATGGACAGAATTTGCACATCTGCAAATCAGAGTGTGAATTCATGCAATGAGAGTTGCACATCTGTAAAATATTTTCTCACAAATACTTTTTTTTCTTGGATATTTTTTATTGCACAAACACAAGTCAATGACTATAACTGCTTGAATCTTCTGCTACGAGTCTCAAATGGCAAGTTCTGCACGCGCTGATTTTTGCACCAAATGTCTCTGTGAAATGTGGAGCAAAAGTGATTTGTACCTGTGGCCCCTCAAGCCACGCCCACCTCTTACGTAGAGGCTGCATTGGCTGCAGGATCAACGTCGCCGCCATGTCGGTTGGACCGGGGGCCCCTTGGCATAGTGTTCAGAGGACTGGACTGCACTACATGTAGTTTTGCATTTCAATATCGTTGCTCTAATATTTATTTTATTATAATTGTTATTATATTATTGTGTCCTGCGAACAGCCAGCCAGAGCAGCAGACCTCAAATTTACTGATACACATATGTGACTATTTTATACAACTGCTAATTCCACTGTCACAGGTGCTCTGTTGTTTTGCACCAAAAATACCTTCATAGGTTTTGGGTTTATATTGACACCATTGGTTGGTTCCATATGCTTATATGGTGTATGAAACCTTGTCTGAATCTGTTTTTATGACACTCTCATTGGTTCACTGCAGTCACAAGGTGGAAACACTCAGTCATGGTATTGCCTGCACGATATGTCTTGTATTATATGAAAAACACCATACGGATGTTAACAAGGGTTAAAAACTTGATTTTCATCAGAGGTGGTCTTTAAGCATGTTCCAAACTAGCAAGAACAGTAAGCCTGGCCTCCGGTGTTAAGTCGAATGAAATAGGTGCATGTATAATGAATACGTTTTCACATTGTGTATTGCATGTAAACAATGTTGCTGAGCGTGGGCAGATTTGAAGATGATGAGAACTTTTGCAAGTGGTCTGTGCTCTGAAGCTGCCAAGGTCACCTCGACTTCAGTCAGCTTTCATTTCAGATAGTAGAATGTTTTAGAATGAAGAACACACAGATAAAATAAAAAATAAAATCAAAGTTATATTCACCTCTAGACACCTCTCTTGAAAAACAAACTTTTCCACTAAAACCACATTAATTTATGAATGTATTTTTTTTACTAATCAAAATGCAGAGTCAGACATAACAGTATAAAAAAAAAGTCTATTAAAAAAAAAAAACGTGCTGTATAAAAGTGAATGGCCAAAGGTCTTTTTAATTTGGTGTGATAATATTTACTTTCATTTTGTTTTCAGTAGGTCTGTAAGGTTGAATAATTTAGAAGCCCACAGTGCTTGTTTAGGCCAGGTTTGAAATCCCGGCTGTGTGTTGTGTAAAATGACTTGTGGTGGGAAGAAAAGTGCCGACGACTAAAGCAGCTCTCACTCTCATTTAACATCTAATTTGTTCTCTTCCAGCTCAATACCCTTTAAAGACTGTTAAACACATTTCATTTTTCTTGATTGCTAACCATTGATGCTAATTTTAGCAAAATATGTCAGTTAGTATATGTTGAAAAGTTAAATTATGCTTCATTGAACTGTGCTAGAGTAACATAAACGGTATGTAGCTTTTACATTTGGTTTTAATGTACAGTATATTTATATATAATTACAATAAAGTGCTGAATTTTACAGAATGAAATAAAAAGTGTTGCTTGACTTTTCTTCTTTACGGTTAACTCCAACAGTCTCTACCATTTTTATAATAAACAATCTCAGCACAGCTTCACAGTGTTAGCTTTAAAACATCCTTTTCCATCTCTTTCTTTCCCTCCTCCATCCCACTTTCTTCACTTATTTCTCTGACATCATCGCTCCCCTGTGTGAATAGAGTTGCACTGATTGGCTGAGTAGCATCACGTGACCAGTGTGGTGAAGGCTAGAAAAGCTGTGCTGGTTAAAAGAGAAACGTTCTGTCAAAATAATAACTCTCGATACATTTTGGAGATGTTTTGTTGTGTCATACGTCCAGGTCTGGATAGGACGGCATCTGGGTCCAGGCCAGCGGTCCGCCTCTTAGTGGCCTCTGCTGGGAATTTTTTTTCAAATACAACCTTCAGACATGAATTAAAGGAAGTGGTGCGATCACTGGGCTGCGATTTTATCAAGAACTACTTCCCCCCGACACTGTCTCAGTCCGCCTCCGAGCCCAGAGGTCGGCTTGGTGGCTTGTAGTGGCAGCAGAACACCGGCTGCACAAAGCAGCTCGCAGTGTGAACGCATGGAAGTGTGAGAATGTGAAGCGGGACAGCTCTACAACTGAGCGTGGATCTCTGCTCACTTCCCCTTAATAAATAGAAAATTGAAAAAGAATCCCTTATGCACACCATCACACACACTCACACTCACTCACACACACACACACACACACACACACACACACACACACAGATGCAGATAGAGGCTGCTGTGGAGCTGTCACTGCCTCCTCCTCTTCCTCCCTGCTCCTCTCTTTCCTCCATGTCTTTCTGTCCCGTCTTTCATTTGTTCCCTGTAGAGTTTTCCATTGGTTATTCTTGTTCTCTCGCTCTCTTATTCTTTCTATTCACTGTCTGTGTCCCTCATTCCCCCTCTCAGTTTTCCTCTCTCTGTGTGTTTGCCTCCATGTTTCTCTCTTGGTGACAGGGTTCAGTAGAGCGTATTCTCACTGGCCACTGTAACACTCCAGTAATCCAGGGAATTCACACATATATACACACACTATAAAAGAAAGTCTGGATGCACCCCTGTCAGTTCCACCTCCTTGTCATTGGCTGCGTGTGTGTGTGTGTGTGTGTGTGTGTGTGTGTGTGTGTGTGTGTGTGTGTGCGCACACATGGTGTCATCAGTTTTTGGGGGGGTACCTCATTTAAAATAGTGTTTTTATCATTATGTAAATGACATCAGGAGAGCAGCCTCATCTGTTCTGATTGGCTGCTGCTTCCACATCCCTGCATGTGTGTGTGTGCGTGAGTGTGGCTTCAAAATGAGCCAATCAACAATAATTGTTTCCTGTGTGTCTGTCTCTCATCTTGTCCGTTGAGAGGCGATGTCAAAAAGTCACTGTTAATTTGATACATCCTCCCTCTGTGTGTGTGTTTTTTTTTTATCCCTTTATCCAGAAGCATCACTGACAGTGTTAAAACAGACCAGGCCACACACACACACACAACTCTAAATGTGGACATATATAACCCCCCCCACAGCTGAACTGACCTGTGTCCTTTAAGCTTCATCCTGCAAACTGACTTTAATCTTGTCTTTATTTGTTCTTCATTTTATAATTAAAGGGGCACTCCACTGATGTTGCACATCGATGCCAGTTCACCTTTCATTAAAGGTACTGCCATAATGTAGCTGTCTAAAGTCCACAGAGATGTATTATATGACATATGTTCCTATATCGAGACTGATGTTGCCACATATATACACTCTCTGGATATATGAAGATATAAGTTTATAACATATATGAAATACCCATATTAAAATTTGTATATCTCCATACAGTATATCAAAAATATATTTATACTAATTTTTTACATAGTATTATGTATTGATGATAGTATATATTTAATTTATATATGGAAGTTTAACAACATACTTGCTTACAACATTCTTCTACATGTTTTTCTTATTAATTTTAAACATTTGCGTCTATATTCTTGGGCGATTTATTGGATTTGGGACACTGTATATAACATCAGCATATATTGACAGGCTTTGGGGTGGATATATCTACGTAACATATGACTGCAATACAAACACACATACATAAACGTATCTCTTTATATGGGCTGGTAATACTGTATATGTCATGAATGTTGAATGTATGTTATATGAAATTGTTCCATTTTTGAATTTTAGTTTTTAGTATATTTTTTAGTTTTTAGTTTTCAGTTTTTAGGTTTTATTTGTTTATTTAATAAAGACAATATAATTTAACATTGTTCATTGTGTTCATAGCTGTTGCTAATTTTCAACTATTGTCCCAAGTTGAAAGTAGAGTAAAATACTATATTGAATTGAAGGTGACAGTCTAAGGAGAGACAACAACGGCAAGAATAAAACAAACACACAGACAAAACATTTGATAATATCATAAAATTACCTAAAAAAATACAAATGAGCAGTCTAAAGAGAGACAACACAGCACAACAAGCAGACAATTAGTCAAAGAAAAAGAATTAATACATAGTTAAATATATGTACATATATAACATTTGCATATGGATTCTGAGGCTGTTCAAGCGACATCAAGCAGGTATCTTGGCTCGGCCTTAAAGACTGAAGCTTATATTTGTTCGAGAAAAACTGTGTTAGACTCTGTCATTTGAAAAGTTTTCCGATGTGTGGAGAGGTTAAAGTTTCCAGTACTTTATAGCAAAAAACGAATCATTTTAGAGAGTCGGAAAAAATGAACATAATCCTGATTCCACCGATGAAAACAACATCACAAGGTTGAAAGCCCACTGGTGACCCACTGGTTGAGAAGAACTGTGCCACTGAATTGCATTAGGGGGAACGGCTCAAAGGTTGCCTGCTGCTGCTTCAGTTTTGATTATTCTTTTTCTATTCTTTCTTTTCTGACTTATAGATGTGCGGCACTAAATTACAAAATTACAGTGTGCTGATATTCATAATCTATATATACATCCTTAATGCTGCCTTTCTATTATTGATTCTGTTGGTTTTTGTATGTTCAGACATGCAAAGCAGAAAAAAATTCAAAGCATGTCCAGGAGTATTGTTTCCCTCTTAATATTTCAGCCTGTCTGTCTTTATCAGTGCTCCTCTGAAGGAATGCCCTACTGTGTGTGTGTGCATAAGTGTGTGTGAGAGTGTGCACAGGTCAACTTTGGTTGATGAGATGGCCTGTGTTTGGCCATTCAAAACTCATCCAAGTTGGCTGCAAGAATACAGAACAGAAAGAGAACAGAACAGGTGTTATTACCATGGTTTCAGATGCCAAAGAGGGCACAGTCACACTCGTCAGGTATGTAGTATCTACTTTAGATTATGATATTTTAAATGAATGAACTGAAATCTCACATTTAAAGTATTCAGACACTTGGTGGTGATGTGTTTCCTTTGCTTTAATTATCCTTGAGATGTGATTGGACATACTGTGGTTTAGAAAGGCACACATCTGTGCATACAATGTCTCACAATTCATGCAGGATGTCAGAACAAAAAAAAAACAAACAATAAAGTATAAGGAACTCTCAGTAGACCTCTGTGATAAAATGGCATAGGTCAGGGCAACGGAGCGAGTTTGGAACCAGGACTCTTCCTTGAGTCACTCTGACAGAGATTCATGTCCTCAGCAGAGATTGGAGAACCTGCTGGAAGGAGCAGAACTAAATCAATCAAATTAATTAGAGTGGCCGGAAGGAAGCCATGAGTAAAAGTCACTCGCTTGGAGTAGGCGACACTTAAAGAGCGCTGGGAAAAAAAGAAGAAGAGAGAAAAACTGAAGCATTTATAAGACCTCCAGGCACCATTTCTGACTCATCACCTGGCTAATACCATCCCTATGGTGAGGCATGGCAGCATCAGGCTATGCTGGGAGACTGGTCAGAACTGAGGGAAGGATGAATGCAGCCAAATACTGAGAAGTCCTTGAAGAAAACCTCCTCTTGAGTGTGCACGACCTGAGACCGGAGCGACGGTTCACCTTTCAGCATAACAATGACCCAAAGCCAAGACAACGCTGCACTGTCCTCAGGACAAGTCTCTGACCGTCCTTGAGAGGCAAAAGCTCAGACTTAAACCTTATAGATTAATTGTGGAGGGACCTGAATATGGCAGTTCCCCTCCTATCTGGCTTTGGAGAATCTGCCAGCAAGAAATGGATTACCTGTCCAGGTGTGTAAAGCTTGTAGAGACTTTCCCAAAAGATGTGCTCAATTTTCCATAATAGGAATAAGAAAGGCACTTCCTGAAAGTACTATCAGTACAGGAATAATGAGAGTAACAATTTTGAAGTGGCTGCCCCCCCCCCCCCCCCCCCTCTCTCTCTCACACACACACACACACACACACACACACACACACAAACACACACACACACACAGACAGAAACACACTGACATGTATCTGCCTCTTCCTTCATCAGTTTTTCTTTTCCTCCATTTACCTGACCCCACTCACCATTTCGATCTCTGGTTATTCCTCCTCTGCTTTTTTTCTCCACTCTTTCTTTATCAGATCTTTACAGCCTCTGTTCCTCTGCCCCACCCTCCCTATTTTTATCAATTCTTTTTTTTCTGATCGCACTGCGAAGATTATTAATCAAGTTTTTAAACAATTTTTTCACTCATCTCAATCTCTTAATCTATTTATCTACAGAACCATTTAAGAGGGTCTTTTGAGAGAAAATGTTGAAATAGTTATGATAAAGACATTGTAATTCTTTTTCAAATATAATCAGTCTTATAAATGGCAATACAACTTCTATATGCCAATACAAATTATGACCTTTCCTCTCAACTTCTGATGGCTGAGAGGACAGTTTACACAGGATAACTGAAAATGAACTGGGGGTTAAACCGGGTCACGTTCAGTTTTTTTGTGATTGTTCATATTCACACACGTGTTTGGGTGAGTGTGAATAAGGTATACGCTATTTAAATGCATGACACAATCACGTTTCTATGAATCCTTTAAAGGTGAAATGCTTGAGAATCAGCCTCCTCACACTATGACCACATCCAGCTGTCTGTTCCTCATATTTTGCTTGTGTTCATTAATATTTTTAGGCGTTCACAATGAAAGCTTTTAGCAAAGCAATATCTCTCTTTCCCTGCCAACACCTGGAAATGGAACACACTCACTCCAATCCATTAATTAACATGCAATGGAATCATTATCTCGCTGCTCCAGCACAGACAAAACTGGCATTGGAAAAGAATTGCCCATTCCAAAACATTTATGAGCCACCACATCAAGGTTACACTAATAACGTGTGCTGTGTTGCCATCCTGTGGAGTTCAGAGGAGGGGGAAAAAAAAAACACAACATACTGCAGTTGTTCATGATAAACTGGATGAGGACATGAATTTAGCAGAGTGATGTTGTCTCACAGCTACAGTATGTGCTGCACATTACTGCACTCTAATCAAGAGCGAACTGTTTGACTATGATGTATTAGAAGTTATCCAGGACTTTCATTATCCTATGTATGGAATATCCCCGACTCAACGTGATCATACCTATACATATTTTAGCAGCATTTAGGGTGTGTCCATGTCACTTTTGCTGTTTTAACAGCAGAAAAAAAAAAACACTCAATGCACCAGGTGCACGGTTCAAGTTCTTCATGAATCATGGGAGTGTTTTGGGTGTAATATGCAAATAAACCAATCACAGTGCCATCTCCCATTCCCTTTAACAGCCAGGCGCACTTGCACCTTGGCCCGTTGTTGTTATAACAGCGCAGTGTTCAGCACGGAATTAAAGTCTGTTTGATCACATATTGTGACTGACCAGTGAGCTCAGTCCTCACACAGGCAGCAGCTCTGTGTCCTGACGGGCAAAGAAGGGTCGAGAGAATGAACGATCTACAGAGAAGTAACCAAACAGGTTGCTGGACATCTTCCATTTTATATGATGAGAAGTGTCAATAAAGTCGAGGCTTAAACCTAAAGGCGATTTTATGTGATGTCGCCCTTTTATTACTTTTACTGTGTTTTTATTTGTATTGTGTTTGTGTGTGTGTGTGTGTGTGTATATGTGTCTATACAGCATCTGCTCCTTCTAACTGTCCTTATTTATAATGAAGCATATTGTTTGTCCTCCCTCTGTAACTCTACCATATGTCTGTCCTGCTCTTGACCATCATCACTTTTGATTCATTTATCAAATTACTTTGTAAAGTCTGTTTCTAAAAGGTGCTGTATAAATAAAGTTATCATTATTATTATCACTATAAATCTTTCGTCATCATGAAACTGAACAAATTTACCTGATGAATTGGAAACACTGTGGTGGATTTAACATAAAGCTTCTCTGCAAATCCTCATTTATGTCCATGACACATGGCAACATTATTCAAGAAACAATAAGTCACAAAGAAGCTCTGACCTTCTGAGGCTGTATTGTACTGTTCAACGTGACTAATCTAAACATCTAAGCTCATTGTCTTCTGCTCACTCTGCTTGTGCGTAACAGGCAGAGCGCACTTGTGTGTTTGTGCACCTGCCTGTGTAGGGTGCTCAGATAAGCACAAGTGTATTTGCTATTTAAACAATGTGGGCACTGGATGGGAAAATGACACCTGCATCCATTTGACACTAGCAAAGACACTTGCGTTGTGCTTAGCACTGGGTGTAAAATGCGTCTTTTACAATCTGTTACAGAACTACAATGTCAGAATCATTTATCATATTTCATCAGGTAAGAAATGAGTTTGACTGGCACTCGGGAAATGTAAAGACCAGGTTCCTATTTCTGGTATATCAAATGTGATACCTGTCCAGGTGCTCTGAAATGTTAAAGCAGCCTGTTCATGGCCACTTCATAACAGTCTTATGAGATGCAAATCTGGACAAGAGTCAGGACAAAGCTGTAAGAAGATGAGTTTGAAAGCTAAGACTGGTGTTGTTGAAGCACTGTGATGATCTGAGCTAAATGCTAACATCATCACAATGACATTATCTCTGTGATTTGCAGCAGGGATCACAGATTTATCAGAATGAATTTCCCATCCAATAATCTGGATAGAAAAATTTCTTCCTGCTGGTGAGATTCACAAAGGTTATGAGTATCTGTGCCAAAACAGACTGACACTGCCATCCCATAGATACAGTGGCCCAGACGGGTCAGCACAATGCAGAAGCCACAACACGAATGCAAATTTAGCCACAACAAAGTGAGCAGCGGCCCACACACAAACAATGCCCAAAAAGATAGCTAAAAAACCTGGAAGAATATGGGATTTGGGCATTTTGACAAGTAAGTGAAGTTGCTAGAAATGGATTAATATCACCATGTGATTGTAACAAATATTTATATTTTCTTATTTATGTACTTTTGTCATACTTTTTTTATTCTCATATTTATTGTTATAGTAATAGTATAGACGGGACACTGCTCACTTCCAATGTGGCTTAATTTGTATTTGTGTTGTGGCTTTTAAATTATTGTTGTGGCTTTGGAATTTGTGTTTTGGCTTTTGCATTGTGCTGACACATCTGGGCCACAGTACTCAGAGGATAAAAAAGGTATAATCAAGTTCGTGCACAAGTCCAATCAAGGTCACACCTCACGTAAGAAACACTGAATGCTCACATAGAGAGTGATAAGTAACTGTGATTACAATAAGCCTAAAACAGGCGTGTCAGCACGGTTGACATTGTGGACAGAAAGATGACTTGTGATGACTGTATGACATAATTTACACCTGGCTAACTGTGCCTGAGATACGATCACTATGTGAGCTGCACTACCTGCAGAAGTGGTCTGTTAAAACCAAACACATTATGATTGCGTGCCACATGAATTTACACCTTATATTTAAAAATGCCGCCTCTTATCAAGAGGAGACGTCCAGATACGGAGACACATCCTGTGCAAATGGAGTGTTACTTATCCAAATACATGTGTTTCTAACAGGAACTCTACTCCATCGTACTCTCCGTCATACACACAGGTTAAAATTAGAAAGGCCTCTGTCAAGTGTCTTTCAGTGCACATAAGACGACTTACTGCCATTATTTCTATTCAGCCTGGCAGTTTATAATTTTAGGTGTTGTTCTATCTACTAATCTTTAAAAATCAAGAGACATCAACATCATTCATTTTATTCCTCTCTTATAATGGCTTTAATTGGGACAAACGTTTAAATTAAATTCATGTATTTTCATAATGAACAACTGCCATTAGTGCACCATTAGGATAATAATTAGAGTCGACTGGTGACACCCAAGTGTGTGTTACATATTTCTGATTAAAAGATGATTTATAAGAGTCAAATTTTTCTTCTTTAATTTTCACACTGAATGGCCACTTTTCAATTTGATGGCAATGTCAATCATAGTCATGTCACCACAGTCCTTCTGTTTTATGACACTCTGTAGACTCTTTTATTAATAGTTTCTGTCTGTGTGTATGTATATCTCCTTGCTGATATTGTAAGGATGTAAAAAACGAAACTGTTTTTTCTTGTGTCTTCAATAAAGACATCATGGTTACAATATCTGCCATTTTTTTAAGGATGGCAGTGTCTGTCGGTCCACCACTTTGGTCCAGACTGATTTAACTCAACAAACTATTGGATGTATTGTCATTATGTTTTGTGAATCCATCCTTGGTTCACAGAAGTGCTGACATTTGCAGTTTAGAGTGAAATGTCTCAACAACTCTGTCTCAACTTTTTCATATCACAAATCATATGTCTATTCTTTTTCAGAGGTCTGTTGAGGAAGTGACAGAACCTTTGGAACTTTCTGTCATAACTTTTCAGAATAAAAGCTCACAATACCTTGAAATATATATTTCTGCTTTTATTTTGTAAGCAAAATTGCTAGAGAGGAAGTTATTCTCTAACTGTTGCTGCCATGATGGAGATGTATTTTAGCACCAGGCGCTGTGCACTGACTACAGTGCAGCCTGATGATATGTGACTATGTCTGTAATTCAGTATATGGTCACTAACTAGGCAATAATACCATCATGCATTGCTCTCACAATGACCCGAGTAGTGTCCATATTTTGCAGATGAGCTCACTGTAAAGTCCTTTACATAGGACTTCCTGAGACTGTCCTCCTGTAAGAAATGAGCCCATGGTTCGTCTGTGCAGCAGGTTATTATGACCCATAGTTAGGTTTTGTTGCTAGGCGACATCTAGTGGTCGTAGCAGTTATGACAGGAGCAAAGGGAAAAGTGCGGCGACGTACTATAAAGAGAGACAAAGTCCACATCAGGAGGAAGTTGTGGTGGATGGAAACACAGGAATATGACACAGTAGAGTAGTGTTCGATTCCCATATGAAACTAGCTGTTTATATTGTAACCATGACAATAAAAACTGTGTAATGTGGAGGAAGTACTTATTCTAACCCAAATCACAATCTTTTCCTAAACCTAACCAAGTAGTTTTAGTGCCTAAACCTAACCAAGCAGTGACTGTTTTTATAGTAGCCATGGCGACAAAGGTAGGTATGCTGCCGTTGGGACAATCCATGTGTTTAATATTGTAACTATGACAACCAAGGTCTGGTAGGCCTGCCAGCGTAGGGACGCTATTCCAGGAGAAATTCAGAAAAGGGTTGTTCATGCTGCTGGAAAAATATGAAGAAAAAAAAAAAAAATCACAATCTAATGCACAGATTACCATGATTGTTTTAAGTTATATCCATGCTCCCAGTAGAATGACATTTTTTTTTTTTTTTTTTTTATGGTGGAAAATCCATTGCTGTGTCCCACGTCCTCAGCTGCCTCCTTTGAACTCTGCATTTGAAGACGAAACGTGTCACTGTTTTTGACTGGGTCACAGCATCATGTCAAAGGCTCCACCAAATGTGACCTCATGAATTTGGAGGAGACAACACTGCATGCTGGTATAATCCACTCAGCCAGTCCTTGTCAACTCAGAAAGCCTCGCTATCATGTCACTGGCCACTGGCTAATAATCACATGACCTGTAATGAGAAAAGAGCCAATCCAAGATAGAATTAATGAAAGCCAGGCAATGAACGCTGCCATATCTTCATGTTAGCTGTTGGGACAGGCTGTTATCATTGTTACAGACACACTATCAAAGAAAAACTGAACTTTTTCCTGCAAAGTTATTCCTTTGTATTCTCATCAAAACACTTTTCTCTTTCTTTGTAACTTGCCCTTCTTTTAGACGAGAGAATATAGTCTCCCTTAAGCCAGACAAACCATGTTTCCTGCTGACTTCTAGAAACACATTTATAATGTGTTGAGGTAAAGTCAACTCAGGTCAATTTTATTTATACTTGGCCAAATCATTACAGAAGTTATCTAAGGGCACTTTTCATGCTGAGCAGATACCAATGGCCAATATACCTACCATATGTTTCTACCTTTGGGTCACTTCTAGTTGGGTGTGGCTTTGACTTATCCTCCTGTTTTCAACTGTTATCAAAGTCGTATCTTGTCCATATAATGCTTTGTCAAAGGCTTAATTGCGTTTTGCGACTGTGTGGTTCAGGGCCACCCTTCAACTGCACTTATTATCCTGGCACCTTAGATGCCCACTGCGACTGTGAAACAGACTTCTCTTTGAATCACCATCAAAGAGCACTCGTTCTCGTTCTCTAAAAAAATCAAGCCATTTCAAAGGGACGCGCTTCTCCATGTTCCATATGGAATGTCACTGGGTTTCTTTGTGGAAATGTTGGCAGGAAATATTGTCAAAGAAAGCAGGGCTTGTTTTAACAATGGCTAACCATTTGAGCCACATCAAAACCATATCTGTGTTTTCAATCATCTGTGTGTTGCCAAGCTGGCACTTCAGGACAGCATTGTATGTCTAGATATCAGAATAAAAGTGTGCTTTTTTGTGACCTACATCAAAGCTGTCCCACTCTTCTTCTCCAAAAACCGAGGAGTTTTAATGACAACTTTCTTGCTTGTGTGGTGCAGTGCCACGTCGAGACTCTCTGTAATTACTAATAGCAGATACAGAGTTCCAGGGGCACGATTCTCTGCCAATCTCACAGGCACCTCTCTGGGCACCGTGCACAATATCACACAGGCTTCTCATTTCAGATTCACATCAAAGTCACCAATCCCTGCTTCTTTCCCTGTGGTAAGTTTGGAATTTAGCTATGGCTTGAATGAAGACATTTATCAACATGTTTTAACCACTGAGTAGACATTTGAGCCAGATCAAAAACAGCTCAGTGTTTGGCATTGCCCATCAAAAGTGAACTGGTGCCTTGGTAGCCATTATGTGAGCTGTATCACACGGTTTCACTCTCCCTTCTGAAATCAAAGCTCCTCGTCTTTACTCCAACATGCACCCAATATGAACAAGAAGCCACATCCAGGTTTTTTCTTCTTTGTGTGTATACAGTAAATGTCTGCTTATACACAGTGGCTAATTCTGACATTGACACAAAGTATCGGACATATTCTCATAAAACTTTGACCGAAACCCCTGAAGAGATGACTTTCTGAGTGATCATGTTGAATATTATTATATTATTAATAGAAAGATTATTCTGGTTTTAAACCCATGGATTTCAGCAAGAATGTCAGTGGAAGAGGTCAAAGGACCGTGAAGAGGGAATTTAAGTAGCATGTCTAAGTTTTTCCTCCTCTCCTTCGCTTAACTTTCTTACTTTGTATTTTAATCTTCCGTCTTCTCTCATTCCCATCCAGCGCTCCAAAACATTTTTTTCCTGCATTCCTATTTTCTCGTGCCACGTTTTAACACAGCCATAGCCTAGGAGCAAGTGATATTCTAATGGTTGCTGGATGCCTGAATAACAACTGCTGATTGTTGGAAGCTAATCAGAGGAAAACAAAGCCAACAGAAAAATCTCTCTCTCTTTTTCTCTCTCTTTCTCTCTGTGTGAGTGTGTGTGTGTATGCATGTCTATTCCATTTTTGTTTGAAATCATTGTTGTGAGGACATTTTGGTTAAGATTAGAGTAAGGTTAAGGTTAAAGCTCTTTGTAAGTTTTTGCTATTGCTACATAGCAAACATTAGCATTAGCAGCTGTTTACTTACCAGTCTTGCCACGAGCTTCAGCCACAGATATATTTACAATACAAAAGGTTTTATTCCGTCACCTGAGCAGCTACTTCTTCAGGGCAGACTGGACGCTACAGAGACTCAGTATCGGAAAGTGACGTGACTTGTGACAGGACAGGAGTTAGCTCGTTAGCATGCTAACTTTAGTAGAAGTTTGTGTGTAGTAGTGTGTGTGTGTGTGTCATGGAAAACAACTGTTACGGTGTACCTATACCATTCATGCTGTCAGCCGCAAGTTGAACACAGGCTACGTTTGTGTGCGCTAAAGAAGGAGCATCAGGAGTTTTCATACAGGCAGGCGATTGGGCAGCCACTGACTGTCTGCCCACAAGTGACCACACTTTCAAGGAATAAAGTAGTTCCCTGTCTTTTTTATGCACCCAGCAGGAACAGATGAGCATCAATTGCATTACACACACAAGTACACACTAACACACACACACACACACACACACACACACACAAACACACACACTTCAGGTCACATGCTATTTTTTAATCACTGAGCATGAGGAGACTCTACAGGGATCAAATGTTGTGTGTCACTAATGAACAAAGTTTACTCGTTTTTCCCCTGTGAAACAAATTCAGATCAGACAGGACACAGCTCATTTGAAAGGATCCACTGTGGTCATAGTTATTCATGAATAAATGGAATAATAATGCTTCCTAGCTTCCCAGTGCAGCCATGGCACTGCGAAGGGATTTCTTCCTTTCAGTCCGTTCTGTTTCAGTTAGTCTGCGTTGTTTTATTCAGCGTCTACGCTCGAGGTCAGTCACAGGTCACCACAGTTCATTGTTTATCTCTAGCCTAATGAGCACACAGCTGCTGCCCTACCATCAGCAGTAACCATAGTAACCAAGGTTACAGCAGAGCAACACCGTAAAAAATTAATATTCATTTTTACAGAATTTTTCTATTTGACTATTTTACAGATTTTCTTGTATTTTTAAAATAAATGAAAATATCAATAGAATTACAAGAATAGACTGAATTTACATGTCTATTGTAAAATGACATGAAAAACCTATAACTGTGAATAACCATAAAATTTATTTTTTGATAAAATAAAAAAAGGATACATTTGCAATTTTTTATTGAATACTTTAATACTGTAAATACATTTCTAAAATTAAATATTATTAGTGGCAAGTAACTGTAAAAGAAGCATTGGTTCTGTAATTTTGTATATATTTTTTTTGTTAACAGATATTTTGTATAAATGTGTTTTTATCAGTGTATAATATTTATAAGAATTAGGAAACTGTCAAAATATTGAAAATGGTTTTATCAAAATACTGGAGGAGACTTTAATTACTGTCATTTTATTGTTTTTTCATTGTTTTATTAATGTAACTTATGATTCAAAATTTAGATTAACATAATGACGGACAAAAAAAAAATCCAACCACATGTAGAGGCTTGATCATGTGAGGACTTCTTGAATTCCTTTATTGTAAAACAGTGTAAAATAATTCAAAGGGTTAAATCTGAAGCCATTCTGCAGCCAAATTTCTATCTGAGTTTATATCAGGTGAATAAAAGTCAATCATCAGTGCAACTTGAAAGGCAAAAAACTGTCACACTTTGGAACCTACGCTCTGAACATCGGCAACGTTCATGGGGATGGGTTATTGATAGGAAGCAAGGTGGAAAGAACAACAAGAGCAACAAGACAGGCACCGCGGACGTGGGAGCAGCTACCAATGTGAAGGGAGGATAAAAGGACCATCCACACTCACAGCGTGGGCACAACAGTTACAATGCGATACTCAAGCTAGGTCGCATTAGCTTGCTAAGTATGACTATGACTTTGACTGTACTCCAGCTTGGCAAAAGTAGTAAATCTGTATGATATATCTGTATGTCATCTTGCATTCCGTTAACTCAAGTCCTTTATTAATACTCATTAAAACACAAACAATACTTTGCAATTACATTTAATCATAGAATTTGTACGTTAACATTAGGTTTTTGAACCCATAAACCCATTATCTGTGTTACAAAAGAGTTTGAATGTTTTTTATGGTAAATCCAATTTCTTGTATGTTTACATTGTGATGGCATCACTGTGCACATTTCTGATATGATGTGATGAGCCATGATTGGGCAGGAAACAGGCGGGGGAACTATCATCATTCCAGCATCATGTGTGACTGGATATTATACATCAAACTGTTTCTGATGCCTTTTCATCTTTTTTTTTTTTTTTTACATATTTTTTCATATTTCTGTTGTTGAACAGGCTGTTTTTCACGAAAAGGAGAGTGTTGGTGAACTCAAGTTCAAAATTACACGGAGCAAAGTCTACAAGACTTTCAGAGCAAGCAGCGGCCAGTGAGAAGGATTATTCTTACATGATGGCCAGGGTGGCAGATCTCTCCTCTGTGTCAGATTCAAAACAGAGTGAAGCGAACACATGTCATGGCTCCACATGACACACCTTCCAGGTCACAGATCATTTTATCAAACACAGCAGTTTTCACGTTTCAAGTAGTTGCATCATTACCAACACATGATGTACACACGTACACATGTACACACACACACACACACACACACACAGACACATTTATATACTGTATTTCAACCATTAATATTTTTACACAACCCTATTTTGTTGAGCTGTGAAAGTCATGCTCGTCCTGAAATGCATTTAAATGTGAACTATACAGATTAAATATAATTAAAATCTCTCCATGTTTCATCTACTTCTGCATGATCGATCAAATCCTGTCTGGATTCCTCTTGGGCCACAGTAGACATGTCTTACTTTGTTAAATGCACCTGATGGAATGAGATCTGAGCATCTGTGAGACCTAACATGAGAATTTTTGAAACAAATATACTGTTGAGTTATGATACAAGTTGTTTGCCTGACACACGAAGGGCACAGTCTTGTAAAGTGTACTGTGTGCACAGGTTAACTGTTACAGCTGACACTACACAACCCTCAGCCCTCCACTGTCTTCAATGACAAACAAAGTGGGAAAGTAAAATTGAAAATTCACACAATATTTTATACTAACTTCTATGTTTTGTCATCTGAGGACAGTTACTGACTGATGCAGATCCAAAATGCTATTGAAATAGAAACACTACAAGGTGAAAAAAGTTGTTCAGTCATGTTTTTATCACTTGAGAAACATCAACAAGGTTAAGTCTTTTATTTCTACAAAATATCTGGAGAAACTTATTCAGGCTTTTATTTCCTCCTGCCTTGATGACTGTGACTCTCTCTACACCTGCAATCAAAAATCAATCCACCAACTACAGTTAGATCAGAAATATTGCAGCTCCGCTCCGAACTCAGTCCAAAAAATGTGCTCACATCACCAAGCATCTCTACACTGGCTGCCTGTTTATCTTTTTTTAATTATATTTTTGGGCCTTTTATGCCTTTATTGACAGTGCAGCAGAGAGAGACAGGAAATGGGGAGGCAGAGAGAGGGGGAATGACATGCAGCAAAGGGCTGTCCGATGCGGGACTCGAACCAGGGCCGACTGCAGCGAGGACCTTAGCCTCTGCACATGGGGCGGATGCTCCACCAACTGAGCTATCGATGCCCCGGCTGCCTGTTTATCTAAGGATTGATTTTAAAATTATTTTAATTGCTTGGACACAGGCCGACCCCTACCTATATTTCTGGGCTTTTATCCCACTGTGAGCTGGAACATAGTCTGAGATCCTCTGGTAGTTCATTGCTGCTCATTCTAAGGTTGAGGTTGAAACAAAAGGAGACGGGGCCTTTGCTGCCAGGGCTCTAAACTTTGGAGAAACCTACAAGAGGAGATCAGACTCTCAGAGTCAGTTCACTTTCATCTTCTTCACTTCTTAAGAAACAATTAAAAAAAAGCTTTTATTGTGTAATGTCTTTTTAATAATATGTACATTTCACTTTGATTGTTTGGATGTTTTATATTTTAATTTTATATTGAACCACTTTGTTACTTGTACTGAAAAGTGCTACACAAATAAATAAATAATTTATAATAATAATAATAATAATAATAATAATAATAATAATAATAATAATAATAATAATAATAATGTGGTAAGGTGTTGTAATATAATATCTGCATAATAATGCAAGTAATTTTCTACATACAATTTTTTACATTTTAATCTTGGTGGTCAGAACAGATGAGAATATATAATAATACAAAAAAGCAGGAAACAAACTGAATTTAATGCATGATACACTTTATACAAATGACCTAGTTATTATGAAAAACATTTTATTCTGTGTAAAATATGACAGGGAATATTTAAAATAAATGCAGAGAACTTAACAGTGAACCCTGGCTGACTGGTTAACCCTAAGCACGCTCCTGGTCATGGAGGCCGACCAGAGCAGCCCATAAAATATCTTGATTGAAACTTGCCTCAGAGTTCTGATGTTGACAGCTGCTGACAGAAAGCAAGGCACTAAAGTGATCTTAGATTTTTTTGTCCCAGCTGTAGCTGATGTCAAAAATCTGATAAAGCCTTCATAGTCTGCGTTCCCTTTAAAAAGGGAAAGGAATTAAATGATAAATATTTGATTTCATTTCAATGGTTGTCCTGTGAAAAGCTGAGAAGGTGTAACTATGACTATACATCCTCCCTCCTGTAAAGCATCTTTATTAGATTCTTTTCTGGTCAACCAATATGACTTTAGTGTCATACTGAACTTAGGTGAAGAAAAAAGATAAAAAGTTAAATATTATTATAAGTTATTTAAGCTTTCTGTATGTAATAGCTTACTTAGAAAAGGTTAGGTTCCATTCACAATCTAAAGTTCTTTCTTTAAAAGCGTGGGTTTAGGGTTAGGTATTTATTTGTGATGGTTAAGGTGAGATGTTGTTACTCTGCCCTGGAAAAGAAGAGTTCGCTGTCAAAGAAAAATGTTGCTTTCAAAGTGAAAAAAAGAGAAATGACAATCGATGCAGTTGGTGCTTGATAGAGTCGTTTGATGGAGTGTGCTTCACCTTATTAAAACCCCTTCATACCTTCCTCTCTGCTAGACACTACTTAGCCTGGAGAGGATCTCAGAAGCACGCCGGTGTTCTCTGAAGAGGGTCTTTCCGATTACAGAGGAGAGAGAATTTAAGGGTGGGGGGGTTGAAGAAAAAAAAAGAAAAAAAAAACTAGGTCATCGTTTTTACTACGATCTCTCTTTTTTCCCTTCATTGTTGCTGAGCAGCTTTACACCCCCTGCTGTGACGAAGAAACCAGCGATTCCTATTGGCCAAGAGTTGGAGGCGACCTGCAGGCGTAGGGGATATTGGTATTGGATGAGTTGGGCAAACAGGACGTGATTGGAGGGGAAGCAGGAAGAGGAAGGGGGTGTGGTTGCAGAGAGGAGTAAGGCAGGGGTGACGCTCCCCTCCCGTTGAGTTACTATGGCACCCTGGGGAGAGTGTTGGGGGGTTGGAAAAGAGGGTGTGTGTGTGTGTATACGTGTAACTATGGAAGCAGGAATAGAATGGGGGGGAAATGGGGAATGTATCTTGAATTGTACTGACAGGAGAGACAAAGAGAGTGGATAGGAGAAAAACAGAGAGAGAGAGAGAGTGATCGGATAAAGAAAGAAAAATGGGGGTGAGTGGGCTAATCCCGTCTTTGCTAACAGTAGGAGCTGTGTGTGTGCGTGCATGAAATTGTGTGAAGTGGAGAATGTATCTTTCCTTGTACAGACCCCGATGGAAACTACTCAACATCCATATTTTGCCAAAAACATGGCCCCAAAGCCTTGAATTTTTGTCTCCAGAAACGGCTCAACACAGAGTCCACAGTCTGATCCATAATAAATCCATAATAAAATGGACAATTTTTGCACAGCAGAGTGTTGAATGAATCCCAGAGTACACACACTGCAGAGACTGTATGAAGCGAACACACTGGACTTTGCTTGACTTATCCACCATTGACCAAACAGCGACAGTTGTCCTCTATACACAGGAAACAATAGAGTGATGTTGTTTTGGAGCTTTCCATCCAGAGACTCTTCGGTTTTTATTGTACAGATATGAACTGCACATCCAGTGCCGGAGCCATGCCTCAATGCAGTGGTGTGCTCTTTATGTGGCCTGGTGGAACGTAAGGATGTGCGGCTCTAGGCGGCTGATGGGGGGTGGCTGCCGTATCAAACATTCGCCTGGGAGACCAGAGGTAGCAACAATCACTGACCTTAAATTTGACCCCAACCATAACCAATATTTAGGCATCAGCATGCTTTAATTTAGTCGCAAACAGTGTTTGAACCCCCTCCCCCACGCCTTTCATTCATTGAATTTGTCAGGGCTGTTTTTTGTAACTGTATGGCCATTTTGGAAATCTTTAAACACTGTTACCTTCAGATGTGTTTCAACAACCTGCCAGTTACATTTAAGTCAACATTTTTCTAAGGTCATATCTTATCAAACTTCTTTTTATGCGCCCTGCTGCATTCAGAGCAATAATTATCTACCTATAGGCAGATCCACAGGAGTCAGATCTTTTTAATAGAAATGCAGTTGTTTAATTCATGTGTTGTGCATTTATTTGCATTTGTTTTCTTTTCTATTCACCTCAGGAGAATTGATCACTTAGTATGAAATCAAGAGGTCATGCCTCCCCATGACTGCCATGTATTTACAATTCTTGTTTAACAAGAAGGTCATAAAACCCTTGAGTGTTTAAATTTCTTGGAATATTTAAAACATCAGCTGTTTCTTGTTTTGTTTGAGGGTTATTCCATCTTTCCCAGTAGATTGGTATGAAATCAATCCACAAAAAAAAAAGATGTCTTCAAGGGACCCATCTTAGAACGTGAGATCAGTGGTGCTGTTTAACCAACGCTGGGCTAAACCCTTGTTTTTGAGGTCTCATAATGGTGAGTCTTCAGCAAAGCAGATAACCATGGTAACTTAAACTGCACACCTAACCTGCTTTGATACTGGACATGTACAGGACAAAATAGCCAGGATACTGGATAAATACATTTTACTGCCGCAATTCCACCTCTAAAATCCAATATTAATGAAGAGCCAAGGATAAAGGAAGAGGATACAGGAAGGTTACTGAATAACCATTAAAAAAACAAGGGCTTTTCACAGAATAGGTGTTTTTCAGAGACTTTATTTTCCTTGATGATTTATTGTGTCAGAGATATAATAAATATTTGTAGCATTTCCAGGGCGTTCCCCCCCGTTCTACAAACTGTGCTTCTTTTAAATAGCACAAAGCTTACACCATCTGACAATGGTTATTAATAACGGATAAAATTTCACTTGGATATTAAGTGTGATGCAATTATCTTACAGGATTCATAGGAGTTATTACACCTGTATTCCATCACTGCAAACTCATTCTGCCAAGAAAGTATCTCCTCACAGCCTCAGTGAGGTGACCAGTCAAAACTGTGCACACTCTACCTTAATGTAGTCACAGTGATAAGCATTTTATTTAAACAGTCACCCACAATGCATGTCCACTATTCATTTCCTGCCTCAGAAGAAACATTGTTCCTTCCTTCTTTTTCATGACAGAAGACAAATAGAACTGTTGCATTCCTCTTTTCTGCCTGCTTTAATCATCTAAACCTGCAGTTTCTCCTTGAGGGAAAACTATGGTTCATTACAATTTCAGCTGTATTTTCACTACCTCTCATGACAGTAGTAACAAATCTCACTTAAATTCAACGCCTGTCCTGTATCATGCATCGCTCTTTTCCACCTTTCTGCTCTCCGCCTGGAGATCTTCACCTTTCTGCACTCCTTCCTGGCTGAACAAACACGAAGATTATTTTTATTGACAGTAAACAATGAAAATGAGCAGTATATAGGAAAAATATTTAAAAATCATTTCTATTGTAATCTTAAAAATATTGATCATTGACTTTCAATAACAGACTGAAGTGAAAATGCAGAATCCTGTATTTTCCTGCCTCAAACCTCTCAAACCTACTGCAGATCTTGCACAAAGAACCCTGCACCTGTTGAAGTCATTTTCCAATGCACAAGTACAGTCTCTACACACATCTGCACATGTGCGTAATGATGCATGCAATGCTGTAGCTGATCTCAGAGTGGTAGAAGCTGCATCAAAGGAACCTTAACAGGGGAACTTGTAGCTAGCTGTGGCTAGTCACGTGTAAAAGATCCCAGATATTTTCCAGAACTCGCCAGCTTTGCCCTCATGCTTAACAATCCCCAGCCTCTGCAAAAAGGACACGGCCACGCCCACAGAAATGACACATGAAATGAAGCTATAGATGCAACAGCTGGTAGTCCACCTAGCCGACTGTGGCCACAGGAAGCCTCAGAGATTAATTTGGTGAGTGCAGTGCAGAGGCCAGAGCAATGAAATTAAAATTGTAATGAACCATAGTTTTCTGTAAAGTAATTTAAAAATTGGGGAAAATGTATTATTATTTGTCCAAAATTTACCATTAATTTTCAATGATAGAAAAATAGAAATGAATGAAACTAAATATTGAATTGTTCTTTTTTAAATGAAACTTAATTCTTTATATATTTTGATTCAGTTGCTTGTGTGTCATTAAATTTAACATTTGTGTTCCACTGACTCAAATACTGCGTTATGCTCGCAATTCATGTGCATTAATTAATAGTAAGTTTATCGATTTAACTCTGTCACCATTTTCCCAACAATTTGTATCAGATGACATAATTCTTTCAAAGAAACTGGCGGGAATTTCTTATTATTCACATTTCCCCACAAACATGTACAAACTGCTACTTGCAGATGACAGACGTGACTAGGATAGGCCTGTTTAGTGAGACTGATCTAAAGCCAATGTATGAAATCATAGTTAATGAGGTGTGACTGTCATCTATAGGTCTTGGTCCTTCAGGAACACCCCTCTGCATTGTGATGAAGACTCCATATACAATTCACCCCTGTCTGCTTTCAGAGAGAGCACACACACACACACACACACACACACACACACACACACACACACACACACACACAAACATATAACGTTATGAGATATGTCACAGAGGTCGCCACATTCAAAATACTAACAAACAAAATATTTATATTAAGTATGAATCATCTCTCACAAATTATTTTTTCCTCCACATTCACTCAGCAGATCGCGACAGCCTAATGTAGGTCAGTAGAATAAGCGTCTTATTATTAATGCTGTTATTAATGGGCAAAGATTCTAAACAGCGTCTGCTTAACAACCCTGACAAGAGGCAAAACTGTGAGAGATACAGAGGTTGCAGAAGAATTACCCTCATTAACCAGTGTGACAAATTCACTTCAGCCAAAAGTCTGCAACAGCAGCATCTCACTGCTGCCTCACTCACCCAGAGTGCAGTGCATCACTGCAGCATTGAGTCTGCTGGTCGTGTGTCTCTGACACACATGCCACTACCATGCTAATCCTGTTAGCACTGTGGCCTGCTGCCTGTGACACACACACACACACACACACGCACACGCACATTGAAAAGCTGTTTGTGGAATGTGAACTCACTAAGCCTCTCTACAGGGTGACAAGCAGAACACAGGAAAGTGTTTTTTTTTTTTTTTTTTTTTGCAAAGTCTTATATACACTCTGACTAATGATGACATGATGATGACATACTGCTTCAACACCAGAGACCAGGGTTCGGCTCCAGTCACATGCTTCAAGTTAGCATTGGCTTTTTCAATATCAACCTAGAAGAGTAATACATAAAGGATTTTCCAGTGGTTCTTCTTGCCTCTTTAAACTGCTATAAAAATCCGGTGACAAGTTGATCTCATTTTGTCTATGACTAAAAAATAAATAAATAAAATGGCAACTTTGTGATCATGCGTTTTATTCTTCTGCTGGAGGTCTGCACTGTCTGGGTACTTTCTGGACTCTTTTAAAATGAAATCGCTTCATAATTTCATACATTCATAGCATGGTCTTCCATACATAAAGTCCTAGCTTAGACGTAAAGATCCGTTTGAGCGTGTGCTGCAGAGAACCTCAAATATTTCTTTACAGCAACAAAATCTGCTCACACTGGAGTCTAAACAACTATTTGCTGGTTGCTACAGTGTGTATTGTTGTGGACTCTTTGCTCGGGGGAGAAGTGAATCATCCCAGAGATGAAAGGAAATCAAAGGAGGTAAGTTGCAGTGGAAAAGAGAAAAAAATGAGTGTTGAGAGAAGGAAACAAGAGGAGGAGGTAAGGCCGGAGGAAAGGAAGGAATCCGAAAAGGGGCACACGGAGAGGAGATAAAAGAGGGAGAGGACGGACGAAGAAGACGGGGTGGTGGAGGGGCATTCCCTTCTTTTGGTAAATACTCCCTGACTGAACTGTGGCCTGATCCACCAGTCACACCTCGGTTGGACGGAGAGCACAACACACAGCCGGTTACAAGACGAAAGCTTTCATCGTAAACATGTCAGTGTAACCGAGGAACAGAACAAACCCGTTTCATTTAGTCTCAGATAAATGAAGGGGGATTGTTTTCTTTCTTTTCAGATGCTTTCCATCTCCGCGCCTGCCGGAGAAACCACAGGAATTGCTTTCTTTAAATACACAGTAAAGAAGTCCTTTATAGCTCCAAACATATTCTGTTTGCGAGTGTAAAATGACTCCGTGTGCGTCAGCGGGGTTTTTACCACAACTACAGATCTGCATTCTTGTTTATCCTGTTTAATTTAACGACTCTCCTGCACTAAGCACTTTTTTTTTCCTTTTAAAATCTAATTGCCGTTTATTCATTTAGCTGACAATTATCTTAAAACGTAACAAACATAATAATGAAAACACATCAGTTCACATGGTAACAGATCAGTAATGATTTCATGAGGCTGCAAACACAATCCCCTTTTTCCCAGTGTTGCAAGATTTAGTAACAAAGTCATTCTCTCCATACTTTGAACATTTGTCACAATATTTGTCCCGTCAGTCTTTGTCGCAGCTTCAGTCTGGAACCACTTTGGCTGCTAACAATACATTCCATAGATATTTTTTCTCCCCCTGACAAACACAGAAAGAGCAGTCGATCTCTTCACTAAAATGATGTGCGTCACCCTCAGGCGGTGTGACCAAATGGCCGGGCAACTCCAAAATATACAGAAATGATGCTGCCGGCTGTTTCCTCCGACACAGACCGCTTCCCAACTTCCCTGTCTGTACACATTTGGGGGTTACAACATCTATAATCAAAAGAATTCTCTCCAAAGACCTGACCTGCTGTACAGAGCCAGTTCATATTCTCAGATACTTCGGTATCTGAGCAGCGGCCATGATAAGAGCTGGTCTGATTGTCTACATGATGAGGAAAGGAGCCTCGCTTCCTACCTTATGTCCTTTAGCATAGGAAACACTGGAGCTTCCTTTATGAAGGGAAAGGAGAAATTCTGTCCCACAATTCCTTGCTTCACCAACATTTAAAGCAATGCATCATTTCAATTCAGCAGACCCACATAAATGTAGAAACATCAGAGCAGCTGTTTTATGTTTGTAACATGATCCAGAACTGATGGAAATCCTTGTCTGATCGACTGACACTCAACTCCATAAACTTAGATTCATTCTCTGTCAGATCTGTTAAGTTAGGAGTCATCATGAAGAACAAGCATTTTGAATTTATAGTTGAAAAGGTCATCACCATAACAACTACATACATGAATGTTTTTCACTAAATCCTCTCCATTGTGGAATGCAGTAACAATGAATTTTCTCAATATAACAAATGTATAAAATGTCAAAAGTGCCTATGCCAGGAAACTATATACATATGTCTGAATATAATTTATTCTGAGCTTTTGCTCAGTTCCTTATTTCTATTAAATTAATATTTTAATGGCTCAACGTACTGTATCTTGTTTCAACATTTCAATCCTGTTTGTTTTGTTTTTGCGGTTCGTAAAGGAGGATTTATCTTTCATGTGTTAGTTTGAGAAAAAAAAAAAAGCTTAGTGTAAGTGCAGATGGATTCTTATCCTTATGAATTCTCCGCCATATATTTCCTTAACCTCATGAAGCTTTCTACTGAGGTTGAGGAGAAGAGGTTAGAGAGGAGATTATTTTGACTTTTTGAGTTGCCTCTTGTCCTTATTTTTATACATGTGCATAAATATGTGAACTAAATTGGCATCACATTCTTACATAGATTTTATAGGGATATTATTTTGGACTTTCTGGCTGTTTCAGTGTGAGGCAGAACACTGTCATCACTTCACTGCAAACCAGGCTAGAAAACTTGCATCTGCCGTGTTGAAAACAAGTGACGATCTGTCAGGAATAATTTATAACAGGCAGATTCAGGGAACATGATTAATTAAAATCTGGTCTTAATTAACAGCCTCAATCAATAGAGCTCATTACCAGCTCTGCTGGAGGTATCACAGGTAGGCCTTCATTCCACACACACACACACACACGCGCGCGCGCATGCCCACACACACACACACACACACACACACACACACACAGACACACACACACACATACTCACACATGCATGCTTGCAAACACAAATGCAAGTTCATATTTGCACACAGACGCATACATGGTCACACAAGCGAGCAAAAGCAAGCATACACACACACACACACACACACACACACACACACACACACACACACAACAGGACGTCCCAGAAGTAATGACTTATTTTTGGTGGATTTCAAAAGAAATCCTTTGGGTTCAATATCTTTCCCTGGGATATACAAGTCATCCCCACCCCACCGCCCCCCCACCCCCACCCCCCCCCCCACACACACACACAAGCACACTGGAGCGTTTCAAAAAAAGTCTTGCTAAAATTCAAAACATGAAAATTAAAATCAAGTCATCTATAATCAAAGTGAAATGAAGTGAATTTAATTAAATAAAATTAAATGTAATGTTTTCCCTTAATTAATTTAGTGCAGCAGCAGTAGGCCACACCACAAGACACCCCCCCACAGCTAAACCTGAAGATGCTTTAAAAAAAAGGATGTAGAGAGACTTCATGTTTCCTGAAAAGATCTCAGCCAAATCCAACAGAACTTGCAGGGATATTCCATGTAAATGGACAAAGCTCCAACAGCTGCAGGTCACATGCCGGACAGCTTTGATGACAGACAGACTGCTACTGTACATTCACACTCACAGCTGATGACAAACATTAGAAATATATTGGGAGCTCATCCAACGAATAACACTGCTGCTCTGCCTGTTGAAATTAGCAGTGCCACTGTTTAGGCAACCGTCCAGCAGGCTGATTCATAATTGATCACAACAGATAAATATATCACATTGTTTGTTAGTGCCAACTTGTTAAGCTTGTTAAGAAGACAAGGAACATTTTACCATTCTAACTCCTTCATTTTGAACGGAACATTTGTTTATTCTTGAAATTATTTAACTGTTAGATTTAAAACAATTTGAAAATATATACTATATATTAATTACATTTTTACACATATTAATTGCATGCAAAATAAGTGCAAAGGTCAATATGTGGCCATTTGAGCAAAACTGACATTATGTAGTTATAATGGTGATGTAATTATGATCCTTAAAATTTAAAATTAACATCGGGTTACTGTTTTTTTTTAAATTATTTTTATTTAATTTTTCATAATTTTGAAAATTTATACATTTCACTCCATTTTTAAATACATTTATAAGAGTGTGGTGACTACAGTGTGGTCATCTTTTCCATAGGGGAGACAGACTATGTACTTATTAATGCATTATTGCATTGACCGGTAAATAAAGCAGACAAAGCATAAAGAATGTCGCCTTTTTGACTCTGAGGAAGTCAAATTCACCTTCCCATTTAAAAGAAAAAAATTATGTAAAATGAATCAAAATTTTTGGTTAAAAAATGCATAAATCAACACATAGTCATGGTTTTATTAGGAAGCTTTGCTGATATTTTTGCTGAAATGTACTTTTATGCAAGTTTCATTTTTTACAGTGTACTAAATATTTCACCTTTTATGTTGTTAAAACGTCTGATTGACACCTGTTGTTGAACTTATGGCAAAAAGTTCATTGTTAATGAACATATGGCGAAAAAAATAAAAATAAAATGGTGGTCATCTTGAATTTTTGAGGGGCCAATGTGTTTTGCATGCAATGCAGTTTATTTGATTCATCTGTGTTGTACAACAGTAGGTGGGGAAAAGGTTGGATGTTGGTCTTTCTACATTTGTCAGGACACTCATCGACATCATGTATTCCCCGGCCCCCTCTTACCCAATCCTAGACCTAAACCTAAACCTAACCTGAACCTTATAACAACCTTTGGAGGTGTGAGGATGGTTTCAAACCAAACTTGGTCCACACATCCATAGACAGACACACAGACACAGACACAGACACACACACACACACACACACCAGCAGCAGCAGCAATGAAGGCTGTGTTTTACTCAGTTACAACTCAATTTGGTGACGTCACTTTAGTTGGTAGCCAATCACATTGTAGTGCTGCTTCGGTAAGCATGACGGAGTTCATACATGGAGAGGTAGGGAGGGGGTGGGGGGTGGGGGGTGGGGGGTGGGGGAGTGGGGGGTGTAGTGTATGAGTGTGCTCATCTCAGGGGGATTTTAGCCAGATGTCAAACTGAAGTTACGGCCACAACTCAGCTCAGCTGCTGGGTGCCACTTCAAACATTCTCTTTCTATGTGTGTGTGTGTGTGTGTGTGTGTGTGTGTGTGTGTGTGTGTGTGCGTGTGTGTATACAGTATGCACACTCACTAGCAGTGCTTTCATCTGCACACCTACGGTGAAGCACTGTGGGGGGGCTTGGACTACTGAGTGCTCACACACACAAGCACACACACACACACACACACACACACAGGGCTGGGGCTGCATGTTGAGCAGCTCTGCCTTCACCCTGGTGTGCTGCAAGGTGTTAACAGAGCAGAATACTCAGGAATGACTTCGAAAACACACTTGCCTTTTACAACTAGTTTAAGTTTGAAAGTGTAATCTGCCCAAAACAGAAAAACAAAGAGCTGGAGAACTGATGTGCACAGACAACACAAGACTTTATCTGAACTCTTGGAATGTGCTTAAGCTGTATCATTTTTCACACTAAACATAAGGTCTGCATTCATTTTTGTCAAAGGAACATTATTATGGAATAATAGGGTAAAGCTTTCAAATCAATTTACACTTAAAGTTTTAATACTTCAGATTTCAGTTCTGGTTGTGTTGGTGAGATCTGTGGTTACCGACGGTAACAGCAAGTGTGTTTTCCTACTCCAAAATATTAAGAAATGACGAATGTATCAAACATGCTTTGAGCTACAATGTCAACCTGCTTCTAAATTTTGGAAACTGTTTTCCAAATACTGACAAACTTTCAAACCATAGTCTAGACTTCAGTGTATTTAAGAGCACTTTCAGTATCTGGGCAGCCTTGGGTAGGAATGACATGTGAAGGGCGACCTGCCAGAGGGACACTGCAGCAGGAGGTGTAGGAAGAGGTGAGAGATAACCATGGCCTTGACCAAGAGCTGGGTGGTGTATTGAGTCAGCTAAGGTCTGTCACTAAACATGAAGCCCAAGTTTCTCAAGACCTTGGTTTAGGGAAAAGATGAAGAGTGATAACGAGACCGATTAGCCAGGATGATGAGGAAGGTGGCATTCCTTCATGACAACTTGAATCTATCACATTGTTCCTTACGACAACATATTGAACAGCAGATTACACTTGAAGAGACCAAATGAAAACACAAAATGTCTCCAGTAATGATATGAGCACAAAAGGATTGAAAGACGGAAAAAGTTCAATATTCATTAATATACTTATTTCCTACAAATCTACTGACTCGTAGAGGAGGAATTGTTAAGACAGGAGTAATGAGAGTAAACGAGTAATAGAAGTGGAGAGACGTAGAAAACAATGAGGAAAACAGATAAAATGAATGAGATAGATGAGTTTCAGAGTAAAGTGAAATGATAAAGAGTTTGACAGATAATTAAGTGGAAACTATAGAAAGAGAACCCTGAAAGGAGAAAGAAAAATGGTATTGGAAAATAAAGAAATAAAAATTTAGAGAGTAATAGAGAGATTTGGAGGAAAGAAAGAGAGACAGATGGAAAGGGAAAAAAAGGGAGAGAAACAACAGAGCGGAGAGAGATTTGGTTTATATTTGTCACAGTAGCAGATCCCTCACTGGTCTTGCCATCTTGTAACTCAGTCTCCTCTGTTCCTCTCCTTCTCTGACTCTCCTTATGGGTGACAGTTGGGTGTCTCTATTTGGTGCCAATTACAGATTGTTCGGCGTTGGCGTGGTGCTGAGACTCAAGGCTGTGGAGTCTCCGGCCCCCACAGCTCCCAATTTACCCATCAAACACTCCCATCCACAATCCGACCACTTAAGAAAGTTACACTGCTCCTTAATAACTCCCTCACTGGTCGTTGCTGGAGGGAGTGGAGTGAAAGAGCAATCTTTTGTTTGGTGAGGGTAGCATAAATGAAAATGAACAACGGTACTATTCAAATCCTTTATGAAGAGGAAAATATATATTTTTTATTATTTTATAAATAATTTTGAAAAGGTTTTTTTTTTTTACTTTACAATGGGTGGACAAAATTTACATCTGATGGAAAAAAAGGGACTTTGAAATAACTCAATCACAAGCACTAGCCTGCTACAATAGAAGATTGTATGAGAGTGAATGATAAATTAGCAGCTTTTGAAAGCAATACAGGAGGTCTGGCAATCAGCACTTTGATAAGTGAGGTTTCAAAGCCATATGAGGTGACTCAGTGCTCCAGAGAAGCTTTGCTGAAATTCATGCATTGGTCATTCTGACTCAAAAATGTGAAGGAGAATATTTGGCAGATGAAAACAACATAAAGTTCGCAGAATGAGATAAACTGCATGGCCAAAGTGAAGATTTAATGCCCCTAAATTAGTAGAATTTTTATGGAAAAAAATAATCACAAAGATAATCACAGTAGAAATTGTCAGCTTATGTGTTGCATTCAGCCTATTCAACATGACGTGTCCTGAGGTAGATCTGTGTGGAGAACGGGGTCAGTGATGAGCATTGCTGTCTCTCACTGTGTCTTTTATGATGCCAACACCAGGAGTCACCAGACACAAAGAGGCCTTAAAAAGAAGTGTTCATGTAGGAGCATGGTTGCTTGATTAACAAGCGCCAACAGAAAAAATAAAAAATAGAATTACCACCTCGTGGTTGTATCCCTCCGCCAACCAGCCAAGTTACAGGAAATATGCTCAAAGTCTCTCCTTTCTGAGTTACAGTATTGAATAATGGCCAGAACTGTTTTTGCAAAACATTATTATGTCACAGTGAAGTTGACCTTTGACCTTTTCGATATAAAATATTATCAATTTATTTTATCCTTATACACATTTGAGTTAAATTGTGTCATAATTATTGAATTAATTTGTGAGTTATGGTCAAAAACGTGTTTTGTGAGGTCATAGTGACCTTGATGTTTGACCTTTAGCCACCAAAATCTATGTATTTTAGTTTAGTTATTAGTTAGCATTTAGCTTAAGCACCCACTGTAATTATTAGTGGCGACGAGACAAGTGTATCAGCAACGCAGGAGTGACCCTTGATCAAAACATTTTCCAGACCTCACATTATACTGGCTGGAGGTATTTACCTTACAACAGACAGGTACCCCCCCCCCCCATATATCATATTTTTGTACCCATTTAATATCTGAATTATTGGACTTTCCACAACATCCGTTTGTGGTTTGCATTTTGCGGCCTTGATACTTTATCAGTGATCCCCATATCATATATCCTGTACTTATTCTCCCACTATTAATTCCCTTACAAATTGGGCTCAGGTGAGATATTAGTTGCTCCCAAGTATGCATTAACAATGGCTCTTCACAGCTGAAACACATTTCATTTCCATTCTTAGTTTGGGTCTATACATGACAAGATAACAAGTAAAAGACGGCCTTATGATGTTATACATTTTTAACACCCTTATATGAGAAATCTGTGAATGCATTTTCTGTTTTTTAAGTTATTTTTAGGGCATTTTGCCTGCAGCTGCAGTGAGAGAGACATGTGAGTTGGGGGGAGAGAGAGAGGGGGGATAACATACAGCAAACCGCCTTGGCCAGACTTGGACCCGAGCTTTTGCGGAAGGGACTGAGGATTCATGGTATGCACTCTACCAGGTGAGCCACCGGGACGCCCCGTGACCCCAATTTTCAATGTTGTGGTTTGGGTGCGCCGGCTTCAGTCAGGATATTATGGCTCTACCCTCTCCCTGGACATTCAGCTGGCTGAAGTCCACACCATAACATCCGTCCCTTTTTTTAACAGCCATCTCTGGCTGAGATGGCTCCAAGGGCAGGTTGAGCGCTCCAGTTGGCTCAGCAAGGAGAGGACGGCGCAGTTCGCCCGGTGCATCAGCGGTGAATGGAATATCTGGATCTGCAGTCTCTAATGAAAGTAACCACCTATTTTTCCTTAGCTCAGTATTTTGAATCATGAAGTGCTTTCATCCACCCAGGAAAAGTCACTGTCATTTTCCACCCCCTACAAATCCCCTCCATCAGAATCATTGCTGTCCAAGTGCTTAAGCATCTCCAAGCCCATAGCAAATAGCACAAAATTTCTCAACTTTGGTCCAACCAACCTGAGGAACTCACGCCTCTTGTGAGCTTGAACACAGTATCAACAGCATTTCTAAAATTCTCCATTTTAGTCACCTAAAAACTAGAGTGGACGCCAGGCAAAGTGATACACTTTTAAACCCGCATCACAAGCGTTCCATTGTGTTTTTAAAAACAGAAACTGTAGCAACTGGTGCAACAGCTCGACTGTCCGAAGTGCAACATCAACACAGGCTATAAATGTTATACCTGTAGAACGAGGCTTTATTAGTATAGATGTATTTATTTTATATAAAAATGATATTCTCTGGCTATAAAGCTGTTTAAATTCATGTGTCCACACAATGAAGCTAACATTCTAACATGATTTGGCTAACATTTAACTGTGCTAACACATTAGTCAATAGTTCAACATTTGACAGTCATTATCAGATAGTATGGAATGATTCTGGCAGAATGGATTACTTGTTCCTTTTTAGAGCCCTAAGTCCCACTCACTATTAAATAATAAAATGCGACACTTAGATTTTATCCGGGCCCAGGTCTAAGAGTAAGTGATAAACAACCTCAAAAAGGTTGGAAGAAGAGTGTAAAGAGGAGAGGAGATGGAGAGAAGTATTGAACTACCATCACCAAGGACATGGGAGGGTGTGCCTGTGCGATACCCAGCATGATGTCTGCCTCTGTGAAGAAATTGGTTCAAGGATGCAACAACATTAATAAATGATGTTGCACACGCAAAGACACGTTCACATGTACACATACAAACCACAGCATTGCTTGGCATAGGGGCTGAAAAACAGTGGGAACTCTTCCTTGGCAACACACTAAGCGAATACGGTATGGAACTTTTATCTGGGTCAACTAACCTTTGGTTTTAGACCAAATCTTTGCATGCCTAATACAAGTCTAATATTAAAACTATTACCCTTTGGTTGTGTGGGGAAAGCAATCAGATGAGAAAAAAACATAATATATATGGGGATATGGGGATTATGGATGCTAACAGTATCTCTCTTTTTCTGTGTTCCTTTCTGGCACCTCATGTTGTGTAATTCACACACACACACGCACATGTGCACACACACATGCACACACCAGAATGGCTCCCCTTGAGGGTCACACTACGGGGGGTTTGTCCCAATTAGCACAGAGTCAAGGTGTTGAAGAAGACATACTGAGCTAGCAGGTTATGGTAACTGGGAACACACTGAGCCAGTATGCTGGCTAACTGCTAACTAGTCAACTTCACAGGCACAGCATGCCTTTTATCAAAAAAACACTTTCATCCAGAGGCACTTTACAGCACAGGCTGCAGCATTAACACGACTTCTGAAACATCTTTATGCCAAGGACTCCAAATAGACAGCCGTTTGGCCGAAGATGCCAAAACACATAAACAGGCGAGGTGATGTGTTAGTGGTCCTGAAGATCAGCACTGTTGTTAACAGCCCACCATCTTGCCTAAATATTGCAATTCCAACTATAGAACAACACTCCAACATCCTCCATCTGTGTCATATAGTTGCTACGTATATGTCGCCACGACAACAGATTTTTTTAATGAGAACCACAGAGATAAGTGATGATAACAGTCTATAAATGCACCATTCCTCTTTTCTAGTACCACAGTTGTAGCCATAGCAACAGTCATGCATCAGTGCAACTTTCACAGTTTTCACTTCTGACTTAACAGTTTTCATTTCTTGTTCGTGTTCTCATTGTAAGCTCTAAATGTGCGAGCATCACTGAGCGGGCCCCAGGACCTTATTCGTCAATTCTAGTAATCACACTGAAAGTTTGCTTTCAGCGAACCCCCTTCACTTCAAACTCTAGTGTGACAAATAAGACACAGGAGTCCAGTTTTGGTCCTGAGGAGTGCAGCAAGTATTTTCTTACAACCAGCTAAAACTGTGCTGACTGTACCCTGCTACTTATAGCTATCATCAGTCTTAACTACTCCAGTGGCTAGCTTCACCTTCACGCACAACTGCACTCTCTCTCTCTTTCTCTCGCTCCACCACTCACACCCCCTACGAACAGAGCTATTCTTAAAGGAGCCATAACATTTGCATAACATTTAAGAGAAATAGTGATAAATCGCAACAATCCATGATTTTATGCATTAGCATAGTTTGAGCACATCCTGGCTCCCCCGTAGTTTACACCCTGACTCTGAGCTTGGACACTTTCACTTTTGATAATAGAACTGTGAAATGATAATGAAGTTTTTTTCTCACTAGTTGGTTTGTAAGTTCAGCACATTCAGAAGCCTTAAAGTCAAAATAAAACATGACGAAAAACTTCACTCCTGTTAAAATCTAGATATCTCATTCTATTTTCTTTTTCTGTCCGTCCGTTCCATTTTCTTGGGCACAATATCTCAGTAACACCTTGGCAGAACTTCTAATTTTGCACAAACATTCACTAGGACTCAAAGATAAACTGATTAGATTTTGGTGGACAAAGGTCAAAGGTCACAATGACCTCATAAAACATGGTTTTGGCCTCGTGAACACGATATCTCAAGAACTTCTCAAGGGAATCCCTTCAAACTTTGTACAAATGTACTGTAAATTCACTTTAACTCAAGGACAAACTGGTTTCCTAAACCCTAAACCACAGATTTTGATGGTGAAAGGTCCAACGTCAACGTCAGTGTGACCTTACAAAACACTTTTTAATCTTAAAATAATATCACTGGTAACCAACTCATTAACATAGATATCAGCTTTACTAGTCTCACTGTGGCTCACACCTTTCTTCAGGTCATTAGTCTTTCTTAATGTCATTAGTCCGAATGTACATGGCCTCAGTCTGTCCAACTTCTCAGTCTGAGGCATCAAAACATACTTACAACAAACTTACCTTAACCAAAATGATGTTGAGAGATTTCAAAGCAGACAATATAAAGTTCTCTCAAAGGCTGTTCTTGTGCCCTAAGTCCAGATGAGTTCTTATACAGAGGAAACTGAAGGTGAAAGTTGGCGCTTTGTGAGATGATTCGGTTGGTAGATTTTGTTATACTTTTGTGGTCATGGATTCAACAAGATTCCTTATCTCTTTTATACAGTCACCAAGTTCGTTTGACTGAAGCTTCTTTGACAATGTAAAATTAACTGTGGCAGACTTTACAAACACTGCCTTAATTACAATGTACATAAAGGATTTTATGTAGTAAGTAACCTTCTGGCCTCGTCTAGTAGTAGTCATGAAGTCATTCATACAAGAACTAAACACTATTGACATCTGGCTCTTATTAAACCCAAACAGTAAAGAATTCACTTTCTTCTCTCCATGCCAACGATCATAAACTAGGACTGATAACTTTATTTCCCCCTGTAATTGTTAAATATGTGACAAACTCCTACAATTTCTTAGAATTCTTCTTATAATTTTAACTCAGTCAAGATGTCAACCCACAAACTTTGTGGGAGACAATAAAGTGCTATATACGTGTTAATTCTACCTTTCTTTTTCATATCTGAATAGAAAATGTAGCCAAACACCAAAGCTGCTTGATGGAGAAATAGGTAAACTTGAATACTGTCAAACGACAGAGGTCACCTGAAGGAGCTAAATAAGAAAAGACTCAGCTGAAAACACTGAGCTGAATTTCTTTACCAGCAAACCATGCAACAAATCTATGAGAATGCTGAGATGCCAAGCAGATGACTTGCTTTGAGTTTGCTTTAGAACTTGTTTTTGTTTTTCACTACAAGCGACTATGCACCGCTATAATGTAGAATCAGTCCCTTACCACCTCTCTCATCTGAGCAGATAGCACAATTAGACCCTTTTATTCCTTTACAGAACTAAATGATGCTCCTGATCTGATGCTGAAAATAAGGCATCAGATTAAGGCAGGCCCTACAGTTCTCCACTCTGATCCTTTTCTAAACCCTAATCACTACTAAAAAAACAATGAAGAACCCTTATGGTGCTACAGTATAATTCTCATCAAATCTCAATTTAGGTTTTAAATTGTTTGCCAAAGTGCGACCAGTTAGGTAAGACAAGTGCATATATTCCTCAGTTGATCTAGATCATGGAGGAATTTATTGGAGACCCTCAAGCTTCGGATAATATTCAACGTTTACTACATATCATTGATTCTACTTCATCTCAGGAACATTTTTTTTCCCCTAGATGCACAAAAATCCTTTGATCGCCTAGAGTGCGATTACTTATGGGCTGTTACTACTCACTTCAGGTGCAGGTCTAGGTTCATAAAAATAATCAAAATGCTTCTGTCTTCCCCTACAGCATGCGTCTGCCCAGGTCATGGTGGCTCATCTTACTGTGAATTATCTTGCTCTACCAGATAAGACAGTCCTTTATCACTGACCTTGGTCACTCTGTCCTAACAACCCCATGTTCAAGCAGTCGTCCAACAACATTCACAAATCAGTCATTTATGCATCAGTGGAACTAAACACCATTAGTCGCCTAATGCTGGTGACGTACTGACAATTCCATTTCTCATGTTCTGATACTATATACTTTAAATCTGGCTGTAAAAGAGAACTTTGTTTCAGCTTTCGGATGGTATTGTATCTCTACAGTAGAGCTTCTGTTATTAAGCTGAATGTGGCTCCTCCTGTGAATTTTTTTTTTAACTCTCTATGGTCTGGTTACCTCCGCCAGAATCTTTTCTCAAAGATCTGGACTACTGTTGGCTTCTTATTTTAAATCTTTCAAAAGCTGGCTTATTATATTCCCATAATATCCGTTAGATGCAATTGCAGAAACCTTTATTCTGCATTTGACCCAAAGAAGAAACTCTATGTATTGGAACCAAACCCTGTGTCTCATACTCTATTTATTTGATGGGAAAATGAAAAAGTCCATGTATCCCCCATGACTTATCATCAGTTTGAACAATTTTCTGCTGTCCAGATCCACACCCCTCGTACTCTCTCGATGGGGTTCTGGAGGTGTTCATGTATTAACGGCTATCTACCTATCTACACCTTAAAGAAGATTACTCACTCCCAGGTTCAACCTCGTTCTCTGCACTGCCTTAGAGACATACTGACTTCCCTCTGATGTATTTCCACCCACCCAGCCCCTTGCAAGTCTTCCTAATTCCAAAGCTCATGGGTATGTCTTCTTTATATTCCAATCTTGTCTCTTTAAACTGCAGTGCACGACCCATCTATTTGAAATGGGAAACTGATCTTACCTCACTCTCTGACTGGTGCTGGCCTTCCTTGTTTAACATCTTCATCGCTCTTTAAAACTTTGCCCAACAGCTTATACATTACATGTTTTCACACAAACTATATCTGACACAATAACATAGATTCAGAAGCTGGTTCCAATCCAACTATGACTCACGCAAATCTTGGAGCAACTGCAACATTTAAAAGCCGAGCAACAGTAGCTTCATAAGTATTCAGACCACCTTCACCTTCGCAACACTTCATTCTATTGAACCTAATTTGCCATTTTGCCCAATGTACTCTCAATAACTAATAATGACAAAATGACAACTTTTTCTGTAAAAATATTGCAGGATGTTTTCTCTATTTTTAAATGTCTTCTTAAATTTGACATGTCTATGATTAGGCATCATTTGTCCTAGAGGACTATGTAAAAAGACGACTTGGCCCTAAAGCTGAAAAGTTGAAGTCTGATTTTTGAAATTCGTGTGAAAACATACCTTTACTCGTGTGGATGAAATGTTTTGCTGCTTGACATAGTTTCAAAAAAGTCTTAGTTTCACAAAAGATATATGACATACGAATAAAATGGTAGTCAACTGTATAATAAAATATGGTGACCCTGAGAGCTCAACACATTGCAACTTAAGAAAACATGTGCAAAGAGACAAAACACAAACAAATTCAGAAAACATAATCAATTGACAACAAATATGCTGCAAATACTCACAACCAAATACACAAACGCACTGCAAGTAGCACAGATGACAATAGAAGTGTTTCCAGGGGACACTAAAAAGTGATGGACCGGGCTGGGACACACTTGCTGTTCAACGCTTTGTGACTTTTGAAGTTAAAGCATTGAACAACAGGTGTTGAAGCTCCATCATCTTTCTACAATCTGCTCTACAAAACCGCTGCAACAACTTCAGGATCTGATCATCTTAGTATTGTGCTCAATTTATATTCTCCTCTGCCTCCTACAACTACATTGGTCTCCACTCTCTCCCGCATCATTAACTCAACAACAGCTTGTAAATTTTCCTGTACATTCTCTACCCTCTCACCTTATCTGCCTCTCCATTCTGATCCTGAGTCGACATTCTGGTGTACTCCTTTAACTGCCTCTGCCTGGCAACATTGAATTCAGTTGCCCCAATCAAATCCAGAACCAAAGCTCTTTCTTAAGTCCCCCCATGGATTAATGACCACACCTGCTTCCTAAAGAGAGAGTTATGGAAAGTAGAACGAAAATGGAAGGCGCACAAATTTCATGTTCATTATGAACTTATGAAAGACTTAATTAAAAGATACAATGCTGCAGTTAATGATACTCGAACAACTTACTTCTCCACCTAGAACGCCCAGAACCCAAAAGTATTGTTTAAAACACTCGAACGGCTTGTTGGTCCCCCGTCTAACAATAACTTGCATTCTTCACCTGAACTCTGTGAACAGTTTATTTTTTTACTGGAAAAATTGAAAAAATCAGATCCCAGACTGATAGATCCTGCCCTCGCAATCTTTCTGTCCCAGAGCCTTTAACTCACAGATGATTTCATACTTCCTCCCTCAGCTCATTCACACCAATGTCTTTGTTTACACTCACTGAGATGGTTAAACAAATGAAATCTTCATGTTGCTCTTTGGATGTGATCCCTACAAGACTATTGAAGGACACTATGCCTGCTATTAGTCCTTCTATTTTAGCAGTTGTTAATAGCTCCCTGACTTCTGGTTCTGTCCCTGCCTATTTTAAAACTGCTCTTATCGAACCTCTTCTTAAGAAGACCCAACTTGAATCCTACCACTCTGGAGAATTACAGACCTGTCTCTAAACTTCCATTTTTGTCTTAAATTATTCAAAAAGTTGTGTTCAAAAAGTTACTAGCACAAATAATAATCTGTTTGAAATATTCCCGTTAGGCTTCCCATCATTCCACAGAACTGAGACGGCTCTTCTTACAGTTTGCAATGACCTTTTATTGGCTGAAGATGTAGGTGATTGTTCCATTTTAGTTCTGTTAGACCTCAGCGCCACTTTCGACACAATAGATCATGATATACTCATCAACAGACTGGGGAAGTGGGTAAGAATCAGTGGTGTGGCTGGTGTGTAAACTGGTTCAGGTCCTGTCTATCTAATAGATGCTTCTCTGTGTCAATGGCTGGATCAGTCTCACTCTCCACTAACTCACCCTACAGTGTCCCCCAAGGCTCAATTCTGGGTCCAATTTTATTTTCCATTTATATGCTACTGCTTGGTGACATCATCCGTAAATTCAGTGTTAATATTCACTTCTACGCCAATGACACACAACTTTACCTACCAGTCAGACCCGGTAATAAGTCCAACATAGCAACCTTCCACAACTGTCTCGGCAAAATAAAATACTGAACGTCAGACAATTTCTTGCAATTAAATCAGACAAAATCCAAGGTCATTGTACTTGATCCACCTGCAAAAAGAATCTAAATCATAGAAAACTTAGGTCAATTAACAAACCACAGTATACTGTCAGCCAAAAATCTCAGGGTAATTTTTGATCAGGATCTGTGTTTCATGCCCCAGGTGAAGAATATTGTTCAATAATGCTTTTATCATTTAAGGAACATAGCCAAGGTCAAGTCTCTAGTTTCTGCCAGAGACTTAGAGAAACTCATCCACACTTTTATTTCCTCCACCCTTGACAAGTGCAACTCTCTCTACACCTGTCTGTCAAAAATCAATCCATCATCTACAGTAAATTTAGAATGCTTCAGTTCGACCACTAACCCGGTCCAAAAAATGTGCCCACATCAGTCCTGTCCTTGCATCCCTTCACTGGCTGCCTGTTTATTTCAGAATTGATTTTAAAGTTATTCTAATTACTTTTAAGGCCAGACTTGGGCTGGTCCCTCCTTATGTTTCTGAACTTATATCCCCTTATGAGTCACGGCGCAGTCTGAGATCCTCTGGTAGTTCGCTGCTGGCCATTCCAAGGTCTAGGTTAAAAACTAAAGGAGACAGGGCCTTTGCCGTCAGGCTTCGCTTTGTTTTGATGTTTGTATTTGATTCATGTGAGGCACTTTATTATTTGTATTGAAAAGTGCTATAAACTATTATAATTATTATTAGTTATTATTATTTTAATAATAATAATTATTATTATTATTATTATTATCATTATTATTATTATTATTATTATTATTATGTTTTTTATGTGGCAACACACTGATACTCTATTTAAAGCCTAATAGTGTACCTTAAAATTAGTGGTTGAACAATTATTATAAGTACTCACAGAGTGTGTGTGTGTGTGTGTGTGTGTGTGTTTGATTGTTGAGGGGTGGCTACTATTGGGCAGCCTAAAGAGATACTATTACCTGAGTCTGAAAAGCAGATGGACTGGGGCACTATTAACAGCAAGAGCCTGTTCCCCAGGGAAGACTTTAGCAGGTGTACCTTGCTGCTACAGAAACAGAATGTATGGAGAGCATCGAGATGCTAGGAGTGTGTGTGTTTGTGCTGTTTGCTACATCAACAACACACCAAAGCAAGCTGACAAAAAAGAACTGAACATTGCAGAAAATGTTTTTGGAAAGGTGGAAGTAAAAATAATACAACATAACATTCACTTGATTCACTACAGAACCTCTCCACTGAGAGCATGGACTTCAGTGTGAAAGGGCTGGGACCTTGTGACACTAAAAGTCAATGAGCTTTTTATCATAAAAGCTTTTCATAGAAACTAGAGATTAACATAAGCCCTTATCTTGACATTGTAACTATGCCTGCCATTGTAGAAACAGCACAAATTAGCCCAACACTTCACAACACCCATCACAGTTGAAATCAGTCGAGGAAGATGTATTCAGGTTGTTTACCAATAGTAAACTGTTGAAATACTCCATTACAAGGAAGTGTGGAAGTACAAATCTAGAATTCAAAATATTACCTAAGTAAAGGTACAGAGTTATTACAAACAAAGTTTAAAAGTATTATTTGTGCAAAAAGACCTGTGTGAGTGTAATATAATATAATAATATTGTTGTTAGTTAAGGTTTTAATCTTGTTAGGTTATTAAACCTAAAACAATGCAACATATTTTGCAAGATGATTATATCCATCCATCCATTAGCTATACCACTTATCCTTATAGGGTCGAGGGGGAACTGGAGCCATTCCCTGCTGACATTGAGCGAGGGCAGGGCACACCCTGAACTGGTCACCTGTCTATCATGGAGCTGACATGTAGAGGATGATCCTATGTGTTGGATAAAAAAAGCAGTGGTGGGCCATCAGGGCCAGCAAGGCCTCCTCTGCTGGCCTAACATAACCAGAAATCATCATCATCATAATTATGATAAAAGTTAATTCAATTTTTAATTTACCTTCCCTAAATATATAAAAGTATTCTTCATATTCTCTTCATGTCATATTATGCTCCTTCCAGTGTTGTTTTTTTTAGTTGTTGTTGTCCAATCAGAATTCAGCTAGCTTGTGTTGCCACGCTGTATGAAATCTGCCGAGGCCTTCAGAATCAACAATGCGGGCGTCTGTGCACTGTAAGTGAACGAGGGCACATAGAGTTGATAGATAGTTGCGATAGCCAATCAGATCAAGAGTTGTTGACAGTAAGGCCTTCTACCTGGCCTCACATTGAACGTGACATGTATGCGTCCTGTGATCGGATACTCACTTGTGAGAGCCGGCAGGGCTATGCAGATCAACCGAGCCGCATCGGAGCCACACCCAGGGACCGTTAGCAGAGAAATCTAATATATCTACTTGCTTTTTTAACCCACAATGGCCGAAGGGGGGCAAAAAGTCGATTTGGTTGCAGATATACTTACAAGGCCAATTTCAAGAAGGACCTTTCAAGAGAAGCTAAATCCTGTGAGACAAGGTTGGCCGACCCCCGAGCTAGCTAACCTATCCCAGGCAGGTACAGGGTTTGTCCGCCACTTCCAATCAAGCAACTACGAGCGGTACCCCTGGCTTACTGCTTCCGATGGGTGCTGCAAATTGTTCTGCTGGGAATGCCTTTTGTTTGCAAAGTTGGTGTGTGGAACTACACTGGATTTGCGAACTTAAATTGTTTAACCAAGGCAGCAACGAGACACCAAAGCACGACTGGACACTTGCAAGCTACGGTGCTTTTAAAAACATTTGGGGACACCCGAGTGGATACACAGCTCAACGAACAGGTGCGCAGGGAAACAGAGCTGCACAATGAAATGAAGAAAAACAGGGAGATATTAAAAAGACTGATTGATTGTGTCGTGTTCTTGGGTAAACAAGACCTTTCATTTAGGGGACACGATGAAAGCAGTCAGTCCACAAACAGAGGCAACTACATGGAACTTCTTTCTTTTCTTGCTGAGCATGACACAGACTTGCATTACCACCTGTCCACTAACAGAGTGTTTACGGGGACATCTGGCAAAATTTGACACTTGTCCTGCACTATGTAACGACATCCGGTATCAAGGAGCGTTTTGTCAAATATGAGGATGTAACTAGTGGCAGGCGAGCTGATGACATCGCTGCTCTTATATTCCGATTCCTCGAGGAATATGAATGTTGTCTGGACAAAGTTGTAGCCCAGTGTTACGATGGCGCAGCGGTAATGGCATCTGGACTAAATGGGGTAAAGCAAAAGTTAAGGAGAGGGCACCTATGGCCTTATAAATTCACTGCTATGCACATCGTCTTAATTTAGTACTGACTCAAGGGGCCTCAAAGCTTAAAGAATGCAAGGTCTTTTTTTGCGAACCTGAATGGCCTCGCTGCGTTCTTCTCCAGATCCCCGAAGCGCACTCAGCTACTGGATGACGTGCAAGCAGCGTCTTCCTCATGTTGCACCAACACGATGGCAATATACATCAAGATTAGTGAATGCAGTCCACGAGAAGAGGATTGCCCTAAAGGAGTTGTTTGATCACTTACTGGAACATCATGATGAGTATGATGAGGACACTGTGCTTTGTGTAGATGGATTTAATAAGCGTCTGGATGATTTTGAGTTTTGTTTTTTGCTCAACACATTCAATGGGCTTTTTGAGCATGCTGATGTGCTCTTTGGAATACTACAGAAGAAAACACTGGATGTTCAATTCTGCATGGTAAGGGTGAACGAGTTTTGTGACACAGTTGAGCGCGCCAGGGGCGGATTCAATCAGGTTTATGAAGAAACGGTGAGCATCTCAGGTGGTCCAAGCGCTCGCAGAGGCCAGGGCGCGGCGCAAGGCGACCTTCGCGCACACTACCAACAACTCCACAGCAACATTCTGGACAACATTCTTTGCCAGATACGGAATCGATTTCAAGACCACGAAAAATTATTGTTTCTCTCCCTTCTCAACCCCCAGCACTTTCAGACATCGGAGAAAGTTTCCGCAAACAGCCTTTTCCAGCTTAACACAAAGTCACGGCGCACTGTTCGACCTGCCCCGACTAAAAACAGAACTGACTGTAATGTATGTCATGACTGATTTTGAAGGAAAAAGTCCAGCGGATCTCCTTGATTTTCTTAGGAACAAAGAACTGAGTGAGAGTCTGGGACAGCTTTACGCACTGGCTTGTTTGGCTGTGACAATCCATGTGTCCACTGCTTCTGTTGAGCGGTCATTCTCGGCCTTAAAGCGAATCAAAACATACGCAAGAAACACGACTGGACAGGCGCGGCTTTCAGCATTGGCCTCCATGTCGATAGAAAAGGATTTATTGTTGGAACTGAAACGCACACATAAACCCAAATGCATGACTCAGCTCGGTTGAATCAGCAGAACAAGGTTTTATTACAAGCAATGGTCGGTACACGGAAAGGCAGTCAAACCAGGCAAAGGTCTCCAAAACGTGAGGCACGAGAGGACGTGGGGGCCTCATGCCACCCTCATGGAGTCTGATTCTGACAGTTTGGTCAGAAACATGCACACCAGGAGCCTGCTGGAGGTCATGTTGTAGGGCTCTGGCAGTGCTCCTGTTCCTACTTGCACAAAGGAGCAGGTACTGGTCCTGCTTCTGGGTTGATGCTCTTCTACGGCCCTGTCCAGCTCTCCTCGTGTAACGGCCGGTCTCCTGGTAACTCCTCCATGTTCTTGAGACTGTGCTGGGAGATGCAGCAAACCTTCTTGCAGCTGCATGTTATGATGTGCCATCCTGGAGGAGTTGGACTACCTGTGCAACCTGATTGGGCTGCAGGCACCGCCTCATGCTACCAGTAGTGACAAGGACACAAACTAGAGAAGAATCAGTCAGGAAGGAGAAGGAAAGATAGATACCTATATAAACAAGACACACACATTTGGTGGTGTGCAGAATAGTTTATTATTAACGTTCAGACTAAAAAGCACACCATGGAATCCAAGCATTTTCTGTAGACCTCAACGATAAAATTGTGGCCAGGCATACATTAGGCCAAAGAGTATACAACCATCTCTAAAGCTGTAGTGCTCCCATGTGCACAGGGGCTTCAGTAGCTATATAATGGAAGAATTAGAACCACTAGGATTCCTGCAGTGAGCAGGAGAGTTGGCTGTTTAGCCAAATTGAGTTACTGAGCAGGTAGTGCCTTGGTCAGGGAGGTGACCAAGAACCCAGCGATCACTCTGACAGAGCTTTAAAAGTTCTCTGCAGAGTTACAAGAACCTGCCGGAGGTACAACCATCTCAGCATCTCTCCACCAATCAGGCCTTTCTGACACTTGAGAGCTCACCTGGAGTTTGGCAAACAGCATTTAAAGAGCAGGAGGAAAAGGTCTGGTCTGATGAGACAAAAACTGAACTCAGAAATCCAAGCACCATGTCTGGCAAACACCAGGCACTTCCCATCACCTGGCTAATGCCATCCATAAAGCAAGGCGTGGTGAGGGCAGCATCATGCTAAGTGTGGGCTTCTTAGCAGCAGGGACAGCGAGCCTGGTCGGTATTGAGGGAAGAGTGAATGCAGCCAAATATAGAGAGGTGAAGAAAACCTGCTCCGGAGTGCACACGACATGAGACATTAAGCTTTGTCATAATATGTCACTGACTGGATAAAGAATGCAGAAAAGCACCAAATCTAGCTACTGTACTTATTTCATTAAATAATGCCATTCCAAGCAACACAATACAAAAAAGAAAAAAAAAATAGAAGAAATGCACAGAATAGTAAAAGGGTTTATCTGGAAATAGTCTAAAAGCACAAGCCTTAAGTAGGGTGTGGGGAAAATAAAATGCAAACATTTAAATCTGCCTGTGCCCAGCAGTGCATTCAGCAGGGAGTCTGGTGTTATTCCTGCCTATTAGACACTTTGACAGCTCACATCCAGTGAGGCCTTTCTTGCACAAACCAAATACAAAATTCAAAGTGCCAGTGAAGTGAGTCTTTTATCTATTGCTTGTGTTACACATCTAGATACTTGTCAGCATTGTGCTTCCTCTGTATTGCTCGCAGACTGTTTTCCTGTAGAAATCACCATAGAGATACATTATGTATCTAAGTATAACTGGTCTAACAGCTCTGTGACAGATTTTGGTTTGTTGAACAGGGACAGAACCTTTTAACTTTAATGTTGCACTGCTGCCCACCTGGAGAGGGGCGTAACACTTAAACATCTTTGTTTAACTAAACTGAAGAAACAAGACGGTAAAGATAGTGAAAACCAATAGCCACTAATAGCCAACTATTATCTACAAGTATCTACAAGGTCCCCAGAGAATAATTCCTTTTGATTTTGTGACCCCTTCAGCTTTCATCTAAAGTGCCACCATAAGGCCAAAGACAGCTTGTTTTGGTGGCCTGATAATTTTCCATCTAATTATACCTTCAAAAGAGCTATTTGTTAGTTTTGCTATTGCTATATTCCCAGCATTAGCATTTCCAGCTGTTTACTTACCAGTCTAGAAGAAACGTCATGAGTTCAGCACCAAACTCACCAACAGCTGTCTCCAGAAGTGGAAAGTAACACCAATGTTAATTCTTGTCTCTATCACCTCTTTTCTTCTACTGAAGTTAGCATGCTAACCAGCTAGCTAAGGACAGGATTATCACTTTCCTTTAGCGACTCTCTGTGGCCTCCAATCGGCCCTGTAGATGTAGTGCTTCTTGGCGACGTATTATAACTTCTTGTCTTGTAAATAAAATGACTGGCCAAAGCTCTTGTCAAGCAACCATCACTACCACCTGCTCCCAGCAAGAAACCACATTCAACTTACATATAGCCCTTTAAAGTAACAAGAACCACTTGGATTGTCCTATGTCCAAGACAAGATAACACATATGCTCACTATACTAGCAGTTTGTCATCAAGATTACTAACAAAAGTTTTTATCAGCTTTACCTCATTAATATGAAAATTTAAGCAGTAAGACACACCTGAATCTAATTATGTCAACAACATGTTCAACCTTTGCAGCTGACAAATCTGCAGAAATGATGTGATGCAGTCAACGAGGACAAGATTCTCAAAGGAAAGTTTCTAATATGGAACAGGGAACAGATTTTGGTGAGAATTCCTAGGAAAATTTGGGTCTCGAAAACTCCCAGGATTCCAGCCCAGTGTGTGCTTTGTGCAGATGTTTGAGGAGAGTAAGTGCTGTTGTTATCATAGTCCTTAAATTAAATTATTAAAATACATTCAATGAGTAATAGTAGTAATAACACAAACACTGTCATTAAATTTGACCATAAGTGTCTGACACACTTGAGACATTGACACTAAGAAAAAAGAACAACAAAGAAAAATGTCCAGGTCAAAATGAATAAACTACAGATTTCTGAAAAAAAACACAAAACACTTTAGAACTCAGCTCTGGATCCCCCTTACAAAAACAAAAAACTATTCTCTGTGTGTGTGTGTGTGTTTGTGTGTGTGTGGGTGGGTGGGGTTGTGTGAATTTGAAAGAGTGTCACCTCTTATTATGGGTATAAAAATGATCATGACAGAAATCTGCACAAACAAGCAAACTAGGAGGGCTACAAGTTGCCTGGTTTTAACAAGCACTCTTCACAATGTGCATCTGACAGCTCTAGTGTGTTTGTGTGTGTGTGTGTGTGTGTGTGTGTGTGTGTGTGTGCGCACGTGTGTGTGTCTGTGTGTGATGATTGTGTGTTCATTTTTACCATTTGCTGGGATTGTCATTACTTATTGATAGCACTTCTGTTTAAAATGCAGCATCACAGCAGTAGGTGGCACAATACTGTCATAAACACCCACGCACCCAAACACACACAAATATTCACACACACAAACATGCGCACACACAGACAAGTACCCATTACATACATTTGATATTTCTGGAGTTGGGTTAAAGGAAATAGCAAGTGACCATATATTCAGCCTTACTGTTCTCCCTCCCCTCTTTATTTCTAACCTCACTTTGTCACTCACTCTCTCTCTCTCTCTCTCTCTCTCTCTCTAGTATAAAACTAGTACATCATTGGACCATGTATGGTCGATGTGTGAAATTGAGGACATAGTTGAAAACTGTTGTGGATCTGCTTTAAAGAGCTACTTTCAATGGAAAGTATCTAACGTCACTAAATAATGATAATTCATGAGAATTAGCCATGTTTTGTCCAAAAAGTTGTTAGATACTCTGTTAAGTCAGTTAATCAAGTGACAAAGGTGCAAAGTTCAGTTTAGTTCAATTTCATTTTTATACCTTATTAATATTCATAAATAGTAAATACACATAGAAAAAAATCACACCAATATTGGCTGAAAAGGTTTTGGCTGAAGCTATTGCTTATTACACTTCCCCTCTGTACTTTTCACCACGAAGATTAGAGATCATAATATTTACAAACACAAACAGAACAAGAGGCAAGACTAGAGGAGTTCCAGTGTGTCAACATTTTTGAATATTTTTTTACTTAACAAGTGAACTACACATTCTTATTTCATAATCACAACTCATCCACAGATTTCCCCTCTGACATTTATGCAACTTCTTTTTATATTGGTTCTTACCTTTGCTTTTTTTAATTCCTCTAAGTTCATATGCTTCTCTGGTTTCAGACAGCCTAGGAATACAGTTTGGGAGTAAATTATCTTGTGCTTTATACATTATCTGTACATTTTTATAGGCAACCATATCATGGAATTCTAAGGCATATGAATGATTAAATAGTGGGTTAGATGGTTGAGAATAATCTGATCGATTGAAAGTTGGCACCACCATTGTAAAAGCCCCCCTAAAGACTTCTGTAGCATTAACGCCATATTTTAGGATTTGCTCTCGTTGAAATGGGGCACCAGTCCTCTGGGAGGACAACAATGAATTACTTCATTGCCAAATTTATCAATCTCATATCAGAAGCCATGACTTCTCGATTTAATGGATCTCCAGTCTCTACGTCAAAAGAATACAACAGGACAACAACTGGTTATTGCCAGCGTTTCTTGCGGGTTGATGTGAAATAAACTCTAATGCTCTTCACTTTGGCTGGATAACTTTAGAGGAGACTGGCGTTGACCACATGACTCTAAAGTTGTCCAAATCTTCAAAAAGGAAAACTTGATAATAATTAAAAGTTACAAAATTACTCTGAGGCAATTCTGTTGCTTTGGTTCAGTTGGTCTTGACTTGGCTTATAAAAATAAAAGATCGCGCATGTAGACAAAAATCATGTTACTTGGAGCTTGTGGCAAAAAAAAAAAAAAGGATGCGTAAAGTGCAAAAATGACTAAGAGCCATGAGTTTGTGGCGAGCAGCTTAGAGCTAAGAGTTTCCATGGCTACAGAGCCGGGCTTTGAGCCGGGACTCTGAGCTTCGAGCAAAGTTCTGCTTTTAGTTTCTGCATCATTTACTAGCTTCAGCTTTTCAGCCTCTAGCTTTTAGCTTCGTTTCTCGCTTCTTCTTCCTTCTTAGCATCTGGGTTTCTCTCCTCCTGGACTTCTGACCTCTCTTTACCTGACATCTGACTTTCTTTTTTCTGCACATGTGTGAATTGTTCATGACTGTTTTATTCCCTGGGGGCTGGCGCATGTTTCAGGAGCATCACCCGTCTTCTCCTGTGTTTCCACTTGGAGAAGAGAGTAATTTTCCACTGAACTTTGGAATAATTTAAGAATTTACTTATAAACTTGCTCATCCTTCTTCCACCATGACGATAAAACATTAAATAAAATAACATATAAAACTACTTGCGCTAATAATGGCAGAGAGGAGTAATACGAGTGTTGATTTCATATTACATCCTTCAAACCTGGAATTAATCATGATGCAAGTGGTTAATTGATCAAACAACAATATAAACATTTCCCAAAGCTAATGGTCTATAAATGTGGATTACACAGCAGTTCTTTGACTGTAATAATAATAATATGGACATGCTGGATGTCATGTAGTGTGTGTTACCTCGTGTGAAGGATGCTGACAGTCTGGTCACAGGAAGGACACTGTCTTAAAATCTACATGTTACATTTCAAACATTCTATGGGATAGAAGTTTGGGGTTGAACTATTGAACAGGAACATCTCATGAGTTACAGAACAGTTAGATATTTAATTTTACATTCTTCCTCAGATCTGTGTCTGTGAAGAGAGTTCTGCTGGTCACTCTCAGGATTGGAATGTGGGTTGTAGTTTATGACTCTTATCTAGAGAGGGACAGAGGAAGGGAGGTTGGTGTGTGTGTGTGTGTGTGTGTGTGTTCATGCATGGCACAGACAGACCAGGATTCACACCTTAGTGATAATCAATCCTTTTGTTGTTACTTGTCCTATACAAGAAACAATCAAATATCATTAAACAAAGTCTTATTGTTACAAACTGGAGATTTTGCCTATATTCTCCAGTTGCCTGGTGTCCATTGGTTGATCCTCTGGAGCTGACCCTTTGACCTTTGGTCTGGTTCTGTGTCTCTCTGACATGCTAAAAGCATGGTCTGTTTGTGGAAGAGGGGTCCTTTGTCTCTGTTTCCTATCAATTTGATAGTTTGATGGTGGGAAGAGTCGCAAAGTGTCAACTGTGGGTCCGTAACTCTGCATGTCCTTATAATGAACTTCCTTAATGGCTTGTGACTGATGCCAGGTATGTACGCTACATTTTATAGAACCTGTTTGTACCAAATCAATCGACAGTTGAGTTGACAGCCAGTGGGGAAACTCCAACACTTGGCCGGAAGAACAGTGGTGTAATTTCATCACTCAGCAAGTCATTGACAGACATTCGCGTTCAAAGGTCTGGCTTCGCTCTTGCAGTTCAGCCAAATAAGTGACTGCAGCACTGGTAAGTCCAAATCACAACATACACAGGGAATAAAAGAAAACTGAATTTGTTTGTTTCGGTTTCCTTTTGTTTGTTTGTTTTTTTGTTGTTGTTGTTTCCACTGCTTCTCAAGAAACTATACTCGTCACAGGTTATTCTTGCTTTCACATCATAAACATGCTATGCATGTTGTATAAAACACCTGACAACAGCGAGATGGAACTGTAAATTATGGACTGGCTCATAAATAATTATGTCATTTTAAAAAATTTTCATCCTTACTTTTATGTATTTTTGTGTTTTTCTCTTTTCTAAAGGCACATTTCAAAAGGACACAGACACAAACAAACAAACTTAGATTGATAATTCAGGAGGAAAAACAAACAGGAGACAAGAGCATCTTAATTAAAAAACATGTTATTTAAAGCAGTCCTGCGGGTCCATGTTTAGTTTGTGTCACGTGTGTGCACAAGGACACACACAACAACACAATACACATTCCTGCTGACTCTGTCATGCTGTTCCACTGATCTGTTGAATTATTGAAAGAACAGATTCAGAGCATTAAAAAACCTGCAAAGAACCCCTTAAAGATACTTACAGATACCAGTTTGAGCCCCTTAATATAAGAGAACCATCCTTCATGCATGGACAGCCAAGTTATCTCAATCAGAATGTTTGATTTGAATTGTTGTCAGATCCACAAGTAAATGGTAAATGCAATGCACTTCAAAGCGCTTTACAATGGAGGCCACATTCACCCATTTACACACACATTCACACAGCACTTTCCCCTACATATATAGTGCTTTTCTACCGATGATTCATCAGTGGCAATCTGGGGCTTTGTATCTTGCCAGAGGACACTTCAAAATGCGGACCGGAGGAGCCAGGAATCGAACCACTTACCCTCTTTACCTATCTATCACAGCTGCCCCAAGTCCTCGGAAGACCAGGACATATGGTATTTAATTTGACACAAAATTTGACGCTGAAATCATTTGCAACGCTTAATGTTAATTAATATTTAAAACTTATGAAATAATTAACTGCAGAACTCACTTTCTGAAAAATTGTTAATCCAATTAAAGCTACTTCTTAAGAGACAAGTTGATGTTTCATGTTCACAGCAGGCTCATGAATATCACTGAAAAGTCTCTTGCAACATTACTTGTACCACATTCACTGGTAATATCTATAATATTGTGTGCCATATACACACACACACACTTTAATAAAAAATAATGTTCTTTATCCAAAAAAAAAATTATACTGTATATGCCTTATGAGTTCATACGTCACAAATCTAAGGAACCAATCCCGTCAACTTGTGGTGACGGGGGTGGGGTCAACCACTGCCAGTTACAGCAGCAGTTCTGCTAGTCTCTGATTCCGGTCTAAACAGACTCCTCATCTGAGTCAGGGTCTGACTGAGGCGCAAACATGTGGCTGAGTCTCTCCGATGTTACGTCTGCTGATCATATTGATACACGTGGTTTCACTTCTCAACAGAGTGCAAGCAGTGGTGGTGGGCGGGGCATAAAGCCTGAGCCAGTAAGCATAGATGTGCTTCCTGTCCCAGTTTTTTATTTTATTCACGTTTTATGTGGGAAAACCAAGTTTAAGAAAATATGAATCATACCAGAGGATTTTTACGGAGTTTAAAACATGTCTGGAGAGGAACTTTAAAATAGTGTTAGCTGACAACACCAAAGACACTACCGATACGCAGCGACCACAGTAAGTCTTTTGGTGATGTAGCTAGCATGCTAATGAATTAATTGAGATAAGCGTCTCAACTTTTACAAAACTGCATGAAATTGCTCCACTATTAAAAATACATACACATATTATCACCTTCTGCAAATGGCAATGAGTCTCCATTAACCAAAGTTATGGACATAACCGTGTTCTCTGCAGACATCGCCAGTGTTCACATAGTTAACGAGGAATGCTTTGTGTGTGACAAGCCTGCAGCTTCACTCGGCACTGTTATCACTACAACTTGGCTGATATTTGGATGAAAATACTGCAAAACACTGTGGGTGTTTTGCATAGAATATAATTCCTGGGTGACTCCATGCACAACTGTTTCCAACAGAGAAACTACACTGCCAGCAAAACAGGTTCAGACTGGTTCTGTAAGTGTGAAGCTCTGATAGGAACTTTTGATTTAAGTGGGGTAATTCATATTGATATTAAATATTGGCCATGCAAAATGTTTACCCGTAGAACCGGTAAAAAATATATAGATCTGAAAACTGATCAATTAATGTGCAGTTCTGAATTTGTACACAATAGTTGATTCCCAACTAAATAATAACAATAATGTGCACAACATTAAGCAGCCTACATGTTCTCTGCTTAACTTAACAATGTGAAACCACTGCTGTACTTTTCCAATGTCCTTTGGATATGTTTCCAGTGGTCTGCAATGTGGTTTTATGATGACTGTAGTTGTCTGTAATGTATGAAATGGGTCTGATCTATGGCAGAACTTTGATTTGTGTTTTCTCTTTGTATGTATAAATGTTATGGCACTCTTGTGCAAATGCATAGGTTATTGTTTCTCCCTATCCTGGAACTACTGCTGTTACTTTTTTGTTTGCACACAAAATGTTTTGCATTAATGGACTTCTCATTGTAAATCAAAAGTCTTAACGAGTCGTATCTGGCTGGGCAGCATCGGCCTAATAATCTTAATATAGCACACTGTTGTTTAGAAAAACCTTAATGCAAAGTTTTCTTGCCAGTACAGAACCTCAGTATCTGCGCTGAATAGCTTCAACCAATTTGCCTTTTTTAAAATGGAAATGATCAAATGAAAGACAATAATTCCTGACATAAATATCAGCAGCTTCATTCCAGAACAGTCAAGTCAGATCAGACCCAAAATCCATCAGTTAAAGTCCTGCATAAATTCAGTACACAGGTAATTTATATTCCACCAGTTACTGTATAATGATGTAGCTACTTAAAAAGACTAAATGACTTAACTACAAACAGATCTTTGCAGCTGTTGTGTCCATGTTTCACAGACAATGAAATGCTGACCAACCCTCCTAGTGTGTATCCAAATGGCCATCGTGGTGTAGTGTCTGTTTTTACATTACACTCTCCCCAGGTAAGCCTCTGATTTGCACTGTAATCCTCTACTTGGCATGGCAGGCAGGCAGGCTACCTGTCTCTGCTTTTTGTGTATGTGTGTGTTTGTGTGTGTGTGTGTGTGTGTGTGTGTGTGTGTGTCTGGTGAAGACGTGTGTTTCTCTGGTTGTGTGTATGAGAGTATGTCAGTGTACCATTATGCATGTGTGCATACAAGGATGACCCTCTGTGTGATTGTGTGCGTGTGCGTATATATAGACATGCTAGGCTGCATTTCATCTCGGGGCTTAGGACTCATCGTGCAATGGCAAGGACCCAGGTGCTATTTAGAATTAAGGCACACACACACACACACACACACACACACACACACATACACACACATACCCGGTAGTGATCACTGATTATGTGACCATCATTGTGTTTGTACGCAGACAAACACTCATATGAACACACAGCTTGAGGTTCTGCACAGGACAGTGGTTTCTGGTATAATAGAATAGAAAGTAAAGCCTCCAGCATGCCAGAGGACAGCTGGTCCTCTGCATCTCTCTCTTTCTCTCCAGTGGATTGATGCAGTGTTCAAGGGGCCAGTAGGTCAGCAGGTCCAACAATGTCAATGCATGCAGCAGAAAAAAAAATGCTTCATCTGTAGTCACCAATTGGTTTCATTTTCATTTCTAAAGAAAATAAAATACACTCCAATATAATATCATAATATGCTCACAATGACAACGTTACATGTCGATGTTTGGCAGATTATATTTACCATGTTCATCATCTTAGCTAATACACACAGGCTATTTATATACATGTTTCCATAGATATATGCAAACATTGGCTTGCACTTGTCACAAAATGACAAGTCAGAGTGATTTGGATTCATTTATTTCAAGGCAATCCGAAACGTGAAAAAAAAACAGCTGTCGAGATGTTTCAGTCAAAAGACAATATGTCAACCACATGGCGGTAGATGAAAAGGCAGGGGATCAACACAGTTCTTTGAATTCAGGCTCTGGGGACCATAAATGTCGAAACAAAATATCATGGTTGTGAATCAATCTAATTGTTGTAACCACCTTTTCTTTCGTGCCAACATCGGTGAATCATCTGCCTGTGCACAAGAAATATAAACATTTGCTGAGGACATTCATGATCCCCAAATGATGAACCGTTTGGTCTTTGAACACTCCGGTGTTTCTTCTGTAGCGGACACTGGTGGATGCTGGGGTGCTCTGGATTATATGGAGAGCCTCCCATGTCCACTTTCCCATCATCAAACTATCACCTGGACAGAAAACAGGGATGAAATGAGTTCCTCTCACCAATAAACTAGCTTTTAAGATATCATCGGGATTTATGGCTAGTTCATGGAACTCATCCCGAATCAACACTCCTGCAACAAATGGGAGACGAACACAACACTCCCCACAGACTGACACTGAGTTCATGTTGCATCCCTGAGATTCACCTGGGACTGATAGGTGGGTGCCCCCTCAAAGTAGGCAACTCCATCCTTTGCTCCGAACTGGGTTGATTTCGGAATAATACTAGTCCCGAACTAATAATTTCCTACCGTTAAGAATAAATGCTATACACATAGCCAAATTCATTCTCTTTCACCATCGCCCAAATTACTACTAGTTCAGCTGGTAGATATAGGTATTGTTAGTCATAGATTCATGTTCATTATCATTGTTCATTGTACTCCTCCTGTGTTTAGTTAGTCAATAAATACTGCCAACGTGACCCAGTCGTTGCCCTGTGTTTCTTTGAAGTGAAGAACGGAGATCCCTGTAATCGAGAAATCACAACTCTGGATGTGAGATTGATCAAAATAATCCTTACTTTTAATCACATTGTCTTCCCTGAGGACTGGGGCCCCTTTCTTTAACGAGAGCAAACTTCAAATTGTGGTATTCACGCTACACTTCTCTATAGCATTACTTTCAGGCTAAACTGTCTTTACACATGAAAATCTCATTTGTTCCATAAGCAGGCTAGGTGTGCTGACCGCAGCATTCAACTCTCAGCCATATCATGTGTTGGGACTCATTCAAGAGACCAGATGTTTCTTTGCTCCACAGAAAAAAGAACTCACTTCCCCACAGTTCCTCACTGTTCACACCTGGAGACGACCCTCCCCCAGGGGCCTCACTGACCAGTCAGTGTCGGTCAGCGTGTGACATGTGACCCACCAAGGTGTCACCAAACAAAACCAGATCTCCTTCTTTGTTCTCTCTTCTCCCTCTCTTCTTGGCTTGCTCTGGAGAGCAGCTCCTGCTCTCTCCTCTCGGTTCTTCAAAGGGCAACAAGGCCCCAGCCCAGGTCAGCTCTGCTACCTGAGAAACCAGCTCTCTCGCCGGCCTGCTACCAGCAGCCTGCAAACACTCTTCTCCTCAACAACAGAAGTCTTAACTTTGTTAATGTACATGTTGATTAATGTGTGTCCCCACAGACGCACCCCCAAACCCACATACATACACACACACACACACACACATATATACACACCTGTATTAGTTAGTTATTGTTCCATTGTAAATAAATGTCTTTAAGTATAACTACTGGTGTGTTTAATGTTACACAAGCGTGAATATTGCAAACCTCTACATAGTAGAATTCCAATCTTTCAACTTTAACTTAGTGTTGATATGGTCACTTGGTTATAGTTATTAAGGTAATTGTTAATCAGAGTTCCAGATTAATAGTAATAATTTGAGACTGAAAAAATATTGGCTATTTTGCCTATTAGTTTAGGTGACCCCAAGGACTTTGATTCATTTTTTAAGTTATTATTTAATATTAGTATTTTCTTAATTTATGATAGCCAATAAATTGATAGACAAACGAAGAGCCAACATTTACGGTGTCCAGCTCATGAAGCAGAGCTCAGACCCAACACATGCCAATAACAGTGCAGTGGAAACTGCACAGTATAGAACCTCTATCTTCAGTGCATTACTTATTAATTACAAAAGTGAGTTGGTAATCTTATTATTTTTTGTGAGGAAGACTGAGTGTAAATCAGAGCAGTTGGAATGATTCTAAAAGTCTGTGAGAATATGATTAGGATGAAATTTCAATGTCACTCTAATGTTTTGAGGGGACGATAAGCATTGCATAGCTATAGTGTGTTTGGAACTGTCAGTTGTTTCATTATCAAATGTATTTACTCTGGTGATTAAAGGTTCCCTGTGGAGTTTTTGACCTGTGGTATTTGGTATTTTTCTGTGTATTTTCTGGACCATGTTTAGTTTTTCCCGTGAGGATGCACATGAACATACGGGGACATACATGTGAGCTGATATGCATATACTGCAGGTTCCTTTCCAGCAAGATGAGAGAGGGAGGAAAAGATAGCAGGGGACCGAAACTGAGAATGAGACCGGAGAGAATGGGGATGAGAGGATACAGAAAGGGAGGAGGATATGGGGAAAAACAAAAATAATCATAAACTTAAAAAAGGAAAAGATGAAGGGGAAAGAAATAGAAAGGGAGAGAAAGGGCAATAGGATTAGAAACAGGAAAGAGGGAATGCAGCCTAGAAGGGGCTGGACTTTGTAATCAAAGATACTTTCCTTTCCTACAGATGGCTGCTAAATGACAAAAGCACTCATAGATGGACTGACATCCCATCCGTGCAATTGACTGAAATGAATCATCTGGGGTGAGACCTCTCGCTTTTTACAGCAACCTTGACAAGAGGCTCTCTAATGAGATGTGCACGTACACACACACACACACACACACACACACACACACACACACACACACACACACACACACACACACACACAGACACACACATATCTTTTTTCAGGGCATACACTTGCCAAGTGGCTTTCAAGTTTTGTCCTTGGTGTTTTTTTTTCGTTTTTTTGGGGTTGCCATGTTTCACACAAAGAAGTCAAAAATGTAACAATCAGACAATCACAAGCTCACTGTATCTTTCCTTTATCTCAGGCTTTTTATGCAAAGCTACAGAAACTACAACACCTGACAAAGGTTACAGTCACAGTTCATGTTAGCTTGTGGAATAGGGTTGAGAATCTATGAGGTTTGATTCAGGCAGTTTGATTCTTGGTGTCACGATGTACTACATGCTACAGCACGCTAAGTAAGGTGCCCCGATACCAGCAGCTACTACTGGGGGATCCCAAGACATTCCCAGGTCAGATGGGATATATAATCAAGGTTTGGGTCTGGAGGCATCATTATCAGGTGCCTGATTCACCTAAACTGATTTCTTTTAATGCATAGGACCAACAAGTACTCAGGGATCCTCGAGCATGTCTGAGATTCTCACACTATCATTAAGGGTTAGCCCAGTTCCCCTGCAGAGGAAATTGATTTTGGTCACAATGTCGTTGTTTTGCTCACTCATTACCATAAGGTGTGGATTGAACATAGGTTGACCAGTAAATTGAGAGCTTTGCCTGCAGCCTCAGATCGCTCACCACCATGAGAATCTGGAAGAATGCCATATTACTGCTGCTGCTGCATCAACCCACCTGTCGACCCCATGTTCCATCTTACCCTCCCTTGTGAATAACTCCCTGAGATACCTCGGGTAACTCATTCCAGAACCACAGTGGACAAATGGCTTAAAAAAGACATTAACATAAATAAGGACTTCTACATTTATCTACAATAAATGAATGAATGGAGTGTACCAAACTAACCACCACCACTGTCTGGAATGTTTACATTATTTTGTGAAAGAGAAAGTTGGTCTGTAGCTGTGTTCCAATACAGGGGCCGGATCCTTGGGATGATGCAGTCTTCGAAATGAGACGCTTTTATGCTTTGTGTCACCACTTGCGTCACCTGCCCTTACCACAAAGTGCCGCTCCTGTCCCCTAGTAACCTTGACAACCTGTGATTTTATTTTTATAAAAACTCAAGGTTTTAAGGCTCAGACACAGATGTACACAGATGTTAGCTGTTCCACTGAGCTGAAACCCAAAACCTACATTTAAAAGTGTAATCCTCAGGCTCTCTGTCCATGTTGTTTGTTTGCATATTATTTTCATTACTCAAATGCAATGAATCTTGGGATAGGGTGTACCACCAAGGAGCCACCTGTCAGAGACATGGTTGCCCTGGAAAAGAAGGCTGCATTCCTCAGCTGCATTTGAAGAAGCCCTCAAAATGAGACAGCCTAGTCGCACCAATGTGCCACAATCAGTCTTCAAATGCAGCCCCAGAAGGTTGCAACCCCTGAATTGGGAAACAGTTCTTGTGTTCTGGAGTCCAAGCGCTCCACTGTGCTGTTATTACGTCCCAAGCATCCCACAGCAACCACGGAAACCCTAATACAAGGGAAACTTTGCATTATCTAAAATTCTATACGGATTGAAACATTTTGAAAGAGGCATTTACAGCCCAGAGGTTCATTTTCTAATACTGGAAGTACTGGAGCTAAAAACTATCCAGAAACCATAGAATTATTAATACAGTACAAAAACTATTCCTGGACTCAATAAATTATTTAAAAAAATGTGCAAAATAAGATTTTTGATTCTTATGCAAACCCCATTATTCAATTTCCTGATAAATCTTTTTTTATTAGTATGTTTGACTGTTTGATTTGCCTGTTTATCCTTAATGGGAAGTTTATTTTAATGAGTACATGGGGCTGCTGGATAAAATGAGTCATTTAAGACTTCTTTCTCACATAAGGCATAGACAGACTTGGCGTTAAAACAGAGATGTCTTTTGGGCCATAATCATGTGGAAATAAATGTGATAGGAATCTCATATCTGCCACTGTGACTTTACTCCAAAAAAAAACATCATACAGCACTTTTTTCCCAGTTTGTAATAAATGGTGACTTGAATTGAGCTAGAATTGCACCACCACGGGATACAGGTTCCTCCCATTTTCCACACGTCTACCCTAATTCGCAGCTATCTGTGTACAGCCTGAGCTCTATCCAGATGGTGATCTGATTGAACTCATACACATGGTTAAGCTTTTCACTAAAGTTGATTCAAGTGTGTATGTTGTTGTGTAACCAAAAGTAATCAGGTGAAAACAAACTTCCAAAAAAGACTGATTCATTACTGGTTGTCAAGATTCAGTTTGAAAACTACATGTAAGTTGCAGACTGCTCTTACATCCTAATTTGCACCACTACGAGAGAGTCTCTGGTTGTCGTAAGTGTGATTCATTTTTCAAGAGTAAATTGGTAATTACAATGATTACTTGACCTATTCCTCAACTTTAATCTTGACCGGTGCAACCATTGTCATTTTTATTCCTCATTAATTTGATTTTCAGCAGCGTCAAAGGCGATTTGATAATACTGGTGCTTTCTGAGGAGAAACCATCTTTGCAAATGATTTGAGTGCCAGTCGCACCGCCTGACTGCAAATGAATGACACATTTCATTTTATGCTAAACCTGCTGAAGGCCACATGTTGGCTGGTCTTATGCTTTGTGATGCAGACATGTCCTCTTTCCCAGTATTTTCTTCTTGTTCTGTGCATGTTGTTAGTGGAATTTTAAGCAGATGATGAGATGAGGCTCAGTTTCTTTGAGGGTGCAGTGGTTTATTTTCTTGCCCTTCCTGATGCCATATTGAACCTTAGAGTGCCGTTAGCATTGGAAACAACACATTTTCATACAGAAGCAGTTGACCGACCTACTCATCATTTCACCATCTATAATTTGGTTATGTCTGATAAAATTGTTACAACCCAGCCTAGGGGAAACCCCGGCGCAACATGAATACTGAGAGACTCCCCTCTTCCCAGCTCCCAAGAACCACCAGCCACAAGGAATTACAGCCCATTAGGGTTTTTATTCAAGATTTCTTTATCTTCAGGGTGGGCTAGCAGCAAAATAACAAACAGAAGTAACTAAAACTAAGGAACCTAAACTTACCTACTCAAACAAAAGAGGAACAAAAAAACAAGCCACTAACCTAACTCCTAACCTAAAAAAAACAGGAGAAAATTGGGTTAAACAAAATTGCTACCCAACCCTATTGCACCTGGGCTGACATTTCACATAAGCAAACTATATACATTATCAGAACATGTTGGCCGGCAGGTTGGTTGGAGGTGGAAAGAGATGAGCCCCTGCAAAAGCTAGAAGAAGCCGGCCTTAAAACTGCAAGCCTGGAGGCTGGCACCAATCAGCTCCTAGGAACAACCTACTAAATCACACAGTCAATCATTCAATCAGCCCGTGCACACCTACATCCCAACACACACACACCTCTGCAGGAACCCTAGAAACCCTAGAAAGAGATATCCACAACACAAGCACAACATTAAAGCACACACAAATTACACATCAGAAACACGCTCCAAATGACCTCTGGGTCATAACAACTATCAGCAGCCAAGTCATGGAGTATTTTATTGCCCTTGTCACTGTGTGTTTTTAAGTTAGTCAAAAAGGGTTTTCAGGGAAAATATTATACAGTTTTGCTGTATTTGAATGCAATCTGATAACCCAGGGTTAATGTTATGTCAGTAGAAAGGCTATCTGAGACTTCTAATAAGGTGGTTTGGATGTGATTGGAGCCACTGCTTTGAGAAATAACAAGGCCACTTTTGGCCACCATCACTTCCCTGACGAGCACATTGAACACTGACTGCTTCTGCTTGATTGCCAGTGATCAAATCCCTTGGTAATTGGCATCTGAAACTTGCTGTTTTTTTCCTTCATTTATCTATTTATTTTTAATTGCTTGGATTATTTGTTTTGTGATCTGCTAGCAGAAGGCCCTCGGGCTGGCAATGAAAGTTAGTCTGATCAGATTGTTTTGAAATGAGCTATGGATATTCACAGGTCCAGACTCATAAAGCCGGGCTCAGACAATAGACTATAGATTATAGGAGTTTTAACATTCTAACCAATATTTAAATTGGGTTACATCATGGACATAAGGAGAAACTTCAAAAATGTTCTTGTCTTTAATCTTTAATCAGCAATCAGCAATGCACCACCTCATGTGATCTCACCTGAAGGTCAGCGCCTGTCCAACACCAGGACTCCTGCTGTTATAGGGTATTTGGTTGCTAACAGCTTGGACTGTGGCAGCTGTTTTCGGCAGACTGGCAGCCCCATTTAGTGAATGCACTGCACACCCCAACTGAGGAAGGGCCTTGAAAAGGTGGATTAAAAACTGCCTGGATAGGTTATCACACCTGTCATTTTATTCCACCTCTGAGGTGATCAAAATAAAAATAGTAAATCATACAACCTGAAACTGGCTTGTATGGCAGATCTGGCAGACCCCATAGGAGAACAGCCCTGCTTCACTGCCGAAGTGGGACAGAAAGACATGATATGGAGTGGAGCGCTTGGTAGACGTGGGATTGGTCAGGCCAGTATAAAGAGAATAAGATTATTTACTCTCTGCTCTGTCCACAACCTGACCATAACCAACACTAGCAGAAGACTAAATGTAAGTCATTATGACTGCAGCAGTGCTCCAAACACTGGCACATGATTGATTATGTTATAGTGAGACGTACTGATATCAGAGATGTTCTCATCACCCGTGCCATGACAGGTGCTGAATGCTGGCCAGACTACCATGTGAAAGTGCACCCCCACCCTGTGAGGGCCCAATGGGGGGTGACGATATTGCTCCCACTTAAAATGCCGAAAGTGGACTTCACTCAGCTCAGCTCTCTATGAGGCAGTGCCCAAACCATTGGCCATATGAGCAAGAACAACCAAGCAAGACCTCTCATCCAGCACCAGCATGCAGCAATGCCAGATACCTCAAAAGAGAGTACATGGGACTATTCAGACCACACAGAATGATAGGTGGACAAAAGAGACACATGAAACCAATTCACTTGCTGATAAAAATTACATGCATAACTTTTACATTGATGTCAAATCTATTTACAATCCAACAAATCACTGCATTACTCCCCTGAAAACAGCAGATGGTCTTAACAGTCTTAAAGGATCAGGATAGCATCCAGATGAGGTGGACCTAACATTTAGATAGCCTACTTAATCAGGACTCACATTCTCACATTCTCTGCACACCCCACCATTCTGGACGAACTGGCTAAACTTCCTCCTATTCACTAACTCACACCAACCTTCTTGGAGGTTCTGTCAGCTGTAAGTTCCCTCAAAAACAAGAATTCCCTTAGAAGTGACAAAATACCTGCAGCGCTGCTAAAAGAGAGAGGGTACTTCTCCACAAGTACTATACTAGAATAAATCATCAAGATCTAGGCCAATGAGACCATCCCGCAGCAGAAGTGGGATGGTCTCATTGACAAGGCCATCTGTGACAACAGTAGGGGTATATTATTCCTTGCTGTTGCTGGCAAGATCCTGGCTAAACTGATGCTTCAGAGGCTGATCAGTAATATCGCAGCGTCAAACAGGACCGTGGTCAATAGGATTTTTCACAGCCTGAAAGCTTCAGGAAATGTGCTGGGAACAAAACTAGTGGGGGTCCTCAAGCTGCAGTATGCATATGGCCACGCTCTTGTTTTTTACACTCCACAAGACCTCCAGTTTGTCATTGATTCAGTGGTTAGAGCGTTCAGCAGGATGGGCCTAACCACCAGCACCATCAAAATGAACTAGTCTGCCAATGGAGTGCGTACAGCCCACCCACACCACCAGTCTTCACTGTTCTTGATGAAAAATTGTCAGATTGAGATATCTGAGGAGTATTCTCTACAGAGCCAAATCCAACAGGTATCAGTTGCCTTTGGCAGACTACGATCACCCAGCACCAGCTACGATGGCTGGGGGATGTGTGGTCAGGATGCTTCATAATTGGAAGCCTCATTAACTGTTTTGAGGCCACATCCTGGACAACGCTCTGCTGGAGGGTGAAGGAAGCCCTACAAGGAAGCACTTTGAAGGAAGTTCAAGATCAGACCCAAGGACCTGAAGGATGTTGCTGCTGACCGTAACATCTGGCAGCAACTGTGTCTGGATGGAAGCCATATGCTAGAGGAGAAAATGATAGCCAAGAGACAGCATGGAGACAGGAGGAACACAATCATGGTCACCACTACCACTGCCACCACATATGCTGCACATGTCCCATCTGCAACAGGACCTGTGGTTCCAGGTTAGGACTATTCAGCCATCAAAGAACTCACTGATAAAAGACAGAAGCGGATGACATCAGAAGAATCGATGGTTCATCCATGTGTCTGTGCATCACCAGTGTTTCGCTCAGCTGCCATATGACTGATCCTGCTAAAGTTTCCAATTGCTGATTATTATTGCACATATAGGGGGGCAATGTGTATTATGTGAGTATTTGTACACTCACCATTATGTTGATGTCTCTTTAGTTCTGCATATATATAATGTTCCTCACAATATATGCCTGTGTGTTAGAGCTCACAGAGTACACAGTATGTGTGCATAGAGTGAGTACTGAGAGTTATTGCTGGTATAAATCAAGCCTTCTAATTGGTCAGGAGCTATAATCCCAGCAGGAGGCCCCGCTTCAGGCTGCTGCTAATTGGCCACCTGCTGCGTACAGCAATGCACCGTTAGTCCAAACTAGGAGTCACTCAACACCGGATCGTCAACAGGTGCGGATCTCTGTGTTTGTATGTTTGTATCTCTTTATGTTTTTATGTATGTGTGTATCCTTGTTACACTTGTGTTAGCAGGAACAGGGTTGTGCAGTGTGCGTGTGTTTGTGGGTTTTTAACAAAGATTAATTGAAGTTGTTTACAACATACTGTGTGTTGTAAATTAACCTTTGTTTCCATGGTTTTGTGTTTTTCCTGCAGAGCTGAGACAGACAACCTGAAATTTTCCACGTATTGAGTGTAAATGAGCTAATGTGTACACATGTGTATGTTTTCTATTGTTTGTGTGAACAGATTTTAGTTTAAAACCATTGTTTTGATGCCATTGCAAATAAATGTGGGCATTCCCCAGAACATCTAAGGGTTGTTTGAGAGGTAAAACTGGGTTTAAAGGTTAAGGATAGAATTAGGTTTAGGTTAGAGTTAGGGTAATGTTTGGAGTTGGGGTTGGGCATTTAGATGTGATGGTTAAGGTTAGGTTAAGAGGCAAGGGAATGATTAATGTAAATAGGTGTCCTCACAACTGCAGAAAAAACTAAAATATGCTTGTGTGTGTGTGTGTGTGTGTGTGTGTGTGTGCGTCTGTGTACATCTGAATTCTAAGATAAAACAAAATGATGACTATCCTCTTTAAATGTCAAACTTCAAAGGGCTTTTCAAATGGTCGTCCTTTGGAGAAACATCAGGAATACCAATGCCAGACGGAAGTGAGCACTTCTCAACCACTGAAACTATATATTCAGTACTAATTTTAAATACTAAGCATCCTTTTCGAACAGCATCTAGAGAAGTTACTTCAATGACCTTTAAGTAAGTCAGTAAGTCAGAGTTGTCATGTGAACACCACAAAACTCTAGGATAGGTGTGTGATACAAAAAAGGCCTGAGGAGGAAATGTACATTGTAGAAATGTAGAATGTAGAATCTTGACCTGCTCATTCTCAGCCAAGTAATTCCAACACAATGGAAGTGTTTCCAAGGGACTAAAAAGTGATGAACCTGGCTGGGACTTGTTCAATGCCCAATTGTGACTTTTGTAGGTAAAGTAAAAGCATTGAATAACAAGTGTGTCCCAGCCTGGTTCACCACTTTTTTCTTTTTAAGTAATTTTTTAAGATATTTGTTGAAGTCCATTTTTTTCAGCATGTTGTCAAATTGATGAAGATGTTTTCTGTATGTGTTTGTGTTTTGTCTGTTTGCATGTGATTCCTTAGTTGGTCATTTGTATGCGTTGTGTGGAATTTGAAAGGCTTTAAGTTTGACTCTTACTATGATCAGAGATGTATTGGCTGAATAATGATGATGAGTTGATAATTACTTGCTACCTTTATTGGAGGTTGTTAGTTTTAGGGCTGCAGTTAACAATTACATTGGGGTTGAAAGTTCATTCTTCAACCTTGGAAATGGCATTTGACAAAGAATAGAGTTTAATAGATGTTCCGGACATTGAAATTGAAATGATTGAAAGCTAAAGAACAACTCCAAATGGACCTTGAGGTGAGACTGGTAGTCAACAGCTGTAGTCATTATTCTGTATATTATTGTTTTTGGTTAATTGTTTAACTGAATCATTTAGTCAATAAAATGTCACAAGTGGTGATGCTTCTGCATAACAATTAACTTGAGCCAAACAAGTAATCTGGAATGAAAATATATTTCTATTACAATGATGCCGAACAGAGAAAGATTGAAAAGATGAATCCAGAGACACTTTTCCTTCATAGATAATTTAAATGATTACTTGATGAACAGTCGGGCTGGTTTGTGCTTTGTTTCCCCTTGTCAAAACACCAAGAATCTAACGCAAGATGTGTGTATGCAAGATTTGGATAGCTTCCATATAAAATACACAACTTGTCAAAAATACCTTGGTAATTATCAATCACATTCATGCAACGAATTAAAAATACATTTGGCTTTTGACAAAATGTGCCTCCATAGAATTGGACACTGATGGCTACTGCGTTTAATTCTTGTGTCTTTTATCCTTTCATTCTTTTAAATCTTCATTTTACAACCACACATTTTTGACAATGTTTTTATGTGTGTGTGAAAGAATAGTATTTTTTGTGATTTTATGTTTTTTATGTTTGCTAGAAATTGTTGCAAAGACAGAAACTGTTGCTAAAAAGTTTACATCAAATTGCTTCCCGGGGGATATAATAAGTATTTCAAATCGTACTGAACAGACAATTGTTGTCAGTTAATTTTCTTGTTAATTTTTTAATCAGCTAATTGTTTCAGTACCAATTAGTTTGCTTTGGTGCCACATAATTGTCAGGTTGTTGGGGTTCAGTCCTCTTCAAAAGTTGGAGACAAGTTTAATATTGTAAATTAAATTACAAAACAGCAATTCCTATGTTGTATTTTCTTTTTTTATATTGTTTGAACAGCAACAAAGCTCTGAAGCCAGTGAGCTGCTGTCTGATTTAGAGACTGGATGATGCCCTGTTGAAATGCATAAGCAGCGTGAACAGTGAAAAATGAAAAATGTGATGAGGCAGCCACAAGATCAGCAGAATTTTTGAGGCTGGATCCCTTTAAGAGAAACTGCATTTAATCAGTTTCAAAATCTGGGCTGAGGAAGTTGTCTTACCCCCTGATCCAATTACTTATTTATTACAATCTAATCAGTTAACAAAAGGCCATTCTCACCTTCCCACAGAGCAGCTAATAAAATCTAATCAATCATTTTCATCATTTTCACTGCTTTCATTAAGCATTAATGAATGTTTAAACTGTGATGCGTCTCAAAGCCCCAGTGTGCGTTTTTCACATCCATATGATTGACCTGTGTGTGTGTGTGTGTGTGTGTGTGTGTGTGTGTGTGTGTGTGGGTGTGTGTCTAGACGTGTGTGTGTGTGCGTCTGTGTGTGTGTGTAACAGAAAAAAAGACAAAAAAAACGCGATGGAAAAAAGGAAGGAAGACTATGAGTAGAGTGTATGTGTGTCTATAGTATGAAAAATCTGATTCACAATAAAAAAAAGAATATTATATTATATAAAACAGGAAGTAAAACATCTGGCCTGTCTGTGCTGTGTTTAAAGGTGTGTTGAGCTCAGATTAATGCCTCCAGTCAATTAGTGGTGTAATGATTTAATCAATATGGTCTCCGTTAGGACCATCATGATAGCACCGTTTGTGTGAGTGTGTTTGTGTGTGTGTGTCCGTGTGTGTGTTTGGGTTTGTCAGAAGTCATTCGTTTAGACGATGTGAGTCTAGGGTGTGTAGTAAGTGTGTCCAGAGTGTATGATGAAGTGAGAGAGGCGAAAAAAGATCAATGACATTGATCTGACATTAACCAGCAAAGGAAGCAAAGACCCCGTGCAAGCGTGTGTGTGTGTGTGTGTGTGTGTGTGTGTGTGTGTGTGTGTGTGTGTGTGTGTGTGTGTGTGTGTGTGTGTGTGTGTGTGTGTGTGTGTGAGTGTGTGGGTATGAGATTGGCTCTCTCTGAACATGTGCAATATTATCTGTGCAATATAACTGAGTACATGTACTCACTCTGTTTTTATACCTCCATTTTTATACTATTTGTTTTTCCCTCTTATTTAAATAAGTAGAAGAAGGTTAAGGCGAATTGCTTGTTCTAATTTACTGTAATTCATACCAAAATAAATTATACAGATAGAGGCACAGAATTACATTGATTTGCACTGAACTTATGATGAAGTTTCATTTTGAATCATTGCAGCTTCCCCTGTGTCTCATACTTTTTGTTATGCCCTCAAATGCAACGGCCGTAACTTTTGGTTGTTTAATACCTTATTTGTACCACTGGAGACACATAATGTCATTGTACACTGTGGAATGACAATAAGGCCATTGATTGTATTGACTGATGCCAAGTATCCAAATTATATTGAAAAAAAACAAAAAAAAAAACAATGCAGTAATGTAAATCTTACCAGAACATTTTTTACATCAACTGTGATAATGCTTTTTCCTTCTTTTTTCTTAACTCATCTTTTGTTGGTTATTCATATTATTCTGTTGTGTTCTGTTCTGCTGCTCATTTTGCAGTATATGACTTGGAGCTGAGCTCTGCCTTTTTGATTGTTTGAACCTCACAGTCCAATAAAGGAAAAAAAGAAAAGTAAATTAATAATCATTAATTAATAAGTAAAGTAATAATTACTCACTCATTCCTACTTCTTTATCACTGTAACTTGAGAGTCTTACTTAACTCATAAGCAGTAGTGGCATGGTTTTTTGTTAAGGGAAAATTGATGTCAATATTTCTCTTGGTGCCGCCCACCTACAACCTGGACACAGCTGCAAGCTTGGCATGCCCCCACACAAGGCGCAGGACATAACTACTTATAATGAAGAGATTTCTTTAGTTTTGTAGCCATGCCGAAAAGACACCGTGTTCTCGATTGCCTACAGAAATCTGCTTTATTATTCCACGGTTCTCCACTGCTCCATACATTACAGTGTGAGCCTGCACACTAAGGAGGAGTGCTTCAGAAACCACGCACAGTTAGACGCTTCATTTTCACAAGGATTATTTCTGTAGTTCACACTTCATGTGGCTGAACAGGGGACTCAGTCTGCATTGTTATTGTAGATCTGTGATGTTTAACCGTGTTACCGCAACTTACTCATGTTAGTAAGAAGCAGCGTAGCAAAGCTATAAATGCTTAAACGTTTGTCAGTGTCGACATGTTGTACCTAGTTAGCTCAGATAAATTATCCACAGTTTAACCACTTATTTAATTTTTCAGTAACTATCAGCACTAAAGTTTAATTCACTCAGACTTACCGGCATCATAAATCAGCAGGAGGTGAAGCGGTGGAGACTCCCCACCTGTGGACTGTCTGTCTGTTTCTCCATTATTTATATTCCTTTAGTCCGGAAGTGTCTACACATAAAAACTCAAAAGAGTTTTTCATAAAAGTATTCCAAGTCTTAGCAGACTGTCCAGCATCTTGATTTGCAGCGCTCTTCATATTTATCTCCCTCCTTCCGGCTGCCTGACAGTGGGTGCGCTTGTTTTCTACTCCAGTCCAGTTTGTGAAGGTGGATCGGGTCTGTCATCTTCTGGTTCGGGATCGGACTCTTGCTCAAAACGATAAACAGGACAAAGCTGCCACAACGTTTTTTATACAAGACGTACGGAAGGTGACACCAAGAATGAAATTAACAGTGAAAATGGCCATGATAAGTCTTCTTTAAAGTCCCATGGTTCACAAAGCAGGTCAGGACAGAAACCAAGCGATGTCGTTCAAAGAACGGTGGGGAAGGTATAAAACCATTTCTATATGTCCGAGTGTTCCCAGGACCAAAGTGGCCTATAAAGAAGTTCCACCATCACTCTTGTCTGCAAACTGAGTAATCGGGCAAAAAGGAAGGTGACCAAAAACCCAACTGTCACTCCAACAGAGCCTCTGCATATATAGACAAACCATCTCACCAGCACTCAATCAATCATGCTTTTACAGTAGAGTGGCTAGACAGCAGCTACTCTGGAGTAAAAGGCATATGACAGCTCACTTGGAAAGTGACAAACAGCATTTAAAGGACTCTTTGAGCGTCTGACAAGAAAAAAAAAACAATGATTCCAAACACGATGTCTGGCGAACACCAGGAACTTCTCATCACATGTCTAATACCATCACTACAGTGAAGCATGGTGGAGATGGGGGTGGGGGATGCTTCAGAGTGCACGTGACCTGAGACAGCAAAACAATGACCTGAGGCCAAGACAAACGCTGGAGTGACTTCAGGACAAGTCTCTGACTGTCCTTGAGCGCAGATTTAAACCCTATAGAACATCTATGGAGAGACCTTAAGATGGCACTTCACAGATGCTGCCCATCCGGTCTGATGAAGCTTCAAAGTTCAGTAAACTTAAGCTGACTCCACTGTTTAGTCACAGACAGATTACTTTCCTTTTACATTATTGCAGTGTCAGTCAGTACAAATAGATGTGAGGCTGCTCCCAGTGACTTTGTTAAATACTAAGTGTTACTAACTTTCATTATATTTAGCATGGTTTCATTATTACAAAGAGAAACAAGACGCACAAGTAATTTACATCATGAATGGGATCTTCAAACTACAAATAATAAGAGTCTCAGGAGAGTATTAACTATCAAACAGTGCATTCTGAGAAGTCGGCAAATTTGCTATTTTTGTTTCTATAAAAACTTGATTTAATGAATTGAGTGAAGTCTCAGCATCTCAGCTATTAAACTTATCTTTTCAATCAGAAGAACTAAAGCTAGAATAACTCATGTTTATAAGTTCTAAAGTCTGACAATCAGAACATTCTTACTTTAATTAACTTGAAATTAACAAACCTTCCATATTTACATTAAGTTAATGAGAAATGATGTTGTCGTTCCACTAAATTCCTGTATGATGTTTTACAGTGTTAAGATTTACCACAGCAGTAATTGCTACCAGTGTTTTCCACAAAAAATACTTTTGTAAATCAGAGATTTCAGTTTTTGATTTTTAATAAATTAGCAAAGCTTCTAAAAACATGTTTCCATTTATCATTAGGCTATAGGTTATTAGATGTAAATTAAAGGGGCAAAAGGCACTTTCATCCATTAAAGATTAAATCAATAAAGTTAGGGGGTTTGAAAACTCTCTGAGGGGGCTATATGAAGCTTCAGCCAGCAGCAAGTTAGCCTTGCTTAGCATAAAGACAGGGACTTCAAGGAGTCTTGCTGTCAGTGTGAGAACAGTGCCAGTTTTACACTTTGTACAGATTAAACAAACTAGATACAGTATATACTGTACATCCAGATTATGAAAATCCAAGGTTAATCACTTTCCATAGGACAGAGCACATAACATTTTGAACTAGTACTGCACTCCACAGTCTGGTCCAGCACAACGAAAAGTTAGCACGACTCACTGGACACAGAAACCCAATCTAACTGTGACAATGGCAAACATGCAGCTTATCCATTTACATTAGATTTATCAGCGTATCCTGTAGTAACTTTCATAGGACAATGGGTCTGACTCTTTTGGTCACTTTCCTACAAACATACTGTAGCTGTTAATGCTGAAACATTTATTGTGAAGCTGACACAAGAATCGAACAGTGGCAGAAGTTCAAATACGTCAACACTAACAATCTCAGTCCAGACAAGCGTTTTAGCTCCGTATCAGAAACGATCTCCATCCAGACTATAACACCTGAAAACACATGTGCGAGCCGGTGTAAACAGGAAGCGGATCGTCTACTCAGCAGATGATTAGTTGCACAAAATACTGCAGCAAAAGAAAGCTGCAGTGTTATATGCAGAATTTAACTGAACAACAGCTGCAAAGACAACAAGGTCAGTAACACTTGTAATTCATTTTTCATGTTGTATTCACCACTTGTTATCGAGGCTGATAAGACCTAATTAGGTATTGACCATGGGTGTCTATGTCAGTTTCCAAAGGTTTTTGCTTGTCCAGACTACAACACAACCCAGATTATCAATGATCAAATACATATATGCTGTTTTTTTCAATTGGCAATCACTGTTATTCAGCACAACTCTTCCTTAATTTAAAGCAGCTGGGCTCACATCTCTAGCTGAAGCCTGATCCTGAATGTATGTACAGTAGATGCCTGTAATTATTGACAGCTGTCTTGAAAAGATTTTTCAATTATGTGTTTCACTGGTCATTGACTTTACACATACAGTAGAACAAGTTTTGTGTGTGTGTAATTAGACACACACACACACGCCTTCATTTCCATTCAGGAGAACAACACCGTCGCTGCAGACAAACTTATCATTTTGTGATAACTACGCTGTCTGATAAAAATGAACTGAAATACAGCTTAATGACAGCAGCTGTGTTGTGAGATCAGCTACACTGACATTTAAAATGAGCGATTATGGAGGAAGTTCATTTAAGACTTACTTGGAATAGGAAAGTGTTTTCAAACATGCAGCAGAAGATCAGAACAGCAGCATTTAGATGTATTTAACAGATGCATAGTTTTTGTTGGGGGGTGTTTTGAAAGCCATACATAGGCTGGCCTAAAAATCATTCAGGCACCCTAGACAGATTTGGGAGGGAGAGATAGAGAGAGCTAGCGATAGAGAAAGAGAGAGAGAGAGGAAGTCATAGTCCAAAAGACACTGTGCTATTCAAAGCCCTGAAGATCCAAGAGCTGAACTCTGAAAACAGTCCCATCAGTCAGCTGATGGTGAAGTTCACCAGCCCATCAACACTGCTTCAAATAAAATTAGAAATGTGAAAATATTTATATGGACAACATTGGAAAAACTAGAATTACCTCCTTGTGGTTGTCTGCCCCCTCCTCTTAGACTAGTTTCAGATTACATCCCTGTTTATCCAGAGTCATAGAAAATATGAACCATTTGAGTGAATTTTGTCAAAATTGCTGTGTGAAGTCTTGAGTAATGGGTAAAACATGTTTTTTGAGGTCATACTTTACACTTTTGACTTTGAACTTTTACCTTTGACCACCAAAATCTAATCAGTTCGTCCTTGAATACAATTGGACGTTTGTGACGTTGAGGCATTACTGACATCGTGTCTGAGAGAATGGGATGGACGGACGGACTGACGGACGGACTGACTGATGGACGGATGAATGGACAACCCAATATGCTTCGAGCTCTGGTTGAGATACAAAGCAGAGACAGATCCTGCTTTGGCAACAACATGTTTTTATTCATGAAAATAAAGCTAACTGAATTTGAGTTTGAAATTTGAAATGTGAAAGAGACTTTAGCTATCACCTTTACTCTCTAATTTCGTTGTATGCAGAGCTTACAATGACAATAAAGGATTTCTGTTGACTTGACACCTTTACTCTCTTGCACTTGAAAAAACTGGATGTTACAACAGGCCTCAACATATCATCTCAATATCTCAACATGTAAAGTGAGCGGAACCATCTTTTTTTACATCAGAGAGTGTTGCCGTATTGGGTGCTGCGTCAGTACTTGTTGGACTGACGCACATGAGGTTCATTCTGATCCAGAGCTTGCAGTGATTGTTTTTAAGAACTCTTAAGACATAAGCAGCCAACTGTCGAATAACAAGACACAGTGGATTGGTTTTCCTCCTGTCCAGACACCAACCGCCTTATTTGTACAACTGCAAGGGTACAGTAGATACTGGGATTCATCATCCTTGAAGCCTCTCTGTCTGTATTTGAAGTCTTGGTGCTGAAATGTCCCACCGACAGTGAAACAAACCCCTCATGAGAACACTGTGTGGCTCACTAGGTGGCCTGTCATTGGCTTGCTGTGCCCCTTGGCGCTTTGTTATTGGCTTGCCTTCCCTCCAGGAGGCTGTTGATTCGCTGAGACCCCTTGGGATCACAGTGGTGTTCTCCCCCCGAGTTCCCCAGAGTTACAAAACTTTGGCAGCTTTGAAGATGGTGAACACACCGCGTGTATGAATGTATGTACACAGTATGTGTGTTCTCTGCTATGTCTTAAAAATGTGTTGTTGTATGCTTTATTAAGTTGGTCTGTGTAAAGCTCATCAGTTCATTTTTCAATCAATAAACTAAATAATAAGAAAGTTAAAAAGATAAACTTAATTTTCTAAAACTGTATTTTTCATTTGTCAGATCGATATACACTCAACAAGCACTTTAACACCTGTAAACCTGCTTATTCATGCAATTATCCAATCAGCCAATCACAAGACAACTCAGATGCAGGTCAGGAGCCTCTGTTACTGTTCACAGCAAACATCAGAATCTCAGTTTGAATGTTTCTGAAACTGCTGATCTGGATTCACACTTAACAGTCTCCAGAGATTTTCCTCATAATGGATCCAACAACTAAAACCATCCAGTGAACAGCAGCTCTATGGAGGGAAACACCTTGTTGATGGGAGAGGTCAGAGGAGACTGGACAGACTGGTTGGAGATCAGAGAAAGGCTGCATTCACTCAGATAACCACTCTTTACAACTGTGCTGAGCAGAGGAGCATGTTGAAACTTGAGGTGGATGCTACAACAGCAGAAGACCATGTCAGGTTCCACTTCCTGTCACCAAGACCAGAAACCTGAGGCTGCAGTGGACACAGATTCGGCAACACTGGACAGTTGAAACCTGGTCTGATGGATCTGGATTTGTGCTGAGTCAGCAGTTGGTCGGGTCAGAGTCTGAATCCATGGACCAATCTGCCTCGTGTCAACAGTCCAGGCTGGTGGTGGTGGTGTGATGGAGTTGGGAGCATGTTCCTCTTAATACCAGTCAATCATGGTCTGAATGTCTCAGTCTATCTGAGTATTGTTGCTGACCATGTTCATCCTTCATGGCCACAGTTCACCATCTTCTAATGGCTCCTTCCTGCAGGATCATGCTCCATGTCGCAAACTGGTTTCATCAACATGACAGTTCAGTGAACTTCAGTGACCCCCCCAGTCTCCAGACCTGAATCAAGTAGAACACTTTTGGGATGTGGTAGAAACAGGAGATTGCATGAATGTGATGTATCATGTCAACATGGAGCAGAGTCTCGAAGGAACATCTGGTGGATCCATGAAGAACTGAGGAACAACCCAAAGTTAGTGTGGTGTTTGTGATGAAGTGCTCACTGTCTATTCAGACCTTGGGTTGCTTTGTCACATCTGCTTTCAGGACTGCATCTGGCCTCTTGTTGCTAAGAAAAAAACTAAAGAAATTACAAACCCCTTGCATTAGCTGGAAAATGTGCTGTCAGAGAGCTGAATTTGTTTTTCTCAGCTCATGATAAGTTAACGTGGTTCTGACAGGAAAGATATGCTACAAAACATGGTGATATTACAAAATATGATGCATTGGTGTAAGTTACCCAATCGTGTAGCCTTGAGTAGTGTAACCCTCAAATGCTGGGGTGTTTTCCCACACAGATATCTTGGGTCATTAGTGACCTGACACTTAAGGCAGTGATTCTCAGAATGTTATTGTTCTTTGGTTGTGTATTTTTCTTGTTCCTGTGGCTTTGAGGAGGTGATTGGTGGACAACATTGACTCTTGCAGCTGATTGGCTCCTGTCAGATCTCCTCCAAATATAAGGAACCAAGATGGCAAAGGGAGACGAATCTACCTTCTGCTTTGTGGTATTGGACAGTTCGTGGTGGACAGCTCTTTTCTTTTGACCACCTTTTCACATGTTTTTGTTGGTTAGGGAGGTTAGTTATTGTAATTTGGCTTTGTTATGTTTGGATAGGTTATGTTGGTGTTTTGTTTCTAAATGGATTTGTTTGATTTTTGTTTGTTTGTTATTTTGTCATTTGTCCCCCATGAAGCTGGAATATACTCAGTTTATTGGAAGGCACTTAAATACACCAGTTAACATCCACTAGTAATCTGTCCCTGTGGCTACTTGGGACTTGGGGAAGATGGGGTACTCATGTTGTGTCTTGGCTAATCCTAGACGGGACATAACAAATAATAATAATAATAATAATAATAATAATAATAATAATAATAATAATAATAATAATTCATGCTCCCCCATGTAAACTGCCTCTGTTGTGCAAATATAGTGGGCTGACTGAACTGTCAATAGGTTAATGCCCAATATCTTTATGCCCACATAACCACTCAACAAGAGGTAACACTACATTATTACCTCTTGTGTTCGGTGCCTGGAAGTCGTAGTATCTTTCCGATCACAACCGTTCATCTATTCAGATAATCAAATAACCGTCTCACATTATTTGTTTATGAGACAAGCGTTCAATCAGGGATGCTTGATAAAGGTCCAAATCGGAGTGTGTGGATGCTTGTTTTTGTCTATTATCTCACATTGTCTCTTTGCTGCAGCAGAGCCTTTATCTGGGGAGCTGTGAATTTCTCATACTTATCTCACAACATGATGAAAGCAGTGGAAAACCGTAATAGTTTTAGAGATAAAATATACAATCATGCTGAAACTGTTCTTTTGAAAGAATCATCATGGGAAACTGAAATCAAGGGGACTCTAACACATATAGTGTGCTAAAAGATTATGTGTATGAAGAAATGGCCTTGACTTAATTCAAATCGAATTTAGTCATGATTTCACACATACAGCACACACAAACACACACACACACCGCCAGGAAATGTTATAGTCTATAACGTCTGCCTGAGCAGAGAGCAATGGCTTTCTTTAGGTCTTCCCTCTCCTTCACATTCTTCCACTCCTTATACAGTCATAGAGCATGTACTGTATATATGGGCCCAGTTTAAATACTCTGTGTGGATTACTCTTTTGAAGATTTTCCTTGATCACAAGACTCTAATTAAGAGTTCAAAAGCTTGAGTTTATGGAATTTATGACATTTTTGTTTGTCTCCTCTACATACCATCAGCTGACCTCTGCAGTCTTGGCCAGTCTTTGATGAAAAGATCTCAACACTTCAGCAGTTGCATGGCTCGATTACATCCATTAGCTCTCTGACCTCCAGCTATTGTATCTCTTGTGTCTCAGCACTGATCTTTCCTCCATTGTTCACAAGCTCAGACTCTGCCAGAGCGATATAATGGAGGCAAAACACACTCCAGCTCTTTTAATTCTCCTTGTTAGCTTGTGAATTGGGACCAAACACCTTCATGCCGGGTATCAGCTTCGGTATAGTGGTATACATTGTAGCGAACAGCATCGAATTCACCTTCATTTTGTATCTATGATTATCAGCTTTAGAAAGACTCATAGTCCTGTGCTAACCTGGATCAAAGGTGTTGACATTGAGATGGTGGACAGATAGAAATACATGGGTTTTGTATTTGACAAGAAAATGTGTTTTGAACCGCATGTTGCTTCCACAACAAAAAAGGTCCAACAGAGACATTTTTTCCTGAGGAAGATGTTATTAATGTCTCCTTGGAGATGGTGAAGTTTTATTGAATCAGTTTAATGTTCTGCGTTGTTGTCTGGTGTGGTAATCTGACTGTGGCAACAAAAACAGGCTTGGTAGCCTCATCAAATTGGCCAGTAAGATTTCAGGGAGGGGTCAAGTCCAGATTATAGACATCTATACCAGGCAGGTGGTCCGAAAAGCTACCTCCCATTCTAGAGACCCAAGATCACCCTCTTTAGACAGAGTTTGAACTGTTACACTCAGGTCATCAGTTTAGGGTTCCCGTTATGAGTACCAAGAGAAACAACTTTTCCTTTGTTCCAGCTGATGTTCAGTTGTTAAATGGGAGATAGTTTTTATTGTTGTGTATGTAATTGAAATTCTTGTGAGGAAGAAAAAACAGTGACCAAGAGTTCAGATGTCTCATGCAGAAGTATTTATTGAAAGCTGACACGCTGCAGTGAAAGTGATGAGTAAGACAATGACAACAGGTGAACCATAGTAGTGCCACACCAAGCTCTGAAGATGTCTTGTCTGACAATGGGTATACATTCACAGGTATCTCATGGTTTCAACATTTTACTGCACCTTACTCTTACATTAAAGTATGAAGATGCTATTGGTCACCAAAATCCGCATTGTCAAATGTTCTTACCTACTTCATATTGTGTCTTTCCCTATTTAGCTCATTCTTGACAACGACTAGATTTGAACAATATTTTCTAAGACTATGCTTTCTTTGTACCCCCTTATCTATAAGACTCTGGGTACCCTAGCTACGGATGATAGCGCTGACACAAACAGTCATAATAGAAGCTAAACAATGTCTAACAATGTGACGGTTGTTGTGGCATGAACTCTTGGAGTGTTAGTGAGGTTTAGGAAACAAGAGAAACACTGGAGTGATAAAAAATCTTCACAGTCTAGAGTTTGCTTATTTGCACTGCTTACTTGACGTGTGCACTTTGACCTTGATGAATGAACTCTTACTCTGGCCATCATGCCATACTGTCTGTTGATGTTGAAGTGTTGGTGTTATTTGTGTTTTTCTATAGCTTGGCTGTAAATAAATATCCCCATAAGGGACAATAAAGATACTTTGAACTTTGAACACCTTACCCCGGCCCCACATGGAACCACATGGAAAAAAAGTTTAGATGTTATAAAGTTTATATGCTTTTCACTATTAACATATCTTTAGAATATTGCCACAAAGTGAAAGGGGTAGAGTTGAAGCCTGTGTGTGAAAATGCCTATCACTGCTTTCCACAAACTATAATTCTGCAGTTTTAAGCTCATAAATCTTTCTCCTGGAGGGAATGGAACTAATTGCCAATGCCCTCAAACAGGTGTGCTTGGCTGTTTACAGTGTGCTGTCAGAGATAGTGACGATTAAACAGTATAACAGCTTGTAGGAGAGATCATTAATTCATACTCTCCCAAATTTAGCAAATGCAATGTTTTGTTCATGTTTGCAAGTTTGCTACAGCAGCAGTGTTGCTGCGAGGGGATATATGGATAGAGCCTTATGCTCTATTAAGTGAATGAGAGAGGTAGGAAAAGTCAATCATCATGTTAGTGATGATGGTAAAGCAACCAGCATCACCGAGACCAGTGATCAGAAAATCATTAATTTGTTCTTTTCCGCTTATTATAGTATTTACTGTGATTTTTTTTTCTGTAATTGTGGCAACAGATGAACACTATAGTTGGTAAACAGGAGAATCAAAAGAATCAACTATCAAAACAAACACTAAGTGTCTGAAGTTAAAGTTTTTAGGCATGCAACTACCTAAAAATAGAAGCATATTAAAACACATCATGGACTTCACTCCTATTAACAAATGTTTACTGTTTATGACATACAATATTATAATAGTAGAACGCATTATTGCAACCACCAACACCAATTCCTAACACTGGTATGATTCTCTTAATGGAGGCACTTTCGATTGTCTGCTGCTGTCTGGTAAGTTTTGAGACCATCTGATTACATTGCAGAAAGAGATATTATGTAAAACAAAACAAACAAACAAAAAAAATGTTTACAAGGTGTTCTTAGGAAAAAGTTCTGATTGATATCAAAACATTTAATGAGTTTATTTTGAGCTGAGTTTTTTTTTTTTTTTTTTGTGGAGTCTGGATTTTAATTTCCTTATCTGTAGAGTTTTTAACCTTTAAATCTTCTTAGGGTTTGTCAAGTGTGTGTGTGCAGGCAAAACAAAACTTTGCATTTCAAATGTTGAACGCATTCATTTTGAATAGCTTTTATAACTGGTAATTGGAGACTGTCCTGTGGAGCAGGCCATTATGACCCATTACATTTTGTTGCTAGGCAACATCTAGTGGTCAGAGAAATGAAAGGGTAGAGTCACACACTGCATCTGTAGAGTCATGAACGTTGATCGAAGCCAACGAGGTCGACAACAATATTTAAAATTAAAATAATCTAATAATAAAATAATATAATCAAAATGAACCACTGGGTACCAGGACATGAATACAATAAGTACGTCTCCCATTTGTTGACAGCAAGCTGGTTTTAGCTAGTCTGCAATATAGTCACTGTGGGTTTGGAACGACAGCTATTTGATTGCATCAAGGAGATCTTGACCCTCGCACAGGTCATTGTGTTCTTTAATTTCAATCCATTTTATTTGCTCTAAAATGAGAATCACTAACACATTGAGGTGAAAATAACACTTTCTGGACATAAACGGACAGTCTGTAAGTTCTGCCTCTAGGGGTCTCAATCGAAACAATAACAAAAGATGGTGTTCGGGGACATCATGTAATAGCTTGGGATCACGGGAGTTGTTGTCTTCAGCACCATTACCGTAAGCTCCTCCCGGAGAACGTGATTGTAACCATTAAAAACACTGAATAGAGCAGTTTGACATTTAAAGTCAGAGTTTGAGCGACGCTGTACAGGGGACAGAGACTCAGGGAGACTCATTTGCAGCTGAGATTGATGCTAACCTTTGTTTGATTGTTTCTCTGATAGCTTATGAACCACACGTTCAGCAGGTTTTTACCAGCAGCTGATCATATACACATGATCATAGAGGATATGATGTCACTGACAGGCGACCAATGAAACGGAGCGTTACCATGACTAAAATCACAGATTTCTCTGGTTTGAGAATCGATGGGAACATTTGTAATAATCTAAAAACACAATTCAACGACATAAAGAACACAGGTCTAGTTGTTTTTAGACATTTTAATGAAGTTACATACTATAACTTTAACATAGAACGACACATTCAATTTTCTTGAGTTACAGCTCACACTTTGCTGAGTTATTTCAGGTGTGGTGGATGGAGGGAAAATCACTACCCTGGTCACTCCACATGGAGTCAGATTGTTTGCTTGAGTAATAATTACCATCAGTAGACCTGCCAGTGGCATCTGGAGAGAGGCATGTCCTTTGGAGGGATAATCATGCTACAGTTTCATTTTAGCTCTAAAATAAGGCATTTGAACACAGCGGAGCATAATGACACATAATGGATGGTAGACAACTTCAACCATGCGTCTGATGTGGAGCTACTTCTGTATTCAGGGGCTTTTGGAAAAATCAGGTCCTCACCCTGTCAAACATCACTACCTTGAAAGACATATTTTGTCATTAATTTCAGACACGCAATCTACTTTTGAATATCTGCCACTGATATCCAGGTGTGTCCTTAACTCGAGTCATGAAGTAGTCGGAGTCAGGAAGTAAGTAATTTTAACAGAAGATAGTATATAATGATCAACAATGATCTAAACCCTGAAATGAAAGTCATTTAATAGATGTCCCCAGGCACAATTGCCCCACTGTGCTCCATTAAAACACTAAAGGCATAGCTCTGTTAACAAGTGACCTGCTGAGCCAGAGATATATAAAAATAGCCGTTATTTTCAGTTTCACTTATATAACAGTGAACAGCGGATGAACCACATCTTTAAAGTGCTATAGTTAGTTTAAAATGCCTTCCTGTCACAACACATTCACACTGACATCCTCTCTCTGTGTATACGATTGAAAAGAGACTGTCCTGTTAAAAATGAGTCCAAAGGTCATCTGTGCACTCATAGTCACATTTTGTTGCTAGGCGACATCTAGTGGTCGTAGTAATTATGACAGGACTAAAGGGAAAAGTGTGGTGACGTAGTACAAAGAGAGACAAAGTCCACAGCAGGAGGAGGTTGTGGTGGATGGATGAATATAACACAGGAGAGCGCTGTTTGATTCCCATGTGAAACAAGTTGTTTATATTGTAACGGTGACAACAAAGATCATGTAATCTTGAGGGAGTACTTATTCTAACCCAAATCACTTTTTCTGAACCTAACCAAGCCATGACCGTTATTATAGGAACCATGTGACAAAGGTAGGTACACAGCTGATGGTACAGTCCGCTTTTTTATTATTGTTACCATAATAACTGAGGTCCAGTATGCCTGTTGCCGTAGAGACGCTATTTCAGGAGACACTGCTATGGGTCATACCAGAGGGTTGAAAAATACAACCTGTGTTGTTTCTCAGGTTGGAGGACGTGTTACTAAAATACTATAGAACATTGCACATTACAGGGAACAAGTAGGCTATGTTATATTTTCTTATTGGTGGACTAATTATCTGTAAAACATATCTAATCTAAACACATCTAATTTTGATTGATTTGTTGATTTATTTGATAATTTAATTTAAATTACCATATGTGTATACAGTACTAAAATCCATCAGATATATCAAGTTTTCCAATGCCTCCTTTAGTAATAATGATACATTAAATTAAAGTAGTTTATTAGCTATAACGGAGGTGAAGCTCAGTGTATTGGAAGTGCTCCTCCTCTTCCTGTCACAACTGTCAGGGTTTGAGGGGTAAGGGCTGGACCCAAATGCAGCCAACACATGGGAGACGGTGCACACAGGTTTATTAAACTAACACACACACAGGGAACCAAAGGGGATGACAACAGGTAACATGAACGGACTGAAGACAAACCAGACTTGAGGGAAAACCATGGATGAACAGCTCGAGGAAGATCCAGAAATCAACAGACATGAACAGGCTAAAGACAAACCCAGAGACAACAATGAGACAACAATGACAAACCGACAAGGGAGGCAAGGGTGATTGAACACAGGTGAAACACATTAGGGTGGGGCAGACAATCACCACACAGAAACAGGACCAAGACAGGAAGTAAAAACACTGACACACAAGGAAACCAAATTACAAAATAAAACAGGAAGTGAGAAAAGTCCAAACAAAACTAACAAAAAGTGTCTGCCACAGCAAACCATGACACTTCCCTGGTGTTGCTGTCCAGCCAATAAGATATTTACTGTAGCTTTAATACACCTGCTCCTCACCACTGAAATAACAGAGACAAAACAACATAGTCGTCTGTACCGTCTGTAGCATCTGCATCAAAGATAATCTGCACTGATGATTCAAACCAGGATGAGACATAACGGGGACTCATGTGCACATAAGGATATTAACTGACAGATGATGTTGGTATGACCAAAGTTGGATGACATTGAACTAAGTTAAATTAGAACTATTTTAATACTAGGCCTAAAAAATGACTATAATGATGATAAAATGTTCTGAAGAAAAGCTCAGTCCCCTCAGAGTAGCCCCTCTCCTAGAGCATCAGAAGGGCCACAATTAGCCCTGCGGCCAAATTAATGATTAATCCACTTCTATGCTGGGATTCAGACCAAAAACAGCCCTGCCTTAAAACAACATAAACAAATAAAAAATAAATTAAATAAAACATTAAACGACAACAGGGGGCTGCATCGGTTTAAGATTCCCAGCTGTGCCAGTGGACTGGTTCTATTTAAATAAAGAGAAGGCTGTGTGTTTTTAAGCGGGACTGTTGTCTGACCACAGGCAGTAAATTCTCACCATTATCTTCAGTTTTAATGTAAAAAGCAGGTTCTAACAGCAGCTTGTTCTTCAACAGAATCAGCAGTGACCCTGAAGGTCTTTGACTGACTGGTGTCCCAGGCTGCTGTTTGTCAGGTTATTGAGATACTGTATTCTCTCTAATAGATGTAATTGAGGAAACCTAGATAAAAAAAAGATTGTTAGATTAGAGATTATATAGGAATTTACAGTAGTTTACAAGGTTCATCTGAGGTTGTGTTGAGGTCTTTTTATTTTCTTCACATACCAAAGTTTACTGAAGGGTACTGTATTACCTCTGGTTGATCTCTGGGGATACTAAAACGTTTGCCTAACCACGGCATTAATGGCCATACTGCAACAGGTAAGTCAGCACACTTAGGCCTTTCTACTGTACAAGAAAATTGAGTTGCTGATAAGAAGGGTGAGGGGAGGATGACTACATAGTAGGAAGGAGATAGGTAGATAGATACTACTCAGGACAATTTTAAATTACATTAATACATTTGTTCCAGCCAGTGTGATTTGTTTTCTCTTTGTCATGTTTTAAGGCAGGGACTGAGAAAAATAATGTGAGTGTATCACCAATCCCGATATTGATTTCAGCTTTTCATGGACACAGAAAGAAAAATACTCTCTCTCTCATCTTATCTTCAGTTCTCTGGCACTCAACTGGCAGTATGGATAGAAAGCATTGTGGGTTGGCCAAGACCCACAATGCCCCACAATGCCCCAAGGCCCCTGTGTGTTCCTGGCCTGATGTATTTGGGTTGTCAGACTGTCTGAACATACGTCTCATTCATGTGAACACGATATATCAGTGGAGGGAATTTTCTTCAAATTCACTTGAACTCAAGGATGAACTGATTAGAATTTGATGGTGGTAATGGTGGTGACCTCACAAACCACAGTTCTGGCCTTCCAAATGCAATATTTCTGGAAGTCTTCATGGGAATCCCTTCAAATTTGGCACAAATATCAGTTTGGACTCAATAGTCAAGGTTTCTACGGCCTCACAAAACACCATTTTGGACATATCTCAAGAACTGATAAGCTAACTATGACACAACTTAACAAAATTGTCTAACAGGATAAAATAACGTCATGTGATGACATTTTATGTCCAAAAGGTCAAAGGTCAACTTTGTCACAATGTTGTGCAAAAACAAGTCTGGCCTTTACTCAGGAAGGTGAGATCGTGACCATCCCATAACTTGGCTGGTTGGTGGAGGAAACAACCACGAGGCGGTAATTCCAGTTCCTTTTAAAAGCACCACTGCCTGAACATAACAAAAACATATCTTTGAAGAAGAATTGGATTTGTTGTTGAGTTCAGTGACTCAGTGCTAAGCCATGGTGAAGACATGGTGAGCATCAAAGTAACATGGCCGTAATGCCAGTGTGAGACAGATGAATTAAAAAAAGCCCTTTCACAGCATCAGAAATCTCCCACCTCAGGCTGCAAATGTCAAGTGGACTTTCAATGCACTGCTCCATTTCTAATTTATTTCCATGTCATTAACTCAAATGCCAGACTGTAACATGTATGTGTGTATATTTGCGTGCGCTTGTGTGTATGTCATCAGTTCAAAGACTGATCGACGGTCTGTTTCCATCATTCACCCTCATCAAGGATCAAAGGATGTCCTTATTGTCAAGGAATGTCTAAGAATGTCAGGGATTACTTCAGGAGCTGTCTCCATCTCCGTGCTCCCTCATACACTACCTGAAACCTCCTCCATACATTAATGAAGCAAACTACAATATACAATATATAACACAATCTTCATATGTAACATAAAATACACAAATATTTTTATACAGTATATGTGTTTTATGCTCATATCCATATTAATACATCAAAATCATGTCATTACTGGGGATGTGCCAATACCAGAAATTTGGTTCTAATACCAATTAAATTCAACAATTCATGACACCAAATTTGATACCACAGCAAAAAAAACTGAAAAAAAACACAGGTTGCCCAGACAGTGTGCTATCACACACACACCTGTGCAACACCTGTGTGTTCACCCATCGGTTTAAATAAGAATATCTTCGACTGGTACGAAGCACATATCCTTTCCCTCTGGTTTTGGATGGAAGTGGGTGTTGGGCCCATGAGGATGGAAAACAGATCGATGATAAGCATCCACAGTGACAGCCATTGCTAACCACCAATTTTGGTCATACATGACTCCAAGCCAATCTCCACAATTAATGAGACCAGCAGATATATCTGGTGTAGTCCACTCTGGGGTTCCTGCTCCATTTCAGCATGTTCTTTCTGTTCTTTCCTATCGTGGTGGGGGCCATCGTCTTCCCCAGCCTGTACATTGGGGCATGTGTGGATCGCTGCAGAAATATGACAATGATGCACAATGGATGATGTTTCCAAAACTTGTGATCTGATGGATTTTCCTCGATACTGGTAAAATTTTAGTGGTTGAGAAAGGAGCCCCCCCCCCCCCCCCCCGGTCTGCATGTCACCTTCAGCAATGTGAGAGAGCTGAGTACTGAAAAGATCTTGCCATTGACAGTGTAGTTTGTTGTCATGCCAGTGCGCCATTGTTCTTCACATGTCTTGTAGTGGCTTCCATCCGCTGTCACTCAACATCGGTCAACTCTTGCTGTGGGGCGGGCTGTGTGTGGTTGTGGAGATACTGGATGCAGGAGCACAGACGACATGCCTCACAACACACAAGTTCAAAAATCTCCTCCAATTTGCTGCGATACACTTGACATTACCATATGCTCTTAGGACCTCAAGCATCGGCTTTGCATTTTCATGGTCTTGGCTTTGGCATGTCTTTTGATCTGATGGTTTTGGTGCTGTGACAGAGAGTGCACGTAAAGCACAGATGGATGAATGACAGAGTTTTACAGACGGTTTCTTTGTGATGAACTCGCTGCAGAGGTTGAACATCGTGTTCGTCAGAATCATTCTCTGATGCTTCGTTTTCATCCGTGTAATCTCTTCCTGTTTGTCAGTCGTGATACGTGCAGCATTATGGTAGAAATCCTGAACCAACTGGTAACTGTGTGAATATAAGTGTGTTTTTTGTCAGTAGTTCTCTTTCGCCGTGTGTTCAAACTGCCTTGTCTAGTGCATAAGGTGATATTTCTTTAGAACCCTGACTGACAGAGTCCAGTTCTTTTTTGAGTGCTGACTTGCGGGGCAGCTAAATTATTTTGGTTTTGATTAAATTATTTAATCAGGCAGTTGTGGAAGAGCAGGGTTTTCTTGATGGAGTGGTTTTGAGTTTGCTGCCCTGGAGTTTTTTTCCTCAGTGATTCTTGTGTTTTAGTTTCTAGTTTGCTCTCTTTGCCAACTCTTTTTCAGTTTGTTCCTATCTTTTATTAGGTCTTGAGGTTTATTTTTCAAAGCTTTTATCTCTTGAGTATCTTGCATTTATTTTCTGTCTTTCTCTTTCCCCTCCTATAGACTGCCTACTGAGAGCTGGCTCCTGTATAGTCTGATCCAGTGGACTATCTGGGGGAGTTTGTAGTCGTTTGGGTCCTTTCTCTCATCTTGACTCTCTACGTTTCCACACCTTTCTCTTACTCCTCTTTTCCCTTTCATTCTAAATAAATTCCATCCTCTATTCTCATCTTCCATCTTTGCTTTTCCTTTCTCAGGTATTTCTCCTTTAACTCTGGCTCTATATATTTGTTCTCCCTCTGTGTTCTTTGGTACTTCCTGTTTCTTCTCCCCTCCTCCACCGATAGCTGCTGCCTGGCTATAACTTATTAAAATGTATAAAAGGAAGCAGAAGAAGAATAAGAAGAGGAAGAAGAATTTACTTGATTTACTATGAAATTGTGCAAAAATAACTATGAGTTTTATTATGTTCAATTTGGTGAATTTTTATAAAATGATTATGAACGGGTGCAACTAAATGAATTTACGGTTTGATTCACTGGGGATACAAGTAAGGAAATATTGTAGGCCTGTTTGTAGAAGAAATAATGGTAAAATCATGTATATTATAAATAAAGAGGTTATTGAAACATTACTAGCCAAGTGAAGAATTATTACATAAATTATAAAAAATTTTATTCAAGCCTCCATTGAGGATGATTTGGATGTTTTCGTCAACACTGTCAACACTGTCAACACCAGGAACCAGGTACCAGGCGATCATGTAATAGCTAACTCTTCTTAACTAAACATGATTTACCTGTCTTTATTACAGGCTGTGTACCACATACTTGCCACAAAGTAGCTGTAGTTAAACCTCAAGTCAAGTCAATTTTTATTTGTATAGCGCCAATTCACCACATAAGTTATCTGAAGGCACTTTCCAAGTAGAGCAGGTCTAGACCTTCTCTTTATAATATTATTTACAGAGACCCAACAATTCCCACCAAGAGCAGCACTAGGCCACAGTGACAAGGAAAGACTTCCTTTTAAGTGGCAGAAACCTCGAGCAGAGCCGGACTCAGGGTGGGCGGCCATCTGCCTTGACCGGTTGGGTTTGAGAGAGAGAGAGAGAGAGAGAGCACAGAGGAAAGAACTAGGTACAACGTACAATGATAGCAATATTAATAATAGTGATAGAACCTATTCTCAAAACACTTACCTTTCATTCAGGTGTTTTAGCCAACTTAAAACCTGTATCTGACCTTCCCTTTCTCTCTAAGGTCCTCCAGAAAGCAGTTATCAATCAGTTGTGACTTTCTACACAACAATAGTTTCTTTGAGGATTTTTAGTCAGGATTTAGATGCATCACAGCACAGAGACAGACAGCGCTGCTCAATGTTACAAATGACCTTCTCATTGCATTGGACAAAGAAGTTGTTTTGTTGGATCTTAGTGCTGCATTTGATACCACTGACCATCACATGCTGTTACAGAGACTGGAACATTTAATTGGCATTAAAGCAACCAGACTAAACTTTTTGAAGTCATTTATCAGATCAATTTCAGTTTGTACACATGAACGATAAATTCTCTATCCCCACAAAACTTAGACACAGACACAAGGTTCTGTGCTCAGTCTGTTTTTATGTTTTGTTATTACTCTGCCTCTTTAACGATGATTGTACATGTAATAAATGTAGTTTATTTGCTGTAATGGAGGCAAGGCTCAGTGAACGGGAAGCACGACCTGCTTCCCTGCAGCTCCCGAGCAGCCAGAAGCCAGGGCAGCTGGCCGCTCACGGTTCACACCCATATCCTAGCTTTATACAGTACCTAGCCTTGCTCAGTTCCAACATCTGAGTGATGACAGCTGATCTGATGTCCAGTTGAACTGTTCTTGGATTTATATTTGTACTGGGCAGACGGATTAAACTCTCACTTTATTCCTGTCTTTCTTTTCCCTCCTCTTTCTACGTCCAGCTCAGGTGGATTAAGCCACAAGGCCTGGATGGTTTAATTTCCCTTCTATTCTCCTCTTTCCTTTAATCTTTTCCAGTTTCTTTCTGCCTGTATCCAGGCAGACTCATCCTTACAGAGGGGAATTGTTCTCGTCACATTCATCATCCCAGGACAACACAGGATTACACCAGTCATTCATATGGACATAAAGGACTTTGTATATCAAAGCCAAAACGTATAATTCTACGTGAAATATAAGGCACAAATTTAACTGTCTTCTCCAAGAAGCCTAATGCCTACTTTCCGTCTTTGGATTTCTTCTCGCTACTTGCCTCCTGCTCTGTCCAGGTTAAGCCAGGTGATTGAAGGTCAGCAGACAGGCTTTGGCTTCTTTGCATGAAAAAGACTGAGAATAGCTTCATAAGTCCAAAAAATCACAGCTGATCACAGCGAGAAACGGATAAAGTATGACAGGTTTTTACACAATCCAGGTAGAGAATGTCTGTTCATTTACTTTATTTCTGTTGTATTTTTCTCAGTCATTTCTTGGTTTAGTTCTTTACTGGTTTTCACACTTCTTTTCACCAGACTTGGTTAAACTTTGTAAAGAGAGTGCTCATATGCGAAGATATAACCTTATTTACTCTTGCAATAACTCTGCATTTCCAGATCATACATATCAATTAAACTGTATTTTTTGGATCCATAATTTCCTAATAATTTCCGTGGAAATTTACAGCAGAGGGTCATGTACAGTGGTACAGTGTTGGAAAAGATGGACTCGACAGAAAATAAAGTGTTTCCATATTGTGAAAAATGTGATAATATACACTGTGTAAATGAAAGTGTATACTAAAATGTATTGTCGCATTTTAATGATATGAAAGCTCTTGAAAACTTGATTTTTATATCCCCATTACATACATTAAACATTAAATACCCATGACTGAATGAATCAAATTTAAATCTTAAAAAAATATTTTCATGTATTACTTATTAAAGGTTGTATATACAAGATTTTAAACAAAAATATATAGTGAACAAAACTATAAACCTTTTTGTTTTTACTAAGACTTTTACTACAATCACACCACACACACACACACACACACTCACACACACACACACACACACACACACACACACACAAGATATACCATGATGCAATCCTGAGGCCCATTATCAACTTCATGTTGCATGTTAGTGCATGTGAGTCTCTCCCTGTTAAACTGTTGGTCCTCCCTACATTTATTTATGAAGGCATAGAGACCACCCACACATGAGATGGTACAGTGACCTCAAGAATTTCCTCCACTGAAGAAACCACATTCTTAAGGTAAAAAGGCCTCAGACAAAGAAAGAGATCAGACCAGAGCACAGATGGACTGGACATGGGGACTACCGGCTCAAATCCTGGTCGGCCAATGGACTGTCAAAACCTCCATAAAGTTTCTACTGGCTCTGTCAGTGTCTTAACCAGCCCTCTCTGTGTGCCTATCATTCATGCGGGCCTGTCCCAGTGGATCAGTCCAAGGCTGAATTTCTTTCCCAGTCCGACCATAGAGCCAATACTGGTCTGGCTTTACAAGCTGCTAAAGGCTCCAGCTGGACTCAGAACTATTTTTTCTTCTCCTCCATGGGTCAGTAACTTGGTGCTACATAACGTTACAAGTCTGTTTTCATAAGCAACGGTTACAGTAGACATGACAATATTGCTAACCTGGTTATACACATTGCAAATTGCAAATGTTGTTATCACTAGCTGGCTAACGTTCAGCATTGTTGCACAGCTATGCTAGTGTGGGCCATTTGTTTGATGTTGCAAAGTCAGTGAGTATCATCAGTCAGTTTATAATGAGTCTGTCAGGCTTAGTCCGCCCTGGTTTAACCTGCAGGACTTTCTGAAGCTTCATGTAACATGTTTTGCTCATCTTCCTGAACTATAAGTATGAGTGTATTAGTGTTCCTTACAGAACTACTACAGTCCGTCAACATCACATCAAAGTAGCCTCAGCTATCTGATCAAAATGCAGAAATTCAGTCCCCCATTTATATACTATCCACCTCTGTGTGTTTGTGTTCGTATCTCATGAATAAAAACACAGGAGAAAAAGGCATCAGTCCTGTATATTTTTGCCATGTGGAGTGTGTGTGTGTGTGTGTGTGTGTGTGTGTCTCTGTGTGTGTGTGTGCACAACCACAGAGAGCAAGACATAGCACAAGGGTGCGAAAAAGGGAGAGAGAAAGAAACAGAGATCACAAGTATTGATTTTCTTACTTTTAGTGTAGGTGAGAAGGCAGGCAGGGATTTACCTGGTGGGGAGAGAGAGAGAGAGAAAATGTTGTTAGAAAACAAGAACACACACACATCCAGTGATAGGGCTTGCTGTGGGGTAGAGCAGTGACAGTTGAATTATGGATTTCTGTATTGTGGAGGACAGAGAGAAAGGGCGAGAGTCAGCTGGGCTTAGCTTTACCACTGCATTGTCAAACTGGCATACTACACACATACACACAGGCATCACAATATTCCCTTTAAAATCTTTCGAGTGTGTGTGTGTGTGTCAGACACAGTGGGCTAGAGAGAGTCCAGGAGCTTCAGCATGTTTTCACCACCCCAGCCAAACTGTGATGTAAATGCAGGTGCTTCTTGTCGAGCTGTTAACCATTAGGTGTCATGGTGAATGGCAGACTGCAATTTTAAGGGGCGATCAAACAGTCATTATTTATTAGGAAGGTTCCTCAGTGAGTGAGCTGACCTGAAAGTGTCAGAGGTGTAGCCATGATAGGAGCTGATGGAATCCTCTAAATGCTCGGCTTCATCCATACTTCCATTTTCTAAGATGCTCATCCTCCTCAGGGTTACAGGATGCTGGAGCCAATCCCAGCATGCACTATGTGAGAGGCAAGGCACCAGGCTCATAGATACAGTATACTAGACAGACTAACAAATGCACTCTTGCATTCACACCTACTGACATTTCAGAATTTCAAATTCACCTGCATGTGTTTGGAGGAAAGAATCCAGCCAGTCAGTGGGTTTAAATCCCGGACCAGGACCAGGTCCTAACCTCAGAGCCTTTACTTGTCTCCATCTCATATTTAAAAGGAAACAAGATATTGCAGTATTGTACTCTAGCAGTCGATGACTACAAAATAAGTGGTTTGTATTCATCAAGTCAAAATATCTATATTACAAATGGCTAGTGATCAAAGGTTCTGTAAATGAGATTTTAAACAATAGTAAAGCAACAAACCTCTGGTTTCTATGTAAAGATATAGTGGAGTAATGGCGTCCTGAGCAGAGAACAAAGTCACACCCCCTCTGTGTGTGCTGTAATCTGAGTTTCTCTGGTCTTTGTTTTGGTGTCAGGTCTGGCAGTGTGTGCATGTTCGTGCATATGAGTCCATGCTGTTAAACCGTTGGGCCTCAATACGTTTATTAAGACACAGGTGAGATGGCTAACTGCGGTATGCAGTGTTCAGGTGAAAGAAACTTTTCAGAATTTCCTCCACTCAAGAAACCACCACCAAAAAGCCCTGCGTCAAAGAAAGAGATGAGCCCAAAGTTTTCCATTGGTGTAATTTGTGCAGCTGGTGGATCAGGCCAAGACTGAAGTTCTCTCCCAGTCCAACTCTACGAGCTGCTAAAGGATCCATCATTCACCTCATCCTTAAGTTTATTTTTCTTTGGACAGCAGCAAAACCCAACATACAGCTGTCACTGGTCAATATATAGTGATGACTGCTGTCTTTTAATCACATCTTTGTTCTGATGTAGTGAAACCTTACTGTTTTATACTGTTAGAGACTTTTTGGCTCAAAGTCAGAAAAATCCCTGCTGTTATTTCAAGAACACATTTCACAAGCTACCTCATACAACACCATCAGCTTGTGTGACCACACGTGTCAGTGTTTTAACTAAGTTTTTAATTTATCTTTGCAGTTTGCTCTGTTGTTGCAACAATACTTTCTAGCGCAGCTTTAAATCTACCGTTAAATTTGGAAGAAAGGTGTGTGTGTGTGTGTGTGTGTGTGTGTGCGTGTGTGTGTGTGTGTGTGTGTGTACACCTGTGGGTGTAAGTGTGTGTGTTTGTGAGTGTGCAGAGCAGCAGGATAGCAGTCTAAGTACCCTAGGGATAAAGTGTGTGAGAGGAGATAAGGATAACACACAAACACTCTGTTCGATAAGACATATTATTCTGTTACCTTTAAACACACAAAGACACACACACACACACGCACACACACACAGAGTGAGAGAGACAGAGAGAGAGAGAGAGCAAGAGAGAATACAGAGTTCAGCACACAGTAAAACACATAAGTATATATACACACTTTTCAACTCTCCATTCAATTACCTTCAAACACTTGTATTTGCACACACAAACACACACACACACACACATACACGCTAATCTACGTTTAGCAACAGTATGCTTGTTACTCTGTAGAGCTGTTTGTGCACACACACATTTTTAATGGAAAGTGTGTGTGTGAGTGCAGGTGTGAGATTAATTCAGTGTATCCGCACATTAACAGGTGTGAGCTTCTCCGTGTTTCTCTCTCTATCTCGTTGCCCTTCTGTGTGGGTGTGTCAGGTACAATACTTATACTTGCATACTTGTAACTGTAGGTGGATCGTAAACATGCAACAAAGCAAGAGACACCAAACATGAAGAGAATGTAAGAAATGACGAGGTGCAGTGGAGGCATCTGTCCAGGTCAACCTGATCACTGTAAGATTATTATAACCTTTTTTAATCTCTTTGTCTTTTTTTCTTTCAGAGTAGCCATCAGATTATCATAATTAATATTTGTATATTCATTTGATAGTTACTGCACTGTAAAAGTCCTAAAACACGAGCAGAGCAGGAACAGGAGGAAAAAAAACTCACTAAGCCACAATGGTGAAGATACCGCATAGTGCATGAGTACGCAAAGCAAGGGCACACACACACACACACACACACACACACTCTGAATGGACATGGCACGGACAGTGTTGCCCCACAAACTACCTTCAAATAAGTTAGAGGACAGTCTTAGTAAATGACAGCTTGAAGGAGTTTTTCAACGTTGTCATGTACGAAAAGACTCTTAATCAACACTGTAAACATAATACTTGATTAATATAAGCAAATTATTTAAACGGCATTTGTATAGGATTGATTGTGTCCCCAGCATATGACCCATAGAAGCTGTCTCCACTGTAAATATTGGACTTCTGGACACGTGTATGGTTTAAGAGCGCTTGGATTATTATTGCAGAAGCTGGGGATTTAACACAAAGCTATTATCCACGTCTTTATCTGTATCTATTATTCTCACAATTACATATGTAATCGGATTTGTATTTGTAAATACACCAGGGGTGGATATGGCAAAAACTGGAAATAGTTGAAAGTCGGCCAAAAAACAAAAAAGAATAAAATCTGAAATCCAGAGTCCTGAAAGGTGACTTAGAATAAACTGAGCTCAGTTACTGTAACTTCATACAGTCCTTACAGTAGGTCCTCTTATATATAGGACATTTAATAAAACATCTTATTAGATATTTTATTACTTTTATCACAAATTCCTCACACAGTATTTGGCCAATTCTCCAATGTTTTATTTAGAGCATGTAGGCAGTTACATGTATATTTAGGCAGTTATGTATATATATATATATATATATATATATATATATATTAATAATTACAACAAAAAAATGAAAACAAATTCATAATAATATTAGATTTTTAACATAAACTAAAATGAGCTCTTTTAATAACAAAACACAGCAACTAGCACATATATATATGATTTGTTATTCAGAATCATCATTATTTAATTTTTAATTATAATATAATTAATTTTATAAGGAAAGTCTAGTTATTTCTCTGATCTAAATGTATAGTTTTCTTTTCTTTTTGGCGCGTGCAGAAGCAACTGAAAGTGTGTATTTGGTAATGAGACCTTATGCACATTCCACTGATGATCAGTTAATGAGACAAGACGCAACTATATTTTAGTAGAGCATTTTTAATATTGTTGGCTCACCAAGACAAGTGTTCTAGTATGAAAATAAATGTAATTGATGATTCCAGCACTTACAATTCCCTAGTATGTGTGTTTTTATTTAGTTGTTTCCCACCTTTATTACCTGCTGGTGTTGGAGTCTTGACCGTGTATGTTTAATCCACAATATACATATATATATATATATATATATATATGTTTTTTTTATGTATTCACTAAGTCATAATTATGAGACTATACTTGACTGTTTCTTGTGATTTGGGTCAATGCTGCGACTAACCAGTTGTTGTTGTTGTACTGGTGCCATTCATGCCAGATCTCTGATTGGCTGGTTGCCATACTGGTAAGGACTGGGATTGGATGGTTATATTCAAGGTTGGACTTGTGATTGGCTGTTAGTGCAGCTCTCTTAACTGCAGACCAAATATAGTGTCATCATATATGGTGTCACTGGTAACACCCCCACACCACAGAGCACTGGCTTGGATTCAGACTTAGAGGACACACAAAGACATTTGAGCTTCTAGCAATCTACCAGATAATTGTGAAGTTTGTTATTCTGTTCAGTAATAACAGTATAAAAAGTGAAATACTATGAAACTGATTTGATTTTGGTTGTCAACAGTCAAGGTCACAATGACCTCACGAAACAGGATTTTGGCTTTGTGAACGCAATATCTGGAGAACTCCTCCCTTCAGATTGGGCACGGACGTTCACTTTGACTCAAGGATAAACTGATTAGATTTTGGTGGTCAAAGGTGAAGGTCAAAGTCGTGGTGACATCACAAAACATTTTTTAGCCCATTACTCAAGACTTCAGACAGCAATTATGACAAAATTTCATACAAATGGTTCATATTTTATATGAATCTGGATGAACAGGGATGTAATCTGGAACATGTCATTGTAGGTATTTATTAAACAGTATAGTACGACAAAGTCTGCATTAGGAGGAGGATGGGTTGACAAACACAAATATCTAAAAGGAGTTTGCTGGAACATTTGAAACCAATGAAGAAAGGTCAGGGGGTCACTGATATCAGTGTGTATCATCCTCAGGGGACCATGAATATCTAAATCCTTCAGAATCAACAAAATCAAGAAGAACTGCTGTCAGGTCACCCTGGATGGTTTCAGTTCAGATACTATGCTGAGTTTTGCTAATGTTCTTAATCAATTCCATAATAATTTTGGTACATTAGGTTTTACTAATGAAATTCAGGAGCATGAGTTAACTGGAACAAAGTGGAACATACCATATTTACTCATATATTTACCGACCTTAGTTAAATGTAGGCTTTAATTTCTAATTCTTTCTGTTCGATATATATAATTACATAATAATAATTATTGATAATTATATAATTAGTCATATTTTAGGAGGTAGCCTCGTTCTGATCCATTCCTGTTGCCCTGTTAAAGCTATTGTATTATGTTTTTAATACAGACTCAACACTTCCTGTAACCATTTCAGATTAAAAGTCTTCCTTCGATTCAGTGGAAAAACCTTTCATTTCTTTATAGGGCTTTTATTGTGCAGGCATACCATAGGCAGCCACAGCCAGACGAGATTAAAGGATGAGTCATCCAGAACAGCAAAGCTTTAAAAATAGCATGATTATTGTTGAATTTATTATATTAACTGGCATGAACATTATATGACTGGCACAAGGAGTAGCTTGTTTAGCCTGTTTAACCTGTATTTGGGGCTGGCCATTGTTTGTGTTGACCAAACCCCCGGCCATTTTTGGAGACCCAGTTTTTATTTGAGAAAATATGGTAATCAGCACTTAGACCACATAGACTCAAAGGATGTGGAAAAGGCCGTTATCTCTGTCCTGTATTCCATTCTTAATGTCTTCACAGCATTTGGCTAATGTCTGGAAGGATAATGTGGTATAGTCCATGTTCTCAAATCCAGTTGCCCCAAAACTCTTAATGATTTTATACCGGTTGCTCTCACATCAGTTGTAATGACAACCTTTGAATAACTGGTGAGGTCAGAAATCTTAAGGAGAACTGAGCATGCACTTGATCCCACACAGAAGAGCAGAGGATGCGACTTCCCTTCACTTAACTTGTTAAATCCTTGGAAGGAAGGGTCTCATGCTACACTTCTATGTGTTGATCTTTCCTCTGCTTTGACACATTAAACATCTCTAAGACAAAAGATATGATAACTGATTTTAGAAGACATGCCAACAAACATTAGGTCACATCCATTACGGCTCAGGCAGTGGAACATGCGCAATCTTACAAATATCTTTTTATTACTGACTCAAAACTGAACTGAAGCAAATTATGAAGCTGTATTTGAGGAAACTGTCCAATTTCTACATTGACAAAACCATGGTGACATTATTCTGTTGTGCTTTTGTTAAATCAATTTCGTCTTTTTGAAACCTATATTTAAAGAGCACAAACTCTCTGTTACAACTTGTTAAATGCTGTAGTAGGCTGATTGGTGAGTCACAGCTTCACCCAACATCCCTGTTCACCAGACGGTTCAGTGGATACCTGGCTCAGTTTAATATGACGACTCCTACCCTTTGCACAGTAAATAGTTTTGTTGCAGCGGCCATCACTCTGATGAACAAGTCATGGCAACATTGCACTGATGCTATACAAGCAACATTTATGTATCAATTTTATTTTTATTTTAAGTGGTTTCATGATGATTGGAACCTTGAGTACTTTTATTATGGCTGTGTGTATGTCTGTGTTGTATGTAAAATGTGTGCCAGGATGGATCCTGCCTCATCTACTGCAAGCTAAATTTACCTACAGATAACCTGAACCTGAAATTACAGTTTACACACAAAAACGTTGTACGTTACATAACACAATTTGTGAAATCTGTCACTCAAAAACACAAAAACACACACAAAATCTACAAAACCATGAGCTAATTCTCAGCCTCTGACTCAGTTTCGATATGTCATACAACAAAGCACAGCACACAATTCTCTACCTATAAGACACAAAAATCTAATAGAAAGTAACTTGCTTGCCTTTTCCAAACACAACCAATCACATATTCACCAGTGTCACACACCCACTCCTCACAAGGGGGGAAAAATGAAACCTAGTTTAGAAAATATGTGAAAGCAGTTGTTAAAAAAAAAAAGTAAATTTCAAGGTTTCCAGCTGTTCACATTATTATGTTGCTGTGCAAAGTGTTGGTCAAAAAACCCAACAGGCCAACCAACAGACTCCACAGCTCCCCCACAGGCAAATCTGAGTAGCAGGGAGCTGCAGCCGATTCCTGCTTACACTGGGAAAGAATTGGGGTTGCACTATGGACGGGTCGACAGCATAGGGGCTGAATATATGGACAAAAACATTCACACTCACAGACATCTTTGGGTGTCCAGCTCATCTCACTGCATGTCTTTGAACTGTGGAGGAGCCTACTACAGTTCAGGTGGCCACCTCGGGCTCAAACCCACAAGCTTCTTGCTGTGAGGCAACAGCGCCAACCACTGATGCACCATGCTGTCGTTACGGGACTGATGAATATCACGAGAATATCTGTGTTCACTGTTTGTGATCTGAAATTTAATAGAGATGGCTTACACAGCATGACCGTGACCCTGAGCACAGAAGTAATTCTACAACATGTGTGAAAATTCACAAGTGGCATGACCTGGTTTTGCTGCTGTTTAGCTTCTACCACACCATTATTTTATAAAATCTGTAAGGGATTTCTTTAAATATTATTGCATTATATGTTCATGCAGAATGTATTATTATCAATAAAATTCTAACTCTGGGAGAAATTACCAAATAAAAATAAAGGAAATGCAGTTACCATTTGTAAATAGTAACTCCATAACAAATATATATATATATATAAATATATGTGTGTGTGTGTGTGTGTTTGTGTTATCACTTCTAGCAGCATACACCACTTTTACAGTAAAACTAAAGACAAAGGTGACAGACCAGACACCACCTTGAACACACAATTTTACGGACTAATACAGACAGCTGTGGCTAAACACATTAAGCTTGGTGTTCAGCGCAGATTAAAATCATCAGCGTTGCAGTTTGCTTGTGTGTGTGCATGAGCTAAGCAGACAGAGACATCTCCCTGTCCGCTCATTGTTTTGTGTGTGACAGCACCTTTTGTACGTCTTGGCGTCAGACGCGACTCACTGTATAAAAGGGTCAGGCAGGGATCGGAGAAAGAGAGGAAGATTAAGGTCAAAATAATTTCCACAGGCAGGGAGAAAAGAGAATATGAAGACAATACAGACTGGGTGGAAAAAAGTAAACTGGACTGAGTAAGACACACATGAGATAATCAGTAAGATGCCGTCCTTTGATGGAGAATAGAGCGAGCTTTATATGAAAGGATGGTAATATAATCACAGCAGCTATTACTGGACACATTTTTTCTGAGCTCCGGAAAATATCGGCCTTTTCATCACGTCCTTTAATGTCATCAGTACAGCGGTAAAATGAAGCAGCAAATAAAAACAACAAAAGTCTATAGTCTAAACTGTTTTCTCATATTTAAACTTATTTTCATTGTGTGAGATGTTGAGTTGCCGCCTGAGAAAACTGTTGTTAATGACCAGTGTAAACACGATAGCTTTATAAACTAGTGTCTTTCCGTTGACTCTCAATGTCATGCAAGTTTCCTCTTGCTCTTATTGTGTAAATGCCTCCAGTGAGTTCATAAGCCGAAGTACTGCTCTCAGAGATCAATAAACCAAATCATACAAGTGTTTCAGTAATGCAATGGGGGTAGAATCATGGACATGAGAGGGACAGCACTAATTTGTAAGATTTTAAAACAAGGTAAGAACATTAAGTACTTCTACTTCTACTTTGTTGACATGGTATTTGCCCAACCGACAATTGAGATCAGCGGAAGGAGTCCTGATGGTCACCCCAAGGTCAAGTCTTGTGGCTAAGGCTGACCAGGCATCTGATACATGTTTTATTCATATTGTTTTATCCCTTTTTACATATTTCATACTGTCAGATCTTTTAGCATAATATTGATTTGAGATTTCTTGATTTATGCTGTGCTACACTTTTTATGATGCTTTTATCTGGTTTTACGTTTTTCTTGTAAAGAACTTTGAAATTCTGTTGAGAAACATGCTATATAAATAAAGTTATTATTATTATATTCTACTGTGCATTGTCCACTAACAAGATTTTGTACTCAAAATGATACAGTTCTACTTTCTTGAAACAATGTAGTGATGCCCAAACAGTGAGGACACTAAACGTGTATTAAACTAGGTCCATCAACCTAAAGTCCAGAGTTAGTGCCTAGACCCTCTGTATTTTACGATTTCAGCTCTTTGCCGTTTTACACATAGTAGATAGTGTCTAATTGACTTGTCCTTCAATCCTACGAGGACATGTAATATAGATGCACCAGTAATATCATACAAATAGGTGGAAAACCCCATACAATTCACTTCCTCTCAGATATCTTAAACAGCAATGGATTAAAGTCCTTCCAAGACCTGAAAGATGCATTTAATTCAGGGCCATTTTTCTTTTTTTATCTGCGGTTGTGCAATGCCATGCACACATATGGAGTTTGATGGAATAATTATCCACCATCGACTTGTAGAAATAATAACAGGTTTTAAAAATGGCAGGAGCTTTATGTCAGATTTGTACAAAAAAAAAAAAATCCAACAACTGAGTTTTATTTATCACCATGAAAATGTTACCAACTTAAATTGATTCCAAGTAAAAAAAAATAGTGATCTAAATATACACCATTGACTTTTATTGTGTATAAAATTAGGATACATAGTGACCCACAATATTATATATATTGGAGGGTGGAATATTATTTGTAATAAACTGTGATTAAATTTCATTTGAAGGTTTTGACTAAGGCATAGCACAACGGTGTGCTCGTCTTGGGTTCCCCATGCTTTCTCTGTATTATCCAGACTATTTATTTTAGTATTTTATTCCATGAACCTATGAGAGTATAAATATACAAATATATACAGTAAGTATTACTGTAGTACTAAGTGAATAGATGTAGATGTGTTATGCAATGTGAACACAATATTTCAGTTATTTGTTTTTCATGATATAATGTTTCCTCCATACTGAATGTGAATAGGGGAAAAAAAAGTACACTGATAAAAATGTAGTCACAAAATGATAATAATAATAATAATAATAATAATAATAATAATAATAAGATAAAATAATAAAGTGAGGGAGTCACCTGTTGTGAACCAACCAGATGAAGCAGCAAATAAAAACATTTAGCTTAAAGAAGCTAAATGCTACGAAGAGTCTGGAAATGAGTGTTGATTCTCAGTGGGATCCGCAGCAATAAAGGTCTGTTCCCATATCAGACAGCCCTTCAATTCAGTTAGTGTTAATATCAAAAATATTGCATAATAAATCTAAATTCATTTGTGAACAGCAGAGATATATGCATGTCTTCAGATGTTGACATGTTTTAGAGAATTTATTGACACTCCAACACATAAACCAGACATACATTTAAAACTGGCCTATGTATGCTTCACAAGCTTGTCTGTTCCTTCAGCAGTGTGACAATTATTTATTTTTTATTCTAGGTCTTTTGTTGTATTTACAATCATACAGAATGTAATAAATCACTGATAGAGTTGAACATAGATAATGTCTCCCCTCCCCCTTTGCTCTGCTCCATCAGAGGCCACATCCCTATTATAGTGTTACTGTACCATGTTTGTAATCAACATGTCAATTTCCTAATCGATTATATATATACATACAGATCAGTTCAATGTGACAAAAAATGTAGGCGAGACAAAAAAAAAGGACAGAAATAGAAATAATAGAAATAACAAACACCAAGCAAAAAGAACAGAATTAAATAGAAATAAATCCTTTAGTTTCAATAGGGTCCTCGCACCAGTCGGTGCTCAGCCCCTAATTAAACAATACAATAAAATTAAAAAAAAAGAATTACAAAAAGATAAATCAATAAAAATATATAATACGGGGTCAGTTTGACAGCGTCCATTTTTCCCACATAGTTATAAAAGTGTCCATATAGCATGGAATTTCTGAGCTCACCCTCTCATAGTATGGCGAATTTTCAAATGGTGTATAATGTCTTTCATTAAAAGCTGGAGGAAATTCATCCTTCCATTTAAGCAGAATAAGTCATCTAGCTAAAAGAGATGCATGTACAGTATATCTTGTGGAGTTACTCCAAATACGGCAATAATACCAGAAGGATCTATGGGTACGTCCAAAACATCTGAGAGGGATTTAAATATGGACTACCAGTAACTCTTTAGTTTTGGACAGAACCAAAAACATATTAGCAGATAACTGCATATTTCAGGAGGAATGTTTCAAATGTGAATACAAGTACTAAACTTGGCACACGTCCTCCTTGGGTAGTACTCTTTCGATAAAACAAAGTAGCCACTAAAAGATTCAAGATGGCTACCATTTCCAAGATGGCTGACATTTCTAGCAAGGAAATGTCTTTTTTTTTTTTATAAATTCACCCAGTGTCAAATCATACATTTTAACAACGTATACGTTGACATTTATTACACTTTAATATATAGTGTCTAAAGAGAGATGGGTGTCAGTGATGGAAAAGAGGTGGAGAATGGTTGTATACAAAAAAAAAAAAAAAAAAACGAAAAATGAGAGCAGGGGAATATTACATTTTTGCATTAGCTGATCAATGGATATGAAAGTATTATCAATAAATAGATCTCTTATTCTGGTGACCTGTCTTTTAACCCAAATAGTAAAAGCTCCATCTATAATTGACGGGGTAAATAGGTGATTTAGATTGATAGATTGACTAATATGTGTATGTTACTGAATTCCTGTTCAACTTATAATCTTTCTCTTTACATCTTCAATGTTGGACACACATCTTTACAAATTCTTCTCTCGAGTTTTACCTGCACACACACACAATCTATCTAGCTACCTATCTTCAAACAGGGGACTTGTTGAGTGGCGGGGAAGCTGCTCTCTGAAGCAGACATTTAAAGAAGTTTCTAATATTCCTCAAAGAGGTGCAGCAAAGAACAGTTGTTTGACTACCATGCTGTGTGTGTGTGTGTGTGTGTGAGAAAGAGAGAGAGAAAGAGAGAGATAGATAGATAGAGGTGTCCTTGAATGATTGGATGGTGAGATAGAGGGCATTTGTTTGAGTAGCCAAGAAACATAGGAGGTGACACCAATGGGGCTGGGACACACCAGAGCCAGTAATAGGGGAGGTATGTGTGTGTATGTGAGTGTGTGTGTGTGTGTGTGTGTGTGTGTGTGTGTGCGTGTGTGTGTGCGTGTGTGTGTGTGCGTGTGCGTGTGTGTGTGTGTGTTTGTTTGTGTGTCATATACTGTGAGTAGCCTTGAGATGATGCACCATGATGTGTATGTTAGTGACAGTAAGGAAGTGAAAGATGGTGATAAAGAGAGATAAAAGAAAGAAAGAGAGAGTGTGAGAGATAAACATGGGGAGGGGTTTGAGAGAGATAGAGAGAGAGATGAAAGTAGAGATGGAGGGCAGATGATGAGGCCCCTTCGATGAAGATGCCATATCCGAACAGATGCCAGCTGTTCACTGTGTGTGCGTGAGATAGAGTGCATGTGAGTGTATGCAATCATCCTCATGCTGTTATGAGCTCATTACAAGAACAGATCTGAAAAGACTGTTGATGATGATAGAGATGATGGTAATGGTGATGATGATAATGATGATGATCATAACAACAATATCTGCCAATCTAAGTCTGGATTCATTCTGATGCAGTGGACTTTTTTAGGTTAAAGGACCGCTGCAAAGGAAATGTTACACTGGCCAGGTCTATTAATATAATGGATCAATATTAGATTGGTACAACTGTTGGAGTAAAACAATAGGGCTAAGTCTTTGTCAATATCTAAACCGCAGTTAGGTTAGTGTTTTCTACAAGTTAGAGTAACATTTCCTATAAACCCCATGCATTTGTCTACATTTTGTTCTTTGGATTTAATGAAGACGATAAACATTGTTGGAAAATCTACTGTCGTCCGAAACGAAGTGAAACACATTGTTTTTAATATATAAAACATCATTTCACAAGTGAACAATCAGGTAGAAACACATGGTTCACGCTAATAAATGATTATGATATAGCCATAAATGTGAAATGTGAGACAACATATGTGAAAACATAAATTTTCACATGTGACACATTTAACATGAATAAAATAAAGGGAAATGTTAATTGACATTTCATATGTGAGTCATGGTGTGGGAATGTGATTTTAATTTCATGTGTGAAATGTGAGATGTCATATGACAAACACATGTAACATGGTGAAATTGTATATGAGATTTCACATGAGAAATGTGAAAAGGTAAATTGACATAAAAATTCACATATGAAACACATTTTATTCCCATGTGATGAATACATTCTTAGGATAAACAGCATTCCACATATATTGAATTCACATGTAGGAATGTGATTTTTGGATATTTCACATCAAGGGTAAGGCATGATGTGAATATACAAATTTCACATGTAATATCACATATGAAGCAAATCTAATTTTATACGTGATGTGTATATTTTCAATTGTGGACTATTACATTTGCTATGTAAAATGTTATGTATTAAGTGAAATTCACATGTGATATTATGTTATGTTGTGAAAAGTTTGTCCTTTTAAAGGAAAACGTTAAATGAGTGTTAAAAATCTGAAAACTTCAGAAAACAGGTGAATTTATTACGAGACAAACCATAAAGACACAAAGAGCCTTTAGTTTGAATATTATTCAGAGCAATAGAAAATCAGTTGGAGAACCGATATAGAAACATAAAACCCATTTCAACAATAAGATGTTTGATTTAGCCATTATGCATGTTTTCTTAACTCACTGTTTATTGCAAAAGTAAGTACTGCACTTCATGTCTCTCAACATAGGACATCGTTTAAGTAATTCTAGTGATAATTCTCTAATTCTGATCTCAATCGTTTTGCCATTTTTTCATCTTTGAAAAAAAAAAAAAAAATATATATATATATACATATATATATATATATATATATATATGTATGTATATAACAAAAATAAATGAAGTAAATCATCAATCATTTTTTCACCTGTCCTTAATATATCACCATTTCTTCAGATCATAGTGTCATATTTATTTAACTTTCTCTTCATTTTACAAGTTCTACAATACTGACGTACCCAGAAGACTGACAACATTTTGCCATTCACTTGAATGGCAAAATAGTCTCAGACTTTTGCAGCCTACTGTAAATGTAATTAAGGATGACATTATTATCCAGGAAATATTTGAAAAGCATGAATGAAAAGCAGTCCCTGGAACCATTCAGAAGAGGCAGACATGTATAACCTTTTATCTTTTAAAGACGACATATTCATAATAATCCATCTAATTGTTGTCAGTGTGTTTCAGTCTGAATGGTAGTGAACCAACCAACATTGCCACTGTAGCTAAAAAATACATAAGAGTCTGTAGGAGACTTGGGGTCTCATGTTTGAGAGTTGGTTTTTCCATTTTTCAGGGATCACAGTATAAAGTTATGGAGGAAACCAAATATCCAGCGCCCAGACCCGTTCAGTCTTAGACTGCTGACGTTGAATGCTGCAGCATTTGCTTCCATCACAGAAACATACTTTTCATGTAGGAAGTGTAAAGCAATAATTCGAAATCAACAACATAAGTTTCAGTAGCGAAATTCAATGCCTTTCATGCGACTGTGTTGATAGAGATATTAGATACAGTCTCTGAGACTTGCACTCAGTTGCAGAGGTCCATTGCTGTGTTATTTTCCTGGCTAAAGGTCTCACTCATGCTGTTTTATGTGTCCTCATTTTCACAAACTCTTTAGTGTGAAAATTGGTTTTTCTATGTCATTATAACTGGCCCTAAAAAGTGTTGGACTCAACTTGATGTAACTTGTCAGCACTCTGAAGCCAACAGGTGAGCCTATTGACCTGTGAAAAGCTGCCAGTCGATACCAACAAACACCACAAGCTCACAGGCTGGAGGGGTGAGATTAGATGGAAACCTAACAAGTGACTTTTTTTGTAGCTGACATGTCTAACTCTGCCTATACTTGGGATTTAGACAAAGGGGAAGATGGGGAAGAGGGACATAAGATAGTGAAGATAATGACAGTCTCTCAAGCTCACACATCTCCCAGGACACAGAAGGACAAACAGATAGATAAGCAGACTGACGAGTGAGTATAACAACCTCACCAATGTGTCAAGCCTCTGCTTGTCTTCTCTCTCAGGATTCAGATACGAGCAGAGATAGACAGGAAAACAGGAAGACAGAGAGAAGCAGTGTGGCACTTGGAGGAAGGAAAGCCTTGTTCCACAGTCTGTTGGTGAATTACATTTTACTGTAAGAACATTACATCAAAAATAAAACTAAAAGTCTAAATCTGACAGGGTTTCCCTTCTTGGAACCATGTCAGTAGTAGAGCTAAAACTATAAAGTCCTCGTCCTTTGTCCTTTGGGGCAATTAAAATCAAAATGGCTTATCTCAGTGAGAGCATGAATAAAAATTTGAGATACATTATATTGTGTAAAAGTCAAAATCATGGCCTGGGGTGAATTGATGGGTCACCAAAGTGTTTTCCTTTGTTAGGGAGTCCACTGTTCACATACCACTGCCTGCTAAAGGTCAGTAGCCGCATTTCCATTAACCTGCTTATAGACACCCTCCTCAAGTCTTTAACTCAACTGGTGGGGACAGGGGGCGGGGCTAAATAAACCTGAAAACCTGGAACCTTGTCAGTACAGAGAGAGAGAATTAGCATTGTTTCAACAACAACATAAAGAAATCAAAGATGCTAACTACGCAAACAGTTCTGATCCGTCTGCTAGTCTCTGATTCTGGTCTCAACAGACTCCTCGTCCGAGTCTGGGTCTGACTGAAGCAGTTGGTGGGCGGGGCATAAGAGCGGGGCATTTTTTTTTCACATTTTATGTGTGAAATCCAAGTTAAAGAAAATATTAATCATAGCAGAATATTTTTATAGAGTTTTAAAAAATGTATGGAAAGGAACTTTAATTTGTGATTTGAAATGTGAACTAAAAAATGAGCAGTGGAAACACGCGTGTGTGTGTGTGTGTGTGTGTGTGTGTGTGTGTGTGTGTTGTGTGTGTGTGTCTGTCAATTTCGAAAAAAAATTGTTGCAAAAAAACGTATATGCTTGCATGAGGTGGTTTTCAGGCTATTGGACAAACCAATATTTAGTAAAAGTGAAGGACTTTTTCTGCATTGAGTCACGTGAAATGACTTGAGTAGCCACATGACACCCAAAAACTAGACTATTATTCATCAAAAATCCCTGACATATGGCCACTGCCAGATATAAGGGGTTCGCTTTTCTGTCATTATGTGCAGAAAAAACATCGACAACAACCTCATCGTCTCTATGCGTGCTGCAGTTCAGACACCAGAGGACAGAAAGTGACCTAATATCGGTTTTTGCTCTTGCTTGAGTTTCGGACTAACACTGACCATTGTCAGCACACTGATCTGCTCTCACCTTTTCCGTATCTAGCAGTATAAGTGCGATATTTGCCTCCAGATAGTCCCCGCCCTTTCAGCCAATTAAATGCTAGCATGCCTAAATCAGCTGTCTTGGAGACGTAGCTTCTGGGAGGGCACATGGGAACAATATATCTTCACCCAAATATTGGTAGGGACATGTCCCTACCGTCCATATGCAAACCTACACCCATGGCTCAAAGGGTAACTACACGTGTTATAGTTGTCACATATAGTAGGTTATATAACAAGTCTTCTTGTCATTCACACTGAGAAGGACCTGTAACACTTCTGGATATAAGTGTTCATACACAGGTAGTCGGTCAGATACAGGCGAACATTCAGGCAAGCAAACAGGCAAAAAATCCAAAGACAAAGCAAAGTTTGAAACCAGGGAATCAGGAGGAGAACAGTGCACACACTCAGTGGAACAAAGACAATCTGGCAAGGAGCAAAGGAAAGAGGGGGAGTGTACGGGGTGGACTGACAGGAAACACCAGGGGCAGGTAAGTTCATTGGGAGCAGGTGTGTATGATCAAAGGATGGCAGACACATGAGGGCAACAACATGAGAGGTTACCATTTCAAAATAAAGCACTAAACAACATGTAATCATTTTAATGGGATGTTAGAGCTTCAGATTAGTGTTTTTTAGTGGCTTCTTTACTGTTACCATTACAGATGGATGGCTCCAGACTAGTGGCGGCTGCTGGTCTTATAATGAGGGGAAGCTCATTTTCGGCCTACATCATAAAATGTGTTTATTTATATGTAAATTCGCAGAGTGACAGAAGAGAGTCGCCAAACACAACGCTAGTCGTTTTTAACAAAGACAAAGTCGCTGAGGATCAGTAACGTCTCCAGATCAACTCCGAACAACGGAATGAAAATCTTGAAAACTGCTCCGGTGGATGCTTATACTTCAAGATCGCTGATTCGCTCATTTCGCTGTCAATCAAAAAGGGACTCAGCCTCAGACAGATCATCCAATCATCATGCACAAGCCGAGCGTCCGAGCCAGCCCACTGCCCCATAGACCCCCAGAGACGCTGAGCGTCCGATGGGCGGGACAAAGCCCAGCATTTATCCAATGACCGTCTAGTTTCGCTGCAGTGGAACAACCCGCTCTCTGCTTCCCCAAGGAAGTCGTGGCGGTTACCTGTGATAAGGAGCTGATTCTGAACAAAAGATGAACGTGTTCTAGCGCATATTTAGTCAATGAAATGTTCACACAACAGGACATATTTGACCAATTATTTTGTTGACATTTTAGGGGAAGCTGAGCTTCCCTTGCAGTCTTAGAGCAATCGCCACTGCTCCACACCCTGTTTAAAAGACCCCTGGTTCTAAACTTGTTCACTGGTTAATTTAAGTGGTCGTGGCGTCGCCAACATAGTGACATAATGCAAAGGTTTGAGCCTTCAGGTGCACAAAGATAAAAGTGTAGAAAAGAGGAGGAGGAAAAACAAGCCCAATATAAAGTTGTACAGCAGCAGTTGATGCTCCTACCTGACTCCACACACACACACACACACAGAATCATGATTAGATCACTTCAGTGGACATTATGCTGACTTGCAATCATTTATCTTATCTTATCTTTACCTCTCTGCCAGGTAAACTGTCATCCCAGTCTCAGGTCACATGTACTCTGGAACAGGTTTTCTTCAAGGACTTCTCCATATTTGTCTGCATTCATTCTTCCCTCATTTATGACCATACTTCCTGCCTCTGCCTCTGAGAAGCCCTCTGATAGCATGATACTGCCACCATCATGCTTCACTGTAAGGGTGGTATAAGCCGAATGTCTGAAGTCCGTTCAGAAGGTTCAGTCTTTGTCTTATCAGACCGAAGAGCGCTCTCCTCTCAGAGTCCAATTAAAATTCCTTTTGGTAAAATCCAATCAGGCCCTTTACTCAAAATGGCTAGCAACTAAAACAATGACATTCATGCAGGCTAGGTCTTCAGTAATTAGCTACGTAACTAGCTCCACAACATTAGCAAACATAAACAAATAACGACAGGCCCAAAGCAGTTAACGTTATCACGCGTAATTCCAGACAGTTATGAATATGAGCTTTAACATTAGTTAGTTCTCGGCTAATGAATGTTGTAACCGTAGCTGCCTAGTGTTAGTTACAATGTTACTATGTTAGATGTGTTACTTTAATGCGGCCTTGACTACAACTCAAGTACCCACACAGTGGTGCATGTAGAGGCATAAAGGTACTTTAACTTGGTGTAATCTTGGTGACTTGACCAGCGGCTGTCATGGTGTGTTGCATTACCTCATCTTTAAATGATTTGACTAATGAATGCACAGAATGAAACAACACAACACCGACTAAACCTCAACTCAGGGCGAAGAAGATAAAAGACTAAAAGATACATATGAGATAAGATGTTTGAGAAATGTAAATCAGTGGGGAATTTGGTGGAGGTTGGTTCTTGAGGATAAGTCGAGAGGTATCAGGAATCATGGGAGTCATGAAGTACTCTGGACAAAATTTGTCACTGGACATCGTCATTCAAGAAGTATAAAAAAGACAGACATTTGAAGTGGATGCTGTTTTTGTTCAGGGGAAACAATCAGGCAGACTGAAAGCCTCTCAGCCGACCACCGTTCTATACACAGTCTTGATACATCTGCCTCGCATCACAGCACTACAGCAAAACACCGACCGTACATCAGCTTTACAACACACTGTAAATCGTAGCACCCTCCATGGAAACATTCATTAAATCACCAAATGCTATTGGCCGTGAACTTGTGGCAGATTAACAAGGCCCCCCCAACACATACGCAAACGTTTGTCTTTCAGACGAAAACACAAATATTTGTGGGTCATAAAACAGGTCGCATTTGTTGTGGCAGGTTAATGGGACAACCACTGCTGGTTAATGTGAAGCGTTTTAGACCGATGCACAGCGTGCTCTTCTCCTATTTGCATGTTGGCAAGGATCTGTGTGAACTAAAGGAAAGACAATACACCACAAAACATTCATTTATTATATAGTTTAAGTAAATGTTGGATTCCTTTAAATTGTTTAACTAATCTGTGAAAAGTTTCTTTTTTTGTACGTGTGTAAATACTGTATGTATATTCTTTATTTATCATTCCTTTACACGTTCATTACCACTTTTTTTATCATATTGTATAATCTTATATTTATATAATAGCATTGAAAAAGGGTATTTTTAAATGTATACTTTTTTTTAATTATCAATGTATAATCTTTTATGATATTATTATTATTATTATTATTATTAGTAGCAGTAGTTTTTTATTATTATATGGTATTGGTTTCATATATATATACATATATATTTGGTAATCAACATTTGTAATTATTTAAAATCACATAAATTAAGATGCTGTTGTTTTTTTGTTTTTTTTTCTAGTCCAGAAGACACATTCTAAAGTTGGAAATGATTTGACCTTATTACAACAACAGTACAGGGATTTAGTGTGTGCTGCTGTTAGGCAGATCCGTGGAATCTGGGAAATTTGTATCGCTGTGTCTTTTGGACGAGCTGCTGTTGTTGCTGAAGTCTGGTTGTCTGGTTGTTGTAAAAGCACAGAACAAAAAGACATGACAGAGTGACTGACTAAGACTGAATTGGGCTTTTTTTTTAAATTAAACTATACAGAATAGATATATACACAGAAAATAATGACAGGCTCCAGATGCAGCTTTAGACCACACTGTTCGTTACATCTTACAGTCACACTTTATTTTATGGGTCTGTAATTTCCTAATTATTTCGCAAGGAAAATAATGTTATGTTTGTGCTGTTGTATTGGTAAAACTGTCAGTGTTCAATTCCACTTAAATGCATAGACAAGTCTTTAAGTTACTGCCCAGCAAAGGGCAAGCACAAAATTCAACATGTATTTCCATAATAAACGAATGATGAACATAGAATATTTAGTTCTATAGAGGAAATTTCTCTTGAATCAAACAGCTCAACATAACTAATGAAACTCCAAACTTCATCTACATTTCCTTTATAATTAGTATCAGATTAGTTACTAGAGGAAACTTTACTAGAGGAATTGGAAATGATTTGAGGAATAATAGACCCATAAATTTATGAAAATTCCAGAAGTCTAATCATTAGTTTATGATAACCTATAATTGAAGGAGACATTTTTAGTACTTTGGCTTCTACTTATTGCATCTAAATACTTTTTCTCTATTCTGTATTTCTCTACTCTTTTTCTATCTAATGAAGATAAAATGCTACGAAAGAATTCATATAATGTTTTGAATAGTCCTCTCTTTTGTTAATTACCTCTACTATGGTTAGCTCTTTTTTAAATTATTTGTACACTAATTGTGTTGAGGTAATTTGTGTAAGTCAATGTAAATTAATTACCATGAACATACCGATGCAATTAAGTACATTATTTTTTACTCTTTTTTTTTTTCCAAGGAGAAAAAGAAAAGACATGCGGAAAATTACCTTTCAAGAGGAGAACTGGCTCTGTTAGTGCAGATGTTGCTGTTATTTGTTCGTATTTTATGCTTTCATCTGTGAAATAAATGTAATTTAATATAAAACATTTTGCCGTGCCCAAAGGCACTTTAAAAATGTGACAAAAAACCAAATCAGACTCTGAATCAAACCATGTGAGACGGAATCATTTGTTAGGCGCATCATCATTCAGCCTTTTCTGTTCCATAAGAAAAACCTCCTGCAATATTCACTGTATCATTTATTTTGTGGTGCTTTCAACTTTAAGTCCATTTTCGTAATTATTGAAGAGATGTTATCAACTACACTATTATGATCATCAAAACACACACATCATTGTGCCACACACACAATGAATACAATAATAAAATTTGCACAACTGGCACAGTTCAGACAACATTAATGGACATGATTCTCACGAGTTAAACAAAGTTATTGTGTTTGGTATAAAGGACTTTCTGTTAATGTTCTTAGTTGCTGTTGTTATTGAATTATTTAAAAAGATGACGAACAGGATTAGATACAATTTGTTGAGCTTTTTGTTTCACCTGTTTCCTGCTCTGACCCACTAATTTTACTGACTGTTCCTTGTCTGTTTTTGTTCTTAGCCCCCAGGTGCCCACACCATGTACACATATTAAAAGTTCAAATATTTTCCACAAGACTTCTGTAGACGGTCTCTTGTTTATATCACAAGTCCAACTTCCTGATTAGAAACAGGTGCCGCAAAAATAAAAAAATTGAGTTTTGCTGTAAAATTTAAAGTGCAATCAAAAAAGTTTGTACATTTTTGAACTTGTGTACCACTTCAACAGGCCGATCATTAAACAGAACAGGTGGAAAATAATGACAAACACTGTGATGTCTCCGAAAAACCAGCTGCTTAGTCTTATTTTGGTCAATAACCAGGACACTGTCTTCACACCAAGTTGTAAGTAGACTACTGTATGTAGTGGAAATATGTCGACTGATTAACTGTATACATACATCCAGGTACATGATTCCATGATTCCAGGGGGAAAGTAAGAGAGTAGAAAGGAGAAGAGAAGGAATAAGTGAAAGCAGAGAGGTTGGGATTTTCTGGTGGCTCAGGACAGCACCCACTGTCACCCCCCCACCCACCCCCCACCCACCCCCCTGCATCCACCACCTTCACCAATCAAAGAGTTAGTTAAAACTGCCAAGCTGAAGCTCAGTCAAATTGATGAACTATTAAACAGCAAGAACCACAGACATCAGCGCTCATGTGTCTACCAGACACGAGACGGACCCCATGCCGCTTCCTTGAATGTACCGGTGATCTTAAACAGCTGGTGGCGTGGTCGCACACATCGCAGCAATCACAGACCATCTGGTACCTGCAGCAATAATCTTAAATTTGTCAATGTTCAGGCACAACCAGTCTCCCTCCCTGTCACAGAATCCCCAACAGCTGAATTTAGCTCTTTTTAATGTCCCATCGTTGACTAACAAATCCTTCTCGGTTAATGATCTGATAACTGAAAGAATTTGCACCATATGTTTTCGTTGAGACCTGGCTGAACGGCACTACTGGCAAAACAGGAAAGGAGGGAGGGATGGCAGCCATTTTCTCTGCACAGTTTGTGAATTCACATCATTTGAATATCTCACTCTTAAAAGCTGAAATAAGAATTATCAGTACTTATCAACTACCAGATTAATCCTGAATGGAGACCTGAATATTCATATAAATAAAAGGAATAAGAATTAAATATAAATAAGAAGAAAAGAATAAATCTGTATGTATATTTTTCTGTAGTTTATTCCTGTTTACATTTCCTCATTTCCATATTTAATAATTTTTTTCTTTTTTTATTCCTGTTTTTATTTCCATATTTATTTTCCTACTCATTTACAGATTTATTCTCGGTACTCCTATGACTCCATAGTTGTTTGATGTTAACCCAACCTTTACAAAGACTACAAGGTCATCTGTAGTTGAAAAGCAATTCATAGATAGGGAGGCAGAAGTTCTCTAATATCATGAGATTATTTGAGCTGCACAGTTGTGACTGATCTTTAAATAACCTTGTCATCTGCTCTAAATACTGTTGCTCCACTAAAGGTTAAGAAGAGGTCGAGTGACAGAAATGGTTAAACATTAACAGCGTCAATAAGATCAAGAGAGTCTGTCGGGCAGCTAAAGGAACATTTTGTAAAACTAGACTCATAGTTCACTGTAAAATATACAAGGAAAGCATGACTGCCCACAACAAAGCAGTACGTCTGATGAGAAAGGATTACTTATCACAGAGAACGCTGGAAACTCTAGAACATTATTCTCCACTACTGACCAGCGCCTCAACACTGCTTCAATTAGAGCCAGTATTACTGCTGATGTAAAGTCTGATGACCTCAGTAAACCCTGTGAAAAAAGATGTTACCTCAAGTATTGACCCTGTTGCTGGGTGTTCGACAGTGTTTCAAATCATGTCCTGAGCATCATAAATTTATCTCTTCAAATTGGAACCTTCCCAAATGCCTTCAAAACACAACTTGTAAAAACCTTGGTAAAAAATATTTAACTTAGACAGTGATGCTCTGACCAACCGTCCATTCCTGGAGGAGTGTCGGTCAGGCGTCAGAACAAACCACAGCACTTAAACTGCTCTGACTAAAGTAATCAGTGAACTCTAGACTAAATTCTGATGAAAATAAAATCTCTGTTCTTGTCCTCTTGTCCTTGTGGGATTGACCTTGATATCCTAATCAACCGTCTGTTGGTCGGTCTTTCTGACTCTGTGTTAAACTGGTTGACATAGTAAACATAGTTACACTGATGACACACAACTGTACTACACTACAGAACCAAATAATTCTGCAGATGCAAACTTCATTACCACTTCTCTTCTAGCAATAGATAAATGGATGAGAATAATTTCCTAAAGTTAAATGAGGAAAAAACTGAAATCCTACTAGTCGGCCCTATCGCTCCAACTTAGGAAGAGCTAAAGTATAAATCAAAAAGATGCTGAAAGATTGATTCATGCTTCTATTTCCAGCCAACCTGATTATTAAAGGTCCCATATTGTATAAAGTCTTTTCTGATTATAAAGCAGGTCTAGGTTCTATATTAATACTGTGAAAGTATCAAAGCCTCAGTCCACAGAGAAATGCACACAGCCTGTATTCAGAAACTGAGCCTTAAAATGAGCCGTCGGCACTTCTGCAACTTTGTGACATCACAACAAAGCAGTCATCACTCTCAGCCATGCCCCAACCCGGCCAAACCGGTCCGACAGGCTTAGAACCTCCTCTCTTCTGATTGGCTCACTGAACAGTTGTTACTAGAGCTCCAGAGAGAAGCCTGAGAGAGGAGATGTAAAACTACACTGAGATGGTTTTTGGTTCTTAAAACCACAAATATATCTTCTGATGGATCAACACTTCAAATAAAACACAGAAGAAGTGTAAAATATGGAGCTTCAAGGTTGATGCATTTTTCCTGGCCTCCACTGACAGACTTCAGCTCATTCAAAACTCTGCAGCTCAGCTATTAACCAGAACCAAAGAGAAGAAAGCACATTAGTCCAGTTTCAGCTGCTGTGCACTGGCTTCCTGTTACATTTAGAATTGATTTGAAAGTCCTCCCCCTTATATACAAAGCCCCAAATGGGCTAGGACCAAGCTACATTGCTAACTCCCTTTTTAACTATATACTGTACTTCCAAGAACACTGAGATAATCTACTGCTGGTTTATTGAAGGTTCCCAGAAACAGCAGTAAGAATTTTTAATCTGCTATCCAATATCTTATATCAGCATGGTGGGCCACATTTACAGCTGTTATTTCAAGTGTCAGTTGCAATTTAATACTCTGTTGTTTACACTTAACCACTTATGTGTCCACTGGCCAGATCACAAATCTGATTGAATCAATCAGATAGTTTTCACAAATAACGTTAGGCTCTACTGTAGTTCAGGGGGATGTGGTAATGTACCAGAGGCTGTTTGGTGCTGCCAATAAACATGAGAAGAAGAACGTGTGTGCATTTTAGTTAAAACAGTGATATGACAGCTTTATGACTATGACTTACATCGGTCAGACAAAAGTTTTGCTTGTCTTTACAGTCTCTCACTGAAAGCCACTCCCTCACCCACAGAGATCATTTAATGGCTGCTCCAACAACGGCTCCATATGTCGTCTGCATGACTCCAGGTTTTCACCGGAGCTGCTGTCTTCCTGTTTCTTTTATGAGACAGAGACAGACGACTCATTTCGGTTTAATTTAGAGTCACTTCAGCTGCCATTACAACCCTGTCATTGTTCCATGTCTGTGCCCTATAGACACAGATACATTTACACCTTTTCAAAATTTGGCTACTATATTGGCTTCAGCAATCCTTCCATCTTTAATGCATCTTAGCTGCATTTACAGTCTGATTTTCAGATACCTCTGCAATTTCCCTAAGATGCATTTCATGACTTAGTATAATATTAGTGGAGCCTATGTTATGAGGCCAACATGGTGAAATGAGAGACAGACAGGAAAGTCAGGGAGAGAGAGAGGGGAGGACGTGGGATTAAGCCCATGTGCTACGTGCTCTCTCTGGCCCTGCACTGAATGCTGACTGTACCCTTTCACACTGAAGGCAAAGGTTTGGTTAACTTTAGGCACAAAAACTACATTACGTTTAGGATTTAAGATTGTGGTTTGGGTTAGGGTTAGAGGACATTTATCATTGTAACCATGACAACAAACACTCAGTTAAGATAGTGGAAAGGTCATGGATAAAAGAAACACTGTTTTTTATGCAAGAAACAACCAGCAGTCTAATTCATCCTCCCCAACTTCTTCCTGCTCTTCCTCAGACTTTGTTGTTCTATATATTAGCTCACCTGACCAAGGGTGATTCTAGACTCTGGAGGACCCCAGACAAAGAACTCCATCGAAGCCCATCAAATCAAATCATAATTAACATGGCTGCTACACAATCAACTTAGAGCTCCACAAATATTGACAGATTGATCACAATCTTAAGATTGGTGATGACTGATCTATTATATATTGATAAATTTCAAATTTTTCACTAGATAAGACAAAAACGTTTGACTTCCTGGCAATGCTAGATGAATTGTCAGGGAATCACCAAAGTCATTTGGATTCATCCTCTGGGGATCAAGATCAGACATCAATTGTTCGACTTGTTTTCAAGACTAATAAAAAACTAATCTATAGAGGAAGGAAACTTGTTCTGTCACAGTCACTCTACTGTTCTTAGAGCTGCATGTCTATCTCCGTAACATCAGATTTAAAAGAAACAAAGGCCGAAGCCCTAACGACTCTCTGGATGTGTCTTCAAAGTCAGTTCCTCTAAGCACTCCTGGTTTTCTGTGTTCCAGAGGCCTAATCAAATGCCTCTGGCCAAACGAGCCTTGGCATTTCACATCAGTCAAACAAACAGGTACAGTGAATATGGCTGTGGATTACCCTGTGTCAGGCAGGATCCTGCCAGTGGCGGGTCTTTAAATACACCCCCTGCAGTTTGCACACAAGGCCGGCAAGGGTGTAGAGGTTGGTCTGACCTCAGTTCAACTCTGCAAGCACATTAAAATACCTACAAATGATCCCAGTGTACTTTTTCTTTGACTTCTGCTGCATCTTTAGCCGTCTCCATCGTTAGGTGTGTTGCTCAGAAATGTTTTATGGGAGGAAAGATGTGCAATCAAAAGGTTTCATATGCGTTTACGCAAGTTTAGAATACTGGCAAATCTGACCTTCAGAGGAGGCTTGTGTCGTCAACTTCAATTGTCTGCTTAGGTTTTAATTGAATGAACAGATGGTAGGAATAGGATATATAAAAAATATAATCAGTGTTTTTCATGATTGGAATCTATTAATTGCAATTACTTATTTTAATTGGATGAAAGAACAGTATAGTAAGTTAATGGAGAAATTAATAGATGTAACAAATTCAAATTAAACTAATTGTCATTTAATTTTGATTTTTTTTAGTTTGATGACATATTGACTACATTTTATTGTATATGTCTGCCAGTGAAAAGCTACTTCACAAATCACGTCACAGTCAGAAGAGTAATACTCAGCCCTGCTCCAAACACACAAGGCTTCAGTAAAATTCTGCTCAAAAAGGTCGTCACCATTATCCCTGACACATTCTACCTGACTGCTGCAAACTTTACCATCAACATTTGTAATATAACTCTGAATAGCACCCTTGACTAAAACTCACTGGAATGTAGTTTATCTTCTGTAACTACGGAGAGTATTTCCTTGTTATGTCTACATTCCCCATCTCACGGTGTGTTGGTCTATGTCAAGTTGCTTTTGGATGAATGTATCTGTATCTGACTGTAGAAATGAATTTCCTCCCTGACATTTAAGCTCTGGGAAACATTTTGAAGATAGGAGGTTAATGCAGGATAGTGATGTTCTGGGGGTTTCAATAAAATGCTAAAATCCACAAAGGGCTGCTGTGTTCTCATCACTCTTGGACAGTGCTGCGCTTGGAAACATACACATTGAACGTACAAGATTTCACTGAGGTTTCGCTCATGAAATATTTCTACTTCGTGGAGAATCTTTGCCTCTCCGTCGTCTTTCTGTCTTTTTCTTCTTTCTGTGAAGGGGAGCTACAGTATGGAGGTGCTCTAATTGTCATATTCTCAAGGTAACTAATTATGTCTTATTCACTACCACACACACACACACACACACACTTTGACACACACATGATGTAAGACACGTGTAATAATGAAACTGAGTTGTTGTAATCCTCACACAGACTGCAGATCCATTGAAAGGCAGCAGAGGAGAGATGGTAACAGGTAATAGAAAGCAAATCAGAGTTGATGGAGTCCAGTAGATTCTCCAGTTAAAAGACACGTTTGACTGGAGAGCTGTATTGATGGTGGACCAGAGGACAGCGGCAACGTTTGCATGTTGGTTCACGGTCGTGGCTCTCAGTGTCTAAGGCTCATGATATACTTGCTTTTCACAAATGCATATGCAGAGAGAAGCAGCATGCGATGCAACAGGCAAGCGCCTGCACACGGAGGATTTAAAAGTTTATCCGTTAGGGCACTTGCTCTCACACTATGGGTTGCAGCCCCCCTGGTGGCTTGTAAAGGTATTGCAAGTGGGCTGACAAATCTGTAGAATTTTGATTGGAAAAACTATACTAATAAAATGAATCATAAATACATAAATAAATGCATAATGTTTTAAATGTCTTGAAACAAGATTAAACATTAAAAATGTTTAATTTCATTTTTATTTTTCCTCATATTAAGACTGTGATAAGCCACTGTGGTGACTGTGGAGCTTCCAACATGTTTCCCCTGCTTTCAGTTCAGTCCTGAATCATTACCATTAAAATTAAAAAGTGCTCAGAAAACGTGTTAGCGTTATTTGGCCTTCGTATTGTTGTGGGGCTCGGATGTAGGCCGCAAACATTTTTGAGATTTTCTAGTGGGTCTCGAGTTGGAAAAGGTTGGGTGCTGCTGCACTAGGGGGAAGATGAGGGTTGAGTCATGTCAGGTATTAACAATGTGTGTGTCCTTTGTGTAAGGAAATATAAACTAAAATGGCACTCCAGCTATTGTGCAAATTTCTCAAACATATTAATGAAAACAGCATCCGAGCCTCAAGCCTCTGGGAAATGTAAGTCTGCGTTGCTAGGAGACATACCATCAACTTCTATAGTGTGTCACTAGTGGTGTCCAAATTCAGGGGTTGCAAGCTTCGGAGGTTGCATTTGAAGACCGATTACTTCACAGCAATACGACTGTCCCATTGTGAAGGCTCCTTCCAATCCAGCCGAGAACGAGTCGATCCTTCGTTGCCCGACCTGTCCCAAGATTCATTGCGCAGCAGTAATGAAAATAATATGGCAGCAAACAGAGAGCCAGAGGATTTAACTTTTAAATGTAAGTATTGGGTTCAGCTCAGTTCAGAAGCTAACGGTACAACTGTTAAAACCAAGTTTTTGTGAAAAAAAATCATGTTGTTGTCATTTGTTGACCTTACTTTACATTCTGATATACATTTACATTTACATTTTCTCATTTGGCGGACGCTTTTATCCAAAGCGACTTTACAACTGAGGGACATCACTAAAGCTTCAGAGCAGTATAGGTTGGTGTAAGTCTGTTCAATAACTGCAGGAAATGTTAAGCATGTTAAAAGGTATTAGGAGAGGAGGTGCTCTTGAGATTCTTGGAGACAATGAGGGACGCTCCTGCTCTGATAGACTTTGGTAGCTTGTTCCACCATCGATGAACCACGGACCAGAACAGTCTGAACTGAGACTGTCATGTGTGCAGGATGGTATTACCATATCACATTCACTGGAGAGACACAGTGGCTGAGAAAGAGCATAAGGCTGAATGGTTGAATTCAAGTAGGTAGAGCAGACCCAGAAGTCTCTCTGAAGGCTTGAATAGTTGAATTTGACTCTAGCGGCCATGGGTAGCTAGTGGAGGTCGATGAGCAGCAGAGACATGTGCGCTCTTAGTGCTGATCAAAGACCATATGAGCATATTCTGCCTCCACCAATGATGTGCTTCCTCATATTGCGGACTCTTAGTGTTAGACTCTACTCTAGTTGTGCTATGCAGCACTTTTTTTCTTAGTAATGGATCCCTGCCGTTTGTCTAATACATATGCATGCAAATGTATATGTGGGTGACGTGATATACATTCCATTACTATTCCACTGATCCACTGGTGATAAAGCGTCAGGCAAGGCAGTGGTGAATAAACACTTAGAAGAAGAAGACTTTTATATTAAATATGGATGTAAGCAATGCAGCTTTCAAAATGTACCAAAGATTTGTCCTTGTTGTTTTTCATGAGGAAACAGATGCATTCAACACATTTGTTAGAACTCCAGGATACACACAATGCTTTTGATGAGTAACACTGAATGTAAACATACCTGAGGCATTTAATGTGTTGGTTCATTTACTTATAATCACTTGCTTATAATACATTTGTATTAGTAAAACATTTGATGTGATATTTCAGTCTATACTCTCTGCAGCGTTCAAAGGCCCTGGTAAGGTTAACTTCAGGCACAGACAGACGGCGCACCTACAATCATTTCCTGTACCTGTGTCAATACAAATACTTGACCCATTTTTCTCAAGCCACATAACTTGCAAACATTCTGAAACTACAATGACATTCTTCAGACAAACCAGGAGAACACACTCTCGCCAGATCTGGCAACACAGATCTCTTTTTGGTTCCGGTCTGGTTTCAGTGCAGCTGTGCTGCCGGTGCTGCTCTCCAACCGGATAAACAGAAATTCAGAGGGACTTCTATGTGAAACCATGAATTAAAAGTTGTGTTTCTTTGCTTAATAATACTATTTCTGTTACTATTATTAAACTGTTTTAGGAGGGAAAAAAATATATTAAAAAATATATTATATATATATTATTATTATATATTATATTATTAGACTGATATGATCTGGTGGTGGATTGATCAGATATTAAGCTAGCAGATAAAGACAATCTGAAAAATCAGGCCCAAATTTGTACTTTAATGTCTAATGTTGTATTGTTTTGTATTGTACTGTTGGTTAGACAGGAAGTGTTACCAAGTCTTACCAGCGGCGCTGCTTATAATGACTCATCTATGTTATCTGGTGTCTTTAATTCAGATCAGCATAGACTTGTGACTCTTGTCATGAACACACACTCAGAGGCCTGTGAAGAGAGGAGAAACTCTTGTCTCTTGTCTGCTCGTCTTTGACAACTTCTGTAACTTTCTGAAACGGACAATGAGTTGATTTCTGAGACAGGAAGCAATATTTGAACTTCCTCCTCAAGTTCCTTCTTTTTGTTCTTTAAAAAAACTCCTCCTGCCGTTTGCCGTGGAAGTAACCAAGTGCAACACTAGGCCTGCCTTTCGGGAACGACTGTCCGAAGGTGTGTGCAGTTAACGGTGTAGCGAGAGGGGAGAGGATTGTCTGCAGAGAATAATAGAAAGAACCGTTACATTTAATATTAGAAGGACCTTGTTAATTTGGACATTTCCATGTAGAGCCAAGCTAAGTAAAACTAAATACTTGTTCCTTCTGCTGATTATGTAAGTTTGCCGACACGAGCAAACCTGAAGCATGTTCTTATTTCATGTTAGTCTGATAAGTAGACTGGAGACATGAAGTGTATCCTTGTGGAAAGCAGATAGTTATGCTGACAGTAAGCTCTGTAAAGCGTGTTCTCTTGCACCCTCTTCTCTCTTACACTTATTTCTGGATGATGGTAAGCTTTTTAAAGCTGGAAGAAACACTTCCAAAAGCACTAGTATCTCAGGGTTGCACCCGTGAAGCTGCCTGCCAATATATGAAGGGCCAGTGCTGAACATGATTTCCAAACTTTCCAGAAACTCCAGTTTTGATTTTATTAAAGGAAGTGGGAAAACGCCGTTCACCCCCGTGACATATTTTTCCATTTGATTTGAAGAATAAGATGTCATTACCAAGTATAAAATAACATAATTTGAAGATCGGCTGCCCACAGTGTGACATGCACACAAGTCTCAGTCAATTTAGCTGCCAAGCGGAAGAGCTGGAATTTAACCCTTAATTTACCCCCTTAAAGTTACTTTTATTAAATGGTTGTCAAAGTTGTCAGTCGGGTCTAGAGTCCCAGGAGGTCATCAGCAAAGGACAAGTTAGCTAAATTTGACTATTTTAGTCAATCAAAAATGATTTAATTTACATCTTTCAGGTTATGTAATGTGTCTTTTGGCACCCATATTTCAGATTCAGATTCAGAACTTTATTTATCCCAAGAAGGGCAAAAGTCCTCTGCAGCTTACCCAGTCCACACACACAACTTCAAAACTCACAGGCAAAGTAGTTAATGTCAGAGGCCACAGATCAACATACCTGAGTCAATACAAGGAACAACAAGCAGCAATAAGTAGAATAAATACAAATAAAACAAGTACAATAGATAAAAATAACACATTATTTCATGGCTTTAAGGATAAACAAATGACTGTCCTCATTTTGTTTCTAAATGAAAACATATGATTTGAGGTGGGAGCATAAAAGCCAGTATTAGGATTACATCTTATATAAACTGTTAATGAATAGTGGTAATCAGCTCCTGTCAAGTAGTGGACAAAAAAGAAAGACCCTCAGACTGAAAGATCAACTTAAGGGCAAAAGACGCAAGCGTGATTGCCTGATTTGCTCAAACATCAAAAAATGAAAAAAATATAAAGGTAATTGCCACATACTGCTGCAGGCAAGTCATATAACAGGAGATATAAACAACAGAAAATAGCTATGAGGAGTATTGATTGAAGGTAGTTTTTGTAATGTATGCCATGTAATAAACTAAATAATTCATTCTTTCCATGTGTCCTCCTTTGACTGCAATAAATCAATGCCAGGTATTATGTTTTGTTCAACGCAGTGGACTGAGATTACATGAAATGTTCCATTCATTTGAAGCTGAGAGCAGGTATTTTTTATGTCGAGTGAATCTAAAGAATGCGTAGCTGGTGATCTTTCTGTACAAGGCAACAGTTGGATCTCAGACAGCATGAGAAGTTTCAGGAATATACTTTCTATTCAGAGGAATGTCATAAAAGTATGTGTGAAACATAACTTGTGAAGTCAGAACCATTGGCAAATAGAACATTTAGCCTCAAATGGTCTGATGTGATGATGACATCATCATCCTGAGACTCCGGGTCTCTGGGATTCCGTAGGCCTTTCTCAACACAGTTTGTGTTTAGTTTCAATTTGTGTTTTCAGAATTCGAAGTTTCGAAATTTGAAGAATGGCTTTCTTGCTGACATCACCAGCGCAGCGAGGCTGAGGTGGTTACACAAAGTCAGACACATTTCCACAGCTTCTTATTTTATTGTGGTGGAATATCACTCTCTGCTGTCACTGCTACAGAACTGACTCCTGTGTACAGCTGTTTCACGTATTAAGTACTTAATTCATGGTTCTGATGATGTTGTTTGGAATTAACACCTTTTTCACATGAATGCACACTACCTGGAGCCAGTTAATACTGTTTATCCAGGAGGGGCAATATTAGGGTCAGTGAAGTCAAATAACCCAAAGAGAAAAAGACTATGTTGTCTGCAACAAAATCTAATATCTTCCACTTCTAAAATCACTCAGCGGCAGGGCTATTGTAGTACGGAGCATTAGGGCCACATTGAGGAAAAAAAAATCTCAAGTTTTGACAATAAGGTCAAAATATTATGACAGTTGTCGAAATTTTGGCTCGGTGGTGTTTTAGAGGAGAAACGTCAGAAGCTTTAAAATGAAGAACATGGAGCATCAGAAGTTTCACAAATAAGGAGATACTTCATCTTTTGGCTCATCATCATCATCATCAGCATCAGCATCATCAGCATCAGCATCATCAGCATCAGCATCAGCATCAGCATCAGCATCAGCAGCATCAGCATCAGCATCAGCATCAGCATCAGCATCAGCATCAGCAGCATCAGCATCATCAGCATCATCATCAGCATCAGCATCATCATCAGCATCAGCATCAGCAGCATCAGCATCATCAGCATCATCAGCATCAGGACACTGAAAAGCTTGTGAAGAAACTGAGTTTATTCTATGTTAGACGGACAAACAGCAGCTGCCAGAAGCAGCTCAGGCTGACACTGACTGCAGGTTTATTGGTTGACTGTAACATTCGTAAAAAATTATGTTTTTTTTCTCTCAAAATTTTACATTTTTGATGCTTGTAATATTTTGACTTTTTTTCTCTAAACTTTATGATTTTATTGTCTCAATTATGCCTTTTTTTCTTTTAATATTATGACTTATTCTCATAAACCAGGCTAAACAATTCCAATTGGCCGTGGGATGTACTAGCTCTCTGATAGGATGGAGAGCTAACCAGTTGGTTTTACCAGCACTAAAGACCCAGAGAAAGGTATAGTACAGTATATTACTCACCATGAGTATAGGATTCTACATGAGGTTAAAGTGAGTCATATTTAATATTAATCACATTCCAGTCGTCTTTAGTATGTAGCGTAGAAACAGCTGGAAGCCATAGGTACATCTTCTTGTGAGTGTGTGTAGCATATAGACCTCTACAGATGTCAGCTGAGAATACAGTGATTAGCACAACAAAGACTCCCAACCTGACTCATCTCATCACACACAGACACACACACACTCACACACACACACACACACACACATAGTAACCTCTATTTTTCATAGAATATAGCTCAGCATGATTTCCACCTGGCAGGTGAGGAGGGGCGTGTTCTGTATCTGTGCTGCATTTCTACATACGTGTGTGTGTGTGTGTGTGTGTGTGTGTGTGTGTGTGTGTGCGTGTGTGTGTGTGTGTGTGCGTGCGTGCGTGTTAGTTCTCATTTTTTTCTATATCCATCAATGAAAATGTTGGCAGAAAAAAAAAAAAAACTTTCAGATGTTGATGTGACTGTGTTTTGCATATCCAGCGTGTGTGTGTGAGTGTGTGTGTGTGTGTGTGTGTGTGTGTGTGTGTGTGCGTGAGTGTGAACCAGCAAGGTTGAACAGCAGCTGCTGTGTGTCTGTTGGTCTAATGAGGATCCTGATGTAGAGTTTTTAAGAATTTTTAGATGGAAACTGCTGTTTGTGATCAATAGAGCAGTTTAGTCTGTGAAAAACACCAGAATCACATTCATATTGAAAACAATTAAAGTACAATAAATGTGCAAACAGCCTCACCTAATCACCCTGTTACTGGGAGCTGACAAGACCCAATATCCCAGTGTAATTAAAGGGCAAATACTGGCATATGGGCTCATTTATATCACATATATTTAATGTCAGGCTCATCAGTGTATCAGATAAAATGCAAGTTGCACATATCCCTGTACATATCCCTGTGATGTAGATAAAATGCAACTCCTAGCATTGCCTTGTTCACACTTGTTTTTGCTTATTATTGAGATTTGTGTTCCTCCCTGTTATAGTTTCATACTTTACTAAAAATCAACAAAACTTTGTCTTATCACTGTCCAACCACCAAAATCCAGAAGAGAGAGAAGCCAGAGGAAACATCAAAATGTGAAAAAGTTTCTCTCACTCCACTCATCTGTTTTTCTGTTACCCTGTCTGCCCTCCCATGTGTGAGTGTCTTAGTGGCTCACCCATTGTACATCGTTGCTATTTGCTCCATGCTACATGTTACATGCCTGGGTGATTCAAAAAAAAATGAAAAAAGAGAGAGAGAGAGAGCAAACGAGGACACACAAGGACAAGTTGTCACAGCAACAAAATGAAATGAGAAATGAGCAAGGATTTCACAGAAGAAGAAGAGTTAACAAAGAGAGGACGAATACGCAAGGAGACAGCACGTGGAAAGAGAGAAAGAGACACAGGAAAGAGAGAGACTCAGTGAGAAACTGGAGAGAAAACACTGGAGAGAGAAACAGTGTGTTCCACTTTTGAACATCCAGTCTCAATACTTGAGCAATGTATATGGGAGGAAAGTGAAAAAAGTGGACAGAAAATGGACACAGAGGTGTGGAAAAGCAAAACAAACTTCAGCAGTGATATGTGTTGGTAAAAAAAAAAAAAAACAATATAGAATAATTAGGAGAGGAGAAATTATTAAGGGAATTCAGGCAAAATAAGTTGAAGGATAAAGCTTGAAAATGATCTTCCTCACAAGTACTGAGTAACTAAACCCTGGATAGCTCCAGTGTTTCCAAAACCCATCATCGATGAGCCAAACCACACCGTGACATGTTCCTGCCCCACCTACACTGTCCTTCTGCTCCAAGTACTCAGAACACCAAATGCAGAGTAATCCGCCACTGAAAATAGTCCCCTACAAATGCATCATTTCCTCCAGTTTGAGTAATGTTTGCCAAAAATTGCAGCTGCTTTATAAAACTGTATTTTGAAAGATTTGTATTGAGAGACAAACACACTGTGTTTTTTTGTTGTTGTTTCATTTTAATGGATTTGTTTTACAGTAAAAAATATAGATTTATGTCAGCCTGTATATGACATGTCCTTTAAGCCAAATGAGACAGCTGAAGCTTCATACTGAGCCAGGACTGTGTATCTCTCACAGTGGAAACAACAAATTATCTCCAGTCTGGAGAGTAAGAAATGAAGGAAAAATGAATGAAAATGAACAAATGTTTGAGGCATGTCACATTATGTGAGGAATGACTGGTAAATTATAGCAGTGTGCAGGGACACGTCATCAACTCATGTCATCTGTCTGCATCACTCTCACGATTTGAAACTGCGGCAAGAACAAGCACTTTGTTTTAATCTTATTTTAAAAATGGTGATTACAGCATCAGGTTGTAAATGGGACTGCTTTAAAAAACGAGCCCATAGTTTGTCTGTGCTGAATGTTATTATGACCCATATTTAGGTTTTGTTGCTAAGTGACATCTAGTGGCCGTAGTGATGATGACAGGAGCAAAGGGAAAGTGCACTCTGTTTTAATCTTATTTTAAAAATGGTGATTACAGCATCAGGTTGTAAGTGGGACTGTCCTTTAAAAAACAAGCTCACAGGTCGTCTGTGCAGCAGGTTATTATGGCCCATAGTTAGGTTTTGTTGCTAGGTGACATCTAGTGGTCAAAGTAATTATGACAGGAGCAAAGAGAAAAGTGCGGTGACGTAGTATAGAGAGAGACAAAGTCCACGTCAGGAGGAGGTTGTGGTGGATGGATGAATAAGACACAGGAGAGCGCTGTTCCATTCCCATGTGAAAGTAGCAGTTTATGTTGTTTCTCTTATCCACGACTGTTCAATAAAGTTAAGCATGTTGTTATTATTGTAACCATGACAACAAATATTGTTTAATGTTCAGGAAGTACTTATTTTAACCCAAATCACCATTTATTCTTAAACCTAATCAAGCCATGAACGTAATTATAATAACCATGGCAACAAAGGTAGGTATGCCGCTCTCGGTACAGTCATGGTTACAGCTAGTTTCACATGGGAATCAAACACCTCTCTCCTGTGTCATATTCAACCATCCACTAGGGCTGTGCAGTTAATTGAATTTCGAGTTTGGCTCCCAACGATCACCACAATAGTACAATCAAGAAAAAACGATTATTTAGCATGTTCTGTTTTGCAAGAACACTCTTATTTTGTCTTGCGTTCTGAATGACACGCGCACATCCGCCCCTCCCGAAGCCACAAACTCTCTCAGCCAGAGGGAGGCAGGTCGTGTGCGTATCATCCGCTGGAATTTAAAAACTCAGCGCGAGTAAAGATGGCAGAAGGAGGGCAGATACAGCAGCGTTTGGTGAGCAAAAAAAGGCAAAACCAACTCCGTTGTCTGGGAACAGTTCGGCTTCGAGGAATCCGAGACGAGCAGAAACATGCTACGTGCAAGATTTGCTACATGGTAGTGGCTGCAACGCAATAAATGCAACACGTTCCCAAAGTCATGTGAAATAATCGTGTTACATAATCGTGATTTCAATATTGACCAAAATAATCGTGATTATGATTTTTTCCATAATCGAGCAGCCTTACCATCCACCACGACCTCCTCCTGACGTGGACTTTGTCTCTCTTTATACTACGTCACCGCACTTTTCCCTTTGCTACTGTCATAATTACTACGACCACTAGATGTCGCCTAGCAACAGAACGTAGCCATCGGGTCATATTAACCTGCTGCCAGACGAGCTATGGGCTCGACAGTCTCATGTGCTTGGTTAAAGGCAACAAAAGCACTTCGGTTAAGCGTTAGGGAAAAAATACATTTAAATGAAAATGTTGTATCTGACGTCACTGTGAACTTTGTCTGTCACTGTGAAACAGACCAGGATCTTTGTCTAACCTTAATTAATAATTGCATCTTATATGGTCCTTTAAAGAAATTAAAACAGAGGACAGGAGCGACGATAAATAAGGAAATAGTTTTAAAGTAGAATGACCGAGAAACATGAAGCACAAAATAAGGAAGGAGAAAAGAAATCATGAAGGAGAGAATGGGGAAGGTGACCAGAGACGATGCAAGATGAAAACAAAACAGGTGAAGAAATGAGGAAACAATGAGAGAGGAGGAGAGGAGAGGTGGACAGAAGAAAAGAAGAGGGAATTGCGGGAAAAGCAGAATGAAATAAATATATAAATAAAGGCACAGAGGTGCAGAGCAGACGAAAGAGGAGCGATAGGGAGATGCCGTTAATTCGGAGTTCAGAGAGATTTTTTAGTTTGACACACTCAGCAGGAGGCCTTTGACTGCTGCTGCCTTTGAACTACAACACACACACACACACACACACACACACACACACACACAAACACACACACACACGGTCGGCCAAGGATAATGTTCGCTTGGAGGTAAAACAACACAAAGATAAAGACAGAGAGAACAGCATAAATGGAGAGAGCCGCAGATCCTTATTTGTGTATTTAATTCTGTTGGTTGATCTTGTCTGTAAATGTCACATACCAACAAAAGGTCCATCGCTTTTCGCATACACACATATCATTAGTTCAGTGGAGCATGGATGGAACAAAGCTCCTGATGGTTGTACTGTATGTAGAGTTGAATACTCGCTGATGATGACACAGATACAGAGTTATCTCATGTCACATGCTCTTTTCCACACTGTCAGAGCCCCACCTGCCCCGTCAGCCTTTATCACACAGTGGGCTACACACCTGCTGCACTGTGGTGCTCCTTCAGCAGTGTCTGAGAGTGGACATCAACTTGTATTTAGTCTGTTGTTTAGAGTTCACTGAATTATTTATTGTCTTTGGGTTGGACCAACCATGACTTAAGACACACAGAGCTACTGTAGCGGAGAGAGGAAATATATGTGTGTGTGTGTGTGTGTGTGTGTGTGTGAGAGAGAGAGAGAGAGAGAGAGAGTGACAGTTGTTGGTTACTGATACTGTAGTCAAGCTGTTGACAGTCAGGATGGTATTTATGTTGCTGATTTAGGTCTGTCCTCAGATGTCCAGGTCAAGGTCATGGACTTACTTGAAGTTCTTGGAGATGTTTCACCTCTTATCTTATCTTAGCACTTAAAACATTGCTGCTTTGGCTGTTGATGGATTTAAATCTTGTTTAATGATAAATTCAGATTCATCATGCGCAGTTCCTCAGTGCTGAAATGATTTTCTGTTTTTGCTTGCTGTACATTTTACTGCCTGGATTGCTGTCTTACATGGCCTCTAGTTTGTCAGTGGTAAACAAGTAGTAAATGTAAGTAACGCCATCAGATTTGGCTTCTGCAGACTGCAGAGACTTTGAAGTGGATGTGCAGACTGAGAATCCCGATAGATAATTTTATAGAGAAGTTATATGAGAAAAAAAATGTAATAAAATAAACTCACTGCCGAGTAGCTACATTATTATATGATATCATATATTAATACTAAGATCATTTTGGGTAAATCACAAAGTGTAAACACACAAAATCACAAGTTACTATATGAACGTGAAAGTACATGTACTGTTCTGATTGTTTTATGACTGAAAAAACTGAAATCACCAACAGGTTTCTGAAAGACCTGAAAACCATGGCGGTGTCTGACTCCCCGTAACTCTCGGCTGATCCAAAAAAGGACAAAGAAGTGGAGCCAAGACTTCTGTGCATGCAAATTTAGTAACTGTGGCAAGCATACGCTCCCAAGGCTAATTCATTTGCTGACTAATTAGCTAGTGAACGAGCCAAGCTAACAAATCAAGCATGATAAGTGCATACACTGATACTGTACCTGCTAATTAGTGCTAACATACAAAAAAAACACTACTAGAATTCCACTCACCTAAAAAAAGAGAAGCTACGACTTCCTCGTGTTCTGTTTGTCAATTAACCAACAGCAAGTTAAATTATCTGTCTGTACAAGAAAAATCCCACAAACAAGAAGTCACGCTCAGTGACTCGAATAAGCTGACTGTGCTTAGACTGTGACGGCACCCACTGGTCCCTGACCTTCAATTATACATAACTCTAAGTCTTAATAAGATGTAAACAGGTGAGTTATATAAACAGGTGTCATAAAGGAGGAAATTAGCTCTAGAGACCAAAACAGTTTTTGTACCAGGCTGTAAACATGTTTATTTCTGCTGTAAAGTTGGACTTTTTAACATGGGAGTCTATGGGGACTGACTCACTGTTGGAGCCAGACTCTAGTCGTCATTAGAGGAACTGCAGTTTGTGGCACTGCAGCGTTGGCTTCAGTTTTCATCCCATGAGGTTGCCACTTGTGCAAAAACAAGAAAGCATGATATGTGTTGTGAGAAAATGATTTATGAGGTGGAGGTAAACAGCTCACACAAAAGTGCATCCAATAGAAACTGTAGATATTTCCATCCATCCATCAACTTGTTGCAGGGAGACTGGAGTCCAGCCCAACAGGCACTTGCAGTCCATGTGCACATTAATTCCAGCAAAAACTAGCAGTACTTAGGTGGGCAGAAAGGTAATGTGACAGTACAGCACCAGTGGTCCCATTCAAGCTCGCAGAACCACCTTTAAAACAGGCTTTCTGATAGGCTTTTAAAAACTAATCACAAAAGAAAACACACAGTGACAACAGCACATATTTAAAGGCCAGAACAAAATGACTCTGCTAATGAGCTGCTAATGAAGAAGTTTAATAGTAGCTCTCATGAAGTAGTTTTTGTAACCCAAAAATCAAACAGATTTAAAGTCTGTGCATCATGGAACAGTTTATCAGGGAATGAAGACGGACCAATCACAGTCTAATGTGACTCTGACACTGCTGCTAGTGAGGAAGAGTGGAACAGCACTTCAGACTAAAGATGAAAGACACAGCTCGTTTTAGTCACTGCCAACTAGGATCTCTTTTTCCCTCTCTCGTTGACAAACAGCTGTGCCAGTCGCAGGGAAGCATGGCGACAAAAGCTGTAAGAGAAAAAGGATTCTTCAGGAAATCAGATCACTGTCTGGGTGCTGCAGAAAGGCACAGCATCACGAATCTTCAGCCAGAGGCAGGTGGTTTTGGTTCCTATTTACTTTCTACAATGATGTTTGATTGATTGATAAATAAATAAAATGCTGATGAAGCCATTTATATCTCACATCATATCTAAAACTGCTGCACACACTGACACTGCATCTCTTGCACTGCTATAAAACTGTTAGGATTGATAACCCGCTGTTATCCGACTTCAAACATGAACAGATCAAATACCATAAGAAACAATGTCCACAGCAAGCGCCTGCATCGCATTCCACTGCCATTCGTTGTGTTATACTATGACTGTCATTGCCTTTAGTTACAATATAATACAAAAGCATAGATGTTCATTAAACCAGACAAGGATTTTGATTTTAAGGCATCCACAGTTAAAGGCGAAATGCTGATTTTCTTATTACAGCGGCCCTTAGAGGTCAAAGGACCACCAGATTTCTTTAGCTACTTCCTGATCCTGAGTCCATAAATGAAGTTTAGCTTCCATACATAAAACTGTTGCTGAGATATGACCTCACTTCCTGTTTGGTTGCTTCTCTGCAATTTGTGATCGGCTGTTGGCAAAATTTTTCATCCACAAAAGTAAATCCACGAACCAAAAACCATCTGTCATTGCTTTCTTGAAGGAAACTGAGAGATATATAGAACTCATTTATTTTTCTTTAAACAAAAAGGCAATTAAAACATATAATTTATGTATATAATGTATATTAATTTACCCCTGGTGCTTCTTTTAATTAATTTCTTTACTGTGCACCTGTATACTCACTGTTGCTGTTTGTTTTATAATAATAATAATAATACATTTTATTTGGCATACTGTCCTCCTGTATACTTACTGTTTATCAATAAAAAAAATAATTAAAAAAAAAAAAAAATAAAATAAAAATTTCATTGTGATCGGCTGTGACAATTGAATGCTCTTGAAAATCAATAATCAATGTGATAAACTTTCTGAGGCTTGGTCTGAAGATCATCTGTGCCAATCTAGATGAAGATTGGACAAAGTTTGTATGAGGCCAAAAAATCATTTTACATAAAATCCAAAATGGCAGAAATTGTCACGTCATAGCGTGATGTGAATCCCATGGTACTTCGTTTTTGCATGAATGCACCGCCAACTTTGACCAGTTGTTTGCGCTTGAGGCACAGACATGAAACTTGGTGAAAAGCATCAATCAGTGTGTACCAAATTTATTTCCAAATTTCTAGGGGGCTGCCGTAGACTCCATGGCAGAAGAAGAAACTTAAAGAAGAAGAACAAAAGTTAGAAACACAATGGCTGTCTGCACAGCTTTGCTGCTTGGCCCCCCAAAAATCCAATTGTAGAAAACTAAATCTATGGTAGAAACAGAATTTAATAAATATAACCAGAGTGTTAGGGTTTACCTTCATGATATAAAATTCACTATAGAAGGAAGGAAAAAGATTCAACATTATCATATTTTCAGAAACCTTTGCTTTAGCAGTCTGATCAAAAAATGTATTCTTTTCATTTTGAAGATATCATAGATACTGTCAATCCAATCATCAAAGTAGGCTTTTCTGGTTTCAGCTTTCTAGTAATAACATTTCTGCCAACCATGCTTCCAATCTGGAGCAGATATCTGACCTTAGATGTAACATTTTGTGAAGGCACGGTCTCACATTGAAATAGAATGTCACCTGGAAAACTTTTTGCAAAGGTTTATGAACATCCTGTCAGAAGAGGCTTAATATTGAGCAATTAATTTCCATTTTTTTACCTTTATTTAATCACTCAATTTTAGTGGAACTTAAACGATAGGTACAGCGTGCTTTTAAAACTTGATAAGCCCAATCCTAAACCTTACATCTAATCTTTTAAGCACACTGTCAAAGTCACGCATCATCTCAAAACTTTCTTTTAAATTATTTTGTGCTATAACACTTGTTCCATAACTTAAGTGACAAACCAATCCATTGATTTCCCAATCAATAAAAAGTTATTCAACAACACCATATCCCCAATCACAGCTTGAATTGGAATTGGAATGAATTGGAAATTCTCCAGCAAAGCACTCTGTGTTATACCAATAACTTTAGGGTGTTAACAGAGGGCCGCTCGGATGACGGCCAACCCGGATGTTCCTGGTTCCGTCCACAAAAAGTCAGTTGGATTTTTACATGGGCTTTTTGACTGTTACAGAAAATAAACAAACGTTTCTGAGGTTTAGTTCAGCAGGATCATCTTCACTAATGAACACCACTTTATGATGTTTGAAGCCTCAATACAATCAGCTGAAGTAAAAAGCCAATGTTAGGCTGGAAACCCACTACACTACACCACGGTTACACAACTTCAACACCACGGTCACATGACTTCAACGTCACCACCACTAAACTTCAGCGTGTACTTTGATTTAGCTCCGACCTCTTCTACAAAAGCCTTTCCTCTGACAGAGTGAGTGACAGTTTCTATCAACATAACGATGCTGTAAAGGTGGACTGGTGAGTTAACAAGGCTGTAAAGGTGGACTGGTGAGTAGATCAGTTTTCGTTTTCAAGATGATGACGTTTAACTTCCCCGACAACCTCTGTAGTCTCATGTAGACACTTGCTGGCAACCAGCCTTTTTTAACCGACATAAAAGCTTGAAGAAATCAACCTGATGTGTTTTTTATTGTAGAATAAAATGTGAAAATGTCTTGAGCTTGTGTTAACTTTGTGACATCTCAATTGGATGTTCAGTCCACTGTGACATCACTGCTGGAATTAGTCAGTCGTCTGTGACATCCCAATTGGATGTTGTCAGTCACATCACATTTATTGTATCATAGTGTAAGGTCAGTGCAGTGTTATCTTAAGTTTGTCTTTGGAAGATAAAACATGTCTGATCCAGGCTGATGTTTTGGGTAAAAGTGTCTATTGTTTTTGCCAATATATATGTAAAGATTTTATAATCCTAATCCTAAAATCCGAACACATTTACTAGTCTGAAGTAAAATACATTCAAATTTATCCTTGCCTTTTTCTGGGATCAGTGAAATCACTGCTTCTCTTCAGGACGGGGGGTATCACACCATTCAAGGTGTGCAGCAGAACTTGGATCAATGATTCCTCCATTACTTTAAACTATTCTGCAGGAAACCCAGAAAAACCTCACCATTATAATCCACCTTGATTTAGTATTTCATTTGGTTGAAAATGTATGTTTTGTCTCCATAAAATAGTCCTTGGAATCCATTCAAGTCTCTTCTGCTAATTAGGATCCCCTGAGTTTCTGCTATTATTTAGTCAAATAGCTGCAAAATTTCCAATCAGAGTTAGGAGGGGGGCATACGTTTAATCAAGTTATCAGTGATCACCCAAATTTCCCCTCATTAAAACACATCTCCCTATCTTTATTTTCAAATGTGAGTTTAAAACTAATTTGGTTAGAGATTAATATCGCCACTCGCCTCCAATGGCCAGGCGAATATAACGACGGTGGGAGATGGCCCTTATTTGCAAACAAGCTTTTGTCCATGATGTTTTCCATGGTAGAAAACTCTTAGCTTGGCCAATTTGTGATCGAAAAATTATTTTCTTTTCACACCAATTTCACTTCGGTGCACACTCCCTGTACTCTTCCACTTTTTCAAAACATCAGGCAAATAATGGCGGTTGAGATTTTACCCTTCTTCTGAGATGTTGAAACCCCCTCTTCTGCCAAGCCAGTCTCAACATTTCCTCTTTCATTCTGTAGCTTGACAGTTTAGCTACAGCGGATCTTGGTGAGGCATCTGAGGGCAGCTAATGGAGAAGAGCTCAACTTGTAGCTCAAAAGAGGAAGGCAGCTCTTAATTCCCCTTTAACAAATGTGCATCATGGGAAAACGTTGCCAAGAACTTGACAGCAGCTCTGTGTCTTAGAAAGTTGGAGAAAGGAGACTGCTTGTGAGTGCTTGTACAAATAGATGGCAGCTGTGAAAGATCAAAAACAAAGCACTGCAACATCAAGAAATCACATGAAATGGCCAAAAAACAAGCAAATGAAGAAACACATTCACTTAACACGCTACAAATACAAAAACAATCATATTCATCACAAGTTTCAAATTGATTTATAGAAATAAATATAAATATACATATATATAAATATATATATATATATTTATATATATATATATATATATATATAGGTAAATTATAGCAGTGTGCAGGGACACATCATCAACTGGGGCAAGAACAAGCACTTTGTTTTAATCTTATTTTAAAAATGGTGATTACAGCATCAGGTTGTAAGTGGGACTGTCCTTTAAAAAACAAGCTCACAGGTCGTCTGTGCAAAAGGTTATTATGACCCATAGTTATGTGTCGTTGCTAGGCGACATCTAGTGGTCGTAGTAATTATGACAGGAGTAAATTGAAAAGTGCGCTGACATGGTATAAAGAGAGACAAAGTCCACGTCAGGAGGAGGTTGTGGTGGATGGATGAATACGACACAGGAGAGCGCTGTTCCGTTCACATGTGAAACTAGCAGTTTATGTTGTTTCTATTATCCATGATTGTTCAGTAAAGTTAACCACTTTGTTATTATTGTAACCATGACAACAAAGACTGTCTAAGTACTTATTTTAACCCAAAGCATGATCTTTTCCTAAACCTAACCAAGTAGTTTTAGTGCCTAAACCTAACCAAGCCATGGCCGTTGTTATAGTAACCATGCTGACGAAGGAAGGTAGGCAGCTCTAGGTACAGTCTGTGTGCTCATTGACAACATAGATCATCTAATGTTGAGGAAGTACTTATTCTAACCCAAATCACAATCTTTCCCTAAACCTAATCAAACCATGGCTTATATTGTAACCATGGCAATGAAGGCAGGTATGTTCACATTCAAATTGGAGGACTTGTATTGTAAGCAAATTGCACCAATGGTGTGTTCCTGGTGTCCCCTGGAAACTTTGTACAAATCAGTTTTGCTTCACAGTGTTTCTGCATTGTTTGTGTTTTATGTATTGTAGAGAATTTATCTATGCCATTTATGTGTTGGCAGATTGTTGCCTATACGTGTGTGTTTGTGTGTGTGTGTGTGTGTGAAGAAGGGCAACCTGGGGAAGGTAAACAATGGGCGGATCGAATGGTGACACCGGAGAATGAACAGATAAAAAAAAAAGATGGAGGATGATTGAAGAAAGGAGATATTTTTTGAAACGTATTTGCACCTTTGTAATGAGAGCGCATTGATCTTTGTTCATCAATATTCTGCAGATCAGCAGAGTACTGGGTGAAGCATAGGTTACACAGCGGGGTACATACACACATTTGTATAGCTCCACTTCTAAGGGCCCTCCATTGACTGCATGCCTTCCTTACCCCAGTTGGAGTTGGATTAGGGCGAATACATTATCAGTCACTGAGGTTTTAGACATAACAATCAAATCACCTCATTCCCTTCCTTTAAAAGCACCGTACTCTCGGTGCTCTGATCATTTGGTGACAGAATGGCCGCATTCTCTTCCACCAACCGAAGCCTCTCCCCTGAGGAAACTGATGTCCTCGTGCGCAGAACAAGCAAATATGTATGTGTACCTTCCATTAAATTAGCTCAGGAGGAGATAAGACATTTGGTTAATTTGTTCTGCTCTGGTCTTAGGAGAACAGTTGCACAGTTTATGAAAGGGCTTAATAACAGTGGATGGTTCAATGATATTAGATGAAGAGCCAAATAAGAGTTGGAGGCAAACTGCAGGGACAGTTTGGCTCAAGGAGGGGGGCCCTCCGGCAGCCACTCCCTGACATCTGTAGAGGACTCTGTCTCCACAATCCTTACTCGGTGCGTCATGGTGCGGACTGATGGTTTCATGTTCAATGGCAACACGGCTACATCTATAGAAGAAGTAAAAATGATAAATCCTTGTCAGGGAAATTCTTGTCATCCCCCTGACAATTAACAGCAGTGAGAATTGGTCCACACTGCGCCCTAATTGGCTTGTCAATCACAAGTGACTATGCCTTCATAAATGTGTGGACACAACGCACACTAAGAAATGAAAGTACAGTAATGGACCTAAAAAGGTACAAAGGCTTTGTCACCTACGGGGTACATTTTTCTACCTTCTTATCTTTACCTCTAAAATAACATTGCTGCCCCGCATGTGACGGAAATGTGCTTTTATGCCTCGGTACAAAACCATATCCACTGCACCCATTGGATAGGTACAGACTTGGTACCTAATGAGTCACAGTTGGAACAACATGCAATTTGGCACCTTTATGAGGCAGAAACATACCCCTAAATTCAGAGAAAAAATCAATTGCAATTATTCACCCAAATTTATTTTAAAATCGAACAATAAGTTTACATCTTTTACCAAAATCCATATGTTATCTATAAAGCAATCCCTTTTCAGTGCATTTCAATGTATTGCACTGCTAGAACTGATTTTTCTTTTAAAAGGTTGAAAACAAGCAATGCCGTTCAACATTCATTTTCTTAGACCTTGGGAAACTCCTTGTGACAGGTAAACTGATCTTCATGTACCAAATTGGTGGAATCCCCTTTTAAAGGAGATTTATTGTTTTTTTTTAAAAGTAGTTTAAGAAAGTCATAGCTTCTTTTTTTTATTCTTTTATAGTGTGTGACAGTTGTCTGTATGTTGTTTGTCTATATTATTGTAACAGTGTTTTTTCATTGCCAAGTCTTTCCTGAAAAAAGAGATTTTAACCTCATTGAGATTTTCACCTGATCAAACACAGGAAAAGAAAATTATTCTCAAAATACCATACAATATAATAATGAACAATAAAAAAAAAAAAAAAAAAAAAATTGAAAACACTTGTATATTGGCTTGAGGAGTTAAAAGATCACCAGTGGCTCTCAACAAGAACACAATAAGTAGCTGGATGCCCAAATTATCCTCGAGAGTCGTGAGGGTCAGTTTGACACCAAGTTTGTGATCTGCTCAGGTCTGCGAGGGACGACTGTCCACATGCAGCCCAAAGGATATGACTGTGGGGATTGTGGGCGTTAACCATGTGTGACCAAGTCTGTGAAACTAGACACAGTTTAAACAGAACTGCACTTCTTGTAATAGATCTTGGACAGAGTCTAAAAGCGCACAACTTAATTATTATAAAATAATCAAAAATGGAAATGCATGTGAATGACCATGTAGATGAGAGACAGAAAAGTTTTGCATTTAATTATGAATATGACAGAAAAAAATGTCATAGAAAATATATCAAAAACTGTGATCTTCTCTCTCTGTCTCTCTCACACACACACAAACAATAGTTCACACAGATTTGAGAGCTTCGACACGAGGAGCCTCCTGTACATTCGTTTAGATTCACAGATTCTCCATGGTCTCTCTTTATACAGTAACAGAAATATATAGTGTGTGTGTGTGTGTGTGTGTGTGTGTGTGTGTGTGTGTGTGTGTGTGAGAGAAAGAGAGACAGAGAGAGAGAGGATAAGAGACAAAGAGAGAACAGCATGGGTCTGTGCCATACGCTCCTTTCATAAAACCCTCCAGTGACTGGCTGCTGTGTATCTAAGAAGTGGGGGAGAGAGGCTTTCCAAAAAAACAACCAATCACTGTGCAGCACCAGTACTACGACAATTTTATTGGCTGTCCTGACAACCAATTGACCAATTCAACTTCTCTGCCCAAATATGTACGTGTAGTAACCCTGTCACCATCCAATCACCAGGAGCACAATTTCCCCTTCGTTCTAAGAGATAATGAAGATGAAAAATGCAGAATAAGGAATATGTCATTTTAAAAGGTGCTTTCAGTTTGAAGCTCAGTGAACAGGGCAGCATTTAATACATCAAGAGGACACTCATCCATATACAGTATGTCACTATATATTTAGATTATTATATAAGTGCCATTTTAAGTTTGAAGGTCAACTTTTACATTTTAGTTTTCTAAGAGCATCAAAGGATAATAATAATCGACTGTGCCATACTGAACTGCAGTGCCCTGTTTTGAAACACGTGTGTCAAGAGCACTGACATTCCTTCCACTTCCTGTTCCTGAGTGGATCATGTTAACAGAAGAATTCAGTGAGGTAGTATGGATCCTCTGTTCATCCCCCGATCTGTGGAAGTAAAAAAAAAGAGTGTTCCCGTTTGTGCAGCTTCTTCTGACTCAGCCACTGACTGTGTTTACATGCACTTAAGGAACCAGGTTACACCTCACTTTCTCCAGTAAGCTGATTTCATTTTTTTTTTTTTTTTTTTACTGTCATGTAAACGAGAAACCTGGTTTCTATAATTGGCGCAGGGGATTAGAGAACATTTCCCCGGGTATATATTTCTCTCTGTGAATACTGATTTCTCTGCCATGTGTCTGTGTGAAAGACAGCAGACAGGGGAGTGGCTGGATGAAAGGAGAGATCAGTGCAAGGAAGTCAGGAAGTAGCATCTTCTACCACTACACAGTTAAAATCAGTGATCCATGCTTCTATAATAAGTCAGGGGCTGCTGCATGTATACTCAGATTTATAGTAACTTGGTTACTACAGTGCATGTTCCCTGGTTACTGCCATCAGCGGGTTCCTCTGTGTAACCTAGATACTTAATAAATGCATGTTAACACATTTATTTTTATATTAGTGTACATGGAGTCATCAGAAAACAAAGGACCAGCAGCAGCATCTGTCATGTGGTACATGCAGAAGAAAAACTACTGTCCGGGTCCAGAACCAAACAACGTCCTACGCGGACCCGGACCTATGACCTATGACCTATAAATTATTCAGATCTTTATGGCTCTGGTCTAACTCACAGACCAATCGCATCGCATGCATTATAATTCATCTCATGTGAAACTACTCAGCCAATCATTGCCACTCGAGTCAGCGAGTGAGATACACTCATGGGGGAGGGACGATATTTGCAGAAATAAGTGGGGAAAGTGGGAGAGTGGGATTTAAGAGGGAAGGAAAGAGCAAAGGAGGTGCTAAGTCATTAAAATGAGTGGAGATTGTTTATTGTGAAAATGGATGAAACTTGTGAAATGGAATGAAGCTCTTTATTTTTTCAAAAGTTCTGTCATGTACTGATTACTTATTACACTCTTTATTTTCTTTGAAATTAGAAAATAATGAAAGGAATTTAATAATTTATATTAATTATTATTAGAGTACTTAATCTCTCCCCCCCCCCCAGACCAAGGTTCCAGACCTTTGCTTGAGGAAATGTTTGTCTAACTGGACGTCTCTGAATTTTAATATCTCTGGTCTATTGTAATGAAGTCAGTGTTACATCATGACCAGTGTGTGACATTATTTTGTGCCTGACACTGAGAGTATCACCGGTCCCAGTAACAGAATGCTATAAAATACATTTGCAGAGGGGGGAAACGTCTGTGGTGTGGCAGTGCTTTGATCTCTGTGAACTGAGGCTGAGACAGGATGATGTGTTAGGTTGTGCTCAGACTGAAACTGAGGCAGAGCAGCCTCCTTAAATCACTGAGGAATGACAACACAAGAGAGCTGAGCCTGCTCATATAATTATACATGTACAATATTATGTCTAAAAAGTAAATACATATATAAATGACTAAAAGTGTAAATCATTTAAACCTTCTATAAATATGGACGTACGAGCATCTTATATATTATATATTTGTTTGCAGAAATGTGATGGCTCTGGGATTTGTACTTGTAGACTGAATGATGTGTTTAATGGTTTAAGATAAAACTGAACGATGTGCAAAAAAAAAAAAGGGCAGTTAATGTGATTGCGACATGAGTCACAATTTCAGAGGGAATGGTCATTTTTGCATTTCATTTTAACTGAAATTTTTTTTATTAATTTATCAATACAATAAAAACCAAACAAGCCTGCTCCCTTACATCTGGAGAAAAACATGTTTAGCACCACAATGCTTAAGCTCTGCTGTGTTTTGACACATTTTAACTTTAAAACAATTCACCTCCCGCTATTTGGATATTACACTTGGCCATATTGTGATTTCCATAATATATAATATTTTGATTAATTGTTCAGCTTAAAGATATAAATAGTATAAAGGTAGATGGCAGATGGTGTTGTTTGATTATAAAGCAAGTCTAGGTTCTATATTAATACTGTGAAAGTATCAAAGCCTCAGTCCACAGAGAAATGCACACAGCCTGTATTCAGAAACTGAGCCTTAAAACCAGCCGTCAGGACTTCTGGAACTTTGTGATGTCACAACAAAGAAAATGTCGCTTTCAGCCATACCACCAGCCAGACCTTGCGGGATTTCTCTGAGTGTTTACCAGAAATCTGCTATATTTTTATTGGATCAGTCAGAAAACAGTCAGCCAAACATTGGCTCACCGACCAGTTATTACTAGAGCTCCAGAGAGAAGTCGTCAAAGTACTGACTGCATGGATATCAAGGCACGGGTATAAGGTCTCAGGTTTGGTGACATTGGCGTCACACCTCTTCTACAGATGTTTTCATTTTGGCTTCATTCAGCTGTGACCTGCTGCAGCCACTGGAGCATTTCACACTTTAGTCTGATGCAGTTGGAATCGGCACCTCCAAGTCGGCCACATATGGCTCTCTCTTAGGAACGTTGCTCAAAGTGGAGGAGTTCAAGTGTCTAAGAGTCATGAGTGTTGGTAAAAAGAGGTTTTGAGATCCAGTGCTGGTGGAAAAAAAAATAGGCAGCAGTAATGCAGGCTTTTCATTCGACCACGGAGGTGACGAAATACATTAGCTAAAAAATGGAGCTCTCTGTCTGAGCTTAATGCTCATGCACAACACACTACCTATGTTGGAGAGGGTAATGTCATTTGTTGCCCTTCATACAGATAAAAGTCGTCAAGGTACAGTAGCCGGGCGGTGACAGGAGTACTGATGTGTGTTGATGCAGGAAAAATAGGGCAGTGGCATCCTGATGCACCAACATGCACCAACTAGCAATGATGCACATCAAGACGGTGCCGGTGTGTGAGCTTGCAAAGAAAACAAAGGATGTAAGTGTTGTGAGGTTTCGCCCTTAACTGTCATTTATGCTCACAAGCTTCGGTGGAACCTTCAACCTTAATCTGTCCAACCACTTTCAAGTGGACCTCACTGCATGTTCTAAAATCCTGCCTAACACCCAGGGAGTGCCAGCAAAGCGATGCTGACTCTACATAATACATCTGCTAAAACTGTTGTGCACAGCACAGCGTGTAAAAATAATCTCCAATCAGAGTTATACATAGCACTGAAGAGTAAAGTTAGCAGGATAGGCTGCATCTCTTCAAAATCATTTCTATTTAGCATGAAACGCTTTTTGCAATTTAACCTCACAAAGGTCTTATGATGGACTAACCGAATATGATGTCAGTGTGATCAGTTCTCTAGTAGGAGTTTATCAAAGTATGTGACCCTTGAATTGCAAGAATGACACCGGGAAATGAAGACGGCGGACTTCCTGTTGTGTTTAGACTATGGGTGCAAGAGGCTTTTGTGTACGTCTCTGCTTGTTTAATGTGCCTACAGATTTTGGTGCATGTAGGTTAAAACCAAGGGCCCCTTTGAAATATTTTAGGTGGCACTATCGAGCCATTTTCCCACACCCACGTTCAAGACCCATAACATATGTACATTTTCACCAGGCCTCACACACCAGCAAACTGATACTGACTGTATATAACACATCTGCTACAACTGTTGTACACAGCACAGCACCAAAACATAAATCACAAATCAATGATACATGACACTGAAAAGTAAATTTAGCAGAATAGGCTGCATAAAAACCTCATGAGCACAGGTTTGAAATTTCCAAAATAGAAAATCTCTCCAGAATCATTCCTGTTTAGCATGAAAAAAGACACTTGATAGCAACATGATGTGGTTCCTTCAAGCTAATCACCTGTGACGGTGTGAGGCAGCATGCTTTAGCCAGAGTGTAGAAGGATGCTGCGAGCTGAAGACTGGTGACAGCGTTAATCAGTCAACCAGTAGACATGACAGCCTTAATCAAGGCAATGAGTGGGTGGCAGGAGTGCTGGCTGGTTGAAAATCAGCACCGAGTCCATTTGTACGTCTCAGTTGCCGACTGCGAGGCATATAAATAACTTGCATGGCCCATTAGACTCATCACACATCACACGTCGACAGAAACACACCAGGTTACACGCGTGCACACACAAACACTCAGAGAGCAGCGGCTCACGACGATGACTCTCAGAGTTGTCACAGTGAATTACCTACATGTCAGACTGGAACAGATAAATTGTCGGGAGAGCAGAACAAATTGACTCGGTCATGGCTGTTGATCTATTGTTGTAGTGCAGAGAGGGCACACATAAACTCATTCTTCTAATAACAAATGCGCACACATGCACATATGCACGCGCCCGCGCACACACACACACACACACACACACACACACACGCTTGTTGCAATATATTTGTGGCGGCCATCACTGAGATATTACATTCCCCAGCCCCTTGGCCTCAACTGAACCATCAAGACTTCAAATAAAACACAGGAGAAAGGAATATGGAGCTTTAAGAATAAAACTACATAGAAGTCTATACATGGATGAAAGGTTAACAAATATGGAACAAAACATTTAAATATTTTTGAAAGTTGATAATTGGTTTCTAGATTGATCTCCTGCCTCCCAGCTGGCCACTTATTCCAGTTCATTTCAGTATGCTACTTCTGTAAATGAGTACCTATACAGGCTGCATGCACTGTATTTAACTGCATTTATGTTGAAGATTATTGCAGCAGTTCTGATTGATTTCTGTAGAAAATGTTGCTTAACTCTTTTTTTGATTGCATTAGTGCATATAATAATGTATTTATTGAATGTGAAATGAATCTGTTATTCTGAGCTCCATGTTGCTACAGAGAAATGTATGTGGACTCAGTATTAGAGAAATGCTTGGAATGACTTGTAATAAAAATCTAAAACTTGCTCGTAACACAGTTAAAAGTTACTAACCTATTACATTTTGCACTGATCAATTATTGATATGATATTTGAGTTGAAGAGTGAAGTTCTGTCCGTCACAGTTTGCCAAGTTTGATGAGTCTGTTTGATGTTTTTTTGCAAACTCAGTAAGTTTCCATATGTTGTTGTTCATGTTTATGTACAATACAATAGGAGACTCCAACTAATCCCATAAATCTGAAAAGGAGTCTAAAAATGCCTGCCAATACAGGCTATGTTTGTCTTTGTCTACGTGTTGATCTGTTTGCATTGGCAGTATATCCAAGGTGCTGGATGCCCAGTGCATGCTGGGATATGCTCCACCCACCTTCCACAGCACAAACAATGAGCAAATGATGTCTGAGATGCAACAGGGACATCAGGAATCAAGAGGTGTGTGTTGAGGACAGAAATTTAAATTATGTCCATTTTTTTCCAGGGAAAAAAAAAAAAAAGTCAATCTGCACCAGCTGTGTAGCACATCCAAATCACACTTTTGAACCCACAATCACGCTCACTAATGCGCCATATTTCTCTTAATGTGAATTTGGAAAAGCTTGAAATAAGTACAAGCTACAGTTTATCAGCTATTACCACCTTTCTTCTTTTTTTTTCTCCCTCTTTCTTTCTCATCCTCTCATCTTTCCTTTTACTCCAGCCACAAAATATTGTGTCCAATGGAGCAGAAATATCACCAAAACAGTCTTCAAAAGGGAGAATAAATTGTCCTGGTGGTCCAGTTCTGCCCTAATGATGTTCCTTTCTTTGGCCCTTCCCCTGGCATGGACTACCAGACAATTACGGACCCACTTTTCCAGTTTAATTTGACCAACCTCTGAATCACCATGTTTAATTTCCACATTACCTGCCTTAACTGCCAGCGTAACTGCCCGGCCGGTGTTAATGTGCTATTGCCTTATTTAGAATCTTTAAAAAGCTTTATTTTTCGGCTATAACTCGGCAAATAAACTAAGCTGCACACTGCAAATTAAAGATATGAAAGGAAAGCGAGTGGATTTACTCCCTGCTTCTCATTCAGTTACCTGAAATTACATTTATAATTATATCTTAAGTGGCTCCATCTATACGAGTAGTGATGGATATTAACACAAATTTGTTTAGCATAATTTTCTCATTTAAATAAACGTTATATAGAACTTCTGAGGTACAGAAATGACATGCCTGTGTCAATACATAACAACAACAACACTGCCCCAACATGGAGAGACAAACACACACGTACTCAAATGTTAAATTAAATTCCCAACATAACCACCTTTTACACCAAAATATGAGAAAATTAAGAGAAATATTTCCCTCTATGCAGCATGAACAAAGAAGAGCAAAAGGAGGCATCAGTTATTAACCAGTGTTCACCTTAAAGCCCTCACTAATCAATATTTTTAAACAAACACTAAATAAAATGGTTGTGGATAACGGGAGATCTCACTGTTCTCAGCATCACAGCTCGTTTTTAAAGCACATCTTTTTCGCCACATTTTCACCTCCCGTCCACACCACTCTTTTCAAGACTTGAGACTTTTAGAAACTCTGCTGGACCCGTTTTTTTTTAGAAAACTCTGGGGTTGTGTTGCAGTCTGAAGACCTTTGGAAACGATGATGTAGACCCCCATGGTCGCTCCCTGGTTGGGTCTAATCAGCCTCGACTACCAGTGGTGAAAGCTACATGATGATGAATTGTGTTACTGTGTTGTGTTTAACTGTGTTAAAAGTGTTACTGACCTTATTGTCTTTGCTAACAGCTGTTGTTGAGTTAAATTCTGTATTTTAATGCTACAGCTGTCGTCACTGTTACTAATTTTGGGTATTTTCTGAAATGAATCTACTGCAGAGTCGGCAATTTTCTTCCTGTTTACACCAGCTCGAACATGCTCAGTGTACGTGATTGTGTATGCATACATTGTCAGGTGTGTTAGTGTGGACGGAGATTGTTTGAAAATGAAAACGTAGTAGTGTGGACGTAGCATAAATGACAGACTTACAATGGCTGACAAGGGCAAACGAGCTGCAACGGCTTCCTAAAGTGAAGTCCTCTCTGATCTGTATGGCTTTATACACTAAGTAAAGACGGACATTGCCTCTGTGACGTCACCCATAGGTTTCTGGACTTTGAGGCTCAGAGTGGGCCGTTCCGTTGTCGCCATCTTGCCAGTACCTGATTCCGTTGAAATCCTGGCTAATCCAAAAATGGGCAAAGAGGAGGGGTGTGTGTCGACTTCAGTGCATGGCGGCCTGTGGCGGGCACATTGTCACCCACCTGTCATTCAAAGCGGCATGCCATGCAATTATGCCTTACTAAAATGTAAACAAGTGAGTTAAAAATTCACCCCACGTACAGTTGGCATGACGGAGAAAATTAGCCCTTGAGACCAAAACTGTACCAGTTTTTGGCTGTAAACATGTTTATTTCTGCTGTAAAGTTAGACATTTTAGCATGGGAGTCTATGGGGATCGACTCTCTTTTGGAGTCAGACTCAAGCAGCCATTTTTTGCGGCAGTTTTTGGTACTTCGGTGTTGGCTTCATCTTTCAGCCTTGCAGGTTGCCGCTTGTGTTGCTTCCGAGGAGGTCGCTGGTTGCTCCTAATTGCTGTCCTTACAGAGGTGGCTGTCTCATGCTAACTCTGTAGCGACTTCTGTTGCTTGTAAAATCAGCTGGCTAACTTTGTGTCATAGCTGCTAGCGCTGAATTGAACTTGTTCACTCCTCACTTTAACCGGCTACTCGCGTCACTGCTGTTGAGGAGGAGTGAAGTGGAGCGTTCTGCTGTGGGCAGGCCTGCAGAGCCAAAAAAGCCTTGACACTCCTAGAGAGCTTGAAGAGCAGAGTGAAAAGAGAGAAGAGAAAGAACAAAGGGACACAGCTGGGTTTCGTTGGCCTGGTGACACCTTGGGTCACATGTCACACAGTGACCAACACTAACTGGTTGTGAGGTTCCTGGGGGGAGGTCATACCCAGGTGTGAACGTGGAGGATTATGGGGAATTTTTTGGGGGTTTTGCTGTTAATGTCTTTATTTTGGCTTCCTTCAGTACGTTTTTTCATTTGCATCATGTTGCTTTTGTGTTTTTGAATCTGCATCATTTTTTGAATTTGCAGCTTGTTTCTATCGGAATTGTTTTGGGCCGTTGCAACGCATTTGTCTTTGTCAGCCACCGTACAGACTGAATTACTGACAAGCAGCAACCTGTGGGGATGAAAAATTGAGTGCCAAAAACTACAGTTCCTCTAATGACATCTGGCTCCAACAGTGAGATAATCCCCATAGACTCCCATGTTAAAATGTCCAACTTTACAGCAGAAATTAACATGTTTACAGCCTGGTACAAAAACTGTTTTGGTCTCTAATTTCCTCCTTCATGACAGCTGTATATAACTCGCCTGTTTACATTTTATCAGGGCTTAAAGTTATGCATAAGTGACAGGTGGTTAAGCACAGGCTTCCCACAAATCAGTATGCACCAACATCTCGGCTCCACACACGCCCCAGTTTTTGGATTAGCTGGGAGTAGGATGAAGTCTGGTAAACCTGTGGTGATGTCACAGAGACTACATCCATCTTTATGTAGAGTCTATGGAATAGAGTGAAACCTTTACTTGTGCAAGAGTCAGGTCTTTCCTCCAGGAGATGATGGAAAGATGCTATGGGTGCTCTGTTTATTTTTGATCAGTATTGCATGAATCACCACCTACATTTTTCAATGATACAGAGTTCAGTGTTGTTTCCTTTGTTTGGGGAAACATTTTACCAGAGCTTAGAAGGTGGACTCAAAAATGGGAACATCATCCTGCTACATAGTTAACTACAGTTATCCAGCCTTCCTGAATGGAGTCAATTACAACAACCTGCAGCTGCACAGGTTGTTCTACGTTGACATTTACATTACATTACATACTTTACATTTCTGTGATCTTTGTGAAAAGTATTCAATCTGATTATGGCAATTGAAATTATTTTGTCAGGAAGCAAATGTCACTGATTATTTAGGGGCAAAACAAAACCAAATACCCTGAAAGCAGAAGCATCCACACAGAGCACAAGGGGTCACTGCATGCTTTTATGAGTATGAAATTGAACCATGTGCTATAGCGTTCACAGTCACCAGATCTCAACTGAACCGAACACCAGTTTTTGGAGCAACTTATCAGTGCTCAGAAATGATTATGTCATGTTAAAATAAATGATCATGTTTTTTTTAACATACTGGTGCCAAGGAAATTATATGAAGCCATTGTTTGTTTCAGTTGTATTTGTCGGATGATACATGTTTGCATCAGGGGTTAACATGGATAGAAGGGGTTTGACACATAACCGCTCTGCAGGTCTGCTGTAGTAGCTACACCAACCTGAGCTACTCATATTATCTTCTAATGCTGTGGTGGTTTGGTGTTCAAGGCTTGTTTAAACGCCCCATATTTTATACTTCTCTGGTAGAACTAATTTAACTTTCAATAATACTCCTTGTTTTGTTGTTGCTGTGGTTGTTAACCTTTCATCCATGTACACAATTTTCATATTTGACATTTTCTCCTGTGTTTTATTTGAAGTGTTGATCCATAAGAAGATATATTTTTAGTTCTAAGAACCAAAACCCATCTCAGTGTAGTTTTACATCACTTCTCCATGGTGGGAGGGGCTTGGGCCATGGCTGGAGCAGTGACTGCTTTATCATGACATCATAAAATTCCTTAAGTCCTAATGGCTCATTTTTAAGGCTCAGTTTCTGAATACAGGCTGTGTGCTTTTCTCTGTGGACTGAGGCTTTGATACTTTCACAGTATTAATATAGAACTTTATATTATATGGGACCTTTAAAATCTGTTGTGTTTATCTATTTGGGGTGACAAAATTACACAAAGAAATCACACTGTCCACCCCTGTATATTGTTGCTGTTATGAGCACTATATGCCATCTGGAGGTCATGTGATCGTTAGGTTACTACAATGAGAAAATAATAAGGTGCATACAATTATTAATAATTACAAAAAACATGATTTGTTATGTAAACAAAAATATATATATTTAGAGTTACTATGCGTAAATTTACATTAGGGATACATTTTAATTTTAATACAAAATACAAAATGCACTGTATGTCACCAGGCTGATTCGTAAGACACTAATACCTTCTAAAAAATATGTCTTCCGGTTACATGACAGTTTCCTAGAAAGGAGCTGGTGTGTAACCATGATTCCTGAAGAGAGTCCTTGGAAACTCTGTAATTTGTCAGTCTTTCAGTCAGTGCACAGCAGGTCAGTGAAGCAGGCAAACACATCAAATGTGTCTTTTTGTGATCTTTTAAATTATAAGCAAATAAGCTTTTCAGCAAATAAGGAGAATGAAGTTCAGAAAATGCAACGAATAAATTAATGTAATTTTTTCCCCCTCAGTCATTAGCACTTCTTTCAAGGAATTTCTCTAGAAATTAACAAGTGCTCATAACTTCTACTCCACTCTCTTAAGTACTATAATTTCCTGGTTCTTTACTAAACATAGAGCATGAGGCAGCATTCTGCTCTCTCTCAGAACACTGTCTCGTTTTGTCCTATAATTAGTATTAAATTACTTCTGAACTTTTTTCCCCAGGAAACACCCTCTCTAAAATTTGAAATTGAAGAAATGACAGGACCCATAGTTCATCAGGTCATGATAGATGATCAAATGGAAATCAATCAATATCTCAATGTAGTTTCACATCTCCTCTCTCAGGCTTCTCCCTCTGGAGCTCTAGTAACAAAAAGTCAGTGAGCCAATCAGAAGAGAGGAGGCTCTGAGCCTCTCTTCTGTTTGGCTGACTGTTTTCTGAGTGATCCAATAAAAATATGGCAGATTTGAGGAAAACACTCAGAGAAACCAAATCCTGCAAGGTTTGGTGACTGCTTTGTTGTGACATCACAAAGTTCCACAAGTCCTGATGGCTTGTTTGAAGGCCATTTCTCTTCTCTCAACACTTTGATACTTTCACAGTATTGATATAGAACCTAGACCTGCTTTATAATCAAAGACAACATGGACATCTACCTTTATACTATACGGACCTTTAAGCTTGGCTGCAAAATATCAGTTTGTAACTATTAACTAACTCATTAAGAACAGGATAAAAATCTACTTTCAACAGCTAAATCATCACATAAGTGGTAATGCAATCCTGACAGACATGTATTTGTTTCCACAAGACGTGACCTGCCATCCAGAGTTTGTGTTGCATTAAGAAAACTTTGCCCACCTCTGGACTTTTCTCCACAAGCACTGACACTCAGCTAATTCAATGAGCCTCCCTCCATGTTGGATGATGAATGCTGGCTAAGTTGTCCCTGTGCTCCACTGTATAACCAGCCTCTCTGCCTCTCCAGACACTTCTCCATAAATGCCGACCCACTGGGCTAATTTAATAAAAGCCTTTTCTATGTTACCACGGAGACACACCAGGTAATTACACCCACAGACCAGCCTGCACGCACATGTTATTATGGGATACAGAATTGATCTGAGCGTGCCCAGGGGTTGCCACGGGAGACTGATGGCCACCACCAAGTGTCTTGTCTCCCGAGGTCGTGGAAACGGAAGGTAAAAACGAGCGCATTAACGAGCATCCGCTAACAACACCCTCTGCACGCACAAGCACACTATTGAAGGGACGGTTTGGCTAATTTTGTCTTTAATTGAACGGTGAGATTAACAAGAGACAAGACTCCTCCCCGTCTCTAACACCTGTTCAAACAGCATCTGCTTCATTTCAATCCACGAGTCAACACATTCAGTCAATTGCTTGGCCTTTTAGGTGAAGAGAAAGAGTGAAGTGATAGAAAAGAGCAATAGAGAACAAGAGGGAGAGGTAGAATACGCACTGCAACCTTTTAAAGCCCTCATTTAAAGCCCTGGTGTATTTTTAAGTTGTTTCATTATTAAGACAAGGTGGCGAGAGCAGGAGAGGATATGTGTGTGTTATTTCATTATTAGTAGGGGAGGAGGGAGCGTAGTCAAGAGCAGGAATTGTCTAAAGACTTTTAATTGGATTGCTAAAGCACTTTCTTAATTGAGTTCTGTATTCTTGCTAATATAAAAGCGTACATCTTTATGTTGTGTTGTGCTAACACACACAGAGGCGCGCACGCTCATGGACTCACACCTAAATTGAACCCAAGGGGTCAGAGGTAGTGAGAAGAGATGAGATTTGATGAGTCGAATGCCGGACGCTTCAGCAAAAATTCAATTTAGACGCCCTTAGATTGACTGGTTAATTTCTAACAGCTTACCCATAATAGCTTTCCTTACTGTCGCCTTAATTAAGTTTTCACATTAATGCTTTAGCCGGGGATCGGCGCTCTTTAGAACCTGTTAACGCACATTTCCCTGGTGGTCAGAGCACACACACAAGCACACACACACACACACACGCTTATAAGAGGTAAGAGGAGGTGGAGAAATTAAAACCACGGAATCTTTGTCTCCCAGCCACCACACCCACACCCACCCCCCCCCACACACACACACACACACACACACACACACACAAATTGATAAAGTAAGGGGGCCCTCAGGAGCTGCACCTGAAAACACAAACAGCCAAACTCATCCACTGTCATTCCTCGGAGATTAGGGCGACAGCACATATGTTCTCCCGCCGTGACAAGTGAGGAAATATTGCCGCTCACAGAGTTGCAATTATAGACCAAATTTATTCCAAATTGTTTTTCATTTATGTTCCGCCTGTTGTTTTCCCGCTACAAAGTGAACAGAGAGAAACTGCTGACACTGAGAGTTCATTTGCACCTCTCCTACCTGTAGGCTATACAAGGAGCATCTGCCACAGTGCGCTAAAACATGAAATTCAATCTTGTAATGTGGTTGGAGTAGTTTCCTCGCTCCGCTGCATAGATCCAAGTGTGGAGAGTAAGAAGGGAGCGTGGTGCATCCAGCTGGTTGTGGCAGGTTAAAAATAAAGTCTGAATGTAAAATAGACTCGACTGAGTTCCAGCTGGTTTCACTGAAGGAGTTTTGCAGTTTCCATTTGGAACCTGTTGTCGAGGTGTATTAACTTTGTATTGCCATTTTACACACAGGTGTATGAATTCAAGTGGATTTAATGAGTTAGCACTTTTCTGTCTCGGCTGAGAGGCTCCGCTCAGGTGAGACAATATACCTGAACATGTCAGGGGTCCAGTTGCTATAAAGGTCTGACAATTACAGGCCTGGCATGAACACGCACCTCGAGTCATGCATCTGAATCACAGGTGGACAGCTCCAAGTTCAGATGTAAATGCACCCAGGATATGAAACGCAGATCGGTCACAAACTTCTATTTTGACGTCTGCGTTAAAACGTCAAATTTGTAGGTTTTAAGATGAAAGAAAATGTGATGAAAACTCACATATGGTCTTTTGATGTAGCAACAAAGCAGGTGTGTGTGTGTGTGTGTGTGTGGGGGGGGGGGGGGGCAGAGCGAGGAGCGCACCTGAACCACTCACATATACTGATTCACATTTGCATATAAGACACATGATTGGTACGTAGCCCGACCATACACACAAGCAAGAGCCCACATTCAGCCCAATGTATATGAAGTATAGCCCCTCCATCAAAAAAAAAAAAAAAAAAGGGGGGGTGTTGTATAACGCTGATGTCACAATAGACGTTTTGGACCAGTCCACTTTGGAGCAGTGATGCATTGAGTGCGCATCACATTTGGAAGTGGTCTGGACCACATGTGGCCACATTCTTTTTAGAAGTGTGAACACAAATGTGTCCTGGGCCAGACTGAAGGACTGAGCTCACGTCCCTTTTGTAAGTGGATGTTCTCATTCGTACTTATTTCATCAGTTCCGTTGACTGAACATTTTGAGAAGCCGATAGAGAGATATTCTTCGAGGAGCGTAGTAAGTAAGACCAAACCACAAAGAATTGTAAAATGGCTGCTGTCATGAAGGTTGTGAGGATGCCGCGGGGTTGTGGCGTGTGACATGAAATAAAAACACAATAATCATTGTTTAGTTATTATTGACTGTCTCCCATCTGATCCACAGCATCAGATTCTATTTGTGGAGGTGCTTTAGAGATCTAACGCTCTCTGCTGATTTAAGCCACAGCTGATGGCTGTTACAGAAACACAGACAGAAGCTGAACTTCATATGTAAAGCTCGATTAAGCCTCTTTGTACAGACGTGTGAGTCAGTTTCCATCCGTGTGTTTCAAGCCTCAGTAAAAAGTCCAAATGTGTTGTTATACAGGACTGATATTTGACTAATTACCAAGCACTTGTTGGTCCATAAAACATAAGAGTTATAGTCCTTTCTCTCTCTTTGTCCTCGTTCTGCAGATATCTCTGACTCTAGATCTGCAGGATCCATTATAAGTAGTTATATATTATTATTATTATTATTATTATTATTGTTAGTATTATTAGTATTATTTTTAATAATACCAATAATTGCTGCTGTTATTGTTAATACACCTATGGGTATAACTATTATAATTTTTTTATCAGTATTATTATTATGGAGGTGGCAGTGATATGGGGCATGAGTCCAGAAGGTGTAGGGGGAGGCGATATTTACAGCTGCCACTAGGAATAAAAGTTTATACCCAAATACTGAAAGAAAAGGCGATTCCCAGCCTCAAGAAGCTCGGCAGCAGAGGGTTCCTAAACGAGTTTGTTTAGTCAAACTGTTCTTCAAATGAATTGGCTTCACTCTTCTGGGGCTAAAAATAGATACAATTGTATTACATGGGCAGGATTTTTTAATTACTAAGAAACTCAGTTTTTTTCATCTGATTGACCTAAAACTTCAAGCTGTCCTCCACACGGATCATATGAACGTGCACACACACACACACACACACACACACACACACACACACACACACAAAGAAAAAAAAAGTCAAATTTATTTATTTAGATTTTGTAAACATGTGGTGTTGATATATAGAAATATAGGGGGAATGGGGGACATTTCCCTACATCAAATAGACCCACATTCCCAGAGCCCCCAAAAAAGTATAGTCTCGTCGAAGATCATGCTGACACTAAACTCACAAATTTTTATTTTTTTGAAAGGGATTTTTCCAATACAGAAACGGTGACTAACTCACGTCCTATGTGGAACGTTTGAATTGTGCTTTAATGACTTAGAAACACTCCCCAGATGTGGCCATGAAATGCTTCTATTCAAAACAAGACTGTTGCACTCTTCACAGCTAAGAGTTAAAGAGAGGAGATAATGAGTGGTGTTATGAATAAAAATATCAGAGTTACACCCAAACTAGAGAGGGGTGACCTCACAAATGGTACCACGCCCTATCAGCTTGCACCTTTACATTCTTCACCTTGAATCTGTTTCATCTACAGTTGTGACTGCATGAGGAGCTCTTCATGACCTGCTATGATTTTTTTCTTCAAGATAAACCTTTTATCGCACTCTTTTTTAAATTTTTTTCTTTTATTTGTGTGTGTATTTGTGCGTTACGGAGGCAAAAGATGATAAAAAATTTGGTTAATTTTCCCAATTACAGAATTGTAGCTAAAAACATATTAAACAAACATAAAAGAAAATGATGAAGAAACTTCTGATGAACATTTTTTTCAAAGTTCTAATACTTTCAACTGAACTTGTAGCTTGCAGCAGATTTTTATTGCACATGCAAGTGTGTGTGTGTGTGTGTGTGTGTGTGTGTGTGTGTGTGTCAGAGAAACACAAAAGGCAAGCTTCTATAGTCATTACCCATTGTTAGCATAACATTGTATTATCTTAACTATTATCTTACATTATACAAAGTATCTTTTGATCTTAAATTCATATGGGGAAAAAATTAGAAATTAATCAGAGCCCCAGAGCTTCCATCAGTTTGCCCATAATGTGAGGAGATGGAGATGGGAGTATTTTTTTTTCTTATTTTTCAGCTAAATTTCTCTATTTCTCTAATTTTAAAGGAGACTTCACTAAAAATGAGTTCAAATTCCATAATCCTGTGATCCTGCACAGCTGAGATTCCTTTGTAAACATGAGCAAGTGTCTCCAACATCTCCAGAGCATTATTTTTCTACATTTTCCGTCTTATTTTGACCACAGTGAGTGAGTTGGTGAATAAATAAATAGTGAGAGAGCGAGACAGAGAGATTGTGTATTCAGGGATGTCGTGTCAGGTCTGGGATGTGGTGAAATATCTAGTTGTAATTTCATGCTCATCTCTTCCTACAAACACCATGACCGCTGGCTGTTAAAGTCAACGAATCCGTCCCCACATGATGGAGACAACGGAGAAATGACTTCTCACCTCAGACACCCAGCATCCTGTCTGTGCTCAGTCCAACATCACATACAGTACATACGCTGTGTGGTTAAGAAACAAAGCTAAAACCGGTCACATTCATCATTTAGCAACAAAGAAACAGCTGCATAAGTGTCTGTGCTTTGAGGATGAGTTCACATTAGAAGAAGAGAATTGTTTTAAAGGTCCCATATAGTCTAAAGATGTCCATGTGTTGTTTGATTATAAAGCAGGTCTAAGTTCTACATTAATACTGTGAAAGTATCAAAGCTTCAGTCCACAGAGAAATGCACACAGCCTGTATTCAGAAACTGAGCCTTTAAACAAGCCATCAAGACTTCCTGTAACTTTTTGATGTCACAACAAAGCAGTCTACAAGCCCAGTCCACCTGGACCCACTATTCAACCTTACAGGATTTGGTTTACCTGGGATCTGCTATATTTTTATATTGTATCACTCAGAAAACAGTCAGCCAATCAGAAGAGAGGCCCAGAGCCTCCTGTCCTCTGATTGGCTCACTGACTGGTTGTTACTAGACCTCCAGAGAGAAGCACCACTAAGTCGCCGAAGTACTAACTGAATGGATATCAAGGCACGGGTAAGGTCTCAGGTTCATGACATTGGGGTCACAGCTGTGCTACAGATGTTTTCATTGTGGCTTCATTGAACTATGACCTTTGCTTTACAGCTGATTACTGACTGAGTCGGTTGTGGTCATATGTGCATAAGATAATAATATGTACTTAATGTGAAAACCTGTTTATATTTGTTTATATTTTCTTTGTCTCCTGTTGGCTATTGGGAGATTTTCAGAATAAAGGCCACATTATATTCCCCCTCAATTCATACAGTTTTTAGGCTATTCCTCAAACGCCTGTGTCTCTTCCTCCAGTCTCTGCCATCGACATCACATCTGTTAAACATGTAATTTTTGTAAACATGGAGAAATTCAGAAGCTTCTCCCTCATTATGTAAATGCTGTTCTTAAGTCAAACAGAAGGTAAAGATAATAAGTCCTGTGATGTGTTATTATGCAGCTGCACCTTCAAATCAGACACTGTCTCATTTGAGATCGTTCCTGACGGTGAAGACATTCACCAGATGTACATCACGCTACACACTTTCATCCTACAAAGGCTGGTGTTGGTCATTGTATTCATTCTGTTCTCTGAAAGTCAGACCTCAGTAGAAAGTGTGAGCCCTGTTAGCCGGGCGAGCAGAGCATCTGAACAAAGGATAAGGGAAGCAACGACAAAAACAATTTGATAATTTAACAGATAAGAGAAGAAGAAATGAATAAATTAAACTAAATTAAATTAAACTAATGGTTTGCAATGCAATGCAAAGAGGATTCATTGGTTAGACTTAGGAGTATGTTAATAATGTGTGTGTTTGTGCTTGCTAATCAATTGTACAATACTTAATATTTGGGAAAATGCTTCAGCTATTTTGCCTTGTGCATATTTTCATCAACACTATGATGAGATATGAAGAAGCTGCAGCTTCATCAGTCGGGGTTTCATGGATGTAAAGGACTGAAGCTCCATAGGTGGGACAATGAGAGCAGTAACAACCCGTCAACGGATGAGATATAATGAACTGATCAGCACAATCATTTTATATACGACAATTATTCCACACAAATGTGGTGGCACAGTGTAGAGCAATTTTGAAACTCCATGGTGTTAATTAGGCCTATCTATGCTGAGTTATATTAGTGGTTTTTATCATAAGAGAATATATTTGTGGATTTAAGAACCAAAAACCATCTCGGTGTAGTTTAACATCTCCTCTCGTGACGGCTGTTTCCAAGGATCAGTTTCTGAATAAAAGCTGTGTGCTGTGTTTTTAGAACCTAGACCTGCTTTATAATGAAAGAAGACATGGAGATTTACCTTTATACTATATGGGACCTTTCAGACAGTCAGACGGCATGTTACCCGTTAAAAAAGAAAGTCTGTACACAATGCCGAGTTTGGGCAGAGTTGGGACTTTGTGTTTCAGAGGGATACTGTAGATTTCTGTGTGTTGGCAAAAGACCAGATTCCAAAACATGACACAATGGTTTGTAATCATTCACACAGGAGCTTGTATCTCTGGAAAGTTCTTTTATCTTTCATCTTGATGATTGCGAGGTAAAAACACAGATTCATGTTATGGTGTAACACCTCTTTGATTAGCCACCACATTTCCAGTACGTCTCTCCGGGTTGTCTCCGGTGTGTGTCTGGTTTAACGGCTCCACGCTGGACAGGTGACAGGTGTGTTTACAATGTCTGTGCTCTGAAAGACGTCACAGCAGGAAGAGGGTTGAAAATGAGTGATTTCAGCCAGGTGTTGTGTTTTGATGTGTTTATCAATGCTGATTGGAGCCGGAGCCGATAAATACCTGAGAGCAATTTGACCCAATGCGAATGTTGATTGAAACGACAAAAGCTCGATGTTCGCGGGTTCTTAGCGGGTTTTTGGATCAGTGGAAAAGGAGCTATACAGAGAGCTAAAGTCAGTGCAAACGCAGCCTAACAGAAATGAAAAGAAGAACATGCTTCTGTTTATGACTCCTCTCTGTAGCTGTGGAACCTTCGACCTTTTTGTGCTTTCAGGCAAAATGGTAGAGGCTTTAACAGAGCCTCAAAAACAGTTTCAGCTTGAAACCGCTGTCAGCTGCAGTCCCTAAAGCCCCTCGGGTGTGAAACTGGCCTCAACTTTGTCACATCCCATAATACCAGCAACCTTATAAACCTGACAATCTGTGTGTGCGTGTGCGTGTGTGTGTGTGTGTGTGTGTGAGTCTGTGTCTCATGTATGGTAATTAGTGTCTTTGTGTGCATGCCTCCTGGCCTCCGTGTATTTGTCTGTGTGTGTGTTGTCAAGTAGAGTTTTATAGGGCCAGACTCTGACATAAAGCCTTTAGTAGCCTGTCATGGAGCTTTATAAGGTTACACCGGACAAGGCCTAATCCCCACCCACAGAACATGAGGTAAATGTGTGGAGAGAGGGTGAGTGTGAGAGAGAGAGAGAGAGAGAGAGACTGACATCCAACTAAAGCCTGATCTAGACTGTGGTTGGCTGACATCTTTGTTCATTTTGCCACTCCAGCAGTAGAAATCTTTTGTGCATGCCTATGTGTGTGTGTGTGTGTGTGTGTGTGCGTGTGTGTGTGCGTGTGTGAGTGTTTGTGTCCTTTTTTAAAAATAAAAAACTTCCTTGAACATGCTCCAAATTTTCACTTGAGCATGTGCAGAAGACATGAAGTGCTGTATGAAGGACCGAGTTGCATTTCACCTCTAATTACACTGATTCTTCCTCTCTGTGTCCCTTTTTTCTTTCAAACACATAGAAATAATAGTAAAAAAAAAACAAAAAAAAAAAGAAATTACTGCCTTGGAGCTGAAATAGTGCAGAAGAGAAAAAAAAGAAAAAAAAAAACTCAAATTTTGTCTGATTGCTCCATTAGCTCAGTTAAAGGTGTAATTACCGAAACTCCTAATCTTTAATCATCTTTTAATTACCATATCATGTAGTCATTATAGCAGCTCCTGAAGGGAGGAAGTTAAACTTTCTACTTTGGTGTTTAGGGGTAATTATTTTGGCCCTAAATTCTTGGATGAGTGCAGATGTTTTCTTAGGTGTGATGATACACATCTCCTGCACCTTCATTCCATTAAGCAGCTTTTTGATTTAACAGCATCATTATCTGATGCTAATACTGCGCTAATAATCTCTTTCACAGTATCTTGGTTATTTTTACTACTTACAAGCCAGACATTTGTGTTTGGCTTTTTGTGTTTTTTGTTTTTTTTGTTTTTTTTTAACTTGTTTTTAACCAACATATGCTACTTTTTAGATTGTACACGCACTTTCAATAATTTTAACTATTAAATATAAGTGAACACATTTTACTGTCTTCACATAAAATTTTACTGATCTTATTCTGACATTTTGAGGACATAGTTGATGCTGTAAAAAAAAAAAAAAAAAATCCGGGGTCTGGGTTAAAGCAACATGGGTTCTGTGCCAACATCTGTGAGACAGAAACAGCTGTCAGAGCCGCTGGCCTCCCATGTCTCCTAACCAGGAAACATCCACCCTAGAATATAATTCACATATTAATTCCCTCAGTTGAATTCTGGGTGAGTATATTTTGAATGTTTTTTTTTTTTTTTTAAATGGAAGGAATTTGCTGTTTTATGGTTCATTAAATCCACAAAGAATAATGTCCAACTAGCAGCATGTATCCTTACACTGTGAGACATACAGATTGTTTTGACTTCTAATCTTACTGAACAAATCCTTAAACCTAAAAATGCTAAACTGAGTTGTTTTCAGTGCCTTCTTAACTGTCTGAGCATCTAGCTGTTGTGATTGGATAAAAACACACCAGCAGTCGTTGTTTTACTTTCTTGAAGTTAGAGAAAGCTTGTGAAGGAAATGGTATTGTCTGTGTTTATTGATTTATTTTATTTTCCCCACCCTCCAGAGCTCTATATGCCCACAGAGAAACCTAAGGTCCTTGATTGTATTGGTTATTGTCGATATAGTTAATGACTTCACAACATATAGACTGGTGGATATTTGTGGAATTTGCTGCCTGTGGGCACCTCAAAAACACACACAAAACACTAGCTCTCCAACTGAAATGAACATGTATGTCAATCGTAGCAACATAGTGATACAACCCACAGCAGCGTGAGAGCAGCAGGTGTAGTGGACCTTTGTTGTATGATAACAAACACATGGTTAATGTTGGAGAATTGTTGCAGCTTGGTGAGGTTTAGGAAAAGGAAATTTAAATTAGTGAAAAACCTATCTCGTAGTGCTTCATTGAAAATTGTGCTGACTGCTTAATGTAATACAGTTACATGTAATCTGCTTTTCCCTATCCAGAAAATAAATCCAGCCCTAATTCTGTAGCTGTTCTTATCAACCTCAAGGAGGATGCAAAGCACGGGAAGCATGCCCCTGTGTGTAACATGGCAGCAAAGCTCTCAAGACTTACTGACAAACATCATAGATTCTGACAGTATGGGGATAATTTCGTCCTCTATACTGCCACATATTCAAATCCATCACGGTGATTACTTCCTCTGAAGTTTAATTATTGTCATTTTAAACAAGACCAGTCCAACCCTGCAGTAGTTTTGGCAGCCATTTTAAAAATGGCCACCAGGGAGACATTATGCTAATTTTCTGATAGTACTATTGCTAAAAGCACTTATAATTAGCACATGTGTATGCCAAAATATCTGTGTGTGAATAATTAGCAAATGTGTGTGCCAAATTTCCCCTCTCCCTTAAACCAAGGTGCATTATTGTGCGAATTGGCTGGTGCTGTCAAAGGCAATGCAAAAACACAGGCACATTTTAATGCACATTGACAAACGTTCAGCATGTTCAACTTTTTATAGACATGATAAAAAACATGTCAATTATTTAGTTTGTGGCCTAAATATATATTTTTTTATATTATTTTCAATATTAAAAAAAAAAAACAGAAATAAAATGGTAAATTAAGGGGATTAATGTAAAAGCTAAATCTGCAAATGTCTGCAAGTTCCCACTGGTTTCTGAAGGCGACATACATTTTTATCTTGACATAAAATACTCTAATGGATTGTGTAGCATGAATTATTTCAATTCAAGTAAAAGCAAGCGCAACATCACCCACACTGCCTCTACTTTTTTTTTTTTTTTAAACTATGACAGCATCAAATCTCCTGACTCCCTCCAGGCTCACTACTGCTGCCACATTAGCATTACATTTGCATTCGATTAGTGTTGCAAAAAAAAGTCAACACATTGAATCCGCAGCTGTCCTGCCATCATCTAGAACCAATATTGATACACTAAGACTGCTGCTTTAAAAAACACATAGTGGGACGTTGACAGGAGTCTGCTGAAAACACGGGCTCACGCAGGCAGACACACGGAAGGCCTGCATATGCAATTAAACATGTCCCGAGTCTGCTGTAGCATCAGGGCTGAATCAGGAGAATGGAAACTTTAGCTGACACTGAAGCTTTTATAGAATCTGGTAAGAAAGGAGAGGAAGAGGAGAGAAAGAGGGAAGAGGCAACTAAGGTCAAAGAGACGAGCATGAAAGTGGAAGAAACAAGTCGCAAACTTTCCCCTTAGACTCTGCTCCACGTTGACATGACTGCATCACATCATTTCTACACATTTGTTCAGCTGCACATTCAGGCTGCCAATCTCCTGTTCTACCACGTCCCAGAGGTGTTCTACTGGATTCAGGTCTGGAGACTGGGGGGGTCACTGAAGTTCACTGAACTCACTGTCATGTTGATGAAACCAGTTTGTGACATGGAGCATGATCCTGCAGGAAGGAGCCATTAGAAGATGGTGAACTGTGGCCATGAAGGATGAACATGGTCAGCAGCAATCCTCAGATAGACTGAGATATTCAGACCATGATTGACTGGTATTAAGGAGAACACGTTCCCAACTCCATCACACCACCACCACCAGCCTGGACTGTTGACACGAGGCAGGTTGGCTCCATGGATTCAGACTCTGACCCGACCATCTGCTGCCTCAGCACAAATCCAGATCCATCAGACCAGGTCTTCAACTGTCCAGTGTTGCTGAGTCTGTGTCCACTGCAGCCTCAGGTTTCTGGTCTTGGTGACAGGAAGTGGAACATGACGTGGTCTTCTGCTGTTGTAGGTTGGACGTGTTGTTCACTCTGAAGCTTCTCTGCTCAGCACAGTTGGAAAGAGTGGTTATCTGAGTGACTTTCTGTCAGCTCCAACCAGTCCGTCCATTCTCCTCTGACCGCTCTCATCAACAAGGTGTTTCTGTCACTGTCGTTCTCTGGATGCTTTTTGTTTCTGCACCATTCTGAGTAAAAACCGTTCAGTATGAAAATCCCCGGAGATCAGCAGTTAGTTAGTAGAGTGACATTAATTTTAATAAGATGACAGAGCTAAGAAGGCGTAAGTGACTGACTCTGTGCAGCATGTAGATCTCTGACCTCCCTTTCAGCTCAAAAGCTTTATGGTTTTAGCGCTCAGTCCTGTTTCTGCCACATTATCTCAAGAGCTTTAAACATGTTGGAGAAGTGTTGTGATGGACTGAAGCAGAAGTTCATCACATCCTCTCTCTACTGACACACTGAATATGAATGAATTACTCAGTGACTGAAGAACTACTTACATGTATGTTAGATGTACATGTTCTCCAAATTCAACAAGCTTACGTGTATCAGCGGCAGAGGTACTGGATCTTCATCGCCAAGGTAACAGTAACATGGATGTGGTTGTACAACGGTCACAGCTTGTTTAGGTATAGGCACAAAAACTAAGAGGTTGGGTTTAGGAAAAAAATTGGTTTGCGTTAAAAAAATAAGAACTTCCTTAAAGCGAAAGGACCTTCCTCGTCATGTTTACAGTAACAAACTATAAGATAACTAGAGTCACCTCCTCACGGTTGTCTGCTTCCTCCACTCAGACTAGTTCCAGGTTACATCCCTGTTTACACAGAAAAATATGAACCATTTGTGTGAAATTTTGTCACAATTTCTGTGTGAAGTCTTGAGTAATGGCTAAAAAGTGTTTTTGAGGTCTCACCACCCTTGACCTTTGACCTTTGACCACCAAACTCTAATCAATTCATCCATTCAGTTGAGTCCAAATTTGAAGGAATTCCCTTTAGGAGTACTCAAGATATTGCATTCACAAGGCCAAAATAATGTTTTCTAAGGTCACCGTGACCTTGACCTTTTACATTTGACCGCCAAAATGTACCATTTACATAATTTTAAATTTACAAATGAGTAATTAAATTCTTAAATTTATCAAAATAATGTTTGCTTCATTCAGCACTCTGGGGTTTTATTGCTAAAGTTACTTGGTCTGGTGTTATCAATAGGTTTCGCTGTTAACTAATGTTAGGAAACTTCACTTTACAGTGAGGTCTCCAGCTTTTGTAGCCACCTGTAGATAATAATGTGAATTACTGAAAGCATGGAATCAATACACAGATTGTATGACACAAAGCTTCACTGGTCACTATTTCAACTACAAATGAAGGAATTTCTATCTTTCTTTGTCCTTCTGTCCTGTATTGCTATGCTCATTTTTTATCTCCAACAAAGCCTGACATATTTATATTATTAACAGGTAATTTATGCACTGCTGCTGTTATGGTTACATGATGTAACACCATGTGTCATAATGTTGTTATATTTTCAGTTTGCTGAGTGAGAACAATGTCTTAAACTAACGTTACAGTCTGTTGTTACACTCAGTCATTTCTAATAATTTCCTTTCTGATGCACAAATACATTTGACAGACATTTTCTTAAGTGCATGTGACTCCATTGGTAAAATAAATCCATTAAAAAACAATTGTGATTAAATTAATCTGCACTAACAGGCCAATGTGTTAGGTACACCTACACAAATTTAATGCAGTGTAATACAAGAGGCATTCTTAATTCATATAACTGGGATGGGTAAAATATCAGGGACACCCCTCAGGATCATCCGGTACAGCTCCACAACTCCACAAATTACAGCCTCCAAAATGCCCATTAATCAATTAATCAATACCTCTTTCAAACAGATTCAATAACAACTGGACCTGTTGTGTTATACTGCATTGGATTTATCTAAGTGTACCTAATAAATTCCTTTTGAATTTGTGGTCCAGTCATCTGACAGGTAGGGTCTTTTCTTCCTTTTCTTATCATTGTTAATACCATAACATAGCAGTGGCGTGGAAATGAAATGATGATGATTAGATGATTGAATACAATATTGAACTTAATGATATAACAACAACAGTGATGTCATGATATGTCCATCTTGGGTCTATAGTGTGAAGCCAAAGATTACTCAATAATTATCCTGTAATCATCACTTTTGGTGACAATAACCAGTGGCGTTTGTAGAGACCCTTGAGGCCCAAGGGCAAAAAATTGCCAGGGGCCCCTCTGATATGCATTCATCAATAAATAACAGTAATAAATAATCTGATATTAATGAAAAAAGGCTGAAATGTAAACATTATTTTTAATTCCAATATAAAAAAAAATTATTTATCCTTATACATTATAAGGAACCATAAAAACCTAGATAATTAACGAAATAACTAAACGTCACATTGTAAATAATCCACATTATAAAGCCTGTGCTCATTAATTTAGCAGTGCTGGGAACGTTTTGTGTAGATTGTATGTGCAGCTTTACTGAAAATATTTGGCAACCCTGCTTCTGAGATGTTATTGCAAATCGACCATTGGTTGTTTAAGGGAGGTAGAGGGAGCCACATTTTGAGACATTGCTGTGGAGTTAAGCTTGTCAGCCCTCAGGGGCCCCCTAATAGCCTGGGGCACCCTAACAGCCTTGGGCCCCAAGCAGTTGCTTGCCTTCCATGTTGACAAAATGTGCTTCTGACAATGAGCATTATTTAGCAAGACATCAACGTTGTAGCACAATTCCAGCTTCTTCAAGCATCTTCAGGTCATTACATGTCAGAAATAAATAATGTTTTGTGACGATTCTCAAATTAAAACATCTAAAACTTTACAAATAGAAACTGTATGAATCATCAACCACACATGTATGCAAGTGTAGTCAAGTGAAGAATTCAGAATGCTACAAGCAAACTATATATTTTTTCTTTTCTTGAAGTAAAGATTGAAATGTTTAAAAAAAAGAGCAGGATGTACTGGCTGTGCCATCAGACCAGACACATTCAGAGGAGGAAGAAGACATCAGAGAGACAATTTGCCTACAGCTGGAGCTCATCAGCCATCACACCTGATGTCAACGCCAGCTCATCTCAGTGAGCAGTCTCAATCACAGAGGTAGGTCAGTGGGCACATCTGCATGCATGCTAATAAGTTCATCTCGCCATAATTAATGCTACGATCCACCCACTGAAATTGTCGTCTGACGGCCGTTAGAGTAGGATGGAGTAGGACATATAATCAGAGTAATGAACAACAACACAGTGGCTACTGCTGTATGCAGAGAGCTACACATCAACACCTACTAAGAGATTATTTGATATGAAATAGCTCAGGGAGACGTGTAGAACCGCAGCTCCAGGTAATTATCAATCAAACCAGCAGCTGAAGTCAGCAATTCCTTTTGTTCATATTCAGTCACAGTAATTTTCTATGTCATGACCATTATTTTCAATGAGTCACAAGGACTGTCAGTCACAAGACAGGTTGTTGCTTTGCTTATTATGTACTATACAGGAAATGTGGAAAGCAAACAAACAGAATTTATAAAAAGATTCATTACTTTTTTAAACATCACAAAGTGCTTAAAACGTGTGTGATTTCAGTCTTCCTATTCAGTGTAAGACACTGAATCTAAGACATTCAACGGCATACTTCCTTTTTTTTTCACAACCAAGACACTGAGAGCAAACAGTAGGAGCTACAGTGGCGAACCCAGTGGTATCAACTAGTGATAATGAAGGAGCTGAGACTGTCGTATAATTACAATACTGTTACCATTACAGCTTAAACCACCTATGTTAACGTTTGAGACTGTTGTCCTGTAAAAAAACAAGCCCACAGGTTGTCTGTGCAGCAGGCTATTATGTAGTCACGTTTTGTTGCTAGGTGACATCTAGTGGTCGTATTAATTATGACAGGAGCAAAGGGAAAAATGCGGTGACGTAGTATAAAGAGATACAAAGGCGTCAGGAGGAGGTTGTGGTAGATTCCCATGTGTACCGTTAACGCCATGATTTAGAATTTGCTCTCGTTGAAACGGGGCACCAGTCCTCTGGGAGGACAACAATCAATTACTTCATTGAAAAATGTATCAATCTCATATCGGAAGCCATGACTTCTCGATTCAATGGATCTCCAGTCTCTACGTCAAAAGAACACAACAGGACAACAACTGGGTGTAAATAAAGGAGTTTATTTAACTAAACTACTATCTACAGAGTAAATGCAGGTGTAATAATCATAAAGATGAAAATAATAATGGAATGAGCAGTGTGATGAGTTGGCAATGGTGGGAGAGAATATGTTATGGCTATACACTATGGCTATACAGCTAATGATACTACGTCTGTGAATGAGATTTGATGTTTATATATTACTATATTTCGACATCAGATGGTCATGAGAGAGTGTTAAGACCGGCCTACTGTGAGTTGTGCTGTAACTGGAGACCCTCGGCTGGAGCCCAGGTGGCTGTGATTGCTGTGGTAACCCTGGAGACGCAGGATCTAGGTGGATTCTCCTGGAGGCCATTACAGTCACGGATTCTGCCGGTGTCTCAGCGGTTCAGCTCTGGTGGAGTTTGCCAGGAGACTTTCTGTCTCGGGCACTCTTGATTTCTTGTCGGCTTCTCTGCAGGCGGTCGTGCAGATGTTATCTGCTGGTGTCTCTTTCAGGTAGATGCTAAATAAACTCTAATGCTCTTCACTTTGGCTGGATAACTTTACAGGAGACTGGCGTTGACCAGATGACTCTAAACTGTCAGAAATCTTCAAAAAGGAAAACTTGATAATAATTAAAAGTTACAAAGTTACTCTGAGGCACTTCTGTTGTTTTGGTTCAGTTGGTCTTGACTTGGCTTATAAAAATAAAAGATTGCGAATGTAGACAAAAAGAATTTTACTTGGAGCGCATAGAAAAGAAAGAATAAAGGACACGAACAAAATGGTAAAGTGCAAAAATGGCTAAGAGTTGGATAAGAGTTTGGAACTACAAAGCTACAAAAAGCCACTGAGCTGGGCTTTTAGCAATGTGTGAAATGATCTGTACAAATTAGCATTAATCAACTGAACTAAATGGCTAAGATGTCTCACTTGGCATCTTCTGGCTGGTTCACACTAGAATGTTATTGTACAGCTAGCATGTGTGTGGTTAGCACACCAGCTACAGGACTGTTGCAGCAAAACACTGTAGGTTATAACGGATGACTGAAGGTGGAGAAAAGTGAAAGAAAGTATGCTGTTTCAAAAACTTGGGAAAAAGGACAAGATAGGGGAAACAAAGGAAAGGAAGAAAGAGAAGGAAGCAAACTGGGGTCCTGCTGAATTTACTGAATACAAGTGATATTGATATGATATACAGCCACCTCTGTCCTCTACTGTAATCAGTCATTCTGCCTGGCAGACTGGAATCAGCCATTTACTTCAACAAAGGGATAAGAGATCAAGGATAGACTGAGGGACGGGGAGAAAGAAAAACAGTCAGCAATAAAAGGAGGCATGGAGAGACACGCCAGTGTTGGAGAGAGAGAGAGACAGAGAGAGAAAAAGATTGATATAGAGAATGAGCAATGTGTAGGAGGCAAGTAGATAAAAAGAAAGAGGGACTGTGAAACAGAAAGGAGAGCACACTGCCTGGACTCATCCAGTTTGTACTTCATTTTGCTCAGACAGTGATTTCTGTTCTTGCTGTTGTAGTCCATCCACCTCAAGGTTCAACATGTTGTTCATTTGATGCTTTTCTCTTCAAAACAGCTGTAGAGAGTGGTTATCTGAGTTACTGTAGCCTTTCTGTCAGTTCCAACCAGTCTGTCCATTCTGCTCTGACCTGGTGTTTCCGTCCGCGGAACTGATGCTCACTGGATTTGTTTTGGTTGTTTTTGGCTCCATTCAGAGTAAAAACTCCAGAGACTGTAGTGTGTGAAAATCAACAGTTTCAGAAATACTCAAACCAGCTGTCTGACACCAACAATTATGCCGCAGTCAAAGTTATTCAAATTTATTAGAAGTCAATAACTTCTTCTTCCCAGGACAGTGGCCTCAATTACTGTGACATGGAAGAAGGAACCACCAGGACTAAAATTAAACTTGTTGGGCACAACTCCAAAAACTACGTCTGGTGAGGACCAAGCACTGCTGATACCTAACTACAGCAAAGCATGATGGTGCTATGGTGAGCTTCTCAACAGCAGGGACAGGGAGATTGGTCAGAATTGAGGGAAGGATGAATGCAGCCAAATATAGAGAGGTCCTTGAAACCTAGTGTGAGTGCATGTGACCTGAGACTGGAGCAGAGTAATGCTGTCGTGGCTCGAGGACAAATCTCTGACTGTCTTTGAGTGTCCCAGCCAAACCTCAGAGTTAAATCTGTGCAGAGACCTGAAGATGGCAGCTCACAGTCGCCTCTCATCCAATCCGACAAAGCTTGGGAGGGCCAGCCACGAAGAATCGGATACACTGCCAAAATCCAGGTGCGCAAACTTTGTGAAGACTTGCCGAAGAACACTTGAAGCTGTGAATACTTCAAACGGGGCTTCTATGAAGTACTGAAATATTTTTTAAATGTAAAATGTAAAGGATGGACCTTAAGCATGGATCCTTTTACAATATCACCAAATGGAAAAAGAGATTATTTTGAATACAGCTTCTCAAATAGTAAATAAGGATGATGCATTGCTACACCAAATGGATTTCATGTTGGCTAAACTCAGTTTACTTAGTACATATGACAATGTTGGCACAATAATGCTGCATGCTGTAGATTAATTTGGGAATATCTAGAAGAGCATTAACTGTGTCACAGTAATTAACTGCAAAGCCACTAGAATGGCAGCCATACAGATCCCACACAGGCCTCAGTCTGCTCAAGGCCCCTGCCTTGTCACCTACCGTTGACTGGAGCCACACTTATCAGGATCCAAACCCTCAGGCACTAACTGTAATTGTAATAGCAGTAATACAGAAAGAAAAAAGAAAAATAGCAAGAGCTGTGACAAAACTTGTGTAAGGGCACTCCATGTGTGAGTCTAAATCCTTATTATAAAAGTTCCTCCGCACATATTTTAAATTCTGTACAAATCCTCTGCTATGATTAATATTTTTTTTATCATGGTTTTCACACATAAAAAGTGAAAAAAATGGGTAAACTGGGGTTAGAAGCACATCTGGACATCTTATACCCTGCCCACCACCTGCTGTCTCCAGGTGGACAGGTGAAAGAGCAGAGAGCATCAAGATGGTTAGAGGAGGAAACATCGGAGAGACTCAACCACATGTTTGAGCCTCAGTCAGACCCAGACTCAGAGGAGGAGTCTGCTGAGACCAGAACCAGAGACTAGCAGGCGTATCAGAAGGGTTAGCTTAGTTAGCATCTTTTATTTGTTTGCATTGTTTGTTAGCATCTAACTGCAAGTGGCTGACAGTGTTAGTGGCTGTGCTAATGCACAGGCAAGCTCTCTGCACTGACAAGGGCAGTGCCGAGCAGAGAGAGTGACCAACATGTTTGAGCCTCAGTCAGACCCAGACTCAGATTAGGAGTTGCTGTAATCAATATAGCGTTAGCGTAGTTAGCATCTTTTATTTGTTTATGTTGTTTGTTAGCTTATAACTGTCAGTGGCTGACACAGTGTTAGCGGTTGTGCTAATGCAAACTCTCTCTCTGTACTGACAACATTTCAGGTTTATTTAGCCCCGCCCCCCATCCCCACAAGTTGACAGGATTGGTTCCTTAAGTTTGTGATATATGAAACCCTGGCTGTCTGAATCTGTTTTCTGTTCACTGCAGCTCAAGGTGGAAACCCTCAGTCATGGTGTTGACTGATTATTTCACTCATCATATGTCTTGTATTATATAAAAAAACATCATATGGATGTTAACAAGGTTAAACACTTGGTGTTCATCAGAGGGGGGTCTTTCACACTGTATTGCACCTTCACACTTTGGCAAAGGTCCATACTCCATCCATAATTTAAAGTTGAAATGCATTAACTGCATGGTATATCAATACACTGATGGGTCTGGTTGTTGCACTGTTGCAGTGATAATTCAGCCATCCTGTTCAGATAGACAGGAAAATATTCATTCATATTCGATGAATGAAAACAATTACCTGTAATAATGGGCTCTCAAAACAGTGTCATTACAATAAAATGAGTTGTTTTACATAGTGACTGAAAACATGTTTTGTTCTTCTATGCTTCAATGCCACAGCTGAGAAGGAAAATCAGCAGAGCTACTTTTACATTTGTCGTTTGATCCAGATGCTTTTCGCTGGGGTACTGTTCACAATGACATCAACAAACCTCAATGGAAGAAAACTGACAAAGAGATACTGTACAATCACTTTTGAAGAGCGTTATGTATGAGAATGACAAGTGAACAACTGTGCCCTTACATTTGTGAGGAGAATAACAGGAGGAACGACATGGGATTGATGAGATAACACATCTCTACCATGAAAAGCCATGTGGGAAAAGATGACAACTGATAGAAGTTATTCTTATTCATGACGCACTGCATGACATGTTAGACATGAATGTATGTGTGACTCTATTACAGTCTTTGGATTTTAGGTTTTCTCTTGAAACATTTGTCTAGTAATTTAGTTATTTATTGTTATGTTTCGTTAAATAGTTCTATATTGGAGCCTTTCTTTAAAGAACCTGGTGCACCTCATAAGAAAGGTGGATTTGAAATTTCACTTAATTGAGCTTTGACCATGAGGCAGAGACCACCATTAAAACATGCCAGATCACTAGATTTGTAAAGTTAATGTAGCTAACATGTTAGCAAACAGCCTATTGACGCATCCAGCAGAGATGAGACAACATTATTTATCTGGAGGTGTGTTTCTGTCCACCACATGAAGATCAGTCAAATGTTTAGTCCGTTTGGTCTATGTAGCTCTTTAGCTGCTCATGAGGTAGTCACTAAGTGTGTCTTCTGGGCAGGCAGCATACGGATGGTCTATTTTAGCTTCTTTCTTAGAAATAGTTGCCTTTGGGTTGTTGATATGAGCAGTTCAGATTGAACTGTACACTAAAAATGTGGTTGAACGCTTCATCTGATTCCTTTCATTTAGATTGAGCACCAAAGTCCAAAGTCTAACAGTTCTCCCATGTCACTGTGGGACCAAACAGACAGACAAACACAAAAGCTGCCATGTGCTACACACCACACTCCCACCACCAAGTTAAATCTCCTTCTCTGAGCAACAAGACAACTGCCTCCTTCCTCTCTAAACTTGGATGGAATTTATGCCCAAACAGGCTCAAGATCACAGACTGAGAGGAAACAGACATGAAAAATACCAGTGAGCTTTTAATCATCCAAAACTCCAAAAGGTACAACAGACATTACAGTTAAATCTGAAATTAGGGTTAGGCAGGACAACAGAGCAGGTAAAGGACCCACAATCATGAGCTGCATGTGCCGCAGATGTCCAATAATCCCCATGTGAATATAGCATGTACCATTTGCTAACTTGAGTGCATCTGTGAGTTCACTTGTTGACCATGGTGCAGACCACTCAACAGTCTACACAGTCCCCAAACCTCTCTGACAGGCTAAACCTCTCACCTCTCACTCCATATAGCCCAGATAAACAAAGACGGTTCAGTGTGCTTTGTAATATTTAATAATCTTTTCAATATATACTGTTTTATGTATTTTCTTATGTTCAAAAACTGGCTGCAGCTTGAATCCTGATCTCTTTCAGGGCCTCTGAAGTTTTTGGATAGTTTCACCATCACAAACCATATCAAAATCTGAGGGGGTGTTTGCCAATAAATTCGCTGAGTACATTCATGTTCCCCAGATTAATGGCCCCATGACCTTAGTGCGCAGCTTAGGACAAACTCTATATTTCAGCACCACTGTTGATTACGCTCTAAGAAGAGCAACAGTTTCAATATGTTGTTCATTCAGCTCAGTTCATTCAGTTGTGAGGATAATTAAAGAAGTTTCTGTTCTCTCAGATGGAATTACCTGGATTCATTAAAGCACATCTTTGTTAAATATAAGGCTGTTACCTCTTCACTCAGCACCTCTGTAGTCTAACTGAAAGTCAGTGGGGCTATTTTAGCTCACTGCCTCTATACACTCTCAGCTTTAGTCACACATCAGAAACACACATTAGATTTAGTCATTTATCAGGCAACATGTGCGTCATAAATATGAATAGAAAACATCCTGGTCTGTTTTTAAAGCTCATGATGATTTCAGGAGAGCATGGTTGTCAAACAAGAAAATTAGGTTTTTGCCAGGATTCATATATATTTTATTCACATTTATTTTATTTTATTTATTTTTTCCTTTTTTGTGATATAAGGATAAAAAAGCAGCTGTTCAGCTCTGTAAATCCCAATGTACACGGTGTGCAGTGCTTAGTAAGTCCAGACATGTTTGGACAGACGGGGATATTAGATTAGACACAAAAAATGTGTAACACAACATCAGCCTGAAAGTGGAGGCATTATTCATTTCCATTTACTGAATACCCCATAATACAGATGTAGACACTCAAGCTCTCAATTTTGTCTGACACACACACACACACACACACACACACACACACACACACACATAAATACATAATAGCACTGCTTTGACAAAGGTTGTCCAATCACATACACACACACAGAATCAGGTCTATTATCTTTGGATATTGTAGTAGTGAGAGAATGGGCAGTGCTGCTCCCGAGCCCAATCCGTGTTGCTTTGTTTGTTTTCATGAATTTTAATCAAAACATCTGTAAACAAAAAGCCGACGGCCTGCATCAGGGTTGATGTGTTGAATGTGTGTCTGGTGATCCAGACTCATGGCTGACCTTGAGAACGAACATTTGCTCACAATACTGTTGCTCTACATCACTGTGTGATCCCCTTCTAAGGTGTCACAGTGATGATGATGATGATGATGATGATGATGATGACGGCGTAAATGTGTTTCCATACTCACACTTAGTGTTTTGACTGCATAAGTGCGTTCACATTGGCAACATGCAGTGGACAATAAGTGCACGGATGGTTCATTCTAAACGGTAAGGTGGTAATTCTAGTTTGATTGTAAAGCAGGTCTAGGTTCTAAATTAATACTGTGAAAGTATCAAAGCCTCAGTCCACAGAGAAATGCACACAGCCTGTATTCAGAAACTGAGCCTTAAAACCAGCCGTCAGGACTTCTGGAACTTTGTGATGTCACAACAAAGCTGTCACCAAGCCCCGCCCACCTGGACCCACCATCCAAACCTTGCAAGATTTAGTTCCACTGAGTGTTTTTACCTGAAATCTGCTACATTTTTTATTGGATCACTCAGAAAGAGAGGCTCAGAGCCTCCTCTCTTCTGATTGGCTCACTGACCTGTTGTTACTAGAGCTCCAGAGAGAAGCCTGAGAGAGGAGATGTAAAACTACACTGAGATGGTTTTTGGTTCTTAAAACCACAAATTTATCTTCTTATGGATCAACACTACAAAAGTGTAAAATATGGTTAGTTAGAAAAATATTGACTCACTGAAAACCTCATCCTGAGCTCATATTGTTACCACACAGTGACCACAGTGACAAATTCTTTCTTTTCAAATAAAAGTCAATGAATTACAAATATAAATTAAAGCTGCAAGCAGTGTTGAATGGGCCTTTGGGAGGTCGGTTAGAGCCGCTCTGCCTTGTCACGACCACATAACACCACACTCACAAGTAAGATTTCCTGCATGGACTGTGTGTCAGAGGACAAAGTGTTTTGCATGTAAGATGCTCCAAACACGCATTATCTAGAGGTACATTAAGTGCCAACGAGACCATGAAAAAACTCATCAATCAATCATCAATCAAATGATGATTGTCTCTCAGGGGCAATTTCCTGTATCCAATAGGTTGTGTTATGACTATGACTTTATATAACCATGCAGATGGTTTTAATGTGGGACAGTCATCAAACATCTGAAGTTTGGAGCTGGTTGGTCATTGTATACTAGAGTTCTATAAACTTCCTGTTTAATGGCAAAACATCAAAATCCCCAATGCAGTCATGGATGAAAAAAATTGACCAAAATTTCACACTAAATTCAAAATGGCGGACTTCCAGCTGGGTTTAGGGTATGGGTCCAGGAGGCTTTTTTCTAGATCTCTATGGGATACACATGCCTCCCAGTTTTCATACATCTAGGTGAATCTTACTGTGGGGGCTACTGTGGAAAATGACATTCCGCTGTCATGGTGGAGCATCAAAATTCGCCATGCTGACACAGACACGCCTTTCAATGACCTCCTCGCAACCTAACATTGCAAAGGCCGTAAGATTGTAAGGACCACATTTTGAAGTCGATCTGATTAAATCTGTAGGAGGAGTTTGTTAAAGTATAATGCCTGAAAATGGCACCAAAATTGCACACTTAATTGAAAATGGTGGACTTCCAGTTGGGTTTAGCTTATGGTTCCAAGAGGATTTCCTGTAGATGTCAACAAGTTACACATGCGTCCCAATTTTCGTATATCTAGGTGAAATGTACCACGGGGACTACTTCGTTGAAATTTTCTAGGGGGAACCCTTGAGCTGTTTTGCCCATGAACAACACCCATTTCATTAACCGAGGTAGGCAATGACTGATGTACCAAGTTTTTGTGAGCTTTGGTGAACCCCTAGCCCACCAAAAACGCCAAAAGCCATTTTAAAAGCTATAAAGCTATAAAGCTATAAAGGTGACGTGGCACGCCCGTGCCCAATTCCATTAACAAAAAAACTACTCATGAGGATAAACATGTGTGCTAAGTTTCGTGACTTTTTGAACATTGAAAATCACTGAAATCCAAAAAAAAGCCCACTTCCTTTTTGGTGAAAAAAAAAAATTAAAATATGGGTAAAATCCATTACAATGTGTGCAATCAGCCCACCAAATTTCATAAACATCTGAGCACTGTTTTACCGAAATGGTAAGTTTCAGAGTGTTCGAGTATGTTAAGGCCCTGAAAAATCAATAATTCCAGCAGAATGATAATAATCCTTCCAAAAACAATAGGTGCCAGGGTCCCTGTCACCTATGGGCACACTCGGTGCTCAGGCCCTAATAAAGTGCAAACAAATCAAAATAATTTGTTCGCGTCACAAGTTTCATCAAAACCTTTCAAAGCTCAGTGAAAACATGTTGAGATGACTTTGCTGAAATATATAATTAAATTACTTTACTGTCTGTGTGGTAGGCAAAAATAATAGTTTTCTAGGAGATGTTGAACCCAGCTTCATCACTTCTTTGCCGTCTTCACCGTATCGTGAGCGGTCTATGATTCCCTCACCTCGACAACGTGCGCTGTCAATGGAAAACTGCAAAAATCAACTAAAACATAAAAAGCTGCAAGTGCAAGAATATTAAAGCTGCTTTCCATAACTGTCAAGTGAAGTTCACATCCAGCTCCTCTCTACATCTATCCGACAGGAACGTCGACATAACCACCGGCAGACACGGAGCATTCAGAAATGTCATCTGAACAGAAACCAACAGAGGTGAAGTGTCACTTAAACATGTCTGTGTGAAACTTGACTATTAATGTAGGACAAAAGAAAAGCTCTCCTTTTAACATTTAAACACTGGTAGCATGAACACATTAGAAAAATGAAAGAATTAATTGACCTGAACTGTGATTTTTTTTTTTTAATTGATTCAATCTACCACAATAAAGAGAATGAAATGAAGAATCTACACTTTCCTTTCACAATCTTTGATGATGTGCTGCTCTAAGAAAGGGAATATAAATTGGAAATACTTGTCTTTGTCACTGACAGTCTCAGAGTTGTAGCAGCTCTCCAACTATTATCTAGTGAGAGACAATCTGTGTGTTTGTCCTTCAGTGTCAGAGCAACAACACATTTGTTCTCCTTCTGGCCTTCACTAACACAACAGTTAAGAAATACAAGTTTGATGTATTAAAGCTGAAAGTTAAGTAAACACAGTGCCCCCCCCAACACACACACACACACACACACACACACACACACACACACACAACGTTCAAAGTATCTTTATTGTCCCTTACAGGAAAACATAAATCATATGTATAACTCATCATTTTGAGCTATTCTCTTGCTTTTGTTTGACATTATATGAAAGAAATGCCAAATGAAGTATTTCATATGTTTAGTGTCACTGAGGACATAAATGAAAACTAACTCCAACTGTAGTGCTATTTGTTTAAGTACCAGATCGCACCTATGACACGTGTGCATGGGTGCATGGCGTTGTGGCTCAAGTCAAAGGTTATGTAACCGCTGTTACTATAATGTTAGACTGACTTTACCAACAGAAATATGTCGCAGCATCAGACAAACAACTACCTGAGTATGAAACGATGACATGGATGCAGTAGGTTGTAATTTAGGTTTGGGCGATATCCAAAATTTAATATCTTGATAGAAATCCAGCCCAAACCCCAGTATACAAAGTTTCTGATATAACAATATTGTATTATTTACCACATGCCGAGGTCCCAGGTAAAGTAAGCAAAGCAGGGAGAGTGCAAAAAAAAAGTGCAAAACTAGAGAAAATAAAATAAAAAAATGTTCCAAATATTGCAATATTCATTATAATGGAATTTTCGACCCAAGTCTATTTTAATTAGCGAACACATTGAATGAACAAATGAACAAAAGTAGTTTTGTTCATTTGTTTTTCAATGATTTCACTTTGTCAGTTTGTCCAAATGAAATCAATCTGCTATTGGAAGAATGAAAAACTTTAATCCTAACCAAGGGCGTATTGACGAACTCAAGTAAAGAGTCTTTTGTTTTTTGGGATTTTTTTACACACACACACACACACACACACACACACACACACACACGTACACACACAGCAGCAGCAGGAAGCCACAGCCCTGCCCACATTTTTTACTTGCTGCTCCAGGAAATCTAACCAACAACCTTCTGGAGTGTGAGAAAAAAAATAGACATCTGAGAAAAACAGAGATTAGAAATATGGGGGGGGGGGGGGGGGGGGCTCTTTATTCAGGCAACTCTCCCTTAATGTGAAATAGTGATCATTGCTTTAACTGCTCCTGCCAAAAGCAGATTTTTACCTGTGGCTTCACCTGCTTCATCTACAAATACCTCACTCCATGTTTGATCACTTCCTGATGAAAAACGAATCTTTTACTAATGTTTTCACACTGCATTTATGAAATCACACCAGGCCTGTACATTAGATTAGGACTTCCACTGTGATCAAATATGACTTTGATTAATAAAAAAAGAAATAAAAAAAGAAAGGGGGGGGTTGTGAAATCAACTGAAAATCAACTGTAAATACACACACAAGCAGCTCCTGGCAGAGAGTGAGAGGTGTTTGTATTAGGAGGTGTCAAATGACTTGGCCAGGGGAAGGCGGGGAACACACTGGCTCTCTCCAGATGTGCATGGCGGCTGAGGCACGGAAACCATTGTGGAGACTGTGGAGGAGAATATGTTTCCCCCGCTTGTCAAGGCATTATTGGGACTCTGTGTTACGGGGGTCGGATGTGGGCCGCCAACATTTTCGAGATTTTCAAAGGGGTCGTGAGTTCGAAAAGGTTAGGAACCCCCTGATCCGGAGATTCGGCATCTTAACTATTTCCCAGCAAAAATAGAGAGAGGCCGCGTTGATGTCATATTTACATCATACCAGCAACACCACACAAAACTGACACCTTCTGTTACAGTTGTCTCCGTCTAGTCTGAATCTGAATATGACACAGGCATGAAAAATATGAATATGTTTGCTTTTGTTTTTTTGATTATTTTAGCAGTCACATTTGGAGACAGTGGCACTGAAGTGAAATGTTCAAATACCAGCACTGTTTAAATGCTACTTGTGATGTGTTTTGTGATTATGATCCTGATGAAGGCCACAACACAAGTCAGCCTAACAAAGAAGTTCTTCTGTATAATGAGTTTTTCTTTAGACTTTCTCCTTTCACCTTGGAAGTCGGTGAAGTTGAGCCCGAAACTTTACTGTGCAGAAACCTACACACCAACACGTCTAACCTGTATAATGAAATAGATCATTGTCAAACATACATATATTATTATTTTTGATCATCTTCTTTAATTTCCCTAATATCAACGTACGTAATGATCAGACGATCTTACTGATAATGAATGTGACTCCGTTTCCCAGGTTAGTTGTGTTGGTGTGTAGATGTGTGGGTGTTTGCTGCAGTGCACCAAATACTACAATGCAAAACTATACGCATCTATCAGACTGTAGAGTGCAGTGTGTTGATGTGGCATCAGCTCGCCAAAATACACACACACACACACACACACACACGCGTACGTTAGCCATGGCAGGTACACAGTGAAGGTGCTGTGCGTTCGCTGGCTGAATTGTTTGACATGAAGCAGCAGGAGAATAAGCACTTTTTTTTTTTTGCCTAATTCTCTCATTCTCGTCCCTCTCTTTCTTCTGTAAGGGTAAATCTGTATGTATATTTCAATCTCTCTCTCTCTCTCTCTCTTTGGTTGTAGGTATGCTTCACTGACTACACAACTCCATTGCTTATCTACACAGAGCAGGCAGCACAGTCAGTAGCTGCATGTGTGTGTGTCCGTACGTGCGTGCGTGTATGTGTATGTGTGTGTGTGTGTGTGTGTGTGTGTGTGTGCGACCAGATATAGTGGCAGGAACAGTGGATTTTGGACAGCAGGGTCTGGACGTGGGCTTTTTTCACAAGACAGAATCATCAATTACACACACACACACACACACACACACACACACACACACACACACACACATAAAATGGAGTGTATATTGTAGTGCTTACTCCTCACAGAGGGGGATGTTTCGGGGGGTCAGTTAAGATGTGGCACACTGTGAGAGTTGAGTGGCTTGTCTTAAAAAGCACTGGCGCTAAACAGATATTTATCAGGTACAATTTTCTGCTCGATGCCACAACTTAAAGGGAAAGTCCACAAAAAAAAAAAAACCACGGAGCTTTGGGTAGATTCTCAGGTAAAGAATCACACCAGCGGAGCCTGTGGGGACGTAACTGTGTATAGATCAACAAATGCAGCTGAGACGGCGCTTTGCTACAAAAATCTAAACAGGCTTCTTACATCCTCCTGGCGATCCTAACATGTTGTTTTATGGCTCAACCTCACCAATGCAATGGATCATCACATATCTGAATTCATATAACATATGCATTTTTTCTCATAGTATAACATTTCTTTTGATTTTCACCAACAACGCTAGAATTAAGGGGTTGTACAAAAAGCATGTGACTGCCCTTTACGAATGTCATGTCAGCAGGCTGGATGTACATGGAACATGTCTGTAAGAATCTTTCAGATTTTAAGTCAGTGCGGATGGATTTTTCCTGCAGTACACGCTTATGTGTGCACAGTTGCATGTGAGGTGGTCACTTGGGGTGGCCATTACATGTAGGGTTTGTGTTGTTTTCCCTGCTTCCACTGGTGTGGAAAAAAGACGATTCTTCCGATTAGGCAACTGCTGTTACCAGTTGTTTGTTTTTTTATTTATTTTTTTTTTATTACATTTGGTTCTTTGCTACTTGAGCACCTATTGGACTGGCACACAGCTCCTACTTGATCTACTTGATCCAGGATTCTTCCAGTCCACATGTAGAAGTATCAGTAAATGGGTAAAATTGTATTTACCAAATAAATGTAATGAGAGCAGGAGGTAGTGTTATGTCCATATACTGTAGCACAGTGAACAGTAACTGTACCGGGGTCAGCTGGTATTAGGGCATAATGTGAAATGCAGTGAATGTGGCCGGCATGTCCCACTCAATAGCAGCATTCAAAGGTGAAGTTGGGGGATGTCAATCAGTATTTTTCTTATTACCAACAAATCCTGCAAAAAAAACTGATGCTACTAACAAGAACTCTGTGTATAGCAGCAAATCCTATTTATAATATTACTTCCTGTTTGAGTAATATTTAGCTTAGAACGACAGTGACCTGCAGTCGTCATTTAAAAGATTTGTTCAGTAGGAACAAAGGGGCTTCAGCTGGAGTCACAAAAAATCATCAAGTATTGAAAGACAAACTAACACACGATTAGTTTCCATGGGAAATAATATGGACTGTTGCCAGCCTTACCTTTTAACCTTGGCAACGGTTTTCAACTGGTTGGGGACACCTATTGCCACACTGGCACCTGCAGGTCTGTTTGTGAACCACACAACAACCTTCTTTTTCACTGGCTAAAACCCACGTTATGATTTTGCGGGTGACTCACACCGGACACCCGGGCTAAGACTGTTTTTTGCTTAGGAAAGTTCCAAACTGAGTGAAGTGACTCCTTCATCTGAAAGGTGCGTCTGCGCTTCCTATAGTATCTCCTTTAGCATAGGAAACACCGGACCTTTCTTTGTGAATGGAAAGGAGATCATTTTGTCCCACAATTCCTTGCTGCAGCAACATTTAAAACCCCCCTCTCCTCTCCCAATTAGGGAATGCACTAAAAATGTATTTTCTCTACTTAATAAATGAAAACTCAAAACTCTAATATATAGAGGGATATATATATATATATATATATAGAATATAATCTATTCTGACCTCTTGCTCAGTGCCTTGCTTTAATTATTCTTTTGTTGGCTCAACTGTCTCTACTTGTATATTCCTTTCATATTATTTCAACATTTCAATCATGTTTGCTTTGTTTCTGTGGTTAAGAAAGTAGTGGAGTATTTATCGTGAACTCTCCTTCACATATTTCTTTGACCTCATGACGTTTTCCATCAAAGGTCAGGGTTAGGAGAAGGAAAGGAGAAGTGGCTAGGGAAGGAGATTATTTAGACTCTTCGACAGCAGCCCCTGTCCATGAAACTGTAAAATCTAAGGACTTTTCCTGAGTTGATCACAGGCTCAGTCTCCATTACGTTACCTGATTTTGACAATAATGACTTAAACTATACTTATTTAAAGAAAATCTTTGAGATTTACACTTACACTCTATCTCAATACACACAGATGTAGTCAAAAAATCTATTAACAAACTTAAGGGAATATTCAAGAAATCAAAAATAAAAAAAAATAAAAAAATGGCAGGAGCAACACAAAGCTGCCAACCTCCATAAGAATCCCACAGTTTCAATAAAGTGCAAAAGTTAAAAATCCTACAAAAAAATCTTCTATTACAAATAAGAACATACAGTGACACCATACCAGTCCACTTCAGCAGCCAGCATTAATATTGAGAACCATCCAATCATCCTTCAGATTTTTTATTTAATAAGTTTCTGTTTGGCGATTGGGCGTTTAGAAGGTTCTGACATTTTCTGATTATTAGCTGAACCATACACCCTTTTGTAAATTGATTATGTCGAGACTCTTCACAGTCTTGGATTTATATTTTTATCCTACTAAATGTATGCTACTGAACTGGTTTCCCAGTGATTGCTCTAGTTGCGCACTTGAGTTATCCTACCAGACGACATCAAAACTGACCATCTACCCGTGGAGCTTCCCGCAAGCGAGGCTCTTAAACCCTGACCTGCTCCAGCTGAGAGAAGCACTGGCATGATGGGAGAGCCAGACGGGCTTCAAGTCCCCGTCCAGGCCTCCGGCCACATTAGTTTGATGACCTCAAGCTGTGGAGATACAGGAAACCTTCCAGTTCCATGGCTGCTATTCCGTGCAAAAACGTGAACTCTAACCTTCCTGCGTTTCTCCGTGTGAACGTATCATATTCGCAAGTTGACCAACACTGCTTCCTCTAAAACATGTCATCCATTCATTTACTATTTCTTTTCTGTCCCAGGATGCATTGGGTCGTCAGGCTCTCACAGGGATACATCACAAAGACAAAGAGAAACATGAAGCTCAGGTGGCTGCAGGTTCACCTGAACTGTACCACCACGAGCCTCGGTTCCAAACCGAAAGTCTCTTTCCGCTTTTTTTTTTTTTTTTTGGGGGGGGGGGCCGTTTTTGCCAGAAAATACCCACCTCCCTTTTTGCCACAGAAAACTTTGCAGCCAGCGGAGGGAGCTTGGCAAGTCAAAGAGGTTGCGATAAGCTATTTAAGAAGGCATTTATATTTCATTTCAATCAGAGCAAATCCACTCTAATTAAAAAAAAATTCATTGTAAACTACTCAACCTTTACGGCCGACTTCCCATTCCCAATAATCAGGTAAAGTCATTAATGAGCGACCGCTAGCGCTTAATTTCTCTCCTCACTAAGTCCACTCTCTCTTTTGCATTTTTATTTCCTTCGGTAAGAACAGAGCAATAAAACGATAAGAGAAGCTGCCGGGGCGAAAACCTTTAACACTTGGAGTAATTACTTCTCTTTGTGTCTTTCTTTTTAAATTAATTTTAATTACAGGCGTCAGCATTGCCTGTAAATGTCCACTTTCTGCTAATCTAAAGTAATGTGACTGCTAATGAAGAGGGAATTGAATGTGTGGAGCCAAGTGGCCTTTTGGCTTTGAGAAACTCCCCTGCTGGCTCACTTACACAGCGGTCAAGGATACGTGGTGGACGCGCACACACACACACACACACACACACACGCACACGCACACACGCGCACGCACACACACATACACACATGCACACATGCACACACACACACACACACACACACACACACACGTAAGCTATATTTGAGCACCACTGCTTTGACCTGCCACCACCGTCACCCAACGTCGGATAATCGAATGAAGACGGATGGATGGATGGATGTCGTGAAAAGCAGTAACCTATGCTCAGACGGCATTTTTAAATGGTTTCAAAAATATTTACAGCTTCATATTGCAGCACTTGGACTTTTCTTTTTTTTATTACACATATCATGTCCATATCTATAAAAGAAGAAAACTGCTTGTGTATTATGTGTTGTGAATCACATTCACTTTTAAATAACATGTTTCCTCCTTTTCTCCTCCTGACTCCAGTCTAGCCTTCGTTTATTGTTGACTTCTAGTGGTGATTTAAAGCTCCATATTTGACTCCTGTTTGATTCTCCTGTGTTTTATTTGAAGCGTTGATCCATAAGAAGATATATTTGTGGTTTTAAGAACCAAAAACCATCTCAGTGTAGTTTTACATCTCCTCTCTCAGGCTTCTCTCTCTAGTAACAACAGGTCGTTGAGCCAATCAGAAGAGAGGAGGTTCTGAGCATCTCTTCTGATTGGCTGACAATGCTTGCAAGGTTGGATGGTGGGTCCAGGTGGGTCCAGGTGGGCGGGGCTTGTGGTATGGCTGAGGGCAGTGATTGTATAGTTGTGACATCACAAAGTTCCAGAAGTCCTGACGGCTGGTTTTAAGGCTCAGTTTCTGAATACAGGCTGTGTGCATTTCTCTGTGGACTGAGGCTTTGATACTTTCACAGTATTAATATAGAACCTAGACCTGCTTTATAATCACACTACACATGGAAGTCTCACTTTATACCATATTGGACCTTTAATGATTTGAAGTCTGTTCTATTCTGGTCTGGTCTTATCTTCATAATTGCCTGTTATAATGGTTCACATTCAGTCTTCCGTTCTGTCGCCATAGCAACTTATTTAGAGTTCATACAGGATTGACCCGTTTTAAAACACTTTTCACAACAATTCAGCTTCCTCACATCGGGAAACATTATTCCTAAACTTAGAAGACACGTGTCTTTAAGTGAAACATGAAGATACATGTCTGCATGTTCATCTCTCTGGAAGTTAAAGTGTAAAGTTTGTATCAGGACTCCTGATCCACTCACTGTGCTCCACCTCTGATGTGATGGAGGTCCTGCCTGACCACAACAGGTCATAATGTTTTTTATGTCTGTGTTTCCACATCATGACGTCTGAGTAGAGGAATCAGTCCAGTGTAGATTAACTTTCTTTAAAACCTGCAATGATACCTAATTCGTCCTTCCTTACGGAGCCACTGATCCACTTTAAACTCCTTCGCTGGGAGTTTTAGTCTCCAGTAACTGGTTAAATGTACTTTCACAAGCTTTTACACCAATGAAACTTCATCTAAAGCTTGTGAATGGTACATTATTACTGAAAATCCAAAGGAGCCACATATTGAATGTGAGCTAACAGGTCAAGTTCAGGATCGATTCAATCAATTATTGTGTAAAACTGCAGATTTCTAGAGGAATTCTCAATGATTTAAAACTGCAGTTTTTCTCACAGGTCACTTTTATGCGATGAAAAATGTGGTTTTTAAGTCTATGACCATGATGAAACCTGTTTTCTTTAAGGATGTAACCATTTGTGCAGCATTTGCAGCTGAAATGTGCCATAATAGCAAACGCCTAAGTCAATCATCATAAAAAAAATAAAAAAATAAATAAAAACACACACACACACACACACACCATTTTGTTACATGGTGGACTGTGATTGGCTAGCCACATCACTGCAATGCAACACAGCAGGAAAAAATAGGTCATGGTTTTACTTTCCAAGTCCCAAACTAGCAAGTAATGGTAAAAGTGTTGGTGTGTGCCAAGATGTTGAATTTCAAATGAGTCAGTGGCAGTTTATATAATGAGTAGTGGTTTATAATGCATTTACTACGGTGGCCCCGAGAGCTCAACGCACTGCAACTTAAGAAAATAGATGCAAATAGACAAAACTGTTTGATTGTGTCTTTAGATGCAGTGTGTTGAGCTCTCAGGGTCACCACACATATCAATCACAAACTTCTGCACTTATGGCTCCCTAAACTTTGTGTTTTTTTCAGTCCCAGCAGTGTCATTAAGGAGTGCAAATCTTAATGGTGCAACTCAAGAGTAGTTTGAGCATCACAGATAGCTGCCTGATGCGAATAAGACGTGAGAAAACACAAAAAATAGAGTTAGAAAGATACAAATAATACACAGAGGAAAAGCAGGCAGAGATTTCTCATTGGACAGTTGTGCTTTGTGAACATTATCTCTATCTTTGTTGTGGAGCAGATAAACACATCAGCTGCACTTGAGGTCTAAGAGTGCTAAATGTCCACTGAACCAGAAGTGGTTACAGAGCTCAACTCTTCATGCTTAGTCTGGTGTTGTACTGTATTTTACACTTGTGAGTTGAATTGATTTTCAACATCTGGCTCACTGAGGTTGTATTTAGTATTTGAGTCTTTGATTGTGTTCGCATTCCAGGTATTTTACACTGATTTATTTATGAAATTTATTCTGTTTGACTCATTCCACCAACACAAAATGATTATAAAAACCTAGATAAGCCTGAACAGCGCTTTTATGTGATTTTACCACAAATACAGACGACGAACAAATATATGTTTTACGCAGAAGAAGGAATATCCAAAGCACGTAGCCTATAGCAGCAGCATTTCAACACTCTGTTCAGTATTGTAGTTTGATTTCACAAAAAATTGCACAGCGCACCAAAACAGTTCAAATAAATATCACAGGTTAAATAAAACAACAACAATGCACTGCAACCAGCTGTTCCACACTGTTTCCAACTATGCTCAGATTATTCTGTGACACAACGACACACACACACACACACACACACGCGCATACACAGACATTATACTTGCTGCAGCAACACGCTCATACCTCCTTAATGGTTGATCTTGTTGCAGTCCTCCAATCCGCCATTTTGAGAAATCTCAAGCAGGAGGAAAAATATCGTAAAATGTCCTCCATGCAAGATGAACTCAACAAAACCCAAAACATACTCCACGGTTAGATGAAGAAAAAAAAAAAGAAAAAGATGTTGTACTCCGGTGTGTGGTTTATGTTTAAGAAAGTTTCTCGCAATACTTTTCATCTACAGTTTAGTTCATTTACTTTCCGTTTTTGAAAAATGTGTGTGGTGATTTTATCAGGTTTCCGTGGCGACTTGATGAGCTTTGTGGAAACTGTCCCCTCGGGTAGCAGCGCTGTGGGCCCGTAATAATGTCATCTCTCTCTCTCCCTCTCTCCTCCTCCGTCTTTTCACAGATTTGTGTGTGTGATAGAGGCCTCAGTGAGAGACCAAGCGCTAACCTTTACTGCATTGGCTCACACTTAATCCCCTCACCCTGGGGTGACTGCTAAACACACACACACACACACACACACACACACACACACACACACACACACACACACACAGTGTTTCTTGACTCCCTCCCTCCACATGCATCTCCCCAATGATCTTCACACACACACACACATGCACACGCACAGACAAGGTATAACAGTGTACAACAATGCACACATGGACACACCCTTAATGATTGCTTCATTTTGTAGATTCATCCAATGTTTGTGTGCAGCTTTACATGATCACATCTCTCATTAGGAACCAACAGTGTAAACCACATTCATAGAAAGGAATAGAATGCCTTTATATGTTATATGTTTATATGTTATAGTTATTTATATAACTATCTATGTATGTATGTAAATATGTGTATGTATATATACTGAAGTTAGCACTCATTAGTGCAGTGTGTTATTAGAAAATCGGACACAGCCTCAGAGAATTGGGCTGGTGTTAAGATATGTGTGTTCGGATGTAGATGGTTATTGTAAGTCTCTGCTTCCTGTACAGATTTCCATCTGTAATGAAAATCAAATCTGATAAGAAATGACTCTTTCTATTCCCTCCTTCTTTTCACACATTCATGTTTCATGTCTGATCTGTTGCACACTCTCAAAAAACTCGTTGTCTACTTTTTTCTCTAGTCTCTTTTTCTCTGATCTAGTATTTATTATATTATGTGTAGCTGCAATTGCACTTTTTTACTTCCTTATTTCTTATTTGCCAGTCTTGTTTTGTGTTGTGTGTCTCTGTCAGACATTTTCTTCAACTTCATATTAAACTCAAACTTGAACCTTAATAAAGTTTAACTCAATTTTAACTTAAACTTGAACTTAAAAACTCTTGAATTAAGTCACAAGTATAAACAGCAGAATGCAGGACGTCCCTCATGTTGAGGTAATGATTAGTGGAATGATATATACATAACTGTGGTACATCGTTTTTCGTCACATATTAATAATACAGATGCCTGTACCTGCACACACACACACACACACACACACACACACACACACACACACACACACAAGCTCATACCCATCCTTACACATACATAAAGTGAACTCAGTGGATGACTCACACACACACTCATACACATCTCAGAGGGTAGTAGTCATGACATTGTCTCTTACAAAACAACAATGCTACCCACTGCTGGAAGCTTGGACATGAATACACACACACTGGCTCTCTCTCTCACACAAACACACACACACACACACACACACTCCTTGATACTGTCAATAGGAGGGCGGGTACAGCGGGTAGGGAGCCGGACCCCTCTGTGGAGATTTGGATTATGGGATAGCAGCATGATGGAAGTGGAAAAAAAAATGAAGAGGGAGGTGTGAATGATGGAGGGCAGGAAGAACAGAGATGAAGGAATCAAGGAATAAAAAAGGGAGGAAGGAAAGAAGGAAGTAACAAAGGGAGAATGGAAAGACAAAAGGAAGGAAGGGACAAGTAGGATGGAGTTTAAAATATTTTGGAGGAAGAGGGAAGGACAGAAAGAAGAAAATAAGGAAACATGGAATGAGCAAGGAAGAGAATGGAAGGAAATCAAAGAAAGGAATTATGGATGGAAGGAAGGGAAGTGTAAAAAAAGGAGAGAGGAAGAAAATAAATACAGAGAAGGAAATGGAAGGGTAGAGTAAAAAATGGAGGAAGGATGGAAAGAGTAGGTGGAATGAACAGAGAAAAAGGGATGGATAAAATCAAATTGACTTACTTTTGCTGTTTTCCACTCCTTCACTTCAGAGGTGACTGATTGAAAGATGGAGGCAGCAGCAGGGAGGAGAGCTGAGGAGAGAGAGCAGGAGTCAGGTGAGGTCACTCGTCTCTCAATAAAAGAATTTTGTGGAATTTTTTTAATGTTGAATGTTGAATGTTGAATACAGGGAAAAAAAAACCCAAGCAGACATTTCATTGTATGATATTTATTTTCAGTGTAACACGATATGTGATACGGCAACACAAAGGTGAGCGTTGGACGTCCTGAGGAAGCTGAGTTTTCATGTCAGAGGATGATGATTCAGGCAACATAGAATGCAGCTTTATGAAGAGCTCTAACTCATTCTGTGTGTGTTGCCGTCAGTGACACATGTTGAAGTGCTGTTTCACTTCACACACAAAGATACACACACACACACAGGCTTATAAATAAAGAGTGACGCTCTCATAACACACACACACACTCGCTTACAGTGCATATATGTGCCTCTAAAACTATATATGAGCGCATATTATGACGCTGCATGTGTGTATGTTTTTTGTTGAACAGGAACGCAGAGATCGTCCCGGCAACAGCAGCTCTCTAGCACCATCTACTGACCCGGACACCGAGGGAACGCTGAGCCCTCAAGTTACTGCCACTTACAGAAGGTGAGCTGGAATTTAAATGAGTTCATATGAAGTGAAGATGTGGGAAAAGAGAAAATAAAGACATAAATGTTTCCTGGGAGCGAGAACAGGCAGTGCACTGTACATGAACAGTGAGTGCAGCAAGGAAAAACAGATGAAAGAGACAGATGAGAAGAGAAACGAAGGAAGAGAGGAGACAAAGAGATGTGTAGATATGTCTGGGAATAAGACTGTAAAATAATTGATAACAGGAAGATCGTTGTGACAACAAAATAAAAAGACAAAGGATGTAAAAATGTGTCAAATTCACAAAATTACATTTCCATTATTCAGTTAAAGATTTGTATAAAGTGTATTCACTGAGATGTGCATTTTTATTTACAGACATATACAAGTGTTTGCACATTCCAACTGTCTCACTAATTTCACCTCTAAGTGGCTGCTTATGAATCATGATCATGTCATTCAATATGAAGTTTATTTTAAACAGATACATTTGTTTTTTAGATGCAAGATTAAAGAGAAAATGTCATCAAATTATATTGATTACAACAAACTCATTGCATTTAATGTTTGAGGTTGTTTATCTGTACATGTGTTATTAATGTCCAAATATTGTTGGTTTAGAACCAGGTTAAAGTAAAAATGAAGAAATAAAGTCAAAAACTCAACTGAATTGTTTTCCACTTGTTTTTCTTTTTTCTATGAAAGTCATCTGTTTTATTAAATATACAAATGTACTGATGTCTACAAATGAGAAGATGCTGCTGCTTGAAAATTTAATTTCCCCAAATTTTACTAAAATCAGTCAATAATTTGGTTTAATATAAAATAAAGCTAAATTAATAAAGTTAAAATTAAATCAATTGAATAATGGATGAAACAATGAATAAGGTACACCCAGAGTGTGTGTGTGTGTGTGTGTGTGTGTGTGTGTGTGTGTGTGTATTAAGGTGAATCAGTGCAGCTTTGTGGTATTTAAAGGGTTATGATAATCAGCTGGGAGTTTATTTTTGGTTTTTGATAATTTGGTTTATTTAATTTTTTTCATATTCCAATGCTATCAACAGATTATTAGTGTGAAATATAAATGTTGTAATGATGTGATTGTTTCTATCATCACTTGGGTTTTCAGGGTCATGTGAGGATAGAGTGTGTCCCAACATGCACTGTGGCAAAACGCAGAAAAAGAGAAAAAAAGCAAAAGCAGACGTCCAGTTTGTCTTGTAGCTAACACACACACACACACACGCACACACACACACACACACACACACACACAAACACACACACACACACACACACACACACACACACACACACACACACACATTCACACCTACAGTGCGAGCACTTCACATTTTCCAGTTGACTGTGAGCTGGAGGAAACATGCACTCTCTCCTCTCAGTGTACGAGCCATTGATGGAAATAAAACCCCGAGCATGTGAGTGTGATTCAGCCGACCTGAATACCAGTCATGCTCATAATGCTTCTTTACACTTACACTTAACAACTCATTACACTCAGTATTCACTCGCTGTAGAGGAGGATCCCTCTTCTGTCACTCTTCCTCGGGTTTCTCCCTTTATTAATGGAGGTCTTTTTTCTTATCTGAATCCAGGGTGTAATGATGGAGGGAGTTGTGTGTTGTACAGATTGTAAAGCCCACAGTCACAAATTTAAATTCTGGGCTGTATACATGAAATTAAAAAAAAAACTTAAACTCACTGTAATTATTATTATTGCTGCAAGCAGCAAAAGCAAGTGTCAGTTTTGGATTTAATATTGCCATATTTAATTAAAATATTGGCAATATACACTTACACACGCCTCTTCTTATTACTTCACAAGATAAAAGCACTTCATATCACCACTTCCAACAGTAGTAATAAAAAATAGATTTTAAATAATTTATTTTAAATTGTTTTATTTTGATGAGGTTCTGTGTGTGTGTGTGTGTGTGTGTGTGTGTGTGTGTGTGTGTGTGTGTGTGTGTGTGTGTGTGTGTGTGTGTTAGGCTAGATGGTTGATTTGCTTTGTTTAGATGTTTGCTATCTTTGGATGCACTGTAACACTGAATGGAAACAATAATATGTCCTGATCTAAAGACCCTGTCACTGAAATTGCTGCATATTAGAGTACAAAGTTTTAGTTAGTTTCACATTAGTTTTCACTTTAGTGGAAAATTGTGGCAGCAGGCTGTCGTAGTGTGAAACAGATGTCCCGATTTTCCAGGGAAGATCCCTGTTTTTGGTGGCTTGTCCCTGGCACTGGAAATGTCCCCGTTTTTAACTGTTTGTATTAAAAACAGCAACCAGGTGGGTTTTTAAAAGGCTCCGCCCCCTCAGTTGTATTTTTTTGGTCCCATTGTTTAAGCTTAATGTACAAAAAATAGCAAATACAACAAAAGTATTGGCTGAAATACACTGGTTGTGAGTCAGGACCACAATGAGAAGTGATTTCTTTGTTTGGCCTATTTCGGGGACGGTTTACCAGTTGACCGTAGTTTACTACAGTGCAGCTGTTACCGTGGTCAGAATACATGAAACCAAGACTGTCCCCCTTTTTATTTCATAGATAAAAACATTGGATATTTTAATGATACATTGACGGCCGAACTGAAAATGTCTTCGGTTTTCATTTCAGAAATCTGGTCACTTAAGGTTGTAGTGGATGATCTCAGCGGCCTACATTTTACTGAAAATTGTGAATCTGTCATGTCCTCTAATTTTATTCTATACATGCATCTAATCATGTTAGATCATCTAAATTCAACTGTGCGTGTGTTTAATCTATAAATTCCATTCTGAGCAGGAAAATGTTACATGAGGATGAATTCACACATGTGTAGTTGTGTACTGGGCAGTAAGTATAAAATCATTGCCAGAAAAGTCAGAATTTTCCTCATCAGTTTTCCTGGTTCCAGACTGAATTTTGAAAGATGCAACCAGTTGGCTGTACGTGTGGAAGCTGATGGTTTTTGTTGGCTGTCATTTGTTATGTGGATCTCCTGCAGCAGAATCAGGCGGCTCATCAATCCTCTCACAGACCTGTCCAAGTCAAGATGACTGCAGGTATGTTCAGACAACACTGACACTCACATGAAGTTTCAACATGATACAACTAGGAATTAGTTATAATTTCAGATGCATTGTAATATACGTAACACTGTACACAAATACACTGTATGTGGAATAGGCACTTCCTCATTAGCATTTCATTTAGCCAAGTCTGTCAGTGGTGATGAAATATGTAGCCAGTTAATAAAAAGAAAATTAAATGACTTAAATACCAATTTTGATAATTGATGAAGTCATTTACAAAGTCATTAAAATCACACATTCATTTGTTGGTGGTGGCAACTTCCAAAAATCTGCACATGGTGCACATTCCTGCTTCATCTGTTTTGAATTGTATTTTTTCATCTTACACCCGTCAGGGTGGGGGCAGGGCTTTAGTGACCTAACCCTAGAATCACATTTAACTGGAGTCTCACTGATAAAGACCTGAAACTTTATGACAGATGTTGATGTATTTGTAACAGCCATGTTAATATTTAATAATATCGAACATCGTGATATTTCCTGCCATATACAATAGTTTTCATAATTTTTCCAGTTATGCTGCTCAACCCTCAGTTCACTGCTATGCTTACATCGTAACCTGCTATGTGACACAAAAAACTTGTAACTGCTGTTTATTAAACAGAGACAAAATAAAACAATATAATTATATTTTAAAACTAAACTGTGATAATATCTTTATATTATAATTATAATTACAATTTATTTGATCATTTATTTGCAATAAATATAATATTTTGATACTCTTAATCTAATCATAGTTGTCATGCTCAAATATTAAAGAAAGACAAAATTAAACTCTTGACATTAAACATAAATATTGGCACCAACTGTGATTAAAGGTCAGATACTTTTGTCTTGCGACAGGCTCGGCTTTCACACCCGAATCACAACAATCCATCAGCAAAAGGAATTATATATATAAGTAGATAAACAGCTTTCTGACACTCAGCATGCTTCATCAGCATTTCATTGAAAATATGTCATTAATTTGGTGGTGAGTTTATTAAATGGACTGCACTTATATAGAGCTTTTCTAGTCTTATCAAGCACCCAAAGCGTTTTACACTACAAGCCTCATTCACCCATTCACACACACTCATTCATACAGTACACACACACACACACACACACACACACACACACACACACACACACTCACACACTGATGATACCGACCTTCCAATTAGTGGATGACCCGCTCCACCTCCTGAGCCACAGTTTATTATGTTTTTTGTTTTAGAGGCTTTTTTTACCCTTAGACTCAAACAGGCAGGAAGCTGAATTCTTGCAAGTATAAAATAAAATGTGATATATTGTATATCGCGATATTTGACCTGGACTATATTGAGGTATCAAATTTTGCAATTGCAATTTTACTTTAGCTTGCTGAACAAAATAATCAATTTGAATAAAATCTTGATGCACTGTTATTGGCTGTTACTCTATACACAAAGAAATTACATGAACAAAATAACGAGTGGATTAGTTCTAATCATGTAAGGAACTGGCAGTTGCACTGCTGCTGTTTTTAACTGCTCCGACACCTTCTTAATAGATGAAATATCAGAGGAAACACACCCCCCACCCCACACACACACACACACACACACACACACACACACACACACACACACACACACACACACACCACACCCATCCTCCTCCTGCTACTGTAATTCCACTCTTCCAAACTCCTCTCTTCCCACTAAGGGCCTCCTGTTGGCAGGTGACAGCTCAGTGGATGGGCCCCTTAGCTAGCTCCCGGATGTCCTAACGGGGGGGTGCGGGAGGTGAGGGTGGTGGGAGGGGGACGGAGCTCGTACAGAGACAAGGGGCAGAGTCAAGGGAACTTACCCCAACTCCCCTCACCCCAACCCAGGTTTAATGGTGTGGATCGAGCCCCTTCACTCCCACTGCTCTACAAGCATCAAAACTATGGACAGAGAGGCAGGAGTACAGCCCTGTTCTCAGTTCCACTCTGCTACACAGGTGCAGGCGTGCCGGGTGTGAAAACACAAAGTTTTCACACACACACACGCACACACACACACACACAGGACTGCCACCTCTTGTCAAGCACATTGTGGAAGCACTGCTTGAGTTTTAGTTCCTCCGAGGAAAACACTTTGTGTTTGCAGAGGTTGTGTGTACAGTGTGTTTTGTGTGCATGTGTGTGCATGTGTGTGCATGTGTGTGCATGTGTGTGCGTGTGTGTGAGTCCCTCAGAACAGGACAAGGTTACAATGACAGACGTTTAATCCCTGTGGTTGTCTGGGTTTGAGCTTAAACAAGGAAGCAAGTCGAAGCGTATAGTTGACCTCCTCTTACAAGTCTTTACCCGACTGGAACCGCCGTCAAATAAAAAAACCTCTGTCCAAGAAATACCACAGAGGAAGAAAGCATGGGGCCCTCCCCGCTGAGAGAAGTGTCTGAGAGGGAGCAGAGGGCTTAAAGTAGCGTTAGGCTGAAGCTTTGGGATGATATTGGCCTTTGATAAAAAAATCTGTTTGGATCCAGCCGGTGTGGACTGTCTCTGATATGATGGAGGTTCCTGACTGACCTGAGCACAGATAGTCATTTCATTCTTATTATTTTTATATCTGATGTCAGAGAGAGAGCGAGAAAATAAAAAAGAAATCATTCCCGTGTGGATGTGAGGGAGGTTTTTACTCCACATTCTGCCTCATGCTGTTGCTACGTCCCTTTTTCCAACCCACTATCCCTGGAATTACATGTTGGACAATTCTGCAGCACCCGAATTAAAGTCCAGTGACAATGCTCCACACCAGAGCAGGAAGTAGTGTGGCCTTTACCTAGAGAGAGACAGAAAGTAAGGGTGTGAAAGTGGGACTGATGGATGGGCATGTAGACCAGTAGAGCCAGTTTTGCCAGTAACCTTAACCAAGTTGCCAATCCCTAACCACACCTTAACTGTGATTTATTTGCAATAAAAATCATGTGCACAAATTATATAAAGACACAATTCAAATCTTTACATCAAAGGCCTCATGAAATGAAAAATACATTTTCCCACTGTTCATTGTTCATTTATCTCTTGTTATATGTCAAATATATGTCAAAAATAATTATTTGAGTATTTTCTCTTCCTGTAAAACGGTTCCAAACATTTGATGACACCAGGTCATTTAAATATATAAATATAAATCCTGCCAGTCACGACCGCAGCCAGACCAAAAACACATATGACACCCAAATCAAAACAATCCATCTAACACAGCCTTAAAAAATGTCATTAATTTGGTGGTGAGTTTATTAAATGGACTGCACTTATATAGAGTTTTTCTAGTCTTATCAACCAATCAAAGCGCTTTACACTACAAGCCACAGTCACTTATTCACACATACTCATTCATACAGTGCTTTTTTCTACATGTATAGTGCTTTTTCCACCATACACACACACTCTTTTCTGCCTTTAGACTCAAACAGGCAGGAAGCAGAATTCTTGCATGTGTCTAAAGATGATATGTAAAACGTTAAGACATCACCATTAAACAGTCAATATCAGTCCAACCTGACCTGCTGAGCTGATGCTGGTAGTGCCAACAATTCTAAAAAGAATTTTACAGTGCAATACATTAACAGCCAAATTCAGCAGTTAGAGGGTCCCAGAGCAAAATTACCTGCAGGGCCCCTGAAGGTCCTTTGCAATGTTTTTCTATGCTATAATCTGGTGTGGTAATATTATTGAACACAATAATTTGTGAATAGGCATCACACTGTGTAAACACGAAAACTGAAATAATGTAGGTCTTAAAAACTAGATTTTGACAAGGGTAATGAAGAAGGACCCATCTTATATTGTCAGTTGAGATTATACTGTAGTGGTGCATATCACCAAACTAATTTTCAACTTTCATGAGTCAGCTGACAAGCAGGAAGCTTGGAGCTCTCAGGGCACCTGGAGTTGTTAAATATGATCTAGCAAAGGTTAATTGCAAACAGTAATCACAAATGTTATCTATATTGTTTGAAATTGAGATAAAGACAATATATGTAAAGGATTTGTATGTATTTTTTTTTTAAATTTCTGAAGTGCTTTTAAAACCCTGACAGTGTCCCGGGTCAATTTGACCCGAACACTACCAGAGGGTCCAAAAATTGAACATAATACAAGGGTTAATATGCTTTGTGAATACGGGCCCAGGTTATTATTTGGTGATGCAGTGTTGTGCAGAATTTTCAAAAATATGTTTGTGAGTCCTAGTTGAGCAGCACACCCCTCCCAAACCCGGCACCAACATCACCCGGTCCAAACTGCAAACATGTAAATAGTAAAAAGTAATATAGTAAAATAATGTAGTAAAATAAATACAAATGTAATAATTTTTCAATTTGATTGAATTAGTTTTTTCAGTTTCATACAAACAGCGCCTGCTTTTCAAAATCTCTAGCTCACACACCCACACACAAACACACACACACCCTTATTAAACTAATCCTACAACCAGCCTAATAAGCTCCCTAAAGTTTCTGCACCTCTCTGTACATTTGAGCTGCCGCCTGGAAGTCAGACAGACGTACACACAGCTTCATGTTCTGTCTGCAGTTAATGAGCAATCCAGTTAAGTCACAGTCTCATGTTGTACTGTGTTGTGTACTCGTATCGTCTCATGTTCCTGCTGTCTGTTGGTTGTTGTTTGTCTTTGCATTTAAAAAATGTTTAACGAGAAATGAGGGAAGAAATGCAAATGTGGGGTATTTCGGTTCAAATGCAAAAAATAAAGAAAGAAAATAAAGAAAAGAAAAAATTCACAGAAAGCTACCCCTCCTGAGTGGAGGCAAAGCAGGAGCGCAGACTGAAGCTGGACCTTGGTCCTGCTGTGGTTGTGATAATACTGCCACCTGGAGGCACACACACAGGACAGTCACACTTCCATCCCACCAACCAGAAGCTGCGTAATCCAAGGTAAAAAGAGGGAAATTAAATTCATGGTAAAATTTAAAAACTGCAATTTCAGCCGACACAACATTTAGTACATAAGAAGCTGGTGATCACACTGACCTACTGTTATTTAATTGGTCTCTTTATGTGATGTTGTTATATTAATTAGATAATAATATGTTGTCAGTCATCATTCATTAAGAAAAACAAGGCAGGTGAGTAGCTCCCTTCATAAACAGCTCATACGCTCTTCAAGGCCCTTCAGCTTCAGATTCAGTGAACACACACTCCAGCTCAAGCAACTAATAAACACATATGCAATTATCTTAATTCATGTTCAATGCACAGCATACTTCATTCACTCTTGATGAAAGATGGCAGTAACGCAGACCTCCCACTCCCCCCTCCCGCCTCCTGCCTGTGTCTGTGATCACTTGTGATCGACTCTCACTCGCCTCCATGCATTCTGTTTGCAAAGACTAAATGTGTTGTTTAATTGAGCAATGAGCAGAGCACTTCCCTAGTCTGCTGTAAATGAAAAGAAGAAAAAGGGGAAATTGAGACTGGGTCTATTCCTTGGCATGTTCCAGGCAAAACAAGATGTTTTTTTATTTATTTTTTATTTCGGGGCAGCAGTTTATATTACAAAACATACATTAAGAAAAGGCACTTTATGCCGTCCACAGTTTTTCTAAATTAAAGAAGTTTGTGCAGTTTGGGAGAGGGAGAGTAAGAACAATGAAAAGCATGTCTGAGGAGGATCTGGAAGAAAATAAAATAAAACTAAATAAAATAAAATAAACACTAAGGTTGGAGTAAAATAACATACAGGGTCAATCATTCAATATTTGCGCAAAATCTGCCTTTTTCTGTGACATAAATGTCATTTGTTATATCTATCCACTCCTGTATCATTGGGGGTTCAAGAAGTAAACAGAAATCAAGGTACCGACATATATTCATCTGACCGTCTTACCTGAAAATCAATAATTGCTAAAAATAGTGTGGGAAATGGCAAAGGGCAGATCAGTATCAAAAGTGCTTTTTAGTGCTTTGTGACAGTCAGCCCAGAATCACCGGCTCTAATCACTGGACAGTCCCAAAATATATGCCAGTATTGTGCCTCCTCAAATCCACACCGTCTCTTGTAAAATGTCTGTTTTGGTGTAATAAAGAAACAAATGATACCAAATTAAGATATTTAACGCACTAGGGATATATCTCTGTGAGCTTCCTGAAATTTCCAGACAGCATGTTTAGTGTGTTGGCTGCTCCATCAACGAGAGTCCACTTTAACATGACGCACAGGACACAGGACACATTCATGTAGACACTGCTGAAAGACTGTGGCTATACACGTCCCAGACTTCAGAATGTGGTCTGAGCCATTTTTCAATGTGTCCTCAATGGGTCTTGGATGTGTTCACACCTGAACTTTGAGCTCTCCATGTGTGATCAGATCACTTGAGACGCGTGTTATTGCCAGGTGTGAACAGGGCAAGAGACCGCAGAGACTACATGTCCCATTAGGTCACATGACAGAGACATAATGGAGTCATTGGATAAGAATGATTTGCTCATGATAATCATGATTCCTCTCTCTCTCTCTCCCTCTCTCTCTGTCTGAGCTCTGTGTAATGACTCTGGTTAATTTCTCAGGGGAGAAACAGTAATAAGTGATCAGTGACAACAGCATTTCTATGGAGACGTTCACATTATGTGTGCTTGGCCGCCTGGCTCAGCAGGTCTGTCTATCTGTGTGTCATTTCCTCACTGTTTAAACCGCCCTGCGCAGTCTGTGTGTGATGTTTATCTGTATGCACTGTAGGGTCAAACTGATAAACTGAGGTGGTAAAAAAAACACTCCCAACAAAAATAATGCACTGCATGTTAAAATGACAGTTTCTCAGCTTGGTTATCAGTGTAGGAGTCAGAGCCTGAGTCAGAGATTAGAAGCAGTACAACCAGGTGTTGGGGTTAGGGGTCTGACACAAAGCTGCTGTCTGCTTCTGTATTTGGATTGTAGCAGATGTGAGCATGGCTTATATCAGAGGTTATTAGAAATTGTTTAGCTTGCTTTATTTACATATTGCATTTCGTTTTTTAAACTAACATTTATATATATATACTACATATCTTAACCATTTTGCATATTAATTAAAATAATTCAACACTATTTGTATTGGACCTGTACATTCAAAAATAAAATAATAAAATTATTCCTGTATAAGTATCATCGGTCCAGCTGGAAATCATATTTGTCTATAAACTGGAGGTTGTATATGTAATAAGAATATGTGAAGTCAGCCTGAAGAGTTTATGATGAGAGATCAGAAAGCTGTTGAGAAAACCAATTAAATGTTGATAAAAGAAAAAATTTAGTTTGAATTTATTCAGAAAATCTTACACACGCACATATATATGTATGTCTCTTCGACTAACACCACCTCCAGCTGCGACAACACCTCACTCAACTTCGCTCTGCTCAACATCCGCTCACTGACAAGCAAGGGACATCTCATCCAGGACATCATCACACACCGTAAGCTGGACTTTCTTTGTTTAACTGAGACATGGCAACAGCCCAACGACTTCTCCCAGCTGATTGAATCCACTCCTAGTGGATGTGTTTACGTCTGTCAACCCCGTGGCTCCGGTCGGGGAGGAGGTCTCGCGATAATTTACCGCGACAAGTGGAAAGTCTCGCCGGTGTCTGTGCCCGTCTCCAGCTCGTTTGAATCCACTGTCTGCGAGCTGTCTGGTCCCACTCCAACCATCATTGCTACTGTCTACCGCCCCCCCCCAAACCAGATAGTGACTTTTTAAATGACTTTGCTGCTTTCCTCTCCCATTTATCCTCTCTCTCACCAAATATAATACTGCTGGGTGATTTCAATATCCACATGGACATAATCAATCTACCTCTCACCAAAGACTTCACATCCTGTTTAGAGAGTTTTGGATGTCAGCAGCATACCACTATTCCCACACACTCCAAAGGACACATTCTGGATTTAATCTGCTGCCCTGGTGTCACCCCCCTTGAACTTACAGCTGATGAACTCCCCATAACTGACCACTTTCTCCTCTCATTTACAGTGAAACTCACTCTTTCCATTTCTAAAACACCACGCCTCATTTCATTCCGGAATATAAAGAACATCAACCCTGCCACTCTCACATCAAGTATCCACTCCTTCTGCCTCCCTGACATCCACAACCTGTCCACCCCTGATGATCTGGTTTCTCATTACAATACTGGACTTCATAATATTCTTAATTCTCTTGCTCCATTAAAAAACAGATCTGTTTCTTTTTCCGTCTCCGCCCCTTGGTTCACCCCTGATCTTCGTCTCATGAAAGCCAAAGGTCGGCAACTTGAACGACTCCATAGAAAAACTGGTCTCACTATCCACAAAGAAATGTATAATAACCATATTTTACATTATAAGGACTCCATTGCCACCACCAAAACCCACTACTACTCCAGTATCATCGATGCAAATAAAGGAAACTCCAAGCAACTGTTCTCCCTGCTCAACAATATCACCCAACCCAAGGACTCTCTCCCCCCTCACTTATACACAACCTCCTTCTGCAACTCCATTATGTCTTTTTTCACTGCAAAAATCAAGAATATCCACCAGCACCTAGGTCCAAATCCTCACCTCAGCATCTCAGCCAACTTTCACCCATCCACACACTCATTCTCATCCTTCCTGCTCCCCACTCTCTCAGAAATCAAAGAACTCATTCAGAAATCCAAGCCATCCACTTGTCAACTGGACCCCCTCCCCACACAACTTGTTAAAGCCTGCCTTCCCTCTCTGGTCCCCCTCATTTCTGGCATCATCCACTCCTCTCTCACCACTGGAACTGTCCCTACATCTTTCAAAACTGCTGCCATTACTCCAATTCTGAAAAAACCTGGCGCCGACCCCTCCAACTTCCACAACTTCCGTCCTATCTCCAATCTACCCTTCATCTCCAAAATCCTCGAAAAAACTGTTGCTTCCCAACTCCATTCTCAACTATCCCACAATAACCTGTATGAACAGTTCCAGTCCGGTTTCCGTCCACTCCACAGCACTGAAACAGCACTCATCAAAATCACCAACGACCTCCTGATGGCAGCCGATTCTGGACTCCTCACCATCCTCATCCTCCTCGACCTGAGCGCAGCCTTTGATACCATCTGTCACACCACTCTCCTCAACAGGCTGTCTTCCATTGGCATCACCCACACTCCATTAGACTGGTTCACATCTTACCTCTCTGGCCGCACTCAGTTCATTCAACTCAAGTCCTTTAAATCCATCCACTCTTCCGTCACTTCCGGTGTGCCCCAGGGCTCTGTCCGGGGGCCCCTCCTCTTCATCATCTACCTCCTTCCCCTCGGCAATATCTTCCGCAAATTTAACATTGACTTCTACTACACTGATGACACCCAGCTCTACCTCTCCACTAAACCTTCATCCACTCTCCCGCCCACCTCCCTAACTGATTGCATCACTGAAATAAAAACCTGGTTCACTCTAAACTTCCTTAAATTAAACAGTGACAAAACTGAGGTTCTCATCATTGGCACCAAATCTACTTTATCCAAAACCAACAGTTTTTCTCTCACTATTGATAATTCCTCCATTTCACCCTCCCCCCAGGTTAAGAGTCTGGGTGTCATCCTTGACAGCACACTATCCTTTCAATCCCACATCAGTAACATTACCCGGTCTGCCTACTTCCACCTACGAAACATTAATCGCCTCCGCCCCTCCCTTACCCCCCACACTGCCGCCATCCTTGTCCACAGCCTCGTCACTTCCCGTCTGGATTACTGTAACTCTCTCCTCTTCGGCCTCCCTCATAAATCCCTCCATAAACTTCAATTGGTCCAGAACTCAGCTGCCCGTATCATTACCCGTACCCCCTCCATCCACCACATCACTCCTGTCCTCCAACAGCTCCACTGGCTACCGGTTCAGTTCCATATTCATTTCAAAGTCCTTCTATTAACATTTAAGGCCATCCACAACCTCGCCCCCCCATATCTGTCTGACCTCCTCCATGTTCCCACTCCCTCCCGATCCCTCAGGTCATCTTCCTCCACACACCTGTCTGTCCCCTCCGCCCGTCTCACCACCATGGGGAGTAGAGCATTCAGCTGCTCTGCTCACCGTCTCTGGAACCTACTACCACCCCAACTCAGAAATATCGATTCATTCCCCCATTTCAAATCACAACTCTCTACTCTACTCTACTTTTGTATTGTTTTTATTTTTATATTTCATTTCTATTGTTGCTTCTTCTTAATGTGTTTTTAATCTCAATTTGTGTAATTCTGTACGGTGTCCTCTAGTGCCAAGAAAGGCGCCCTTAAATAAAATGTATTATTATTATTATTATTATTATATGTATGTGTGTGTGTGTGTGTGTGTGTGTGTGTGTGTGTGTGTGTATCTTTCATTTTTTATGTTTTTGTTCTTTTTTATTAATATATTTGTTTAATGATTTAAATCATATTTGAATGAATAGACTGTATATGATGATGAAACTATAGACAGACCAAATACAAAGTGGAGGTGTGGAGGGAAAGAGAAATAGAAGTATTGTCAAAATATGATATAATAGTTTTATGGAATGAAAAAAGTATCTGGTATGATTTAATGGCTTCATAATGACCTTTACTTATTTCAGTATTTTTTTTTTTTTACAAAATCATAGTATATATTATAATAATAAACCATAGGAATATTATTCACAAAAATAATTTCTATTGATTGTCAAATATTTGAAGCTGTGAAAATCAAAGCATCCACTTCCTACAAGTTGATGACCCTTTGTACAAACTGTGTCACTACATCCTCTGATCATCACCATGACAACACTGTGCTGCAGGAAGTAGGACTGTATACTGCTGTCAGAGTGGGAGAGGGCGACAGACTGGTTGGTCAGGGCTTCATCAAACAGCAACATAATGAGCCACAAAATTAGAAAACCAGAACCAGGCTTCACATGAGGAAGAGCAGCACAGTCTCCTGCCCTAACCCTTACATTTAATTTAGTTCAACAAGTTTGCTCTTCGCTTTAAAATCAGAAACTGAGACAGTGAAATATGTAAATTTGTATGTAAACAGCTGAAAGAAATCAAAGTGTCCTAATATTTCTGATCAGTAGTGTATGTGGTTGCAGAGTAATTAAACAGAGCATATTTAGGTTTGGTTCTAAAGTGAGACACACTAAATTTACTGAACTGAAAACAATCAACAGCACCACAATATTACACCATCATGAACCATATTGTAGTTAATGTGAGAATGAGAGAAGTCAGTGTTCATTTCTTTCAACCATGATGAGATTTTTCTCACTTTAGCCAAGTAGTCAGTATTCAGCTGCCTGAATCAATCCAAACCTTAAACCTGCAGGTAGCAGCGCCACTTCTTCAGTGTATAGTGGTCTCTACAGTGACTCAGTATCAGAAGTGATAGAAAAAGAAGAAAGGGTTGCTTTCCACCTCTAGAGACATGCTGAACTTGCAACATTCTTCTGGAGTCTGCAACTTTCTAAAGACATCCTCTGATTGATGGTTTAATGTTGATCTACAATCATTTCTGATAAAACTTTATATTATTTATCTAAAAATCTAAATTAATCTCAAATTAATCTAAAACTGAAGAATGTTCTTGAAATGGGTTATAAAACCAGTACAGACTGGGCCCTGAATAATTAAACAGCATGTGAGGAATTGTGGCAATTCAGGCTGAGCTCTAAAATAAAGAGCGTGTCTGACATGCACGTATCAAACCGGAGAGGATGAACTTCAGGTAAACACCACAGTTCCCTTTGAAGTAGTCATGCTGAGTTTGTTTCTTTGCCATTTTTAGAAGTGACTGAGGGAGACTGCATGAGTTTTTCATAAAGACTGTTAAGGGGATCTGTCATAGACATGAGCATATAAGCATTGCAGTACAATATCTGCTTCCCTAATCAAAATTCAAACTAACACCACCGTTGCTGGTGTTGACATTAATGATGTCGAAGCAGTAGAGTCGCTGTTCTACACTGTTACAATAAATAAGTACAACACAGGGTTTGATTTTCCCACAACAAAGCTCATCAGTGCAACATTATTCAGCAGCTAACCTTCATATCTTAATAACTCTAATAAGAGATAATACATTTTAATCTACTTTCGAGTCTCTGCAAGTTGATTTCTATCTCACACTGATTAAAAGTTGTAGAATATGGGGATTTACTCCAATCTTTATTCAGTTTTTATGTTTGAGAGCGTGATTTACATACGTTCACATTTACATTTAATCATCTGCCAGACACTCTTATCCAAAGACTTTGATGTATACTACATCTATTTAATTAGTGAAGGAGATCAAGTAAAGAAGTGCATAGTAAGTGCTGGTTAGGCATGTTAGGGTGTCAGAGGTGTTAGGAGAGGAGGTGCTCTCTGAGGAGATGAGTCTTCTACAGATTCTTGAAGATAGAGGGACGCCACTGCTCTGATAGACTTTGGCAGTTTGTTCCTCCATCAGGGAACCATAGACCAGATCAGTCTGGACTGGGACTGAGGATGGCAGAGCCAGACCGCATTCCTTGGAGGAAAACAGTGGCTGAGAAGGAGCATAAGGCTGAATGATTGAGTTCAAGTTAATGGAGCAGATCCAGAAGTCTCTCTGAAGGCAGCAATAATGACTTTTTTGACTCTAACGGCCACAGGTAGTCAGTGGAGGTCAATGAGTAGCGGAGTGACTCGCCCTTTTGGGAAGAAAGGTCAGCACCAGTTATTGTTATTTTAAGGCAGTAAGATTAAAGCAGGATGCCAGTGTCTGGTGAAACTAGCTGTGCAAGCTGTGAAAGAGCGCTTTTAAAAACAAAAGTCTGTTTATTAGTAAAAACATATCTCAGCTTTTTAAAGAGCTTAAAGGCTAAAATCTTTTTCACCTTCCGTGTGTTTTATTTGAAGTGTTGAACCATAAGAAGATATATTTCTGGTTTGAAGAACCAAAAAGCATCTCCTCTCTCAGGTTTCCCTCTGGAGCTTTAGTAACAACAGATCAGCCAGCCAATCAGAAGAGAGGAGGCTCTGAAGCTCTCTTCTGTTTTCTGAGTGATCTAATAAAAATAGAGCAGATTTCAGGTAAACACTCAGAGAAACCAAATCTTGCCATGCTGTATGATGGGTCCAGCATTGGAGCATGGCTGAGAGAGGAGATTTCCTTGTTGTGACATCACAAAGTTCCAGAAGTCCTGACGGCTGGTTTTAAGGCTCAGTTTCTGAATACAGGCTGTGTGCATTTCTCTGTGGACTGAGGCTTTGATACTTTCACAGTATTAATATAGAACCTAGACCTGATCTATAATCAAACAACACATGGACATCTACCTTTAGGCTATATGAGACCTTCAAAGCAAAATGTTGGAGTTCCTCTTTAAATCTACCTGAGAGTTTTTCATGTTAATGTGGAGCTGCTTCATGAAGCTAATCATTATCCACACAAAGGAAGTTGAGAATAAAAACTTCAAAGTTACTTCTAATCCTCTGACTCCTCCATTTTGATTACCTTTGATGATCTGCTTTACAGCTAATAGAGCTCTCCAAATGAACTAATTCTAAGAGTAAAAGCAACAGTTCTCTCCGACATCACTGACTCATCTCGTGATCAGATATGTTTTGAATTCCCACAACTCTCTTTTCCACTCAACCTCTACTTCCTCTTTGTGTCTACATGACTATGTAGTCATTGGTGACATCTTTAATTACTAACCCCCCCCCCCCCCCCCCCCATACCCCAAGAGAAATCATGGTATCACACATCTCCCACAGGTCAGCTGGTTTGGTTATTATTCAGTGATGGATTAAGCCAAATGTGATGTGTGTGTAGGTGTGTGTGTGTGTGTGTGTGTGTGTGTGTGTGTGTGTGTGTGTGTGGGAGGCTGGTGCGGTGGCTGGGGATGGGGTTGGGGGGGTGGAGGTGGTGGGGGGCTCTCTTTTTTTTGCCATGGGGGAGATTTAAGCTTCAGATGGACCTTCATTACTGGCAGCAATGTCATAATTACTATAACTACTGTATGCGTGACTGTGTATAAGTGTAACAGAGAAATTTTACTGCCATTTTTAGGGCAGAAAATTAATCCATAATGGAAGCTAAAAATTACTCTAGTCACTTCAAAAGAACAAATTAAACACTGCATTGTCACACTGTCGACCGTCCTCCTTCAGCAGGAGTCTGTGTTTCTGCATCTGGGAGAGATTTAGCACATCCAGCTATAAACCCAATAACTCAACACAACCAGGATATGTTCTAAGCAGCAAATAATTCAATGTGATTTGATTAAGGCCTGTCTCTAAGCAATAAAATACACTGCCAACACTACTCCAAGCAAACAGCTATCTTCTATCACACATGGTCAACTGGTTGCAAGGAGAAGCAGTGTCTTAAAGTATCAGTCTATCCAGTTTAATGTCCCATATACAGTGGTATAAATGTAGATGTCCATGTGTTGTTTGATTATAAAGCAGGTCTAGCTTCTATATTAATACTGTGAAAGTATCAAAGACTCAGTCCACAGAGAAATGCACACAGCCTGTATTCAGAAACTGAGCCTTAAAACCAGCCGCCAGGACTTCTGGAACTTTGTGATGTCTCAACAAAGCAGTCATCACTCTCAGTCATGCCCAAAGCCCCGCCCTCCTGGACCCACCATCCTACCTTGCAGGATTTGGTTTCTCTAAATGCTTACCTGAAATATACTAAATTCTCATTGGATCGCTCAGAAAAGTCAGCCAATCAGAAGAGAGGCTCAGAGCCTACTCTCATCTGATTGGCTGACTGATCTGTTGTTACTAGAGCTCCAGATAGAAGTCTGAGAGAGGAGATGTGAAACTACACTGAGATGGTTTTTGGTTCTTAAAACCACAAATATATCTTCTTATGGATCAACACTTCAAATAAAACACAGAAGAAGAGGAAAATATGAATGAAGTAACAGACAAACTGTGCTTTACATAGAGCACCAGATTTTCAGTTTCTATGAAATCCTTTTGAGGACATTGTTGAATATCAAATGTGATGAAGGTCAAGTGCAACACATTCTTCCTAAATCCATGAATTCTACTACAACATATTGTAAAGTTCCTCCTTCCAAAACTTGTTGGAAAGTTCAAAACAATCTGATTTGTAAAACCTCAAATAAGTCCACATAATCAGTTTCTAAAATATGAGTATGTTGCTTTGTGTGTTCCTTGTCAGTTGACACAAACATTTATGACTTATATTCATGGGTCTGCCAATAGTATCAAAATAAAGCTTTAGACTTTGGACTTTTTTAAATAATCTGTGATTTGAAACGATGGGATGTAACGTTAATTTAGGGAAAGCTGGGTGTGCTTGGGGGGGTAGGCTTACTAGAATTTTGTCTGGAGGCGGAGGCGGCCGCTTCGCAATTCTCTATGCAGGAGTATATACAGTATATATTATTTAAAATATTTACAGGGGCAAAATGTCAGATGAGAAAATGGAAATTTACACAACTACAGTAAGTGCTGCACCTGGTTTATTCTAAAAACAGTAAAAAAAAAAGGGTGGCCTCATCATTGCCTGATAGATTTAGCTATTGCATCTGTTTACAGTACTTGTCATAGGACTTGAACATTTAACAAACACAATCACAGTCATGTTTCATTGTCATTTGTCTGCAGAAATAAAAAATGGCACATCCTAAACCACTTACCAATAAAATAGACAGAGCTTTTTTTAATGGCTTTCAATTTGAAGTGTAATAATGACACAAGAAGCCCAGCAAAGAGCTGGCATTTAACCCAGACCAGCTCTCATCATTAATGCGTTTTTAGGTCCTGTATCACCACCTGAGCTCTCACTCTCTCTGCCTTCTTCCTCTTCATTGTCTCTGACAATAACTAACCTAAAGGAGAAGCTGCAGGTTTCTCACTCACACACACACACACACACACACAGCTCACCAGCTCACTCACTCCCTGTAGTGTGTGACCCAGTCTGGGCTGACTCTGACACTTCCCACTCCTCTAATGCTCTTTAAATGGGCTGCAGGGCAACTGGAGTCTTGTAGGCTTCATACGCTGCCATGATGAGCAAAGAGCCAAACCAGAGGGCAGGGTGAGACATTACCTCTGCAGGTTTCTCCCCAGCTGTCCTTTCTCTCCCTGTTACTCATGTAATTTACATTACTATGTAGCTGAAAATTAGAGAGACAGGAAGAGGGGGAGAAATGTTATTCTTATCATTAGAGGTACAGGCACCACAGGTGCTAGAAGCCCATTATTCTACCAAAGCCGCTTGTTAGACGTTCTGCTTCAGCCTTCATTGGGTCGTTCCTTGCTCGCCCTTTTGAACTGCTTTTTCAAAGCTCACTGCAAACCCGATTAATCCTGATATAAACACTTATTTTATCTTGACTGTTCTTCCTTCTCAGGCTGCTTTTAGTCTTTCTTCTTGTTCCAATTTTTTGCACACTTTTTGCACGGCTTACACATCACCCAACATCAATGTTGCGCAAGTTCAATCTGATTAAAATAACTATTTAACTAGGGCGTCCTGGTGGCTCACCTGAAAGAGCGCGGCTTAGTCCTTACCGCACCGACCTAGTTCGGATCTGAGATGTGGCGCTTAATGCATGTCATCCCCTCTCTCCCTAACTGTCCTGTCTCGCTCTCTCACTGTCACTATAATAAAGGAAAAAACACCCCAAGGCTGCAGGCTACAGTGAGTCGCTATCGGAAAGTGACGAGACGTTTCCGGGCCTATCTGGTTAGTATGCTAACTTAAGATCGGTTTGTCTTTCCACCTCTGGAGACAGCTGTTGGCTAGTGAAGGAATGAAGTTTGCTGCTGAACATTTCCTCTAAACTGGTAAGTAAACAGCTGCCAAAAAACTTGAAATAGCTCCTTTTTTTTCAGTCGACCCTCCTCCATATCCTCAGCCCCGGTCACTGCCACATTATAGTTTACCACTATAGAATCAAAGACGGCTTTGTTGTAATGAAACAGTCGGATTGCCCTGGTCCACACCACCTCTATGTCAGCTGCCAAGGCTACCTGCCTGCATGAATGAGACCCAATGGACACCATAGCTGGAGAGGTCCGCGAGAAGGGCCTGCCGAACTGCCACCGACCACAGTACCCAATCCCCTCCACCAGACCGCCTTCCATACGTCGTCAGATGCCAGCACTAGCCACACTAGGTGCCGGCATAATGTTTTCTTGGCGGTTGGCAAACAGCTGTCTGTCTGAAAAGCTAGCATGCCTGGGCATACTTTGCAGCTACAGTAGCAAGTATGTGTTTCCTTAACAATCTTGTATTGATTCTATGAATTTGCTGAATTTTCTCATAGATCCTTTTGCATTCGTCTTTACTGCTGCCTGAAAAAAAGCTGTTTGTTTATTTATTTGTTTTCCAATAACGTTAATGTACACTTCCCATGTGATACCCAGGCAAATATTGCTCAACTATCTGCATGCATCCATTATCTAAGCAGGCAAACCACAATGATGAAATGACTGAAAATCCTATTTGACCCCATTGTTTCCAGTTATTGGTATTAGTTTTTGATAAATGTGTAGGAGGCATATAGACAAAAAGAAAGAGGGACTGTGAAACAGAAAGGAGAGTACACTGGCTGGACTCATCCAGGTTGTACTAATTTTGCTCAAACAGTGATTTCTGTTCTTGCTGCTGTAGTCCATCCACCTCAAGGTTGGACGTGTTGTTCACTCTAAAGCTTCTATGCTCAGCTCAGTTGTTAAGAGTGGTTATCTGAGTGACCTTAGCCTTTCTGTCAGCTTCAACCAGTCTGTCCATTCTCCTCTCAGTTTCCCTCCACAGAGCTGCTGCTCACTGGATGCTTTCGTTGTTGCTCCATTCTGAGTAAAAACTCTAGAGACTGTTGTGAGTGAAAATTCAGGAGATCAGCCGTTTGAGAAACAGTCAAACCGGCAACAGTCACGGTCAAAGTCATTGAGATTCTGATGTTTGATGTGAACATTAACTGAAGCTCCTGACCTGTATCTGCACGAGTTTATACATTGCACTGCTACCATATGATTGGCTGATTGGATAACTGCATGAATAAGCAGGTGTACAGGTGTACAGGTGTTCCAAATATCATGTATGTAATGTGTCTTCAGAATCAGGTGATGTGTGGACATGTACTGTTTTCTTGCCTCTTGTCGTATGTTCATAAGTTAGTGTAACAGTCCTTACTGCTCTCATTACTTTCATACTTATAATACTTCCAGGGCATAAATGACAACTTTCCACATCAGCATCATTAATTCCATCCCATCTCATCTCAACTCATATTATCCTCTCTCTTTTTTTCCCAAACCCCTTAACATCCATCCATCACCCATCCATCCATCTATCGCTCCCTTCTTCCTTCCTTCCCTCAAAGTGGTGCCAGGGGTCATGGTAATAAAACCCAGGACTCATGTAATTATTATTACATACATTCCCATTTAAATGCTAATGGAGCTGGTAATTATTAGGTATACAGACACACATACACAGAAATGGGTATGAAAGCCAATACATCTACAGTACACCCACAAATACTAGATGGACGGTTACATGGATATACACATGCACACATACACACGCGCACGCACACACACACACACACACACACACACCTATTAATAATAAGATGAAATTCCCTAATTATAATGAAGTCTGTGATAGCTGACTAGCCCTCCCAGTCATTAGTGTGAATACATTTCCCTTATGTAATTATGAACATATTTCAACCCTGTGATTAAAAGATGATTCCTGATTTTTTTTTTTTCTTCTTCTTCTTAAGATAATGAGGCTAAAGAACATAGTCCCAAGGCTTGTACTTTGATGGTCACTGCCAGAACTTTATTGGAGTGATACCAGCTCGGATATACTGTGTGTCTGGGTTCATTGACCCATCGTGTGTGTCTGTATCTCTGTCTAACATAAGAGCTCCCATGGTTGTGAAGTACATTAGTAGCTCCAGCCTGATGAATCCTCCAGGGCTCAAGAAGCTCATCACCAGTGCCCAGATGTGCTTCAGGCTGCCAATATCCAAGTCACAGGCACTTAGGAGGAGAGTGAAGGGAGGGGGTGGGGGGGCTGACAATTTTGGTTTCTTCCTAGAAGGCACTGCACTTCCATCCATCACACAAAGAAGCCTGTCAGAAGCTTTGATAAGACTCCAGATTCTGCTTGAAGGACATGAGACATGTCCCGGAGGTAGCAGGATCTCTGGTACAGCATTCAACTGTTTTGCCAACAGGAACGGAGTCTCTTCTGAGGCGTGAAAGTGCTGAAACAGAGATGTTTTGAGAGATTCCTAACTAATAGTTGTAGCCAAGATAAGAATTAAAAATGCTTTCTTAATTAAGCCTGAATTAATAATGAACACACATACTGAGCATCAAAAAGTTTCTCAAAATTACAATTCAGACTTAATATTGGTTTTCATCTTCATAAACGTTACACATCCACTGTCTCTTCCAGCCTATGTGAATCTGACATGTCCATATGTAGCCAACTAAAGATAAATGGTAATAATAATCAATCACGAAAGGCAAAGACAAATGTTCAAATTTAACAAGAATAAACTGTAAATTGTCTGTCCTCCTCCATAGGTCGTTTGTGCAGCAGCTTATTACCCATAGTTAGGTTTTGTTGCTAGGTGACATCTAGACAGATCAATGACAGGGGCAAAGGGAAAGGTTTTTTTGGAAACTGACTGACTGAGCTTCTAGTCAGTGGGATGAATTTTCTCTAATTTTGAAAATGTGTTGATCACAGGAGAAGAACCAATCACAGCCAACTCCTCCACTGTCAGTCACGTTTGAACCTGTCAGTGTCCTAACGATGGCGACATTAGATAAAGATGAGGCAGAGATTCTTCACCAGAGACCTGATCTGATCTGACGTCTGTGTTTGAGGGTTTGCAAATAAAAAAAGATTAATTTAGTTATGTTTGCTGTGTTTACCACGACCAGACTTCATCACTGACATAAAATAAAAAATACAAAAATGGCAATGGGTTCTTTTGTTGATTCAATCGTGTTTTATGCCAATTTCTACAGTCTGTCTCATATTCTACAAGCTGTTTATTCTACAGGTTTTACAGTCAGTCAGTTGGCAGGTTGTTTCAGATTCATTAGGTTCTGTAATTGTGGCACAATACAACAATGTGTTGACATGGAAAATGTACTTTTGAATATGTTTTTAGTATTTTTAAAATCAAATACTCCAGTACTTTAAGTCAGGTAAAGATCTGACTGAACAACTTCAATTCATATTTGAGTAATATTCAAGTTATGGAGCTGTGAACTTTGTCCGCCTCTGGCAGTAACACACTATAAAGAGAGACAGTCATTGCAACCATGGTAACAGAGATCGTCTAATGTTGAGGAAGTACTTATTTTAACGAAAACCGTAATCTTTTCCTAAACCTAACCAAGCAATGACTATTATAGTAAAAATGGCGGTGATGGTAGGTACGACGCTCTTGATACAGTCGGCATGTAAATATTGTAACCATGACAACCAAGGTCTAGAACACCTGCCTTCATAAGGACACTATTTCAGGAGACAGTCCTATGAGTCATATCAGAGGGTTGATGGTTGTTCAGGTTGGAGGACAGTTGAATGAAGTGGCACAGCCTTACTGTGATGAGTACTACTACACACACCAGAGCTGTGTGTTCATCTGAAATGAAGCACACCCTCCGGCCAATCAGAATAAAACGCTCTCCATGGCAACTGTAAATAATAATATAATAATAATGATGATAATGAACTTTATTTATAGACCACTTTTCCTACAAAAGATGTAGCTCAAAGTGCTGTACAATAAAAAATGTTAAAAAATAAATGAAGTGAGATATGCCCAGTAACTGTCCAATGTAAATCCCATATAACGATTTGGTAAGTGTGCTTTTATTTTACCCTACGAGTGTACAAATTATATGTCAGAATCCATTCCCCTGACGTGGACCATCTGAAAGGTTTTTAGTGCAAACAGTGAACTGAGTTACCTTTTAAAAATCTTCCAATCCACCAAAACCGGAGCAAGTTCCATCACTGACAATAGCATCCTCCCCTGACCATGACCACCTCCTCACCTCTGACGCTATCAAAATGAAAACTATATAAAACTGTGGAAAATGAAGACTTTGAGATGTTCTGAAGGAAACATGACAGCATAAATGCACCCACACACACTTTTAGAAACACAAACACAAACACACACACACACACACACACACACACACACACACAGCTGACAGGAGCAGTAATCAACTCTGATATATCCAGGATGAATGGTTGTCCAGGGAACAGGTAGAAATAGAGAAGTGGGTTGAGAGAACGAGGTGGATGAAGTGACCACGTTTCTAAAAGAATATGTGCGTGTGTGTGTGTGTGTGTGTGTGTGTGTTTGTGTGTGCGCACGCGCGTGTATGCCAGTTCATCTCCAGAGAGCTAACAGCGCAGCGCCTCATCGCGCTGCATTGATTGAGAAACGGAAGGGCTCCCTTATCACCAGACATCAGTGGCTGACCTCTCTGATGAATGGAGGCAAAAACCATGGATGTGGAGGCTGTTACAGCAGCAGACCAGTGCCCATAATCTTAGAGAAAATTAGGAAAATTAAATTCTTTAGTACTTAGCGCTCAAAACCCATTGATGAAGATAGAGATGGTGATATCATTGTCATTTGGCATCCAAACAATTATCAAACTCATAACACTTACGAGTCCAAACTCAAGGTGAGTGACAAATCCATACCCTGTGTGCATTCACACATTCAACAGCCAGATTTAAGGAGAACGTTCCATTCCATTCACTTGCTGCCTACCTAACCCCAACCTTAACGCTCGACACAGAAAGCCTCAACTCCACTGCTTCTCTAAAGGGAGGGAGAAAGAGCAAAACCACTGTGTCCAATAAGTACAAAATATTGTGGCTGGCTGTCTGCTTGATTTCCATGGCCTCTAAAGGCGACAACAACTCCACCGACTGTGACTAAACAATCTTGTTAGCTTCACTCACAACTTCTTTCTCTCTGTGTTTTACAAGGAGAGTGACCGCCCTGCCTCGCAACTGGTTTCTTTTCAAACAGCAGGATTATTCTCTTTACAGACACTGCTTATGTTGTAAACCAGTGCTGGGTTTCCATCAAATATTCAATTCCTCAAACAAAATATTTGTTTTAAATAGTTTCAGTCAATGTCCCCCTTTAAATTTAATCAGCAGATTTTAGACAGAAGTGCGATTTTTTTAAGAATTCCTTTTTTTTTTAATCTCGTGCTGTGAGATTCATTTTGATTTGACCTGATCTAAAAAAATATTGTGACTCATAAACTGCATTGAAACCAGCGACAAGAGTATTGCTCTTTTCAACAGTGTTGTGCAAGTTCACAATTCACAAGTGCTGGCTCAAAGTTAATTTCACACAAATCAAAAGGAACAACCATGTTTCATGTTCATAGCAGCTTGGGAGGTAAAGCGGGTCATCCACGAATCAGCCGGTGGTTGGTTCGATCCCCGGCTCCTCCAGTCCGCATGTCTGGCAGGACACTGAACCCTAACTGACTGTGTGTATAGGTGTGATGTACAAACGTGTGAGTGAATAGGTGAAGGTGGCAAGTTTTTTAAAGCGCTTTGACTGGGTTGTTTACTAGCGGTGTGCGGATCGATACTGAAATATCGATACTTCTGATTCCGGATGTTTCTGTTCTCGGATCGATTCTCATATTAAAAGATTGATACCTTAACTCAATAATTTGGGGTAAATGTGTATTTTATCATCAACAGGGACACAGCAGAAAGTAACAACGCTAGCCCCGGGATCTGGTCTAAAGAATACCTGGTTGATAGGAACTACTTCTCCTTCCACCTGTCATAGTCATATGAACTACAGCTCTATAAATACACGAGCCACTGAACAGAGCAAACTAATGCAAAAAAAGTGGTGTGTGGAACTTCTTCAGACAAAAAATGTGAATCTCTAACATTCTGTAAAAAGGTTGAGTCCCCAGAGAAGTGTTTTCAAGGGAGCCTGATTCAGATGCTGAAGTGTCATGCAATTTTTAGGTTTCTTGGTCTGTAGGACATCTTCTTTTGATCTTTTGAAAGAGCTAAATGGTGCACTGAATGTATTTTTCTTTATATTAAATAATAAGAAAGAGTAGTCTGATATCTTATTTGAAATGGTTATAGCCTGCTTACCATTTCCCTTCTCTGAACATACTAAGCTTTTGTACAAAGTATCGGTATCGTATCGGTATCGTATCAGTATTGGCGATATCAACCTGGTTATTACTTGATATCGGATCGGAAAGGAAATCAGTGGTATCGCACATCACTACTGTTTACTACTATAGAATCACAGACAGAGATTAAAGAGAAACCAATGTGAGTGTTAAACAATGTCTCATTAAGGAGGACAACTCAAGATATTTAGAAATGTCATTCAGCTCTATGTACCTTTTTTTGGTGGGACCGCATCAACAGGACCAGTCCTATAAATGCAAATGACCGTGACTGACTGACTGAGTGATGGAGTTGAGTGACCAAGTTACACCATTGGTCAGCTGAAAGCCATGTGATTGAGTCATGAAGTTACACCATTGATTAGCTGGCCAAGTGTTGGAGTTTCCTTATTGGTCATTGCTTCAAAATGAATTGGCAAAAACATTTTCTACTAGGGGGCATTTCCAGTGCTGCTGAAAATCATTTTTGAGACCTAGTAACAAATGTAGAGACTTTAGAACATGTTGGCAGCTCTGCATAATGTTGACTAAAACTAGATTTCAGTATTGAGGTACAACCACATTCAAGATCTGTTGCACCTATACTGGAATCCAGTATAGTTGCAGGTGAGCATTTTGTGTGATGAAAACAAGCCTGTAAAAAAGTGCCAGGTATGCCAGGTAAGGCCGTGCATTAAGGCGCCACTGGCTGCGAGGTAGGAGAATGAGCAATTATCTCTGTAAAACAGGTTCATTAATGAACACAGCCAAGACTGCAAATACACGTCATGGAAATATGAGTTGGGATTTGTCAGGTGGTTCCATATGTGTACATGAATTTTGTAATTATATGGACATAATGCACTGCACCAAACGGCATGTCAGTTCTGAAATACTTTCTAAATCTTAAAAATAAGGCAAAGAATTTGCAAGGATAAAAGCTCCCTAGATTACATCTTTCTTTTTTAAACTTGAACCATTATATTTTACACAAAATAAAGACAATGAAATCCAGCCACAAGCAGCCATCAGTGGTGTTCTATCCCACAGGTTGGATGATTTGAAAGTATGAATACGAGTTGACCTTTCAACACAACAATGCCCTGAAGCCAAGACAACACTGGACTGGCTTCAGGACAAGTCTCTGACTGTCCTTGAGTGGCCCGAGTCCAGACTTAAACTCCCTAGAATATCTGTGGAGAGACCTGGGGCCGGTTCCACAAAGACAGACTGGTCTGTCGTGTTGGTCCAGTAATAATTTTGCTCATAGATCAGTCTAATGTTAGTCAGACTGTTTTACAAAAATAAAAACTGAGTATTTTTAAGCCAAAAACATTAGATACCCACAGGCTAACTCGGGCCTAAGACAAATGTAACTGTGGCATCAATCAATGACACCTGCGCTGACCAAAAGCACCCAACAGCACAAAACAGGAAACATGGCTGATGATTTCTGGTTTGCTTTGTTTGCTTTGAGAGAGCAAAGAGGAGGAAAAGAGTTGTGAGATAACGCAGACATTCTTTTTTTTTTTCAGATCAGATTTTTCTTTTTTTATTTCACTCTTCAAGTAAACCATTGAATTCTTCCAGTAGACAAACATTTTTTCCAGCTGAGTGGTTGGATGAGGTCCCTTGGTCTGCAGTTTTTTTCTTAATTTACCCAGAAGTCACTGAACCACAATCCATTTTAGTCAAGAACCAAACTGCTTTGTGAAACAGATGAATTTAGACTTGGTCTATATCTGAAGTCTGACTATTTGTTATATCTAAGCCACAGTCAAAGCCCCAGTTCACAGACCCTTCCCATCCAGTCTGACGGAGCGTGAGAGGATCTAAAATGGGATAAACTAGATCCATGCGTGCAAAGCTTGTAAAGATTTACACAAGAACACTTATGTAATTGCTGGTATAGGGGCTTCTACAAACCACTGAACTCATGGTTTGAATGTTTTAAGACTTTGTCACTATGTGTTATTGAGTGTAAACTGATGGGCCTCATTTCAAATTAAATCTACAACACAATAAAATATGTAGTCATCTTTAATACTGAAAGAATTTTCCCTCCCTGAATTATGTGTAATGTTCAAAAACATTAATGAACTGTAATCCCAATGTGCAGATAAATTGTTAAAACCGCCATATTATCGTGACAATCATATATGGTGATATTCACTTTTTTTTTTATCATCCATTGTTATAATTTTACTTGGCTGTATTTCAATTAAGCTAATATGGGTAGAAGTTAGGTATCAAAGTAGAAAAATAAGGTGAGACAGGCCCCAATGGCTCACCTGGTGGAGCGTACCACATAGGAGTCCAACCTGTGGCCCTTTGCTGCGTGTTGTCCCCTCTGTCTTCCTGACTTTCCTGTCTGTCTCTCACTTCACTATCTGAATGAAGCCAAAAAATAACTTAAAAAAGAGGATAAAGTGTCTCAAACAACACACAAACATTGTAACCATTTTTCCAGAAATACCAGTTTTTAAGCAGTGGAGTCTTAGCAAGCTTAGCTTGGCTAAGAAACCCTTCATTTCTGAGCTCCTGTCCCATGGAGCGCGTCCTGCCAAAGTGTCAAGAGACTGAGATGCAGAGCCGAGTGTCAGCTAAATCATTTCAAGTTATGAAAGCACAAAAAAATCCCCTTGTGGACACTTTTATTCCGTTAGATCGTATCGATCTGTGATCCTTGGTTCTTTCAAACACTTATTGTTTGATGGAGCGTGGAGATTTGACCTTTTTCTTGAATTACTGCCTCGGAACACTCTCGCTTAGCCAGCTTTGTCTAATTCTACTTATCAACATTTCCAAGAATGACTTTCAATGGCACTTGTTGCATACAGCTGCTGGCTTCAAACATGGCTGGAGAGAGCATTAATGACCGGAATAATACAGTGAAACTTTCTCAGGTTGAGCGAAACCCTCTGTTGTACCCTACACTTAAACAGAACAAGTCCAGTCTTGGAGCTGCAGTGCTTTCTTCAGGCTGGAGGACAAATAGATTTGAGTCTGAACATTTTCTAAAGTAAATCTGAAGTCATCAACTTAGCCAGAACAACAGTACACAAAGACATGGTACAGACATGTAAAGTACATCACCTACAGCTCCTAAATTATTGCCTCAAAACTGCTTCAGAAAGAAATTGTACTATTGAACTTCAATGAAATTTAAGATTCAGATATGTGGCCCAAAGCATTGCAGTTATCATGTATAGTTTCTGAATTTCATTTATTTATGATGATTATTTATGAATTTTAATAGTTGTTTATCTGCCTCCCACTGTGAATGTTTACCTTGTCTCATGTGCTACTGTAATGTGAATTTGTAAATGATCTAACAACACAGCGTAAGATAACACGACGTAACATAACATGATGTAACAAACCATGACAACATAACTAGATGTGGCGCAGCATTAAACAACGCAAGGTAACGCAAGGTAATGCAACACAGAATGTTATGTAGAACGCAATGTTACACAACTTACGTAATGTACGTAACACAACGTATGCAATGCAAAATACACAACATTACAACGCATCAACAGAATATAACGTAACAACGAAACACGTCACATAATCTCTTCACAGCTGGAAAATCTTATCTATGTTTTCAATTGTCATATATAGTATTATGTAATAGTGTTTGTGTAGCAGTTGTGTGAGGAATATAAAAAAAGAAAAAACTGCAAACAAGAAGAACTTTAGTCAAAGTATGAACTACAAGAGTTAGATATAACAGCGTTAGAAACTAAACTCTAAACTCTTAGAATTTATGTTGAGCTGATACCGATACTGAATACATATGTAGCTTTGACTGCAGATTGTTTTTCTTCTCTTGTCCCTGAAAAGCCAAAATGAAATATGATTTTTAAAAATGAATGAAGTTGGATGGAAGTTGGTTTGGCTTTGTCCATTGGCTGAAGCAGAGTGTGGATCTCATGCTGTTCTTATACATTACTGTGTCAGACTGGAGGGCTCCTGTCTGCAGCTAATCACATCCATGAGAAATAGCCACATAACAGCCTGATAGAGAAGGCAGTGGAGCGTATACACACACACATACACACACACACACACACACACACACACACACACACACATAGACGTGCAAACGCACAATTTTTTGGTATCACTGGTGCCTGCAGTCATTCTGAGTGTGATATCCTGGACGCAAGTTTTCGCCTACAGCTCTGTCTCTTGCTCTTTCTCTGGGTGTATGGGAGTAATAAGCAGCTGAATGTAACTAACCAAGTGTGTGTGTGTGTGTGTGTGTGTGTGTGTGTGTGTTTGAGTAGTTTCATCTCGAAGAGATTGCCAATGTTTTTCCGTCTACAGCTTGTGCCCACATTCATTACCTGTTCTCATGGAGTGGCTGCATTCACGCTTACAACACACACACACACACACACACACACACACACACACACACACACACACACACAAGCAAATGTGCACAGTCATACATGCTCGAAATACACACAAAATAACTGAACGTGAAATAGCATGAAAGCTACACATATAACCACACACCAAATGTACACAAAAATAAGATAAGCATGCCTACACACACACACACACACACACACACGCACGTAGAAACAACTAACTGACACACACATGTACACAGAAATATATACAATCGGGCAGACATAACAGGACCCGCAGCGAGAGTCCATTTCTAGGTTCTTTCTGCCTCTCAAACCAATCTGCCTTCCTCCTGTACTTAACACTGACTCTCTCTCTCCCTCTCTCTCTCTCGCTCTCTGGTCAGTCTAGTGTGAAATGAGGAAACATGACAGCTGAGTCCGACGAGGCCGCTGTATCTGTATCTCTGCAACACATCACACATGCACCCGCAGAAACACGCTTACGCACTCACATACAGTGTATACAATATACACACAAACTCAACAGTCACCACACTGTGCAGTATATACAGTATATGTACAGTGCAATGAAAATTCAATCACATGATCATAAAATGTAATGATTAAAAAGACTATTTCCTTATTCCTTTTCCTTTGAATTATGAATAAGTTAATGAATTTTTAAATGGAAGTGCAAGATCATCCCCATTTATAAAATAGTTTGACATCGGTGCTATTATCTTCCTACTATATTCCATCTTACAATTATTTTATCTGCTATTCATTTCAATCTGCACAAATCAATATTTTTAAATTACATTACAAACAATCAACTGAGGTTTGTTTGTAGTTTTGAACCCACAGAGAAATATCAAGTCTCAGTCTTAAAAACCTGCCCAGCATCACACATCAAACGAGCATTTAACTTTCAGAAGAGCGCATGTTGGACTGCCGTTTGACAGGTGCACAGAAACACAACTCCAAATGAATACAGATTTTTCTCTGTATCTGCTGAATGTGTAAATAAACAATTAATGTTAATATTAAAGTGAGACTTCCGTGTCTTTTTTATATATTTTTTTATAAAGCAGGTCTAGGTTCTATATTAATACTGTGAAAGTATCAAAGCTATATTTTTAAAGGATCACTCAGAAAACAGTGAGCCAATCAGAAGAGAGGGTCAGAGCCTCCTCTCTCATGCTGGTCTTATACATTATCCAATTTGGCAAATTTAAGATTGAATCCCTCGAAAAATTATACATTTACTTGGAAATACCTCATATTAGCAAAAGATGCACAAACTGATATTTTCATTGGAATTAAGCAAAGACACTTCATGTATTTTTTTTTTTACTAATTTATTAATTCACTGACTGATTATCATTAAAGTGGGCTTCAATTATCAACATTATCTTAGAAGGCACATTCAAGCATGAAATTGTCACATGTCCATGTAACTTTCCAAAGTTTCCATTTACTCTCTAAACAATGTCACTGTCTCCACCCTCACAGTCCGGCTGAATGTCAGTGGTGGATGGAAACCACAATAAACATTTACACACTACATTTACCACCAGTAATTGACTTTATATACATTCATGCTCTGTAGTTTTATTATTCCATTTCTATATTTACAATTCAAACTGCAAAATAAAACATTTTGAATCTGACAAACAGAGACGGAGTGATCCAGCTGGCAGGGAAGAGACGGAGGTGTAGTGAATCAGAGGGACAGAGCAGAGATTTGTTCAAACAGTGTTGATTAGAAATTGAAGCATCCATTATGATGCTCTCCTAGTGATTGGACCATGACAGCTTCATCCTGCATGTATGCAGTGGAACAAACAGCTCTGTGTGTGTGCGTGTGTGTGTGTGTGTGTGTGTGTGTGTGTGTGTGTGTGTGTGTGTGTGTGTGTGTGCTACACCATAAGTGCATACACATAGATGACTGATACACCTATACTCATAATTGTGTACAGTAGAATGTGAGTGTATATTCAGAGTGTATATATATACCCTGATTTTATGCTTATCCCTGTGAAGAACAAATGAATACAAATCTGTGGGGAAAACCCTTAAAAATCCAGTCATAAAAACGTGTGTGTGTGTGTGTGTGTGTGTGTGTGTGAGAGAGAGAGAGAGAGAGAGAGCGAGACAGAGAGAAAAATTGTGTTGAGGCTTTCCACCGCCCTGCCTGTCTTGTTAGTTAAAAAAGTGAAGCAACCCTTAATGTGTCTGTTTTTCCTCCTCTCCTGTTAGCATTGTTTATCTCTTCTTCCTCTCCTCCCTCTACCCTGTTAGTGCACGCAGCACACACACAAACAAACAAAGAGATTTAATAGGACCTACAGTATCACCCAAGCTCACACCTTTGCTGTTCTTACACTAGTTTGGAATAAAGTGTGGTTCAAATGGAAACTTTTGTGTGATAGTGGAGCTGCAGCAGAGGTCAGAGGATGGTATTTCTGGGGTTGCTGGTCTAGTGTTGCCAGAGCGCACCAGAATGACGCTCTGCCACTTTTTTTTCTGTGATGAAAAAAAAAAGGTGATGAAATAAAATATCTGCTGCTCAGATAATCCGGTTGAAATCTAGATATAATTTTAATCATTAGAAGATCTGATCATCACTAAAGAGTATGTCATGAGAGAGCTAATAAAAACAAATGAATTGGCCAAAGTTCTCATATTGACATCTAACACTAGGACCATTCTAGCATTCTAGCACCCCCTAAAGGGGGTGGAGTATGTTAAAGAATAACTGACTAATCATAACTAACAGTTTCTGCCACACTTGGAAACGATCCCATGCCAATTAACAGCATTATAATGCGCATTAAGTGCTGATGCTTGTTTCCTCTGTAAAATACAACATAATAGCTATAAACACATTGCAGAATAAAATATATGAACAGATAAATAATATAAACACTTTAACTGACGTGGCAGTGCCTGACATACCTATGGCGCACACCTGCATCTGGAGACGGTGTTCGCACTGTAAGATTTGAGAGATTTATTGGATTGTTGTTTTTTGTTGTTTATTATCAACAGCTGTAGGTCTTCTACAATTGAAAATCAAGATCTAGTTTGTACTCACAAAATAAAGTTTAATGAAGTCTTAAAACTACTTGGTCTAATATCACTGAGCTGGATGTTTGTCTGATGCTGTGTCATATTCTCAACATGATAAAACTGTTCAGAAAGTCAGTCGCACATTTGATCATGTGATCATAGTCGACTGATGAAAGTAAACTTGCCACCGTAGGAACAGTGGTTACATAACCTTTGAAAGAAGCCGCATCCGCACGCATATCACAGTTGCGCTCCAGTACTTAAACAAATAGCACTACTCCTCTATTGTAGAGTCCAAAACTGCAAAACTCAGCCACCACTGGCAGTGTGAGCGCAGCACAACTGTTTCTTCAAATGTTGACCACATATCCCATAAATCCCATTGTCCCATGATTATACGGTTACCGTGGAATTATTCTGTTAATAACTTAGACGATTGATCAACATAATAAAGAAAACATGCAATTGCCACTGGTGGAGGGGTGGAGGGTATGATCGGACAAAAAGAGGAGAAAACTGTAAGAGCTGTGTATTATGCATAATGCATCAGGCATCTGTTTTGTGTTTCTTTATGGTTTTTAATATGTTGTCAGCTCCTCAAGGCTTCTCTGTGCAATTACTTAGTGGCAGTATCATACTTATAATGCCACTACTTTACATCCCACTGTGTGGGAAGCACACACACTAACACAGAGGCACAGGATGCGCATGAATATTCTGTGAGTTTTCTGTGCACATATATACACAGTGACACTTTCATATGAAAGCTCACACACTTCTGCGTGGACACACAAAAACACAATATATCAAATATATAGGCTTCACACAAGGTACCCAACATGCAGCCTAATAGACACACACACACACACACACACACACCCTGTATGAAAGCATACAACCTTGCAGGTACTTACACAAACACACGACAGACATTTATGCACATTCACTTAAAACAGACACACACAACATTGTAGGCGACACTAATGATATGGAGAAGTATTTCGGAGCAATGCAATATTCATGCCTGGAGAGCAGGATCACTGAATAAAACTGCCTAACAACAGGAGGGAGGAACTGTCTCATTGTGGTTTCCCTGGGGACAGTAATGTTTGGAGCGCAGCCCTCATCACTGTTGGCTGTGAATATGTATTGCCTCTCTTTCTTTTGCTCTCTACTCTCTTTGGTATTAAAAAAGAAAGGAATTTCGCTGATTCTTGTTGTTTTCCTTTTGTTTCTGTGTTTTGAAAGTCAATACGTTTATGTGGCAAATGGCTTGCACTTATATAACACACTTTACTAGTCTTATCAACCACTCAGAATACTTCATACTACTGGCCACATTCACCCATTCACACGCATACTCATACAGCACTTTTGCTATCTCTCTCTCTCTCTAACACACACAAACACACACACACACACACACACACACACACACACACACACAGACAGATACATATCGGGGAAAATTTAGAGTTCCATCTGTGAAGGAAAAGAAAAATTTAAAAGCTTTTGACCAACTGAGAGTTCAAATGACATAGTGAGAACACAGCTAAATCATAAAATTATACAGATGCATAAAATAAATAACTCCAGTGAGGTGATGATAACATTTGATCACATATTGGGGAATATTTACTGAGGATTTGTGACACTTTTATGGCACAAAACTGTCTAGTTTAATTTATCTTTATTTACTAAACGACTGCAAATCAGGTTTTGTGGAGGTAAAAGCAACACTACTGAAAATATAGTGTTTGGCCTTTTTCAATGTACAGTATATTTTCATGTAGTCCTGTTTTGTATGTTTGTGTTCATACAAATAGCTGCTGCTCCACAAATTTATCACTGCAGAGTAAAGTGCATCTGAAATTTAACATCTGGGAAAGCAGAATTCTAAAGTGCTCTCTCATCTGACAAACACTGAGGCAAAGAGACCCAGGTCATGACAGTGGGGAAAAAGACAGGGGGACAGTGAGACAAAAGTAAATAGCTGAGAAATAATAAACAATTAGCAGATGTAAAGAATATTGCAGCAAATTAAATACTTTTCAGTACCTATCTGTTCAGCATCACCAAACAAAACAGAAGCCCAGCATCCATGAAGAGACTGAATGTTTACAAACTCACTGAGAAAAACCTAGCTTAATTAGCCAACTGCCACGTGATTTTTTCCTATATTTTATGAGGAAGTCCCAAGAGACACCTGGCCAGGTAAAAGCCATACAAAGTCACAACATATTAAGATACAGCATAAAACATAAAATACCACATTTACAACATGGCAGCTATTTGAGCTGACTGGTTTCTAAAGGAAAACAACCACACATCTCATTCACCACAGTCTTTATGATGCTTTTAAAATTTTTACTGGATAGACATTTATCTAATTTTAGATCTTTCTGCAGATTACTCCATGTCCAAGGTGCAGAATAAGAACATTAGGCCACCACCTAAAAGGGGTGTACACGGTAGCTACCCCTGCTGAGTCAGCGGACGGTACAGAGGTAAACTGGAAGTTTACCCAGTATTGCGTTGTATACAAAAATATATCAAGGCTGTTTTCTGCAATTGGTCAACAATTCCGAGCCCACCAGTTCATAAAGAGTGCAATGTAGTGTAAGAGACTTTGCACTTAAAAATATATATCACCATAATCTATCACAAGCAGTAAAGTAGCTCACAAGTTTTTTCTTAACGCTGACAGTAAAACAAGATTTCTAAAATAAAAGCTACTTTCACTTTAAGCTTCCTGACCAGATTAGCAATATGTGCATTAAAAAAAATGTGTCGTCTATACATATACCCAAGTATTTGTACGAGGGTACCCTTTTAATGAATTTACCATCAGATGTGAAAATGCTAAAATCATTAGGTGATTGTAGACAAGCTTTTAAAAAGACCATGAACTCTGTTTTCTGATCATTTAATACCAATCTTAAACTATGCAGAGCTGTGTGTAATGACGTTAATGCGGTCTGACACCCTTTGACAACTTTCTCTGCGGATGGAGTGTCCATATAAACGACAGTGTCATCAGCATATCGGTGGATTTTTTGCTTGAATGTCCTCGCACGACTATTTATATGAGTAGAAAATGAAATAGGCACCAAAATGGAACACTGGGACATGATAAAATTGCTATTCATCTGCCTCTGTCTAAATGGCATATGTGCCATGTATGAACAGGAAACTTGAGAGGCATCCAAGTGTATCAAAGGGAAGCAGGTCTTTGGAAATGGTCAATTATGATAATTTTTGTAACACATGTATTATTATTGTTTCAAAGGGTGCTTCAACAGGAATACTTCTGGCCATTATTCATTTGAAGGGGAGATTGTGACCATATTTCCTGCAACTTGACTCATTGGTCATTCTAGTTACGAATGATCTTATGTTAGTATTAAAAAAAAGCTTGTATCTCAATATAGAAAATATATTTAGCTAAAGCAACAATTGGTGATTTAAATTCAAATCTTGATCAGGTGTTGGTTGAAGTTGGTTGTCAACTGTCCAAAGTACCCAGTGTTATACAAACAAAGGATTATTGTCATGTTAAAAACCAAAGCTTGATCCCAGTATAAATAACAAACTAAACTTTTGGGCATTTTCTTAGACAATAAATTATCATGGGACAAACACATACAAAGTAATTCCGGCTTTCTTTTTGTATCACCTGGATTATTGCTCAGCTGTTTGGTCCAGTACGTCACTAATTAATATAAGAAAATAACCGGTCCAGGATGAAGCAGCAGGTCTTTGTTGTAGGTTGAGAAGTGTTAGAAATATGCCTGAATGTCTGTTTTTGTTTGAAGAGCATTACCTAAGAAGAAATTTTAGTAATTAATAAGTCTACTTTGTAACTGTAACAGATATTTATCTGTTAGATAATGATGCTTCTGATGGAGCTCTTCCATTCTCTATGTTTGTGTCAGTTGTCAATTGTTATGTGCATGATCATGTAACATTGTGTATTGTTTATTATGATGAGTAGTATAAAGGGGTATGGTTGCATGGTCACCATGTAAACGTGATCTCAGATGTCTGGACCCTGCTGTATATATATAATGTTTCTAAAGTCATTTAGTGAGTTACTCAGATCAGAACGGTGACTTGTTGGGTACCATTTAAAATAATATAAATTATGATACTGTTAACAGATTTTCGTCCTGTAAATGTCACTGTCTTTTCAGGTGTCACCCTCATTAACAATGCTAATCCTTACAGTGATTAAAACAAATTAAATCATCTTCATGTCTCCTCCCCTCTCTGTCCTCTACAAACTCCTCTTTTATTTCTTCTCTCCTCAGCAAATGTATAGTTTACTCCTTCACCCAGAGGATAATTACAGGCTTTAAAACACCAGTCTGTGGCATTAATAATTAATCGAGGTGAATTTACCTCAGCTGAGTGGGAAGAGAAGCAGCACCACTCACACTGGCAGGTTCACAGCAGCAACACTGAGTGAATGAGAAACCTCCGCCTCCGTCACTGAAACATTTGGTTTTTGAATCTTTTCTGTTTTTTTTTTGTTTTGTTTAGTTTTTTCTTGTGTATCTGAGATGCTAATTGTAAAAACTCAAGTGTAAGAAAAAAGATTAACAAAAGAAGAAATGAAGATAACGAGACACAAACAAAGCAAATTTAAAGCTATATATATATATATATATATATACACATACATTTATGTTTTTTATTAATTAACACCAGACAATAACCGTAACTATAACAAATCAAATAAAATATAATAATGTAATGGTCTTAAATATTCTTATTTTATTTATGTTTTCTTGCATGTTTTTAATTCTACTGAACTTGCTTGATTATTATTGATATTGATATTATTATTGATTATTTTAAAAGTCCTTACAATTACCAATTAATCCATTGTTTTTTTTTTTTGATGAAGAACAACTTCATAAAATAAAAATTTTCCCATGAAATCAATGAGATTATCCAGAAAACTTATATTAGGTTTTGTAACGCTGATCTTTCTTTTTTTTCCTATTTTCGTTTTTGGCCATTATATGTCCTTATTTGATAGGACCAGTAGAGACAAACGGGAAATTCAAGGAGAGAGTAGGGGAATGAGAAGCAGGAAATCGAACTGGGGACTCGGAGCATATAAGCACATGTGGTACGCACCCTATCTTGCATTTCTCAAACTCATATAATGTATTCCTCTGTTATACCATCTAAATCAATTTCAATAAATAAATACATACATTCACATAAATACAGCTATGAAATAAATCCTGAAATAAATAATTAGGTGATGTAGGTATAGAAATATATAATCATAATAATAATAATAATAATATACATATATAATTGAGTACATGAATAAATAAATAGTTTTTTTTTAATTTTATTTTAACAATGACTTTAAAAATGTTTTATTCCATTGGATCTTTATTTTATCATTCCTCATTCATTTATTTCTGGAGACATTTATTTCTCAATGCCACATTTATTTAGCTTGTTCAGTGTGTGATTCAGTGCTGTTCTGGTGCTGTTGCTTTGGTCTGAATTTGTGAGATAACAACGCCCCCTCATTTAAATATAACAGGTGGAAATAAAAAGATGGGAAATAATTGGCCGTTTGGAGATAAAAGTCTCTGTAAATAAATGAATGTGGAATTATAAAAATGTTATTTTTATTCTTATTTAGCCTATTTATTTATTCATTTTTATATATTTTTTCATTTATTGACTCAGTTATATATTTATATTTACATTTATTTATATATTTCTACATTTATTACCTAATTTATTTGTTTCAGGATTTATATCATAGATTTATTTATTTACTTATGTATTTATTCATTTATTTATTTAACATTGATTTAGATGGCATTCCATTATATTCCAGGTAAATACTAAAAGTTTAGATCAACCAGACAGAATGTTTAAAGGATCCATCAAAGAGCGATGACCATGCACAGCTGTGTGTTACGGATGAATAAACTGAAAAGTTCAGTGCTTTTCTGAAACACCTTATAACATACTGTAGCCATGTTTACTCCTGTATTTTTTTTTTTTTTTTTTTTACTATTTTCTTCTCTCCTTTTTTCACCATCACTCACTCAAATACTCAGCAGCCATATTGCTCAGCAGCTCCATTCTTTCATCTGCCTCTCAAATCAATAGGCCACATCGGGGACAACACTGGAGGACAAAATCAAGTATAAGTCCAGCTTCTCATTTCCCAGAGCTCTGTTGTACTCATATTGGCTTTCTATTAATGTCTCTACCATGTCGCTACATGTGTGTATGTGTGTGTGTGTGTGTATGTGTGTGTTTGTCTGTGTGTCTGTGTGTGGTTTTGATGGCGCCCAAAGATAAAAAAAAAAAAAAGACACAGGGAACAAAATTTTAAGACACCACACAGCAATGTACTTTACAGCATCACTTGTTGAATTATACAGACATATATTCAAACAGAATTCAACATTGAATCTTACAACAAACCACATCACACTATATTATTTATTTTCAACTATTAAACCAACTGAACATCACATTACCAATAAGTGGATGGGATTGGATGTTATTCTACGAAAACTGAGAATAAGGCCGAGAAGGCCATATTGTAAATATGTTTTTATCCTGTTATCTCAAGATAACAGATATTATCAGGAGAAAACTATTTTTACTGAACCTCATACGCACAAGTTGCGAGTAACACGCAGTCAAGATGATTTGCACCTCTCATGCACCATTTGGTAGCCGTGAAGACGATGGGACTCAGCCCTTGATTGAAATATTCTCTGATGCGTTGATCAACGTGTTGTCCCGCCATTTTAAGTTTACAGCACTACAAGTTTCCATCTTCATAATGGCACATCTGATCTCTGATTACCAAAGTCATTATAATGAGAATACAAGCTTTGCTATCTCCAGATAACTGGATAATTATCTCCTTATCTCAAGATAACAAACAATCCTTTTCTCCTGGTAATGGGATAAAAAAAAAATATGGCCTCTCAGCTTTCTCATTTTCAGTGTGACGTGACATTTTATACCTTTTTGAGGAATACTAGGGTGACAAGTAGCCATAATGTTGATCCAGACTCTATCCTTATTATTTATTTCTAGTGCTATAATTATAAAAAGTAATCAGTTGAAACAAAGTTGTTTACATGTGACTATCTGCTTTGAGAAAGGCAGAAAACTTATTAAATGTTTATTGCACATAAATAATCAGTGTTGTGCCAGTTTACACTTAAAAATAACTAGTTCAATTTTCAGTTTGTACGGATGAAAATGAACCTAATAAATAGGCTGATACTCTTTTTCAATAGAACCTTCTTCTACCTATCCATCATTATTGTACACCACTGAAGAATCACAGACACGAGTTACATATTGTTCATAAAACTGCTTCAGCAGTAGCAGATGCGTCTGTATCGTCTGTCACGCTAGCACCAGCCATGCTGGGCCGTATCCATGGAGATGTCCTGCGTCGTTCCGTAAAACTGTCACGTTCGTGTTCATGATTTGTAAACTGATTCGTTCAGTTCAGCGTTCACAAAAAACTATGAACGTGTTCAACGAACATTCATGCACAACACTGGAAATAATATAAAAGTTACTTAAAGCGGCAGCAAGTTGGTAGACACCAGTAAATAGTCAGTGCCATCAAGTCAGATTAAGTAAATTAGCCACCATCTTGTGTTAAATAAAACACACAGCAAGGAGTCGCGCGTCGAAACCTCATGCTCATACTTTTTTTCCCCTACAGCAGCACAATTGTGTTGTTAGCTGGCGGCTAACTGCTGCTTGTACTGTGAAAAATGTACATGCACACAAATGTGCACGCTCACATGCACACCAAAACAATATGCAAAGCTGCAGGGTGAGAGGTCATTGTGTAATGTAAACCGACCTAAACTGCAGTCCATCTCTCTTTCTTCACACTTTCTATAAATCCAACACGCCCCTCCTTCTTTCCTGTGTTCTTTGTAATCCCAGGATTCCACTTTATCTCCTTCGATTCATCCTTCCCTTCGATTCATCCTTCCTTGTTTCCTTGTTTTTCTTCCTCATGATATCCCTGAATCCTTTGCTTCCCCTTTCCCTCCATTTTTATTACATTTCATTACATTTTTCTCTCTCACAATCTCTCCACGTTCTTCTCTTTGGTCCTCCTTCTCTCCTTCCATCCTCTCCTCTTTTCCTCCCCCTCTCTCTCTATCTCACTTCTCCCCATCAATCTCTTCTCCCCTTTCTCCTTTTGTTTTCCTTTCTCTCCCATGATTTCAGTTTTTTGCCTCCCTTCCTTGTGTCCTTTGTCTCCGTCTGTCTCATTTCACTTCTTCCCTCCATATCTCAACTTTCTATCATCCCTCCATCTATCCCTCTCTTTCTGTTAATTTGTACATAATGGCAGCATCACTACTTCAGCATGATGTCTTCATTAGAGCGATGCTGATTTGCAGCCGTGCTTCTTGTCCACTCTCTTTCAGATGGATTATATTACTCTCATTGTTATTCATTAAAATGACAGTTGGAAGCACAAAAAGAGACACAGAGTCTTTTGGCATTTTAAAATAGTGTGTATGTACAGTATAGAGAGATGAAAACACAGGGCTGAGATGTAAGTGTATCTCCTCTGTTACTCAAGAAGTTGTCACACCACGCGACCGACAGTTCAGTATATCGTTGCCATTCATTTTGGCTCCGCACATCACAGGTGGCATGAGTTGTGAGCAGTTAAACCAGTGAAGTTTCATACAAAAAGCTTTTAGAAAAGAAACAAACTGTACAGTTCGCTGGAAAGAAGCAGCTTTTCAAACCTTAGCGAGAAGCTTTGAGAAGCAGGAGATCACCAACGTGACCCTCCGAGAGATACGAGAGAAGAGACAGAAAAATTAAACATATTCCATGTAGCAGAAATCTGTTTTTTTTTTTCTTTCTTTGTCCTAAACTTACAACCCATCACAATCATTCTGTGAACAATTTAAATTACTCCTCTACACTATCTGTGAAACACCATGCTAACATTCATGCTACATAATTGACGGGCCCCTATGAAGAATCTGATTTCTCCCACAGACCATCACCACTATTAAAGTGGCCTAGGTCCATTTGTCTGCTCCTTGTTTGCTGCCTCCTGGTGGCCCCTGAAAGCTCTAGGTTTACTGTGTATCAACAGACTTTTTTTAGAGAGGAATATACACCACTAAAGCACATTACCAACTGACATGATAGGACCATGATAAGTCCTCATTTATTAGCTATTCTTGTGTAAAAATCTTGTTTTGAGAACTTCTTAAGTTCAGCTTTATGCTTAGGCTACATGTTACATAATCCTAAACTGATATGTTTAATCAAATTACCACATACTGTAAAAAGGGGTTATTAGGGATCCAGCAGGTTAATCTGGCCTTGGGTAGTCATGAGGTGATAATAGTCTGTTACTGACTAAGTATAATTTACAGCCCTATATTTTCTTCTTCTTCTCCTGTGTTTTATTTGAAGTGTTGATCCATAAGAAGATATATTTGTGGTTTAAAGAACCAAAAACCATCTCAGTGTAGTTTTACATCTCCTCTCTCAGGCTTCTCTCCGGAGCTCTAATAACAAGAAGTCGGTGAGCCAATCAGAAGAGAGCAGGTTCTGAGACTCTCTTCTGACTGGCTGACTGTTTTCTGTGTTATCCAATAAAAATGTAGCAGATTTCTATAGAATGCTATCTAAATCAAAATTAAATACATTCAAATACATAAATAGAGCTAAGAAATAAATCTTGAAATAAACAAATTTGGTAATAATAATAAATAAATGTCAATATAAATATATAAGCTAGTAAATATATATACCTATACAAATTAATTAATGGATAAATAAATGCATAAATAAATACATTTGCCTTTTATTTATTCCACTTATTTATATTTATATAATTCCACATTTATTTATTTGTGGAGACATTTATTTCTCAATGCCACTTTTATTTAGCTTGTTCAGTGTGTTATTCAGTGCTGTTCTGGTGCTGTTGCTTGGGTCTGAGTCTGTGAGGTAACCACACCCCCTCATTTGAATATAACAGATGGGAATAAAATGAGCTTAGAAATAAAAAGCTATTTATTTATGTATTTGCTTATTCATTAATTAATTAATTTATTCATATATTTATTCATTTATATACTGTAGCTATTTATTTATTTATTTATTTACTTACTTAAGCTATATATTTATATTTAAATGTATTATATATTTATACATTTATTACCTAATTTAATTCAGGAATTGTTTCATTGCTGTATTTATTTATTTAATATTGCTATAGATTGCATTCCACGGATTTTAGATAAACACACCAGAAACCAAATCCTGCAAGGTTGGATGGTGGGTGTAGGTGGGTGGGGCTTGTGACTGCTTTGTTCCAGAAGTCCTGACGGCTGGTTTTAAGCCTCAGTTTCTGAATACAGGCTGTGTGCATTTCTCTGTGGACTGAGAGCTTTGATATTTTCACAGTATTAATATAGAACCTAGACCTGCTTTATAATCACACAACACATGCACATCTACCTTTATACTATATGCTTCCCTCACGCATCACTGTGCTTCCCGCAGTGTGTCACATCACAGCCTTTTCCTGCCCCTGTGGCAATACTGAGCTTTTTGCAAAATGCATCACCTCTGCTGCTGTTTCTGAAAAATATACAAACTTGATCTTGTGGTTGTTGAGCAAGTCACATATGTCTGTAAAGGCATTATGTGCCCTGTTGCTGGTTAAGGCACATTTCAGTTTAAAGTGTCCAAACACCCAGAGGATACAAAAAGCCTTGGCTTGGGCACACACACACACACAGAATCATGTATATGGTATATCGTTCACAACGTAAAGATCACTACGGAGCCCTGCTGTTTGTGTGTGTGTGTGTGTGTGTGTGTGTGTGTGTGTGTGTGTGTGCGGCATTTTTATGACAAGTCATAAAACAAGGACAGCAGCCATTGCCCCAGGAGAGGTCATTTGGCTGGACATGGCTACCACTCACCCACACTCACAAATACACACAGCGGGAGTCAGCTTTAGTGGTGGCCCTTAGATCAAATAAAGCAGCAGAAGACACAGCAAGAAAAAGACGAAGAGAGAGAAAATACTGAGAGGGCCAAGAGAGAGAAGAAACAAATATTCATCATTTCTTATGTGTTTTTTTTTCTCCCTTTATGTTCAAGATTTATTTTCTCTTTGGTCAAAATGAGCCATCAGTTCTTGTCGATTCAGAATAATCCATATCTTGATGGGAAAAAAAGAAAAGAAAATTAAAAGTTAGAGAATAAAGCAACAACGTATGTCGCTAAAACAGGAATGTTTTGAAATGGGTGGTGATAGTGGAGAGATCACCTGTATTATAAGTTGTATCATAGGTTACCTGTATAAAGTAATTACCTGTAAAGTAAGGAAGTATAAGAAGGATCTATAACAGTGGCGGATCCATAGCTGGCCAACAATGTTCAGACTAGATATAAATCATATTATTACCAAGAATAATCACCCATATGGCTGGGCTGTGTATGGGTGCAAACCATGGGCGTAGAGGTGAACCTAATGTTTCGGAGAGTCACCCAGTCTTCCTGGCTGATCGGAAACTGCAGAAAAGCAGAGTTGTGCTTTCAATTCACGGAGTCTAGCCTCCATGATGGCAAATAAACTACATTTATTACATGTACCATTATCACTAAAGGAGGCAAACGAATAACAAAATGTAGCAGAGAGAGCAGGAGAGAGGGAGGGAGAGAGAGATGTCATAGGTAACTGTTAAGCTAAAGAAACTAGAAGATCTGAACAGCATGTAAACAACAAAAACATCAGGAACCAGTTTCTGCCCACTGAAACGCTAGAGGGCTTTTAATTTGAAACACTTACTGGACGTGTTTCAAGTTCAGTTTGTATTAATGCAGGCATGAGGCTTCGTACTAACATACCGCTATGAACAATTCTACATAACAGAGGGAATTAGAAATAAAGACTTGCCCTTAATAAAGACCTGTTACCTTCTGCAGCTGAGGAAATACAGTCATTGAAAACTGTTGTGGAGCAGCTGTAAACGCCCCCTGATGATGTAATAGAAACTGCATTCCAAATTATTTTGAAAGAGCAACAGCCAATGGAAAAAAATCCAACACCATTGGTTAACGCCAGTTAACGTGTCAACCAATGGTGTAACTTCATCACTGACTCAACTCTATCACTCACTCACTCACTCACTCACTCACTCACTCACTCACTCACTCACTCAGTCTTTGTCTGTCACATACTACTGCATTTATTAGTCTATACACAACGCAATGGAAATCTTGTGAGCTGCTAGAAGGAGGGTTGGGAGACCTCAATGTCTTTAGAGCTGAGGTGAACAACCCCTTACAAATCTTGTCCTATTCACAAAATGAAGTGAACCAAGTAAAATGGGTAAGTTGGAATACTTTTGATAAAAGAGGAATAATGTTGTCTGCTGTTGTCTCTGCTCTGCTCCTTCATGTGGGGCTGAGCTTAAATCTCAATCTGTCATCCAAAACAGTTCCCAAGTATTTGTAGGTCTGGATGACTTCAACACTCACTGTATGCCATTAAATGATTGGTTGAAAGACTGTCTGTGTGTTTTGTTGAGCTTATCATTTGTTTTGTTTCAGATACATTTAAATCTTAATAAAAGGATTTGTCCACAAATTCTTGCATCATGGCTCCACGTCACCGATTGATTGACTGAGAAAAGACATAATAACACTTCTGTCAGCAGTGCAAAATTATCCTGTTTACAATACGGTGATCTTTATATTTAATATGATATCATCTGTATATATGGTAAAAAATAAAGGAGAAAGGACATAACCCTGTTGTGAGCTGGTGGTATTTACATTTACAACTACTGCGAGTTCTGTCATTGAGAAACTGACAGTCCATCTGATGATCTAAATGAAAGGATACGAGCTCTTTTTGCTTGTATGTGGAGCTGCATTGTATCAAAGGCCGAGTTCAGAATAAACTAACTACAACATAAACACCTCTCAAAGGCTTATACAAGAGCTGATCCAGTTACATTCACAGTTTTCCATTTGGCTATTTTCTCTAGAGTTTTCATTACTGGTAATGTTAACGATAAAGGCTGCAAGTCAGTGAATATTTTCAGGTCTACTTATCTTAAGAACTGGAGCAATGTTTGAATTCGAATTTTTCAAAGATCAGGAACAACCCCAGAGTCTGGGGAGAGCTGGAAGAGACTTTGAAATACATAATCAGCACAGTATCTTAATGTCCTCCCACATATTTCATCTGGCCCTTTAAGTTCATTTATCCACTTTGACCATTTTACAGCATTTAGCAACAAGCTGGGTGGAAACTGCCCAGGTGAGTATCTCTGACAGATCCCTACTTTGGGTACTGAAATCTTTTTATCAACACAGAATATAACATCCACCTGTTGATTAATACGACAGGTTTGTCTCTGTGAATAACTGACTGGCATGCAGGACCCAAAACCGAGAAGAGTGGTGACCAGGCCTGGCAGTGGGGAAACATCTGCATGCACATTTGTCCAGCACCTTACTGAGTCAGGTCAGGTAGGACCATCAATGTACTGATGATAATGTTATTGACTGATTTCAGTTGATATAAAGCTGGTATTCACCCTGCTAGTGCCAGTGTGGTCCTCTGTGCTTCTTAGTTGTTAATTTTGGTGACAATAAACCTCCTGAAGTCACTTTGTTTAAAACTTACTGCTGCAAAATATGTTTACAATGCATTTAATGAGCTGACTGTAGCCTGCGGCTGTTTGCAGCATATGTGGGATTTTACAGCCCCAAGATGATGTATCTTATTTACATATAATATAATAAGAATTACCGGTGGCAATCTGTTGGTTACTATTAAGCCAAGTGCTCCACTTGTGATCCAGGGTGTGTGTGTGTGTGTGTGTGTGTGTGTGTGTGTGTGTGTGTGTGTGTTATAGTGCATGTGCATTTGTAGTGCAAAGGGATTCCTTGAGAACTGTTGGATGAGATAATTCAAAGCCTGATCCTGAGGGCCACATGGGGTTATTGAATGGAGAGGGGAACGAGTTTAGACAGTCATTGCTTCCTGATACAAATGTAAATGTAAAATTATGTCTTCATGAACAAAGTGCTTTATTATGAATGTTTTGGTGGACATTAATATTTTTGGTATAAACACTGAACTGTTCATTTTGAGGATTTTGTCAAAAAAAACAAAACAACTTAACCTACATTAGGACCATATTTATATTATATATATAAAACATTTTTACACACACCGATGTTAGAGCTTATTTCACTAAATTTTCATCATAAATGTTTTTAAATCGATCTTTAAATAACTTTAAAAGAAAAGGAAAGACAGTCTGTCTCTTCTAACTTTCTCTCGGAGTGATTGTGTTACAGTAAATCCAGCTGAAATCACAGCTCACTCTTTGTCTTTCATTTATATGTTTGGTTGTCATGTCAGACGACGTCACAGTTATAAAATAAGGATTGGATAATAGGCGGTCCAGACATATACTAGGTTTAGACCTGGTCTTGTTATCGCAAAGGGAGAAGAGGGAGGATCTCAAGTCAGGAGTCACAAGTCTCATGATTTTATCAAATTGAGTCTAAAGTCATTAGATTCATAAGCTGATAAGTCATATGAGTCCACACCTTTACATATAATAGCGGCAAAATTCTCACAAGCTGTGTAAAGTTTCAGTGAAAACTAGTGTTTAAGATGTCTTTTTTTTTATTTGACTTGTCTGAGAGTTTGAGAGTCAATGAACAACAATGTTAAAAGCATGATCACCTTCGGTTGATGTTTGGAGGTAAGAGAGGCTCCTCCCAGTAGTGAGAGAGGACAACATGTCTTCTGAGCGCACAGGAGAACAGCAATATAATGCAACTACATTTGACAGGAATCCAGTAAAGTAGAGTCAGAGGTAAACCGGTACGGAGGTGTAATAAAAACCATGTATGACTTTCTCCTATTTTTTTATGATGAATGCAGCATTTGATGCCAGTGCTAAGACAGATAAGGCAGTGTAAGTACTTTCACATGATGTGGCCATATGTAAATAGCAGCATTTCTCAGAATTTGGTTAAACTGATGAAACAGAAAGCAGAGTTTTTGGTTTGTTTTTATTTTTACATATTTTTATTTTTTTTTTTTCTTTTTGTAGCATTAACGCCATAATTTAGAATTTGCTCTCACTGATATGGGGCACCAGTCCTCTGGGAGGACAACAATATAACTTCATTGATAAATTTATCAATCTCATATCAGAAGCCATGACTTCTCGATTCAATGGATCTCCAGTCTCTACGTCAAAAGAATACAACAGGACAACAACTGGGTGTAAATAAAGGAGTTTATTAACTAAACTACTATCTACAGAGTAAATGCAAGGTGTAATAAGATGAAAAGATGAAAATAATGATGAAATGAGCAGTGTGATGAGTTGGCAATGGTGGGAGAGAATATGTTATGGCTATACACTATGGCTATACAGCTAATGATGCTACATCTACGAATTAGGTTTGATGATTAAATATTGCTATATTTCGACATCAACCCAGTCATGAGCAGAGTGTTAAGACCGGCCTACTGTGAGTTGCGCTGTAGCTGAAGACCCTCGTCTGGAACCCAGGTGGCTATCGTTGCCGTGGTAACCCCGGAGACGCGGGATCTAGGTGGATTCTCCTGGAGGCCGTGTCCCGTTATCACGATGACGGATTCTGCCGGTGTCTCAGCGGTTCAGCTCTGGTGGAGTTTGCCAGGAGACTTTCTGTCTCGGGAACTCTTGATTTCTGCTCGGCTTCTCTGCAGGACGTCGTGCAGAGGTGTCTCTGCTGGCGTCTCTTGTGGGTTGATGCGAAATAAACTCTAATGCTCTTCACTTTGGCTGGATAACTTTAGAGGAGACTGGCGTTGACCACATGACTCTAAACTGTCAAAAATCTTCAAAAAGGAAAACTTGATAATAATTAAAAGTTACAAAGTTACTCTGAGGCACTTCTGTTGCTTTGGTTCAGTTGGTCTTGACTTGGCTTATAAAAATAAAAGATCGCAAAAGTAGACTACAGAATATTACTCGGAGCATGTGGCAAAGAAAGAATAAAGGACGCGGACAAAATGGTTAAGTGCAAAAATGGCTAAGAGCCATGGTTAAGAGTTTGGAACTACAAAGCTACAGAGCGACAAAAAGCCACTGAGCTGGGCTTTTAGCAATGTGTGAAATGATCACGACTGTTTTATCCCCTGGGGGCTGGAGCATGTTTCAGGGGCGTCACCTGTCTTCACTTGTCCATAACAATATGGACATTCTGAATGTCATGTAGTGTGTTACCTTGTGTGAAGGATGCTGACAGTATGGTCACAGGAAGGACATTGTCTTAAAATCTACATGTTACATTTCAAACATTCTATGGGATAGAAGTTTGGGATTGAACTATTGCATAGAAAAATCTTGAGATTAAATAAATATATAAATAAGATATAAATATAAATGAGTTACAGAACAGTTAGATATTTAATTTTACATTCTTCCTCAGATCTGTGTCTGTGAAGAGAGTTCTGCTGGTCACTACCCAGGATTGGAATGTGGGTTGTAGTTTATGACTCTTATCTAGAGAGAGACAGAGGAAGGGAGGTTGGTGTGTGTGTGTGTGTGTGTGTGTGTGTGTGTTCATGCATGGCACAGAGAGGCCAGGATTCACACCTTAGTGATAATCAGTCCTTTTGTTGTTACTTGTCCTATACAAGAAACAATCAAATATCTTTAGACAAAGTCTTATTGTTACAAACTGGAGATTTTGCCTATATTCTCCAGTTGTCTGGTGTCCATTGGTTGATCCTCTGGAGTTGACCCTTTGACCTTTGGTCTGGTTCTGTGTCTCTCTGACATGCTAAAAGCATGGTCAGTTTGTGGGAGAAGGGTCCTTGGTCTCTGTTTCCTATTAATCTGATAGTTTGATGGTGGGAAGAGTCGCAAAGTGTTAATTGTGGGTCCATAACGCTGCATGTCCTTACAATGAACTTCCTTAATGGCTTGTGACTGATGCCAGGTATGTACGCTACATTTTCTTAGAATTAAGGACTTCACCTAACTTGAACATGAAGCAGCATCAGCCTCCCTCCTCTTTTGTATGTGTATGTGAGAGAGAGAGAGAGAGAGAGAGAGAGAGAGAGAGAGACTGTGTGTGGGTGTGTGTGCGTGTGCGTGTGTGTGTGTGTGTGTGTGTGTGTGTGTGTGGTGTGTGTGTGTGTGTGTGTGTGTGTGTTTTTCCCAGGGTGGGGCAAGGCTAACAAGATTTAGGGCTCTGGATCATTACAGATCATTTAGACATTCATCATTGATATTGCATAGCAAGTGTGAGTGCTTGTGCTCGTGGATGCATGTGTGTGTGTGTGTGTGTGTGTGTGTGTGTGTGTGTGTGCATGTGCGTGCGTGAGTGCATTGTAGCATTACTCCAAAATGAAGAATGAAGACTGGTAATGTTGTGAGTGTGTGTGTGTGTGTGTGTGTGTGTGTGTGTGTGTGTGTGTGTGTGTGTGTGTGTGTGTGTGTGTGTGTGTGTGTGTGTATGTGTGTGTGTGTGTGTGGGGGGGGGGCTAGTAATGATGCACAACTGACAGTCTGAACAGTAATATTGAGGCAACAATCGTAATGCTTTTACCAGCAAAGACCGAAAGAGACAGAGAGAGGCAGGCGTGAGAGAAAAGGAGAAGATACAGATGGAGGGATGAAGAGAAAAGAGCAAGTAGCACTAAGAAAGAGAAAGAAAAGAGAGAAGAAAAAGAAAACCCAGCAGGTATAAAAGAGAGAGAGGAGAGTGAGCAAAAATGCCAAAGGGAGAACAAATAGATTACGAGAAATAATCAAGAGAAATGACGGAAACAGGTTAGAGAACATGATAAAAAAAAAGAGTGATAGAGCGAGAGGCAAAGATAAAGACACACAGAGAGACAGAGTGTCCTTAATGACCACTTTAGTAGTTTGGAGGCGGTAATTTGGTTAGCCTCCGGGCTGCAGGTCATGTAACACTATCCTCGCCAAAGCAGATGATTCTTGGTTGATGTGCATGTGCACATTTGCATGAGTGTGTGTGAGAGCATGCGTGCGCGTGTGCGTTTTGTAAGCCAATCCCAACGTAGCCTGAATCACTTCTCTGTAGGAGTCTTGTGGAAATTGCTGCCCAAATGAAATTATGTTGTAATTTAAAAACAATTTATCAAAGACAGTTTGGTGTCACTCCCATTGGAGCCATTAGGCCTTCTCACACTCCCAGAAGCCAGGAAGACAGAACAACAGCGACAGCAGTGAGGCGAGGTGAGAAGGAAATGTTTTAACTCTGTCATGAGAAAGCTCTGGAAAAAAGGTTGTTATCTGTATACACTGACTGTTTATTGTCCCTGTGGGGAGAGTCTGATTATTGGATACAGCGTTTGAGATGTCAAACACTAAAACAGGACATTATAAGCGCTACCCATGGACAACCTGTTTCCAAAGTCGGTGCTAAAGCACAAAGACTTCAGTTCAGGCTGTCGTCAAAAACTAAATGAAAGAGAACATGAAACAGCAAGAGAGAGATTTGAAATATGGGTTAATTTTGCAGATCTTATTTAAATGCCCTTGTTTTGGCAAATGCATTGCTGTGCAAGTCTGTCCAAGATGGTTGCCTGCAAACCAAATCGTCCCTGTTAGCTGTCTACAAACGTTTACAAGTTTCAAAAAGTTTTTTGAAACTGACATCCTTAAAAAACGAGCCCACAGTTCGTCTGTGCAGCAGGTTATTACGACCTATAGTTAGGTTTTGTTGCTAGGCGACATCTAGTGGTCGTAGCAATGATGACAGGAGCAAAGGGAAAAGTGCGGTGACGTAGCATAAAGAGAGACAAAGTCCACGTCAGGAGGAGGTTGTGGTGGATGGATGAATATGACACAGGAGAGCGCTGTTCCATTCCCATGTGAAATTAGTTGTTTATATTGTAACCGTGACAACAAAGACAGTCTAATGTTGAGGAACTTCTTATTTCAACCCATATCACCATCTATCCTAAACCTAACCAAGCCATGACCATTATTATAGTTACCACAGCAACAAAGGTAGGTATGCCGCTCTCAGTATAGTCGTCGCATTTATTATTGTAACCATGACAACCAAGATTTGGTACGCTGGCCGTCGTAGCAACTTAAAAAAACACATGCAAACGGATGAAACACAAAACATCTTCATCAGTCTGACCACACATGCACAAGTGTTTCCAGGGGACACTAAACTAACGTTTGTGTTTTTGGTTGTGTTGTGAATATTTGCAGCTCATGTGTGGTCAGACTGATGAAGATGAAGATGAAGGTGCAGTGCATTGACCTCTCAGGGCCACCGTAGAATTCAGTTAATGAAGCAAATAAACAATATGATCAATGTGGTGTTGAACAGTATCCATAGCAACGATCACCAGCAAATCCTGAGTTTGTAGGATCAATGCTGTATATCTACAGTGACTTCCAACAGTATTCAGACCCCTGTACTTTGTTCACACTTTATTCTGTTATAGATTTTAACTAGATACACCATTTTCCCATTAGTCGACACTCAAAAATCCATAACGGCAACCAGAAATGTTCAATGTTCAAAAATCATTTGAAAACTCATTTACAAAAGTCTTCACACTCTTTTCTGTGGCTCCAAACTGTGGCCAGCTGCTTCAGGTTTGTTTTCAGTATCCTTTCGATATCTGACTGGAGTCCACGTGTGACAAACTGAATTAATTTGACGCCGTTTAGATAGGAAAACACCTGTGTATATAACCCAGCGGCCGCTCTGACAGAGCTTCATCAGTCCTCTAAAGAGATGTGAGAAACTGCCGGAGGGATAACCATCGCAGCAGCTCTCCATCAGTCAGATCTTTATGGTCGACTGGTCAGACGGAGGCCACTCTGAGTGAAAGACATGTGAAAGCCTACTGGAGTTTGTCAAACAGCATCTAAAGACTCTGAAAGCTTTTCTGGTCTGATGAACCTTTTGGGAAGAATTCCAATCTCTTCTCATCACCTGGATAATACCATCACTACGGTGAAGCTTGGTGGTGGCAGCATCATGCTGTCGTTCCAGTGGCAGAGCTGGGGAGACTAGTCAGAACTGAAGGGACAAGTCTGTGACTGTCCTTGAGGGACCAAAGCCGGGACCCCAGGAGAGACCTGAACATAGCAATTCATAAACACTTCCGACAGAGCTTGAAAGTTTCAAAACAGTTAGTTATGTATCATTGAGTGTGATTGGCAAAAATGGCAGTTTTGTTTAGCACAAAGTGAAGGGGTCTGAATACTCTGTGAAGTCCCCGTATATACTGTATATCTATCAGAAGCGGCCACGTATGAACCATCTATTACACAGGCCAGCAGTGGAAAGAGTGAGAGAGAGAGAAAGAGAGAGAGAGATGAAAAACAACCAGGGGAAAAAAAATACAGTAAAAAAGCAGCAGACACTCAGACAGAGAGAGAGGGAAGTGAAGATGAGTCATGAGTGTGAGGGGGGGTGTGGCTCTGAGGCTGGAGAAAATTATTGATCATGAATTCCAACTTCCTACAGATCAGTTCCTGCTAAAAACATTGGGAGGTGAGAGAGAGAGGTGTGTGTGTGTGTGTGTGTGTGTGTGTGTGTGTGTCGGCTGTTTGTTCAGGTATAATACAGAACAAACAGAAGCTGGATGTCAAGAGAAAAGAACTATGAAAAACTCTCCATATCTCCAGTAATTAGATTGGGATTCCATTAGAGCTGTGGCAATATAACACTGTATATTTTTAGTGGTGTGTGTGTGTGTGTGTATGTGTGTGTGTGTGTGTGTGTGTGTGTGTGTGTGTGTGTGTTTGTGTGATGCATTGGATGGATTGGTGGAGCTGTTGTCCAGAATAGTAAAAGAGAGCTTAGAGCCTCCTCATCAGCATCCTCATCCTGAGGTGTGTGTGTGTGTGTGTGTGTGTGTGTGTGTGTGTGTGTGTGTGTGTGTGTGTATGTGTGGTGCAGCATTTCCTCACACTCATTCACAGCCAGAAAACTGCATTTATTACTGTATGACTGTTCACTGCAGGTTAGACAACAGTGAACTGGCAGTAACTGAACAGTGCTATGTTTTAACTCCAGGAATATTAATGAAATGAGTGAAAGTGAGTAAAGTTGGTGCTCACCTTGTGATTTACACCTGATGAGAATATTCAGTGCAGGAAATAGCAGGCTGGTTATGTAGCAAAGCAGAGAGTAAGGTTGTTGGAACATGTTATTTTAATGCAGGAGACCAGGGCTTGTAATTATCAAACTGAGAAAAGTGAAATGTTGAATGTAAGCCAGCCTCGGAGCGGCTCTCTGGCCCTGTTCACACCTGGCATTAACATCCATCTCTGATGATCCTATCACAACTCTTCTGGTGTGAACGCACCCAAGACGCATCGAAGACGCATTTGTATGATGAGGGGCCACCAGGGACATTATCTACAATTACCATACATACACACATATAAAACCATACTCATTCACATACTGTGCTGAAAACCTCACACACATACAGATGAAAAGTTTTCACACACACTACTAAAAACCTCTCACACAAACACTGAACACTGAAAAAATCTCCCCTCACAAACACAACTGAAAAGGTTTCGTGAAAACTAGTGAAACTTTTCAGCTGTGTATATGAGAACATTTTACTAGTATGTGTCAAAGCTTGTCAGTACTGTATGTGAAAAGTTCCAGTAGTTTTTATGAAAGCTTTTCAGTTGTGTTTGTGAGAGTATAATGTGTCAGTGTTCAGAGTTTCTGTGAGAAGGTTTCAGTAGTGTGTGTAAAACCTTCTCACTTCTTTTCTGTGCAGCATGTGAATGAGTATGGTTACATATGTGTATACGCATGGTAATTTTAGATAATATCTATATATAAATAGATGCATTCAACTTGAATAAAAAGGTGCTATATAAATATGCTATATAAATGTAAGTATGTAAATGAATAAAATTTGATTGAACCAAAAGCCTCAACTCTTAACCAGGAGGGTATAATTGTTAAATGAGACATCAGTTAAACATAAGGGGGATAAACAATCTAAAGTGCCTTTAATAAGACTTGTGGAGACAGAAAGGTCAGAGAGCTGTTGGGGTCTGTTTTCACTCTAAATGAGGAAAAGACAAAGATGTTTACAGAGGTCAGTGGCCTTATGTGGGGATTATTTGCAGCTAATAGAAAGAAAGGGCAGGTGGAGGGGTGAGCAGGTTGTGGAGAGAAGTGGTGTCTTCTGTCCTGTTGAAGGATGTATTCAGCCTGTTATCTGATATGTGGGATGAAACTCTGAGAAGGAACTCAACAGGGCAACGGGGCAGACCCGTCAAGGTGGTTACTCGTCAAAGACTTAACCTGACATTCGTGAAACAGGAATCACTTTATGTTTATATATAAATATGAAAATATAAATATAAATAAATAAATATTCACACACATACCCTCAAACAGATGAAGCTGGAATCAGAGATTTGAAACTTCACATTATGGATGTGCTTATTGGACTGAGACTTAAGACTTGTGGCTCACGCACTGTTTATCTGTGTGAAATGAGCAAAACCTCAGACTATGTTCCTTTAGTATGGCGTGGTGTTCAGGCAGCAAGCGAACTTTTTTGACCCCACACCACCCCTCTAATTAAAGAAATCTCTCTCTCTCTCTCTCTCTCTCTCTCTCTCACTCACACACACACACACACACACACACACACACACACACACACACAGACATTCATTTGGATGTCTGTCTATATCCATTATCATTACCACAGAAGTCAGCCTCTCCTCTGATTGGCTGACTGTTAACTGAGTGATCCAATAAAAATATAGCAGATTTCAGGTAAACACTCCTGCAACAAAATCCTGCAAGGTTGGATGGTGGGTCCATGTGGGCGGGGCTTGGGTTATGGCTGAGGGTGATGACTGCTTTGTTGTGACATCACAAAGTTCCAGAAGTCCTGACGGCTGGTTTTAAGGCTCAGTTTCTGAATACAGGCTGTGTGCATTTCTCTGTGGACTGAGCGCTCTGATACTCTCACAGTATTAATATAGAACCTAGACCTGATCTATAATCAAACTACACATGGACATCTACCTTTATACTAAATGGAGCTTTAACAAAGTTCCCCCAAAGACAGACAACTATTTTAACAGTATCTTCCCTGTGACCAGTGAACTTGATTTTAAAGTGTAGAGTTGGTGGAATGTCCCTTAAGTCTACCTCTTATTGATTGATACTGCCACTGTGTGTCAACAGCTGTTTCTGCAGCTGATAAGAATAAAAACAGCTGCATGAACAGCTGTATTCTATAATTTTTTCATGAGTGACTCTTTGCACATCTCTGCTCCTCAAACTGGTGAATGAAAAGGCGTAAAACACATGTGACATGATGAACTGTGGCATCACTGAAACAGTCGAACACTTCTACAGCATTCTACAGGAGAACAGTGGAAAACAGCAAAGCTTTTGCTCTGCTTCAAACATCATTTCCCCTTCACACACACACACACACACACACACACACACACACACACACACAGAGCCAGTCAGACTAATGTGTGACCTATGGTGCTAGCTTACGGCACTGGGAGCATTAGTGGTTCAGAGTGAAACAAATGAAGACAACTCTTCACTTAGTCACAGTTAGAATGAGCCAGACAACAATAACACAGAGTGTGTGCGTGTGTGTGTGTGTGTGTGTGTGTGTGTGTGTGTGCGTGCGTGTCCATGTGAGTGTGTGCATGCGTGCGTGTGTGTGTGTGTGTGTGTGTGCAGGTACAAGCATTTGCACATTTAAGCATTCTGCGCATGCAAAAGTGCATGTTTATGCGTACAGTTTGTTTGTTTGAGCTTGTGTGTGTGTGTGTGTGTGTGTGTGCGTGCGTGTGTGTGTGTGTGTGTGTGTGTGTGTGTGTGTGTGTGTGTGTGTGTGTGTGCATGTGTTTTGAAGTTAGATCCAGTGAATAATTTATTCAGGTGGAGATGATGAGAACCTTCAGGGCTTTTCTGATGAGAGCCATGTGAATTAAAAACTGACAATACAAGTCTTACATAAGACAAATGCCTTCTCCGCGACACTCGTTATTATGTGGACTGTTGGTGCACACACATTTCTTGTGTGTGTGTTTACGTGTGTACATACGCACACACTGCTCTTTGCTTTGCTGTTATTAAAATAAAGCTATTAGTTGCGATCTATGATGTATTATTGATTAAGTTTTACAATGCTCTTCTAAACTATCTTCTGGCCATCAAATTGATCTGCAGACGTCATGTAGAATCTGAGATGCCAAGGTAGAATACATTCTCTACTGCAGAGTGGGGAGTCACAGTCATACAGTAGCTGTCCTACTGTCTTTCAGCTTACATACCCCTTTCAGACATACACTTCATTATGTACATACAGCCTCATGTTTGATCATGTTTGATTCTCTTTCTCCAATTCAGATCTGGTAAGAACTGATTGCTGGCTAACCAACCGAGACATTAAACCCTCCAGACCTTCATTAAGAGCACTGTAATATATATGTTATTCAATTAACATTAACTATATGCAAAGGAAATCAAATCAGGGCATTGTTATACTGAGGTGAGGAAGCTTCATTTAATGGTTAGAAAACATTTGATTTAAGCCACGTTTCACATAAACCAGTGAGATCTAGATTATGTTGAAGAATCAAATAATTTCTCAGTAAGCCTATAATAAATAATGATCTAATATTTAGAAAATTGCGGGGATTACTTTGTTTTGAGGGATTTATCAGGTGCTTTGTGGTTCACTTTGCCACCATTTGATTTTTGTAATTCACATATTTAGGGAAGTTGTAGGAAATACAGCGTGGGAGGGAGACTCAGCGATCAGTTTGATTGTCCACACTAGTGTTTCCCAACCAATAATCAATGTATGTGGCTGAAAAATGAAGTGCCATCACAGGAGTGCTAGAAACAACAATTCTTCTAATGACCACTAGAGTCTGGCTCCAACAGAGAGTCAATCCCCATAGACTCCCATGTTAAAATGTCATGTAAATGACTTTACAGCGGAAATAAAAAAATTTACAGCCTGGTACCAAAACAGTTTTGGTCTCTAGAGCTAATTTCCTCCTTTATGCCAACTGTTTATATATCTCACCTGTTTACACTTTATTAAGACTTAAAGTTTTGCATAATTGAGGGTGTGGCTCTTTGAGTGACAGGTGGATAAGAGTATGCTTGTCACAAGCTAGCATGCACCAAAGTCTCAGCTCCCCACATGCCCTTCCTCTTTGCCTGATTTTTAGATTATTTACAGTCTATATACCCGACCTGTGGGCCATGACCCCCTGATGAGCCGTGAAGGACAAATCATTTGCGAAACAGAACAGTTTTGATTAAAAATTATAGTAATAAAAAAAAAAAATATATAGTTTTTTTAATGTTCTAAAACAAAATTATCTTTAAAAACATAAGAAACGCTGCGGTCGAAAGGGAAAAATAATCTCCTTTCCTTAAAGGGAAAATGTCATGACGTCACGGAAAGATGTGAAAAAAAATGATAAGGACTTAGAAAAAGGAATCCACTTACACCAAGTCTTTTTTTTTACTAACTTTAATTGTAACACATGGACGATTAATCTTCCTTTCCTAACCAACAAACAGGATTGAAATGTTGAAATAAGATCATATGAAAGGAATTTACAAATAGAGAAAGTTCAGTCATCAATAATAATAAAAACTGAGAAAGAGATCAGAATAAATTATATTCAAACATAAGTATATAGTTTCCTGATGCTTTTGACATTTAAGTTAGTTTTTAGTGCATTCCACAATGGGAGGGGATTTAGTCAAACAACATTTATTTATAGATGGGGTCATCACTGTCCCTGAGACACCCAGTCTGACGTACTGTGGTCGTCTTGTCAGGTAATCCACAATCCAGGACGTGAAGCAGGGATCCACCTTCATCTCTTCCAGCTTGTCTTTAAGGATGGGGGGTTGGATGGTGTTAAATGCATTTGAAAAATCAAAGAACATAATCCTCATGTAACCACCTGGCTCATCCAAGTAAGAATGGGGGGAGCATGTAAAGGATGGCATCATCCACTCCAATATGTTCTTTGTTGGTGAACTGTAGGGCGTCTAGTGCAAGTTCAACCTGTGGCTTCAGAAGGCGAAGAAGCAGCTGCTCCAGGGTCTTCATGATGTGTGATGTGAGGGCCACCGGTCTGTGATCATTTATCTCAGCTGGTCGTCCTACTTTAGGTACCAGAAAAAGACATGATGTTTTCCTCAGAACTGGGACCCTGTCTCCATCCCTGAAGGCCTCCTTTTTCTGCTTGAGGAGGGTCTTGATGTTACTGGTGATCCAGGGTTTGTTGTTTGAAAAGCAGTGTACAATCTTTGCTGGTATTACAGTGTCCATACAGAAGTTAATGTAGTCTGTGGTACATTCAACTATTCTATCAAGGTCAGGGTCCTTGCTGTTATCATTTCCTGTGACTCCAACAGGACATTCCAATCTGTGCACTCAAAACAGTCTTTTAAACACCCACTGGCCTTGGCCTGAGCGGGTGGTTGCAGCCTGCCTCAGTACACAGGGCTTGTAGGAATGCTGAAGAAAAACCAGATTATGATCTGATCTGCCAAGTGGTGGTAGAGCTGAAGCAGTATAGGCCTCCTTATTTTCCCTTGTGGGACAGTCAACATATTGAGTGAAGCCAGTCAGGTGAGAGGTGAGAGTGACATGTTTAAAATCCCCTGATATTGCAATAAATGCATCAGGGTGCTGGGTCTGTACTCTAGCAACAGTCTTGTGGATGATGTCACACGCGACTACAGGCTTTGCTCGTGGTTGAATGTAAACAACTATGGTGACGATGTGTGAGAATTCCCTCGGTACATAGTACAGTCTAAGACCAACTGCTGACAGTTCAGTATGCTGACAGCAGATCTTCTCCTTCACTGTGATGTGACCGGGGTTGCACCATCTATTGTTCACAAGCAGAACCAGTCCTCCACCTTTGTTCTTCCCACTTGCTCTGTCCGCTCGTACTGCAGTGAAGCCTGGTAAATCCGTTTAACCAGGTTTCCGTGAAACACATGAGACTACGCTCACGATGTGCTCGCTGGCTCTTCACAAGTGCCTCCAGTTCATCACACTCGTTAGCCAGAGAGTTGACATTTCCCATGAGGATCGATGGTAGAAAAGGCTTATATCTCCATCTCCTAGCCTTTAGCTTAGCCCCGGCTCTGCATCCACGGTACGGCTCCTTCAGCTCAGACGGTATAGGATGTTTAATTCCATATCTCGTAAGCTTTAAAGCCAGGAGTTCTTCCTTTGTCTACATTATTTTCTCCATCGTCAGACGAAACAATGACGTAGAATAAAAAACATCAAGCGACATAAAATATAGTCATATATACAAATCTGTAGCAAAAAACTACGAGCTAAGAGGACTTGCTGCCACTTGTTGTCAGCGCATCATTAGATTATAGTATTTAGTTATGATGATGATATTGTTAACTAAAATTTCAATATGCCTGTTTTTTATGATGACTTCTAACTGATTTAGAAAATAAATCTATATTTATGGATTTGGGCTTCAGTTGATCAGACAAGGATTTCCTTTCCTTTCGTAAAGGAAGGTTCATTGTTTCCTTTCCTTTACGAGAGAAGATAGGAATCACTCTAGCTCCTTTCTTCATCATTTAGAGAATTCAACCAGCTCTTATCATGGCTGACACTTATATACTTCCAGGTCTTTTCACTCAGTTAGGAACCTTCCTAAGAAAAAAGACTTTTTGACTGCAGCCTGAGTCCCTAATGTCAAACCTTACTCAAAGCCCTGTCTATATCACCACACACTTGGGGGCCCAGAGACATAGTCCTGATCGAAAGGCCTGATGGTCACTTAACAATGGGAGAAGCAATAGGGTTTTCAGAGAGAACGTGGGATATATTTGTCAATTTCATTAAATTTGTCCTGTTGCCTGTTATTTCTCTGGCAACATTGGGTGGTGATGTTTATCTTCCACAGTGATAATAGCAGCAGAACGGCCTGTAGTGGCACAGCCTTAATCTTCCTGCAGAGATGGGTCCTGCTGAGGAGTTTGCTAAACCAGACATTGAACCTGCTACCGGCTCAGTGCTGCTGTGGATAAGGAGCTGAATGCCTGAAATGTCAAATGTAACTGCAAAAAGTAAGACTGATCATTTGTGGCTGGCTGGCAAGGAAAACACATATCAACAACAACATAACATGACAAGTGACTGCAGTGAGTGAGAGCATGGAAAAATTGTAACCGACAGTCTTGTCAAAAGGCCAAAGTGGTTTTAGTGCAGAGCAGTGACAGAGACGAGGCCGAGCAAAGATATGAAACCATTTCAGTGAATCTTTTCCCTCAATGTCTGTCATCTGATTTACTTATAGATGAAGAAATCAGATCTGAGGCTGCGTGCTGGCAGAGAGCTTCTGTGCGACTAACTAGATTGGTCCCAGTGGGACGACTCTGAAACGTTGCCTTGGGTGCCGTCTGTTCCAGGACCAGCCGGATCATAAACGGTCTGATGTAAAACATCAACTCAAGGCCAAAGAGGCAAAACTCAAACAAGTCATAATATGTTGCAAATAAAGCTATTGACAGGTTTGACAATGGAACACTATACTGTATATCTAGATGCAGCAGCCTTAATATGATGCCCATGATGAAGATGCGCTCTTATTAAGATTTATTCATTGACACTGGTGTAATAGATAATGATACATTACAGCCATTGAGAATGAGCTGACATGTGTTTGATAAATGAGAGCTCAGTCTAATTAAGCTATGAATCAATGAAGGTAACCTTGGTGAGGAAACCTTCATTTTTAAAGTATTTTACCGAACGATTTTCTTCATCTATCCTCATTAAGCCTATATTGTGGTACTGTAAGGTGTTGATGCTGAACATTTACAAACAGAATGAAACCTGAGACTATCCTCCTGTAAGAAACAAGGCCATAGATCGTCTGTGCAGCCAGTTATTATGAGCCATAGTTAAGTTTTGTTGCTAGGTGACATCTAGTAATTATGACAGGAGCAAAGGGAAAAGTGCGATGACATAATATAAAGAGAGACGAAGTCCACGTCAGGAGGAGGTTGACGTTAATGGATCAACAAAACACAGGAATACAACGCAAGAGAGCGGTGTTCGATTCCCGTCTGAAACTAGCTGTTTATATTGTAACCATGACAACAAAGACCATGTAATATTGAGGAAGTACTTATTTTAACCAAAATCACCAACTTTTCCTTAACCTAACCAAGCCATGATCATTTTTATAGTATCCATGGCGACAAAGGTAGGCACACCACTATAAGTACAGTCCACGTTTATTATTGTAACCATGACACTGAGGTCCAATACGCTTGTCAGTGTAGGGACACTATGGGTGGTATCAGAGGGTTGAAAAAATGACCTGTATGGGTGATGGAAAATTAAGCAGCATCAGTCAAGCAGGGAACTCTTGTTTCCAGCTCTGATTTTTATATGTGACCATAAACAAATTACAAACAATTCCACAACTCTCACAAACAACAGCAGTCTCACATGTGCAACAGATGCCACCACCCAGACCTCCTCTCTCTGCTTTCCCACCTGGCATGTACCCATGGTCTCTACCAGCACCATTATACGATGAAGGGCACCTGGACACTCCCACAATTCATTTAGAAAATATATTTACAATTTAACCTCACCAGTATTTCCACATACAAAATACTCTACACAGATTAAATGAGACGCCTAATAAACTGAAAAAACAACAAATAACAGCCAAACTTAACCAAAACCTGTACAGCATGGACTTGACGTGATGCATGCTGGTTAGAAATTTTCACCTGCACTGCAGAACTTCACCGTGTCACATGACATTAAAACCTTGCAGGCGCCACAGTCGGGGTACAGCAACTGCACTGCCTGTGGCGCCCACAACCAGCTCTGTGACGACAGCACTCTGTCCTGAAGGCATCACTGACACACATGATGTGTCCTATGTTTTTAATTCTAAGAACATCCTCATCTTTAATGCTTCTCTTCGCTAAAGGGGGGTGCAGTTTGTTTGATGTCCTCCTTCTGGCATCTCATTTTTTACATATGAACACCAACAATATAGTTTTCATTTCCAGCGGAGCTGTAAAAACAGTTCAGTCCAGGAGTTTGTTATTGTACAAGAAGTAATGTCCTTATAGGTCATATTTTTATTGTTTAGATTTATTTTATTTTCGGCCTCCTGGCAACGTGGTGGCACTTGTTTTTTGAAAGTATTCTCAAGTCTGTAGTTCTCAATAAAACAGAAGTGTTGCTCTAGCAGGTATTCCAAGTGTAACACCTTAACTCCTCACCCTTTCATAAAACATTACATAGACTTAATTTCACGTGTCAACAGACTGATGTTAACTTGTTTCTGGCCTGAACAAACAACATGAATGCCTGTATGCAGGTTTTGTAAAACAGTCTGATATATTGAAGGTAACACACAGAATAGCTCTGCTTTTTTTTCCGCAGTGAGTTGTGTGAACAACCTGCTGCTGTGACACAGGTGAACTGAGTACAGGAAGTAGACTGTGTCTGACTTGACTGCAGTCTTTTTATACTCCACCCCTGCAGTTACCGGCAGCTCATGTTGACCATCAGGTCAGCCTGTCAGGTAAGCCCCTTCCCTGACCACCGAAGCAAGTTTACTCTGAAAAGATTTGTAATCTGTAAACACCATGAAATAAAGACAAAGGTATATGAATGTAATGTTTTTTTTTTTATTATTATTTCTGTATTTTACAAAATGATTAATTGATTAATCAAGTAAGAGCGAGTCCCGTTGTTCTGTCAAGTGTCCCTAACTCTCACTGTGTCGCACTCCCAATAAATACTAATGTTTGTTTATAATTTTTTTCTCAACGACTAAAATTAGGCCCCATCCACTGAGTGGGGCAGAAATGAGTTTGTGTTATGTTGAGTATATAGGATACCATTTAGTATTGTCAGGATATTGCTGGTATCTCAGATGTCAAAAGCTTTAAATCATAAAATTTAGAAGCACGAATGCCAGAGTGTATTTGCTAAATTATTTATTATCATCTTGAGTAAACTGGGCAGCAGTTTAGAAATTAAAATTAAAGGTAAGGATCAGACAAATACAAAGCACTGAAGATAATAAATCAGACATTACAGCAATAAAACATCTAACAGATTATGACTTGACTGAACCGTGCTTTGAAAAAGCCAAAAGAAATACTTATGCATTGAGACGGGGTCATTAATATGAGCAGTTTAAAGGCTGGTTTGAGTTTAAAATGGTTTGAGTTGGCAGTTTCTGTGACCATGTGGCCAGATCTCTATTATTCAGTGTGGGGGGACTCAAAGATCCATGTGCTAAGACATTATATTTGCTTTATATTCACCATCTGAGTTTATAATTATGTGCCTGCCGTACTGTAAATGCAAATCCATCATATATTTTTTTTTCTTATTCCTCTTCTTTAAACATTGTAGCACGAGATAGCTTTGAGAAATAATTTCATTCAAAATAATTTGAGAGACGTTGTGAAAATGACCAAACCAACCCCTTCTTGGAACCACATTGCTTCATCATACTTTAACGAAGAAAGATGGTTGGAACTTTAAACTGGTCACCAGTGTTGCCAACTCCTCAGTAAGGCAAGTAGCTATTGGCTGTCCTAAAAGTCGCTAGAAGTCTCTAAATGACATCATCGCCTAATTTGCATAATTTGACATTTGCATGTAATTGTAAAGAGACACTGGCAGAGTTACTTAGGTTGTTTTTTTTTTGTGGTGTGGGTCTCCTCTCTGCTCTGACTGCAGCTTTGACTGCAGCTGGGACTGCTGTGCGAGGCTGCTGTGAGACTGACCGCCTGTGAGTGCTTTGGGATGGGGGAGGGGCTCGCGGCAGCACCCACTGCTCGTTGAGGACAGTAACTGCAGAGCGATACGTGCTTTCACGTCAGTCTCCAAAACAGCAGAAAAGTCTCCAAAAGCACCAGAAAAAGTCGCTAGATTTGTCGCTAGTCGCTTTTGACTAAAAAAGTCGATTTGGAAAGTCGCCAGATTTCGCGAGAAAGTCGCCAAGTTGGCAACACTGCTGGTCACAAGGCTTGAGACTTTTTTAATAACTATTACGGTTTTCACAAAATCACAGTTTTGAGTGATGGATACGCAGCAGGTACATTCAAAATTTCTCCGGTAATTTTGTAGTTTTCTTTATAACCTGCAACGGTAACACATTTGAACTTTAGGGGTCAGTTACCGTAGGTTTAGGTTCCATCAATTGGAGATTTCCTCCTTGCTCGTGATAACTAGAAAGGCTGCAACATGGCCTTCCCTCTCCATGGTTTAATGCTGTGGATGGTGAGAGTCAATCATACCATCTAAATACAGGACAATGGGCTCAAATCGACACTGTTTTTTGTACTGGGTGAAGATTTTCAGGGCTTTCACCCTTTCAGGATGGCTGTGGCCATGGAGGCAGAGCAGGTCATCCATTAGTCAGAAGGTTGGTGGTTCCATCCCCGGCTCTTCCAGGCTACATGTCGAAGTGTCCTTGGGTACTGATACTGCCCCCCTAAATTGCCCCTGATGGCTCCATCAGTGTATGGGTGTGATGTATGAATGTGTGAAGTGTAAACTGGTCGATACATTTACCATTTCAGCCTTCCATATGATTCAAAGTTAGTGTAAATAGTAGAAATTTTAGCGTAACATGACATCATCCGGTAACCATTACAACCTTGTAGTCATTTGATGCCTATATATAAATACAAATATACATTAATTACTGACATACACTACTATTTGTAATTGTGTTTTAATATTTTTGATTCCAAAAATTAACTTCTATTACATTTGTAAGTCACAGGAAAATCGTGTATTCTCCTCTTCGCTCTGGACATATTCAGAAACCATTCCTGAGGACAAATCTTATTAGAGAGCCGTTCTGGTCAGCCCCATTTCTTCTGCTTTTTCTCTCAGTAGTTGGCAGATGGAGTGCTCGGTTTGGCAGCCGATGACCTTCATTATACCCTCGCTATTGTGAGGTGACGACCCATTTAATCATTTTAATCTATCAGTGTCTAGTCTGAAACAGGAGCTCCGCACGTCTTTAAGGAGAGATTTGTGTGAGGCTTGTACTTACACCCTGTCGTCTGGAGATGTATTTTAAGGACTTTGAATTATCACCTCTCACCTGAGCTTGGTTTAATTTGTACATACATACAGTATATTTAAGTAGCCCTGCCAGAGTCTGTGCAGTAGCTCCTCCATCATGGCGGTCCCCGGTCTGCCGATACCAAGGCTTGCTCCTGTGTCCTTGTCTCCAAACCAAGACAAGTAAAACATTTCCTCAATCTGTGTACGCCATCGAAATATTTGGTCATAATGTAGTTTGTGCAGATGACACTGTTTGTGTACATCAACACCATGACATCAAATCATCATCATCGTCCCGGCAGAATGTCCCTGGTACTCAACTTTACTCTACTGTCTCCACTAGCAGCAATCATCTCATCTTCTAAACTCCTGTAAGGGATCAGGATCATGATCCGGTCTTTACAAGGAATTAATCTTATTTTCAAAGGAACATTAATGAAACAATCAGTTTAAAATGATGGACCCTGTGCCCAGGGAGCACAAACACTCAGCTCTCACAAGTCTGAGCTTCTATGAACACACCACACCAGTTAATGTATTAAACAAACTAAAGCATACAACACTATGGTAAAGTCCTTTATCATCATCACTGAAGATTTAAGACTGAAGGAGGAAATTTTTAGATCCATCTTTGTTGGCCTGCTCTAAGAGAACTGAATGGCTGTGTTATAACAGTGTAGCATTAAACACCTTTATCATAGATTTCAAATCTGTTGTTTTCTGTTTTCAATATCAAACTGTGTGCAACATTTCTCCTAAACCTCACTTGGACAAAATGACACTTTATGCCATGAGCGTCCAATGGATTAGAGGGTAGTTCGGACCTGTGGGGGGGTCTCAGCACACTGATTCCCCTCTGGTTCTTTTTGCTTCACATGAGCTAAAAGTAGGACATTAGACATTAAAGTGGGAGACTGGGCACTGTTTGTGATGCTGAGGGTGTTCCCTGGGGCCAGCACTCTGGTTTGCAGATGCCATATTATCACACTGAGGAAGTTTGCTGAGCATGTGTGATCTTTTTCAAAAACACCCTGCTTTAAATGGTTTCTCCAACTCAAGATCAAACCTCTACTCACTATGGTTATGGTAAATCTGGTTGTAGTTATATGAATGTGTTAGTATTAATTATTGACCAAGGGTTCCAAATTGATAGATATGCCTCCCATACACTAAAAGAGTGAAGTCTGACACCCTGCTCATAGCAAACATGAGTTTTTATCTCACACTAAGACTGTAGATCTTGCATGGTCACTATTTAGGAAACTAGATTCCTTTGAGATTATTTCCCATCATGCTACTGATGAGAAATTTACAAGAAGAATAACAAGACTCTTTTGCTTTTTGAAATTCTAAGTTATCATTATTATTACTAATATTATCATATAAAGTTGGTAATTCCACACTGTAATCGTCATGATTTAGACTTTGTATTTATGATTTCCTGTTTTAATTTGAAATTATTATTAATCACATTCTTGCCCCTCCCCGGAATCGCCTCCATGCTCACTGTCAACTTGGTTTGCTGCTTCCTGTTTGGAGTAAAGCATCATTGAACATCACTATTTGCATGAACCAAGACTAAAAACTTAATGAAACATGTTTGAGTTTCAGAACATCAAGAGGAAAACAACACTGGCTTAAGAAGCACGGACAATCACCTTACACCAAATGATCAAGACGATGGAAGTGCACCACAACTCTAGCAAAACTCTCAAGATTTTATTCCAACATTGGAAACGTCTCTGTGACAGTGCAATCGCTTGAAAAGTTGTTTGGCGTAAAGCCGGCATGAATATATTTCATGAGACTGAATCAGTGACTTGGCTTTCCCTTTTTAAGGGTGGTGCTCTGAGGTGGATTCAATATAAAATAAATCCTATTACTTAATATAATTATTATTCATTTCTGATAGTCTGATAAACTGTTGCACCTGGAAAATGCCCAACACGTATTTCATTTTCTAGCCCAGTGCTGTTTCAGGGGAGGGAGGGGGACACATTATAATGAGAGACAGTGCCACCCCTAGACACATCCCTGTAGTAAACATTACCATTCTTATAATAAAAAATAATATTTGAGTATCACAAACAAATTTCCATTCACCTGTGTTGAATTGGGATGGCAGAAAAATCTTTCAAGAAGTTGGCAAATAAAACCAAAACTATCTGCATGATACCACATGGGATAAAGTACGTGAGAATGTGCTTCTGTGATGAACAACTAGGTGTCGATATGCATCACACCTTAAATATAGAAAACAGCCCATAACTCTGGTTGTGTTACTGCCTTGCTCTAGAGAATAGAACTCCTAACCCTTCAAAAAAAACTACACCTTTAACTGAAAGCAAGTGTAGGAAATGAGGTAAGTGTGTAATGTGAGGGCTCTATAACGTCTGGAGATTTTCAGGGAGAAATGAGTGTCAGACACATTGTTATCACCTCTCTTTATGGCATTACACAAGGGAAAGCAGCTGCTTGTGTATGTACGTAAGCATGTCTGAGTAAGTGTGTGTACTTAAAGCCACCCTCTATAAATCGATGTCAAATCAGGCTATATATATATATATATGACTTTCAGGCAATTATCACATAGGACGGACACTTACGTAGACATACAGAGTGACTGGGAGTCAATTATCACTGTGTGACCGCTTCATTTTCACTCTTGCTCTGATCTAGCACCTGACATTTCACAGTGTGGGAAGAAATGAAAAAAAGGAGCTACAGGAGGCAATGAAGTATTGGGTAAAGTTCTTTTGCACAATGCCACAGTAGTACAACTGCCTTCAATGCTAGAAACCCCATCTGTACGTCTTTCATCATATATTCAACCCTTTGACAAGAGAATTTCTCAGAGACCAAAAGTGAGGTTCACAATAAAGTGGTGAGTTAAATTTTGAGCTGGACCACAACAGTGGCACCAGCCTTATAATTGTGAATGTCCCTGACCTTTTGTTAGAGGGTGAAATCAATGTTAAAGACTCCTTTTCCACCAAAAGTCGCGGGTATAAACAGGTTTTATTAAACGTGGGTAAAGCCGCTAATAAAAGCCGGTTTACCCCTTTCGACTGCCTATCGAGTTTGCCTTTCTATTTGGACTTTACACACACAACTGCACGAGCACAGAACGCCCATCAGGTCACAGTGTCCATTTACACAGCTGGTCCTGGGCAGGTATTGAGATGTAAATGTAGTACTCAGTGAGGTTTGGAGCCCATTAGAGAACACTACGTCTACTCACAGAACCAGGGTTACAGTGGGCAAACCTCACACCTATCCCTCTTACCTTTGTTGTCTTGTAGCGTAAGAATCACACACTGGCTGGGACTGTAGCACGATACTGACAGCATCACTACCAGCGGCCAACATGGAGCAGACTACATAAAAAAATGCAGCTTTATGAAAGAAAGGAAAAAAATTCTGCAATGTGAAGTTCCTGTGACAAATCCATCTTGGTATGAGTACGTGGATATATCATCCCCCACTGCTGTATAAACAATCAACTTCTCTCTGGTTAGGAAGCCATAAAAAGATCAAAACTACTCCCTCAAGAGTTAAAAAATTCCATGTCTGTGGCACCTTTATAAATCCAGCACTGAGTAGAATCTTATAGTAGGATTTTTATAATTCTACTGAGGCCAGCGAGAGAAACAGTGGTGAAAAAGCAACACAATGAGGCCTGTCTGGTCAAAGACTGTTTGTTCTTAGAGATTCTGGACACACACACACACACGCGCACACACACACTGTTAGCCTGTCAGCAGAGGGATGAAGCAGGGCAACAGGGTTATTGATTTCTGCTTGTTGTTGTTTGGAAGGCTAGGTTGTCATAGCGCTTCTCCAGATGATGTCCAGATAGACTGCACACAGCAACAACAAGAGCCATTTAATCTGGAGCAGATTTTCAGGCAATAGCAACGCTTTCAAAGGTTAAACCTACTGCTGGCCCTAATGTAATGAAGGGAGTTTGTACTGGGATCTGCTGAGGAACAGAAAATTTTTCCAATAATTGCAAATGCACGGTTCTTCTTTTTTTCATCTTTTATGTGAAATGACGAGGTGAATCCAAAGAATAACAGTCAAACATTATCTTTTCTCACAGGTCCTGCTTGGACTTAGACTTGGCATTAACAGGTGATCTCATTGTAAGTGGACCACATTTACAGATGGAAAATGCGAATGCAAATGTGTCCTGGGCTACAGTAAAGGACGTCTCCTGTCTTATCCCGCCACAGTTTCATAACATAATATATTCAAAATATTTGTTTATACTTCTCACAGTGTTTCACAGTATCAACACTAATCACCACATATTGATTTTCTATTTTTTTTTACTACCTATTTCAAATGGCTAAAACTTTATTTCATTGTAGAGCTGTGAGCAGCACATTGATTTGCTCGGCCCCTCTTTGTCCTGCTCTCTCTATTTCTCTCTCTCTCTCGCTCTCTCATTCTCTCACAAACACATTGACAGTGTCTGATTGGATAAATACAACAACACGTTTGGTCTTAGACAGGAATGATGTACATGTTCATTTGCATAGAGAGGTGGTCACTCGAGATGCAGGTGGCCGGATTATTATCTAGATGTGAACCAAATTCTACAAACGTAGATCATCATAGATCTCAACACCATAAATAAGTCTGATTTTTTTTACATAATCATCCAAACATTTTTTTCCTGAGAAATTGACGTGTTTAGGAAAGTGACAAAAAAAGAAATTCCTGTCTCCGCTCCTTTAACTGGATCAGCACCAAAATGTAATGGGCTCTTCCCATGCTCATGCCCCCTCCCTCCGCCAAGTTTGGTTCAAATCCTGCTAACATACAAACAAACACACAGATGGGAAGAATAGCCAACTTGGCGAAGGAAGGAGCAGGAGTTTCACTGTAATGGGTTACTTGATCAGGCATGTCCTTGTGGGTTGATTTGCTGGTTGGCGATGTTTCCATCACAGGTTTTAGATCTTCCAAATATATATTCAAGTGGGCGTCAATGTGCACATAAATAGCTGTTAGTCTATATGCATTAGCTTTGCCAGAGTGTAGCCAGCATGTATCTACTGGATGCTAATAGGCTCTAGTCCCCGATGACCCTGCAAAGGATAAGCAGGTCCAGGGAATGGATGGATCACAGATCAAGAGTCTAAGGATCAGTGGGGGTTGTATATTGCGCAGATAGTAAAGCCCTTTGAGGCAAATTTGTGATTCTGAGCTGTGTAAATAAAACTGAATTGATGGATGGATGTATTCAAACCCTGGGACATCCCTCTGAAAATATATTTGACGGATACACATGAAAGATTAACATTGGAAATTCTAACTATACTGCGAAATGATCAATTACATGGGACTGTGCTTGGAGAGGCCATTGGAGCAAAATCGACAGGCAGCAACCAGATGTAGCTCGTATTATAGTTCTGCAGATACACATTCATGTTTCTATAGGTCTATGCAGAAAAGCCTACGATTACCCATAATGGTTTCTGCAGTGACTCGCAAAGGACCCAGCGCAAGCGCCTTCTAAATGTCAACCTTGTGTTGTGCAGCCTTGTATGTCAGCTTCTTGTGGGGAGTCAGGGTCAATGTGGACATGTTAACCCTATATTCACAAGTGACTGGTGAGGAAATGAGAAATCTGGTTTTAATGTGTATCCTGAAGATTTTAAAAACTACATCACACTTTGTCAGCACTCGCTGCAGATCAACACAGTTGCTGTTCTCTATCAGTTTCTACACTGGATGTGCACTGAACCCAATACAAATTCTCTGCAATGCACTTTAAGGTCGAATATAGTATAAAGGTAGATGTCCATGTGTTGTTTGATTATAAAGCAGGTCTAGGTTCTATATTAATACTGTGAAAGTATCAAAGAGCTCATTCCACAGAGAAATGTACACAGCCTGTATTCAGAAACTGAGCCTGACTTCTGGAACTTTATGATGTCACAACACAGCAATCACAACCTTTAGCCCAAGCCCCGCCCACCTGGACCCACCATCCCACCCTGCAGAATTTGGTTTCTCTGTGTGTTTACCTGATTGCACCATCCAGTCAACAGCTCCCAAGCTCTGGAATAGTCTCAACAAATGTGAGATCCTTGGACTCTGTGTGCTATACAAATAAGCTTTGCTTGCTATACCTGAAATCTGCTATATTTATTTGATCACTCAGAAAACAGTCAGCCAATGACTAAGAAACTCTCTTCTGATTGGCTCTCCGCCCTTTTGTTGTTAGAGCTTCAATCCTGAGAAAGGAGATGTAAAAATACATGGAGATGGCTTTTGGTTCTTAAAACCACAAATATTTCTTCTTATGGATCAACTTTTCGAATGAAACACAAAGTGTAAAATATGTGACTTTTAAGTTTGAGGAACTTGAAGAGTAAAAAGTTGCTCCAGAATGCAACACAGTTGAAGTATGAGTGAAGCCGAGCCATTTCACGGCCCATGCAGACAGCAGTAGCCAGTTGGTTAAAATTGCCAGATGTACAGAAGATGGAAGTATGAAAATTTGTGGGCGAATAATATCCTCTGTAGACAATCCAACTGTGACTCCTTAATGGCAGGTGTAAAGGGGCTGCATATACTGGATTGGGTCCCAAAATAAGAATTCAGTCATTATCTACTCACCTGCATGTCTGTCAGAAGGAAATGGCCACCACCATGGCCGAGAGCTGCAGCCAGTGCTCTCCCACTAATGGCTGCAAGATGCTAAAAAAGTTTCCTCAGAAAGTTCCAATTTTTGAAATGGATTGTCTGACAATGCAGTGTGACTGCCCTGTAGTGGTTTGGTTTGGCAGAATAATCTCCTTCCTGGTGTGTGTCACTGGGCACCTGTCAGCGGGAAAAATACAGCAGCAGGAAACTCGTTCTTTCCTGAAAATTCAAACTCGTTCTCTTTTAAATAAGTTAAATTTAATTGAAGTGTCATACTGCAATAGACAACACTGGGCCCCGCAACTACCAATTATTTGTGTCTTGTGTTAGCAGTGTTCAGCGACCCAGTGAAGGATTCTGTAGATGTTTTCAAATTATTTTTCTGCATTTCATAACCTTATATACACTGTACCTAAACCATATATGTGTATGTGTGTGTGTGTGCATGTGTGTGTGTGTGTATGTGTGTGTGTGTAAAAAGTGAGAGTCGAAATCTGTTTGCATTCAGTTCAGACATAAGTGGAAAAAGCCAACCAGCATCACTTTTATAGATCCTGAAACTTGATTCTTCACTGCACATCTACAGTACTAATGGGATGAGCCATTGACACTGTCATTCATTTCAGCAGGACTCATTCTGCCCATACATGACCTTTACAATTTTATGGTGCTCTGTAAGGAGCCATCATTTCATTTCTTTCACACTCAAAATGTCACAACTCACTGTAAATGTGTTCTTCATGCTCGTTTGAGAACCTGAAAAGTGCAACTTCTGCTTTGAAATAAAAAAGAACATAACACTTTTAAAGGCTCTATGATGTATAAAGTGAGACTTCCATGTGTTGTTTGATTATAGATCAGGTCTAGGTTCTATATTTATACTGTGAAAGTATCAAAGCCTCAGTCCACAGAGAAATGTACACAGCCTGTATTCAAAAACTGAGCCTTAAAACCAGCCATCAGGACTTCTGGAACTTTGTGATGTCACAACAAAGCAGTCACCACCATCAGCCACACCCCAAGCTCCACCCACCTGAACCCACCCATCCAACCCTGCAGGATTTGATTTGAGTGTTTAAGAAAATTGCTATATTTGATGGATCAACACTTCAAATAAAACACAGAGAAGGTGTAAAATATCTTTATATATAACTTTTTAAATTCATTTTAAATTTGATGTTTTTGGAGAAGACATCTGTCCTGCATCTGTCCTGTATCTGTCCTGCATCTGTCCTGCATCTGTCCTGTATCTGTCCTGCATCTGTCCTGTATCTGTCCTGCATCTGTCCTGCATCTGTCCTGTATCTGTCCTGCATCTGTCCTGTATCTGTCCTGCATCTGTCCTTTATCTGTCCTGCATCTGTCCTGCATCTGTCCTGCATCTGTCCTGTATCTGTCCTGTATCTGTCCTGTATCTGTCCTGTATCTGTCCTGCATCTGTCCTGTATCTGTCCTGCATCTGTCCTGCATCTGTCCTGCAAATCTCCTGAAAAAATTGGAAAATTGGAAATTATCAAACAAAAAAAATTAAATTGGCGGATACAAAATTTACTTGAGACAGTTTCTTCATATTTGCATTAAATTCAGGTTAAAATATGGGACCTTTGAAGATTTAAAAAAAAAATGTCTGGTGCTACATCCCAACAGTTGGCAATGAATCATGTTTGGACAATGTCACAGTCACTTTATTTGAAAGCAGAAAAACGTTGTACAAGTTCATTTAAGTCACACTTTCCGTTCTTAGAACCTAGTGGGGGAGTGGGGCACAAAGCAACATTAACCTGTCATGTTTCTGTCTCTCTGACAAATGTGAGTCTAAGAGTCTGCAGACCTGAGTGGGAAACTGCAGACTTCATCACTTTCAGTCCTCTCCTTTCAGTGCCTACCTGCTCCTGAGAAAAAGATCTGGCTCTTTAGCTGCTAAACGATCCACTATGTTCAGCTGCTGGTTGCTATGTGTGTGTTCAGGAGGTTTATCAGGGCTTTTTCTCCTTCCTGTTGCTGCTGGAAATGACGTTGAAATTGAACCATAACTGTACAGCTGTCGACTATAATCCCGACCCTGAGCTTCAAGATGCTAAAATGCTTCACAGAGCTGCGAGGAACTGCAGAGTTCATCACTTTGAGCTTTGGTATTACACAGAGCTGAGTCATCTGACCTGCTGTTAAAAGGTTCACTGTGGAGTTTCTGACCTCTACTGCTTTTTTTACATCTTTTTTCTATGATTGGATCCTCCTATTGTTTGTCTCCAAAGTCTCATGCGCATATGTACAATGATGCACATACACATGTGCAAGTAATACGGTACAGACTCCTGACACTGGTTTTAAGCTATTCCCCAATATATTCAGAAATGCAGTAACAAAAGAAGGGAAACAGAAAACTGAAAGCTGGCAGACATGGAGGAAAACAATGCTGGATTAAAAAGACTTCGGCTTTGAAAATGTTCCATGAGGCCGGAGATGCATTCAACACGTTTGTGAGACCTCAGGGATTCACATCTTAGAAACGCATTTTGGTGAGTAACAGTGAATGTAAACTTTTATTTGATTACAGGAAAACTCCACCGGGCTCCTTCATTACAATAGTACTGATAAGTGCAACGTAATGTACAGTCCATGAATGAAAGTCTGATGTATTTTCCACCCGTTTGGACCTGTGTGGGTTTTATTTTATGAAACAAAGAACACAGTGTGTGCCTGAGGGTAAAACTCATGAGTTTATATTCATAACGCAAACTCGCTGGTGCATTCAAGTGCCCGGAAATAACGGAGTTAATTTATGTGTTTGTTTACTGACCTGGCTCATAATTATTTGTACTTATTTGCTTAATCATTTATTTATCTACTTATTCTTTCGTTCATTTAACATTTCTTGGACCAGGAGAAAACTCATTAAGATACATAATGATTTCTGCAAGGGTCCTGGCCAATACAATACAATTAAAATACAATGGTAGGGAAGGAACAAGGGAGACAAAGTAAGAGACGAACATCTGTTTAACTTCTGTCCATGAAATAATGATGGATATAGTCTCATAACTCCATTCAACTTATTTTAAATTTGAAGAGACTGAAATGAATGAGGCTGAATGAGGTGTGGTTTCACTTTAAGTAGGACTTAAGACAAATATGTAAAGAAACATTAACATACTAAAAAATATAAATAAATAAAAATACGTAAAAAAACGACTAAACCTGAACAACCTGTTATCTTTGGACTGATGCTGCTGAAATGAGCAGTGGAAACCACTGAAAATTAAACAGTAAGGAAACAACAGCAGTTGATTTAGGTGATCCCAGAGGGTGAAAGAAAGAAAATGGAAATGACAAAAAAGGTAGGGTAAGGGTAAAGTTAATGACTGCGATTGAAAAACACTGGTTCAATTATGCGTGAAATAAAAGATTGATATAAAGATTAGTATAAAGGTGAATGAAAAATTAAAAGAAAAACCTGCAGGACAGATTAACCTTACATACACTTACTATAACACTATGATTTATAAACCCAATCACCTTTGAATTTATGTGATTGAGGTTGACGGGCATGGGGGCGTCTTTGTGATGTTTTCATGATGTTTCTATTTATATCTTTACAATAATAAAGCATAGGAATCTGGTTTAGATGTTGTCTGAATCTGGTGACTCTCTTCTGGTCCATATTCTTGTGAGATTTAATGTCATTCACAGCTGGAACTAGAAGGCCAGGGAAGAACTTAGACTGTCCTCCTGTAAAAAATGAGCCCACAGGTCGTCTGTGCAGCAAGGTATTATGATTCATAGTTACATTTGTTGCTAGGCGACATCTAGTGGTCGTAGTAATTATGACAGGAGCAAAGGGAAAAGTGCGGTGACGTAGTATAAAGAGAGAAAAAGTCCACGTCAGGAGGAGGTTGTGTTGGATGGATGAATATGACACAGGAGAGCGCTGTTCCATTCCCATGTGAAACTAGCAGTTTATATTGTAACCATGACAACAAAGGCTGTGTAATGTTGAGGAAGTACTTATCTTATTGTGGCCATGACAATTAGGGTGCGGTACACCTGCCGCCGCAGGGGCGCTATTTCAGGAGACGCTCCTATGGGTCGTATCAGAGAGTTGAAAAAAAAACAACCTATATGGTTGTTCAGGAGCTGTTGGAAGAACCCATTACATTATCGGGCAGATCCACATTATTTATTATGACAGTGATTTTTTTTTCTCTGAACTCTTGGTAATCAGGAGGCCAGGCAGGTTGTTGGGTTGCGGGGGCGAGAGAGGGAGTGAGACAGGGCCAAAGGGACATTAATAGTGCTCTGTTGTGGTGATGGGCCCCAGGCTGTGTGGCCCACTGTGGTTCTGTGTGAGCGTCATCTCCTTCACATCTGTTTCCCCAACAAACTAGATTTGGTCCTGCACAGCAGCAGACGAGAGCAGATCAGAGTGAGTTCAGCTGGTGCTGAGTCCAGTTTGATAGAATTTAAGCACTAAGCAGAAGAGAACAGGAACCTAGTCTGAGTTCATTTAGGAGGGAAATGTTGCGTAGCTTCATTTTCTGCTCTAATGCGTGTGATCAGCTGAGATCTACAAAATTTTATCAAAGAAAGATCCAACGAATGGAGAAAAACTACCAAAACTAAAATGAATTGGTGTTGCAGTTACTGCTGTACTGTCCAGTCTGAACTATAACGTCACACTGTCTATAAGTGACAAAAAAAGAACTATAGCCGTCTGCCAGTTGTTCTACTTCATGTATTGTTCTACAAATAATCATAATTAATCAATTCTCTTTACTGCATGATTCTTGTACAGCGTGACACAGGCCGTAGCTTATATGATGGTGTCTCCAGATGGATTATTGTGTCATTCCCGCTCCTTCCCTGGTGTGTGTTGTGTGATATTGGCTCTACTGAGCACATTTCTTTTTTTTTTTTTAAATGTTTTTAGCACATTAACATTAAGCAAATGTCTGACGAGCTAAATGTCATTCCCTCCCTTATTATCATGTATAACTTTATAGATAAAGTAGCGATGATGACATGCATGATATTACATGCTTAGATACAATGCTCTTAGCAGACCTGATGAGATGCAGCCGTTGATAAAACGCTCATTACAAACATTAGAGACTTGAGACTTGGACTCCAGTTCAAAGACTTGAAAAGGTCCTTATTTTTATTCCTTCATGCAGCTACAGCAGCCAGAGGCATATTGTTTTTGGGCTGTCTGTCCATACCATTCCCATGGACATGATATCTCAGTAGCACCTTGAGTGAACTTCTTCAAATTTGGCACAAACGTGATGAGATTTTAGTGGTCAAAGGTCAAGGTCAGTGTGACCTCACAAAACACTTTTTAGCCATTACTCAATTTTCACACTTCATTCACACAGCAATTGTTACAAAAAATTTCACCCAAATGGTTCATATCTTCTATGACTCTGGATAAACAGGGATGTAACCTGGAACTAGTCTGAGTGGAGGAGACAGACAACTAATAATAGTAATTCTATTTTTTTTTCTTTATGTTTTTAGGACATTAAAAGTAAAGAAACATCTGACAAGCTGAATGTCATCCGCTCCCTTATTATCATACATGACCTTCAAGGTAAAGCAGTGATGATGATGCAGTACATGATTTGAATTTCTTAGCTTTGGCGATGCAGTGTTTTCAGACCTAATGCAGCAGGTTAAAAAAGTGCTCATTATAACACTGGAGACTTGAGACTTCACTTGGATTTTTCAGCAAAATGAAAACAAAATGATTCTTTCTTACATAGATCTTGTTTCCAGCATCAGCTGCCAGCAGCACCAAAGAATGACTGAAAAACACATTTTCATTCTCGAGACACCGAAACAAAAAGTGAGTGAATATTGGAAATTAATGATAATGTTGATCCTTGTTTGTGTGTGTGTGAGTGTGTGTGTGTGTGTGTGTGTGTGTGTGTGTGTAAAAATAGGCAACTATTCTAAGGTGATAATATGTCAGTGTTGGGTTTTCACATTTTTATGCTGTCCCCAAGTGGCCACAAAGGTCAGTGAATTGTGTTGTGTTGTAATAAGTTTCATCTCTGGAGGTTCTAATGAGACCAAGTCTGATTAAAGACAGAACGTCTCCTTCAGTCAGAACAGCGTGCAAAGGTCACACACACATGAACACACGTCCAACTCAAAGCTCCAACCTAAAGGTTATTGCACATTCACACTTAATCCTTCACAGTGTGTGTGTGTGTGTGTGTGTGTGTGTGTGTATTCTTGTGTGTTGACTCTCTGAACTGATTCATCTGGTAAAAACAAAGGTTACATTAACAAATATTAAAAGACAAGATTTCTATGTGAAAGCAACTCTCCCACACTTCTCTGGTGTGTGTATCTACACCGGAGGCGTTCAGGCCAACACACAGTCACTGTAGTTACATGTGTAACACACACAAAAATTGACTTTGGGCATTTATAGGTGTATGAGAATGTGAGCTGCTGTGGCCCGTGTGGACAGCTGCATTGAATAAAAGATATCAAGAGGCATCATGGCTGAATAAATGTCTGCATGGACGTTGGTGTGACAGGAGATTTTCAATACATTAAAGGGACAATAAAGTTCCTTGTAAAACAAGACTAGGTCAAGACCTAATATAAACTCTGGACTGCCTATGGTTAAATCCTGATTTCAAAGAGAGAGAGGATGACATACAGCAAAGGGCCACAGGCTGGACATGAACCTGGGCCACCATGGCAAGGACTAAGCCCAAATGTCATGCGTTCCCACTATCTTTCTTATTCAGTCTCTCACACAGAGCACAGCCTCCGTCTGGATCTACAACAGTTTAATCTTTGTTTACTTCAACTCCAGAACATGACAGACTTTTATTAGAGGCAGGTCTTTATGTCTAAATCCCTCTGTTTGATACGTAGAGTTGGTCATAGTCGTTAGTACGAAGCCTCGTTAGCGATGACTTCTCTCCCTCCCTCTCTCCTGCTCTCTCTGCTCGGTGTGTCTCATCTTTAGTTCTTTCTCTGCCTCCTTTAGTAATAATGATACAAGTAATGAAAGTAGTTTATTTGCTGTAATGGAGGAGATGGTCAGTGTACTGGAAGTGCTCCTCCTCTTCCCTGCAGAGACTGCTGCACTGCGGCACTCCACTGACCAGTGGTGAAAATATCATCAGTCAGTCAGTCTAAATCTGACTTAAATAGGTTGAAGGACTTTGCTACATATTTAATGTGAATTCAGACTGAAAACTGACTTGGTTAAAACAATACAAGGTGGTGGAGAGACATGTTTCATTTATGTTCTGTGAGATAATAAATTACAGTCCAGGATGGACAGTTAAAGTAAGTTTGAAGGCTCATCAGACACCAGACTACAAATAAAAATACAAACTAATGTCCGAAAATTCATGGTTTTTCCTTCGACTGAAATACAACATTACAACAGGAAGCAAAGTTAAACACTTTATAGAGACCACTGAGCTCGAGTGCGAGTGAAAAATTTTCAGGTTATAATTGTTCCTAAAAATGGCAATTACAACTACAAGAATACAACATGTGACTTATGATTCATGACATAATTTAGTGCTTGAGCTCCTATTATATGCCCTGCTGCCTTACTCGGTATCACATCATTTACTATAGGATTTAACAAATATATGAAGTTAGTTAACTGTTCAATAACAATTTCATCAGTAGCCTAAACATTACACAGTAATGCACATGGTCCCTGACAATTAAAAGGTAACTAAACTGAACAATAACATGGCAGGATGAAAGATCTACTAAATATATGATGCCGCTCAGTCATACCAGTGTCACCTGTCATCACCTTTCATATTTGCAGCTAAGTTTTTACAAATCTTGTACAGTATAAATGTAGTAAAATTACCTCTCTTCTAACGTAACTATTGCTGTGGTTTGTGGTGCACACATACTGTAGATTCTCCAGACAGTCAACAGAACTGGGATTGGAAATAATCACAAAGCAGCTGTTTCTAAAATGAAACTGTGCGACTGAGCCGACCTGTGTATCTCAGCTCAACCTCAATATTGCGACTCTGAGGTTTAGCAGCAAACATATAAAAACAAACATTTTCAGAAATGGAGCTATCACCCAAACGCCTTGTGGCAGCCATTTTACTATGTGCCATAACTGATTTATGTATTTTGCATCATATCTCCTCAACCAAATATAATACCCGTAAGCTAATGTAATATATGTACAAATATTGAATTTTCATATATGAAATATAGGCATATATAAAATATAAACATACATGTGAAAATGATATATGACATTTCTTAGAAATTGGAACTATTTCATATATTGACATATATGTCTAGCCCATACAATTATGTATTTTTATGTACGTATACTTACACTGTAGACATATGTTACATAAATAAATATATATATGTATATTTGTTATATACAGGGTTTCAAAGGTCTGAGACCACTTAAAACTATGTTTAGATGGTCGCGGATTACAATGATACCATTTAAACAACATCATATACAAATAGCGCAATGGTTAATGGTGAATTCAGTGACTTTGTGAGAAGGAAATCACAGTATCTAAAAAGACGTAGGCTGGATGTTATAATATCATGTCTGTTGCATGTATGTTGTGTAGTTTTAAAAGCTTCATTAACCCTAAAATTACATTGACTGTAAAGAAGATTTAATTCAAGACATCAATTTCAGAAACACGTTTGTTTGTTGTTGTTGTTGTTTTTGTTGTTGTTGTTGAATCGTTACTTCGCTGTCTCCCTCACAGACACAACTTCAGAGTTCAAGGATGGATTGGCTTTGACCACACTGGTCTCCAATTGCTCCAGTCTGTTGGTGATGGCGTATTTGGCCTTTGACAGAGCCATGAAGGCTTATGTGGCATTTGGGACTGGCAAGAGCTTCAGATATATGCCGTCCCATGAGACCGCCAAGTGTCTGGGTCCTGACAAATCCAAGGCCCTTCCTGTGTTCCATGCCTTCACTGGCTGTGACACATTTACAACAGCATGGGAGACCTGGAATGTGGACGACATGGCAGCATAAGCCTTCATGGCTCTGCTAAAGGCCAGATATGCCATCTCCAACAGACTGGGGTTTGATGGGCCTAAGCCACTGGCGACCATTGTTGTCTCCAAGCCAGTCCATCCTTGAACTCTTAAGTTGTGGCTGCAGGAGAGGCTGCTGGGGGTATCGCACAGTTCACAGCTCTGTGTCTGTTCTTTTGAAGCCAAGTTGTTGAGGTCATATTGAATATTGTTCTACTCTTTACACAGTCATTTTATTTTCAGGATTAATGAAGCTTTTAAAATTACACAACATACATGCAACAGACTTGATATTATACTGTCTAGCCTAGGTTTTCTGAAACTGTGATTTCCCTCTCACGACATCACTGCATTTACCATTAACTGACCATCAGAACATGGGGGTAGACATCAACTTTTCTGTGTTATCAGGTTTGGTTCAGGAGATATTTAAATAACAGTGGTTGCAGGTTAAATATTCATTAAATGTCCAAGATTTCCAGCATGTGTCGGGGGAAGTGAGACACGAATCCCAACGTCTGTAAGTAGACACACACAGTGTGTGTGCATGTGTATGTGTGTGAGACATGAGGCCATGGGTGAAAATCAATAACCGGCCTGGAGGAGCTGCTGATGTTGTATTGTGAGCTGGACTTGAATTTGGACATCAGAGATGCATCAAACAGACTGAGAGAGAGTCAGTGAATATGGAGGCCCAAAGTGGTCAACATTAAACAAATAAATAAATAAATAATCACATGGATATATTGTGTGAAATATATAAATGATACAATAATTTTTGACACAAAATACATGAATTATTAAATTATTAACAAATACAATTTTTGTGAAATGTTTTTAGTTTTATTGGAATTAAATTTTTAATTCAGAAAAATTATTATACAACTTTTTATTACAAAATGCACAAAAGCGTGTTTTTGATTATAATGGGGTTTTTCTCCCTCTCTCAGATCACCTTCTATGTTACTGCCCTCTTACCTTTAAGCCAATCACATGCCCCCTCATTCTTAAAATAGCAAGTTCATAAGCTGCTACCAGATTTAGCCAGTTAGCTCCTGTTAGTCAGAGCAACAACAATAGCTTTAGCTGTAGCTAATAAACTTGGATTATTTCTCAGCATAAAAGAGCCAAAAATGATTGATACATTTACATATTTAACATAATTTATTCATTATATTTATTTGTTTCATAATGTTATCTATTTATCTAATAATGAACACTGGGCTTCCACAGTGAGAGAGACAACACTGTGTATATGTGTCATCCAGTCTGATGTTCAGTGTTGAATGATTTAATTCCACTGATGTGGTTCTGCTTGTATCAGGCTGAGTCCATGTCCTGTAAAACCGGGCTGCTCCACTTGTAAAGAGACTGACTCACCAGTGAAAAAGATGTTTGGCACACACTGATCCATGGAAATGGCTGATAACCCAAGGTCTCTGCATACATGACCTTTCTGAGAGTTTACATGGCACCAAACGAGAGAGGGGGGAAGATTGTTTTTGCCCACAGTGGATTCACCTGGAGACACTTCAGTGGCAGCTGAACCACAAAGAGACGCACCAGAAAATAAAATAAAAAACAAAAAAAAACAAGTGGATTCAAAGCAAGTAACTGAATATTTCTCCCACTAGAAGATATTTTCACTAAAAATGGGGTTTTAATGTTCATTGCACTGTGTGTTTGTGTGTGTGTGTGTGTGTGTGTGTGTGTGTGTGTGTGTGTTAGTCATGTCCTGTTGCATCGCTGTGTTCTTCATAATTTAGTTTAGTTTCGTAATTGAGTCCCTGTGCCAGTGACCTAACAATGAATAAGACATGGCTTCCAGGACCACTGTCTCCTTCAGACACCTCCTCTCCCTCTGTGTGTCTGAACATATTCTTTCAGCAACACACCAACACTCTTCTCATCTTTCCTCTGCTCTCATTCTTCTTTTCTTTTTCTCCTTCAGCGTCTTATTGTTTATATAATTCTTTAACAAACACGCCCCAAAAACTATTTTTCCACATACTTCAGTGGTCTTCCTCCTTCATCATCATCAGGTAGCATGTCATGGTTATCTGTCATCTCTGACAATTCACTGTTGACTAAATGTTTTTTCACCCGACACAGACGTGTGTGGGCTCGTGATTCAGATGTTTGGTCTTAACTGTTCACCTCCATGTCTGTGCCCTCCGCATCAGAGTATTTAGTATTCATACAAGACCATCTGCTCTATGAGTGAAACAGAGAGCAGCTGAATCCAGGTCAAAGCCCTAAATCATTATTGATTTCCTGATGCAAACCACTTCGCTCATGGTCAACTTAGTTTGTTTAGCACAAGGAAACAGGGGAAGACAACATGGCAACATGAAATGAATGAATCGGTGCAATATTTTACACTTTCCCTGTGTTTTATTTGAAGTGTTGATCCATAAGAAGATATATTTGTGGTTTTAAGAGCCAAAAACCATCTCAGTGTAGTTTTACATCTCCTCTCTCAGGCTTCTCTCTGAGGCGCTAGACACAACAGGTTGGTGAGCCAATCAGAAGAGAGGCGGCTCTGACCCTGTTTTTTGATTGGATGGCTTATTTCTGAGTGATCTAATAAGATTATTGCAGAAAAACTCTGGGAAACCAAATCCTGGAAGGTTGGATGGTGGGTCCAGGTGGGCGGGGCTTGGGGCATGACTGTATAGTTGTGACATCACAAAGTTCCAGAAGTCCTGATGACTCATTTTAAGGCTCAGTTTCTGAATACAGGCTGTGTGCATTTCTCTGTGGACTGAGGCTTTGATACGATCACAGTATTAATATAGAAGCTAGACCTGATCTATAATCAAACAACACATGGACATCTGCCTTTATACTGTATGGGACCTTTAACACCAAGCTACGTGTGTTTGCGACCCCTTGTCACAGGTCACACTGACTTGTGAGTAGTTTAGCTAAAGACTTTAATTTTAATTTAAAATTCTTGTGTATTTTACAAGAAAAAGAAAGATTTGTGGAAACTCTTTAAATAGAAATATAATTTGCATGACTAAGGTTCAGATGATGGAGCAGACTGTCCACAAATTGGTTGGCGGCTCGATCTCCAGCTCCTACTGTGCACCTGTCCAAGTGTCCTCAGGCAGGATAATGAGCCATGAATTGCTTCTGATTGGTCAGGCCTTGCAGTTTAGCTTGCTGTCATCTATTAAAATCCCTGTATAAATGCTGCCAATTTACCTTTTCATTTTGCAGCAGAAGTCTTTTCTTCCACTTTCCTAACTCCTTAATTATCTCACAACCTCTCAGCTTTGCAACTTCATAAAGGGTCCCCACCCCCAAGCTGGGAACTGGGGCTCTAAGGTTCCATTAACACCAAGTCTGAGGTGAGATAAAGCAGGTAACAAAGGAATAAGTGAACAAACTGTAAAAATACAAACAAAGCTAACTGATCATTCATCTGTGTGTGGTGTATGCAGGGAGAGGGTGCACTGGCATCCAAGCAGACCTGTACGCTGTTGAAAACATGCACTGTATTCTAAGTTGGACTGAGCGGGAAATATAGAGTATCATTTTCTATCAATATACTTTTTTTTTTTGTTTCAAATACAGCTTGGATCAAAGGGAAATCACAGCATATCATGACATTGCTATGCATTTTTCAAAACTGTCAACTAGAGCATTACGTTGTTTCCATCTGCTGAAACATGAGACAGAGAAGCATCTGAATTCAATCATGCCAGGACCAGAAAAGATAAAACAAGAAATCTTTTTTGATAAATCTCAGGTGCATAGTATCAGGTTATGATTTCTACTGACTTCACACAGCATGCATGCTGCAGGGACAACAACTACAACGCAAACCACACCGTGACATCCTTGAGTTTTGGATTCTGGTGCAGGGGCTGTAATGCTAATGTCACAGTGGTGAATTTATTTTGGAAGGGCTTCAAAAAAAGTAAAAAAATAAAAAATAAAAAAAATATAAAAAAAGTAGTGGAACCCATAAGATTCAGTGTGGTTAAATTGTAATGTCTGACCACACGACACTCCAAAACACTGAGTCAGATCTGCAGACAGCCGTCTCTCTCTTCACCTGTCTACTGGTCCTCCCCGTGTCAGCCTCTGTTTTTCCTTCCTTTGCGGTGTCAGAGCCTTATGACTCCGGGCTTCTGGGTCTAAATTGCTTCTACAACAGGAAATGAATAGGCGCTCCTGCATTTATATTAATAACTTTATCAGTATTCACGAATCACAGCAGCCATCTCTCATTCATTTAAAAAAGTGTCATTTGCATCATGGATGTGCGCTGGATGCCGACGTCCTTGAGAGAAAGCTCTGGAAGCTACAGTCATCCAGTCATTCATTCAGTCTTTCATTCATTCAGTTCCATCTTTATTTTTTTTTGGTTTTACCCCCAAAAAGTTAAGATAAAAAACAAAAAAATAATAATAATTTAATTTAATTTAATTACTGTCATTGCAAAGTCAATATAAAGTTGGACTTAACATAATAAAAACAATAATAATAATAAGTATAAGTACTACCATGTAGAAGAAGAATTAGTTTAAACACCGAACAGGACAGTTTAAAAAATCCAGAGAAATTCAATTTAAACTGATACAAATCAGAAATCACGTCCTTACATTTCAGGAGCTGGAGACTTTGCAAATTGTTGTCTATTAATCAATCAATAAGTCTGTTGATCAGTTGAGTTATTGACGAATTATAAATGTATCTCCAAAAGAAAAAAAAAAAGCGATAAATTTAGATCTTGATTTAAAGTAGAATTAGAAGCTTTCAGAGCCTAAAGGTTGATGCACAAACCACAAAACAGCATTGTCCATGGTTCATCTGGGCTGAGGACCTTTGTTGAGATAATATACAGGACGGAAAGAGGTTTATCTTTTAAATCTGCTGTATTGCCATTAAGAAGACAGCGCCATATGTTTTCCTCTTAACTGGCATGATGTGTGATTTCAGAGCACACTGGCATTCAGGCATCAGAGGCTGTTAATCTGCATCTCTGTAGCGGCTCTTCCTTTTACACAGAGGTCTGTCTGAATCTGTGACGGCCTGCTGTCGGCGTAAAGGTGGAACTTTTATAGACAGCGGTGACACAGAATTAAAAGTGTAACATTCGCGCGCTGAAAAGCCGGTGAGAAAGGGGCTAATGAGGGAGCGACACATTTTGAGCAGCTGCTATTTTCTCATTGGAGAAGTTGGAGTGTAATGTAAACAACTGACTGGAGGGATTTCCTCCATGTTTAATTGAACAGAGTTGCCTTTTTCTTTCCATTTATTCCACATTAATTGACGACTTTCTTGATAGTGAAGGTTGGTTTCTGGAAATGGCAGAGTCGACATTTCAAACTTTCTTGCAGGTTTGCCTCAATTGGTTTCAAAGTTATCCATAATGTCTTTTCTATAACAATAGACAACGGTTCTTATTATTCTAAGGGTCAGAGCAGTTTTGTGTCTGTTGGCAGCCAAAAGCTGAAAAATACTGAGCATTGTTTCCTCTGGAAACTACTTGCAGCATGTTTCTACACACAACACAGTGTGTATTTGAAATATAACCCTGATTAGAATAAACCTGCCAGATGGATCCCTCAGTATCTAATTATTAAATAAAACAGCTACTCCACAGCTTCACCATAGACCTGACTTCCCAGGATGGTTTCCAGTTTCTGCTTTCTTTTCTTTCTTTTTCTTTTTTTGCTTCTTCTAAATGCTTTAAAATATGGTGTTTAATATGGTTGTATATTGTCATTTTAAAGTTTTTCACTGGACACCTGCATTTTTGTTCATTTGCAGCTCCACAAAAGAAAGAAATAATGGAAATAATGGAAAAAAGAATGAGAAAGATGGAGGAAAATGAATATTAATATATGAGAAGGTGAAGGACTGTGAGGCGCACCTCCTGAGGTGAAGTTATATCCCTTTAGTTTTCCTCCCTTCATCTTCTACTCAGTAAACCTTCTGCTCTTCACCTCCAGGTTTTGATGAGCCCAGTTCTGCGTCTGTCTCCTGCTCCTTCATCTTCAGGTTCTCTTTTCCTCTGCAATTCAGTGTAAGATTATATTGTTTTCACCCACTGACTTTGTGTGTGTCGCTGTGGTTAAATATGGTCCTGGAGACACTTACTGAGGCAGGAACTGTACCACAGAGGTGCTTTTGAGTTCATCTGGACAGATTTTATCACCATGAAAGCGTCACAACCTGCAAGATACAGTCACAACACTTCACAGGTGGAGTTGAGATCAAAATGAAGACAGGTGTGGTACGAACATCAGCGTAAGGAAAGTTTTGCTGTCTTTTTCTTTGTCTCCCAGAAATAAATAGGCTCTTATTTTGAGATGAATGAACTAATGGATCCACATTAGGAGTGATACGTAGCAAAAGAATATATCAAGATCTAAACAATCAATCCTGTCCAGTTGAGAATAAGGATACAGGAGCTCTGTTGCTGTGCTTACAAACCTTCATTTGATCGTAATCACAATTTCAGGTGTGCAGGCTCATTTACAAAGCAACCTCATTTTCCCTAGGCTCTTTGTTGATCTTCTATTATCTCCAGAGCTGATTATTTCAGACAGGTAAAGATCGGAGCAGTGAGAGAAAAAAAAGAGCATTTTAAGATCTTAAGCTGAACTTAAATCAGACGTGGCTGAGACGCAAGGAAGGCTATGTTCTTATTGAAATTAAGAAATACGAAAAAAAATGGTCAAAATCTTAAACTGATGTTAAAGCTCAATCATGTCTCGGACAAACAGGCCAGACAAAGTCAAGATCTTATTTAGAATCGTCCTTTCCTCTGGTAGGTGTCATCGCTGGTGTCTCTAGTTTGTCTCTCTTCACTGTAATAATAAAGAACTCATATGCCATGTTTTTTATTTCTCCTGAATGTCTCTAGTCAGTTCAGGTTGTTGACCTTTACCCAGAGTGAGTGATGCATTGTTTTTTTACTATTTCTTTTAACAAGCTGTTAAACTTACAGCTGAAGTTGTAACTGATGTGCGGACACTGCAGAGACCTGTAGTCACTTCAGGATCATCATCTTTGCTGCAGCAGAGCAGGAACCTTCCTCGTCTGCTAAAATGTGTGTCTTTTATTCACACTTATGATCACCTCTTTAGGCTGAAGCTTCTGAACTAAAAAAGATGCATAAAAGTCATTAGATAAACTAATTACTGGTATTAAACATCATTAGTAGACAGTAGAATTCCATGAGAGGAAGAATCTTAAATGAAAATGTTGCCAGAGGAACAAACTTAACTTAAACACTTTGTTGCTAATTGCAGGATTTCTTAACCAACTTGGGATGATCAGGCTGCTGCGGTGGTTTAGTCCAGGTTCAGACGGAGATCACCTGTACTCAAGTGCACCGTCCGGCAACCACGGCAGGTGACCCGAATCCAACGTACCCGCCCTGTTGCGTGAGCGACAGGTGCATGCTGGGTCTGGCTAAGCGCTAAACGCTAAACTGGACAGAAGTTGCAGACTGTGGGGGACCAGCCTCAGAGTGACGTTCGGGCAGGTGAGTGCAACAAATGACTGTTACAGTATAACTCACTGTACAGCAGCAACAACTACTGTTCTGCCCACCAATGTACTGTTTTGTCTCCGTTTATGTTGTTTATACATTTATTTTGCTTGCTGTTCATTTTATAAGAAGCTGCAACTATTTAATTCATGTAGCTTAGTATTGCTATGTAAAGTCTATGGACACCCGCTGTGGTGTTATAATTATCAGTTCTTTTCAGAGGGACTGAGTGAATTTATTGGTTTGTCTGGGTGCAGTTCTCACCTGGAACGACACACATATGCATTGAAACCATTGCTACGCCTGGAAGCCTAAAGGATGCTCTTTCATTTTACTTTCATTTAAAAAAAACTTACATTTTTAACAGTTTTATCATCTAATAATCATTTTCATCGTACAGGCCAACATCTTAACCCCTCCACTTCCCCCTTTTAAAAATGTAACACAGTCATTTTAACGGAGTCACTTTTATCTGAGAACATTTTCACACAAGTGATTTTGATTCTTCTGGAGTACGATTTTCCAGATGATCTTTTCCAACATCAGTGAGATCTCAGTTGCTGGTGCACAACATTAACTTAGAGCAGCGATGTGTTACTTCCTTCCTCCACAGCTGTGCTTTGTTGTTGGTCATTCTAGGATCAAAAAAATATTTGCTATGACCACTGACCTACTTACTTGATTTACATATTAACTAGCTGAAATTTGACTGATCTAGGATCTGAAGCATATTTGCCTGAAGTCCCTGATGACACATTATTCACCTACATCACATAAATATGTAAAAATAATGTCATTTTTTTACTGCAAAAAAATCATAGTGATTATTTTGCCAGATATTGCGATATCAGTTGGCACAATCGTTTTTTTTTCATTTCATTTTCACAGAAAAAAATATAAAAATGATGATGACGTGATTTGTGTCGTCTTGTACCAAACAAACATGTTCCTGTACGTTTGGATATGATTCGTAGGCCAGAGCGTTTCTGTAGCACCACAACACTCCTGGTGCTAACAATGCACAACAATGTGACACATTTTACCTTTATCAAAAAAAAATCAAAGCTCCCTCGATTTAGATATTGCACTTTATTAGTATTGCCATATTGTGATTTTGATTGTTGTTGATTAATTGTGCAGCCCTAATTTATTTATATTAAAGAACAATCCTCCTGCTGCCACATACACTTTGCTACACCTGACTAACATTAACACAGGCTCACGTAACACTGCAGCGACAAGTCCTACACACTTGAAGGCTGTGATTCACTTTTTACAGAGGTGTTTAAACAACTGTGTGGTCAGTTCAGAGGCTTAATCTGTCCACACATATTAATGAATGTAGACTGAATAACAGACACACCTCTCTGTATGATACAGTTCAGCAGCAGCACACATTACATCATGCAGCTCAACAAAACCGGGACATTATAACCTTGATGAAGGTGGGATTTGCCTTCCTTTTTATTTCCTCAGGAGGAACAGAATAGTGGTGAAATGTTTAGACTAAAACAGGATTAAAAACTCCAGACAGAAAGATATTTTAAAAAATTGAGAAAAAAAATTGAGAAAAAAAACCAAAACTGACAATCAAAGAAAAAACACAACACAAGTCATTCCTGCAGAAATGCCACTTGTCAAAACAACACAGAGCCAATAAAAATAAAACCTGGACGATGTCCATGTTAGTGATAAATTATTCATGAATTCAATTTAAAACACATCTAATAAATTAAAACCATCATTAAGCTTGTACCTCATTTCTGATTATAATAATTACCTGTAACTCAATTAGACATCAACACTGATTGATAAATTACCCCAAATAACTCAGTCATTAGTCAGACTCCAATCTAATATCAGTAACATGTAAAATATAAGTTTTGAGTAATTAGAGCGTTTTAATTATTTCACGTCAGGGTTGAATTAATATTTACCACAAATGGTTTAATTTCAAAACACAACCATGGCTCTGCGAGGTGGAGGGCATGTGAAAGAGTGTGCTACTGAATTTATTACAGGTCACTGAAAACAGGAAATCACTGCAACTCAATGTCAGGAATTTCTTTTCCAGCGAGATGAATACCACAGTTCTGATCTTAAGATGAAAGAAAAATAAAAGGAAGGGAAAGTACGACTTCAAGTCAGTTACACCTGCAATGAGGCATCATTTTTCTCATTTTATATTGTACCGTATAAAACTACTCCATAAACATTTATACCAGGTATGATTCTCTAAATTCTCATTTAGAGGTAAATAAACATCTGAAAGTAAAAAAAAACTTTTGCTTCTTGGATTCTTTGTTTGTACAGATGTGAACTAAACTTATCAGATCTGTTAGATTAAATATAAGTTATATAAATATATTAGTTATATTTATCTAGGATTTTAAAAAAGCTCCAGGTTTCAGTGTGAAATGCAAAGTAAATACTGAACCAAGTCTCCAGCAGCACAGCCAAAACTCAATATTTTCCAAAATCCTCAAACCTGCAACTGCATGTTCATTCAGGCTCCCTTGAGCAAGTCATTACCTATTCACAGCCACTCAACATTCATTAACACATGTGAACATGTTAAAGCCTGGCTTCATTCATGCTGTGAGTGCAGGCAGAGAGAGCAACAAACTCAACCCGGTGTCATTTCAGCAGTCGAATCAATGAATAAAATAAATGAATAAATAAATATAAAATTTTTTAAAAATCAAATGCATTTAACAGCATGTGGAAAGTGGTCGTCCAGAAAACCCCCGGTTCCATTTAACACGCAATGGGGAAAAGCTGGCATGCTGCCGCAGTGCCTTTAGGCAGTCCTTACTTTCTCCGAGCAAAATACATTTCCATAATTCAGTTTCCAACAGTTGCAAATGTTATAATTCTCATATTTACTATTAAAAGCAGAGTTTTATAAATATGAAAAAGTTTAATTGACCGAATAATGTTGCCAACGATTTTCAAACCAAACCAAAAAAAAAAAAAGGAGAATAAAAAAAACGTGATTTGCTCAACATATTTATCATTCATCAGATTTTTACGATGCTGATTGTGTTGCAGTGTTCCTGGTTCGATTCCAGCCAGGAGTCAGGTCACATAACCCCACTACCACCACCACCACCACCACCACCCCTTTCTTATCCTGTAGCTCTCTACTGTCACAATGTAATTAATTAGTCCCTCCATTAATTAAAAAAGTTAACAAAGAAAAGTATAAATATCACACTAACCCCCAGCAGCACCCAATATCCACCTAATGATTTCAGTTAATTAGCACACTTGTTGCTTACCTTAGTGTGTTTCAGGTTGGTCAGCAGTGAGTGAGTGAGTGAGTGAGTGAGTGAGTGAGTGATGACTGAGACAGAAAAAAGTGACTTAACAACTCATTTCTGGATTGGTGCAGTTGTGGAAAACACATGCTGATGAACCAGAGTGGCACACATCACTGAGCTGTTGAATTAGTGGCCTGTGATTGACATGTTGGCCGAATGGCATTAACGAATGACGACGTTGAGTACAGTAAGAGCAAATTTAACCATTCATTAACACTTCTAAGATTTAACTGAAAAGGTATCACTACAATTATCGTTTTTATCACTTCCTATAACCTCCATCTCTCTTACTATTAAACATACTGCAGATAGCGACCGAAGGAAACTTTGGAAAGCATGGCCGACTTCTTCATCAACCATGTGCCCACTTCCTCCACAAGTTCCACAGCCCAATCAGAAAGCAGCTCCTCCAGCTGACCATGCAACCTTGGTCCCAGTGGAAAGCTAAGAGACTTTTCCAATTAACAGCAGCCAATAACCAGTGACCATCCACATTAATTTTACTGCAGTTAAACCATCCACATGCACAGCCACACTCAGTGGACAACTTCTCTCAGACACGCACACCACCACTCAGATAAAAGGGTGTTTTCCAGGAGCCCTGGGCGCAGCCGGTGAGGCCATTCATCTCCATTAAAGATCTTACCTTGAGCAGCGGAGCGCCGGGCGCTCGTCTCTCCGCCGTTTCTCCGCTTGAACAGGAGACCAGATGCTCTGCTGTGCCCCGCTACACGCCGAGCTCTGCTCTTCTCCTGCACCGCCAGCAGGTGTGTGTGTGTGTGTGTGTGTGTGTGAGAGAGTGAGTGTGTGCATAGGGTAGGAGAGAGGGAGAGGCAGGGTGTGTGTGTGTGTGTGTGTGTAAGCGCAAAGTGTGTGTTACCGTGGGGAGCACGAGCCTGACGGTATCTGTGTGTAGTCTGGAGGATAAGGGAGAGGGAGGGTTGTCTCATTATGAAGACTGCTCTCTCTCTCTTTAACCCTTGTTGAACCAAAGATGAGACACAACTGACCAGGAGTGTTCTGTCAGCTCACATCTTCACTTTCACTTCCATTTCTATATTCTTCTCTTTTCTTTTGTCCTTTAGCTTGATTTTATAAATCCACTGTATTGTGTTTTTTTTTCTGTGAATCTGATATTTGTGTGTTTATCTTTCTTTCAACCCTCTCTCTTCTTTCTTCCTCCTTACTTTTCCTCTTCTTCTTTTTCCTCCTTTTCTCTTCTCTTCTTTCTGTATTAACTTTCTTCTCTTCCTGTCAACTTTCTCTCCATCTGGTATTTCCTATTTCATTTCTGTGTCCTCCACTGTGCTTGTTCCCTGAAGCCTGCAAGGATTAGAAAAAATTAAAAACAATATATAAATGTATTAACCGTTGACACCATGTGCTTTGCTATAAAAGAAATGAATGTGTGAGTGTGTAAAGGGGAGAGAGGAACTAAAAGAAATGCTTAATGTCCTCTTTACTGTATTTATTCAGTGTTGCAGAAAGTAATCTGGGACTATTTTTTTCTCTCTTTCAAAATAAATATCAACGTAGCAAAGTAGCAATAAAACAAATTTTTCAACATATGTCATGTAATTTCAACACAAGAGAACTTACAGATGAGAAAGATCGTCATGTTCTACAAACAGAACGTAACGAGGCTGAGAACTTTATCTTTTTTTTTTAAGATCTCAATGAGAGTATTTATGCTGCAGACGCCTGTTTGACCTGAAAATAACTCATTAACTACTGAAAATGCACATGTTTATAATGAGCACCATTAAAGAGTCAAACCACCAGCATCATTTATCAGTCTCACTCTGTCTTTCCTCACGTTCAGAACCGTTGGCGCATTAGAGGAATTCACTTGTAAATGGTAAAAAAAAAAGAAAAAAAGAAATGCGAGGCGTAATTTCACTCCCATCTGTGGAGTAAATGATGAAGTGTTTCAGCTCTTAGTTATTCACCTCTAGGGACTCATTTTTAAATATAACTAAATTAAATTTGTTGAAAACCAGTGTTTTATCTGAACTCCACTTGGTTCATATCTGAGCCGACCTGTAATCCCACTTCACTCCTCGCTGTCCAATAACTATTTGTTCTTGGTGCTGTTTAAATATTAAAACATTAAACACATTTACATTGGTTTTAATGGAGGGAAAAACACTGAAAGCAATGAAAGACAGTAAATAGAAATACATGCATCTGAAGTTGTGGTGTAGAATAAAGGATGATGGAGGCTCCAGTTTGTTGGTTGTGTTGTAATTCAGTGACTGAAGCAACAGCCTGTAAAACCAGTCAGGACAATTGAGCTTTCAAGGGAACATTAAAACTTTTGATAGTGACAAATACATTCTCCATTTATGTCTTTATTTATATACTGTATTTACATTTGATTGTTTACAAAGGCAATAAAGAAGTAGCACATTTATCAGGCAGTTGGGCTGTTGAGATTCAGAAAAGCCTCTATATGTATATATATATATATATATATATATGTGTGTGTTTGTGTGTGTGTGTGTGTGTGTGTGTGTGTGTGTGTGTGTGTGTGGTGTCTAATTTCTAATGAAAACTAATTATCTCTGGTTTCAAATGTTGTCATGTCTGTAACACGTCACACTAAAATATATTGTATTTATCATGTGAAAATGAAAATCATCCTGTGGGATTCTGTGTATCTTGACTGGAGTTTGGGCTGATGTGAATCACTCTGCGTGGGCTCAAGCTCAGCTCATTGTATGGTGAAAGGATTTCATTGTTTGGAAGCTGAAGAAATCAGCTGATTTTGGAAATGTGTATTATCGAGTGTGAGTTAATTAAGGACAAAAGAAGAAGTGAGAAGAAAGATCCAAACAAGAGGCAATGAAGTGGAAAGAACACGTTTTGAAACCAAGCAAGGAGAAAAAAAAGTGAATCTAAGCAATGTGTAGTTTGATATGTAGCAAAAGGGATGAGGAGCATTTGTCTTCACATGTTGTTGGTTAAAATCCTGTTCGACCTGCATGGTCACACACATGACATCATCAGTTTCCTTCTGATCTCCACTCACTTTCTCATTCATCCATCAATAAAAAAAAAAAATAAAAAAAAACTAGCATGGAATCCCACCAGCTGCTACGCTTGTCAACACGTTCACCTTCCAACCCGGTCTGAACACACCCATCTTCAAACCTGGCCTTTATTCTGATCACAACCACACCTCTGTGGTAGTTCCTGCTACAGTACGTCCACATACTGCCACGATGACACAAACACACCCGCAACTGTACTTTGTGAGGACAATGGAAACCCTAACCTGAACCGAACTCTGACCTGAACCCTGACACCAGGTCTGAACCCTCAAACAGGCCTTAGAGGTTGTGAGGACCAGACAAAATGTCCTCACCCCCAAAGTCTGAAATTCTGCTTCTCACAAAGATCGAAACACAACTAGGGGAGACCGGGATTGGTTGTAACATCGGTTGTAACACTTCCAATTTCTCCAATCAGGAACAAGTTACCTGAATTACCTGATTCACTCTATACCTGCTCAATTGAGTCATTATTCCACCTGAGAGGAAGTAGCTCCCTGTGACAAACACAGAATATTTTAGAAGGAAAAAAGAATAATTTTAAGATAAGAAAGTTTTTTTTTATTTTTTATTTTACTTAATTTATTTTTGTAATAGCAGCCTGCTCTCGTAGTTAAACACCTTATAAACGTATGTTTATTGGAAGTCTCTGTAGATATTTTCCATGCTGTAAGTTGAGCTAGTTCATGGGTACAAGAGTGTGGGTTACTTGTAACAACAATACACACACACACACACACACACACACACACACACACACACACACACAAACCAATTATGTTAACAAATCATTCAAGTGTTAAATAAAAATCAATAATGTCAAGTTTTTGTCATAATGTTACATTTGACCTCAGTCTATGTTACAGCTGAGCTGGACTATACGGGATGGATTGTAACATTTCACTCCTTTTGTCTGAGTCTAAACCAGACATGATCTGTTTCTGCTGCAGAGTCAACAGCTACAACATTTAGTAGCAGACACATATGAATTGTATTAAATTTTGAACATAGTGGCTTAAAAGATACAGACAAATGTCAAAAATGTTACAACCATCCCCAACAGACACACACACACACACACACACACACAGACTCACAAGGTGAAAAAAAATATACAACCTTAACAATATGTGTCAGTTTAATCTGACACAGAGAGAGCAAGTGTCTTCCTGTGTCCTTCAGTTCTCTGAGTTTGCCAGAGCAGCTTGAGGCGGCTGCTCTGGAAGATTTCAAACTCTGAATTTTACGCTCAGGTTTTTTTTTTTTTCTGTATCTTGACTGTGTCGCTGCCAAGAGTCGAGTCTTGAGTTGAAGCTTGATTACATCTTGACTGTTTCGTGCTCACTAAGTTCCAAACGTGTTGTCCTGTCGGCAGTGTACCTGGTGTGATTGATATCTGATGGTATTGACTTTCATCAATCAGGTATATTTCTGATTCAAGCTTATTGACATCAGTACAAAACGTTATGTAAAGCAGATGTGATTCTCACATCTTCTCCACTGACGATTGACTTAAAAATGGGAACTGACTGGTTAACTTCAATAGAACCAAACACAAGACACAGAGCAAATCAAGCAACCGACTGCTCAAACTAGCATTATATAGTTTTATAGGTTGGGATTCAAATATATTAAGGATGTTATAGTGAAAATCCCACACCAATATCTCTACAGTAAAAGTATTTATTCCCAGACTCAGCTTTATTTGTCCTCAGTGTAAACAAATCCACTGACTCTCTGTGTAGCTCTGGATGTGATGTACAGTTTTCACACTGTATTTCCTACAATACAAGATGAATGTTTCAAGCTTCTAAAAGGTTCAGACCTCACAGACTGTAACCTCATGTAACCCTCATTAATGTCCCTCTGATTCATACTTACAGTGTAAACCAGAAAAACATTTGTTAAGGAGGAATGAATAATCTTATTATCATTAAAGGGACAGGGTGTGTGTGTGTGTGTGTGTGTGTGTGTGTGTGATGTTTACTGGAATCAAACATGGAGTCAGTGAATGAAGTGTTGAGAGGTGAGCCTGGTTTAATTCACTCTAATAACACAAAGTCAAAAGCAATTAGCTCGTTTTCATTCAAATGAGAACGATGATCTTATCACAGGAGAGTAAATTAAATAGAAGAAGTGACAGGCTGATAAAAGATGGAGCCTGAAATTAATCATCTATTCTTCCTTTAACTGTGGTTTGGGCTCCCTAAAGAGACCAAATGGCCAAATACGATATATTACTATATAATATATGTAATTCTCACTTTATTATATTCATGGTAAATATGTGTTAATAACGGCCTGACACAATATCAGGCACTGGCGTGTTCTGATGCTGTAAGATGTAATTGATAGTATAGAAAATATTGTGATAATGACATGTACATATTTTTGATCTACAATGATTATTTAACTATATATTTTTAATTGTGTACTGGTGTGTCATACAATTAGACAAAGTAATAGAGTGTTGCTGGTAAATAATACAAAATAAGTGAGAGCTTAATAGTTTTTATGGATATTATTGAATCTGATTGCAAATGTTTTCACACGAATTAATTCATTTTTTTAGTTTTTATTATTTACGCTGTCAAACAGATAGCATATAAACTGAATAGTATCCTGTAGCTATAGAGGACACAGTTGAGTTGAGATTATTTAGTCAAAGCAAATGGAAAATTGAACTGAAAGTCTGTCGCACTGATTTTATATCTTCACCTGCACTCCTTCATCTCATCCGTCTTCCTCCATCGCAGTAACCACACACATTATATTCTTTTATTAACAGTATTATATCCTGAGACGATCTTCACAGTGACATTATTTATTTTATTTTTTTTATAAAACATGCAGCTTGATTTTACAGTTTTAACAGAATGAAGGACGGAAAAATACACATACAGCAGAATAATCTATGTATACTTATTAATAATCTAAATAAAGATTTAAAAAGATTACGATAAAGATTTAGACAAAAAAATTTATGCTTGTAATACGATATATGTATATGTTGGTTATATTTGGGTTAAAGAAGCAGTAGTATTTGGAGTTTTTATTTTTAGACACAGGAACAGAATGAAAATGTTCAGTTTAATCCAGCCTCATATTTCAGAACATACTCTTTTTTTTTTTCAAAATCTCCAAAGTTGTGTAAATTCTGTTTCTGTTTTCCACTGCTGCTACAACTACTAATGCAAATACATCAGCAATAATAATATTTAATTAATAATGTAATCAATGGCTTCATTTAAAATAAATTAATATGAACTGAAGGTGGAGGTGACTTACTAATTGGATTCCATGCAATATGAAATTATGGAGATTTAATCTAACTTGATTAAGAACCGAAACTCTTATTGATCATTGAAAAGAAAACAACATCTCCGCTTTATGTCTCCCTGGCTCGCCTTCATAACCTGCTCTGCTGGAAGACGATAGAGGTGAAAAACATTCCTCCAACTTCAATGCTTTGATCATATTTTACACCTGAGATTCCACCTGATATTGTTTGACAGACATAAAGACGTCACGCAGACAGGGAAAAGCATGTTTGGAGACATGTGAGCTGGCGAGCCTCGCCGGTGTGCTGGGGGTAGGGGAGAGTTTTTAATATTGTGTGGGGAGCAGTGGGACTGTGAATGGGTGCTGAGGAGGAGAAATTGCCAAGACTGGGTTTCATTTAGTCAACAGAGAGAGAAAGTAATGGGATGCACACACGTACACATCTGACTGCACTTACAAGTTTCAAGTTTTGGATGAGACAGTGTCTGTGTATACTCGTGGAGACACACACATGTTATTGCGTGCTAATGAAAAACTGTAACTCATAAGTAGACACACACACACACACACACACACACAAGCATGGACAAACATAGTAGTTTTCTTGCAAAAAAAAAAGGTATTTTGTGCAAGCAGACGCACACACACACACACTGTAAATGCACACACACATGCACACACAGGCAAAGTCCGATATGCACAGCAAGTGCTGCGTTTCTGTAATCAGCAGTAAGTGTACCATGGTGAGTCATTGACAATCTCTCCATCCATTTAGCTATGAGCCTCAGCAGACTCCAGCTGCCTGCTGTGTTTATTAAAAATATAACAGCCCTATTATACTCATTAGGTTATTGCTTGCACTTACAAAGAGAGGGAGACACACACACACACACACAAACCCAAACACACACTGAGCAGACAAAAACAAAGCAATACATTTCCAAAATGAACAAACTGATCCACTGCTTTGATACTGGTCTTCCATATGAAATCGAATGTGGTCCAGTCACTGTGTTCCATATTTGATGAAATGGAAGTTCCTCCCTGGCCACAGACATTCAATATGGTTTTATTATTATGATTATTACATGATGTCGGACCTCAGAAATCACCACAGGGTGGGGTGGGAGGATTTAATTCAACAGTCTGTAAAAGCTGCTGGGAGCACGGCACAGTCTGATATCAGTGGAGAGTATTTATGCAGCACCATTGGTCTAAATCAGGGTTTCCTTGTCCCACAAGGCACAAAGTCCAGAGTTTATAGAGCCCAGCAGCTCCGCTCCTATTGGCCATCATCATCTCCAACCAACGTCAATGACAATGGGTAACGTTTATGACATGGGCTGGGTTTTAATCACTCCCTTGTGCGTGTTCCTCCTGGAAGGATGGACACTCCAGAGCAACTGGACTGTAACTTTAAGTGTCACTGAGTTTTACATCATTCAGAGTTCACTTCAGGGCGCCACGGAAACCAATCAAATTATGTTTTTCTGGTCAAAGTAACTCAAACCTGTTCAAAACTAGAAAGTCTGTTACACAGTGTTGATGTTTTCATGCAGCAGTTCAGATTCAGATTCAGATTCAGATTCAGATTCAGATTCAGATTCAGAACTTTATTTATGCCAAGAAGGGCAAAAGTCCTCTGCAGCTTACCCAGTCCACACACACAACTTCAAAACTCACGGGCACAGTAGTTAATGTCAGAGGCCACAGATCAACATACCTGAGTCAATACAAGGAACAACAAGCAGCAATAAGTAGAATAAATACAAAGTACAATAGATAAAAATAACACATAATGTTATAGTTCCTAAAGTGAATAAATAATATACATACATGAATGACTGAATTAACAAAAATTACAATTTAAAATTACAGCTGTCCATGTTTAGTTGCCTGAGAGCAGAAGGAATGAAGGAGCAGTGGTTTGTTCCTCTAACATTGTAACTCTGGCCTGAGAGCATTAAAAGCAGTAAATTCAGAACATGGTCCTATTGGCTGATAATTCCTTTTGCTTTCAGGGACACCCATTTCTCCCAAAGGGACAACAGGTCTCTTTGCTGTACTCCAATTATCTTTAAACAAACTTTCACGATGCCATTTAGGTTATTTTTGTCCTTTATGGATAATCAATCAAATCAGAAAATAAGTGAGACGGTTAGAAGACGTTCAACATGAATGGAGTTAAGCTTCCACAGTAAGTGAATTCTCTGTTGTCCCCACTTTACAACTGACTCTGTATTTACAATAAACTTAAGTTGAAAGTCGAACACTGTTCCTGAAATCAATGATTAATTCCTTCGTCTTTGATGCGTTAAGGTCAAGGAAGTTACCATCACGTCATTTAACAGTCAGTTAGGGAACAACCGTGATCTCACTCCGATCATGGCTCACAGTGTTTATAATTAATAATAAAATAAAAAATAAATAAAGTAAAAATAATCACCTTTTGGGATAACTGATCAGATTGCTGCTCTGTGGTTTAAAACCTGCAAGACTCCTTGTGGGCTGTGACCCTCCCCAGCACGACTCAGACTCGTGCTCATATTCATGTGGTCACAAAATTAGTGAAGAGTGGTGGAGACAGACGATGGAAAATGGTTGTATTTTAAGGACAAATGGAGAAACTTCCGCATCCCATCAGACTGAGGAGTGTGGTGGTGACTGACAGACATGAAGTATAAGCAGAACTGGAGAGCAATGTTTCATTCTTATTATTTAATTCAGAGCTACGTATCAGTATCAGCTCTACACATACCTTTCATACCCGTCTTTAACAGCCTTAATGAACCCGTTCTCTCCCCTTCACGTCCATGACGCATTCGTGACTGAGGGTGAAATGGAATAAATCAATTATGGATTAGGGAGGATCTGGGTTCATCTGAGTTCATCTGATCAGCTGATCCACTGTCTCATAGAACCAAAACTCTGAAGACCCCAGTGTGTTTTATGAGATATACATAACTTCAATATATAACTGCTCTTTATGATTACTATCACAGACAGAGTTAGTCTCTCTCTTCCTTTATTCTGCGCACACACACACAAGCACACACACTCACATACACACGCACACACACGTCCACCTGCTGTGCTTATTAAATAGTTGGGTTTGCTAAGTAGTGCAGGACCCAGTGGCCCATCTGCTGATAAAAACAAAACAGCACACACACACACACACACACACACACACACACGCAAACGCACACATTGTCTTACTTGCTGTCTATGCTAAGTATTGAGGGACTGTGGAAGGCTCTCAGCTCATAAAGTGAAAATGTAACAAGGCAGACAACAGTCCATGTAATAACTCTGACGATCGCCCCAGCTTGCAGAACTGCACACAAGAGGGTTTGTGAAGCGTGTGTCTGCATGTGTGCATATGTGTGTGCATGTGTGTATGTTGATTGGAGGAGCGTGTTGGAAAGTGGTGGCGAGGGGAAAAAGCAGTCGTCTCACCTCAAACAGAGAAAATAAAGTAGGTTTTATGATTATTATTGGAATTCCCCATTCTGCTGCTACTGAGGCTAAATGAGCATGAAGTGCGCACACACACACACAAACACACACACACATTTTCTGGGTGTAAATGCATGAGTGTTTGACATATGCACTCCCTCACTTTCACACACTGTCATACAGACACGCACTCACATATTCACAGTCTAATGTTTTGAGAGTAAATGAGCATAGCTTATGACAAACACACAAGCACATTGTCTTAGCAAGTATTCACTCTAACTTACCCTCTCTCTCTCTCTCTCTCTCTCTCTCACACACACACACACACACACACACAGACCAATATTTTGAGTCTAAATGAGCGTAGTTTATGACAAGCAGAAGAGACATTCGCTGGAGACAATTACCATTCCTTATTTTGTAAAGGAAGCCACATATAGTCACAAAAAAAGTAATGCACACACACACACACACACACACACACACACACGCGCATGCGCACACACACACACACACACACACACACACACACACACACACACACACACACACACACACACACTACAATATCCCTCCCTTGCTGTGCTGACAGGACTGTCCGTAGTGGGCCTTTGTTAGTTCTGGTTGGGCAACCTTATTTATATTGAGTGTGTGAGTGTGTGTCTTTGCGTGTGCGTGTGTGTGTGTGTGTGTTATTTATACACCAACAACCTTTGTGAATCTTGACAGCGACTTGAAGCCTAGAAGAAGAATATTGTATTTTCACATTGGCCAATTTATATTATTATATTTTACCCTCCATTCATGTCATGCTAATTAACTTTCAGCAGTAATTTAGGAATATGTATTTTCATTCTGGAGCCCAGTTTAACTTTCATAAAATAAAATCATTTGTTTTCTCCTGTATTATCAGAACATTTTCCAAGTATTATAAGGCTCTTTCTCATTTCATTCAGATTTACAGTTACACAGAATTCAATATGGGCCACTTCATTAAATATAATTTTAATAAAGCCAAGTCAAAAAAAATCAATGATACAACTCACCCTTCTTCTGCTGCTGTTATTAATGATGCAATTATATATTCATGAATTATTAATACACAAATAAACTTTCAAATATATTTAATCCTGCGTGCAGGGAATAGAATATACACATGTCAATAAGTGGTAAATAAATGAAACATTTTATTTCACCACAAAAAAAGCAGCTGCAACAGTAATAATAAGTAACAGCACAAACAATATTGAGGGAAAAAAATCCACTTTAATGTAATAATTACTTACGTGAATTTATATTTCCATTAGTTAAAGTCATTTCTATTAAATTACTTTCTGATAGGTGTCTCGTAGATTCTAAGATGTAGTTGAAGATTTGTTCCCAAAGCATTGTATTCATACTGTTTACTTAAAAAAAATATATGATTTAGCATTTATTTATTTATACCTCTTTCTAAATATCCTCCTCAGAATCACATGGACTGATCAAACAACCAGACTCAGCAGACACTTTTTCAGGGAAGGGAAGTTGATATTTTTGAATTTAAAACATGATGGGTCTCATTCATGAATGTTTACTTATTGCTGTCTTCTGTAAATTAGCTTCTTAAGAAAAAGGAAAATAATAATAAAACCTATGCAGTGTAATTTAAAATTAGTTACCACAAAACAGCGGCTGGCTCATCCAAAAAAAACAAAAAAACTTTCGTATTTCACACCACCATTTTTATAACCTAAATTACCAGCCTTTTTTTCTATTACAAACCAACAAACGTAGCTGGTGTTTTATTTCCTATTTAATCACCTAGAGCTCAGTGGCAATAAGAGTCTGTGTATGTCAGTTTACATGTAATTCATTTTGGAAATAATGAAACACTGGAGAATCCAACAAAAGTTTTTACTTTTTTTGTGTGTATAAATTAAAAAGATCAAATTTGTGCACAAGGTTTCGTGAATGAAAACCCAGGATATTTACAACTCTTGGACATGTCAAAGACACACCACATCAGGAGTATTTTTTGTTTGGACATTGCATTGCCTCATTTTATATTCAATATTTAGATGTTCACAACAGCACGTGCTCTCTTTATACGGATCGAATGCCAGCTCATGTGTCACTTTAACATCACTTTGAGAGACTGATGTGTTATGAGTTGTTTGTAGCTTTAATTTAAGTTTCTATCTGACAACAGTTTGTCAGCTGGAGTAAGTCTACGTCCAGTCTAACCTGTCGGACTGAGATCTGGCTTTAACCCTGTAAGGCCCACTGTTGCAATATTGCAACGTCACATTTAACCATCCTAAAAAAAGATTTCTGAAATTTTTTTTTTTTTCTAAAGACCACATTTTCATAATCAATGGGTCCTATTTATCCTAATAATGCTATTGGATAGAATAGGTGTTTATAGGTCCAGTCATCGGACCATGAACTCATACTCACACAAATTACCTGAAATATTTTTATTTGTGTTTATTACAAAGTCCAGAACATGTAGATGTTAAGTTATTGTGGAAAACATTCATCAAATTTGATTTTGAGCTTGTTGTGTCTATGTTGCAATTTTACAACACTGGGTCTTTGTGGTAGCTACAATGGCCTGTGCACCCGACACATTACATGGAGACATTGAACTTTTCACTTGTTCACATATGGAAAAAACTACCATTATAAATATAATATATGCATTGATTAATTGTAACTAAGTTCTATATGTGTTTTATCTGTTATTTTTTGTAGTTTAGACCAGAATTGAATGAATGAATTAATAGTTTTTGGTATTTGAAACTCTATCTGTAGCAGCATTTAAAGCTCCATCTGCATCTAATCAGTTTTTCTAAAAAAATGATCCTAGCTGCTTGTTGCATTTGGAGACTGGAAACAGCTTCTGAATGTTCTGGGATGCCTTGAGGAATGCTTGTTGCTTTGTTCATGCCCACATTTCATACCATTTGCACTTGTGCCTGAACAATGCAACGGGCATATATTCTGGGGCATGGATGCATGCATCCCTTTTAGTATGATAATAGAGGACAGGATAGGCCAGACAGAGTGGTGAAAGTGTTCCAAGTGAAGACATATGTATTTTGTATATGTATCTCATTATTTTTTTTATTTTCCATTTCAGAATGCCACAGCACAGAGAGATCGTCTACACACTGTGACTCTACATTCTGTGGACTATGACAAAATTTAGTTTTGTAAATAGTAGTAGTAGTAGATTTGAGATGTAAATTTTATCCTACATTTTTTATTAATAAATTACTATTCATAAAGATATGACTGTTGTGTTATTATTATTCACAATGTATACTATTATGGGGCAGTCAACCCGGCAAATGAAGCCTGAGTTGTTCTGTATATTTGTTCAGACAATGTGAGTACAAATACAGAAATTTTACTCCCACTGAGGCCCAACGTTGCAATATTACAACGTTTTCCTAAAAACTTACTAAAATGTAAAAAATTCTAAAACACTTTAATTTCTGCATCAGAGGCCTCGTACAACAACATCTGGAAGGTGAAAAAAACATTTTGCTCATTTTTTACTATGTCTGGGTTTTTAGTAATGTTTTCTAATTCACAGAAAGCACAACCTGGAGTCTTTACATGTTTACTTCGACTCAGAACCATCACTCCAGCATCCCAGAAAAGTGGAGTCTCAAAATGACATAATAGAAGACTGAAGAAGTTCTGTCTGTGGTCCCAAAAAATCACTTCCTGATAGAGTCTGATAGTTCTGATAGCATGTGACTGAAAAATAGAATGAAGGAAAGTCTGTCTCCAGTTCATTTATTCAGCAGAAAACCCTCTCTTTGAGATGAAAACATGAAACAAGAAAAACCAGTAAACAACATTTAGTAGTGCTTCATTTATTGGTAATTCACACAATTTAAATATGTTATTATTTTATATTGGATTTGTTTTAGCCATATATTATCAACAAAACAAAAAACAACAACAAAAACAAAAACGGTATGGTGGGGGGGCTTTCATTTTAGGGAACAGTCTATAGCCAACCCATTCTACTACATAATATGTTTCTATACAACCAAACTGCTGCAGCAAATATTTTGTAGGAATCAACATTACAATTGGATTACATTGTCTATAAATAAATAATAAGGATATGTTGTGAATTTACATTTATGAATGTTGCAGATACTCTGATACTAATAAATATCAGTAAAATGTTCACAGATAATATTTTGTTTTCAACTAAAATATCCAATCTTGCAGAGCCGTATCTGCTTGTAGTGACTCCAGCAGTATGAAACTGTTTTATGGTTCTGTTCAGACTCTCAGCTCTTGGTACAGGTCTGGGAAAGATCCTGGTCTGGTTTAATACAGAAAACATTCATAGTGACTTTAGACACAAGATGTTAATTAATATGTAACCAAATCCACAATCTTATTCTAACCTTAACCAAGGTGTTTCTGTTTCCTAAACCTAACCACAGACAAGACTCTGGAGCAAACCCTATTTGTTTTGTTCGCCATCTACCACAACCATTTCGTACTGACTCTGCTGCTGCTGCTGCTAATGAATGTAGCACTTCATTCAAAAAATATGCCTCTGAACACAATCTACTTATCACTTATGTTTCCAACAAATTATATTTGCCTTAGCAATCCTCTATGACATGGTGTTACCATCAAACCAAATTTTTCTACCTTACACCGTCCCTTTCATTTTTTAAAATTAATGTGTATATTATATATTAATGTGTGTATATATATATATATATATACATCTTATAGCTCCACTATAAGCAGATGATTTTTATAACCTGATTTTCTTTATTTTTCATCTAGATTACCATCCAGATTACATTTGTGTGTTTTTAACTTGACAGTTAAGAATGAAATGAACAGCTTTGTTATTGGCCTGGTCTCAGTGGTCAGGATTAAAGCGTCACACTCCACTCAGGTAACACACCTGCTGCTGTGAGAGAGCAAGGACGATAATTACTGCACTGGAAAAGTTCCAGGACATGAGCAGAGCAAGAACAGGAGGCAAAATACCTCACTGAGCCACAGTGGCGAAGATATTGGAAGGTTACATGTGTAACCCAGGTTCTCTGAGTGAGATTAGCTCTCCACCTTACATATTCCATATGTATGGGGACTGACCCCCACAGGGGCAGCTGACGTGGATACTCTTTAAGCCATGTCACCTGTGGTGGCCACGTACTGATTAGCAAATATAATTATATTACAATTATAAGCACCACGCATGCATGGCCTCTTTGGTTAACCTTGATTGGAACCATTTCGGAGCAGCTATAGCTGTAGCTAGAGAGCCTGGGTTACACATGTAACCTTCCAATATCTTCACCACTGTGGCTCAGTGAGGTATTTTGCCTCCTGTTCTTCTTGAACCTTGTGTTCTCTATCGTGTCAAGATTATCTCTCCATCCTACATATTCCATATGTATGGGGAATCTGTAAGACACACCGCGAGGAAACTAAGCAGACCCCACTGCTCCTGCAGAAGTCTGAGATGACGTTGATGTTGATTTTCGAATGAGACGTCACTGCCACCAGAGTGCTCACCCACGTGCTCCAAAAAAAATATATACAATATGTACACACCCAGATGAAAGATGCCACCAAGGCTTAGCTGGCCCCGCCAGATGCTAAGGCCAGCTGTAAATGGGTGGAAGGCCACCCAGCCTGCTAGATTGCAAGCCATCTTAAAAAGACAACATCACCCCAAGCAAAGGATCTCATTGCAAGAGCCTTGGTCACGTGGGCATGGATTGTCAGGTCTTGTCCTGCTGCAGTGCACCCAGCACACACTCAGAGAATGGGATACTTGCTGCAGCATTCATGCAGTAGAACTTGATAATAGTTGATGGGAAGAGGTCGCCACACAAATCTCATAGAGAAGCACCTCGCCATAATGCCCATGAGGTAGAGAGGCACAGCGTAGAATGTGCACGCACCCCTATTGGGGCTGGCCTTCCTGCTGCCTTGTATGCATCTTGGATTGTATCCACAACTCAATGAGAGTCTTGTCTTGGAGACTGGTCGCCCAAGGCAGTTAGGTTTGTAGCAGACAAAGAGCTGGTCTGTTGTCCTGAGGGCATTGTTCCGGGGAATATACACTGTCAAGGCCCTGACAGGGCACAACAATGATGTCTCACTCACCCCCACAGCACAGGGTGTAGCTTAATAGACAGACCGGCATGGGACTCGGACCAGATGTTAGGGTAGAATGCAGGGTTTGGGCGCGGCACCACCCCAGCATCGCCCGGCAAGAAGCAGCAGCATTCCTTGTGTATCGAAAGGGCATAAAGCTCTCCCATTCTCTTTGCTGACGTAACCACCAACAAGAATGCTGACTTAATAGAAAGCTATTTCAGCCTTACTATTTCCAATGGCTCAAAAGGCTCATGCTGCAAGGCTGACAACACCAGCTCCAAATCCCATGGGGGGACAGCTGGTTGGCTTTGGTAAGGAGTAATTCTGCGGGCACCTCTAAGAAACTAAACAATAAGGTCACAGCAACCCTCTGCCAGTTTCCGAGGACTGACATGAGCTGCCTTTATGGCTCCCACCATTCCTCTCAAAGTTAAGGGAGACTTGCCCAACTCCAACATTTCTTGGAGGAACTGGAGAATGTCATGGGCCGTGCAGGAGAGTGGGTCCACCTGTCTCGAGTCACACCATGACTGAAACACTCTCCAACGGTATGACTATGCTGCCCTTGTTGATGGAGCCCTGGCTCCCTGCAAAGTGCTAACCACTGACTGGGGCAATCCCATGGCTAGGAACTCGGCCCTCTCAGGGGCCAGGCCCAAAGCCTGAGCCCCTGGGGATAGGGGTGGAAAAGAGACCCTCCGAACAGGGAGCTCCCAGGGCAGTCCTCGAAGGAGGGGTGCTATCACTGCAAACCAGATCATCTGGGGCTAATTGGGGGCCACCAGGATGAGGCTCACCTCCTCTACTTGGACTCTCTGTAGGAGCGGCTGCAGTGATGTGCCATCACATCTGTGCACAATGGGGGGGATCGTCTCTTCCTAGGGAGAAGAAGAGGGGACAGTGAGCCGTCTCCCTGGAGGCAAAGAGATCGGCTTTGGCCGTACCTCTGGATGCAGCCTCCTTTCTGCAGGGAAGGGCCCGCCCCTGGAGAGTTGTTCGGCTGCATGGTTCGTCTGACCCGGCACATGCATCACTCTCAGGGACTTGAACTGTGGGTATGCCCACTCCCATATCGTCCGAGCCAATCTGCAAAGGCGAGGGGAGCCCAGACCCCCCTTTCTGTTTACATAGGCTGCTGCCACTATACTGTCGGTCCTCACCAGCACGTGGCAATCCCTCAACTCTGGCTGGAAGTGCAGAAGAGCTAGGTAGATAGCCTGTAGCTCCAGAAGATTGATGTGCTGTACCAACCAGGACCCGTGCCACCGGCTGCTGATGCCTCTGCCCTCGTGGACGGCTCCACAGCCTACTAGGGAGGTGTCGGATGACACCACCTGGCGATGCAACAATGGCCCTAATGCATTGCCCCGTGCCAAGTTGGCTGGCTGCTCCCACCACCGGAGACTTACATGGAGTCTGCGTGTCACCATAACTGTGGCTTGCAGATCCCTCATGGCTGCGATCAACCCCTAGAGGTGAAGGCATAACTTGGAACTGGGACAAGCAAGCCCTGAGGGCGACCTGTCTTCCAAGAGTAATTGAGGATGTGAAGAGAAAATAATGGGAATACAACCCAGCTTGCTGATTGTCCTGTGTCACCTCTCTGATGGCCTTCTTTGGGAAGAGTGTCGATCTCTGCAGCAGAGGGTCTGCCACTACTGAAAAGGTGGATGACCTCGTCAGTGGGGGCGGATGCAGAAACTGCAAGCGATAACCTGGAGTCATGGTGGACACTACCCAGGGGTCAACCCCAAGTGTCTCCCAGGACAGTAGCTGTCCTGAGAGGCAGGAACGGGAGGCTGGGTTCCCAGAGCCGTCAGGACTGAGGGGGGGCTTAGGCCCCTCCGCCGACCACGTTTAGCTTTAACACGTCCGTTGGCCTCCAAACTGACCCGTAAGTCACCTGAAGCCACAGAATCAATCTGGGGTGGCCCAGGCCGTGGAACTGTTGGGACCCACTGTTCACAGCACTGTTGGAGAATTCCTGACATCTCCCTAGAACAACGGCAGGCATCTTGGGCCTGCTGGAACATTTTATTTGCATCTGGCCCAAACATGGCAGATGACACCATAGGCAAACTAAGCAAACAGGCACGGTCTTCCCCCTGCAGCCATGACTGAGTCAGCCAGAGATGATGCTGAAAAGCGCGTCTGCCACTTCCTCTGACTAGGTCGGATCTCACATGGGACAATGGCTAGCAAGCAGCAGACTGGAAAAACCTGGTGCCACAAGCTACCACGTTTTCACTAGGCTGTGTTTGTCAGACAATGCAGCAATCCAAAGAGGAGCCCGTAGACCAGCTCTCCTACTCACAATGTAAGCGGATCACTCTCTTCTACTCAAATGTCAAGCATCTATACACACATCTGCTCGACTCCGTGGAAATCAAGGAATCAGAGAGGCCATGCATGCATGGTGCTTATATAACCACATGTTGCTAATTAGTGCGTGGCCACCACAGGTTATGTGTCTTAAAGAGTATCCACGTCAGCTGCCCCCATGGGGGTCAGTCCCCGTACATATGGAATATGTAGCGTGGAGAGATAGTCTTGACACCATAGACAACACATGGTGCGTGATTACACACAGCAAACGCGCGCACACATACACACACACACATACATATATACATACACACACAGCTTTGTTGTTATACAGTGTGGCTTCAAAAACATTGTACAATAAGTTAGAAGAGCCTCAGCATATGGTGCTTCAACAAGCTGAAAAAACCCAAAATGAACACTGTAAACAGACTTTGCATAAACGATACATATATGTGCATGGTTATGTACAGATGCATGTTTATTTATATACTAAAACTGTGTTTTTTTTCATTGCCTCAGGGCAACAGTGTGCAGTTAGAACAGTTTGGCTCAGCAATTTCATGCTGAAGTGTGGAAATATGCTTAGATGCATCATTATGACCACAGTCGAAGTTTTTACTCGGCTGTCTACTGATACTCACAGGAAATAGACACAAGAACATTTTATGCAAGGAAGGAACATGATGGAGGAGTGAGGGTCATTCCATCTGACACCAACAGTGAGCTGAGGAGCTTAAGAGTGGATCCCAGGTCAGGTTTGAGAGACAGTTAGGAGGTCAGGGGTCAGTCAGCAGAGTAACATATATGCATATGTGTGGATGTTCCATGCTTAACCAAGTGGAGAAAAACACCAAATGCGCACACCGAAACACACACACATTTGCACACAGTGGTGGACAGACCGTCGGGAGCACTGGGCCTGTGTGTCATTTTGTCCTGCACTGTGAACAGTCAACTCAACCAGATAATATAAAAAGCAGGAATGAGAAACTCACCCGTGTATGTTGCTACCTTGCTGAACTACTGAGGCTGCATTGTGTGTCCACACCCTTGCTGCTGCTGCGACACTGCCCCTGTCAGTCACATAATTTTAGTTTACCCTCCTTCAGAGAGAGAGAGAGCACTGGAAAACTACTGCCCTTCACATATGTTAACTTATAGACATAGGCTAATATAATTATAAATATATGTAAATATAAATATTCAACTATTGCTATAACTATATGGCACAAATGTATCCTCCAATTTCTTTGTGAAAATGATAAAAAAAAAAAAAATCAATAATAATTATTAATGATTAATTTTCATATTTATTGGTCAGTCACAAATTTTGTTATGTTGTAATTTGGATAACTGGGGTGTAGTCAATTTCCCGGCCTGTATTATTGTTTCAGTCCCTCCCTGCTCACACAAACTGTATATGCGCATACAGACTAACACACACACACACACACACACACACACACACACACACACACACACACACACAGTCATTTAGATGTTGTTTTATGTTTACATGAGATGTGAAAAACATGAACACATGAGGGGCTAGTTGTAATAATTATCTGGGGCAGAAGTGAAAATGATGCATACACACAAAAACCATGCGTATGCCATTTCCTGCACATAACTTGGTCTTTATAACCAGACGGTCACCTCCCACATTCCTTTGACCATGTGTACACATGGTTTTCCAGAGTGATACACGTTACAGTGAAAATACAAAATAAGCTCAGACATGAAATTTAACATAAAATAAAATAACCAACTTCACAGAGCTTCATTCATTGTCATCATTATAAGTTTTGCCGTTAATACAGCAACAACAATTTTACATTTCATAGTGTTTCCTTTCCTTATTATATCCTTAATATTTGTTGTGAGTCGTTGTGTAAACTGTTTCATACTATTTAATATTGACTGATGACAGTGTTGGAGCCTCTGGAGCCTCATTAAGACTCTCTGGACCCAATAAATGAAGTTCAGAGTAAAACAGGACTTTACATTACAGAGATTGTACTGAAGTAAACTGAGGCAGTTTTTTTAATCAGTTTCACAATCAGTGAAATTCTTCTTCTTTCTTGTCTTTCTTCTCTGTCCGATCACTTGTGGCACAGACAGTGTTTTTATACAAACTGATGGATTAAGGGAGAGTCTTCATCATTTATGGATAATAGTGGGGGTGGAAATGAGGCTTGTGCACATGCAATTTCTCAATGAGAGAGATTTTCAAAGCTGAACCATGTGAACACATGGCTTCATAATTCTTATGAAAAGAATGTGTATGAATATTTCTGGTTTTGTGTGACACATAGTTTTAGTCATGAATCTACAGAGTTGTACGCTTTTGGATACTCGTCGGGGGATGGGGGCAAAATTTTATGATTGATATATTATCAGGGACCCCCCCATGTAGTTCATTATTCTCATTCTTTTACTTACAATTGTGGAAGAGAGTTGATTATAAGCAGAAATGGGGACATTACCATGCAGTGAGTGTATGTAGGGTTTATTGTGCTGCATGTAAATACTTTATATTAGTGTGTGTATGTGTTTGTGAGTGATAGCATGTGAAGGCCACACATACAGTACAGTATAGTATAAAGCCACACTTTATGCACACACACAGAGTGCAGTGAGAGAGAGCATATCATCTAATTACACAGAGGAAAAGGTGTCAGGAGATGATACGTGGCTCAACAAACATTTGAATTGTCACTGTGTTTAGCAAACACACACATACACACACATACACGAGTTGACATCATCTCTCTTACCTAATTGTGCCTGGAACACCGTGTCAGGAATGATAGCTGATTTAAAAAACATTTGCATTATTCCCTTCTGCACGCTCTCTCTCCCACACACACACACACACACACACACATACACACACACACACGAGTTGACATCATCTCTCTTACCTAATTGTGCCTGGAACACCGTGTCAGGAAATGATAGCTGATTTAAAAAACATTTGCATTATTCCCTTCTGCACGCTCTCTCTCCCACACACACACACACACACACACACACACACACACACACACACACACACACACACACACAAAAAGCCACTTTTGGCCAACAAAACACTGCCTTTCAGTTGAGCTCAGAACTGTGAATAAATCCATAGCAATGAGACACTCGGTCAAATTAACGTGTTGACTATTACTGCAACAGACTGTGTGGATGACAGACTAGCAGCAGTTCAAATTTGTTAAAATAACTCTGGAAGTTTATGTAAAAGTTAAAATGCTATTTCGTTGAGAAAAGAAAAAAAAAAAAAAAAAAAGGTTTATATGATTCTTTTTTTTCCAGGACAGATTTCCCTCGGCTCTCATGGAATACATTATTCACACCAGCTGCACTTTTTGGAACTAATATGGTCCTGAGCTGATATTAGTAGCTTCGTTAAACAGCGATTACAATGACTGATAATGGTGATATTTTATCTGAATATATAAAATTCATTTTCAAAAAACCCACGTTAGGTTTTACATTATTTCTTCATATTATAGGCTTTACTACATTTAAATTTCTTTTTATCAAACTACATTTGACATTTGTTTCACAAGTAAAAAAAATTTTTTTTTCATTTGTTATTCTAAAAAAATAGTATTTATTTTAATCATCTAAACCCAATGCAGTATGCAAGTTTGAGATAAAAATAACAAACAAGACATGAGTGTATTTGATTGTGAAGGGAAATACAGTGTTGAGTAGACAGGGTTTTATAGGTGTATCACTCAGTCTCCAGCCTCCTGCTTACACCTGCAGAATCTCAGGCTTCATAATGAGCAGCAGGAAATGCACTTTACGTTGCACCTGCTGCAGACTTTGACAACCATCTCAAGGTTTGATCCTCTATTTTAGTGACAAAGTTCTGCCCAACAACACTGTATTTATGGTTCAGTGACAGCATGTGGTGTTACTATAGCAACCAGAGAACAAGTGAAGCTGAGGTGTGTTTACATCCTCTGAGAAAATAACATGGCAGACCACAATAAAATGTTGATTAGTTTGGAGGAAGAGGCCGTTTTGAAAGGAAGTAGAAACACAGGGATTGTGGTGCACCATCCTGAGCGAGGAAGCAGAGCAGCAGCTCATTCATGAAGAAGGACATGTTTGTTTCGTCAGATCCTTTCATCTGCACATTAGTCACCACGGAACTCACACCAGAGCTGTGTCCCGATTCACGGTCCGCAACATTCGGGGGGGAAGCGGTTGACGTCGTAGACTGAACCAAAATTAAATGGTGTCTGGCTGACAGAGGATTTTTGCTTAGCTTTGCCCTGCAATCTTTACAACACGTAACTTTTATCAAGGTTTTTCAAGATTTCAAGTCGCTTGGTTTTAACAGTTGTACCTTTAGCTGTTGAGCTGGATTGTAACCACAGACTGTAAATAAAGATGGACGCAGCCTCCGTGACGTCACCAACAGGTTCCTGAAGAGCGGTTTTGAAGCTCAGAGTGAGCAGCTCCACCATCGCCATCTTGGTAGTACCTTAGTCTGACTAACTCCTAACTGTTGGAGCCAGACTCTAGTGGTCATTAGAGGAGCTGCAGTTTTTTGGTTCTTCAGTGTTGGTTTAATTTTTCAGCCTCGGAGGTTGATGCTTGGTTGAAACACAAGACTAACATTTAACAGGTTCTCTGTTGGTGTTGTTTGCTGCCATATTATTTTTGTTTCCGATGCGCAGTGAATCTTGGGATAGGTTGGGCCATGAAGCATCCAGCCTTTCAAATGGGACAGCCTTGTCTTGCTGCTGTGACACAGTCAGTCTTCGAGAAAGCACCTGCCGAGCTGCAGCTGCACAACAGATATGATGATGTCTGCAAACAAAATGTATTAATAACAAAGTTGGCTAAAAGTGTGATTCATACATGTACAGTAAGACAAGACTAAAAGTCTAAGGCCTCCTACGAGACCCTGTTGCTGCAACATCACTCACAAGTGTATGACTACTGGATAAACGCCAGAGAAACTGAAGACATCATAAATCCTGCAGCATCTCAACCTTACATCTAAAATATAATCATATTATTTTAGACTTTACAGGGAACCTGTATTTATATATTTCAGTCTAAAAGAAAATTTGAAAAAAGAGGTGGAATTCAAGAGTCTCGGCTCCTCATACATGTTTGTCTTTAATTGTAGAACAACATTTTCTGAACAATTTTAAATTATACCTAAATTACTTATATTGCTATATTGATACAACCTGTTGTTTTTCTTTTAGCTTATATATTTACAAATTATATGTTTGTATTGAAAATCTTCACAAACTCACCTCCTACAGTTTGTGTTTGTTTTACAGAGAACTGCTGTGTATTCATAGCGTATGAACTGTGTGTGTCTGTGCTGCATGTGAGTGTGTGGGCTGCTGTATGGTGAGGAGGGCTTGTTATACTCTGACAGGGCAAGACTGTTGGAGTGAAATGCATGATGGTATTCTGTGATGAGTGGAAAGAGTTTGAATAAACATATATATATATATATATATATATATAATATGTGTGTGTGTGTGTGAGAGAGAGAGAGAGAGAGAGAGAGACCATCAGGCCTGTCTGTTTGTGCTGTGTTCACTGAAGCTTTTTATTGAAGCCCTCATGAATCTTTCTCCTTCTCAAATATTCAGTCCTTCCCTCACTCTGTACTCCTCTTCCTCCCCTTGCTGACTTCCCGGCTTCATCTTTTACTCCCTTGCTGACTCCCTCTTCAGACTTCATCACTCATTCCCTCTCATTTCCAATTCCTTGTCCTCCACTCGCTCCATCATTGTCTCACTTGGTTTTGTATCTTTGTCATTCTTTTTTTGAGATTTTTTTTTTTTTTTTTTTGCGAGTGGCTTAATTTCTGCTTAATTTTGGGGCGGTAAAAGAAGAGACATGAGAATTAAAGAACTGTCCTCACTCACCTGTGTGATCTAGAGATTCGGTGTCTCGCTTGACGACTCTCCCAGCAAAAACAGACAAAAGAGCTGTTGATGTCATGTTATCATGGCAGCAACATAAAACTGACTCGGTGGATCTCCCGCAGAGCACGTGCCGTCGGGGCGTGGCCCTGATCACGGCGGCCATGGGTTTTGGATCCGACCTGCGGCCCTTTGCTGCATGTCATCCCCTCTCTCTCCCCAACTTTCCTGTCTCTCTTTCACGGCATCTTCAATGAAGGCATAAAAGGCCTGAGAAAATAACTTCAAAAAAAAAAAAAGATAGAGTGAGAGACAGATAGAGCTGCAGCAGAGACGCAGCCAGTGTGAACATACATGCGTTCTAAGTCAGGTGTGACTGTGTGGCAATTTTTACAAAGAAAATTTATCAGAAATCATCAAAGAGAATTGATAAAGAATCAGACTGCTAAGCAGAATTGATACAATTCGATGATTCGATTGATTGACAATCAATATTCATGTCAATCAAACCTTATCAATTCCCTTATGCACCACTGACCTCAACAAAGAAACTGCACGGGTTGTCACAGGGTTTGATTTAAAAATTTTGATGGAGTCTTGCAAAGTAAAAAAAAAAAAAAAAATTCAACAAAGGAAATGATGTTGCTCTGATCTTGATGCTGTTCCTCAGTGTAAACATTCATACAGCTGTAATTCTCACCAAACAAATGAGGGACCTTGTGAGGGTAGATTGTTGAATCTCTAAAAATGCAGCTCACTTTAAAAGATAAAAAATAAAATAAATGGCTTCACTTTGTTTATGTCTTTTTCAATATAAAATGTTTTGCACCACCTTATCCACCCCCTTCCTGTCGGTCCAGGCTTCATTCTCAGAATAGATCAGGGCTGATAGGTTTCCTTTGAGCCCTGGCAAGGAGTTGAATAGTAGCAGGTTCCTCTCTTGTCATCCCCACTGAGCTGAGGACAGCGGTCTGATTCTCCTCATATCACCCCCGCTGTGAGGTGAACTTGGCTTGATTCCCCCTGATATGAGTCCTGCTGGGCTTGTTTGCTCGGGCCAACAAATGTCATGACAGAGTTGAGTAAATTTTTGGTAGTAGTGGAAGATAAACACAGGGTAAGATGAAGTCTTTACTTCCCTTTATTTGGAAACCATCTTTCACACTAACAAAAAATATACTTTGGATTAACTTAAAAAGCAAAAACAAAAAACAATTTCTGTCATTTTTTACACCTAATTTAGCAAAAAAAAAAAAAAAAAAAAGGCCACAGACTTAATTCTCCCCCAAACATTTGATGTGATGATGAGATGTTTTTAAGGTACATTAGCTTTTCATGTTTTACACTTTACTTGCAACTGGGAGGAATTAAATCCAAAGCTTTACTAAAATAAACCACGATTCATATTATATTTCGTCAACAGTGTGTTAGAGAACCCAACCAAACCTTGCAAGATGTATGAAGATGGTCTTTTAAATGAATTAGTTTAGTGTTGAAACATGACAATCAATTGGAAACCTGACCTTGGAAACCTTCAAATTATGTTTCTATACAACTAAACTACAACAGTGTGTTTGTTCTATAGGAAACGTAACTGACCAGATTATGCTTTCTATTGACAAAATAGCTGCACACAGCTTTTCAAAGAAAAAACAGGACAAATCACATTAGACATCTTTTAATTTATATTATGAAAAGTGTATGTACGTTTTCGGTTTGTTATGAAACTGCAGATAAATTTAGTTGAAGTGAAGAATGGGAAACACTGTGGTGGATTTACCAGGCAGTACGAAGAGACACTTCTCTGCAGAGCATTGTTTGTGTCTAAGACACCCATGACACATACCCACGTTATACATCACACAATATGCCACAAAAAACCCTCCGACCTTCTTCGGCTGTGTTGTAATGGTCCACCTGTTGTTTTTTCAGCAGTGTACACATGTTGCACACCTGTGAATGTAGGTACATATCACTCTCTTGATAATGGGTGCTTAAAATAACTGCGATATTCTGCAGCACTGACTTCAGACCAGGTTTTTGTTGGTCAATCACTTTCTGCTGCCTCAAGATAGCAAGCACCTCACCACTCCTCATTTTAAGACCAACACACCCATGGGTGCTCAGATAAGGGGAAATGAGAAACTGACAACTGCATCAATCTGAAACTGACATAGACACTCGCTTAGTGCTGGGTGTAAGATAGGGCCCATACTTTCTCCATCGTGTTCTGGGGTTTACCCCAAAGCCTCAGACCAGTTGGATGTGCCTGAAAGATCTCCAGTGGAAGGTTCCCAGGGAGGCATAGATGCCTGAACCACCTCACCTGACTCCTTTTGTCACGAAGGAGCAGCCGCTCATTTCAGTCGCTTGTATCCGTGATCTCATTCTTTAGGTCACTATTGTAGTGTGAGCACCACAATTTAGAATTAGCTCTCGTCGAAAGGGGGCACCAGTCCTCTGGGTTTGAATCCAACCTGCGGCCCTTTGCTGAATGTCATCCCCTCCCTCTCTCCTGGTTCTGCTGGTGTCTTAACGCTTCAGCTCTGGTGGAGTTTGCCATTAGACTCTTGACTCTTGATTTCTGGTCGGCTTCTCTGCAGGCGGTTGTGGGCAGATGTGTTATCTGCCGGCTTCACTTGTGGGTTGATGCAAGTGAAAGAAAGCTGAACCAACCACAAGAAGTCATATACTGTGGTGTAAATTTGAAACGTCAGTTGCCATTTTTATGCTGTGGTTGGTCAAACGACTTATGGCCTTTCTATAGGCTTTGTGTTATATTCTACCAGCTTTTTATTCAAGACATTCTACAAGCAAGTCGGTGCATTCAGCAGGTTGTTTTAGAGTCCTTAAGTTCTGTAAATGCACCGAGGAACAACACAACAATGTGTTGACATAAAATAATGTACTTTTGAATACAAACTGTTTGTCACCGTATAACATTCTCAAACTGAGTGAGCTGAGCTTGGGGACAGACAAACCTAAACTGAAACATGTTAATAAAGAGTGTTTGTTGAAGGGGACTACAGATGTCATGAGTTCAGATACAATGATCTGCAGGTGACAGTCCATACATCCAGTCAGAAAGCAGGTGTGGCGATGGGTTGAGTTGGGCTGTCCTGTTGGCCAACCAGATGCAAGTTGAGCCCGGCGCTTAGATCCCATCTTCTCAAGCAACTGAAGACATGAACTAAATGAAATGAAACTCTGATTTTCTAATGTTAAATTCAATAGATATAAAATTGAAAAAATAAGTTTGAATTCTTAATTACACATTGATCTGACCATAGCAAAATACAATTTTTTTAAATATTTTTAATTGTTTATAATGAAATTGAAATGATAAACATTACATGGATCATATTGATCATTTTTTTTTTTTTACCAGATCAGGTAAACCCAACTACAGATGAAAGTGTGTAGTCAGTCCTGGGATAGTTGGGAGTTTTAGTTAACCTGAGCTGCTTGTGTTCGGCTGTCAGGAAGAATAGCCATGCAGGGTACAGATTTAAAGCTAGAGTTAACAACAGAGCCACGGCTAAATTCCCTTTTAACACCCGTTTAAATGTCTCCACACTCGTAATATTGAATCACACTATTTAATATATATCTGTTATCGAGACTCTGAGTATGATATAATGCATTTCAATAAGCAGTAAAAGTTTATTGCCCTTGTCCTCGTTGTCCTCTGCCATGAATAATATTAAGGAAGAATATTTAATGTACTCATTTCCCATTCACTAGAATGGTAAAGTGGTCTCAGACTTTTGGACCCCACTGGATATATATAAAGATAAGCAGTCAAAGGTTATTGCTCTTTTGACACTCCCATCATGATTTCAATATGGTTAAATTTCCTCTCACTCTAACTAAAAGAAATGACAGTAACAGTTAATAATGAATGTTATTATCCTTTCAAGTCTTGCCTGTGTGAGGGGAGGCAGCATTGTCCCTCCAGTGCTCAATATGTAAATAAGGGACTTTCAAGGCAGTTTAGAAACGTGAATTCAACCTGTCAGGAACTGTGGAAAACATTTGTCCTTTGACCCAGTTGGGTTGTTGTACTTTTCTAGGGTATATGTTTTGTTCCCATATATATTTTTAGATATGTACATATCTAATGTACTCTAACAATGATGTTTTCTAAGCACTTTACATTAAATATTTTTGTACAGGAAGATTATTTAATATTTGAGATTACTCACACGGTCACCACTACCTTCCTGCAGCTGCATCATCCGTCATCAATGACGTCACCAGGAACTAAGCTTCTAATCACGGCTCAAGAACTGTCATTCAAACTACACAACTATACGACACAGTTTGTGAATGGTCGGCTATGTAAGTTACCAAAGAAGTTACCATGAAAGTCCGAACTATATGGTTTTGGAAAACACTTTTATCGCAACTGCAGGGATCCAGCTATGTTAATGTAGTTAGTAACATAGATAGTTGTTTTGCAATTATAATTTTGATTTAGTTTTTTCTTAGTCTTCTGACAAAATTTAAATTTGTTTTATCCAAGAGTAGAACAGGAGTCAGAGCCTTCAAGTGAGCCCTTAACCACTAAAGAGTTTTGCAAGGCAAAATCTAATTCTATGCCAACCTAGAATTATATAGCATCACCTTGGTGCCCTTCACAAAAAGCCAATGGGATTGAGTTCTAGTCCGGGCTATGTGATGGTAGTGGCTTGGAGATAAATTCACAGTGTGGTATTGAAGGATTCTGATCAAGTCCTATTTTGATTATTATAAACAGGTTTGAATTTTTATGCCTCCGTGCCAGCGACCGCCAGAGCAATGTGAGTGTGTCTTGTGAATGGTATCGCAGTAATGCCCTGGGGGAATTTCTTCAGTTTTAGTATATTTGTCACCTGGACTCAAGGATGAACTGATTACATTTTGGTGGTGAAAGGTCAAGTTCAGTGTGACCTCACAAAACACTTTTTAGCCATAACTCACAACTTCACACAGCAATTATCACAAATGGTTAATATTCCATATGACTCTGGATAAAGAGGGATGTAATCTGAACCTGGTGGCAGACAACTATGGGGCAGCCCTTAAATGATAATTCAGGAATTTATCAACCTACCGTATTTCCCATAAATGTGGTTCTTGCAGCTCTAGAGGTTGTGCTGAGGTTGCATTCGACACCTCAGCAAGTTGACCTGGACGTAGATGCCTGTAAGTTAGCATAATGGCCATTCCTAGCAGCTAAATTCAGTGTTTACTGTCGGTCAGACAGAAAGAATCAACTGTTTGAGATGATTCTTGAAGAAAACCATGTTTATTTGGAAAGCTGCAGGACGCTCGCGCTGATTGTTCTGATATAAGCTGTTTTGCACCAGTCCTCGTTTCCCTGAATCTCTACAATGGAGGCAGTGAATGCAATGTTAGCACAACACATAGAGCCACAATACCCGCAGGTTGAAAAATACCAGAATTATCCTTAAGTGTCCCACTTTTCCTCTGCGTTTTGATTGCAGCTCCCCCGCAGAGTTGTTGGCATATCCTGCAACCCTGTTCCAACTTAATGAAATACAACATGCTGTCTTTTTTGCTCCTTCTGCCTCCAGGAGGTGCAAAGGTCCTCTCTCACTCAGATCTATATATCTGTTCTATCTTGATGTGCCATATCTGATCGTCAAAGATCTGTTGCAGCTGGAGTGGTGTGGCAGACAACATCTCTTACTTCCTCTGTTATCACTCGTTTTAAATCTTGATACAGCTGCTTTGATTAACCTGTAGTGTTGTTGAGTTTATCAGATGACATCACAATCCCAAACCGATGATTTGATTACCACTGTGGCTCAGCAGCTTAGATGAGATTTGAGCCACAATTAGATCACTGTGAAGAGATGTTATTTTTATTAATTACATTGTAAATGCATGTGTAACAACGAAATGTAAGTCGAGACAAAACAGGAGGGACTGAATGGAGGTTTAACAGGCAGACTCAAAGTTTGTCTCTGTTACTTTCTCCAGACCTTTTTAGGTAGAGAAGGTATTTTAATTTTCCTCATCCTGAACTCGTATTTTAATTCTGCTTTCCCTTATAAGATTTTGTGTCAAAAGACCTGCAACAATAAAAGATGAGGACTGCTTGTGTTTGTGCCACAGCTCATAAAGGGTTGTCAGTTATGAGAGACAGAGTGGGTTTTTATATCACTTACAGTAAAATGTCATATTAAGTTATCCTGTGTTCAGGATCAGCTCAGCATTACAGCCAACATTTTATACTAATGTGTGAATATAAACTGGAACAAGCTGACTGCAGCCTTTTAAAGTTTAGAAAAGTGCTTTCCATCATGTGGGGCAGCCCAAGTGGGTCAACAAATCATGTGCAAAACAGTACAATTTGGGTAAAAACATGTAACTATTAAAAAAAAATATTAATTAAAAAATAATGTTTTAAAATGAAAAACATTAAATATGTTCAAAAACTCCTTTCATATTTTATTTCTCATATTAAAGCCTATCTACAGAAGCCAAGAAAGGCCATACTAAATAGATTTTTTTCTATCCCATTATCTCAATAACAAAGCTTATTATCCAACAAGTTATAAAAAAATATTATCAGAATAAAAGGATTTTTTGTTATGCCAAGATAACGAGATAATTATCCCGTTATAGTATTCAGATGGCAACTTCTATTGCTGTAAACCGAACATGTCAGGACGATGCGTTGATCAACGCCTCAGAGAATATGGAGGGCAGAAATCACACCGTGTCTTTTGATACAAGATCATTTTTTAATTATTCCTGATCAGCTAACGACTTACTAAGAATTTTTGTTAAGGAAGAGTGTTACTACAACTTACTTTATGAGGTTCTGTCAAAATTGTTTTCGAGATAACGAAAAATATTATAATTATAATATTTAAAAAAAATATTTATGAGCATGGCCTTTCTTGGCTTCTGCACCTATCACTGTTATAAATCAATGACAGGATGTTTTATGTTGTCGCCACCGGACCACATCATATACACTGCACAAAAACATGAAGGGAACACTTGATCATCACAGTATAACACCAAGTCAGTTAAACTTCAGGGTTATCAATCTGTCCATTTAGGAAGCAACAAGTGATTGAGAATCAATTTCACCTGCTTGTCACGGTTTGTGGTTTAACAAAAAGTGACTACTTATGAAACTCAACAGGGTAAAACAGGCCGAACCAAGCAGGAAGCCGAAGCACGAGGAAACACGGGACAATAACAGATACCAGAGGGAAGAATAACAGATAACTCAGAGGACAATTACAGCAGACGAACCGACGCAGACAAAGGGGAGCACAGAGACTAAATAGACACAAGGGAGGCAAGGGTGATTGAACACAAGTGAAACACATTAGGGCGGGGCAGACAATCACCAAGCAGAGAAACAGGACAAAGACAGGAAGTACAAACATCAAGAGACAAGCAAAGAAACAGGTGCAATGGAGAGACAAAAGCAAGACAACCCCCAAAAAGGAATGGTTTTACATGTGGTGGCCACAGACAGTTGCTCTCTCCTGATCTTTCTTCACTGAATCTTCTCTAGTTCTGTGTTTTGCTGGTGTCCTTGTCACTACTGGTAGCATGAGGCGGTACCTGCAGCCCAATCAGGTTGCACAGGTATTCCAACTCCTCCAGGATGGCACATCCATACGTGCGGTCACAAGAAGGTTTGCCGTGTCTCCCAGCACGGTCTCAAGAGCATGGAGGAGATACCAGGAGACCGGCCGTTACACAAGGAGATCTGGACAGGGCCGTAGAAGGGCATCAACCCAGCAGCAGGACCAGTACCTGCTCCTTTGTGTGAGGAGAAACAGGAGGAGCACTGCCAGAGCCCTACACATGACCTCCAGCAGGCTCCTGGTGTGCATGTTTCTGACCAAACTGTCAGAATCAGACTCCATGAGGGTGGCATGAGGGCCCCACGTCCTCTAGTGGGACCTGTGCTCACAGCTCAGCACCCTGCAGCTCGATTGGCATTCACCAGAGAACACCAGAACTGGCAGGTCCACCATTGGCGCCCCGTTCTCTTCACAGATGAGAGCAGGTTCACACTGAGCACATGTGAGAGGTGTGAAAGAGTCTGGAGACATCGTGGTGAACGTTATGCTGCCTGTAACATCATCCACTATGACTGGTTTGGTGGTGGGTCAGTGATGGTCTGGGGAGGCAGATCCTTGGAGGGTTGCACAGACCTCCATGTCACAGCCAGCAGTACCCTGACTGCTGTTAGGTAACGGGATGAAATCCTCAGAGTGATTGTCAGACCTGACGCTGGTGCAGTGACCCTGGGTTCCTCCTGGTGCAGGACAATGCCCCGGCCTCATGTGGCCAGAGTGTGTAGGCAGTTCCTGGATGACAAAGGCGTTGATGCCATTGACTGATCCTCACATTCCCCTGACCTAAATCCAACTGAGCACCTATGGGACGTTATGTATCGGTTCATCCTATGCCGCCATGTACCACCACACACTGTCCAGGAGCTCACTGATGCCCTGATCCAGGTCTGGAGGAGATCCGAAAGGACACCATCCACCAACTCATCAGGAGCGTGCCCAGACGTTGTCAGGAGGCGCATACAGGCACGCGGGGCCATACACACTACTGAGTCACATTATCACATAGGTTGGATCAGCCTGCGATTTCAATTTTTTACTTTGATTTTCGGTGTAATTGTGAATCCAGCCCTCATTGGGTTGATGATTTTTGTTTCCATTGACCGTTGTTACGTCATTTAGCTCTCAACAATTTATACAATGTACATCAGTAAAGATTTTCAACTTGAAATCATTAAGGTCCAATGTGTGATTTAAGTGTTCCCTTCAATTTTTTGGAGCTTTGTACTTCTTTGCTGTGTCAGTCTGATTGTGCGCTGAAAGATTTCATCCATGACAAAAAGAGGAATATCGTAATAGATAGCTGGTTAGAAACAGGATGATAGACTCTTTCTTGTCTTACAAAAAGAAAAACTGAGCTTCCTCTTTTGTTAAGTTCAGTCCTGAATGTTAGATTGTTATCATTAAAATAAAAAGTGCTCTGAGAACTTATTGTTATGCTGTCATATTGTTATGGGGCCGCCAATATTTTTGAAATTTTCAGGTGGGTCATGAGTTCAAAAAGATTGGGAGCCACTGGTTTAGAATGTTTTAATGATCGGTTTAATAATGTAGTAAATGGTCTTCAGTTCACCAGTGGTCTGAACTCACACACTTCGTCTGTTCTTCCAAAGTTATCAAACTACTGGGTTTCCTCAGACATTTACAGCTACTTTATGTGTTTAAAACCAAATCTGCTTAACCAGAGCTCACCATGAGAGTGCGTGCAGACTGCTGTCTCACTCTCTATAATAATTTAATTACTGGTAATTAAAGAGTGTTTTGACACGTACACATGCCGTACCTGCCTGGAAACAGTCCCCTCATAATCTCCAGTATGCATTGATGTATGGCCCTAGCAACCCCTGGCATCTTGTAGCTATATTAGATCCTTTAGTTAATGTGAAAAACATCTATTACCCAACCCAATTAAAGACACTAAATGACTGGTGGTGGTACAATTGTGAACATATTTTAAATGAGTGTGATGCTAACAGGAAGTCATGTGCCAAAAAAAATACAGTGGAACTATATCTTTTACGACAGTTTGCTGTCATTATGTCATGGTCAAATATTTTGGGAGGATGATGTACGTGAAGAATTTATATGGAATGACATCTAAATCTAGAAATACATAAATATAGCTATGAAATACATCATAAAATAAATAAATGTAGAAATATATAAATAACTGTAAATAAGTACATATATAAGTGAGTCAATAAATAAACACATAGCTGTATAAATAAAAAAAAACAATCTTTTTATTTTAAAAATGACATTTTAATTTCTTTCCGGAGACTTTTTATTTCAATCTGTTATATTGAAATGAGGGAGCGGGGACACCGCACAGGTTCAGACCAAAGCAACAGCACCAAAACAACACTGAATCTGCACCTTATTTATTTCAGGATTTATTTCATAGATGTATTTATTTATTTATGTATGTATGATTTAGATGGCATTCCATAACTATATTTGCGTGGACTGAAGCGGAAGTCCATATTGGGCCAAGTTTGGCCAAATCAGATGCACTAACCCTGCATTCATGTGCTGTCTGAATTATCTCAAAAATGACTCAGGTCAGGACAACAACTTCAAAAGTCTGCGGAAATGATTGTACACAACTTGACGTGTTGTTGAGGTCACGCAGAAACGTGGTGGACGAAAGTAAACGTTTGGCTTATGATGAGAGACTTTTGATTAATGCAAATTAACTGTATTGCATGACAATTTCTTGGTAATATTTAATTTGTAATATGGTATTAGCTTGTGACAGTTAGTTGCTGTCCACATAGAGTGTCCTAGATTAGAGTAAAAAGTTATTTACTAGCTATGTCCCTGATTCTATGTAACACAAATACTGGAAACAGTATTTACTCTGAGCAAATAAAATACAGTACATCTTCTTTGTAGCATGAGGAGCATTTGAATGCAGCATAAATGCTGGCACATGGACGTCCCAGCTGAGGAGTTGGCAGTGGGGGCTCTCCTGTTATTTATTTCATATACCAACATCTGCATCAGCTTCATCACAGTCAAATGGTCAGAAAAATCAGGTTGAGGAATACAAACATTTTAGGATTTGCACTGACAACAAATTCAAGTGGAACAGTCATACTGACTTTCATTATGTCTTTTGATCTTTTAATATTACATCTCAAGTCTTTTATTGGCAGTGTCATGACATCCTGCATCCTCTGCTGCCGCGGTAACACTTGTCTCTCCCAGAAGAATTTACTCAGCAAAACTGTGTATATCACCAGCAAAATAATTGGTTCTCAGCCGGACGCAGAAGTTGAGGCATCTCCAAAGTGGAAAATGTTCTACCTCATCCACAATACCCATTGTTGGCAGGAGTAACAGAAACTCTTCTTTCCCATCAGCTGTTGCTCTATGTATAGATTGGTGAGTTGTGGAGGCGACCTTTCTCTCTGTACCGGATTATGCAGATGTTATTTATAGACATGCTCCCATTCCCAACCTTAAACATCTGAATGCTGCCTGTCACTCAGCTCTCCGATTTATCACCAACGATCCATATGGCACCCGTTATTGTGTCTTGTACCAGGAGGTGGGCTGGCCCTCCCTCTCTATCAGGTGAGATCAACACTACTATCTATTCATTTACAAAGGGCTACTCCAGGAATGACCACCTTTCTCATCATCACTCCTGTGCCCAAGACGTTCTGCTTTCAATACACGTTCTCAGGTCTGGCTGACCTTATATGTTCCAGCCGTAAATACTAATCTTAGGAGAACAGCCTTCAGATTTCAGGCCCCATTTGTGTGGAATAACTTACAAAACAGACTGAAACTTGACACACTGATACCAACACTCTGATCGCTGTTCATATAAACACAAGCCCAATGGTTTGTATGAATACCTATTTGAATGTACTGTATATTTAAATAGCTGGAAATTTGTATTTCTGCTATTTGTTTTTTTGTTATTTATTTTATTTTCCTGTACTCAGGTCTCACTTGAAAATGTGATCTTGATCTCAATGTCATGGTGTCCTGATTAAATAAAGTATATATATTTATATCACACAAACATGAGGTGTAGCACTGGGGGGCAGGTGCACACACCCACTACAGAATATTGTTTAAGCTGAATTGTATGATGTTCTTTTTTTGCTGTATTTATAGAAACACTGGTTTCTCATATTGAATGTTTACAATTAATAATGAGTTGTCTGAGGCTGAAGCAGGGGAGGAGGTTTTTGTCAGAGGAGCTGAGTCTTGAAATCGAGGCCTTTTCTCTTCTTTCTTATGAACTTGTGAAAGATCAACACTATATAACACGAGCAAACATGAGACGTGCAAACTCACACAGTAAAGATTTGCACAGCGAATTCAACACAGAGGCTTTCAGACAGACACACACATATGAACACAGCAGGACAATCAATGACACACACAAAGGCGAGATTACGCACACGCTCAAACACAGCGACAAATAGTTGCCGAGAGAGAAGTTTAAAGATGCAACAGAGACTAGTAGACAGACAAATACTACAACATCAACACACACACGCAACTTGAACAGAAATTATTCAACGGTAAGTTGTCCATGTCGGACGCTCTGTGTGTGTGTGTTGTGTGTGTGTGTGTGTGTGTGTGTGTGTGTGTGTGTGTGTGTGTGTGTGTGTGTCGTGGCGTGCTGGAGATGCTGACTGATCCTGACACTGATCCCACATTTTGACTGAGACCAGCCTCTCCCAGTGACACAAAGCAGACAAACAGAGCACATCTGATTCCACATAACAAGAGTAATCCCGTCACTTTCTTTCCCTCACACATGCACATGAACTCGCACAGCATGGGATTTGACGAGAGTGGAGTCTGACGGCATGAAGGTCTTTGAAGGTGATCACCATACTTATGTCTCTGGAGTGAAGCTTCCAAAACAATCCTATTCTGTGTCGATGAAGTTGATTTTGATTTAACAACGGTAAAAAAAAAATGGTAGGATAACAGGACTAATACATTATAAAATTAAATATGATATGTTTAAAGAATCATAAGTGAAGACAAGAAAAAAGTATTAAAATATAATGGAAAAGCATTTGCAAGTTGTAAGAAGTCACGAAAAATGATCTGGTGAGAATGAAATGAAGCAGTAGGGGCCTCCACAGTTGAGGGGCCCACATAGTTAAAGCCCTGTCACTCTTGATAATTAGGTGCACTGTCAAAACCACAGTGCCAGTGTTATTCCTCATCTGAAGGAATACAAGCTCAACATTTCAGGATATAAAGTTAAAGGTCCGGATTTGCTATATATTGCTTATTTCTTCTCTGAGGCTTCTCTCTAGAGCTCCAGTAACAGCAGGTCAGTGAGCCAATCAGAAGAGAGGAGGCTCTGAGCCTCTCTTCTGATTGGCTGACTGTTTTCTGAAAGATCCAATAAAAATAAAGCAGATTTCAGGTAAACACACAGAGAAACCAAATCCTGCACAGTTGGATGGTGGGTCCAGGTGAGCAGGGCTCGGGGCATGGCTAAAGGCGGTGACTGCTTTGTTGTGACATCACAAAGTTCCAGAAGTCCTGACGGCTGATTTTAAGGCTCGCTTTCTGAATACAGGCTGTGTGCATTTCTCTGTGACTGAGCGCTTTGGGACCTTTAATGAAAACCTGCAGGCCCACAGAAAACATGACATCAGGCACAGGAGATATTCAAGAATATTTTTTTCAGAGTCAAAAAAAAAAAAACAAAAAGGAAAAAGAAATTGAGGGAGTCGTTACACTTTTGAGCGGCTGCTGAAAAAAAGATCTGTCTCCTACTTTTTTGAATAGACACAAAAAGCCCAGTGTCCCTCAGACATCAGGTGAGAAGCTGAAAGCCTGTAGCAGCTTGTGGAAATTATTCAGGGTTGATTAAATTGGTCACAGCTTTTAGATTTGGTGAAAAGCTTGGCAGGAGCAGTTTGTATCAGCTGGAGGGGAAGAAGCTGGAGGTTATTGCGCACAGTTTTACTTTCACTCTATCAGAGCGAAAAAGCCTCTGGAATAGGGGACTGATGCTAACGGTGACGGCAACAACAATGGACCTGAATGGTATCCAAATAAACATTTTATTGTGGATGTATTGATGATATGAAACTTCCTCTATTGATTTATGATTTTGTTGTGTCTTGATTGATGAAATAAATTATGATTTTACACAAAAGCCTATAAAACAAAACTCTTTCTCCTCTGCTTCATTAAAAAGGGTTATGATTTCCATTTGCATTTTTTATGATATTGACACAATTTGAAATCAGTTTGGCAACAGATACAAAATGACTTTGGGAAATATTTCATCTTAATTCCGTAAATGATGGTATATTATTTTGTAAAAAAAAAAAATAATAAAGTAAGAGTAAATTGAATGACAGAGGTTATTTTATCAGAAAACACATAATTTTACGGAGTGAAGAGCAGGTTTTGTGTTGAAATGGAATGATAATTTACAAAATATAACTTGCTGTGTGCTTGCAGGAATAATTTGTGTTCAAAATGTTGCATCATACACTCAGAAATAGGGGCGTCGTGTGGCCTACGCAGGCGCCCCATGTGTAGAGGCTACAGTCCTCGCTGCAGTTGACCCCGGTTCGAGTCCCCCTCTCTCTGCCTCCCCATTTCCTGCCTCTCTACTGTCCTGTCAAATAAAGGCATAAAAAGTCCCAAAAATATACTTAAAAAAAAAAAAAGAAATAGATACTAATATAATTTCAAAGAAAAAGAAATTAACGTGTATTTGTGTTTTCTTGAGTTTCCTCATTAAAGGTCCATATTTTACACTTTTACTGTGTTTTATTTGAAGTGTTGATGTTGGAGGGGAGAAGTCCAGGTCTGGGCCGGAGTTTAAGTCTGGACCTCTTCACCAACACTTAACTAACAACTCTTATGTGCAGATACTAGAGTTCCAATAAATTCAAAGAATTCACCAGAGATGGTCCGAGTTCAGTGCAATAGAGTTTCTTCCCTTTCACAGGAACAACCCAGGCCAGCACCTGGGAGCTGAAAGGAAAACAAAGTGCCTGTGCACCATCTTTTGTAGCAAAATCATCCCTCTGTCTCAGGTGGACTCTCAACCTATCATCGCCCTGGAAATGATGGTGTCCTGCAAGGTTGGATGGTGGGTCCAGGTGGGCGGGGCTTGGTGACTGCTTTGTTGTGACATCACAAAGTTCCAGAAGTCCTGACGGCTGGTTGTAAGTCTCAGTTTCTGAATACAGGCTGTGTGCATTTCTCTGTGGACTGAGGCTTTGATACAGTATTAATATAGAACCTAGACCTGCTTTATAATCAAGCAACACAGACATCTACCTTCAGACTAACAATAACTGGCAGTGAATTTATCAGCCTCTGCTTTGACTATATGACTCCACATGTCATCACCAGGAGTTTAGTGAGTGTCTGACCTGCAACATTCCTCTCATTACAGGAAAGGAGGATGGAGCCATGCGCTGTGAACTTTTTCAGAAGTTGAAGCTCAACTTGTTTGTCAATGAAAACTCCTCTGTTGTCTGGGAGGTGTTAGGATAGCTGTGCTCATCTTACTGGTATATGCATGATGGGACCTATTTTCACACACACAGAAAGAGAGAGAGAGAGAGAGAGAGAGGGGAAAGAGATACACAATCTCACACACACTTGCCTGTTTCCAGAAGCATTGTATTATTGATAGATAAGCAGTTGGAGGGCGATGTTTTGCACTGCAGCTGAATAAATCAACACTATGAATAAATCACCAAATCAAACCATATTTACAACCAGGGAGAGGCCATCAACCCCGTCCTGCATCACTCACTGTCTCACTTTCTCTTCCTGCTCTTTTCTTTTTAATTACCTCGTTCAGCTGCTCACAACAGTCTCTTTTCCTGCCAATTATTTGTCTGTTTTGTTTCCTCTGTCTTCTTCCTTCACTTTTGTCTGCCATGATATTGGCAAAGTTCACTCAAGGCAATGTTGTTAACTTTAACAGAGTATGAGGTAATAAAGATTCTAAGAATTCAACTCTTACATTAAGTTCTTCCCAAAAATCAATGACGAGTTGAAATTTCCTGAAATTAATATTTCAATAAATAAAAAATATGTTTGGGAAACCTGTTGTATTTTTGTAATGATTTAATTTCATACATTTGCCAATTAGATTGTCTAGATGTGTTTGATTCCTTGCACACAGTGTGGTGTGTGTGTGTGTGTGTGTGTGTGTGTGTGTGTGTGTGTGTGTGTGTGTGTGTGTGTGTGTGTGAGGGAGAGAGGGCAATCACTCCAGTTCACTCACTATCTAGAACATTTGGTAGTTAATTTTATACATCTGGAAGGATTAAAGTCTTTCTCTTTCTTCTTCTGTCAGTCTATCCTCTATCCATCCAAATGATTTTTCCTATTCTCTTCCTCTCCATCTCAGTTTCATTCCTCCACTCCTCCTTCTTTTCTTTCATTAACCCTGTTTCCCTCTGACGCCAATGCCTCTGCAAACAGTGTGATGCATTTACCTTTGTCTCTTTTCTCTGTTTCCCTCCATTTGTGTTGAAGTAGCCACTTGCCTTCTCTGTCATCTCTATCTTTCTCTCCCTCTCTCTCTATTGCCAGTGATTGTCTTTCTTTCGAAAGTCTTGCTGGGCACCAGATAAGTGCTTTTTATGGCACAAATGACAAGAGAACAGGAGGGGGTACATTCCATTTGCAAACAATGATCTGTAAAGGAACACTGGATGAGATGTAAAACAAGCACTCTGCAGAGACCGCCTGGGTGGACCTGGAAGAGGCAATTCAACGCATCACTTACTGACACATTCAGCCAATTTGTACTTAGAAGGAATATGCAGAAGGTGGAGGGACCATAAGCAAAATGCACTAGTAACAAAAATGTCCTATGTAGCACTAGGAAATTGTCCCAGAGTCCTAGAGAAAATAAGAGGTTTGTCTCTTCGGTTCCACAGTCAGAGGCAGAAAGTGATGATTGACCTTCTGATGTAATAACTGACCAAAGATTTGCACATTTGTAAATAAATGTTGGTCGCAGTGACTTCAGTTATCAGGTGTGGAGTGTGTCATTGGGGCGGTACACTCACAAATGCCAACCAGATGGCTTAAACCGTTGTCAATATAGGCAAGCTACACATTGCTCCACAATACAACCATTCAGTTCATTTTACAGAAATCATGAGCACAACAGTATAACTATTTCAGATTTACATTGTAAAGCAGCAAGACATCAAAATGGTGGTGACTTCCTACTTTTGAAGAGGTTGTGAAGTCCGATGGTCTGACTGTTCCGCAAATATTTATATTCCTTTACTCCGGTGGTTTTCAAAGTGTCAGAAAGTGAGCCTCCCCTCAGAGAGCATAAAACCAGCTAAACCCCCCACTGTAAATCAAAATGTGATTGGTTAATTCACCTAACACTTTCTAAACAAACACACACAGCTTTGGAGGCTACAGGCCTTCTGTCCCGGTTATGAAATCCTAACCAATGAGTGAGCCAGCTAACCGTCTTTCTGTAAACGAAACTGACAACAAAAGAAATCTTGTTGGATAACTATATTCATGGTTTTAGGACACTTGGAAACTTGATAGAAATTAAGAATAAAATTTGAATTAGAGAAGAAAAAATATTAAATGAAATATAACATTTAAAATTCTGATATGTTTGACCTTTTCTGAAGCCCTAGAAAAAGCCCTGATGATTCCCTTTGTATAATTTCCCTTTGACACAGTTTACAAAGGCAAAATTAAGTCACAGTATCATAATGACATTAGCACCAGCTCTCCTCCTCTTCAGCTTCATCCTGCTTCCACACCAAATGCACAAACATATGTTGCACAGAGTGGAACCCCTCCCCGACATTGTGATTTCCATTATATTTTGAATAATTGTGCTATGTTAAACTCATTATTCCCAGTCGCAGTGTGTTCTCTGGAATTTGCCAGACCTCATTATGCTTAATCTGCCTTAAGTGACTTTCCATCCTATGGTGATTACCTGACGTCCTCACTTGCCTGCCCAGTGTTTCTCACTTCTTTGACAGGCTTTGTGCACAATTAGACAGCAGGTTTTTACAGCAGGTTTCATGACACTGTGGCACTCACTTGTTTCATGCCTCAGATTTGACCTTATTGTAACTGCCTTTTATAAGTGTCTACATTTTTGTTTTAACATTGAGCTTTCAGTGGCCTAAAGGAGGACCAGTTTCACAACATTATTGCTAGGTTGATGGAGAACATCTGTATAAAGATCTGGGTTTCCAGAAGCTTCCGTGACAGCAGGATTTATAAAAACCTGGACCTGGAAAGTGACACTTTGGCTTCTCCCAGTTCAAACCTGGTACCTTCTCAAGATTTGTTGGAACCGGAACTCTTGTTGTCTGTTACATGCTGCTTCCAATCTTCCTCTCCCGTCCTGTGCCGTGGTGCCTGAAAACAGTGGGTCACATTGTTCCTGAGCCAGGTCCAAGCTTGTCACATTGCCAAGGACAGAGATAACTATTTTCCCTCAGAAGGCCAAATCTCCTCTGTGCACTCATTTGGCAGATGTTCAAATAATGTGCAACCCAAGCCACAGTAGATTAAGGAGAAAGCATTGAAATTAAGGATGGCTGGTTCTGGTGGAGCTGTACATCTAGATTCAGCAGTCTTGTCTTCCACATCATGTCCATTGGGCCATCGCCTGTCTCTTAAGACATCTGGCAGCCTATATCTTATTACAGTGCTTTATATCCCCCTCTTTCTACATTCACTACACCCCAGCCTCCCGTTACATCCTTGAGCAAAGTGTTTTATTGTCCTCCAACAACCTGCGCCTTCAGGTTTAGTTACACAATATGGCACCCTACAGGTTGTGGAACTGCATGCATGGGGCACAGCACCCTTGTCTTGTTCTTTGTCCATGTACCATTTCTCAAGACCAGGCCCAGTGTAGAGTGCTTTGATTGGGGGGGCATTAAGAGATGTTGACTGGTCACTAACTGCCAGACTTCGCGACTGGTTACTGGGAGACTCTACAGAGTGTTCTTTAGGACTGTAAGCTATAACATACACTGCCACTCGTAGCATTGTGGCTGCTGCCAGTATACGCTGTCAGACACTCACTTAATTTGGCTTTTATCCAGTTTTTAAGTAACATTTTACGTTACATTTTAGATCATGAGTGTTTTTAACTGAATCAGTTAAACTGACGAGGACTCTTAGCCATCAGACGCCTGGATTTTAAACTATTGGAAGTTACCAGACTCACGACAGCAGAACCTTAGAGAAATCATATGTCTGCGAGGAAGACACAAGAAACCTGGATTCTATTTTGAACAGTGATATATAGCCAATCGCTTGCTCTACTAACCAAAATGCCAACTAGGAAATGAGAGGATTAACTTGTACTCCAGACAGCAAACAAAAAGATTGCTGACTTTGAACTTTTATCCAGTTTCATGGAAAGGGCCTCTAGACAGTCAAATCAAATTGCCCATCTCAGTGCAACCATTCAAGACACAGTGGTATGGGATCCCTCCATCTGTCCACGGCCATCCTCCTCTTCAACTCCAAATCGTCAGCCATCATGGGCCGAAGTGGTGGTCCTTGGTCGCAGGGGTACCTCGGATGGACCTACTTCACCACCTCTCCTGAGCCGTTCCAACCACTTTGCGCTCGTCTGCTGACAACGTAGCATCCCATCCATTGGAGCCGAGCAGGCTTTGGATGGATCGCCAGCCCTGCAAAGCAAAAGACCCTCCTCCTGTCTGATGACCTCCTCCTCCCTACTACGGGAGGAGGGTCAGATGCTCTGGAGATCTTCCTCATCCCGATTCTCTCCCAGTCCTGATGCTGCTGCCTCACCACAACAGTCGTCTTCATCTCCAGTCAGCGTCCCCAACTCACAGAGGGAGGACAGAGGGGGAACAGATAGTCCCTCCTGCCATGTGAATCTGCAGGCAGCATCACCTTGTCCCCTTTTTTCCCCTTGCACATTAAGAGTTGGGGACTCCATGATCAGGAACATCCAATTCTTCAATGTAGTTACACACTGCTTCCTAGGGGCTACACTCCCTGTCATCCTAGACAAGCTCCCGGGGCCACTGCATTCACTCCGGTCCTCCATCAAAAGAGTGGTAGTCCATGTTGGGACAAACGATACAGTCCGTCAGCACTCTGAGCAGACCAAAAATGATTTTAATGACATTTTAAACTTTTTAAGTAGCTGTGGAAAGTCTGTTTTCATTTCTTGTCCCATTCCCACACTGGCCCGTGGTACAGGGCAGTTCAGCAGAATCCTCAGCCTCCACACCTGGCTCCACTCTGCCTGCAGTGCACACAACATAAGCTTTATTGACAATTTTAACCTGTTCTGGAACTGCTCCTCTTTCTTCTGGACTGATGGAGTCCACCCAAACAGGCTGCAGCAGCAACCTATTAGCTTTCAACCCATCAACATCTCATCCCCATCCAGACATACTGTTACATTCATTTAAGGACCAACGCCGATCCATCCTTAACCAAATAGCTCCTTTCAAAGCTAAGAAACAAAAATCAAACAAGTCCCCATAGTTGAATGATAACACTAGAGCTATTTAAAGACAACGCAGAAATCCTGAACCCCAATGGAAAGTAAACAAATCTTTATTAGTACATGATGCAAATCTATCAAAATGCTGTCAAGGATGCAAGATTCTCCAAATTGTTTTTTTTTTATCTAAAGTTCTTCAGAAAGTAATCTCATATCAATTTATGATCAAAAATAATCTTTTTAATAGTTTCATGTATTTTCAGCTTTTAGAGCGCACCATAGTAGAGACAGTCCTTGTAAAGGTTACAAATAACTTATTGTTGGATGCTGACAATGGTTTTTACTTGCCTTTAGTTCTTTTAAATTTAAGTGCTGCATTTGACACGGTGGATCATAGTATCCTCCTACATTGTCTAGAAACATGAGTAGGCATTACGGACTCAGCTCTCACTGTATTACGCTCCTATCTTTCAAACAGAACTTCATCTTCAACAGCTCACTTAAGAGTCAGTGTTTGAGGCGTCGTGTGGTGCAGTGGTCTAAGCAGGCGCCCCATGTGTAGAGGCTGAAGTCGTCCCTGGTTCGAGTCCCGCATCGGACGGCACTTTACTGCATGTCATCCCCCCTCTCTCTGCCTCCCCATTTCCTGTCTCTCTACTGTGTGCTATCAAAAAGGCATAAAAAGCCTAGAAAATATACTTAAAAAAAAAAAAAGATGGGGTGTTCCTCAAAGGTCAGTTCCTTGTTTTCAATTTACATGCTTCCACTTGGTCAGATTATTATGAATCATGGTGTGTTTTATCATTTCTATGCTGACACCCAGTTATATATTCCTCTAAAACCTACAGATCCTTGCAGCCTTGCGACTCTTACCACTTGCCTTTCAGACATTAAATCCTGGATGCGCCAAAATTCTTTCAAACTTAGCAATGATAAATCTAAAGCAATTCTGGTCCCCCAAATTCATCAGTTCAATCAGCTCCCTCAGCGCTAATCTTGGCGACCTCTCCAATTATATTAAACTGGCTGCTAGGAATCTAGGCGTAATATTTGATGCCAACCATGTCAAACATGCAGTTCAGTCTTGTTTTTACCAGCTCAGGGTCATTTCCAAAATCAGATCATTTTTATCAATCACTGACTTACTAAAAGTTATACATGCTTTTATTTATTCACTGCTTGATTATTGCAGACTTGCACACTTTATTCAGGTATCAGCCAGGTCTTCATCCACCGGTTTCAACTCTTACAAAATGTTGCTGTTGGTATGATTACTGGAACTAACAGGTACAATCATATGACCCCAGTGCTCGCCTCCCTACACTGGCTCCCTGTTAGATTTCAAATTGATTTTATTGCTGACTTTAAAGTTCTTGAATGGCCTTACCCCCAATCACATCTCGAATCTGTTGACATGTGGGTATGTGCCCAACTGAGAATTGATATCTGTGGATGGAGGCCTGCTGATCACCTCAAGTTCAAGGCGTGGGACTAAAGGTGACCGGGTGTTTTTAGAGCCCCTACACTCTGGAAGTCTTTCCCGACTCAAATCAGATACTGTAAATCATTTAAAACGCATTTCTTTGTCTTAGTCTTTGGTAACGTCTGATTCGTGTTTTATTTATATTGTTTTATCCCTCATTGTTTTTACATTTTATTGCTGTCACATCTTTTTGCATAATGTTGATTAGAGATGTTTTTATTTTGCTGTTCTACACTTTTTATGATGCTCACTTTAGATTTTTCTTTTATCCAGTTTTACTTTTCTTGTAAAGCACTTTGTAGCTTTGTTGAGAAAACTGCTATACAAATAAAGTTATTATTATTATTATTATTATTATTATTATTTATGTTATCTAAAACTAAAGTAAAAGAATAAAATTGGGGGTGCAGTGCTTGTGCAACTGGGTCGGAGATCAGGCGACGGGTCGAGTTGAAGAGTAGAACGGTGACACAACACTGCACAGCCCATCATGGTGGTGTTGCAGGTTGAACCATAAAATGGGGCATGGTGAGAGAGGGAGAGAGAGAGAGAGAGAGAGAGAGAGAGAGAGAGAGAAATCAAAGCACAGTGAGTGAACCTATAAACTTTTTTGTTTTTGAGAGAGAAATGTGCCACTACAATGTGGTGTAACACTGAAGATAGCTAACACTAACACACACACAGTTAACTAGCTAACCACTACATGTAAAAGGAAAAACTGATTAACTAAAAAGTGACTGAGTGTGAGCACAGTGGGCTGGTAACCAGAGTTTAAGCAACTGAATAGTGGTAAAGTGAAATGATAGAGAACACCAACCAATCAGATGCAAATAGATTACAGATAGACTTTGATTATTTGAATGTGACATATTTATGATTGGTCAAATCAACAATGACAAAATAAAATACTTTGAAGTTATTTTTTGAATTTGGGGATAAAGCGGGACAGCTTGATGGGCAGTGAAGCATTTGATGGGGCACTGCCCCACCCCACCCCACCCCACCCCGGTGTACAGACCCCCACCACACTGCACTTCTTGGTAAGTGGTAAATGGACAGTGTTCACACACCAATGGCAACGAGCTATGGATCTTAATTCAGCTCCAGACAGGCAGTTCATCTTGACATCATCATAGCTCACATTGCAGAGTGGTGAAAGTACAGCATGGCTCCAGAATGTGATACTGAGCCAATGGTTGCACATCAAAAGCAATTTGAGGGGCATGAAGCCAGATGCATCTCTGCCCTCAGATCAACGGCAACAGTGTTGTGCGTTTGTGTGTTTTTACTTTGTCAGAAATGCCGGATGTATCTGTCTAAACGCTGTTTCTGTGGCTGCAAAGCCTGCGCATATGCAAACACACTCACTATGTAAATAGCTCCAGTTTGTATGCATTGAGAGGTGAAAAGAGGAGCGGGGACTTTGTCTTAATATGTGTGCGAGCGTGCATGTGTGTGTGTGTGTGTGTGTGTGTGTGTGTGCATGATCATTTGCTTCCTTGGGAATGAGCTCTTTGCAATAGTGAGATAGCGCTGTAGAGGTGTGAAGTGCCACCTCTTCCCATTCAGTTCAAGTTTCAGCTCATCTGCCTCCTGGAGGTTGTTCTGTTTTCTCTTTCTGTCACGCTCCCTCCATTGCTCTCTCCTTATTCTCTCACTTCCTCCTTCCTCTCTCTTTATCTGATTCCTCTCTTTTCCTCCGTCCCTCTTCCTTCTCTTTCCTTCACAGGTTGGGTGAGTTAATGATGTGCTTGTGCTTGGATCCGCCTCAACTACATATTCACCAAAATATTTCCCAACATTATTATTTATTTACTGGAATGTTTTACATATTGCAGAATCTCCAAATCATCTCCTGTATGTGCATTTTCATTTTTTTTCTCTTTTCTCTGGCAGCTGTGCCCCCACTCATAGAAAAGAAATTGCTGACTTGTTCCACTGCTCCACTTGCTCACGGCCAGTAGCCCGGGTGAGAGCGTCAGCTAAGTGACTAAATTGTAAACAGTTAAGGTGCAAACTGTTTCTAAAACGCTGTCATTATGAAAAAAGGAACTTTTGACACAGCTTGGCGTTAACACATACTTGACACCAACTTGTTTTGTTGTTTATGTTTGTTTGAAGGCAAGTAGTCTTAGCAGTTTGTACCCATGCATATGTATGCATGTCTCGTTTTAGAGATGCATGCATTTACAAGTGCTCTGCATGAATTCCTGTATTCCAGTGTGTATTTTTGTGTTATGTATGCAAAAGAAGTGGATGACCTCGGTGAAAGAAAATGTTAAATGGAGTCTAAAAATGTGTGTGAAAATTAAAAAAGACTGAATCATTCTGTGATATACAACGTTGTTATACTGTCATTGTTTTTTGTTTTCTCTTTTATTGGTTACACAACATAACAAAAACAGTGTGAAATTAAGAATTCACAGGACATAATGAACAGACATGTAGATGACAAAATAAAGACTTATAGAGATGTATGTAAAAATTCCAATATGATGTGTATGGTATGAGTTTGTAATATGTGTGCATGTGTGTTTCAATGTTCATATAAGAGCTAATCACATGTATCTGTGTTTTGTGAACATGGGTGGACTGGTGTATGAAGAGAGAGTGAAAAAGGAAATTGTAGAGAGAATGTAAGATAAAATAAGGAATATATGGGCATATCTTATTATAATACAAAATAATATAGTGATATTATGATTGACAATTTTAAATATAGGCCTATAATAAAATAATAATAATAATTTATGTAGCACTTTTCTTAACAAGGTTTACAAGTATTTTACAGAAAGATAAGGGAGAATTAAAAATACCGATTAAAAACAAATGAAAAACAAACGCATTATTAAATAGATGTAAGTTACACGAAAATATAAATTGCCAATATCATGGGAAAATAAAACACAACAACATATCAAACATTCATAAAAGCTTCACGATAACTTAAAAGAAGTTTTAAAAGACATTACTAATGTAGCCTGTCTGATGTCAGTAGGTAGACATTGCAGCAGGAATGCCCCAAAACCCGAGGACCAGCCCGGAGCAGTGTCTCAAACATCAATTACAATACGCACAACACAAATGATTTACATGAAATAAATGACAGTTTAGGCAAAGCAGAGGTGACTTCCTCAAGCAGGGAAATCAGCAATTCTTAAGTTGCTTTAGGCCAAAACACATTTACATAAAACACACTGAGGTGAAGTTAAACCGAACCAGCGCAGTGAAAAGAAACACTCCTACAGTCAATGCTTGGCATCGTCCATGCACAGCCCCATGTGACTGCAATGCAATGTGCAAAAACACAGGAATTGTCCTGATGATAAAGTAGGGTGCATCATGATGAAAACTACATTTGGAAATGAAATCCCTTTAAATGTAACATTCCTCTGCTGCTTTATGAAATTTAATAGTCATCTGGGTGACACATCTCTTTGAGGAACTTGTCTCCACTATTTCACATTTAGATTCCTACTTCCTTTCCTTTTGTTAAGCAGGGTGGAAAATATAGTGTGTGCATGCATTACATTTAAGGCCCAACATTTGTCGGAGTAGTGAAATGCTGTCATTATGTGGTGTTATGGCCACGGGTAATGATGCACAGTAAATGCTCCGGCACTGTTGGAGAATAATGGCTGACTTCACAAAGATTCCATTTCTCCACATGGAGGAATAGTGTTTAGAGAGCCACATATTTATGATCATCTGTTCTCTGAGGCCGTGTGAGCTTCCTCTGATGTCTGACTGCTTTTTTTCTTTGATTGTCTGAACCAAAATCAAAACAAATTACAATGTTATGTTAATATAAAAGCAAAATGTAGAAATGCGACTAAAAAACATAGACAACATTAATGACAACAGTGGATGATCACATAAAAGCAATTTGACTTTGTTAAGAATTTAATTTGCCCATCCACATTTTTTTTTAGCTGGACATAAAGAATCCAAAAATCTGTTGTAAATTGTTCATTTTACTCGCCAAAGACAGAGTAAAAGATGTAGTATGTGACGGAGTGGGAATAAAAATTGGCCAACACGTTTCATGATCTCTGTCCAAACGAGCACCAACCTCCTGCTGAGAAATGAAGCTAATGCTCAAGCGCCAAAAACTGCAGTTCCTCTAATGACCACTAGAGTCTGGCTCCAACAGTGAGTCAATCCCTATAGACTCCCATGTTAAAATGTCCAACTTTACAGCAGAAATAAACATGTTTACAGCCTGGTACAAAAAGAAAGTTTTGGTCTCTAGAGCTCATTTCCTCCTTCATGACAACTGTTTATATAACTCACCTGTTTACATTTAATTAAGGATAAAAATCCTGCTTAATTGAGGGCATGACTACTAGCCAGTCTACTTTAATAATTTAACTACATTAAGCTGCTATTACTTGTGTACTTTTACTTTAGTAGGATTTTTCATGCAGGACATGTAATAGATTTTTACATGCACATAACACATACATATGTGTTATTTTCACTGAAAGTGATAATCTGTAATTTATCCACATTTAAATGTCTAAAAACAACTCAACCTGTGTTCTATATGTGGTTGAGTTGTGTTCTTACATTATCACAAATGTTTCCATCAATTCTCAAACCAGAGAAATCTGTGATTTTATCATAGTAACATTTCATTGATCAATGACATCCTATCCTCTATGGTCATGTGTCAGTGTTGTGGTTTCCTGCCAGGAGCTCAAAATTGACTTTTATCCAGTTTTAAGCCACAAACACTTTTTACACCTTGGTGGTTTTCAACTCTATATTTGAACCAGATGAAGGATTTTAGTCGTCAGACATCTGGATCTTGAAGTAGCATTGGTGGATCACAGATTTTTAAAGTGAAACTGTTTAATTCTGTGTTTCTGCTGGTTTTAATCCCCTGGTGTGTTTGTTATGGAGAGGAGGACACCTCTGTGGATAATTATCCCAATTTAAACCATGAAGGCTTAGTCCTAACCATAGCTGTCAGGGTTCAAATTCGACCTGTCACCTTCTGCTGCATGTCATCCTCTTTCTCTTTTCCTGACTTTGTCACACTCGGCCTCTGCTTGTTCTCGCGTCCATGACTAATACACCAGCGTCTACCTGCAGCCTGGATTCCTGGTTTGGTCTCTGTCTGATCCTGTTTCTCCGACCCAGCTCCAGCTCTGGTAAACGCTCTGACGATTGGTCTGTGGTTTTTCCACGGCTTCAGGTATCTGTTGGTTTCCTGTTCCAAGGCTCTCCTCATGAAAACGACTCAATTCGGCACTGTCAACCTGTAAAGACCACAGAGCGTATTATCCACCATCGCTCCTTCAACGGGTAAACGACATCCCTTTACCTACCTATCCTGTGTGGTTCCACTGTGGAAAGAGTTGGATCTGTCAATTACCTGTTGGCGTCTGAGGCTCCCTCTCTGCTCCGACTCTCTGAATCCTTCGACTCTGCACAATTCCCCTGTTGAGCGCACGGACTTCCAGGCTCCCCACTCCCAGCCTTGGGTGTCTCCTCCCTCTGCCCTTGGCTGCTCGGCTTCATCGCCTACCTACTCCAAGGGTCCTGTCCACGAACTCTCTCCCAGGCCCAGGACCCCTTCCTCTGCCCCAAGCCCCATCTCCTACCCTACTCACCTTGCCTCCAGATCCATCAACCTACAAGAACCCTCTGCTGATGAGAATTTCCCTTTTCTCCAATACCCACCTGTGTGCAATAATCTCTGCTGGTTCATAAAGGTCATTACAAACTATATCCAATTGTGTGCAGCATTTGGGTCCAAACCATACCCGCTTCAGACTTTCCTGTCTATCTCGCTGTCACACTTGGAATAAATAAATAATAAGAAAAAAAAGGAAAAAAAAGTTGGCAGTAGTCTCAGCTCCCAACTCTTCCCTGACGTCTCATGTCGGCCATACAGTGTTGGCAAAACACTGACTTTAAACTTGAAATTGCTTTATTCAGTGTTTTTTACTGGTTATAATCACCGGTTCTCTATCATGTCAAGGATACATGAGAATATGTGGGAGTAAAATGAGCAGTGAGGAAACTGAGGATCACAGCTGTGGAAGATGTTTTCAGGTCCTTTTACTTTAATGCGGAGTCTAACTTCTGCCTCTAGGGGCATTTCTCTCAATCAAAACAAAAGTCCGAGTTGGTTGGTGTCGTGAAATAGAGTGGGATCATGGGGGTTGTTGTCTTCACCAGCATTACCGTAAGCTTCTCCCAGTTTGGATTCCGTCAGTGTTTCAAGAGGTTTTTACCTGGAGCTGAATTATCCATAGTCCTCTCCACAACAAACAGACTGGAAGGTTACATATGTAACCCAGGTTCTCTATCGTGTCAAGACTATCTCTCCACCCTACGTATTCCATATGTACGGGGACTGACCCCCACGGGGGCAGCTGACGTGGATACTCTTTAAGACACATAACCTGTGGTGGCCACGCACTAATTAGCAACATGTGGTTATATAAGCACCATTTCCACAGAGTAGAGCAGACATGTGTATAGAAGCTTGACATTTGAGTAGAAGAGAGTGAATGTAGCATTTGTGTTTGACATCAGCGTGGTCCACTTCCCTTGTGAGTAGGAGAGCTGGTCTATGGGCTCCTCTTTGGATTGCTGCATTGTCTGAGAAAACACAGGCTTGTGAAAGCGTGGCAGCTTGTGGCACCGGGTTTTTCCCATCTTCAGCTTACTAGCCATTGTCCCACATGAAATCCACCCTAGTCTGTGGCCTGCTGCATTCTGGACCGTCTGTAAGGATTTCCCTGTAAATGAAGGACAGCTCACCAGAAGGACATTGCAGTAGTGGAGGTGAGAGATAACCATGACCTGGACCAAAAGCTTGGTTTAGTACTGAGTCAAGTAAGGCCTGATTTTTCTGATGTTGTATATAGCAAAGTGGCACGACCAGGAGACAGATGCAACATGGTCAGAGAAGGAGAGCTGGTCATCAAACATGACACCCAGGTTTCTCGAGACTTTGGTTGGGGGACAAGATGAAAAGGTTTTGATATCGATATCGTGATGAAGAGACTGATTGGCCGGAATGACTAGGACTTCAGTCTTAGAGAGGTTTAGCTGAAGGTGGTGTTCCATTATCCATGCAAATATGTCAGAGAGACAGGCCGAGATCCATCCATCCCATTACTGCATCTATGTCCTGGTCTGACCCACCCCATTGTAGTACAAGGAAAGAGAGATGATGTTCCGATCAGTAACAGCTGTCCAAACTCCATAAACCTATTCAGAGTTTGTCTGTTGACAGTGAGTTTGTTCATACTCAAAATTATGGGTCATGTCAGTTACCCCAGCAAGGGCTTTTGCTACCACCACTGGCTGAACTGGTTATATCTTGGGTCCAGCTGGTTTGGTTGAACGTTGTCAAAAGCATCAAAAACGTACTTATAGTTCCTCTGTTCTCTGACAGCCTCATTGGCCCTGTTCACACCTGCATTAACATCCGGCTCAGGTGATCCAATCACAAGTGGACAGCTCTAAGTTCAGGTGTGAACGCACCCAAGACACATTTCGGACTCATCTGAGATCCGATCACTCAGGCCACAGTCAGAGGTGGTGTGGGCCACATGAGGCTGGCCACATTCTTTTAGCAGTGTGCGAGTGGAACAGGACCACAGCTTTTTGCAGGACCACCCCCACTGAATTAATGGGTGGGGCTCATTCCAATGAATACAACCACACAGCAACACAACTATATACACCAGTATTATACCATACACATACTAACTGATAATACCAGAAATTTAGATATTACTTTTATGGGATCTAAATATTAAGATTTAATTTGTCATGATGGAAACTTCACTTCAACCTTTCTTGGAACAAAGTGTGCCATATTACCATATGATTTACTGTAATGGTCAACTTATAAACTACCTGGAATTTTAGTTGCCCATCTTGGCCTTTTGACAATCCAGTTTTGTATAGATTAGATTTTTCTCTCATATTGGATAAATATGTGAGATTATTTTTACAGGAACCTATCCCTTTCCTCTATTATTTTATGAGACTGTTAGGTTAGTGAGGTCTCATCAACCTTTGCTACCACTTATGTAAGTTAAGTTTTTATCTTCTAAAAAGAGAGAAAAAAAAACATACACAAACAACATTTGTTTAAAATGGATAAAATTCAAATTTTGGATATCAAGCTCTTTTTCCTAAATTTGAATGGATTTATGGTGAATCCGACTTTTGAGTGTCAGCCAGATGAATGTAATGACACTTTTGTGGGACTAAACAACCTTAAAACACATCAAAAGGGTAAATGCTGTTGGGACTCAGTCATTCAATAGACCAAATGTTTCTTTGCTCCACTGGACAAAGGAATTCACACCCCACAGTTCCTCACGGTTCACACCTGGGGATGACCCTTCCCCCCCATGGACCCCACTGGCCAGCCAGTGTGGGCCAGCGTGTGACATGTGACCCCCTAAGGTGTCACAAACAAAACCAGTCTTCTAGACCCCTTCTCTCTCTCTTCCCTTCTTGGCTTGCTCTGGAGAGCAGCTCCAGCCCTCTCCTCTCGGTTCTTCAAAGGGCAACAAGGCCCCAGCCCAGGTCAGCTCTGCTACCTGAGAAACTAGCTCTCTCGCCGGCCTGCAACCAGCAGCCTGCAAACACTCTTCTCCTCCACAACAGCGACCTGCTTCGGATTAACTGTGAGTGAACCAAATCCTCTTCAGAATCAGCGGCTACAACACAAGGCCAGCTGATTTTCCAAGCAACAGGAGTCGTAGCAGAGTTAGCATGGAACAGCTAACTCTGTGAGGGGAACAAAGGAGATACCAGCAAGCAACACAGCCAGACAGGACTTTATTCCACCAGGAAACCCCCCAAACTCACTGGACTTTACACCAACACTGGAAAGGACCTCTTTGCTTGTTCCAAGGATTGGGTAACGTTAACGGACTGGGCCTTACCTCTCCCAGCACAGCATAGCACAGCATAGCTAATCAGCAGAAGTCTTAACTTGTTAATGTACTTGTTGATTGATGTCTTGTTGTTGTAATGTTTGCTTAGGTTGTGGTCAGTCATACAGTTAATCGAGTACTCGTATGTTCGCACACATAGCAGTACGTCTCAGTCCTAGAACCTGCATGAAGCTAACCTTCCCCCTCTAACCTGGTACCATTAGATTACATGAGCTAGGCTAACAAAGAAACTCACACCCTCCCTCTCACACACACTAGGTGGTCTCAGCGGCCATTTTAGTAGTTTCTTTGTTTACCGCCATCTTTGTAGTCTTCTTTGTTCAGGTCATGTGGTCACAGTGACCACTTTGAGTCGGCCATCTTGCCTTTGTCTGTGTCCCCACAGACACACACACACACACACACACACACACACACACCTGTATATGCTAGATTAGACATTGTACTTTACTCTGCTCCATTGTAAATAAATGCCTTTTAAGTATAACTACTGGTGTCTTTAATGTTGCACAAGCGTGAATATTGCCAACCTCTACTCGGTAGAATTCCAATCCTTCAACTGTAACTTACTATTGATTTGGTAATTTGGTTATAGTTAGTAAGCTAATGGTTAATCAGAGTTCCAGATTAATGGTAATAAATTGAGACTAAAAGCATATTGGCTATTTTGCCTATTAGTTTAGGCTGGTGCCCCGTGAACTTTAATTCATTTTAAAGTTATTCTTTAATATTAATATTTTTAATATTAATATTTTCTTAATTTGTGATAGCTAATAAATTGATAAACAACCGAAATCTAACATATTTGGTGTCCAGCTCATGAGGTAGAGTACTGTTAACATAATGGTGCCGCCCGGGTGAGGCCGAGTACTAATGATGCCCCCGTGTGAGGCCGAGTAATAATGATTTCCAGTTACTAATAGAGCTCAGACCCAACAATGCTGTCTAGTTACAATTTTCATTTTTGGAAGTTAAATAATAGGAATTACTTCCATTTTTGCATCTTTAATTTTAAACAGTATGTGAATTCAAACGTCTTATCCCTATAAAGTGTTATAGTCTAATCATCCTATCTTATTTTATCTTATTGCAAATAAGATCATTTAGGCTGATAGTAATTGTGTAATTTCAGTTCACCATGATTTTTCCATTGTTTGAAGTCATAAAGTGATCAAAGCTTATATTTTACTGTCTACTGTAAAACAGGCTTTACTGCTTGAAAATGAAATTATTCAAATTGCACTGACACTTAAAAACAAAACACTGTAAAACTAAAATTGTAAACTTTGAAAAGATAAATAGCCTTAAATTAAAAATAAATAAATAAAAAAAAAAAAAATATATATATATATATATATAATATATATATATATATATATATGTATATATATGGATCCATTATCCAATTCTGGAATAAGTATATACTGTTGTGATCATATAAATATGTAAAGTAAGAAATAGACATAATGTCAGTGCTATTTTCCCCTTTATTTGGTCATTTCTGGGCCAAAAATGGCCTTAAAGTAACAGGCCAAACTGAATGAAAATCTACAACCCACAATATATATAAAAAAAAAAAAAATTAAAAAATTAAAAAATTAAAATAAAAAAAATTAAATGCAAGCTGTCTGTGGCTAGAGGACTGACTGAGACCTCCATAAACCTTCCAGCTGGAGATATTTTTTAATGTATGGCCTCAAACCCTCATAAAGCTACAAGTGCTGAGAAATGCATTTCACATTTAGTACCATTAAACATTAAGAAGTTTCCAAATTGTGTTAAAATACTCAATTTATCTGCGCCCTGGCAAGAGGTAATTTCACATTAATATAATTCTTGAGTGCGGGGGTTAAAGGAAAGAATTACAGCTTTTTAGAAAACATCCTGTATTTCAATTTTATCGCCTGCATTAGTGTGTGTCCAGGAGCGTTCTCTCTCTTTGCAACACGAGTTTGTTTTTACAGTTTGGATCTCTGTTGGCTGTCAGTCACGGCGAGTATTAATGAGCGTGTGCATGTGTGTGTGTGTGTGTGTGTGTTCTGTCCTGAGCCCAGGGAATAATCATTAAAATTACATGATACTAGGTTGCTGCTTCTAGATTGAGCCTGCACCTTACTCCAACCTGTCACTCAACCCAGTGTGTGTGTGTGTGTGTGTGTTTGTGTCTGTCTGTAGTTCATGTAAGCGTGCACCTTCACGAGCGCATATTTGTTAAAAAGCAGAACATATATAATAGTATTACATTAATCTTATAATCTTATTAAAGAATGCCGCTCTCCTTATGGATTAGATAAACAGATTCAGAGCAATTCATGTATTTTTTTTATTTTGAAAAACTTGCAGATTACCTGTTGAATTACACACCTGAAGATGATTTTCAAATGCATTTAGGAAAAAAACATAGTAAAAAGTAGAACAACAGTAAATTTTTACTTAACTTAAACTTAACTTTAACTACTGATTTTATAATTACTTTTTAGATGTCTAATCATGAACCCATTTAGTTTCTATTTCTTTTGTCATAGATTTGAATACACACACAAACAGGAAACAAAGGAAACACAGATCAAACAATAAAAAGTTAAATAAATAAATAAATATACAAAAAAGAATATACACATGTATGTGTGTATGTATATATATATATATGTGTGTGTTTATATGTGTTTATATAAAATTAATTTATATAAAAATGTATATATGAATTTATATATTAGATAAAAATATATAAACAAAAAATGTTTAATAATAACTGGGTCAGAAAACATGACATTTGGATACACAAAAATGCGTAACTGAATCATTTATTTATTTTGTTTTCAAGACACTGATGCTAAGACGTGTAATATAGCATTGTAGTTTATATGTATTTCACCATAGTAATAATAGTATCTTTAATAGATGGAGCAACAGCTTAACTGCATTTACAGGATATCAACCCCTGTCATAAATACTGTAGTGCTGAAGCTGGTTTAATAACAATCTGGACATTCATTATTAACATGGCTGATGTAACATTAGTCAGAAAAAAAAAAATTTCTACAACATTTTAAGAATCATCAAACCTTGATAATTTGCCCAGTGAAGCTGATGTGATGTTCATGTCAGTGAATACCATACATTACTATACATTGCTACACCATACCATACCATTTATCGTTCAGTTACACTGCAACCTATATTTATAATCGTGGATCTTTTTAATACCTGAAATCAGTTGTTATTTAACCAGTGAATTATTATATTGGGTGCTTCTCTGGCCCTATTCCTGAAGGTAACCACTGCACTCTTTACACTGATTTTATACATCAAAGTGTGTTTCCAAGTGTTGGGGAGTCAAACTGCATATGTGAAAAAAAGCTGTATAATGCCCTTTGTGTTTCCAGAGGGAGCTGTGTGAATTCTGATAAAATACCTTAGATAGTGTAACTTGAGTCATCTTTGTCTGTGGCTGAAGACTGAGTGTGAAGACAGAAAGAATCCGGGGGAGTGAAGTTAGAAAGAATTACCAGAGCTCTGTAACTTACTTCAAGCTGATGCTGTCATCACACATCTATACGGGTGAGTTGAACCTTTATGATAAATAATGTAATAAAACCTAATAAAAAATAAGATATAATAATAATAATAATAATAATAATAATAATAATAATAATAATAATAATAATGTAAGTGCCAGGTTTGGATATCTATATAAAGAAGACAATTAGTAATTTAAAAAAATCATATCTTGATTGTGCTGCATTGTTTTTACAGTTTAACTCCCCTGTGAGTCTGACAATGTAGGAGTGCAACCAAGATGAGCTGCGTAGATTCATCAAAAGTTTAATTATTATAATACAAGACAAGTTCTGGTTGTGATGAGATGATTGTGCGTGTTTCTCCCGGAGCTCCCAGGGACCGAGCGTCAGTGCTGGAGAAACTTTCAGAATTCAAATTTGATAGAAGGACTTTGTGATATGTAGATGTTTTGCAGTGTGTATGAGAAAGCAGGAAGCAGACAGACATTCACCTGTGACTCACTGTGTATCACCGTCTCCTCTGGTCACCTGCCTGTGTGATATTTGAACAACAGATCGTTTTACTGAAGGTCAGAAATTTTTCAAATCCTTCCATTACTTGACCTCTCCCTCCCTCTCCCATCTCTCACTCTCTTTCTTTCTCTCTTCCTCTTTCTTCCAACACACACACACACACACACACACACACACACACGTGTGCAAACACACACAACCACCTCCTGTCACTTTCTGGCTCCTGCAGTTCATTGCCTGTCTGATGACAGTGCTGACAACTTGCTCCATGCCCCCTACACACCCCTCCTGCATTAGCCATGACAGGTATGTGTGTGTGTGTGTGTGTGTGAGCGTGTGTGTGTGTGTGTGTGTGTGTGTGTGTGTGTGTGTGTGTGTGTGTGTGTGTGTGTGTGTGTGTGAGACAGGAAGACAGAGATTCAGAGAGAGAGAGAAAGAGAGAGAGCATCCCCTGAACGCACATTTGCTGGGGTGGGAGCTGGTTTGGCCTTTTTTCATGTCCTGCTCTCTCTCTCCGTCACACACACACACACACAGTCTGTCACACACACACCCACACACACACACACACACACACACACACACTTACACACACACACACACACACACACACACACACACACACACACACACACAAAAGTGTATATAGATATGCCATGTATGTTCTAATTGCATGTCAAATTGAGTATAGGCCAACTCTCCTGCCACAGTGTCCCTTCTGCAGCTGCATTAGCTGCCCCTCCCCTCCCACCCAGTCAAATTATCATCCTGAATACTACACCGCACCCCACCACCCCACCCACAACCTTCCTTCTACTCTCGATCAATGTTGATAGCACTGTAGCGTACTTTGGTTCTAGCTGCGAGCTGGAGTTAGTCAGGGCAGCGGCGGCCATGTTGGCTCTTGGATCTTCACTACAGTGATGGGCATTGTGGTGCTTGAAGATTCAGCTCTTGACACAAGATCAGCTTTAGGTGATGACACACAGCTTGACCTCCTCAAACATTGAGCAGCATGAACTCAAGAAAAGACACTGAAACTGAAAATGTTTCAACAGGAGGAAATATATGTTATATGTCATTAAAACATGTTCAGAGACAGGAGCTGAATGGGGAATGACCCAGACTGATGTTTCAGCAAATTTTGAAATCGGTTTGTCTGAGTGGTCACATACAAGCTGGGTCTCAGTTTAGTTTCACAGATCCTGTAAAGGATAGAGCCTGAGATGATATGAAAGCCAGACTGAGCCTGCAACTCCTGTCTAATGAAGAAGGTCCAGCAGTTCCAAATGTATCACCGGGACACCACCAACACACACTGGGGACATCATCTCATAAACTGGACACACACCGAAGGTCTTACAGATATTATACAATTGTAGGATACCTCTAATGTGCAGAGTTTCTCAAATAATGACAGTTGAAATGTGATCACTTTACTGCAGTGTTTTGGTATTTTTTACACTTATATTTTTAAATAAACCTTCAGCAGCATCAGAAAAGTTTAATGATGTAAACTTTTTTATCATTTCTCCTAATTAAGAGTTGTCAGTCATTGTGAGGGTGATAGTAGGTTCTAATCCTGCAGTTTCATTCATAATATTAATGGGACTACCTTATTTCTTAATACCTGCTTTTGGGTTTAAGTTTTATTATGCTATAACATACAAGGCTAAAGCTAATTTACCTTAATTCTGCCAATAAAACATAATTCCATTGAAGTCTTATCAGTTGAAAAACACTAACACAGTAATTAAGATCCAGAATCAGATGACTTTCCTAGTTTGACTTGTGTCCTGTATGATGAAAAACAATGTGACACAAATAATGTCCTATAAAGTTGTGAAACGTCAAAGTGAAAGCTTCAGCAGTGTAGAGTGGGACAGGCCTTGTCAGACTGTTATGATTTATTCAGCCTAGAGCTGCAGACTCTGGCCCACATCAGGCCCAGACTTCATTTCACACTGACTGGGATATTTTTTTTTTTAAAAATGCAGTGTTTGTGGCCTGCAACACTTTATCTCATAATTTGGTTTGTGCTCACTACCAAAGTTACAACCACTGCAAAAAGCAGTATTTAAATTTTATTATCCTACATTACAAATTTTACACCAGATAGTAATAGTGGTCCATAGAAAAAATATGATTAAAATGTGTTGTACAGTAGTAAATTAAAGTAAATAAAGTTACTATAGAATTTAATGAGCTATCATACTAAATGGATTGTATATTATATTGTGGGAGGATTAGGTCAATTTTCCAAATAAGTCCCTCCACACTTCTTTTCTTTCAGCATCATTACAGTTTCTGCATGAGAGCTGCTGCTCGCCATTACATTACATTACTCTCGGTAATGTTTACTGTTTTTAGTGTTTATTACAAAATTAATAAAACACATTCATTTGGGAATGTAAGAGCCAATAAAGCAGCCGAACCATAATGAACAAAAGAGAGCGAGAGAGAGAGAGAGAGAGAGAGAGAGAGAAAGAGAGAGAGAGAGAAAGGATAAAAGAGAAAAGAGAGTGTGACAGTGGTTAGTGACAAGCTCAGGGTCTGAGGGAATCTTGGTAAGACTCTGGAGTGTGTGAGTGTTTGGGAAGCAGATGAAGATGATTGACAGCTTAGATTTTCATCTGGAATCATCTCTCTGTGTTTTTGTTTTTCTTTTCTTGTCTTTCTGTGCATTAAGCAGCTGAACACAAACCAAAAAAGCACACCAACCTTACCATAGGTCTTTGAAAAGTTGCAAAGTAGTTTCACTGATCAACACCAGTATCCAGCCGGTCGCCCTGTCCACATCAATATAAACTGACAACAGAAAATTTGTGTTTGTGTTTGGACTCAGTCAGCTGATGAAAACCTGAAGCAGCATGTCTTCTTTTAATTTAGGAGGCATCACACTCCATGACGACAGTAACCAGTCACACAAAATCAAATGTGAATGTATATTAAACTATTAAAAAATAATATAGTAAAATGGAAAAGTAATTATGTTTGACTTTACTCACATACTCATTATTAGGCATACTAATGGAATGCACAATCAAGTACAGTACGTGCAATATGCTTAAATATGAAAAAAAAAAGTGCAAATACACTGTTTAAAAAATGCAGGCAAAATAAAGGTAACCCTAACCCTAACCCTAATACAAAATAAAAGTCTTAACAGAGAAAACACTTTATTTGAGATATATAAAGTGGCAACAGGAGCTAATTTTTATTATTATTTTCCCTTTTCATCCTTTAGTCGATGTGTCATTACAATTACAATCTAGACCTTATACTGTGTGTCTGTGTGTGCAAAAATTTTATTAATATCTACATATGAATAATGTTGTATGTGTCCAATATTTGAGAACTATGTCAAATAGTTTGCAGTTTGTTTATTTGTCCCCTTTTTTTTTGTTTCTCTTTCCTCTTATCAATAGATTAGATATTTGTTGTAGTTTCTAATGAGTATATTCACCATTTTCTGTTATAATTATACAAGAAAATAAAACTATATCTTTGTGAGTATTGGTTTTTATTTAATTTAATTTAATTTAAAATGTTCTGTTAATACTGTATATAAAATCAGGTTTCCCCTCAAGCTGTTCAAGTCTGGTTTGTCTTCGTTCTGTTCATGTTACCTGTCATCCCCTGTGGTTCCCTGTGCTTGTGTTAGTTTAATAAACCTGTCTGCACCGTCTCCCATGTGTTGGCTGCATTTGGGTCCAGCTTTACCCCTCAAACCCTGACTACCCTTACAGTTGTGACAGTACGAACCAACCTTAGAAATGGACCCAGCGGTCTACGTCAACCTCATGGCTTTTTTGAAGGTGCTTCCATCCTCTCAGCAAGTACCTTCGTCGGTATTCAGGCCCCTTTGTACGCTGGCTGATCCCCTTTCTGACTCAGACCTGGACGACCCTGACGCGTCCGCTTTCATTGGAACTCGTCTGGCTATTTTCAGTGGGTTTCGGGGAGGCCACAGAAGGCGAGGTAATCTTGGCTCCCATCGCCATGGCCCGGCCTCGGCCCCAGCCCCAGGTTCCTCACTTCCGGCCCAAGCCACAATCCAAGGTCCCCAGCTTCAAGCCGAATCCTGTTCCTCGTGTCCTGTCGGCAGCCCAGCTGACTCCTGATTCTGGTTCCCAGTCAGTGGTCCAGCCGATCCCTGTTCCTCGTGTCCTGTCGGCGGTCCAGCTGACTCCTGAGTCTGGGTCCCAGTCAGTGGTCTGGCCGATCCCTGTTCCTCGTGTCCTGTCGGCGGCCCAGCTGACTCCTGATTCTGGTTCCAGTCAGTGGTCTGGCCGACTCCTGCTCCTCGTTCCCTATTGGCGGTCCGGCCGAATCCTGCCCCTCCTGTCCTGTCGGCGGTCCGGCTGAATTCTGTCCCTCCTGTCCTGTCGGCGGTCCAGCTGACTCCTGATTCTGGTTCTCAGTCAGTGTTCCGGCTGATACCTGCTCCTCATGTTCTGTCGGCAGCCCAGCTGACTCCTGCCAGTGGTACCCAGTAGGCTCCTGGTCACCCTCCAGAGGGGCGATGCCATCCTCCGCCTCGACCTCCTGAGAGACCCCGTCTTTGCTGTCAGCCTCCAGAACGGCTCCGTCCGTTTGCCCGACCTCCGGGTCCATAAGGCCTCTGAGCTGTCCCCCTGAGTTGCCCTGTTTTGCCCCTGAGCATCAGAAGATGCTATCCACTGGCCCCTGGATCCCTCCTCCGGCACCCCTCCTCCCGCCCGAGTTAGTGTTTTTGTTTAAGGGTTGTCTGGAATCCGACCCCGTACCGTCATGGTTTGCTATGGCAGACACCTTTTTGTTAGTTTTGTTTGGAAGTTTGAACATTCCTGAGGATGGGAAAACAGAAACATGATGTTTGATTTGTCTTTTCCTTTATGTAGTTTGTCTTGGCTGTTGGCATTTCACTTTTCAGATATTTTGCTGATGGAATTGTAAAGCCACACCTGACAGAGATGTAACAGTGTTGGATTTGGAGATCTCCCGTCTTGGTCATACTCCAGATGCATTGTGCCTGAGTGCTCCAGGGAAGAGCAGCACCTCAAGGCACTCCATTGCGCTATGGTCTAGGGAGTGGGGCTTTTGATGCCAAAACATTTTTGTGTGGGCTTTTACACAAAAAAGGTGTGTGATTGTGTGCACACACACAATCCCAGTGTCTAAAACTGTCCCCCCACCCCCAGCTCCGCCACATGCTCTTAAAGGGCTTCTTGTTCTTCCACATCTCATTGAAATTTTTTAATTTTTCATCTTGTCATTTCTGTGGTCAAGTCATGTCTCATCAAGTCTTTGCATGTCTGTAGCTTCTATTTTTCATTGTTTTAAAGTTAGCCTCTTCTAAAGGAATGAGAAAGCTAAAAATATGTAATTCATCAAAGCAAACAAACAAATTAACAAATTCCATCTCACCAGCTGTTCTGGATCTTTTCATCATATATAATCATTAGGAGATGAGTAATTCAAGTGTTCCGAAAAAAAAGGAAATTTGAATGTGTGTTATGATTGAAAGCTCCAGAACAGCTACTAAATAAACCACACACCGACATTGTTTTTCAACTGCTATTTCCAAGGTTAAGAGGTCTTAACCTCAGAATCTTCTTTTTTTTAAGTAATGTTAGCCGACTTTTCCTGAACTTTCCCTTAAAGAAGTGTTGGGTTTAAACATTTCATTTATTTAATTGAGACTCTGACATTGATGATCAGTGGCTAAGTTGCTTCGACATGGCTCAAATTATCCACTTGCTGGAATCAATTTAACCTTAACTATCTAAAAGACAATGTACTGACTGGTATTTTCTCAATTTTGAAATGATTTTGAAATTTTTCTTGCAGTGAAAATATTTGATGTAACTGCCTGCTTACAAACTTTGCAGCCTGGGGTTTGGCACCGTAGCCGCCTATTCTTCTTGTTGAAGAAAAGACATCACCAAATGGTTAGCCTGCTGTCAGACCTGTCAGCGTAACGCACCTGGCTGCTACAGTATGAGAGGACTTGACTGAGGCCGCTCTGAGCAGAGAGCAGGAACAGCAGAGGCCTCCTTATGTGCTCCTGCAGGCACAATAGGCAGGCAGCGAGTGGGAGGAGGTGGCTGTCACACTGAATGTAGCATGGGAGTGCGAGAAAAGAACTGATTTAAAAGTAGAAATGTAATTATAAACAAAGCAGCACTCTGACACCCTGAGGCCCTGCACAAATGCTTAAACTGCCAGTGCCATAAACCACCACTGTACATGAATACGTTTGACTCTGTGATTATAAAGTCTAATTCACAGAGGACCAGAACAAACTGGGACGTAATGTGATTTATAAGTTTACCTTCCAAATGTGTGTTAATACAGGATAAATAGTCAGTTCCCTCTTTTAAACAGAGATCCCGCCACAGTGTAATGCCATTAAGAGGACCCCTCTTTATGCAGCCTTTGCTTGCGTACACTGAACAAGCATAATGTTGGCCCACTGTGTGATTTTAGATCACATGCCAGTTCTAGGAATCAGAGGCGTGACGTGTAACACAACAGTGTAGGCATCTGTCCTGCCATACCGACCCTCCCTTTTAAACAGACATCATCCGGCTCTGTGAATACGTCTTTTGACAATTTTTTTTTAAATTTACAAATATACAAGTATAGTGAAAGCTTGGTCCATAAAACATATACATAAGTGACAATTAATTTTAGTGGACATAGTCTACAGGGAGGCTGCATGGTGGTGCAGTGGTTAGCGCTGTCGCCTCACAGCAAGAAGGTTCCGGGTTCGAGTCCTGGCTCAGCCGTGGGATCTTTCTGTGTGGAGTTTGCATGTTCTCTCTGGGTACTCCGGCTTCCTCCCACAGTCCAAAGACATGCAAAATGGGGACTAGGCTAATTGGATACTCTAAATTGACCATAGGTGTGGCTGTGAGTGTGAATGGTTGTCTGTCTCTATGTGTTTGCCCTGCGATGGACTGGCGACCTGTCCAGGGTGTACCCCGCCTCTCGCCCGAAAAGATGCTGGGATAGGCTCCAGCCCCCCCGCGACCCTACTAGAGGATAAGCGGTAGAAAATAAATGAATGAATGAATAGTCTACAGGGAGGGCTAGAAATCATCTGTAGCTTGCAATGTTTTCCAAAGCGACTATGAAGTTTTTTTGCCTTCTCTATGTGCCTGTCATTCAGGGTGTGTACGAGAGAGTGAACGGTGCCTGTTCCAGGACAACCTTTACTGGCTAATCACAATAAAATTTCAACCTTCACCTCCTCCCACCACGGGCTGGTCCAGGGATGAATTTATTTCCCAGTTCAACACTGCCAATTGATGATTTTGAAATTGAAAAATGACATGCTGTGATTACAAGCAGATAATGAGATGATAAGTTTCTCCAAACTTGTTTCGAGTAAATTGTTTGATCATCATTGAGCACTGACTACTAGGCTTGGTTTCGGTCTCATTTTTTACTATCACCTGAAATGACACTTTCTTTTATTAGTTACTGCGAGAGTAAATACTTAAGATTAACATCAAATCAATTTGGTATCATGTTTTCCACCTAAAAACATTTTATTGTAAGGTCTTGATCTGACTCTATAAAGAGCCTTGAGATAATGTATGTTATGATTTAAATAAAACAACCTAGTTTTGCCCTTGACCTCTTTATATCTTTTCATTTGAAAAGTGGAAATTTCAGTATTATTTATGGTTTTCAATCCACTGCATTCAAAAAGAAAGAATCAAATACAAACAGTAGACACCATCTTGATCTTCATCAACACCATAATCATCATCATCATCATCATCATCATCACAGAAAAGTAAATAAACCAACTAAAGAAATCCCTCAAATCCAAAAAGAACATAAAAAAGAAAAAGAAAATCTAGGACCATATTACTGAGGTGGAAGTTTCCTCAGGTCTGTTATTATTGGATGACTTTTATGTTTGGGGATACTGTGTGTAGCAGGTGGTCAGGGTCAAACCTTTTCTTTCCACAATACACACACAACAGTTCCATGTGAAGAGTGGTAAAATAGCAGTAGTTGCATTAGCAAGAAATTAGAGTCTAAACTCTGTAATTACAGTAATCACCTGATTCAGTCTAAAGAAAAGCAGGCAGGTGCAAACAAACACACACACACACACACACACACACACACACACACACAGCTAACTGTCAGTGCTCTAGCCACAGTCTGGAATATATTGCTGTGTTTGGATGCTGAGCAGAGAATAATATTAGCATACTTTACTCAGCTGACATCTTTGAATTGTCAACAGCCTATCCATCACTAACTGGTCTCACCTATTCACACACACACACACACACACACACACACACACACACACACACACACACACACACACACACACATCCACACCCACATCCACACACACACATTCTTGTCTTAGGTTAGCTGCAAGGATACTCATTGACATTATTTATTCTCTATCCCCTTACTCTAACCTTAACCATCACAAATAAAATCTTAACCTAAACCTAATTCTGACCCTAACTCTTAAACCAAGTTTTAACCACTAAAGAATCCCTAGAATTTGTGAGGACCAGCCAAAATGTCCTCACAATGCCAAAATGTCCTCACAACTCCAATATGTCCTCAAATTTTATTTCGCAATGCGTACATGTCCTCACAATGTGAAAATATCCCCAAGATGCAAAAATGTCGTCACACTGCTAAAATGTCCTCACAACTCCAAAATGTCCTCACAATGCCACATAGATTCCACCTAGATAAGTAAGTGGGCTTTACATATTTAGTTTTTTTGTTGAAGGGACAATGAAAAGCAGTAAGTCAGTAAGTTTTATTTAACTTTAAGAAGCAACAATGACTTAGTTTATTGTTTGTACTTTGGATTTTATATATATATATTATCAGAGGGGCATCCAGTTTGTGCACTTATGTTGTCAACCAAATGAAAAGACAGACAGAACCATCAATAAATATGCAGGCAGCTGTAATGTTGCCACTGGCCATTTATTTATTTATTCATTTGTTCAGCAGCAGGCCTGGGAGTGTCAGGCTTTGTGATGAGCCACTTCAATTTAACACATAACAGTGGATTCCTTCACTTAATTTCCCTGTGACTTTCTGTTTCTCATGATTTTGTCCCATTGGTTTTTCATAACAGATCACAGGCAGATGTGCTTTTTGTATTCTTTTTAATCCAACAGAGAAAGTGCCATAATGTGTTCCAACAGCACAAGACTTTAGGTGGTGTCAAGTGTCAGCATCAGTTTCTCCACACCTTCATTCACTACCCATTTATCCAGCCATATTGGGCCGATTGCAGATGAATCTCTTGATGCCTGAGTTTCATCTGGCACTGGAAGAGTAAATGTGAGTCAGCTGTCAACCATGTTTAGTGCTCAGATCTAGTTTTTATATAGATACAATGTAAAACATTGTAAATGAATTAAGTGGAATCAGATAGATAGATCTTGATTGTCAGGTAAGCTGACAGACATAAAACATTCAACTGCTCTTTGACCTAATAGCTGCTATTTGTATGTGGCCAGGACAACGGCGTAGGCCAGTAGCCAAATTGATTTAAAATGAAAACCTGCTAGCTACCTAACATCACCAGCATTATCATATTGTTAATACTGATGCATCATTGGATTAGCAGCATTTTATTGATGTAGCAGGTCAAGGTGGAGCTGGTTTTAAATGTGAGATCGAGGGCGAAAGGGGGAACTGCAACATTGGTAGGACTACTGAATATCAACATTTTGATGTTAGAAGAAAAAATATAGCTTGATTTTTCTCTTTTCCATTAACAAGTAATTTCCCAAAGTTTACTTTTAATCTTTGATCTGATGCTGTGTATAGGTTTTATTTAAATGTAAATATGTAAAACTACATAAAAAGTTGTGTCAGCATGAATGTTGAGACCAAACCTTCACCCTTGTGCCATGGTTAGGCCAGACCTCACTTTAGGATGGACATAGTGTCTGTTTCCTGTTCTCTGGTTTTGTTAGGTGCTGTACAAAGGTTAAAATAAGCCCCTGATAGTTTGTGGATGTGCAGGCAGTATGACAAAAAAAAATTATTTACATCTGATTGCGCGCTAAAAGATGACATTAATGGCAAAACCTCCAAAACCGAGTATCAAAATGTATGAAATAGCAAAATAGCTGATTAGCAACAGGAAGAGTGAAATGGAAGAAGAGGCAAGTGACAAAAAAATTGAGCTTCCCTTGCTTTCAGTTGAGTCCTGAATGTTTGATCGTTTTTATTAAAATAAAAAGCATTCATCGTATTGTATCGTATTGTTATGGGCCGCCAACATTTTTTAGATTTTCCAGTGGGCCAGTCGGAAAAGGTTGGGAACTCCTGGTTTAAAGCATTCATTAATCCAATAGAAATACTATTTTGGAGACAGAGGAGAGAATTCATGAATTAGATCATGTAAAGTTTGTGAGGAGCTGCTGCCCCGGCTGCATCAAGAATCACTAAATGTATTAGAGGTCATTTTCCTGCTAAATCAGTTTTTACTGTTATGTTAGTTATGTTATATTCACATAACTATTTCTGATTAAGAACACAACAAACCAACACCCTGACCCTTTATACATGCAGTTTCATGACATTTCTGCCATTTTACAACAATAACTTGTAATATTTGACTCTAATGTACAAAGTTGTATGACGGCTGGACTTAGTTTAATTTTGTAAAAGAAATTTTTATTCGTGATCCGTCCATCCAAAGCTGCTGCTGAGATCGTCATGATGTCATTCAGGACCTGATATTTATCATGTATCGATCACATGGCCTGCCGAACGGTTATAACAGCAAACCAGCCGTAAAAATGAACACACAGTCTGACCGAGGTGGTTTCTCCTCCACTTCCTCTGAGCAAACACGTCCACATTATAAAATCCAAAGCTGATCCTTTTTCTATAGGACAGAGCTGGAGGTTTCCTTTGTTGTCTCAGCTCTCAGACTCTTTCCTCATGTCCAAACTTGAAAATCAGTACTTTGCTTCACAGTGTGATTGCCCTGTATTTCAAAACTCAACGGATTCGAAAAATGAGTTGGGTCAGCTAGTTCATTCCTTCTTCCAAGCTGCCTGCTGATACTGTTTTTTTTTCTAGAAAACATCTGGAGCTCTCTTGGCTGAGCCCAGTGGGTCTGGTTTAACATTCTGTTGGTCACACAGAAAAGTTGATACGAGTCACTGTCCAGAAAGACATAATCCAGCTGCCAATGAAGGAGAGGCCATTGGGATAATCTTAACAGTCTCAACCATTTTTGTAATAAACAAACACATCATAAGAACTGAAGCTGTAACATCTAATTTTCTCTTTCTTTCCCTCTCATAACCCATTTTCTCCACTTCTTTCTCTGACTATTGTCTCATGCCTTTCTCCCCCTTGTGTGGGGCCCAAAGGTCTGAGACCACTTTCCCACTTCCAGACTCCACTGACTCGCTCAATGACTCAACTTGTGATGATATACAATTGACGCATACAATTGATCTGTGAGTTTCACAGGCCGCCCTAAAGGCTAGAAATGTATAGATTATGGGTCCGAATCATTTTTGTGACTGAAGCTGCTTTGTTGTTGTAGTTGTGGACTGTAATATGAAGCAGAGTTTTTCAACAATAACATCATCATTGAATCTGTAATTGAACTATATAAATAACAACTCTAAAAAAAATGTGTAAATATAATATATGTGCAAGTGTTGTTATTTCATATTTTTCATCACAGTTAATTATGATTCTTGTAATAATATAATATAATATAAGTGTAATATGTTGGGACTCATCATTCAAGAGACCAGATGTTTCTTTGCTCCACTGGACAAAGGAACTCACACTCCACAGTTCTTCACTGTTCACACCTGGGGAAAACCCTTCCCCCTAATGGACCTTACTGGCCAGCCAGTGTGGTCAGCGTTTGACATGTGACCCCCTAGGGTGTCACCAAACAAAACCAGATCTCTTGTCCCTCTTCTCTTCTTGGCTTGCTCTGGAGAGCAGCTCCTGCTCTCTCCTCTCGGCTCTTCAAAGGGCAACAAGGCCCCAGCCCAGGTCAGCTCTGCTACCTGAGAATCCAGCTCTCTCTCGCCGGCCTGCAACCAGCAGGCTGCAAACACTCTTCTCCTCAACAGCAGCGACCTGCTTCGGATTAACTGTGAGTGAACCAAATCCTCTTCAGAATCAGCAGCTATGACACAAGGCCAGCTGATTTTCCAAGCAACAGGAGTCATAGCAGAGTTAGCATGGAACAGCTAACTCTGTGAGGAGAACAAAGGAGATAACAGCAAGCAACACAGCCAGACAGGACTTTACTCCACCAGGAAACCTCCCAACTCAGTGGACTTTACACCAACACTGGAAAGGACCTCTTTGCTTGTTCCAAGGACTGGGTAACGTTAACTGACTGGGCCTAACCTTTGCCAGCACAGCATAGCACAGCATAGCACAGCACAGCATAGCTTAGCAGCAAAAGTCTTAACTTTGTTAATGTACTTGTTGATTGATGTCTTGTTGTTGTAATGTTTGCTTAGGTGGTGGTCAGTCGTACAGTTAATCGAGTACTCGTATGTTCACACACATAGTAGTACGTCTCAGTTCTAGAACCTGCATGAAGCTAACCTCCTCCCTCTAACCCAGTATCTTTAGATTACATGAGCTAGGCTAACAAAGAAACTCACACCTTCCCTCCCACATACACACCAGGTGGTCTCAGCGGCCATTTTGAATAGTTTCTTTGTTTACCGCCATCTTGTGTAGTCTTCTTTGTTCAGGTCATGTGGTCACAGTGACCACTTTGAATCGGCCATCTTGCCTTTGTCTGTGTCCCCACAGACACACACATATACACCTACATACACACACCTGTATATACTAGATTAGACATTGTAAATAAATGCCTTTAAGTATAACTACTGGTGTGTTTAATGTTGCACAAGCGTGAATATTGCGAACCTCTACTTTGTAGAATCCAATCCTTCAACTTTAACTTACTGTTGATATGGTAATTTGGTTATAGTTAGTAAGCTAATTGTTAATCAGAGTTCCAGATTGATGTTAATAAATTGAGACTAAAACCATATTGGCTATTTTGCCTATTAGTTTAGGCTGGTGCCCCGAGGACTTTAATTAATTTTAAAGTTATTATTTAACATTAATATTTTTAATATAAATATTTTTCTTAATTTATGATAGCCAATAAATTAATAGACAACCTAAATCCAACATATTTGGTGTCCAGCTCATGAGGTAGAGCTCATAATTCCATAATCACCTTTCCGCATTTTATAATTGTGGTGGTCTGAGAGCAAACTAGACATCTTGGCTCTGTTTAAGTAATTAATAGAGGAGCAGATAACTGCATATTTCTGGGAAATTGTTCAAATGTAGATACAAATGCTAAATCTGGTACAAATCCTCCTTGGGTATCAAATCTTTGATAAAACACGTTAGCCACTTAAAAAATTCAAGATGGCAGTAATTTTGTCAAATCAAATATTTTAACAATGTAGAAGGCACCATTTTGTACACTGTAAAAAATGAAATGAAAGTATATTTCAGCAAAATTATTACTCACAAAAAAGTTTGCTAACTAGCCTGGTGCAAGCAAATAAGCCTAGAGAGCTAATGTTAAGACAAATAAATAAGTAGACTGTCGACTTGAACTTTGGGTATATCATCCATAATAAATGGTTTGCAAATATCTTGGGTTTTAGGCAGAATTTTTCACATTACATATTAGAAATTGCACAAATAAAGCTCTGAGGAAATTTAAGAGTTGTGAATTTGACATACCCAAAATCTAAAACATAGGATTCAAGTGCAAAATCATTGAAAGTTGGCTTGTGGGTAAAACTCTGTTGTAGATTCCTATTCCTATTTCCTATGCCACAAATGTCATCTTAAAATTTCAAGTGGCTAATGGAATTTTTCAAATGAATGGCCCCAAAGGAACAAACATACCAATTTTGGTGAGCTGGTGCTGGGAGCTTTGTTCCTCCTTGAAGAGCCAAGAGGGGAGCAGGAGCTGCTGCTCCTGAACTAGCCAAGGAGTGAAGAGAGAGAACAGAGAAGGAGATCTGGTTGTCTGGTGACATCCTGGGACGGGACGCAGCTAGTTGGTTAGCATGCTCATTTAGTATTTATGAAATACAATGGACAGAGGTCTTGGTCATGACATCATCACTGTGGCTCCTTCACATACTATTGATAGTGTAAGTTAATTTTAAGAACATTTTAAACTAAAATTCTGGCCATATCTTACACATTGCTGCTTTAAGCAATAAGGGAGTGATGTTGGACTGTATATCAGAGGCCTCGTACCTACGACCGGATCACAGCCATGTTGATATTCAGTAAAACATCATTCACTCGTGATCTTTCTTTTATACAACAAATGTACAAGTTGTAGTTAACATTAATAAGCAACAACAGATTATGATTAGTTTGTTTATTCATCATTTATTTGGCTATGCCAACACAAATAGTTTCACAACTGGACTGGTACTGGACTGTTTCTAAGCAACACATAAACATTTTCCTGACCTGCACACTAGCTTGCTACTTTGTCTAGGTGTGTGCTGAAGTATCCAGGCTTCTTCCCTTCACCCTCTTCTGATGACCAGATATCATTTAATTCAAATGTTATTTCTGGAAATATTTTCATCTGTTTGTTACAATCTAAAATAGATAACAACTTTTAATGGTTATGGTTAATATGGTTAATAGAACACCTCTGAAGCAGAGTGATACATGTAATTAGACACCCCAGTGCTGTTGTACTCTAGCCTATATCACCACTCATGCAATGATTCTATTCCAGTCAAATTACTTGGTTGGAACTAACTGTTGTATAATTTTCCCTATAGCCCCCTTTTATCTTCAATGGGAGGAGCTACGATGTGAGGAAAAGATCCATGTTAGGGAAACGTGGATGCAATTGAAGGAATTGGGATGGACCCACAAAATGAAAACCACATAGATGAAAGTGACAGGACTTTTCACTACAGGCTGACAGTTGGTGTTACTGTTTCCAGTGGTCACCCTTCACACACATATTGGAGCAGTTAATGCTGCAGCGTTAAAAATTAAAAGCATTCCATTTTACAAAACATCGGGTGGCTTTTATTATGAAGCAACCACAGGAAATACAATTTATTTGTCACCAACATTTGCAGCAGTTGCCATTGTTTGGGGAGAGGACATATTTTTTGCATCACTTTTATTGATGACAGAGAGGAATGTTGGGAGAAGAATCAGACACAGTGAGGCTGTTTTGGAGACTTATGAAAAGCTATTAAATATTTTACAGCTAGCATGCTAGAACCAGTCCTTCACTAAAATAGATTCATTCATGTAGCAGTTAGAACCACAGTCAATAAAACATCTTTCTGGTAATTCTACTGCCAGGAGTGAATTTGGTGCAGTCAGCAACAGCACGCTTGATCTCTCCTCAAACTACAGTATTGAGTGGGACAAACCTGGAGTGGGTGGATGAGGGATCGAACAGAAAAAGGGTTCAGCACAAGAAATAACAATAAGTGAGGTGAAATCCTTTGTTAGGCCAGTGGCTCCTGAACTTTTCAAACCACAGGAGCCTCTTAAGCTAAATGCCCTGTATACATTACATCTGCATCTATAGCATGCTTATCTGTATGTAACAATGTTTTATGTGTTTGTGATTATAATGTTTTTTTTTTTTATTCTGGGAAGAAATAGAAAAAAAAAATATATATATATGTGTTTGTTTGTTTGAGTGTTCCTGGTCTGCAGTGGTTAGTAACTACAAAAAGCTGTCTAAGGAAGGACAAGCGGTGACAGGGTCATGGGCGCCCAAAGCTCACTGATATTCGTGGGGAGGGAAGGATAGCCCGTGTTGTCCCATCCCACAGAACAGCTACTGTAGCACAAATTGCTTAAAAGGTTAACTCTGGTAGAAAGGTGTCACAACACACAGTGCATCACAGCTTGCTGCGTGTTGGGCTGCGAAGCCGCAGACCGGGTGCCCATGCTAACCTCTGTCCACCACTGGAAGTGCCTACAATGAACCGGACCAGGGACCAATGGAAGAAGGCTGGTTGGTCTGATGAATCACGTTTACTTTCACATCATGTGGACAGACGGGTGCAAGTGCGTCACTTACCTGGAGAAGAGATGGCACCAGCTCTCTGACTCTCTCAATCAGCCACAGGTCACAATAAACATGCACCATAATGACTAGAAGACTTCTCTTTAACTACAATAATGTTTATTTAATCTCCACAGTAATCAACAAAGTTAACCACAGTCTTGATTAATTACACTATACTACCAGTCATCTAACTAACTAAACATATAGAAGACAACAGCAATACAGTAAGTGCATTCAGATTTTGTGTGTGTGTTCGGCGTGCGTGCGTGTGTGGGTAACAAGATGGTGGATGTGATCTGAAACAAAACATCACGCGAGACCCAAGTTGGCGAACGTGGTTTGTCTTGGTTACCACCACATTGACTAGCAGTCAGAGCTCTTGTGCTCACCCAACTTAAAATCCTCACCACCCGTGTATAGTGGTGAATGATGTCTAGTGTGTATGTTGAGGTCTGAATGTGTGTGTTGGTGGAGAGAGAGGAAGAGGGCCCACAGAGAGCGTGCCTACGACCGGAAGGCTGTTTGCCCGTTGCCTGGTTTGTTACGGACTGAGCGGCACGCTTTCCATCCGCGGTGGCACACACAATCGGCCCATAACTGGGCATGCAACTCTCCTAGAGCGGTGAACGGTTAAACAGCGAAGTATGACACAAAGGTCTCGGCGGTCCATCTATCACAACACAAACAAAAGCTCCAGCAAGAATCACAACAGTAATTCATACAACAAACATCAAAGCTAAACTACGCACACAATCACTGTCACCTCTCACTTGGATCACTTCCAAGCAACCAGGTGTGTGTGAATGTCCGCCGGTGAAGTTCTGACAGCACCGTCCTCGTTCCATGAGGGTTGCAGCAGCTGGTTCCTGGATTGGCAGCAAAGAAACACAGCAGAGTCGCCATGATCAGAGAGTTGTGGGCATAGGTCCGTGTCTTTGTAAAGAAGTCTCTTCTTCCTTCCGCTGGCAAATGAGATAGCCGAGCTGTGCTGGAGGAATCTCGTGTCAGATCCTTTAATTTGTGTACGGCTGAACACGGGGAAGTCTCTACTCGTCCAGCGAGGGGAGAATCTCTAAACTCTTTGGGGAAAAGGGGAAACAAATGTGCATGGGGTTGGTTACCTCCTTCAGTAAACTGGCTCACAAAGAAAGTGAATTATCTCTGGTGCAGTTACAATTGAAAGGCGATGGTGCGTATGCACAGCGGGCATTTATAGACACAGTGACGACATGGCCGTGTTGCCAGGATTCCCTGCATCTCTGCCAGTGATTGGTCTGTGGGGCGGCCTTTGGTGCTCTTTCGTTTGTTCAGGGGCTCAGGCTCGAGGTCAGGCTTCAGGGGTTACAAGAAGGCCCGAGCAGGCCTGCTTTGTCAAACCCCATGTTCAGGCCCAACACAAACCAAGAGATAAATGGCCGACACTCCTCACATCTATGGACCATCTTTAATTTCTGTCAAAATTCAAAGATCTCACTGTCATTCAAAGTCAGTCAAAGAGAAATGGTATGATTTTGCGTGATCCAGAATTCTGTCAGAATGGAAGTGTTTCTTCAAAACACATTTAAATAACAGTTAAAGTAAGGAAGAGCTTTCAGGCGCATGTGTACAGAAGTTAAGTAGCTTTCTGCTGCACAGTCAGGTCTAATCTGCCTGCTGTCTAATATTGGACTAAATCCAGGACGTATCTGGAGTCACAATAAATTGTGCGAGCATGGCATTTGTCTTCTTTGTGAGATTGCATAAATGTAAAACACAAATGAAAAAATACAGCCACTTAAGCATGGCCATTCCAGTGAGCACAGGGAGGAGATTTTTCTGTGCAGATGAGGAATGCTTTGCTAATATGACAGACGTATTACCAGTAACGATCCACCAGACAAATGATGCAGCAGCCGATTCAATTTAACATCTACATTAGCCTTGTGATGTAATTTAGAGGATACATGCACACTCATTTTCCACCACATACACGCACGCGCATGCACGCACACGCACACACACACACACACACACACACACACAATGCTACCATCAACACAAGTGCATGCACTTTTTTATGCACTTATGCTGAGTAACACGTGAATCCCGTTTTTTTCCCTCCTCTCCTAAACACACAAATGCACATGTATGTGTGCACACACACGTTCACACATGCACAGAAACACACACACACACACACTCTTTCTCTCAGGCTGTTATGAATCCCATGGAACAGAGATAATGATAAAAGATGGAGAGAGCCTGACGATTATTTGATGACCACGCCGATATTAGCTCCTCATCCAGCTAGCATGCTGCCAGTGTACCTCACATTAGGTACACTTAACAATTTCTCTTACCAAAAAATCATTTCCATTCTCTGTAGAAAGACACTGACAGTCACACAAGGATGGTCTCAGCTTCTACATGCAGTTCAGCTGATGTTAGCATTGCACCATAAAATCATCTATGCTTAAGCCTGTTTTCGTTCACTTTTCACAACATACATGATCTCAAGGCAATTTCCAGTGATGGATCAAAAGCTTGTTATTATACAGAGACACGTGACAGTTCCACTATGAGCAGCATCCGGTGACAGTGGAGAGAAAAAACTCCTTTTAACAGGAAGAAACCGCCAACAGAACTCAGGGTGGAGGGATGGGAGCTGCATCGACCAAGTGGGTTGAGAGGAGAGAAAGGGGGGAGAGAGAGAGACTGTTGCATTCCCACACTGTCAAACTGGTTCTTATAATAATAATAATAATTATTATTATTATTATTACTATATAATAATTATAATAACTAGAAAATTCCAGGGAAATTTTGAGTGCCACGGGGGCTACTGCCAGGATGAGTACATGATTTATTTCCAGTGTTCAAAAGTCACCCTGATCATATTCTGGTTTTGAGAAATGTCTTGATATAAAAGACTCTGATATAAAACAATGTCACATCCCTCCATCATGTATTATGTGGGAAATATCTCATATTCTGTGTTGTTTTTTTTAATAAAACAAGAGGCAACATGTCTTCAAACTGGCATTTAAAGGGTTAAAATCCTGAAAACTAATAATCATTTGGTAGGTTTGAGCAGAACTGAAGTGGTTTAAGAGATTTATGCAAAAAAAGCAGAAAAAAATATTGATATATGATGATTTTATAGCATTTTCTTTGTGTGTCCTTTTTTGGATGCGAGGAACCCCAGAGGGTACAAAATGTGTTACCAGTGTATAATAGACCTGTAACAGTAACTGACATTAGATTTTAAAAATATGTCAAAAAAGACACTTTCTTGCAGAAATCCATACCTTCAGCTGTAACACAGCCAAAATGATCAGCAAATCAAAAAAGAAAAGTGAAGAAAATGTCCAAAAAAGGACAGAGGGACCCCAGAGGGTTAATAAATCCCATGAACCGCTATTTAAATTACCACTATTATGTTTTTTTCTGTGCTAAATTTAACATTACTGGGGAGGAGAGCAACGCAACTAGAAGTGACAGCGAGAGAGGGCTAGTAGCTTCTCCTCTCCTCTGTCTCAGCGGAGACCGTCACAACTTCATTCACTCTTTTAACAAAACAAAAAAAAAAGCAACGAAGGAAGCAGTAAATGGACTTACATATTTAAGACCTAACTAAATGTAATTTAAGACCTAACGTGCGGCTAATGTAAAGCTAGCAGAGCTTGGAGAGTTGGTTATCTGGTTGCTAGGCGCACGCAGGCACACACACAGGTCAGGAGCTGCCGTTGCCATGGCAATGTGAAAATCTGCCCAGAACTTGGCTTCTACATGGCTTCAAAACAACTGCAAATTATGAGAAAACCGTTACTTCTTTTCATAAACCGAAAAGACCGTGACAGACACTGAAGCCAGAAGTTTCTACAGTCTCTATTTTACTCAGATATTCCTTAAAATGAGTGAGTAAGCTCAGTGCGAAGACAGAGAGAGATTCTTTTGAAAAAAAAAGACGATTACATTAGGTGTCAATGAGAGTGAGACAGGTATTGCTGCCGGACTCGGCACCCCCGTTTAAATTTTGTGCAGACCCTGCCTGTCAAAGTTACATTTTATGAATCCCAACAACTATGTCTACATTTTCAGAAAGAATTATTTGTCTCCTTTTTACGGTTTGGCCGTGAGCTCGAGTTAAAAATAAAAATAAAGGTTATTTTTTACTGCTTCACGCACTCTAGCCAACTGACTCTTTCACTCTAACTTTGAAGAAAAAGTGATTTGCACCCCTCCTTTGAGTGCTCACAGTTTGAAAAGTTTACATGTTATATAAAAACAGTTCCTATCTTTTTGAGAGAGCAGAGGTTTTCCTCCGTTTTACAGTTTGAATCACATTTCTACGTGCAGGTATGAGAGAGCTGGGTGACTCAGCAAAAAGGTGCAATTTTGTCGAAAAAAGGTGGGTTTCTAAAGAAAATTCCAATGCATTTCTAATGCATTATTTATTCCCAGTTTTTTGAGAATAACTTTGGGAAAAATTGGAATTTTAACACCAAAAGTCATAGCACCCCTTGCGGGATCAAGACACACATTTTGATGTATATATTACCGGGGTTTTCTCAAAGCTGCGGGACGAGTTACGCGCCGAAATTTGGCGGAAAAATAATAAACCCGAAACAGAAGATTAATAGATGCCTCGGAGCTGAGCACCCGTGGCACTAATTATTGTTATTATAATAATGAGTGTTGTAGTGTCAGATCTGGATCCTGCAGCTCCAGAGTCAGAGATACCCGCAGAATGAGAGACTAAGAGGGAGAGAGGGAGGGAGAAGTACAAAGTACAGTACAGAAAAAATACAAAGTTAATGATTTGAAGTAGTGTGATGTAAATGCATGGGGAGAGAGAGAGAGCACGCAGTGCATCATGGGAGCTCCCCCAGCAGTCTAGGTCTATAGCAGCATAACTGGTTCACAGCTCACCTGAGCCAGCTCTAACTATAAGCTTTATCAAAGCTACATCTTAAATGTAGAGAGAGAGGCTGCCTCCTGAACCCACGCTGGGAGCTGGTTCCTCAGGAGAGGAGCCTGATAGCTGAAGGCTCTGCCTCCCATTCTTTTCTAGAGAGTGCAGTCTTCTGGGATAATAGGGCACCAGGAGCCCTTTAAAGTGATAGTTGGGGTTATCTGACGTGGGTTTATCTATCGTCAGTGTATAACTGCAGTGGTACCCGTTTGGAGCAGCAGGCAGGAGCAATGTGCTGCTGTGGACAGGGACAGCAGAGAAAATCTCTCTCTCTCTCTCTCTCTCTCTCTTTGGGTGTGAGAGTGGGTGTGTTGCACAGACATATGTCGGGGTATTTTGTGTGGATGAATGGGTAGGTGATGTATTATTTTTTATTATATTCATATATGTATGTATTGAAATATGTAGGAGCAATTTCTTTTATTATTTTTATTTCGGTTCACATGTAAACTGATTTCAGAAACACTTTGATCTGGAATTGTTTTTCCACTTTAATTCTTAGGAAAAACAGCAAGAAACAGAATCCAGCAGATAGGCTGGCATGACACCGGCAGCCAAATCGACTCAGAGCAGTGGGGACCCTATTAAAGGGTTACTAAGATGGTGGAATCAACGACAACACAAACAGGCCACAGTGCCCCCGCTAATGCTGTTTGCTGCATAAGAAGCTTTGCCTTGGCAGTGGTGGGGGCTTGTCTCTGCTCTGCAGAAGACACAGTCGTGGGTCTGAGTCAAGACATACAAACATTATTCAAAATTTTAAGCAAACAACAAAAATGTATCTTCAGACCAAGCAGCAACCTCAAGGCTGAAAAATGAAGCCAACACACAAGAACCAAAAACTGGACTTCTTCGAATGGCTGCTTGAGTCTTCAATAGATTGGACTTTTCTCAATTATCTTGAGTTAGTTTGATTGTAAGCAAGTATGGAAGTTTGCACATGTGATAACTCACAGTTGTATATGGGGGGGTCTCCATCATCTAACTCAAAAAATGAAGCCAACACTGAAGTGCCAACAACTACAGTTCCTCTAATGGCCACTAGAGTCTGGCTCCAACGGTGAGTCAGTCCCCATAGACTCCCATGTTAAAATGTCCAACTTTACAGCAGAAATAAACATGTTCACAGCCTGGTACAAAAACTGTTTTTGTCTCTAGAGCTGATTTCCTCCTTCATGGCAACTGTGCAGATTCTGAATTTCTATATAACTCTAAGCTACATTATGACTTCTTTATTGGATGCAGATATGGAGTTTGTCTGTGTTCTGTGAAGACGAATATTTACCAATTAACACATGTAGCTGATGATTTTCCTCATTAGAAAAAACAACTTTTCGATAGGTAATCGATTATGGTAAGTCATTCGACAAATCTACATAAGCCCATAAGGCCATACTCCTGAGTATTTTTTTTTTCCTAAGATTTGATGTCAAGATAACAAAGGAAATATTTATGAATATGGCCTTTCTCCTCCATACAAATCAAAATCTTGGTTTTTGCACTTTTTAAATGCGGTTCATTCATTAGATTTTTAAATGAAATTACAAATCATCAACATTCACACCGTATATTTGAAATATTTTTTAAGTGACCCAAGGATAACTGCATTATACACACATGTATTTTTAATGTTATTTTTAACATGTGACAGGAGGAAACATGGCAGTACATTTTTCGCCCTTGTTTTCTCATCAGCCCAGGCGTGAATTTGTCCTCCATCCACCCATCCTGTCAGTCTGTTTCTGCTATTCTTAGTCGGTCCGTCTGTCACAGTGGTCCCCTTGGACACCCTGCCTTCAGACACACAGTTCCCATCTGACAAACCATTGTTACCTCCCATCCAGACAGGACAGATTAAATTGGTCATGGTGGAATTCTATGGCATTGTGTTTAATTAACACCAGACGTCATTCTATAAGAGCTGCTGGGAGATGTATACATGCGGAGGTTCCCATTTGGCTCAGCAGAGTGATGGTAAATGAGAAAGTGCAATATGGAAACTGTCGGAGGTGTTCAACATGTGACAGAAAGTCAGAGGAAAGCAGAAACAGACTCAAACCCCCAAAATTAACATGTGACTGCTTAACCTTTTTAAGTCTGTCTCTTAAAGTTCCCCTCCAGACTCATTTTAGAGTCTGCTATGGTTAATATTTATGTTAACATCTTCTTAGGTGGCCGAGCAGAGCAAACATTTCGCAACAGCCTAAAAGACATCCATTAGGAGAAACGTATTGGAAATTCAATAAACAATGCCAATTCAAAAACATAAGAAAATTCAAAACAAATACAATAATGGAAACGTGCTGCAAATGCGAAAACATGCTGCAGGATACCAAAACAAACACATGAACAGCAAACAGGCTGCAAATATAGAAACAATGCAAAAACTAAAACATACAAACCCCAAAATCAAATGCAAAAGAAAAAAAAATCTATGCATATCAAGACAACACAACGGAAGTTCTCCAGGCCTTGAGGGAAAGTGCTGAGTGGAACATTTTGAGCTTCGACTTGAGAGACCAGACTATAGACAAATATCGGAAGGTGCTGCATTTGCTGCTGCGTCGTATGTCTATGTCGCTGTCACTAGACCAGCAAACAGAGGAGCTGCTGTTTTTTCTGGATAAAAAGCACTATTCAATTAGTTGTTTTTTATATTCAAGGGTTTATTATCTATGTCACGTAAAATTAAAAGTTTTGTCTCCAGTTACATATAATAGCGATAGTTTAAACTCAGACCCAGACTCAGATTGAGGAGTTTGTTGTGACCAGAATCAGAGACTAGCCTAGACAAACTGTATCAGAACTGTTAGCACAGTTAGCATCTTTAATTTGTTTATGTTGTTTGTTAGCTTGTAACTGTCAGAGGCTGACACAGTGTTAGCGGTTGTGCTAATGCTAACTTTCTCTCTCTGTACTGAATATGTTTCAGGTTTATTTTGCCCCGCCCCCCATCGCCACAAGTTGACAGGATTGGTTCCTTAGGTTTGTGACGTATGAAACCCTGGCTGTCTGAATCTGTTTCTATGAGACTGTCATTGGTTCACTGCAGTTCAAGGTGGAAACACTCAGTCATGGTGTTGATGGTTATTTCACTCATCATATGTCTTGTATCATATAAAAACATCATATGGATGTTAACAAGGTTAAACACTTGATTTTGATTGGAGGGGGTCTTTAAATTGAAATGGAACATACATGTCAGGCTACATACAGATACATATACATCCAATATACAAGTTACAAGATTACTTTAACAAGCTGTTTGTAGTGGTTTGTAGAAAATCCCCCATATTTCGACAGTGAGAAATAAAAGAGTCTCAAGGCAAATGTCACTTTACAATTACATTTAGTGCAGCATGTCACACTCATAATATTAATGTAAAGTTAATAAGGTAGGTCAAGGAAACTGATTTTTTTTCTTAGCTAGGATAAACTATAAAACTATATTAAAATTGAGATATACAGTAACATTTGATGTTAATGAGAGGGCTGCTGCTTGTGTGGTCACCTGTGACCCGCAGAGACAAAGAAGCTGCTGTTGTTGACATCATGTTTACATTTAAGTCTTTGACGTTTTCTTTATGTGATACTGTGATAGTGACTCTGTTTTCATGTGTACAACCACCTTTGGAAGTTTATTTAAGACTGGAGACAATGGATATCTGCAAACTTCTTCTCATTGTCCTGATTTTTTGCACCACTAGAGGGAAACACCTGCCTCTGGTTGTTCCTGGAATTGTATGGACATCGCTTAGTAAATGTGATGAACTACAGGCAAAAGAGTACAGGAATGCATGTAACATGACCTGTTGTTGCCGTTTGCTTAATACATAATGTTCAAGGGTAAGTATGTAAATGTAAGACTAATAGTGAAATGCTTGAAAAAGAGAATAAGAATTATATATATATATATATATATATATATATATATATATGAGCTAATATAAGCAGTAGTGTACGACAATCTTTTGCTGTACCAACTAGTCATCTAGAGAAAAACTTGAATCACCTCCTTGTGGTAGTCTGCCTCCACCACTCAGACTAGTTTCAGATTACACCTGTTTATCCAGAGTGTAGCGTTAACGCCATATTTGAGAATTTACTCTCACTGAAATGGGGCACCAGTCCTCTGGGAGGACAACAATGAATTACTGCATTGCCAAATTTATCAACCTCATATCAGAAGCCATGACTTCTCGATTCAATGGATCTCCAGTCTCTACGTCAAAAGAATACAACAGGACAACAACTGGGTGTAAATAAAGGAGTTTATTAACTAAACTACTATCTACAGAGTAAAGGTGTAATAATCATAAAGATGAAAATAATAATGAAATGAGCAGTGTGATGAGTTGGCAATGGTGGGAGAGAATATGTTATGGCTATACACTATGGCTATACAGCTAATGATGCTACATCTACGAATTAGGTTTGATGATTAAATATTGCTATATTTCGACATCAACCCAGTCATGAGCAGAGTGTTGAGACCGGCCTACTGTGAGTTGTGCTGTAGCTGAAGACCCTCGGCTGGAACCCAGGTGGCTGTGGTTGTCGTGGTAACCCCGGAGACGCGGAATCTAGGTGGATTCGATGATGACGGATTGCCAGGAGACTTTCTGTCTCGGGCTCTCTTGATTTCTGCTCGGCTTCTCTGCAGGCGGTCGTGCAGATGTTATCTGCTGGCGTCTCTTCCGGGTTGATGTGAAATAAACTCTAATGCTCTTCACTTTGGCTGGATAACTTTAGAGGAGACTGGCGTTGACCAGATGACTCTAAAGTTGTCAAAATCTTCAAAAAGGAAAACTTGATAATAATTAAAAGTTACAAAATTACTCTGAGGCACTTCTGTTGCTTTGGTTCAGTTGGTCTTGACTTGGCTTATAAAAATAAAAGATTGTGCATGTAGACAAAAATGATGTTATTTGGAGCTTGTGGCAAAGAAACATAAAAGACGCGAAAAGTGCAACAGTGACTAAGAGTCATGAGTTTGTGGCGAGCAGCTTAGAGCTAAGAGTTTCCATGGCTACAGAACCGAGCTTTGAGCCAGGACTCTGAGCTTTGAGCAAAGATCTCAGCTTCTAGTTTCTGCATCGTCTTCCTGCTTAGCATCTCGCCAAGTTTCTAACTTTTTCACGTTTCTAACATTTGTGACTTCTAACCTTTCTGGCTTTTCTGACTTCTCTGACCTCTCTTCCTTCTCTGACTTCTCTTCATCTGACGTCTGACCAATGTGTGAATTGTTCACGACTGTTTTATCCCCTGGGGGCTGGCGCATGTTTCATGGGCGTCACCCGTCTTCTCCCGTGTTTCCACTTGGAGAAGAGAGTAATTTTCCACTGAACTTTAGAATAATTTAAATCTAGAGTTTACTTATAAACTCGCACATCCTTCTTCCACCATGACCATAAAACATTAAGTGAAATAACATATAAAACTACTTGCACTAATAATAGCAGAGAGGAGTAATAGGAGTGTTGATTTCATATTACATCCTTCAAACCTGGAATTAATTATGATACAAGTGGTTAATTGATCAAACAACAATATAAACATTTCCCAAAGCTAATGGTCTATACATATGGATTACACAGCAGTTCTTTGACTGTAATAATAATATGGACATGCTGGATGTCATGTAGTGTGTGTGTGTGTGTGTGAAGGATGCTGACAGTATGGTCACAGGAAGGACACTGTCTTAAAATCTACATGTTATATTTCAAACATTCTATAGGATAGAAGTTTGGGATTGAACTATTGCATAGGAACATTTCATGAGTTACAGAACAGCTAGATATTTCATTTTACATTCTTCCTCAGATCTGTGTCTGTGAAGAGTGTTCTGCTGGTCACTCTCAGGATTGGAATGTGGGTTGTAGTTTATGACTCTTATCTAGAGAGGGACAGAGGAAGGGAGGTTGGTGTGTGTGTGTGTGTGTGTGTGTGTGTGTGTGTGTGTTCATGCATGGCACAGACAGACCAGGATTCACACCTTAGTGATAATCAGTCCTTTTGTTGTTACTTGTCCTATACAAGAAACAATCAAATATGTTTAGACAAAGTCTTATTGTTACAAACTGGAGATTTAGCCTATGTTCTCCAGTTGTCTGGTGTCCATTGGTTGATCCTCTGGAGCTGACCCTTTGACCTTTGGTCTGGTTCTGTGTCTCTCTGACATGCTAAAAGCATGGTCAGTTTGTGAGAGAGGGGTCCTTTGTCTCTGTTTCCTATCAATCTGATAGTTTGATGGTGGGAAGAGTCGCAAAGTGTCAACTGTGGGTCCATAACGCTGCATGTCCTTACAATGAACTTCCTTAATGGCTTGTGACTGATGCCAGGCCAGGAATGTCCGCTACAAGAGTCATATAAAATATTAACTTAAAAAGGACCAATTATGGCCATTTCATAATATAAATAATAGAGGAACAGACAGGCAGTCCACAGGTGGGGAGTCTCCACCTCTTCACCTCCTGCTGGTTTACGATGCCAGTAAATCTGAGTTAATTCAACTTTAGTGCTCATAGTTACTGAAAGATGAACTAAGCAAGTGAGGTACATTATGTCAATATTGACAAAAGTTTAAGCATTTATATCTTTGCTACGCTGCTTCTTAGTAACGTGATCAGGTCGCGGTAACACGGTTAAACATCACAGATCTACAATAACAATGCAGACTGAGTCCCCTGTTCAGCCACATGAAGTGTGAACTACAGAAATAATTGTTGTGAAAATGAAGCGTCTATAACTGTGCATGGTTTCTGAAGCATTTCCTCCTTGAAGTGCTGGGAAAAAATGAATTGAAAAAGTAGATTTCTGCAGGCAATCGAGAACTGTCTTTTCGGCATGGCTACAAAACTAAAGAAAACTCTTCATTTTAAGTAGTTATGTGCTGTGCCTTGTGTGGGGGCATTTCAAGCTTGCTGGTGGGCGGCACCAAGAGAAGTATTGACGTCAATAGGACCAGGAAGTAATGTCCGGACTCCCAACGAGGTGTTTCATACAAAGGAGAAAATGTGATTTTTACCCTGACAGTTCCTCCCTCTGGTGTAAACTTCAAAACCTATATAACACACTATAAGTAAGGACAAACTCAGAAAAGTATAATAGGTCTCCTTTAATTAGTCTTGAGTAATGGCTTAAATTATTTTTGTGATGTCACACTGACCTTTACCTTTGACCTTTGACCCTGAAAGTCTCATCAGTTTATCCTTGAGAACAAGTGAACATTTTTCCCAAATTTGAAGGAATTGCCTTGAGGAATTCTGGAGATATTGCGTTTACAAGGCCAAAACCATGCTTTGTAAGGTCACCACAGTTGAGGTGTCACAGTATGATATGGAGGCCTTTAGAGGCTGTACTCAATTTACAGATTGAGCCAGGCTCAGACATTAATCAGCAAGTGGATGTTATATCATCATATATTAATATATTGTGTCGATGAAGAGATACTGTCCAAGAGAATTACCATAGTAGACCGTGGATAGCGAAGGAGTTAAAAAGACGTTTATAAAAAAAAGGCCAAGCAGGCAGTGAGACAGGCAAAAATAGACTGTGATAAGATAAATTTAATCATGATGACATGCGTTCAGCCTGGAGACGAACTGAAACTACTGTATGTGAGAGACCAACACTGACGTCGGCCCTAAATCCGTCCATATTGAGATAAGACTCTGACACACTCATTAAATCCGTTTTTTATTAGACACTCTCACCTGGGCAGCCACTGAATGTGTCCTCCCAGTCTGTTGCTAAACATTTTAAAGGGATCAAAGTGAAGAAAGCCCATAGATGAAATATGTGTATCTGTTGCTTTGCATCATGTAAAGCCTATAAACGGCATAAAAGGGTGGTAGTAAGAGGTAGTTAAAAGTAGCTTCCCCCTTAAAATGGACATCCTCCATTACTTGTGAACAGGGACAGGTCAGCAGAGGGGCATTGTCAAATCATGAAGCCCTAAGGTGAAGCAGCCACATAATATATCAACCTCTGAGAAAGTTATCATCAGTATAAAACAGGGTGCCACCTCTCGTGCTTTTGGTATGGCAGTCATGAACAAATGTCACATCCACACCATGTAAGAGAGAGTCTGAAGGCCACTCCTTCATGAAACACACAACAGGCCAATAAATCAAACAGGCTTTTTCCTGCCCGCAAGACAATCCGGCTTTTTTTTTTTTTTTTTAATCACATTTAGGCACTAATATTAATATTGCTCCATAAGCATCACAGAGAGTGGAAAAAGACATTTCAATTTGTAATTGATGTGAAATTGCAGTGCAAAGTGAATGATGCAAAGCTAATGAGCCTCCCATGTCAATACCAGTTGCTGCTGAGGTTGGTGAAGTGTTAAGTGTTATTATGGCTCTACTCAGGCTACATCCACACTGATACTACGAACCAAAGTCAGTTGTAACATTATACAATGCAGAACAGCGGCTAGCAAAGACAACAACCCCAGAGTTTACCTATAAAACAGAGTGATCAGCGTTTTTCAAAACTTGAGTAGTGTGGATGCAGATTTATTTTAAATCTTATTATTTTAAGACAAGTTAAAACGAAATAATTTTAGTCATTTCAGTTCACATGAATTCTTATTACTGAAATTAGCCACTCTGTACACCCTGGACAGGTCACCAGTCTATCACAGGGTTGACATATAAAGAACCATTGATGCTCATGGGCAATTTAGAGTCACCAATTAACCTGCATGTCTTTGGTTTGTTGGAGAGAACCCATGCAGGTATGGGAAAAACATGCAAACTCCACACAGAAAGGTCCAAGCAGGCCGCCAGGTTCAAACCCAGAACCGTCTTGCTGTGAGGCGACAGTGCACCACCGTGTAATCCAAGCATACAGTAACTATATGAACACTGACAACCAAACGAGAACGGGTCAGAGTGTTTATATTTACATGCAATGATTTACAGAGACTCAGTGCATACAAGGAGTGCAAGATAAACAAAAATGAACAGCTTCTCTGAACAGCTGATAGACTGTGTGTTTCATTAGGTGCTGTGTTTGTCACACCTGCTCCTCCCTGTCCTCCCTGAGGTCCTCATGGAGGGGGACAGCTTCCATGTGTAGGATCAGAAGAGGCAGAAGGCAGCAGGTGGAAGAGAGGAGAGGACATTAAACTGTACATCTGTGACCTTCCCTAACCTGGGTTACTTTGTGGAAAGCAAGAGTTGACAAAAAGAGAGAAGACAGCACAAAGTAAGAAAAAAGAAGTGACGGCACAGAGCAGAGGAGAGGGGGAGTGAAAGGAAGAGGGTGGTGGGAATAGTTGTGGAGAAGGAGAAAGAGCAAAAAAAAAAAGAGCGGAAAAGGAAAAGAGTAACTTGACAAAGACGATCCCTGGGGTTGTCTACACTCTCAGTGTGTGTGTGTGTGTGTGTGTGTGTGTGTGTGTAATGAGCATAGTGGGCTGTTGAAGCGCTCATGTTGAATCCCTCAAACAGAGAAGAGACAATAGTGTAGCTGCAAAGGCAGGACAGAGAGAGAGAAGTTGTTATGGACACAATAACACATACATATGTAGACAGGCTCATGCACACACACACACACGCACACACACACACACACACACACACACACACACACACACCCCGAGTGAATCAGTGAGCTAAAACTGTCACAGTGAGAGAAGGTTCCAGTGGGTGCCAAGCTGTGTCCCTGTGGATTAGAAAAATGCTGGTGGCATTTGATATGTGCGTGCACAGACACAAACACACACACACACACACACACACACACACACACACACGCACAAACAGCTAAAGGCTCAAACTATGGTCCATAACAGGATTCACAAACCCCCAGCTGCTACCTCTCTCACCCTTCAGTCTGCTTTCTAATTAGTTTGAGGCTTTTGCTATCGTGTTAGCATGTGCAGCAGTTTGGCCTTCTCAAAATTATGCTAACTGTGTTGTGACATTTCTCAGGAAATAAAAAGGAAGCTACCTCTGGTCACACCACTATTCATTTTCACAACACACTGCCCTCCTCTTGTACACAAGTAAATATATCTCAGCATAACACAGTCAAAGCAAAAGCATCACTAACCACTAACCATCTCGCAAATTCATCATTACAAGCTATGTGTGGCTGTTGTATTGGACTGCATTAGAATTTAATAATGATTGCGGTAAACTCAGTGTATATGCTCATTTGGAAGCAACCTTCTCTTTCTTCTTTTTCTTTTAATTTTGTTCTATTACTCTTTCCCAACATGATGATATGCAAAACCTACTGTAATTTTGTTGGATGTCCCAAAATATATATATAGCAAATATAGCAGATTTCAGGTAAACACTCACAGAGACACACAGAGAAACCAAATCCTGCAAGGTTGGATGGTGGGTCCAGGTGGGCGGGGCTGGGTGACAGCTTTGTTGTGACATCACAAAGTTCCAGAAGTCCTGACGGCTGGTTGTAAGGCTCAGTTTCTGAATACAGGCTGTGTGCATTTTTTCTGTGGACTGAGGCTTTGATACTTTCACAGTATTAATATAGAACCTAGACCTGCTTTATAATCAAACAACACCTTTAGAATATATGGTGCTTCATGTATTTGGATCTACTTAGAATTACAGATCAAGGTTTGAGATATTTTTTCTATAATCTTGATTAGGGTGCAATTACACACTTATCCACTGGTGTTGGTAAAATGTTTTACACATTAAAGGACATCCATCCACTCATCCTTCCCCAGTCACTTGTTCTTTGGCCAAGCAGCCCAAAAGTCTTCCTCCCCTAGCTCCATCCTCCAGTTCCTCCTGTGGGATGCTCGAGCCCCCCTCCCCCAAGTCAAATAAGGAGACGTGATCCCTGCAGCATGTCTCAGATCTTTCACAGGGTTTCCTGCCAGTCAATCACCTTCAAAAAGGGACCATTCATTTTTAATAGTTGCTCAAACCACCTCAGTTGGCAAGAAAAAGGCAAAGGGGCAGTGTCTTAATACTTTGGTCCTCCTGAATCACTGAAGAATTCCTTCAACAGGTTAAAGACACGCAGGCTAGATGAGTTAGATAAATTGATTGTTGGTAGTAATTGGTTGTATCTCTGTATATGATAACCACCAAAAAACATCAGAAGAAGAAAAAGAACCGTGCTTTATGTTGGCTCTTGAGGATTTACGGCACCCAGCAAGGAAACTGAAATCATAGCATGTCTTTCAGTTCACGACTGTAATGAAACCTGGACCAGCCTGTGATCTGTGTTCTGTTTTTTTTCTTTTTTTGTTTTGCATAATTTGGTTCCTACAGGATAAATCAAATTTCCATTGCATCCACAGTACACAGTGCAGTATGTATATACATAGGGGAGACTGGGGACAGCATGTTTTGCATTTCTCTCAGTTACACAGAGACTATTTGGATGAGACCAAAACCTTTATATATTAACCTTACATCTGGCTGCTAATTACCCATACCATTTAAAGATGATTACATATGACATATCATTCACAATATTAACTTCAGTGAAAGAATTCAGTTGTTGCAACTGACCCCAACCCTGGGGATGGATGTAACCTGGATTGGGGACAGTTGCAACATTAAAAATACATTCAATTTCAGAAATTAACTTTTTTTTTTTCTCAATAAGCACAGTCTTCTGAAAATATGCATTGTTGTACAATAATATAATAGTGTTATTTATTTATGTAATAATATTTATCAAAGAACAGGTATTGAGTTTTGTGTACAACATAGAACCTTCCTTGAAATGGGCACAATTTATTATTTCATTGCTATTGACGAACAGAACAAGTAAATATATTTTAAGAGCATGAGAGGCTAACAAAATAATTCACAAAATAACTTCTCTTAAAATGACCAATTTTTGTCGTTTCTGTTGAGCTATGGGACAAATTAGCTGCATATTTTTGAAACACACTGCTGAGTGTCTGTGTTGATTTGGCTGCTCAGCTTGAGGACACTCATAACAAGTTATTGTAACTGTCAGCCATGACAGAACGTCATGTGCTACACACTGACACATGCTGAACATGTCACTGAGAAGTCAACAAAGCAATGACTCAAACTCGCTAAGTTTTGATTAATTCAGACAAAAGCTCAGGACAGTTGAAAAAAAAAATTGTTGAATTTGTTAAGACACTTTCAACAATTTTTTTTATCTTCCTGGTGAGGGGAGGGTCTAACTGAGAATATGCAGAATGAGTGTCATCACTCGAGCATGTTTCCAATCAGAGAAATAAGATGTTGTTCTAACCGTCTCCAGTCTCCCCAACATATATACAATATATACTGTGTGTGCAGTAATAAAACTCACACACACTCTGTTTGCTGAGTGGCAGTCAAAGATATTCAAGCGGGCCTTCTTCCATATAAATATCAAATTAGCTGTGAGGTGGAGAGAGGGATAGAATGGATGAAAGGAAGAAGACAGAGAAACTTCCAAGAAAATGTGGAGTTTGTTTTCCCAGGGGTGATGAAACACTGAGCAGGAAGCCGAGTGGAAAAATGGAAAATAAGCACTTTGCACTTGTTCATGCAGCTGAGGAACTTCAACACTCCTGCTTTTAGACAATTAGTGTGTGTTGCTGTTGCAGAGAATACATATGCAGCCACACACACACCTACTGTATGATGATGCTCGGGTTGAGATTTGAGAAGGAATCATGTCTTTGTTGAAGCGCTCATATACACAGACTCCATTCAAACACCCGCACTGGTGGATTGTAAGATGTCTTTTTTCTGCTGCTCCACTGACAGCTTGTCAGCTAGGGTTCACTGGTCATGGAAATTACAGATGTGTGTGTGTGTGTGTGTGTGTGTGTGTGTGTGTGTGTGTGTGTGTGTGTGTGTGTGTGTGTGTGTGTGTGCGTGCATGTGCATCTGCGTGTGTGTGTGTGTGTGTGTTGTGTGTGTGTAGTAATACTGCTGATCAGTCTATCTGTGATATGCTCCAATAACGACACATCTCCTTCCCATATCGCTCTCCAGAATGAACTGGCTCTTTTGGTTTTTCTCTGTATGCGTGTGTGTGTGTGTGTGTGTGTGTTGTGTGTGTGTGTGTGTGTGTGTTTGTTTTGTGTGTGCATGTGTTTAGAGAGAACACACTGGTCTGACCACACCAGTGTGAAGGCCAGTTCACCTCTATTAAGCCAGAAAGTGAGTCTTGTTTTTAGAATATGCAGCGTGTTCAGAAAGTTTTCAGACCCCTTCTCTGCTTTTCACATGTTGTTATGTTGCAGCTAAAAATCATTTCAGTTCAATTTTCTCTCATCAATCTACACTCACCTCCCCATAATGACTAAGTGAAAACTTAAGTTGAGAATTTTGCAATTTTATTTAAGAAGAAATACAGAAATATCATATTGACATAAATATTCAGACACTTTACTCAGTAATTACTTGAAGCACCATTGGTAGTGATTACAGCCTCCAGTCTTCTTGGGTCTGATGAAATGAGCTTTGCACATCTGGATTTGGGGAGACCTTCTCCAGCTCTGTCAGGTTGGATGGGGACCGTCAGTGGACAGACTTTGTCCTGTTGGATGTCCTGACCTCTCTGGACCAGGTTTTCATTTCATTGTATGTCTCTACTTTTACTTACTCACTACTTTGCTCCTATCACCTCAACCCAGACCAGTCTCCCTCTCCCTGCTGCTGCAAAACACACAGCCTCGCCACCATGCTTCACCGTTGGGATGGTGTTGTTCAGGTGATGACTAGTGCCTGGTTTCCTCCAGATATGACGCTTAGAACTGGGACCAAACAGTTCAGTCTTGGTCTCATCAGACCAGAAATTCTTGTCTCTCATAATTCAGAGTCCTTTAGCTGAGAAGAGGCTTCGTCTGGACACTCTGCTATCAAACCCAAATCAGTGGAAAGCTGCAGTGATGGTTGTTCTTCTGGTTTTTGGTCTCCTCTCTTCACCCTGATGTCTCAGTTAGTCCAGGTCCAGCTCTAGAGGAGTCCTGCTTGTTCCAGACTTCTTCATGTCACAATGATGGAGACCACTGTTCTTCTCAGGAACCTTCAATGCAGCAGAAACACAACCCTGTCTCTGAGCTCTGCAGCAGTTCCCTCCTCCTCATGGTCTCTGCTCTGATCTGCTTTGAGACCAGCTATGGACAGGTGTGTGTCTGTTTACTTCTTAATACATTTGCAAAATGCTCTTTTTGGCTTTATTATGACAGAGACAGTGAGAGAGAGACTGGGAAGTTAGGGGAGAGAGAGAGGGGATGACACTCAGCAAAGCGCCTGAGCTTAATTTTTTCTTCTTGTATAATCTTGTGTTGTTTTATCTAAAATTTAACTTCTGTTGGTGCAACTGTATACGGACAATTGTTTATATAAATATAGTTACCAATAAAAATGTGTGTATTTATACATTTTGTTTTAAAGAACACTTTCCATCTCAATTTTTTTTTTTTGACGTTGTAATATGTGTCTGATTTCTAAACTTCATCTGTACAGAAATGTTTTGATCAACTAATTACAATCAAATGTTATTATGTTATTCATGTCACAAGACGGCGATTCCCAAAGCGGCACTTCAAACTTTCTGCCTCCCGCCCGGCACAGAGCATTAATATTCATCAACAGAGATGAGGTCTGTAAAATCCACACGTTAATATTCATCAACAGAAACAAGCTAAAGCTCAGTTTTCCTCTTTGTAACTGACACTAGAATGACACAGGTTTTATTACTTCTGTTCCTGAGGTCTTGGATCAAATTTCTGTGCTGTTCAAAAATGTAATATTCATGCTTCACAGCCGAGCAACAAGCAAGTGTTTAAAATATGGAAAATGTTTTTCATTAATGCAGCTGTACAATCACCATTAAAAAGCAACAACAGCTGAAATAAATGAAGAGAAGACACAATAAGATTTGTTGATCCCACAATAAAATGAGGTGACACAGAGAACAGATCAGCAAACTTAAAAAAGCTGAATATTATAGAGATTATCAACATCACAGTATAACCACTAAAGCATTCACATGTATTTATTTTATTTTATTTCTATTTGTATAGCAACAAGTATATATTATCAACTAATGCCACTCACCACAGTGTTTATAGCCCAAGCTATTTTGCAGTTTCTATCCGAATACATAAAACTCAAAATAATAATAATAAAAATAAATAAATACATTAAATAGTATAAATGGGAGTGAGAAATAAATAAAAGTGTGGAAATAAAGTCAACAATAGAATAAATGATTTTATAAAACATTTCTTTTAAAAAAAGGCACCCTCCTTGATTCTCGTTGCTTCTATAAATCATTGTATGTTTTGTTATTTTGTTTTTATTTTTCCCCTATGGTTAGAAAGTACAGTTAATTTCAAGATTTCACAAGATTTTGCATGACATTTATACATGAAGGCATTCCTAAAAGTAAAATTTAAAAATTATTCGAGCATAAAGTAGTCAGTCATTATTGATAACTGGTGGCAATAAAGGCTTCAAATATAGTCACAATAATCAAAAAATGATGAATACAGAAATACAACAAACAACAAACAAAAACAACAAAGAAAAATCACCATATTTCAATAGTACTTTATTCCTCATACACTGGCTTCTGATTGCCTTAAATTATTTTAAAAGTTTTTCCTCTATAATGAGTCTTGTATATAACACATGCAATCTGTATATATTCCTTCTTGGTCAAAATTTTACAAATTTATAAAAGTAATGGTGCTATTGCTGTCATGAATCCTTTGCTCTTAGATTAACTACCTGTGGAGATATAAGAGAAAAAAATCATGTGACTCTTAAAAACAAAAACAGAAAATAAACAAAACAAAATTTAAAAAAAACCTGTTAGAAATGTAATTTTTTGTTTTTGCTTTTTCTATTTTCTACCTTTCTATTCAGTCAATTTTTAGTAAATTTTTGTAAATATTAGTAAACACAAACTTTTTTATTTGTCACATATAATCTTAGAGTAGTTTATCTGTAATACAGATGCCTCGTCATCTATGATATTATCTGAGGCACAAAGCCTGTTATTCTGTGCCACGGTCCTATTTATATTTTTGTTCCCTTATTTCAGTTACTACTCTACCCATAATGCATGAAATAATAACATGAAGTCAGTAGAACCTCAGTATATTACACGAGTTCTACTCCAATATAACTGACTTCTACTCAGTCTGAAGGTAAATTAGAATTCTGTATTAACAAGAAAATGTCCGAAACACAAAAATACTTCATGTCTTTGTGTTAAAAGTGTTACAGACAGAGGAGTGTGTGTGCGTGTGTGTGTGTGTGTGTGTGTGTGTGTGCAGTAGTGACAACAGATTATTTTGCACCCTGCACTGTGTTGATCCACAGCTTTTATTCCTGGAATTATTCATGTGCAGACAGACATACAAACAGGCTTAAACATATCAATACATGAAGTCAATAGTCTTCCTTATTAAAAATGAGCTGTGGTCTGGTGCGTGTGCTTTACCTCTGATATGATGGATATGATGCAGTTTCATCACATATTTATTACAGAGGTGGTCAATATTACAGTGGCTGCCTGTGGGAAGCTTCACCAGAACTGACTCTGTGAAACATCATCGGTCAAATTCAACAAAAGCCAACTTCAACGCACAGAAGTGAAAACTGCACAGAGAGTCCGACTTTGTATGTTGGTGATTCTAGGTGGCTGAAAGGTTGTTTATAATAATGATAACAATAATAATAATGAAGTTTATTTATAGAGCACCTATCAAAATAAGAGATTACAAAGTGCCTCACAAGGATAAAATAGCAAAACAAACAACAAACACATGCAAGCAAATTACTCAAGATAAAAAAATAAAACAACAAAAACACATTAAAAATAGGAACACAAGTAAGCAACGCAAAAATATGTGAAATATTTAAAGGACTTTATTCAAAAGCTTGGAAAGAAATGTGGTTTTAGAGGCGATTTAAATGAAGATACTAAGTTCATCAGATGGATCAAGTGTTAGATACTTGATTGCAGCAAATTACAGGAAGCGGTTTGTGACAGATGATGCGTTTCATTCTTCTGATTTCTCTGGATTTCAGTGCAACTAGGGAGAGAGTCAGTGATCTGACTAAGATAGTTCCCATGTTTCAAACTGAACTTTGTCTGTTGAGAATGATTATCGGTCTCTTTTCTAAAGGTTTCTGTCTGTGTCACTTCAGTTCTCAACTCTTAACGTCAGCTCATCAGTCGTTTCGTACCTGTAGAAATCAATGTTTTTATTTATTCATCTTCAGTTTTTTATTTTTCTAAACTAAAGCGTCCTTTAACCATGTTGCAATTGCAGAATGCTGATATTACAGCAGGAGGTTTCCAATTCCAAAAATATTTCAAAATGAACATTCCCTCTGATACAAGGTACAAAAAATGAAATAAAGATTTCTGTTATAAAAATGTCTTCTTGTCTTCATCATGTTTCAAATTGTGTTACTATGGGATTGTATTTATGTTTTCAGAGTAACAAAGAAATATCTATATATATTTCAATAGTACTGTATTCCTCATACACTGGCTTCTGATTGCATTAAATTATTTTAAAAGTGTTCCTCTATAATGAGTCTTGTATATAACACATGCAATCTGTATATATTCCTTCTTGGTCAAAATTTTACAAATTTATAAAAGCAATTGTGCTATTGCTGTCATGACTCCTTTGCTCTTAGATTAACTACCTGTGAAGATATAAGAGAAAAAAATCATGTGACTCTTAAAAACAAAAACAGAAAATAAACAAAACAAAGAAAAAAAAACCTTTTAGAAATTTAATTTTTGTTTTTGCCTTTTCTGTTTTCTACCTTTCTATTGAGTACATTTTAGTATCTTATGTTTTGTAAAGCACATTGTAACCTTGTTTTGAAAACACAAACTTTATTATTTGTCACATATAATCTTAGAGTAGTTTATCTGTAATACAGATGCCTCGTCATCTATGAACCCCTTTTGTGTGAATAAAATAACCTGTAGATAATCGTTGGAATTTGATCTCCTATAATCCCTCCGTGTTAAGAATGCATGTTAATTCTGTGCCACGATCCTCTTTATATTTTTCTTCCCTTCTTTCTGGGTGACACCGAATATCATCACGTTTTCCCTCAGCCTGAAGGTGCTATAAATGTTTCCTCTACATGACCATGACCATCCTCCTGTACCTCTTTGTCTGAGTCTCCCTCCTCTCCCGCTCTTTGTCTCATCCACTGAAAAACTCCTGCAGTGTTGTGTGAAGCGTTGTGCCCCCCCCCCCCCCCCCCCCCCCCAAATAGTTCCTCCTTCAATAAACAACACAGATTTCTCCAAATCCACGTTCACCCATTTTCACCAACTGTCAGGATGACTGAAAAGAAAAGAAACTTACATGCTCTGATTTCAGCCGTTTTGTAAAGGCACAAAAAAGGCTGTTGTGGTTACACCGCAACTAATGGGAAACTGGCTGTAATGTAATGTAATGTAAATGTAAGTGGAAAACCGTGGATGCCCTTTCAACGTTCAACAAAGTGGCATGCGAGTGCTTTGATATCACGAGCTCAGACCGGTACAGTGGATTAAACTTCTCAATCTCAACCAGACATCACTTTCAGCTCTTTTACCATCACGCCTTTATTATTTATGTGACATCTTCATCTGACATTTTTAGAAAAATATTTTCTTTCACGCACTTTTCCCTCCTGTTTGACTTTAATCTATATTGACCCTAATGTTCCTAATTAGAAATGATTAGAAAAAATAAATAAATGTTTTTAGTTTTGTTCTTTTTCATTTATTCTTCTCTTAAAATGTCAATATAAAACAGCAAAGTTGATCACTCAATATCATTATTATTATTATTAAATCCTTTATTTCCACAGGTCGTCTTATTGAGATCAAGATCTCTTTTTCAGAGACCTGTGTGCAAAGATAAACATATAGGCTGCAGTTTATACAGTGACAGAGACACACAAAGAGGCAATTAAAATGGACACGCACAGATAATTTACAGACATACAGGATACATTTTCACATTTTAAAAAAAAGCATGCGCAAGTGTGATTGCAGATAAGTAGATACAACTAAAGACAACAAAATTCCTGTGAAATAATTTTGTATGCAGCGCAGGATGTGAAGCCAGTGTTTGTGAGTTCAGTGTGAACAAAAGGTTCAGCTAAGGTTCAAATGTCCTGTGACCTGATGTAAGTTCTGTGTTTAAATGTAACCAGAGAGCAGCGATAACATGGCACTTTTTGCAGCACTGCCTTATAAATAAACAACATGCAATGCTGCTCCCTTCAGTTTGTTGAGGAAGAACATCCCACCTTTTCATATAGGATGCAATGCAAAAAAGTGTCACCTGTGATGGAACGATATCACCTTAATGAAGAGCAGACAGAAATGTATATTGTACTTTGACTAGCAGAAGAGAAACATGATTTGTTTCTGTACAAAAATCCAATTTTCACCTTCAGTCTGTGTGACAGGTCTTCCACATGGGTCTTAAAAGTGAGTCTGGTATCCAACCAGAGTCCTAAGTATTTATAACAATTAACTGTTTCAATTTCATCACCATAAGTGGACCTGGAGACCTACAGTATGTGGCGTCTACTTTTTTTCTAATTGCTGCTGCATCTGATGTCTCATTGTATCAGTTTGTAAAAATTCAGCCGGCAACTGTAAAGTATAAGCAAGTAACTGAAATTACTTTTTCATCACAATTGAATGTGTACTGCAGTGGTGAATAGCTACTAAAAAACTGAATCATGTTTAATTTTTTGGTTTTAATGTGTATATTTCTCTGTACAATATGTCTCTATGCATCTATATATGTCTGTATATGCCTTTATATACGCTCACCGAGCACTTAACACATGTACACCTGCTTATTCATGCAATTATCCAATCAGCCAATCAGCAAACCATGACATGTACAGTTGTCATGAAGGAGGAAATTAGCTCTAGAGACCAAAACTGTTTTTGTACCAGGCTGTAAACATGTTTATTTCTGCTGTAAAGTTGGACATTTTAACATGGGAGTCTATGGGGACTGACTCACTGTTGGAGCCAGACTCTAGTGGTCACTAGAGGAACTGCAGTTTTTGGCACTGCTTGCATGTTGATCCGGGGCAATAAATTCAGAATTAAAGTTTTGGGCCATGAAGTGCTTTAAAAATAAGAGGTATAATTTAAAAATTGATTCTATAACAGACTGGAAATCACTCAGAAAACCCGCAGGATGAGGTCAGTAAATGACACTATGTGCTGAAAGGTCCACTAAGTACTTGAATTTATTTTTACATTTGGATTTATGAGCATGTGTGGGGAGGACTTCCCACCAGCTTTAATTTGGGCAAACAGTCAGTGATCAGTGGGAGTAGGACTCTCTTGTCTGTTGGAGCCCTGTGATTTAGTGTTGCTGAAGCCCCATTGTGTTCAGGATTTATTTGCTCTAGAGAAATGTGATGGATCAAGTGTGATGTACTTGATGGCAGCAAATTACAGGAAGAGGTTTGTGAGAGATAATGCATTTCACTCTTCTGTTTTCTCTGGATTTCAGCGCAAATCGTGACAGTGTGGGGAGAGAGGCGGTCAATTCTACATAACTTGAAGTCTTAATAAAATGTAAAACAGGTGAGTTATAAAAACAGATGTCATTAAGGAAGAAATTAGCTCTAGAGACCAAAACAGTTTTTGTACCAGGCTGTAAACATGTTTATTTCTGCTGTAAAGTTGGACATTTTAACATGGGAGTCTATGGGGACTGACTCACTGTTGAGTAGACTAGATTAACTCTAGTGGTCATTAGAGGAACTGCAGTTTAACACTTCAGTGTTGGCCTCATTTTTCAGCCCCCAAGTCTACTGCAAGAGCCAGACTGGTTGGAGCTGACAGAAAGTCACTCAGATAACCACTCTTTACAACTGTGCTGAGCAGAGAAGCTTCAGAGTGAACAACACGTCCAACCTACAACAGCAGAAGACCACGTCATGTTCCACTTCCTGTCACCAAGACCAGAAACCTGAGGCTGCAGTGGACACAGACTCAGCAACACTGGACAGTTGAAACCTGGTCTGATGGATCTGGATTTGTGCTGAGGCAGCAGATGGTCGGGTCAGAGTCTGAATCCATGGAGCCAACCTGCCTCGTGTCAACAGTCCAGGCTGGTGGTGGTGGTGTGATGGAGTGGGGAACGTGTTCTTCTTAATACCAGTCAATCATGGTCTGAATGTCTCAGTCTATCTGAGTATTGTTGCTGACCATGTTCATCCTTCATGGCCACAGTTCACCATCTTCTAATGGCTCCTTCCTGCAGGATCATGCTCCATGTCACAAACTGGTTTCATCAACATGACAGTGAGTTCAGTGAACTTCAGTGACCCCCCCAGTCTCCAGACCTGAATCCAGTAGAACACCTCTGGGACGTGGTAGAACAGGAGATTGGCAGCCTGAATGTGCAGCTGAACAAATGTGTAGACATGATGTGATGCAGTCATGTCAACGTGGACATAGAGGAATTAGCTATAATCAAAAGCAGCTGATTTAGTGCAGATGTGGTTTCAGTGTCATCATAACATGATGTAATTACATTTTCCAGCAGCAAAGTTCATCTACAGATTCAGTACATATTGCTTTATATTGCCTGATTTGGACCTTTGTGTGATCTCACTGATCATTCTCCTCAACTTACTGCAAAAAATAAAATAAAATAAAACCCTCACACACAATTTCCTCACACTTTGTCCTGCTGATTCTTTCTAAAATAAAGCGATGAAATGCATCCATCACTCGGCTGATAATGAAAGACGACGGAGAAGCTGCTTCCGGGATTTTACTTTGTACATTTAGCTGGAAAATAACTCTGAACTGTCATAAAGTGAAATTCTCTGATGGAAGCGCTTGTGTATGAAAACGCTGTCTCTCTCTCTCTCTCTCTCTCTCCCTGTTTGTGTGTATGTGTGTGTGTGTGTGTATGAGTGCGTGTGCGTGCGTGTGCGTGAGTGCATGCGTGTGTGTATGGCTTCCAGCCCCAGTCATCATGAATCATTGGTTTAAATGATCCTAGCATGCTAATTCCTGCTGATTCCTTTCCATGCTGTTATTATAAAAGTCAGCACAACAGTCATTAACAGTAGAAAACAGCTTAAAACTTTAGCCATCTGACTCCTGAATGAACCCAGCGCAGCACGCCATGAAACATGACCCTGTGTGAGTGTGTGCGTGTGTGTGTGTGTGAGCGAGAGAGAGAGAGGGAGAGAGAGGGAGTGCATGTGAGCTTCCTAATCCAGGATTTATTGGCCATTAGTACAGCCTGAAAGTCATTACAGTTCATTTTGCTGCCGGCTTGACGTTTTATTAGGACAAATACAGGCTTTTTGGATACGTGCATGTGTGTATTTGTGTGTGTACGAGCGTGTGTGCATGCTTTAGTGTTTATGAGTATGTTTGCATGGGAGTGTGTGTGAGTGACATTTTATCAGGACAAATTTCCCCACAGGGATCGAGGGGCACGATTTCTGAGAGCAGTAAAAAGACTAAAAAGCCTCAAGAAAGGAGAGATGGATAGATAATAGAGGGATTGACAGATGAATAGAGAGAGAGAAAAAGAACTGACATGAGGTGCAATGGACGGATGATGTGAAAGACAGATGGAAGGACACAGAAATAATGGACAGATGGACAACGTGGGTAATGGGCAAATGGTGGTGGGGAAGACACGTGGAGATGACTGGAAGTAAGCAGAGAGGAATAAAAATGAGGTAATGCAGATGGCGGCGATGGATGGGGTTCAGCTGACCCAAGAATTTTGGGGATGTGACAAACAACCAAGTGTCTGGTGGAAACTTTGCTTTCAAGCTGGCAAGGAAAGTGACATCTACCTCAAAATGAAGCTAGGAACAGATTTGTTCAGCGTCAGAAAACTCTGTTTCAAAAAGCAGATAATCACACTGAAGCTGAAGTTTCATAATTAAAACAATTCCGAACAGCTTTAAGTGTCAGGATAAGTGGATGTTTTTTTAAATCATGTTTATTATTATCATTATTTTTTTTATTTTTCATTTATTTATTTATATTTTTGCTGTGGAACTCCACAAGTAGCTGAGAGACACAAACCTCTAATAACAATAATCAGTCTAATTACCAAATATATGCCTGTTGCACATCCACCACATGGAGCTTTTTCATTAGTTCCAACATTATTGTTCATTTGAAGTTGTGTTTATGACCACCTGACAAATGTAATGTAATGTAATGTAACTTTTCTTTAATAGTTTTTTTCAGCTGTTTTTACTCCATGAGCGTAGGTTCGCTTACGGACAGTAAGGACATGTCTCAACCAATATTTGAGTGAACTAGTTCACACTGTTTGGATTGGCATCAGTGCGCTGACAACTGTCAGTTATCGGTGCTGTCAGTCCAGACCTCAACCATGGGAGAAAATGTAGTATTTCAGGTGACCCCATGTCCTCTACTGCCTGAACTGCAGCACATATAAGTTCATGCTGTCCAACAGGTTTTGTACTGTGTAGATTTCATGCCACCAAATAAGAGACATCAGGAGCTTTTTCACCACTCAGGGTGTAAGTAATAGTCAGTAAACTAATGGTCATTTAAATGAAAACCTGCTAGCTAGCTAACATCAGCAGCCTTTCATTCATAGATTGTTAATACTGATGCATCACTGGATTAGCAGAATTTTACTGTTGGATCTGGTTACTGCTGAATATAAAAATGTTGATGTTGGATGCGATAATATTGTTTGTTTTCGTCATTTTCTAAAGCTTTGTGGTGGATGTTTTGGTGAAACACTGGACACAAACGAAAAAGAAATGAAAAGACAGACAATGTCGGACTGACTATTTGATCAGTAAGATCAAGGTTCACACAAAGTTGGCAACATTCCTTGTTCCCAAAACACAGTCGCACTAAACCTTTTATTGAACATGAACAAGGGACAAAGAAATGAACATCAAAATACAAATCAGCTCATGTTTACAACCAATAGCAAACAACCACGAAACAACCATTTACATATCTACTACTCACACATACAGTATGTCCGTGAACACAAGACGCCTAACCCACATGCAACACCTTGGCCTTTCAGATAACCTCTTTGACCGTTAGCAGCATGAGGGGATCAATGGGCCTTTTCAACACATTTAACACTAATGGTGCAATCAATGTCACAGGAGAAACTCAAGACTGGATGAGTGGTCAACTAATAACTTCACTTCCACATTTTGGTATTCAGATGATAAACTGACCATTTAATCTTCTATTACTTTCACGCTTTACTTTTCTTTCTCTGATCTGTTACTGTGTATTGTTTTTATTTAAATGTAAATACAAATAAATATAGATCTTAATGTTAATAAATCATTCTGTGGTTGTTTTGGAGGGGTGATGGGGTTGTTGTGTCCCTACCAATGTTGAGACTGAACCTACACCCTTGAATTATACCCAAAATATGAAGATGTGAGTTTCAGCTTCATGCACAAAAAATCTAACTCACTTATTCAAGTCCGACGTTCATTCTTCTTTTTCCCTCTGTTTTGGTCTCCGCCAACTCCTGCTACGTCTGAAAACAACACTGATGGCGGTTCTCCATTAGCTCATCACCACGAGTAACCTCGTTCACATTACATGTCGTAATTTGATCCATTGTTTGTGTAGAAATGTTTAGCGAGAGAGCCCTTCACAAAATAAAACTGTGCTTTATAATCAGTTAGTTAATGAAATTAGTTTTGAGACTGCAATGACACGAGGTCACACCTTTGGCAGAAGCACTTAACTATCCATCATTTTATACTAAGGAGAGCAAAATGTAGTATGTAGTAAAATAAAATCTTCTGTTTGGCTTGGTCAGTTTATATTTTTAAAGGAAATCATTGTAGTGCAGTATTAATAAAAGTCAACACTGCTCAAGTCAGTAATATTGACATAGAACAACTTACACAGAGTATTACTGTTGTCAGAGTGGAGAAGCCTCCCCAAAAGCATTTGGACCATCAGGAGACAATGACAGTGTTTTCCACAGGCAAACAGCGCAGCAGTGATTCAATTTACAATGGATTCAGCAAGGATTCAGTCAGACTGGAGACCATCACATTCTGAATAACAAAACTCTACTGTCTTGATATATCTGACTAATCTTCTCTAGGAGTCTGTGTGTGTGTGTGTGTGTGTGTGTGTGTGTGTGTGTGTGTTTAAATTTCTGCATCCTGTTTAAATAAAATTATATCCATTCATAAGCACTCTACTAAAAGCATATGTTTCTATACATTTCTATGTGTATATCTGCATGTGTGTGTGTGTATGTGTGTGTGTGAGTGTGTGTGTATGTGAGTTAATTTTCATTCCTCCATCGCATCCCATTCTGCCCTGCGTTTAACTCATCAGTCACGATGCAGCAGTATTGCTCCTACAGTCAGAAATTGCAGTGTGCAGCGTTTGGAACACACACACACACACACACACACACACACACACACGCACACACACACACACACACACACACACACTAATAGGAAACACCAATCATCATAAACCCTCTAGCAAGGAAGAGGAAATATGTACGAGTGTGAGCAGGAGAATAAGAGAAAGTTATGTCAGAAAATACAATAAATACACATCACAATGATCCATATCAGCCTAAGAGGAGGAGGCCTGTGTACACTGCAAGTGCAGCACAGTGTAGCTCCACTATAAAAATCACCAGCATGTGCCACCAAAAAAAGTCACACTAACCCAAATGTAGAGGTAGTAAAGCTGAAAGTAATTATTAGCAGACAGCTGCTGTAAACAGCTTCAGTGACCGCACTTATTTATTGTCAAAGTCAGAGACGCTAATTGGCTGCAAGCCCTAATTGTCGCAACAAATAAATCGACCTTTAATTTGAAGCTGACATCCCCACTTTTTTGGAGTTCAGTGATATCCTCTTTTCCCACAGAGAATGTCAAAAAATAAATGAACTTTATTTGGGCTTTGTCCGAGTCCTGCAGTTTTCCTTCATCTCCCAATTAGCAGCTTATTTTGACAGTGGTCATACTGATGTCAGATGTCGAAGAAGAATGTTTCCTGTTCCTTTCCAGCTAATAGTAGTAGTAATAGTAAAAACAAAATTCACTTTTCATCAGCTTCTCAGGAGTCTTTTTAAAGCTCCATATAGTATAAAGGTAGATGTCTGTGTGTTTTTTTACTATAAAGCAGGTTGGTATTGGTGATTGGTACCGATGCAGGGGGACAGAAATATCGGGCTAAGCTTAAGGAGACAAGTGAGTAAGAAATAAAAATAAACCAAACATACCATCCACAATATTCTCAACAGGGAATCAAACTTAAGAGCAAAATCTAAAAGTTTCTCCTACAGTTTCCTACAGGTGATGCAAATGTGGTGTATTCAAACTGCAGTCAGAACAGTCATCAGAAAAGCACAGGATGAAAGTTCACTATTATTTGGGTGGAATGTATTGTAGCTGTGCTCTCTCTCTCTCAGCAAACTATATTCCACCAAATACTGCACTTAGTAAAGTTCTTTCTCTTGCCCTCTGTTTTTGAACATAAATTTAAGGCATCAAATGCTCATCAACTCATGTGCTGTAAGAAATACACAAATGTTGCTCTGTTCACAGCATCATATCTGTTGCTATGGGAAACAGCAACACCAGAGAAACCGGGGAGGATCCTTATTTTTATCCACTTAACTAATTAATTAACTAATTAATAAATGTTGATGGGTTTTAAAGTTTACAATAAGTCTCCATTTTACCAGTTATAAATGTCAGTAAGTCATTAGTAAGATTAATGAGTAGTTAACATTAACTTGATCTTGCCAGATAGTGAGTCTGCATCAATGTATGAAAACTGTGTCATAACTCGTTTATTTATTATTTATAAAGTGTTAACAACCAAATTAACAGCCTAATTATAAACCATTTATAAATCCTTTATAAGGGTAGTCTGATTGTAAACTGGTACCCACAAATGCTTTTCATTTATTTGTAAATGAATTGAATGTATTAACAAATATGTTTTTATTTGTCGAATTTATCAAATTTGTCTTCTTGCAGATTTGCTTTATTTATTTTATTGGAAATATTTTTGTTTTATATTTACAGATTACAGATTTACACACGGATTATTGATCTGTTCACACAAATGTTATTGAGACAAACCTCCTCCCATGTGAGTGTTGTCAGTTAGAGGTGTGTGCTGTAGTGCCTGTGTTGGTTTTTCCATGTGAAGTAGCCACATTGGATGCTGCTTTAAACTCTGATGTGTGCCAGATAAATTACCAATATTATTTCCTGTGTTCTTCTTCTGGCAGGTCCCCTGCGTTACAAACAGGGGAGCAATTTCCTCACCCTGTCGAAGGCGTTCAGCTGCTCTGAGTTTCTATTTGTCACTCCTGGTTCATGCTGAGAGAAAACATGCTCCATTCTGACTCATAGCAGGGCTGAAGGCTGTTCATTCTTGAATGAATTCAATGTTAACATAACATACGCATCTGAGCACTGGCATGCTGTACATGTGAAATTTAAAGCAGCATAAAGCTTTAATATTGCATGTTTTTTTTTTATACATATAAATCTTGTAACTTTTTTCATTTTGGTGGTTGTCTTGCCTGTGTAGTGTTGTGTTTGTATGTTGAGTCCCATCCCATCAATTTCCTGTTCAACTTGGAGGAGTCACAATAAAATATCATCTTCGTTTCTCACCAGCAAACAAAAAAAAAAATGAAAAAAACGTGACTGGATTGGATTGAATGTAAAAAAAAAAAAAAAAAAAAAAAACTCACCTCATTCTCTGTACACATGACTTTTGTTGTCATCCCTGTCTCGTCCTGGTCAAAGTATGATAAACACTTTAAAATCTTTAATGATTCTTTAATATTGTGCAGACTGTTACACATTTTGACTGTGGTTGAAATCTTGTGACAATCCCCAGGAGCTCAGATGTCTCAGGCAGAAGTATTTATTGTAAAATTGGCACCAAGGAGAAGCCGGTGAGCAGGTGAATCAGGGTAATGCCACACCAGTGTCTGAGGATGTCTTGTCCAGCAGGGCTTATATAATGCAGATTCCACATGTCCTTATCTAACTATTGTTATGTGTCTTGCCTGTAGTCCTAGAGCTGGATTTGGACAGTCTCCTCTAAGTTCTGCTTCTCTCAGACCTTGGGTACCAGAGCCATGGTGGACAGAGTTGGTTCCATCTAGAAGACTACAACAGTCATAATAGAAGCTAAATAGTGAACCATTGTCTGTCAATGTGAAGGTTGTTATGACCTGAACTTTGGGAGTGTGAGTAACTCCTACAAAATAAGGTGAGAAGTGAGAAAAGCTCCTTCAAAGTGACCCCATACTGAAACCACTACATGACAGTGAAACTATGGTCAAACAAATTTAAATTCCTACTGTTTTCCACCCACTCTAAAGGCTTGTTTTCACAATCCTTCCTGATCCGAGTGACAGTAGTTTTCATGCCCTCTGCTTCTGCCCCTTCTCCGTCCGAGTTGGGAGCCTCTCTCTCTCTCTCTCTCTCTCTCTCTGTGTCTGTGCTCTAGTTACCGGAGTGGGATCAGGTGCGAGGGTTTTAGATGTCAAGCTGCAAATCAACTCCAATTGACTCTCTTTCTGACTACTCTTTCAAAACCGGACTTCACACAGTTAGTCATGTTCCAGTATTTCCCTCTACCTGCATTTCTCCTTACTAGTCTGCCATCACCTTCATTCTCCCAAGCTCTCTGCACTGACTCTACCCTGCTTCCCCTTGGACACAAAGACTCTGCTGCTATGACCAAACCCAATTTGTTAATAAAGTATTCCTTTTTCTGATTTCTTGTCTCTTTCTCTGTGTTCTGCACTTGGGTTTCTCAAACAAGTTCTGTAACAATACAATCTTGGCAGATGATGAACCCAGCACACACAGATTCCAAAAATGCCTCCAGCTTCTCCATAACTCATAGGACCATCTCCAGCCAGGGCCATTCTCTTGAGGCAGTATGAAGTTTTAAAGACCCTCTCTTAAAACAACCAGGCTGTGCTCAACCAGATCAGCCACCTCACTAACCAGGTAACAACTCTTACTGTTCAACTTATTCAGCAAGCCAGTTTCTCCAGGTCCACCTCTGCCCTCACCCTCAGTTGTGGTTGGTCAGCGACTGAATTCCTCTTCTCCCCTCAGTGAACGTTGTGTTCCTATGACACTGACCTTGGTTCCTGGGAGTTATTTTTACTCTGTGCTCACTTGTGTATTATCAGCAGCCCATGTCTTATCCCACAGACCACTTATATGATCAACTTGCTGAAGGGATGTGCTCTCACCTGGGGTTCTACTGTGTAGGAGAGCCAGTCTGCCCTCTGTCTCTCCTGTGGTGGCTTCATTAGGGAGATATTGAAAATTATTATTATCGTTTGTAGCAAAGACACTGCTAAAGATCCTCTCTGTCTATGGCAGGGTTTGCTGAGCGTCGCTGAGCTGGATGGTGATTCCAGTAGTAGTGTAGTGAGTGGAACGACGTGCTGCAGGGGGATTTTCAAGTCTTTCGATGAGAAAATAAAGGATGAACTTGTCTCCCAAGACGAATCCGAGACTCTGTACCACCATATCTCCCTGGCCACCAGAATCCTCAACCGTCTCTTTAAGCACTGCCAGGAGAAGACATCCAAACAACAGACCTCCACCATTCCTTCAGCCACAGCCCAGCCTCCCCGAACACAAATGAGCACTCGCGATTGGCCCTGAGCCCAAGCCCATGCAGTGTACCAGAGCTTGTTTAATACCAGAGGAGAGGGCTCACTGCATCTTCCATTATGGCCATATTTCCTCCTTCCCCACATGCCCAGTAAAATAGCAGCAGCTAGTCTTTCTCTCCCTGACTTCAGCTCCCTGCTTCCCTCTTGTGGCGATCCAAGTGTTGACCTCTCTCTCCAGGTGAACAAGCTAATTTTTGCCCCTTTTCCATGATGTGACATCTTTATTTAAAGCACAAACACTGTAAACACACCTGTCACCTGTCCAGTACGGTGCTGTTAAACCAGACCAAATTGCAGCTACACCTTCTGCTGAGAGTGAGCTGCAGCCCTGAAATAAGTTTTAAAAACACACAACCACCGATCAAAGCATTGACACTAGCAGGAGTACTAACCCACACAACAGATCAATTTTACCAGCCTGTATGGCAGCTAGCAGCTCACCGTTTTAATCTGCATCTGTGTGTATGTGTGTTCTCTGTAACTGTGTGTGATGACGTTGCTCCCTGCAGTTGTGTGTCAGTGTCCTCTCAGTCCAAACAGAAACGCAGTAAAAAAAATTTAAGGGTTTACCCACTTTTTAAAAAACACTTACATTTTTGCTCATGTGGCAGACGCTTTTATCCAAAGCGACTTACAGCTGAGGGACAACACTGAAGCATCTGTGTCACGGTAGGGGCTGCACCCAAATGCAGCCAACACGGGGGTGATTACAAAAATGTTTATTAGACAGAAGAACTTACAAAACCGGTGAACCACGGGGAAACACAGAGGATCACAGAAACCAGAAGCCCGAAGAAGACAAGGACTTAACTGGTAACTCCACAGAAGACACTGAGGACAATTATAGAAGCAGGAAACCAAAGCACGAGGGCACACAATGAACAACAACTGGAGACATCGGCGACAATAACAGCAAAAAGCCGAAGCACGAGGTAACACAAGGAACTTAAACAGATACCAGAGGGGAGAATAACAGACAAACCGACACTCTCCGGAGGTCGGGCAGGAGGACGGCAGTGAAGACTGTGTCTCTCCGGAGGTCTAGCCAGAGGATGGGGTCGCAGGTGGAGGGTGACCAGGAGTTGACTTGGTTGGTGACTGGGGAACAGAAACAGGCGTCAGCCAGACTGCAGACTGGACCTAAGGAGCAGGAGTTGGCCTTGCCGCCGACAGGAAACGAGGAGCAGGGGTCAGGAAGACCGCTGCCAGGGAATCAGGAACAGGAGTCGGACGGACCACCAACAGGACACGAGGAGCAGAAGTCGGCCAGACCACTGACTGGGAACCAGAACTGGGAGTCAGGTGGGCCACCTATGGGACATGAAGAGCAGGATTCAGCCAGACCGCTGACAGGAAACCAGAATCAGAAGTCAGCTGGGCTGCCGACAGGACATGAGGAGTAGGTATCGGCCGGACCACTGACTGGGAACCAGAATCAGGAGTCAGCTGGGCCGCTGACAGGACACAAGGTGCAGGAGTCGACCAGACCACTGACTGGGAACCAGAATCAGGAGTCAGCTGGGCCGCCAACAGGACACGAAGGGCAGGATTCGGCGGGGCAGACAATCACCAAGGAGGGAAACAGGACAAAGACAGGAAGTAAAACCATCAAGACAAACAAGGAAACTCACCACAAAATAAAACAGCTGCCAAAAATCCAAACATGAATGGTTTGGGACAACTCCCCTGGGCTCCCTGAACTACGGTCTGGGAGCTGAAGCTAGAGAGGTTAACAACAATTACATGCATGCTCCGCCCCCCTGAAAAGAAAGGGAGCTCCACTGAACATGGTATGGTCCGCACACTTACAAAAATCAGTCTGAAGGCAGCAATAGTGACTTGATTTGATTCAGGTGGCCATGGGTAGCCAGTGGAGGTTGCTTATATGCGCTAATTTTGTTGTATGGAAATAGGAATTGGAAAATAATACTAATTTCCTCTCATTAGCAACAAAAAAAAAATGTACATGATAATCAACAACAGCAAAATATTAAGATCTCATTTAAAAACAGGGTTAAAAAGTGTTTTATTAGTTTAATCCATAAACTTTGTTGTTAACTTTTTTTTTTGTGAGCTACAAATATTTTTTAGAGACACCAACCATACAAACTGACCTCATCTTATATTAGAAGTCCATTTCCATCATTTTGTTTTTATATTATTTTGATTGTGCAATGAAACAAAGCATAAAAATGGCTGCCCAAACCCACTGCTGTTAACCCTTTCCTCTTCCTCTCCTGATCCTGTCACTGAATAGTTGAAAGGTTGGCACGTTTTGCAGAACAGATTACTGGATAAAACTAGATTAAAAACATCTATTTTTTTATTTCTAAGATATCTCGTTACTTGGACCTCTGTATAATTTTATACAATTACCACTCACTGCCCATTGGAGGCGCAAACCGCTCTCGCTCCTCATCTTACTTTCAATGAAAAAGAAATATTTTGGATGTGCATTTTCTCCTCCGTGGAGCTCCATGCTGTATATATAGGCTGTCTAGGCACATGAAAGGAAGCCCAGCATGTTTATGATTATTTAATGCAGAGGGGTGTCATTTTTTCACAACAATGGCATACGGGGAAAAAAGAAGTATTTACCAACTTTGCCTATTAGGTGCTCAACTGTGCAAAAGCTCTTGTTGAGTGAAAGTGAATGAATATATTTTACTTTTATACATTTAATATTTCATAGCTTATATTCCTTACTTTACCAATTAAGATCGCCCTGGGGGAAGTGGGACTCTAGCTCCCTCTCACTCTCTCTCTTTGACTCCCTCTCTCTCTCTCATTCTTTCCTCCTATGGCAGAGTGTCAATTAAAATGACATCTGGTGTCACTGTCACTGTCGATGAAATGACATGTTTCTCCTGAAAGCCCTAATAGGATCGCCTCTCCACCACTCAACCCAAATCTCTGCTATAATTGTTTCACATTCAGTCATCAGCCAGTGTTTGAAACTTTGCCCCTATTTTTTCACCCCACTCTCTACACTTCTCATTTTCTGCAAAGCTTCCTCACTCTCCTCCTGTGTCACTGTATCCTGCTTTTCTTTGCCCTAAAATCATTTTCACTTTAATTCTATTTCATTTTAATTTCATCAGACTCACCACATCACAACACCTACCGAGCCAGCAGATGCCTCCTGGTGATGTGTGAAAACCAGTCAGTACTCATTAATGGTTGCTAAAAACTGTAAGCCCTGCAAACCAAATGACACTGAAAGCATATCGCAAAAAGTATAAACGTTTTAATATATGTGTATTACCAAATGGCAAAACGTAGCCCAAGACCTGTACGTTTATTTGTTCAAGTACGAAAATGTTGCAGCAGGAAGTTTAAGTGGTTTTGAACACTTGAAAAAATTGTGTGTGTGTGTGTGTGTGTGTGTGTGTGTGTGTGTGTGTGCGAAAGAGGGAGTAACAGTGAGTGAGAGACGCACACACACACGGATACACACAACACACACACACACAAAGAATCAAGTGTGACAAAAAAGATTATCATGTTTTCAGTGATGGCAGAAGAACTTAACAGTGTTAACATCATGGGGTCTTCACACACAAACACACACACACACACACACACACACACAGAAAGAATGATGACGCTTCTGTTTGCACATCCTCCCGATGCTCCACTAAAAAGGTAACGAAGAGAAGATTTCAATTAAAAAGAAAAAAACACCAGAGCACGGTGGAGGAGGCTGATAACAACCACACGTTGTTAAATTAGTTAAATTATTTTATTAATTGCTGTCAAAGGAGCAACAAGCAGATACCTTCTCCTTTATCACATAAATACATCCGCAGTTCTGTTACAAAGTCATTATTAATGGTACAGGCATCTAATCAAACTCTAAGCCTAAATAAATAACTACTTCTGGAGGATCTTTTCCTGATATTTGTTCATCCAAAAATAAAACAAAAAAATATACATATATTTATTCTGATTATTCTGTTTCAAAAGGTTTTATAATTAATAGGTTTTATAATAGTATAATATCATAAATGTCTAGAGAAACTGTATTAATAAAGAACTATAACTTGGACCATGAATTCCCAAATCTCAAATATAGAAATGAAGCAGTACATGTGCTTAATTTAACTATTTTGATCTGTGGATTTTACAGATTTGAACAGATTAAACTTTTAAAAGTTTTCAGTTTTCTGAATCCTTCAGCTGTCTCGCCAGCAGTTCTTCCCTCCCCAGTTTTTGGGAACAACTGTCCAACAAAACACAACACTGTTGTCCACTACGTGTTTTGCTTGTACATCTGCCCAGCACTTTCTGCCTGGAGTGATGGGTGTACTGTGGGCCCAACTTCATGTCTGAATCACTGCTTTACCACAGTGTTTACAGCTTGGTTTGTTTTTCTTCAAGTTATTTTACTGATAAAAATTTAAAAATCTGTTACCTCACATTCATGTTGTTAGGAAGGAAAGCAGGTGGATTTTTGTTTTTATTTATTAATATTTATTGTCTAAATGAAGTGATAAATGTTCTTTCCTGTGTAAATGTAAAAGTCTAATGATGGATGGTTACACAGTCTAGATCAATACAAAAGAGCCACCGCCTTCAGAAAGGCACCCACAGAACCATCGTACAGGAAACAGTGCCATTCACATAGTTCAGCAGATAACTGTAATAACCTTCCAAATACTAGCACTACAATTGGTATGTTTTTACTTCTGGTACCATTAATTTGAAGAATCCAATTAGCCTCTTGAAATTAACAAATGGCTGCCATTTTCCAAGATGGCTGCCATTTCCAGCATATAAAACATGCATTTTTCTTTACTGTTATGCACACTCTCTGAACCTCGTCATGTCGCAAGGTGCTGCTAAAATCAAGGAGTGCAAGGTATTTTTCTCTCACCTCAGTGGCCTAGCAGTCTTTTTCACAAAATCAGCTAAACTGCTGGAGCTCTGACTATAATGTGGACCGCCATGATGATTTTGCTGAGGATGCAGTTCACAGTGCAGATGGAAATATCACACTGCTGACCAGCTTTGAGTTCTGCTTTCTACTCTCCACATTCAACGCAGTCTTTGCATATTCCGATGTGCTGTTTGGGATCTTGCAGAATAAGGAGTTGGATATGCAGTTCTGTCTGTCCAGCACTGATGATTTTTGCAACACCACAGAGAGAGAGAGAGAGAGGGGTAATTGACTCCATTTATGAGGACACTGTGCGTGAGATTGGGGCTCCTAGTGGGTGCAAGGCACAGAGACATGGAGGTGTGCAGGCTGTGCACCAACAGCTGCACAGTGGGATCATTCTCACTCAACTTTGGAACTGGTTCAAAGACCATGAAAAGCTCCTGTTCCTTGCCCCTCTGGACCCAAAGAAGTTTTCAACATACAAAGAAAACTTTCCAGACTCTTGAGTTTGAAAGTCTAAGGAAAAACTATGGCCTGCACTTCGATCTCTCCAGGCGCAAGACTGAACTTATGGTCATGTACAACATGTCAAACTTCAAGGGAAGAGCTCAGAGCTCAGTGGACCTGCTTCATTACCTGACACAGAAGGAGCTGACTGAGAGCAGGCAGCAGCTTTATCCCCTCACCTGTCTTGTGTTAACGACCCCAGTGTCCACTTCGTCAGTGGAGCGGTCTTTCTCTGCCCTGAAGCGCATCAACACGCCAGGAACACAACGGTACAGGATCGGCTGGGAGCCTTGGCTCTGATGTCAATAGAGAAAGGACTTCTCTTGGAGCTTTAATCTAAGGACAAATTTTATAACGCTACCATTGCCCATTTTACAAAGAAGCACAGATGGATAGACTTTATTTTCAAGTAGCTTAATTGAGGTGAGCTGGGTGGCCAGTTTTGTATTATAGTTTTATATTTCTCAGGGGTGGAAGTAACAATTACAACAACTTATATTATTGTAATTAAATAATCCTTTTGGGTACTTGTACTTTGATATTTCTTTGTATTTTTTTACTTATACTTGAGTATTTGTTTCCCTACGTAATCTACTTGTTTTTAAAATCAACATCGACAACTACACACAACAGAGCTACCTGGCAGCATGCCGCTGATCCCTAACAAAATCCTTTGCCCTTTTGCTTTTTTTGGTGTGTCTGGCTAAGTTGTCAAGTCCCAGCTCTAATAGCCGTTCACCACTGACAATTTCTAATATATGATGTGAGAAACTATACACAAAAACAATGAAATTACCATTTATCATGGATGATGATCCAAACATTCTGTAGGAGACAATCATCTACTTGTTTTATTCAACTCTTAAATCAGCGTTAGAAGCTAACAGTAGTGCACTAGCTTGCTATGCTAACTCACTAGTGTACTAGGCTAGTTAGAAAACAAGCTCACAAGTTAGCAAACAACCCCTGAATTACACCCTTTGACATTTCAAAGGTAAATGCTTGAATCACTTCAGTTACCTCAATGTGCACTTTAGTTGATATAAGCTAACTAGTTTGCTAGCAGTGTGATGGTGACCTCACTGCAAAAAATGAGATTTTCTTGCAAGAAATGTTAGCCATGTTGAATTTTGGCTAACATGTTTTATCAAAGATAAATACCCAAATGAGGATCATTGCCAAGTTAAGTCATTTAATCCACATTTGAAAGATTTCCCTGAAATATGCAGTTATCTGTGGAGCTAAGAAAGCTCACAACCCTGATGAAGATGTAGGTGCTAAACAATGACAATGTTTGTGGAGGAGTAATGGAGCACATCACACATGAGCAAGTTTGTTGGCAACGATTAAAAAAAGACTGAGGGCTGAATGTTTTCCTGAAACAGGGCACGGACACAGACTCAAGCTAAATTTCCAGGCGTGAACACAGGGGGTTGAGCAGCAAAGCAGGCACAACAGGGCGCAGATGAGAGGCTGAATATATTATTAATGATAATGAGGTGGCACATTATCAGCTTCAGCAGCAACCAATCACATCAGCTCCACTCAACCTCTTGAAAGCAGCAATGGAGGAAGATAGGATGAAAGTTCATCTCCATCAATGACCAAAAAGTTCCAAAGAAAAAAACCCAAACACACACACAAACACACACAAATGCAAAATATCAGTCTTTATTTGTCGAATGGAAAAACATTAAATCGACACAGCTCTCACATCTTCAAACAAACTAATATAGAATAGAGTTTGCAGATTTGCTTCATCAGTGTTTAGAAAACACAGGAGGTGAGTGAACATTAAATCCCAGAGTCTCATCAAAAGATTTAAATAATTAATGAAAGAGTCTGAGCTGAGCCAGCAGAGAGTCAAGTGAGCAGGACTATAGAGATGTATGAATGTGAACAGTTTTGGTCCTGGTCAGAATACAGGTAATAGATTGGTTGAGCTTTGCTGATCTAGGGCAGGTATGGGTTTGCAAACTGCACCCAGACCTCATGTGATCTTGTTTTTGAAAAACTCTCTTTAGGACAGTTGTGTTACTTTTACTGTTAAACTTGGAATCTTTGAGTAAAAATTTCCAGTTCAATATTTTGTAAACCACAGACCGTTGATCGATCTAGACGCCTTGTCTAGAGATTTAAATAATTAATCAACATGACACAGTCTTTGTTGTCATGGTTACAATATAAACAGCTAGTTTCACATGGGAATCCAACACAACTCTCATGTCATATTCATCCATCCACCACAACCTCCGCCTGACATGGACTTTGTCTCTCTTTATACTACATCACTGCACTTTTTCCTTTGCTCCTGTCATACTTACCATGACCGCTAGATGTCACCTAGAGGATGACCTATTGGCTCGCTTTTACAGGAGGACAGACTTGGCTAATAGCTGTACTTCCCTGACCTCCAGGCTGTACACGGCCCTCTGCTCTTTGACTTGAACTTGCAGTCAAGGATTCACTGTCACTGCAAAGTTATATTCAGTCAGCATCTGAGCTAAACACAGAAGCCACTTTTTAGCGAACTATTTGATTAGATCACTCTAGTGTCTTTCGGAGACAGGATGTGCCTGAACTCTGTAGTGTTCTGTAGGTGAAAAAGGCAGTCCTTTAAATCGAAGTTAACCCATTTATATTGGATGTCGCGTAGCGCCCCTCCCGCCGGTTGCTGCGTAGCGCAGCATTGTTAAGCACCCAGTATAAATGGGTTAAAGGACATATCCCGATTAAAGATAACTCTGAGATCCCTTGTGGTGGTGCTGGAGGCCAGGGTTATGCCACCTAGAGTAAATATATCATTCGTTAATGTGCTTCTGAGGTGTTTGGGACCAAGTACAACAACTTCAGTTTGTCTGAGTTAACAATACTGTAATCATACATGATACATTTCTAATGATGCGCTGGCAACAGGTGGCAGCAAGTCCACATAGCTCTTAGTTTTTGCAATATATTGTATATATTAGTATATTTTTTTGTCGATTGATGTTTTTTTTATTCTACTTCATTGTTTCGTCTGACGATGGTGAAAATAATGTAGACAAAGGAAGAACTCTTGGCTTTAAAGTTTACCAGATATGGAGTTAAACATCCTATACCGTCTGAGCTGAAGGAGCCGTACCGTGGATGCAGTGCCGGGGCTAAGCTAAAGGCTTGGAGATGGCGATATAAGCCTTTTCTACCATCGATCCTCATGGGAAATGTCAATTCCCTGGCTAACGAGTGTGATGAACTGGAGGCACTTGTGAATAACCAGCGAGCATATCGTGACAAACAACATGAACCTCTATCTGAGTTTTCCACTCCTTCGGTTGACGTGACTCCCCGCTACACACAGGTCCCGGTAACACAGACAATATTCCAACGCCCTCCTACCAGGGCCCTTGCAAAAAACGCCAAGCCTTCCCTACAGATTGTTTTCAACAAGCGAGTTACCACCCTATGCCCTGCAATGGCTCTTGACACGTTTTCTAGGAGGCGAATATTTCTCATTTTTGTCGGATACATAAAGTAACGGCTCTGCCTAATTCTACTGTTCTTTTATGAAAAACAGGCTGCACTCACTAAGGAGATCCCCTTCTCATCGGATCTTAGATCCTTAAGGGTTTTTTTTATCGTTCCCCCTCACGGCACCACGCTTCAGTTGTCAGTCACCGGGGACCCTTCCGTCAAACACGATCTCCCTGGAGGCACCCACACGGCGTGCTAACCAGCCGGGGAATCTTCCTCCGATCGCAATAGCAATCTCAATCCTAGTGCTTATCAACTATACAACAGACAATAGGAACAGTTTCAATACAACTTAATTTTGTCAACGCCAATCTGCCGTTTTTCGATAAAACAGGTTTCTGCTTACCGCTGTGTTTTCAGTTAGAGGCCTCTCGTTGTCTTCCGTGTTCCACTTGTCTGTATCCTCTGTTAACAAAAATATTTCCTTTTAACAATCGGTCACGCAAAGTACCATCCTGCCTTCATCACGTCAGGGTCACCAAATTGTTGAGTCCAGATCCATATATAACCAAACAGGACTCGCGCATTCGTTTGATGAAGTATGCAGGACAACAGATAAAGTTCAACACAACTAATTTATTAAAAGTATAGTCAAGCATATAAGTTTGAGATTGCTTACAGAGCTCTGGACCACCCTGCTCTCGTCTCGCCTGTATAAGCAGCATGCAGTACTTTCTTGTTTCAGACATTCATTTTTATACAAACATTCTCTGTGTAACAGGGTCACTCCGCCTCTTCTCTCCTCACACCATTCTGACCTGAACCTGTTATCTAAACATGTCATACTTGTACTGTCTACTACTCTTGTCTGTCCCTGTACGTCATTCTGCAATCTCAAACGGCAATCAGGTTCACAATGTTTAATGTTCACATGTCACAATGTTCATAAACAATCATAATCATCAGTTTAAGGCTGACTTGCCTTTTTAATCATACAAAGCATACAGTATTAAACATAACATATCCCTTCACTATCTATTTATCTATCTATCTATCTATCTATCTATCTATCTATCTATCTACATACTAATCTGTCAATACTGAAGCCACTTTTTCAAAACTCTTCATACAGTCTGCATGACCAACATGCAACTTGGCCAAACAGTTAATCCCATTCCCAAAACTCACTCAAGCCACCAGAACTCTTCATACATGTCTCAGAATTAACTTGTTCTACCACAAAACTGGTTCTGTGTGGAGTGTGCATGTTCTCCCTGTGCCTGCGTGGGTTCTCTCTGGGTACTCCAGCTTCCTCCCACAGTCCAAACACATGCCTATTAGGTTAATTGGCGAGTCTAAAGTGTGTGACTGTTAGCGTTTCACTGATTTGATTATTCTTTCATTTTACTGTAAATATTCTGCTTAGATTTTCTATATATTTCATTATGGTTCCTGCAGAAATGCATGAAATTTGCCATCATTCTGTTTTGCATGTGTTTATATCAGTTATGAAAACATTGTGTTAGCAAGTTAGTGTGTTGAAAAATGTGCTGCAAATACATAGTATTGAAAATGTGGTCATTGAATGCACATAGACCCCTGTTTCACTGATTGTGTGAAGAGTTTTGACAATGTGACTTCAATTTTGACCAATGCATGTTAGCAATCAAAAAAAACTGTAATAACTGGTCATCCATTTCTTTATACTTAAGACAAGTTAAAAGTTTAGCCAACATATCACTTTTATCTGACTTCATTGACAAGTACAATTGTGTATTGTCTGCATAATAATGGAAGTTTAGTGTTTCCCAATATTATTGTCTAAAGGAAACATATAGGAGATCAATAAAAAGTGATCCAGGTACAGAACCTTGTGGAACTCTGTGTCTAAGTTCTGTGTGGATAAAGAATTTATTGTTCATGTATACAAACTGAAATCAGTCAGACAAATAGCACTTCAACCAGTTTAGTGCAGTTACTTTAATGGGGATTAAATGCTCCACTCTCTGTAACAGGATGTGATTGTCAGTGGTATCAAATGCAGCACTAAGATCCAACAAAACAACTTCTTTGTCCAATGCAATGAGAAGGTCATTTTTAACTTTGAGCAGCGCTGTCTGTCTCTGTGCTGTGATGCATCTAAATCCTGACTAAAAATCCTCAAAGAAACTATTGTTGTGTAGAAAGTCACAACTGATTCTGAAAAACAAGCAAATGTCCTGCATTCGAAATCGGCATTTTTTGTAGCATTTTGTTGCATGTTGTAGATGGAGCCGATTTTAACCACTTCATAGACAGTTGATTGGTGTAGTCTATGACAATGCATCATAAGATAAGATCCTCTGAAACCAGACCAGACGGCTGCCCACCCTGAGCCCGGTTCTGTCGGATGTTTCTTCCTGTTGAAAGGGAGTTTTTCCTCCCCCTGTCGTCAAGTGCTGTTCTTTTAGGAAACTGTTGGCTTTCTCTCTATAATATTCTAAGGTCTTGACCTCACCCTGTAAAGTGCCTTTAGATGATTTATTTTATGCCTTGGCACTATGCAAATAAAATTGAATTGAACTGAATTGATTGACGACTGCTTTCTTTTCTCAGGACCGAGAAAGGGAAGGTCAGATACAGGTTTTAAGTTGACTACAACACATGGATCAAGGGTAGATGTTTTGAGAAGAGGTTTAATTACAGCTACTTTAAAGAAATTTGGTGATGGCTTCCGGGTGACGATGTAGGAGAGCAGACGTCGGTTTCAGGTCTCCCGATCACACTTGCCAAACTTCCTATTTAAACATCGGACTTTTATCTATAAAACCGTAAAGTCACCCTTACACTTTTGGTACCAAAATGAACAACTCTAAACATAAGAAAAGTAGCGAACAAGCTCCAGTTGCAACACGAGCTAGCACTAGCATAGCTAGCAAACTCTCCGCCATGGCAGCTAACACTGCTCCTGCTAACGTTGGCTTACCTGTCCGCGAGGAGGCTACTGACACCATCTCCATGTCGCAGCTGGTGGCCGAGCTTGCGAAGCAGAGAGCTGGTTTGAAGGATGATGTCTCTGGGCTGATTCAAGAATCTTTAAAGCCACTTCAGACAACCATGGATGCCCTCCGGGACATGGTCGGCTCGTTCCAGACCCGCCTCTCAGCCACAAAAACTATCGCCGGGGAAAACTTTGAACGACTGACCACAGCCGAAGTCACAATTAAATCTCTCTACACCCAGAATCAAGCACTGTGGGACCGCGTAGACGACTTGGAAAACAGATCATGCAGATCCAACTTGAGAATAGTGAGCATCCCGGAGGGCAGCGAGGATGGTAAGGACCCGGTCAAGTTTATCTCTGAACTCCTGGCGGAGTGCATGGGCCCTGGTGTGTTTTCTGACCCGCCCGAACTGGAGAGGGCTCACCGGTCACTTGGCCCAAAACCGAAGGAGGGGAAACCAGCTAGACCATTCGTCGTGCGCTTTCTCCGCTTCCAGCAGAGGGAAGCAGCCCTGCGGTGGTCCCGGAACCATGAGGTGAATTATCAGGGGACACCTCTGAGGCTTTACCCTGACCTGAGCTCCGCGCTGGCGAGGAAACGAGCAGCCTTCAACGAAGTGAAACGGGCTCTCTACCAGAAGGGAGTCCGGTTCCGTCTGATGTACCCGGCCCGTCTGGTAGTAACTTTTGAGGCGCGGACGTTCACCTTCGACTCACCTGAAGACGCCCAGGAGTTTTACAAGCGCCGGGTAACTAAGGAGTAGGCTAATAAAAAACATCTGTGACTGTTGGCACTCATTATCGAGTAGAATGGCTCCTACACCAGGCACCGGACTTAACTAACTGGACTTTACATCAACAATATTTACACTCGTTTTCACCATTGGTCCCAGGTATCCTTTTCCGTTTTAATTACTATATATTATTATCGTTACTTGCTTTTCCCATTGATGTATTTGATTACTCTAGACACAAGTGTTGAAACAACCGGTGTGGGATGTAAATATTATTACTTCAAATGTTACCTTTAAAGTAAGCAATTTAATACCTGACACTGGGTTAAAGCCCACCTGCATTTGTCTTTGCGTTTGTTTATAAATGCATGATTACTTTTTTTTTTTTTTTTTTTCTACAACAGACAACTTCATTGCTATACGTTTATATAATATAACCATTACTTTTGATCGGGAGTACCTAAAGTGAAAATAGGGTTAATGAGGATGCACTCAAGGAAGAGCAGGGGAGATATGGTGAGCCTGCAGTTTTCCTCAGTTTGGGAGGTAAACATAGGCATTGTTTTTATTTTGTTTTATCATGTTCTGTTGTTATTTGGGGGTTCTTTTAGGGCTATTAAGGTATTGGGGGAGTGCATCTCTGGATCTCAAATCTATCCCAGCAGTTTTGTCAGTTTATTTTCACCGTTTTACTATATATTTTTAAGTGGAGGCTTCTTCAGGCTCTTGGGAGTGAGGGTTGGGCTGTGGTGCGGCGGACCATGTGTTCCCAAAAACCTTACTGATAGATCTAGTAGACCATGAACAGGACACAGGATGATAATCAGAGTACAGGAGGGGCAAATGTAAGACTTATTTCATGGAATGTTAAAGGTTTGAACGGACCTGTAAAACGAGCTAGAATATTTGCACATCTGAAACTTTTAAAATGTGAAGTTGCATTTTTACAAGAAACACATTTAATGGTTAAAGACCACATCAGAGTAAAAAAACAGTGGGTTGGCCAAATATTTCATTCAAATTTCAACTCCAGATCACGTGGCACAGCAATTATAATTCATAAAAAAACACTCTTCAATGCCACAAAAATTATATCTGACCCACATGGCCGTTTTATTATCGTTTCAGGGTCCCTCTACCACAAACCCGTTCTATTGGTTAACATATACGCACCCAACTGGGATGATGAGAAATTCATTGAAAAAGTAATCTCGTCTATACCTGACCTAAACTCGCGCTGCCTGATTTTTGGAGGAGACTTAAACTGTACAATTAACCCATCCTTGGACCGTTCTAACCCAAAATCCAAAATCCCCTCCAAAACAGCTAAAACACTGTCAGTGTTTATGAACCAAATTGGATGTTTTGACCCATGGCGCTTTCGCTTCCCTCATAGTAAAGTATTCTCATTTTTTTCACATGTCCACCATTCGTATAGCAGAATCGATTATTTTTTCATAGACAGCCTATTAATCCCCTTTGTCAAAAATATAGAATATGCCACCATAATTGAATCCGACCATGCCCCAGTAATATTAGATCTTTTCTTCCCACTTAACTTCTCTGACCGGGCCCCATGGAGATTCGATACTACACTACTGACAGACGAAGGATTCTGCCAGTCGATTTCAACAGCCATTGATAATTTCCTAGAAACCAATAACAAGGATAATGTCTCCCCTTCTTTGCTCTGGCAGACTCTTAAAGTGGTAATAAGGGGAGATATTATCTCCTACACATCCAGGGTTAATAAAGCTAGGAAGCTAGAACAAGAACAACTTCTCAGTTCAATATTTGATATAGATCGTCAATACTCTCTCTCTCCCACTCCGGAACTTTATAAAAACAAGCTGGATCTTCAAGCCAAATATGAATTATTGTCGTCTGAAAAGACAGAACGTATATTACTGAAATCACGAGGCTTTGTCTACGAACATGGCGAAAAGGCCGGCAGACTGTTAGCGCATCAATTAAAATGTAAATCTTCCACCCAACAGATTACACAAATACAAAAAGAAAATGGGGAGCTTACTACAGACCCCCTCGAAATCAACAATACCTTCAAGGCATTTTACTCAAAACTCTATACTTCAGAAGCACCCAGTGATGATACCGTTATGCACAACTTTTTCAAGAACTTAGACACCCCTGTTATCAATCTCGCTCATAAAGCAGAACTAGAACTACCTTTTCGACTGACAGAAGTTTCAAATGCAATTTCGGCGATGCAGGGCGGCAGGGCCCCGGGCCCCGATGGATATCCAATTGAATTCTACAAAAAATTTTCAGCCAAACTGACGCCACTTATTTTGGACATGTTTAATGATTCGCTGGGTACTGGGGCCTTGCCGCAAACACTAACTGAGGCATCCATAACACTTATACCGAAGCCGGGGAAGGACAAGACACAGTGTGGATCATATCGGCCCATCTCGTTGTTAAATAGCGACATCAAAATTCTGGCCAAGGCTCTTGCCCGGCGCCTGGAATCTGTTACTGATGAGGTGATCTCCCCCGATCAAACAGGTTTTATGACTGGTCGCCACTCCTTCTCTAACATCCGGAACCTTCTCAATGTCGTATACTCCCCTGCATCCGGGGAGGTTCCAGCAGTGGTTGTCTCCCTAGATGCAGAGAAGGCTTTTGACAGGGTGGAGTGGGCGTATTTATTTGAATGTCTGCGGGCCTTTGGTTTCGGTCCCACTTTTATTGCCTGGATTAAACTTCTATACGCCTCACCAAAGGCATCAGTGGTTACAAACGGGAAGCGATCGGAATTTTTTTCACTGTCGAGAGGGACACGTCAGGGGTGCCCCCTAAGTCCACTCTTGTTTGCATTCGCCATTGAGCCTCTGTCCATCATGTTAAAATCTTCCCCAGATATAAATGGAATATCTAGATGGGGGAGGGAACACAAGGTGGCTCTATACGCCGATGACTTACTGTTGTATGTGTCTGACCCGGTGCGGTGTGTTCCCTACATAGTTCAGGTGTTGCATAGGTTTGGTATCTTTTCGGGATATAAGACTAACCTTACGAAAAGTGAGTGCTTTCCGGTGAACAACCTAGCTCTTGCAATTCCACAAAGGTACCTGCCATTTCATCTGTCTAAATCTGGTTTTAGATATCTAGGAATCAATATTACGCGGACTTTCTCTAAACTATTCAAAGAAAACTTCACTCCCCTCATTGATAAACTAAAAAACGACTTGCAAAATTGGAGGTCCATTAATCTCTCATTGGCTGGAAAGATCAACTGTATAAAAATGAACGTGTTACCCCGATTCCTCTATCTTTTTCAGTGTCTCCCTATATTTCTCCCAAAATCCTTTTTTCAGTCCCTTGATAAAACTATATCATCATTCATTTGGGGGGGGGAAGCCCCTAGAATACAAAAAAGGCTTCTGCAGCGACATCGATCCCAGGGTGGATTGGGCTTGCCAAATTTGCTTCACTATCACTGGGCAGCCAATATTCAGAAAATCATATACTGGTTTCATGCTCCAAAGCTGTCATGGTGTGAAATTGAAAATGAGTCGTGCATATTGACATCGCTTCCCGCCCTGGTTACTTCGAGCCTCCCTCTGTCTACTCCGCTTTATTCTTCTAACCCTGTTGTTATTAATACTTTAAGAATTTGGTCACAATTTCGAAACCACTTTGGTTTAACTGATTTTTCTCATCTGGCCCCTATCTGTGATAATCACCTCTTTGTCCCGCCTAGATTAGACAACGCCTTTGCCCAGTGGAAAAGACTAGGCCTCTCCAAATTTAAAGATCTCTACAGCGAGGGTGTGTTCTCTATCTTTAGTCATCTCTCTCAAAAATTCAACCTCCCCAACTCAAGCCGATATTTCCAGGTCCGACATTTCATGCAAAATTTAGATACAAACTTCCAGAGCGCACCCCAACCTACTGCTATGGACGACATCCTCCAAATTCCCTCCAACCTAAAAGGCTTCATTTCGAGAATCTACTCCAACATATCATCTCTAGGAGACACCTCTCTCAATAAGATTAAAGGGAAATGGGAGGAGGAGCTTGGGGATGTAATACCTGAGGAATCCTGGGCTGAGGCTCTGAAGAGAGTCAATGGAACTACTTCATGTGCTAGGCTAGGGGTAATTCAGTTTAAAGTCTTGCACCGCACCCACCTCTCCAAATCTAGGCTGGCCAGATTTCATCCCGAGATGGATGACAATTGCAGCAGATGCCATGCTGCCTCGGCAACACTAACACACATGTTCTGGTCATGTTCTTCCCTCTCAGACTACTGGTCAGCAATCTTCAGAACTCTTTCACAGGCATTATCCCTAAATCTGCAACCTAACGCCTACTCTGCCATCTTCGGTATAGTGCCAGCCGAACAGCAGACTATCAATAAGCATAAGGACGTTATAGCATTTGCAACTCTACTTGCCCGTAGGAGGATCTTATTGCACTGGAAATCCTCCAGACCACCCAGCGCCTCCTTATGGATGAGTGACGTCATGCTTCATTTAAGTCTTAAAAAGATCAAACACACACTGAGAGGGTCGAAAGACCTCTTCTACTCCACCTGGAGTCCAATAATGTCTTTCATTAACAAACTTAAAACCCTTCCTGACAACTCGTGAATCCATGTTCACAAGGTCCTGAGGGATGATGCATGGTGTCGCACAGCAAACGCAGCCTCCTCACTTATTCTTAAGCTTTACTTTCAAATTAGCTACCGCCACTCTTTTCTTTTTTTTTTTTTTTTTTTTTCTTTCTCTGCTTAATTACTCATACCTGTTGACTGATACCCTTATATATATCAATTTCATAACTTTTATTCATCTATTTCTTTACTCATTTCCTTAGATTAGGATGCACTCGATGTTGTAGGGTGGGGGGGTGGGTGGGGTGGACGTATTCGTTTGTATATGTGTTCTGTGAAAAAGAAAAAATATTACCTTTTTGTACAACTGTCTTCTTATACCTTGTCCTCTATAAAAAGATATTTGAAAAAAAAAAAAAAAAAGAAATTTGGTACACAGCCTTTGAATAATAAATGCAGATCGATCTTGTCTAGAAAAGAAGTGTTAACTAAGGGTTAAAGGTTGGACAGGACAGGTTGATGGTTTAGATGAAGAAATCATTGAAGTTAGTTGGTGGAGGTCGATGAGAGAGAAACAGTCTAAATATAAATCAGGTTCTACAGCCGTTTCTAAGGTTCCTGTGTTTGAAGATGAGGGTTGAGGGCAGGAGGTGGTGAATTTTGTTTCTAATACAGTTTTATCGTGAAGCAATTACTACTGAGAGCTGTAGGGATACATGGATCAATACAGCTATAGCTCTTTGTCAGCCTGGCTACAGAGCTGAAAAGAAACTTGGAGCTGTTTTTATTTTTCTTGATGAGTAATAGGCTTCCGTGGCAACACAGAGATCTTGCTGTATGTTTGAAGACTGTCTTTCCAGGCTAGGTGGGATGTTGTGAGAGTCGGCTGGAGTCACTATGAGTGAATATTGTACTGCAAGATCAGATATGTTGACTGTGAGCATTTTACTGTTACGTTCATAATCAGTATGCATATGTGAATTAAGAGTGTATCTTTATCGTGTAAATAGAAAATGTAACCCAGCTGCAATTACACCTCCTATAAAATCTTATTTTCATTTGTGGTTTACTTGTATAAAAGTAAACTTGAGAAATAATAAGGCTAGTGAGTATATGCATTTTTAGTTAAGATGAACATAAACATAATGAGCTTATACTGTGTTTGCAATTGTCTGAAGGAATGAAGATGACTACTGAGTTCTCTGCAGACAAACGTCACCGCGGCCTGTGTAGGCCTTAGCTTGAAGCACCTGTCTGCTGATGAAACAAAGACATCTAAGTTGGAACACCAGGTGCCTTCAGGATAAAACACACTGGAAAACTGACCAACAGTACATTTCAGCTTTGCCAGCACAAAGCATGGCACGTCAAAGTAGAGAGAGAGACAGACAGAGACAGAGAGGTGGACGTGGAGAATGCAATTGGTGAGTATCAATATCCCACAATAACCCAACCTATCTGAAACACACCAGATACAGACACTTGTTTGTGTGTGTGTGTGTGTGTGTGTGTGTGTGTGTGTGTGTGTGTTTACCTTGTGGGACCTCTTTGATTGCTTTGTGTTGACTTGTTCAGACTGATTTGAGCTGTGTTGATGCTTGTGAAATCCTGTTTACTCAGCAGCTGCTTGTAAAATGTTTCTTCTTTGATGCTTTAAGATGCTACTTGTCATCTGTCAAATAGTTGTAAAGTACTTCTGATGGGGGCCATAGGTTCATGTTCATCAAATACAAACTACAGCAAAGGCTTATGAGCTTACAGAAAAAAAATCATTCTCAAATTACTGCAGATTTCATAGTGATTGGGCTGGTGGGCATTGAGCTTTAGTTTCTGTATCTGTATCTAGTTATGAGGTTTCTGTTTCCTCCATATCTTATTTAAGGTAAACACAAGAGACTTGTGCTACAGAAAATGGACCAGACTCAGCAAATAGCTCCCTAAGCTTAATATGTCCTATGATAACTATTAATTATGAAGACTAATGAGCAGTGATAACTAATGTAACAGGCGGAAACTGCCTGTCGGTTCTGTCCCAAGCGCTACTCAGAGGAGTAAACCACACCCGCCCAAGCACACAAGAATTAAAAGGTTAAAACAGTCTCTTTTTATTTGTATCAAAAAGAGGGTTTTAAAAAGTCTACTTTGGAGAAGGGGGGGGGGGGGTAGATGGGCACAGGTGCGTTCAAATATCCAGGCAGGAAGGGGGAAATCGGGGGTTAGAAGGGCTCCAGCACAGGTAGGTAGGTGTCTGTCTGTGTCTCTCTCTCTTTCTATCTCTCTCTCTCTCTGAGCGGAAGTGAGAGCGGTAGACGCTGAGAGCGTGAGCGCGATTTTGCGGAGTGAATGTGTCTTTTCTATCTTTCTTTCTACCTTTTTTCTGTCATTGTTTAGTCTTGGTTGTTGTACTTTTGGTTGTATTGGTGGTTGTTTTGTTGCGGGGCTGTGTCTCCCGGGGAGCGGAGCCATGCAGCCGACCGGGCTGGAGCAGCTGACTCGCCGGCACGGCGTGAAGCTGAACCCGGCGGTGAGCTGCTCCGTGGAGGACTGCAGCCTGGCGGTCGGGGCGCTCGTCGGGTAGGAGAGCGTGAAATCTGCGTCCAGGATGAACAACGGGGTTGTTATATTCCTGGACCAGATCGACAAGGTGAACACTGTGGTTGAGCAGGGGGTTGTGATCAGGGACACCTTTGTTCAGGTGGTGCCTCTGACCACCCCCTCAAAAAAAGTTATTGTGTCCAGAGTTCCTCCCTTTGTTAGCAACGAAATGCTAAAAAGGGAGCTAGCAAGGCATGGGCAGCTAATGTCTCCCATTAGACTGCTCCCTCTAGGGTGTAAATCTCCCCAACTGAAGCACGTGTTGTCCTTCAGAAGACAAGTCCAGATGGTTCTGAGAAACAGGTCTGAGGAGCTCAACATAAGCCTGAAGTTTAGAGTTGATGACTACGACTATGTTGTTTATGCAACGTCAGAAACTATGAAATGTTTCAGTTGCGGGAAGGAGGGCCACCTTATCCGCTCCTGTCGAAAAAAACAGGGTTTCTCAGGTTCTGGTGGGACCGATTCGGCTCCTGCTGGTCCTGGTGGGACCGATTTGGCTCCTGCTGGTCCCGGTGGGACCGATTCGGTTCCTGCTGGTTCTGGTGGGGCCAATATTATTGTTGGAGCAGATTATAATCCTGGTTCTGTCTCTGAAAGTTTTATTAGTGGGCCTGCTGTGGAGGCCAGTAAACAGGCCGACACTGCTGGTGACCCGGCCCTCTTACAGGACGAGTCACAGGAAGTGGAATTGTGTTTGGAAGTTGATGAGGAACAGATGATTGTGGAAGAGGTTCCACAAGAAAAAAAGAGGAAGTCAGTGGACATCAATAGATCTACAAGTAAAAACAAAAAACTTTCCCAAGAGCTTTTGAGCGACTGTGAAAGTTATGTAGATAATGATGAAGATGTTGATGATGATGATGACGAGGCTCTTACTCCCTCACAATCTTTTTTACGAAAGAAGGGAGGTTACTCCCTCGCAAGCATAAAAAAGTTCCTCCAAGACACCAAGGGAGCGAGGAATGTGAAAGTAGAGAAGGTCTTTCCAGACCTCCATCTCCTCCTGGACTCTCTGAAAGCTTTTCAGAGGAGTCCTGGTGTTCCTGGGGAACAGGCCTTCACCGATCAGGAGAAGTTCAGAGTCAAAAAACTTGTCTTGAAACTTAAAAAACAGCTGAACACAGATGATTAGTTTCAATAAGTTTGTACATTTATGTTTTTTGTTATTTAGTTGTGCCACATCTTTTATGTTTCATGGGAAGCATCAAAGTAGGAAGTTTAAACTTGAATGGGGCCAGAGATGAGAGGAAAAGGGCGTCTTCGTTTAAGCTAATTTCCCTGAAAAAACTAGATGTGGTTTTCCTCCAGGAGACACACAGCACTGATGATAATGAAGTAAACTGGAATAAAGAGTGGGAAGGCAGAACCTTCCTGAGCCACAAGTCTAGTACCAGCTGTGGAGTGGGAATACTCTTCTCCAAGAACTTCATGCCTCAGTCAGTTTTATCTGAAGAGATCATTAAAGTCGTCTGTTAAAAATAACAGCAGATTATGAAAATATAAAAATGATATTTATTAATATTTATGCTCCTGTTTTAGGAACAGAAAGGTTAAGTGTTTTAGATGTTTTAAATGATGTAATTGAAAAAATGTAATAATGAAGGGTATTTATTTATTGGGGGGGATTTCAACTGCACTGCAAACAGTGAGTTGGATAGGAACCACCCCGAGCCTCATCCTGCCGCCTGCTCCGCCTGATCCAGGCCCATGAGCTGATGGACGTGTGGAGGGGCTTTCATGGGAAGCAGAAGCAGTACACGTGGTGCCATGTGAAAGATAACTCACTGTCCATGGCAAGACTAGATTAGGTTTTATTGTTTTAGACATCATTTTAATGTTTTTAAAGGTTGCACCATTTCCCCGATTGGATTTTCTGATCACTCTCTTTTAACAGCCTCTGTTTTTATAAATAATGTAAAAGCCAACAGTGCCTACTGGCATCTCAATATATCTCTTTTAGAGGACAGAAAGTTTAAAGAAATATTTAAGTTCTTTTGGGAGGCCCACCAAAGAGCAAAGGCTGATTTTAAGTCCTTGCAACATTGGTGGGATGTTGGGAAAATAAAGATCAAACAAATTTGCATGGAGTATACAAAGAACATCACAAAAACCTTAACAAACTCAGTGAGAATACTTGAGACCGAAGTGGAGAAGCTCCAACAAGTAGCTGAAGCTACTGGAGACCCTCGGTGCTCTGAATCTTCAGCAGGGAAAAAGTCAGCCCTGAACAAGCTGCTGAGCGTATCCACTCAGGGGGCTCTGGGCAGATCTCGTTTTAGGAATGTAGCAATGATGGATGTCCCATCACACTTTTTCTTTGGCCTAGAAAGGAAAAATGGCCAGAAACGCTTTATTCACAGCCTGAGGTCTGAAACGGGTCAGGTTCTGACCAACCATGAGGACATCTGTAAACGTGCTGTTGGTTTTTATAAGGAGTTGTTTAAATGTGAGCATTAGGAGGTGTCCAAGAGTTTTTATGAAGGTCTCCCTCAGGTGGAACCTCTAAGTAATAAAGACCTGGAGGCAGCTCTGTCCTCTGAGGAGCTCTATGCCGCTCTGCAGGGTATGCAGAGCGTATGCACGCCCTGTGGTCGGTGGTGGGGGGTGCTGAATGAGAGTCTGGCTGGAGGGCGTCTGCCTCTCAGCTGCAGGAGGGCGGTCCTCACCCTGCTGCCCAAGAAGGGAGATCCACAGAGGATCGAGAATTGGAGGCCGGTGTCGCTGCTGTGCAGCGACTATAAGCTCCTCTCTAAAGCTCTGTCCAACAGGCTGAGCAAGGTGATGGGACAGCTCATACATGCAGACCAGACCTATTGTGTCCCAGGGAGACTGATCAATGACAATATTATGCTGATCAGAGACTTTTTAGATGTCTGCAAATTGTTTGGAATCAGAGCTGGAATCATCTCCATCGATCAAGAGAAAGCTTTTGATCGAGTGGAACATACATACAACTCACTTTGAGTGCTTTTGGTTTTAGCCCTGTTTTTATTAATAAAGTTAAGGTTTTATACGGTGATGTTCAAAGTATTTTAAAAATCAATGGAGGCTTGAGCGCCCCCTTTCAGGTCCAGAGAGGGGTCAGACAGGGCTGCTAATTTTGCCGGGGGGGGGTGATCTGGAAGGGGGGGGGGGGGTTAAAATATCTGGGGGTCTTTCTAGGAGACCAAAACACAGTTCTTAAAAACTGGGAAGATATTTTAGAAAAGATTAAAGGTCGATTATCCATCTTACAGAGAGAGGATCCTGATTTTAAATAATTTGGTCTCCTCCACTCTGTCGCACCGCCTGGCAGCCGTCGACCCCCCACCGGACCCGCTGTCTAGGATACAGGCCATCATTGTGGACTTCTTTTGGGATAAACTGCACTGGCTGCCTCAGGGTGTGCTATACTTACCAAAGGACGAAGGAGGGCAGGGCCTGGTTCACCTGGGCAGCAGAGGAGCCACCTTCCGGCTGCAGTTCCTGCAGAGGTTTCTGAGAGGGCCTGCAGACCTGGTGTGGAGGCCACTGGCAGAAACCATTCTGAGACGGTGCAGCGGCCTGGGACTGGGTAGGACTCTCTTTTTAATGGACTTGAATGAGCCACATATGAAGGAACTCCCTTGTTTTTATCGTGGACTTTTTAAAGTGTGGAGTTTCTTTAAAAAAGAGAGACCTGACTATCAGCACTCACTGTTCTGGCTGCTCCAGGAGCCCATTGTCCATGGGACACGATCTAACAGTGTTTGTCAGCTAGTCGCTAGTCAGGCGTTGCTGTGAGGCAAATGTCCTGACTCTGGGACGAGTGGTGGAGCTCACAGGACCGAGCCTGGAGGACGCAGCTCCTCTGGCCTCTCGGCTGGGGGTGGGATCGGTCCGGACAGTTTCCCTGTTGCTCTCCAGATGGAGAGCTGCTCTTACCAACACAGAGAGGAGACTGTTGACTCAATATATGAATGGTTCTGTTCGACCTAATGAAAATGACATGTTCCCTCCGTTGAACATCCTCCCAGATTTTAAAAACTGTGTAGGTCCGTTTTTAAACAACAAAACATCCTCTAAGCTGCCATTTTTTAAAGCAAATGGCAAGTTGTTGTACGGGCTGATAGTCAAGTTTTTAAACAAGGAAAAGCTGAGTGGGAGAGCAGACACCCCCTGGAGGGCTCACCTGGGTCTGGGGGGGGGGCTGGGCCTGAGTGGAGGGCGCTCTATAAACCTCCTCTGACAAAGAGAGCAGCCGACCTGCAGTGGAGGCTGCTGCACAGGATCGTGGCTGTAAACGCCTTTGTCTCAGTGATCAGTCCCACTGTCAGCTCTGACTGTCCTTTCTGCAGCAGTCGTGAAACAGTCTTCCACTGTTTCTCAGACTGCAGCAGACTGCTGCCTCTGTTCTCTCTGCTGGGGAGGGTCTTAAATGTGATGGGGGAAACGCTCAACATACAAATGTTTGTCTTTGGCTACAGGTTCTCCAGCAAACACAAAAACAAATGCCAGCTCATAAATTTCCTTTTGGGGACGGCAAAGATGGCCGTCTATATGAGCCGGAAAAACAGGCTGGAGAACCTGGCAGATGACGACGCAGTTTTTATTTTTGTAAAATGCCTGAAAGCGCGTTTAAAGATTGATTTTAATTATTATATGATGATGAAAGATGTAGAGACCTTCTGCAATATATGGAGTTTTAATAATGTACTCTGCTCTGTTGTAGACGACCAACTGATCTATGGAAATGTGTTGATGTGAATCAGATTCTGTGAATCTGTGATTTTGTTATGAACTGGCACATGTTCAATAACTAGATTTTTTTTAAATAAAGTACTTTTAAAAATCAAAATCTCTCTCTCTCTCTCTCTCTCTCTCTCTCTCAGATAGAAGTCCAGTTCACTGACTCTCAGTGGCTGCTCTAGGCTCCGGCCCACCTATCCGACAATGGGCATACTGTCGAGTCGTCAGCACACAAAAGGTTAAAATAGGTCACACTCCACACAGTGATAAAGAAAAAATATTAATATAGCATGCTTGCCAAGGTTGGGTCTCACAGCACTCCACTGGTCAGCCGGTTTAGCTGGTCAACATAGCAGTTTACTCAAACGAGTAGAGAGAAATGTGGCAGAGAGAGAGAGTCACTTAGCTTTGGTTTCCTCCAGATTCCTGCCAGCCTGGATCCCCTCCACGGTCGTCTCTTTATCCCCTCTGTTCAGTGGTCTCCTTGTTCCTTCTGCAATCTCCTCCGTCCGTCTTGTGGTCTGATACCTGCAGTTATATATACACCCACACAGCTTGTGGCCCAATCACCACATACTCTCTGCCTCAACACACCTGCAGCACATCCGCTTTGATGGGCGAGTCAATAAGCGGCTGATTGGTTGCAGCTGGAGGCAGCCACCTTGGTGCACCCAGTAAGTCCTCCCCTGTCACCTTGTGACACTAACATGTCTTTGGGCTCATCAGGTGGGAACCTCCTTTCACCAGTGTTTCGTCTAGTTGGTCCCACGACACCTCCAGGAGGCTAGACAGTGATCACTGGCGTCCCAGAGTCACTCCCCTAATGCCAGCCATCACTGCTCCTCACACCACCACTATTTTCTTTATCTTGCCTATGCTACCACAAACAACCATCATCAACTCTGACAAAACACACTAGCAGATTCAGCAAACAAACTCCCCTAAATAGTTGGAGAAAGTGGCGGCCATTTTGAATGAGGGAGGCAGAGTCAAGGAGAGATGCCTTTTTGAGCTAAACTCTCCCCCGCCGGATTATGCTGTGCTCTACCCCCCCCCCCCCACTTCTTCTCATCCAAATCCACTGACTGGATCTTGCTGCCTCATCTGACATGTCCTTTACAATTTTCCTCACTCTCTGTCCACTTGCTCCTAACTCCCTTACCAAAGAGACAACAGACCTTGCTACAAATCCTCTACATCCTACTTCCATTGGACAAATCCTAACTTTCCATCCTCACTGCTCTGCTTCTGCCCCTAACTCTGCATACCTGAGCTTTTTCCTTTCATATGCTTCTTCAACTAAGGCCTCCCACGGAACAGTCAGCTCTATGAAATATACTTTCATTCTACTCCTAGACCACAAGACTATATCAGGCCTTAGCTTTGTATTGGCTATTTCCTGGGGAACAACAAGCTTTCCTCCTAAATCTACCTGCATTTCCCAATCACAAGCACCCTCTAAGCTGTCTTGCCTTCTTGTTGTCTTACCAACTTTCTCTCCCTCTTGAACAAACTTGATTGCAACTCTCTTTATTTTAGGCCCTCCTACATTTGCCTGCCTAACTGCCGTAACTCTTCAATTCCTGCAGCTAAGCTTTTTAAAACCTGGTTATGTCGCCACGTATACCTGCCTTGCGACAGACTAACCTTACAGCCTGACAGAATGTGCTTTAGAGTTGCTGTACCTGAACACAATGAACATAGTGGGTCTCCATTTACCCAGAGTTTTAGGTTCTGGGGAGTTGGCAATACATCATATGTTGCCCCTATCAAAAATCTAATACTACTTTCCTCCATACTCCACAGTTCTTTACAGCTAAGCTTTTTCTTTTCTACACCTTCCCGATTCACCCACTGTCCCTGCTTAGCCTGGGCCACTGCCTTAGCACCCCTTAATATTTCCTCCTGTCTACGAACCTGCTCCACGACTAGCTTTCTCTTCTCCTTGGGACCTGCTCTACTCCACACCGGTTTGCCTGGGCCAAGCCCCAAGCCTCCCCGGCCTATTTGGACATTACCCACAATCTCTGTATGCCTAAGCGTTGCTTCTGCCTCCTGCACTGCCATTCTTGGATTCCACTTTCTCCCCTTGATTGGGTTTGGAACCACCTTACTAACTACCGCATCTTTACTCCCAGATAACAGGAGCTCTGTCCTAACCTTGGTACATTTAAACTCCTCCACTAGACTAGTTACTGGGAGCTGAAGTATGCCTTTCCCATACAGTGCCACTGTGCTTAAACATCTAGGAACACCTAGCCACTTCCTAATGTAAAAGCTAACTAATCTTTGCATTTTTTCTGCAGCAGATAATAGAATCTCATATACAGACAGTGGCCACATCAGCCTGGGAAATAACCCAAACTGCAGACACCACAGCTTCAACTTTCCTGGAAGCCCTGATTTATCTATTCTATCCAGTCCCTCAGAAACATCCTTCCGAAACTGCACTACCTGTTCTCCGTCATTCAAGTCTGCTTTGTACCACCTACCTAGACTCTTTACTGATTTTTCCCTAATTATTGGAATTTCCTCTTCGTCTATTACAAACTTCCTATCACTTAAATTCCCTCTGCTTATTGAGATACTTCTAGACTTACTAGGCTTGATCTTCATACTAGCCCACTTTAAGTTTTTATTAAGTCTCTCAAGTACTTTTTATACATGGCACCGTTGTAGTTATCAACGTCATGTCATCCATGTAGGCCCTAATTGGTGTAAGGCGCATCCCATCCTGCCGCTTCTCTCCACCTACAACCCACTTAGAAGCTCTAATGATTACCTCCATTACCATTGTGAATGCCAATGGAGAAATCGTGCACCCTGGCATAATGCCTATTTCTAGCCTCTGCCATCCTGTTGTGAAGCCTGCAGTGCTTAAGCACAGCCTAATATCTTGGAAATATGATTTTACTAAATTAACCACTACTCCAGGCACTTTAAAATAATCAAATGCCTCCCAAATAATGCTATGTGGCACTGAACCAAACGCATTTGCTAAATCCAAAAATATGACATGCAAGTCTCTTTTCTGTGTCTTGGCTGCCTGAATCTGATGCCAAATCATGCTAGTGTGCTCTAAACACCCTGCGAAACCTGGTATTCCTGCCTTCTGTACTGCAGTATCTATTAAGCTATTCCTTTCTAAATAACTAGTTAATCTCCGTGCGACTACGCTAAAGAAGATCTTCCCCTCTACATTTAGGAGAGAGATCATTCGAAACTGACTCAGGTCTGAGGATTCCTTCTCCTTTGGAATAAAAACACCTCCTGCCCTACGCCATGCTCTGGGAATAACCTGTTTCTCCCAAACTATTCTTAATTGCCTCCACAAAAACTTTAGGATATCAGGTGCGCTTTTATAAACCCGGTAGGGGACTCCGTTCGGCCCTGGGGCCGAAGAAGCCTTTGCACACCTGACTACCTCCTCAACCTCCTTCCACCTGGGTGGTCTAACATCCATCTCATGATCTATCTTTCCTACTGGCGGCATGTCAGGTGGAAGGCCTATTACTCTATTCTGCTTAAAATCTGAATACGTGTTTCTTATACTTTGTTGTTATGCAATCTGTATTTTATAAGGTATTTCCCCCTAAGTGTAAAATCTTACAATTATGAGATCTGCTTCTTGTAATTAAAAAATTTGCATCTTGTACTCTTGAGATTTGTATTTGTATTCTGAAACTGTATCATGTAATTAAGAAATCCATATATTATAATTATGAAATCCATATTTTGTCATTTTAAGCTGCATTGACTGTAATTATGAGATTTGTAACTTATATAATTTGAGATTTTTATTTGTATAATTACAAAATTTGCATCTCGAAGATCTGTATCCTGTAATTACGATATTTGTAGATAGTAATTATTAAATTTGTATGTTGGAACATGTGATCCGTCTCTCATAATTATATAGTCATCTTGTAATCATAAGACTTTCATCTTGTAATCATCAGATTTCTTAATCATGAGCTCTTTCCTCATGATTATGAAATCTGCATCGTACACTTGAGATTTGAGTTTAGTAACAATGAAATAATATCTTATATATGACATTGTATATTGTTATTATGAAATTTGTATCATGTAATAATGTTTTGTCTTTTACAACAATATTTTTGTAATATTATAATAACAATGTTATTTCCATATAAAACAAAATTGTTTTAAAGCTGCAGCTATGAAAAAAGTTAAACTTAATTAGAAAACAAGGTCAGAAAGTTGGTTCAATAAAGCCATTCATAAATTTGACCGAAACGAAGTTGGCATAAGGGTCACGCAATTTTTTTTTTTTCCTTTTGGTTAAATTCACATCATTATAACTATAACTGTCAATAATGCCTTGAGGAAATATGTCCATCACACCACAGTCACACACACACTCACACAGCCCAAACTGAGGTCTAGGTGCGACTTTTTTCTCTGCCCCTGAGGATTTCTGCCAATCATACGAGCACCAGACCAAAAGACAATAGAAAATGTGTTATATTATTTTTATTTATTTTCATTTTTACCAAGAAATAACTGTCCACTGCCCCTAAGAATGTGTCATAGGGATCAAGAAATGTCAAAACTGGCACTGTCTCACATTTAGACAACATTAAGACACATGCACATGAATGCACACACACATTACCACTCACTCATGGATACCTCTGGTCTTTGGCCAGGGAGAGTCTGACAGCTCCCTGGGAATTGACTTTAGGGTTCTAGGTGTGTGTGTGGACCATTAGGGACCCATGGGAGGAATGTCAGTCAGTGACAAGGGACCGGTCCATTCCCCAAAGGGGACAGCAGGAAAGGGGTAATAATGGTAGTAAAAAAAGACAGAGTGGAGCTCACCAATCACTATGTGTGTGTGTGTGTGTGTGTGTGTGTGTGTGTTGGTGTGCCTCCTTCTAGGCCCTAATTGGTGTAAGGCGCATCCCATCCTGCCGCCTCTCTCCACCTACAACCCACTTAGAAGCTTTAATGATTACCTCCATCACCATTGTGAATGCCAATGGAGAAATCGTGCACCCTGGCATAATGCCTATTTCTAGCCTCTGCCATCCTGTTGTAAAGCCTGCTGTGCTTAAGCATAGCCTAAGATCTTGGAAATATGATTTTACTAAATTAACCACTCCTCCAGGCACTTTAAAATAATCAAATGCCTCCCAAATAAGGCTATGTGGCACTGAACCAAACGCATTTGCTAAATCCAAAAATATGACATGCAAGTCTCTTTTCTGTGTCTTGGCTGCCTGAATCTGATGCCAAATCATGCTAGTGTGCTCTAAACACCCTGCGAAACCTGGTATTCCTGCCTTCTGTACTGCAGTATCTATTAAGCTATTCCTTTCTAAATAACTAGTTAATCTCCGTGCGACTACGCTAAAGAAGATCTTCCCCTCTACATTTAGGAGAGAGATCATTCGAAACTGACTCAGGTCTGAGGATTCCTTCTCCTTTGGAATAAAAACACCTCCTGCCCTACGCCATGCTCTGGGAATAACCTGTTTCTCCCAAACTATTCTTAATTGCCTCCACAAAAACTTTAGGATATCAGGTGCGCTTTTATAAACCCGGTAGGGGACTCCGTTCGGCCCTGGGGCCGAAGAAGCCTTTGCACACCTGACTACCTCCTCAACCTCCTTCCACCTGGGTGGTCTAACATCCATCTCATGATCTATCTTTCCTACTGGCGGCATGTCAGGTGGAAGGCCTATTACTCTATTCTGCTTAAAATCTGAATACGTGTTTCTTATACTTTGTTGTTATGCAATCTGTATTTTATAAGGTATTTCCCCCTAAGTGTAAAATCTTACAATTATGAGATCTGCTTCTTGTAATTAAAAAATTTGCATCTTGTACTCTTGAGATTTGTATTTGTATTCTGAAACTGTATCATGTAATTAAGAAATCCATATATTATAATTATGAAATCCATATTTTGTCATTTTAAGCTGCATTGACTGTAATTATGAGATTTGTAACTTATATAATTTGAGATTTTTATTTGTATAATTACAAAATTTGCATCTCGAAGATCTGTATCCTGTAATTACGATATTTGTAGATAGTAATTATTAAATTTGTATGTTGGAACATGTGATCCGTCTCTCATAATTATATAGTCATCTTGTAATCATAAGACTTTCATCTTGTAATCATCAGATTTCTTAATCATGAGCTCTTTCCTCATGATTATGAAATCTGCATCGTACACTTGAGATTTGAGTTTAGTAACAATGAAATAATATCTTATATATGACATTGTATATTGTTATTATGAAATTTGTATCATGTAATAATGTTTTGTCTTTTACAACAATATTTTTGTAATATTATAATAACAATGTTATTTCCATATAAAACAAAATTGTTTTAAAGCTGCAGCTATGAAAAAAGTTAAACTTAATTAGAAAACAAGGTCAGAAAGTTGGTTCAATAAAGCCATTCATAAATTTGACCGAAACGAAGTTGGCATAAGGGTCACGCAATTTTTTTTTTTTCCTTTTGGTTAAATTCACATCATTATAACTATAACTGTCAATAATGCCTTGAGGAAATATGTCCATCACACCACAGTCACACACACACTCACACAGCCCAAACTGAGGTCTAGGTGCGACTTTTTTCTCTGCCCCTGAGGATTTCTGCCAATCATACGAGCACCAGACCAAAAGACAATAGAAAATGTGTTATATTATTTTTATTTATTTTCATTTTTACCAAGAAATAACTGTCCACTGCCCCTAAGAATGTGTCATAGGGATCAAGAAATGTCAAAACTGGCACTGTCTCACATTTAGACAACATTAAGACACATGCACATGAATGCACACACACATTACCACTCACTCATGGATACCTCTGGTCTTTGGCCAGGGAGAGTCTGACAGCTCCCTGGGAATTGACTTTAGGGTTCTAGGTGTGTGTGTGGACCATTAGGGACCCATGGGAGGAATGTCAGTCAGTGACAAGGGACCGGTCCATTCCCCAAAGGGGACAGCAGGAAAGGGGTAATAATGGTAGTAAAAAAAGACAGAGTGGAGCTCACCAATCACTATGTGTGTGTGTGTGTGTGTGTGTGTGTGTGTGTTGGTGTGCCTCCTTGCCTAAGGGCCTTGGCTTGCCCTTGTGGAAATATGAATATTAGGAATGAACTATAATGGTGATGACGATGGTGATAATGATAATAAACCATGATGATGATGTTGTCAATGATACTGATGACGAGAAGGATGAAACAGTAGAAGGAAAACCAAATGTATGTATTGGCATTTGTATTGATGCATCAATAGAGGAAGAAAAACAAGACAGACAGATAGATGGGATGAACATCATGTCATGTTTTGAAACTGAAAAAAAACGCTTCGAATGGTTGAAACTCAGTGTTTAAAAGCTTGAAACATAGTTTTAGAAAAAAGATGCAAGACTGAAAGTTTTGACGGCCTCCATAATGTTTTGATATCCAGAAAAAAATTTCAAACATTTTCAAACATTCTGTATTTGAGTTTTCCTTATTCACATCTGCAGCACTCTTTTTTACAGTGTTCCTCGAACACATTTTCAGAGTCTCAGATCTGTCACTGTTCTCCTGGTCTATCTAGTTTGTTTTCCGGGTTTGAAACTTTTCAAAATGTACATCCACAAAAGTTTAAAACTTGACCCTTTAGAAATTCAGCTTTCAACAGCATCCAATATATGCGGACCAGTTTTCAGATCGCTACTTACAAGGTTTCAAACCTGGAAAACAAACACGGCCTGTACTAAGAAGGAGGTTCAACATACCCAGGATAAGGTTTAGTTATCTGGCTTAACTAAAACTAACATTAAGATTTTTTCCCAGTTGTGGTCACAGAGTCTCCTCATGTTGTTGTGAGCTCAGTGATGAAGAAGAGAGTAAAAGCTTCGTCACTGTCAGGAATCTTGTTGTTTAAAGAATCTGTGTTCAGGTCAAATGAAGCTCTAATAGTTATTATGTAGTTATTTATTGAGAAACTCTCATCTGTTTGTTAGAGGCTCTGTTTTAAAACCAGAGTAACACATGGAAAGACTCAAACAGCAAAACCATTCACTTATTTATATAAATATCTACTGATCTTTATTATTGATCACTTTATTGTAAACTCTTTTATCCCTGTCAGGATCTGGTAGGAATGATGACTCCGTTTTTCCAGTGAGCTGATTGGTCAGAAGTTTGGCTGTTGACAGGTTTTGATCTGATCCTCTGAAGTTAACCTGCTCCAGAGCAGGTGAGGAGATCAGCATCAGTTACCATGGTGATTTACCCCGGTAACAAGTGAACCACCGTTGTAGGACTGAAAACCAGAGTTAAAGCTGAAGTTACCTTCACTGTAAATAATTACCAGGATTTCACAATATTCAACTGTAATATTTCACACTAAATTCCTGTATTATCACTTTTACAGGATTTAACTTTAATTTTCACAATATAAGATTGTAATTTCGACATTTACTATAAAAACAGTGCCACCACAGTAAACTGCTGTGATATTTGCAGTTTCAATTATTACCAGGATTTCACAGCATTGTATTGCATTATTTCACCGTGAAATACTGTATTAAGACTATCCTCTGCAAAAACACAGCCAATTACATGAACCGCGCTGAATTGTGGGACTTAACGTTACCGCTGATTTTCAAAATTTAATGTTTGATGCCACCCGGAGCACAGAAAAGGAAAGAAGTCGGGTCTGCATATTCTGTCAAGGTAATTCACCCTTGTTTTCCACCTTTGCTTTCACTGCATTTACATTTTAAACGAGTGTGTTCGTCATATTAATTACCATTTACTCTGACGCTTTTATTTCTATAGAGCCAGGTTTCCTCAAGGTAGCCGAGTGACGCCCGGCCCACTTCACTGGACTGCGAGCAGATACCACACCGGGGACTAGCACGCAGGTAATATAACTAACTAACATAGTAGTTAGATCAACTGTTTGTGTGAGCTATAAACCAGCGACGTTTTGTATCAATGTAGAGTGAATCTATGCTCCACATTTTGATGTGAGGCTGTGGCTGTGCAGTAGATAGTTTGGTTTGATACCGTCACACTAGCTAACGTCAGCTACGCCACACATGTTCAGGTCAGGCAGTGTGAGGAAAAAAGCCCGGTCAGTTATCCAGCACTGTGGAAAAAGTTGTTAGTGGCTAGCGAGGCTATTTCCAGTTGGACGTGGAGAAGTTTAGTTTTCTTGCATCTAGCTCTCTGTAGAGCAGAAATTAATATAAGTGAATTTAAGCCCATTTCACGTATCTATTAACGGCTTGTAACCACGGTGTTTGTCTTTTCAACAAGGCTTTTTTCTTTTTTTCCCCTTTGATTTGCATTGGTTGTCCTGGTTCTTTGTAGTTTTTGGCAATGTTAGTCTTATTACGTGTCATTATGACACATAATGTTCTGACTGATGAATCTCTAAATCAGTGAGACCAGTGAACTGACAACTATGCACCATGCAGAATCTTTGCTGCAACAGTTGTATGATACAGTTATCTTATTTTACAGCCATGTGCCACTGCCGCTGATGTCCAAAGGACAGAGATTCTGCCAAGCACCCCCTGCTTGATTGTACAAGGTACTGTTTGGATTTTATCTCGATATTTGTAAGAAATAGGTGAAAATTGTGAATATTTCATAAAAGATCAAAAAGTTATTACATATGTTCACATACTGTAACTTGCTGATTGGTGTTTTGAGCATGTTTTTGTTCAATTTTGTAGCTTGTCTCTTCTGATTCTGATCTCTTCTGATTATTTTTCATTGAGCGTTCAATGTTGCTAAACAGCTAAATGAAACATTCAGCGCTCCACATCCTTACAACGGTACATGATGGGTATCTGTACATTTCAGGTGACCTGATGAAGCCAAGGTCGTGGATGCTGTCCATTGAAAAAAACAGCTTCTACAATCTCAATCTCCAGTACCCTGAGGACAGTTCGTGCACTTTGGAGTTTATTCAAAGGTATAGTTATTTTAAAATTAGCATTTTATTGGATTCCTCCCTTGACCCCCTTGTTTAAAAGGATATTTCACTCAAAAATGAGAATCAAACTGACTGACTTTCATTTTTGGATGAACTATCCCTTTCTAATAAATGTTTACTTACCATAATTGCTTGTATTGCTTTTATGCTTATTAATTAAACATAAAAGATCAACTGATATTAATGCTTTATTGATTATTTGATTTACAGATGCTTCTTGGGCATCAACCCAGAAACGGGCTCGAAGGCAAAGAGGAAGCGTGGCAACATCAACCCACATGTGAGCACGTTCAGCAGGAAAATTTTGGACTTTGAGTGGCAGGCAAATTAGAAGGAGCTTGAGAAAACTTTGAGAACCCCATTTAAAGGTTTATTTTGGTTTAAAGGATTTAAAAAGGTTTTATAATGGTTTATTTTGTTCTATATAATTCAGTAAAATGTACATATTCTGTTCAGATGTTATAATACTGACTTGACAAAAAAGGCATGTCATGCACTTAACAGTTAAATTAAAAAGTGAAAGCGAATTATCATTTTGTTCTGTTTTCATTTTTTTGAGCATATGAAAGCATGGTTGTGTAGGTGCAGTAAAACCACAATTAACAAGTGAATGTTACAATACCTTACAGTATTATTTAAATTGTAAATTTACAGTAAATAATTGGCTAATAATTGCATTACTTTCACAGTAATTCACTGTAGATATTTTCACAGCAATTTACTGTAATTATTTCACAGCAGTTAGCAGTAAGTCCACAGCTAAATACTGCTTTATCACAGTAATTCCATGCATGGCAACTGTGAACTTACGGTTAAGTGTTGTAGTTTTATTGTAAATTACTGTGAAATAATTACAGTAAATTACTGTGAAATAATTACAGTAAATTACTGTGAAATATTTACAGCGAATTACTGTGAAAGTAATGCAATTATTAGCCAATTATTTACTGTGAATTTACAGTGAAAATTCTTACAGTGTTGGTAACCTCACATGCTGCTTCGTAGTACAAGCCTCTGGAGAACAGTGACAAATCTGAATATCTGAAAATGTGTTGGACAAACACTGATAAAGGAGTGCTGCACTTGTGAAGAAAGGAAACTGAATTACAAAATTATATATTTTTTTCACCCTAACAAAACATGATGGAAGCCTTCAAAACTTTGTTTCAACCTTCTGAGACTTTTTTTTATTATATTTCAAGCTTTCAAACAGAGTTTCAACCTTTCAAAGCTTTTTTTCAGTTTCAAAATATGACAGTGTTTTCATTGAAAGTATACGTGACCAGAACTTTCATTCCAGACGTAAGAAAACCTCATTCAAAATTTCTAACTACATTAATAACTAAAAATACAGCCTTACTTTGTTTTTACTGTATGTGTTATGTACTGTCTGTGGATAGTTTGTTCAGTTCTCATGTTTTTCTATCATCCTTACATTGGGAACCATATAATTTATATGTTTGCTGAGATAAAAACAGATGTTGATTATTTTTTATTTTTACTGTCATTACAAAACATTATTAACAATTATATTAAGTAAGCCAGTGTGGGAGATGAGGAAGAAGAAAGGAGATGGTGTATTTAAGTCTCTGTCTTCCCCTCAGTGAGGGTTGGCAGATCGGTTCCAAAATATCGATACTTTTGATAATATGTCTCGTTTTTTAAGATCCATTCTAGTGTCAATACCAGTTTCAGTTTCTTTCTTCTATTTTGGATTCATTTCAGAGTAGAACTGTCTGTACAATGTTCCATGGTCATGAACACAATAAGTTCCCACTTTTTGCCACTGATGTTCTCATGTCGTGCACATTCAAACATGAACTGCACCGCACCATTCCAACACATTAAAGCATGAATGGAGCACCTCAGTGGCTCGCCTGGTAGAGCACATACTACTGAAGTTCAGCCCTCACCACAGCAGCCCAGGTCAGAATCCAGCATGTGCTGTTTGCTGCGTATCATCCCTTCTGTCTCCCAGTTCTCCTGTTTCTCTCTCACTGTCCCTGTTGCTTTGAAAAATAAGGCAAAAATGCCCAACACATTGTAACGTGAGAAGGTGTAGGCGGAGAGGCTAGCAGGTTTAGCCGTTAGCTCAGTCAGTCGACAGACAACGAAGTAGGGATTTCCACACGGTATTTTAATTAATAATATTCTAGAATTCAACATAGACCATATTATGCCAGGTCTCCACGGCGCTACATTCACAGTTCATACATGAGCGGTAATATGTAGACAGCTTAACCGTCACCTTCGTGTTACAGAGAATCTTAGTGCGTGTCTTTCGTTGTGGAAGTCCGGAGGTCAAGAACATGGCGGACAAGAAGGCCGCTGCGTATACACTGCGCCACAAAAAGGAGGTAACACCACCTTGTGGCGTTATTCGGCATTGCAGTAAGCACGTTTAGACTCTGACTGTTACAACATACAAACATAAATGCAGTGATTCCTGCATGAAAGAGGAGTATTGTCATCCATTTATCACTTTTTCACAAAGTGCTACATGAATGAATGAAGCCATGTTTTGTTCTGCTTCACTTGCTACACACACGCTTCAGTTGGGAATCAAACCCAGGTCTCACATTAGCAGGTATAAATTCTACCATCCTGAAAATGATTGCAGACATCTGGCAAATAATTTAGTGTTCATTAAAATGAATTAAGATTTTGCCTATTGATGATGCATATTCTTCATAAATCATGACACTGCTCTCCCATACATGAAAATACAAGAGCCGCTTTTGATAATAAAAGTATCAACATCTGTATCAATATCTGCAGGTCTGTTCTCTGTATAACTTGGCATCCGATCAAAAAGAAATGTTGTGGTGTCGCCCACCTCTAAGCAATACGCTTGTTCACCAGCTGAGATGTAGTTCCAAAGGAAAGGGCTGAGGGGCTGTAGGATTGTACAAATGTTTGAATAAACTTTACTGGAATTGTAAATGGACATAAGTGGATATACTGTTTCATACAGTATGAGCATGAATAAAAACACACAGTGTCAGAACACAGAGAAATCATACGATACCAAGGCCAACATTTGGCCTCAAAAACAAGGACTTAATATTTGCGACCAGTGAATCACACTCAAATTCGGTCTCAGCGTAGGATTTGGACCGACAACCTTCCACTCACATACCTGCTTCTGTACGTTCCAGCGTTCCAGGCTAACAGCATCTGCTTACAACTGAATATCGTCAGGGGACTCCTCCCAAACACACTGTAGCAATACCAAGTCTGCAAGCTTGTCTGTCTGTCTTTGTGTGTATGCGTGTCCGTGTGTGTGTGTGTGTGTGTGTGTATGTCTGTGTGTATGTGGTCCCAAACCAGTGATTGATCATTAATATTTTATTTCTTCAGGCCTGGTGGAACCCCTAAGGAGAAAAATACGTTGTTATTATTCACGCACATTCACCTGTCTCACACACGTCGCACACACACATACACACACACACATGAACGCACTTATTCTCAAAATCACATGGATACATGAACTCGCACGCACACACACACACACAGTCCAATTTGTCTTTCTGGTGGTTGTTGTTTTGGACAAGGAGTCTCAAGGAATGTATCCATGCATATGTTTGGTTTTGTGGGTCGATATTTGTGTGTGTGTGTGTGTGTGTGTGTGTGTGTGTGTGTTTGCATCAGCTGGTAACACTGATGATCAAAAACAAGACAAAAAGACACTGAATGGAGAGAGGGTTACAACCTTTGTCTGAAAGTGTGAACCTCTGTGTGTGTGTGTGTGAGAGTTACATCATTGTTTAAAATTAAAATCTTCTTCAGTGAATTTGTTTAGTTTTCCTCACAGTACCACAACGATAACACACACTCCTCCTCCAAGTCCAACACCATCAATTATTGAGGAAATTTACATATTCTTATTTATTTGTCATTTCTTTGACTATACAGAAAAAAGTGGAGGGGAAATAAATCTCTGGACTTTCATATACATCCTCTCCATACTTACCAGGAATATTTTGGCTGCAGTGATAGTACAGGGAATAGGCAGCATTCACAGAGAGAAGCAGCATCCTAATGCTAACTGTGTTTCATGGTATCAGGAGTCCCAATCGCCCTCATTCTTTTCTTCTTCTTCTTCTTCGGTGTCACAAAAATGTTTAGGGCACAAAGGCCATTGAGTGATTTAATGGCTAAATAAATCATTTGACTTTCTGATTAGAAAAAAACAATGAAATAAGTAACATGGAAATCATAAATTACTCACTTTTTAATATAAATTATTTTATTTTAAGATGCATCATGTTATCATGTTGGGACTCATCATTCAAGAGACCAGATGTTTCTTTGCTCCAGTGGACAAAGGAACTCACACCCCACAGTTGCCCACTGTCCGAAGCAGCGACCTGCTTCGGATTAACTGAGAGTGAACCAAATTCTCTTCAGAATCAGCAGCTACGACACAAGGCCAGCTGATTGTGTGTGTGACCCCACAGACACACACACTTACCCCAACATACACACATACACACACCTTTATATACTAGATTAGACATTGTGTTTTACTCTGCTCCATTGTAAATAAATGTCCTTAAGTATAACTTCTGGTGTGTTTAATGTTGCACAAGCGTGAATATTGCGAACCTCTACTTTGTAGAATTCCAATCCTTCAACTTTAACTTACTGTTGATATGGTAATTTGGTTATAGTTAGTAAACTCTAATTGTTAATCAGAGTTCCAGATTAATGGTAATAAATTGAGACTGAAACCATATTGGCTATTTTGCCTATTAGTTTAGGCTGGTGCCCCAAGGAATTTAATTAATTTTAAAGTTATTATTTGATATTAATATTTTTAAATATTAATATTTTCTTAATTTATGATAGCCAATAAATTGATAGACAACCGAAATCCAACATATTTGGTGTCCAGCTCATGAGGTAGAGCTCAGACCCAACGGTCCCATGAGGTCAACTCCTAGCACCCAGCAAGGTCCATGTACCGCAGTTTTCCAGGAGATTCTCAATAGTGTTTTCTATTTCAATTTTCTATGACTCTGGATAAACAGGGATGTAATCTGAAACATGTCTGAGTGGAGCAGGCAGACAACCAGGAGGCAGTAACTGTGCGTAGCTAGCTCATTACTTTCGTCTCCCAGCTCACAGACACAACTTTCATCAACACTGTCCTGTTTTTAGCAGACAAGTTCTGATAAACCCGCGTACGCTACCTGCCGAGCAGCAAACAGCAGACACATGAAGTTCAATTAAGTAAGTTGCAGTTTGCAGCTGAAGAGCAAAATATTTAAGCTTTGGAACTGGTGGAGACAGAAAAAAGAGCTACAAGGACAGAAAAGAAATGTGCTAATGCTTTGTGTCGGCTGGATGTGTAAGAAGACAATGTTGTGAACATGTGAGGTGAAATGAGATGATAATATGTCCGTTTTGTGTTCGGCCCCCAGAGGACAAAAAATATTTCATTCTGATTAATGACAACTCTGGGAGACAGATGCCACCTAGAATAAGGACTGATGTTTTACCCTCAGGGTCAACAGGAGCATAAAACTACAACCTTTAAGAGTCAGTTGAGGCCTGCGCTTAACACTGGCGTCCTGTATGAGGCCGTGTTATAATGTGGTTATACTGTGGCTGCAGGACTCAGTGTCCACCCGCATCAAGCACCTAGTTTGTTTGGAGATAGGCCACATGTGAAGGGAATATATATAACTGCCTGTATTTATTCACTTTTGACAGTTTTCAGTATATACAATATAATTATATGAGCTGAAAATATAAAATCTCATTTGATGTTTATTTCTAGAGTTTAATATGGCATCAGATCAACAATGATAAAATAACAGTGTGTTTGTGCACACAGGGTGCCTCCATGTGGTGTTTCTCATACAGTGTCCCAGAGCCTGAATTCAAATGTCTGGATTTCGTCACACCTGCAGAAGTCTGTGAGTATTGACTTTTATTATTTACTCTTCCAAAACCACAATTCCAAAAGTCCACAAGGAGCCTCAAGCGGTCTTTCTGCAGACTTCCACAGAGTCCACTTGGGGTGCAGACTTCACCGGACTTCACGTGGGAGAATACTCATAATGTTTTAAATGCTTTTATTTCAAATAGATTAGATTATTACAATGCTCATGTTTACTGCTCTTCCAAAGCAGTCAGTTTAAAGAATCCAGTTAATTCACAAATGTGCTGCTTGACTTTTCACTAAAACAAAGAAGAGAGATCATATTATCCCGGTCTTAGCTTCACTCTACTGTCTCTCCCAGTGTCTTTTTGAAAAGACCATTTTACTTGTTTTTAAAGTTCTTTGTGGTTTGGGACCTACATTGCAGCTTCTCTTTATAATCCTTCACGAGCTCTCGGATATTCTCCTGCCAGGCTTTTAAATAAAACACAATTTTGCACACAAGATAATAGGCAGCACAGCTTTTTTTATCTATGCTCCAAAACTATGGAAAACCTGCTAACAGCTATGAGAGATGCTCTGTGAATATTTTTAAATGACAGCGGAAAACCTATTTATTTAACTGGGCTTTTAATTAATAATAATAATTAATTATTAATAAATAAATACATATTAATCAATACTTATCAATAATCTTACTGGTTTCTGTTTTAATGTTCATTTATATACACTGCTCAAAAATATCAAGGGAACACTTGATCATCACAGTATAACACCAAATCAGTTAAACTTCAGGGATATCAATCTGTACATTTAGGAAGCAACAAGTGATTGTGAATCAGTTTCACCTGCTTTGGTGCAAATGAGAGTGACAACAGGTGCAATGGAGAGACAAAAGCAAGACAACCCTGTAGAATTGCATCAACCCAGCAGCAGGACCGGTACCTGCTCCTTTGTGCAAGGAGGAACAGGAGGAGCACTGCCAGAGCCCTACAACATGACCTCCAGCAGGCTCCTGGTGTGCATGTTTCTGACCAAACTGTCAGAAACAGACTCCATGAGGGTGGCATGAGGGCCCCACGTCCTCTAGTGGGACCTGTGCTCACAGCCCAGCACCGTGCAGCTCGATTGGCATTCACCAGAGAACACCAATGAACGCACAAATTGGCAGGTCCAACATTGGTGCCCCGTTCTCTTGACAGATGAGAGCAGGTTCACACTGAGCACATGTGACAGGTGTGAAAGAGTGTGGAGACATCGTGGTGAACGTTATGCTGCCTGTAACATCATCCAGCATGAGCGGTTTGGTGGTGGGTCGGTGATGATCTGGGGAGGCAGATCCTTGGAGGGTTGCACAGACCTCCATGTCACAGCCAGCAGTACCCTGACTGCTGTTAGGTAACGGGAGGAAATCCTCAGAGTGATTGTCAGACCTGACACTGGTGCAGTGACCCTGGGTTCCTCCTGGTGCAGGACAACGCCCGGCCTCATGTGGCCAGAGTGTGTAGGCAGTTCCTGGATGACAAAGGCGTTGATGCCATTGACTGACCCTCACTTTCCCCTGACCTAAATCCAGCCGAGCACCTATGGGACGTTATGTATCGGTTCATCCGATGCCACCAAATACTGCCACAGACTGTCAAGGAGCTCACTGATACCCTGATCCAGGTCAGGGAGGAGATCCCCTAAGACACCATCTGCCAACTCATCAGGAGCGTGCCCAGACGTTGTCAGGAATGCATACAGGCACACGGGGGCCATACACACTACTGAGTCACATTATGAGTTGCTGTGATAAAATTCATGCAAGTTGGATCAGCCTGTGATTTCAATTTTTTACTCTGATTTTGGGTGTGATTGTGAATCCAGCCCTCAGTGGGTTGATGATTTTGGTTTCCATTGACCGTTGTTACTCCATTTTGTTCTCAACAAATTAAGTGTTCCCTTAATTTTTTTGAACAGTGTAGTTTATCATCTATCATTGTCTTTCTATTGTCTATCTTCATTGTCCTGCAATTCGTCCTTATTTTATTGTACTATTTGATGTTTTTATTGTAAAGCACTTAGGATGCTGAGTTTAGGGTTTAATGTTTGGCAGCTCATGTGAAATTTTACAGTACATTCAGACCATATCTGTCATGGCTACAATGTAAAGAAGCAGACCTGCACATATTTAGTTGTTAAGTCAGTATCAACACTGTAACTAACCATTCAGAAAAATTACCCTGCAATTAATTACAAGGTCAGGAATTTCATTTAATCTCCATGGAAACACATGAGGCCTGTAAATCCCATCTCATCCTCTTGCAGTCCAGCTCCCTCGCAGCCTTGAAGTGATGACCATGAAGACGTCACTGTGCATGTGGCAGATGGATAGAGGCTGGACATTTGGATGTGTGTGACACTGTCACAGTGTAGTGTGTGTGTGTGTGTGTGTGTGTGTGTGTGTGTGTGTGTGTGTGTGTGTGCGTGTTTGTGTGTGTGTGTGTGTGTGTGTGTGTGTGTGTGTGTGTGTGTGTGTGTGTGTGTGTGTGTGTGTGGTGACAGTATGAAAGGGTGGATGTTGTCTTTGTGTGTATTATGAGATGAGATGTGCAGACACCAGCGCATCCACAGTCAATTATCAGGGAGCATTTTATTGTATATGTCATGGCAGATGATTCCACAGATAAGACTGTCCTCACACTCACAGATATCCTGGTATAAGATGTTCACACAGCTGAGAGGATGACCTCGCTGTGTCCTCTTACCTCTTAACGTCTTAAAATGTGACTTTAATTATCTGATCTATAAAATACCATCATGTAAATGTCTTTAAATGCCACTTGCCAGCCTTCCTGTCTCACATTAAGCTCTGAATCACACAGAGAGAAATTAAAAGCCCACTTAGTCCACCACAAAAGGTCAATTATGTGCATTCCTAATACAATATGACCATGTGATATTTAAGTTTTTCTTTTTTAATAAATTTGCAAAAATTTCTACATTTCTGTTTTTTTCTGTCAAGATAGGGGTGCTGAGTGACATTAATGAGAAATAAAATGGATTTTTTTGATTTTAGCAAATGGCTGCAATGAAACAAAGAGTGAAAAATGTAAAGGGGTCTGAATACTTTCCGTATTCACTGTAGTTTACACATTTACCGACGATTACCGAAACTAAAGATGCTGCATCTGAAAAATGAATAATGCATCAACTATGGATTTCCTCATTCAAATTCACCCTCGATAGGTTTCTGTTCAGACTAGCATACACCCCTCAGATGTCAGCACTGATAATGATAATACGTTTATTCTGGGAACTGAGAAAGTAGGTTGGCGTTCACAAATTCTCTACACAGCTTTATGTTTGATACATCGATTTAAGGAGGTATATTCAGGTTAATTAGACACCAATGTAAATATCCCAGACTATAAAGTCATCAACTAACTGAAGAGGGAATGTAAAAGACAAAGAGTGGGTGAGAGAGGGAGAACAGACAAACTTGGCATACTTGAGGATATGAATGTCTATATAATCTCACAGTATAAGACTCAGTCTTTAAGGTGAAGCTAAATTACCTGAGAGATCTGATTGGCTAACCCCAGCAAGGCAGCATCATTTATGTCAAAGACAGGTTTATTAGCTGCTATTTTATCAAGTATCAACACCAACCAGATGTGTGAAAGTCAGCAGCGTCCTTTCACCATCTAATTAGAATGTCCTAACACACCGGGTCTTATCAGCTGCAACTGATAATGTCCAGGACTCTACAGTCAGATGGAGTGTATGACCAAGATGTAAAATATAAAGAGAAAAGACGAGTCCCAAGAACTGAGCCCTGTAGTACTCCACATTTCATATCAGAATATGTTGATGCAGTATCATTATAATCTTCTTTCAGATAAGTAAGAATTTAAGCAGGTGAGGAATTCCAGAGACGCTGAATTGGTTTTTCAACCTGTGTAGGACAATACAATGATCTATGGCAGATGTCTTCAAAGTCTGGGAAAATAACCCCCCCCTGACAACATAAAGACAGCTGAGCCCTCCCCTGAAGTTCTCTGGCGCCCCCCAGGGGAGGTGTGCGTCAAGCTTTGAAAACTGCTGATCTGTGTTATCATAAGCTGCACTGGCGTCCAGTAAGAGGAGCACAGAGGTGGAATCTGAATGTACCACTTTAGTAAGCAGTGTTTCAGTGGAATGAAAGGCCCTGAAGGCAGAGTGAAACGGTTCAAAAAGACTATTGAGCTGAAAGCTGCTGAGACACAAGTCTTTCCAGTACTTTAGAAAAGAAAGAAGGTTCGAGACTGGCTGAAAATTATTTAGAGACCCTGGCTGAAGGTGTGGCTTCTTAAGGTTTAACCACAGCAGCTGTAAAACAGTGGGAACAGTGCCGGTACTCAGTGATCAATTAACAAAGTTCAGAACTGAGGGTCCCAAAACTGGTCACATGTTTATCTGGCAGAGGGACAATTCATACAATTAATTTCTTGTAGCTTCTTCACTATTAAAGCCTCCCCTGCTTGACTGGTGTGAAAGCATCAGCAGGAGATATTTTGGTTTTTGGTTTATCAGCAGTAACAGAAACTACAATTACTGTTTCCTCCGCCTACTTGCCAAGCTGCAGGAAATATGGTCACAATCTCCACTTCCTGAGTTACAGTGTTGAATAATGGCTAGAAGTGTTTTTGCAGAACATTAAGATGTCACAGTGAATTTGACCATTGACCTTTTGGATATAAAATGCCATCACTTCATTTTATCCTTGGAGACATTTGAGTTAAACTCTGTCATAATTAGTGAACAAATTTATGAGTGAATGTTTGTGCCACATTTGAAGAACTTCCGTCAAGGTGTTACTGAGATATTGCGTCCACGAGAATGGGATGTATGGACGGAAAACCTTAAAACAATATGCCTCCAGCTCTAATTCAAATTTAAAGCAACCGGTAACATAAGACTAACATCTGAAAAACAAACAAACACTAAACTCCAAATCTGATGTCTGCCAGAGGTTGGCTACAGCAACCAAGCAAAGAAAATCTGTCCTTAGAAGACGCAAAACAGGTGACTTTTATACAAAGCTGTAAAATAAAGGACAGAGAGACATTAGAACTGGTCCAGAGAGATATGTAACAGCGGCACTTCCAGCACTACAGTGACGTAAATGATCAAATTGTGAATTTCATAACAAAGCTAGAAAATAGGGTTCTTATTTAGAAGTGTTCTAATGCATTTAGGATGCGAATGGTTTCATGGATCTAAACACAACTCACTCACTGAATCATAAGCTTCCAGCTTCTAGTCTTTCTGAGTACTCTATGCTGCTGGAAAGAATGAGCCTGCTTCTCCTGCTCCATTATTATGAAATGAAGGCAGTTATATTGTATTGTGATGTATTGTATTGTGTAATTGCTATCTGTTTAACAATGTAAAACCCCCTGTGGCTTTTTTCTCTTTGTCAATACATCTGGGTTGTAATTGATTCCTACTTAGACTGTGTGCATGTCTTCGAAGGTAGAGTCATACAAATGTGTGTGCGTCATTTTCACACTAATTGCTGGGCTCGTATACGTATGTACTTGTTCCACTGCGAGTCCCATCCTAGTGTTCCACATCCTGCCTCTGAAGGGCGCTGCTCATTGTTTAAACATCTGGCTTCCTATTGCCTGAGTGTTCAACTACTTGGCAGCATTTCTCTCTTCCCTGTGTGTGTGTGTTTGTGTGTGTGTGTATTAAAGTATGAAAGAGATGGATTTGCGTGACACTGATAGATTGAGCTATTTGTTTTCCATCTCAATAGGAAATCCAATTGATTGCTTGACTTGGCAGGTTCAACCCTCTTCAGGATAAAATCCTCACACACACACACACACACACACACACACACACACACACACACACACACACACACACACACACACACACACACACACACACACACACACACACACACTTTTGGAGAAACTATATTGATTTGCAATCATTTCCTGGATCTTAACCCTAAACACTGACCCTAAAACCTGTAACATTTTGGTATGATCTGAACCCACAAGGCAGAACACAGATTAATGGTAAAAACAAGTCTTTTACTGCACTTTTAGTTGTGGTGTGGAACGGGGGCTGGTTATGATGCTGACGGCATTGGGCTGTAGACAGTCCAGCAGGATAACGGCAGACATGGCTTTACAGACAGGAATCCAACAAAATCCAAGCCGGCAAGACAGGACAGAAGCCGAGCGTGGCAGGTAGCCGGATGGCAGGAGTAAGAATCACTTGAACAGACAGAACAATCTGGTGAAGAATGGTGAGTTGAAATGGTCCTTTGAACTGCAGCAGGTTGTGGAGTTGATTGCATGATGAAAAGCAGGTGAGTATGGGGGCTGGTGGGAGCAAGAACCAGGAAGCCACGCCCAGCTGACACACATGCACAAATACAGACAGAGTACAAACTAGGGCCAAACAAACACATGAGGGAGAGAAAAGGACCATAATGTCCTAATCCTAACAAAATCAGCTTTCTCCATTTGGGGACACAGCTTTTGTCACCAATTGGACAATCCATCTCCAATGAACTGTTTTTTGTCAACTTTCCTATACCACAAATCTACATCTGTAGCCCAAATATCCTGAATCAAAGTTTGTGATAATGGTTGACCTACTGTAGCTAACTGTGCCTGACCAGTGGAGCAGAAAGAACTTATTACATTTCACTTCTGTCCAGCACATGTGAGATTCAGGTCATAGAGATGATACAGTGTACTCCTAGTTTGAGTTTTTCCCAATGTCATTTTTCAGCCCTTCAAAAAAAAAAAAAAAAAAAAAAATCTTTCTATGTCTAAATCATGATTTAGACATAGGCGAGAGGCGAGAGGCTAGAGATCAACGGGAGCATGGGGGACAGGATGCCAAAGGAATAATCCGGCACTGGGGACAAGGAGAGTGAATCTTAAGTAGGGTGCTGATTAGGCCGAACGAGCTGCAGGTGTGTCGGTGGAAGAGCGCTCCCGGAGATCGCCCCGCCTCTCGGCACTCACACTGCAGGAACGGGAGGGAGAAGTCAAACAGGAGCAAAAAGTAAACACAGAAAAAAACCCAGACCACAACACCCTCCAACAACTCCAAAGCACTTGTGTCTTTACAGAAGGAGGCATTGTAGTCACAAAATTGTGTTTTCCAATATGTTTCCAAAAACTGTTAAACTTTATCAACATTTGGATATATGAGTGACTATCAGCCTGTCAGTTAGGTTTCAGCTTTAGGTTTTCCTCTGGCAGCTGTGGCTCAGGAGATAGAGCAGGTTGTCCACTAATCAGAAGGTCAGTGGTTCAACCCCTAGTTCCTCCAGTCCACATGTCAGAGTGACCTTGGGCAGATACTGAACCCTGATGGGGTTCCATCAGTGTGTGAGTGTGCTGTGTGGGTGTCTATCAGAGCAGGGGCGTCCCTCTCTGTCTTCAAGAATCTCTTGAAGACTCATCTCTTCTTTACCTGATCTCCTTGCACTTATTAAAAAGATGTAGTTGTAGCGGACACACCTGGTCTGGCATCAGTCACAAGCCATAGTAAGGACGTGACTCTTCTCACCAACAAACAAATGACAAATATCAAATTGAAGGAAACAGAGATAAAGGATTTTTCTCCACATTTTAGCACATCAGAGGAATGCACAACCAGAGCATGGGTCACAGGTTCCAGAGGATCAATGTAAAGACACAACGCGAATTGGTCTCTGTCTATTGATATTTGATTGTTACTTATAGGAAAAGTAAGACCAAAAGGACTGTGATGATCACTAAGGTGTAAATCCTGAACTCTCTGTGTCATGCATACGCAACATTTCTTCCTCTGTCCCTCTCTAAATAAGTCAGCTATGGAGTTGTTCGAATGCAACTACTTGAAGATTTAGCCCTGCTTCAAGTCTTTGAGGTAATCTAAAGAAATTCAACATTTTCTGTATCATTAGACAAAAATATGGATGTAACATAAAATGCTACAGAATATTACTATATACCTTAAGGTGTGTGAGGCTTTGCTGTAACACATTAAAAATGTTGTTGTTATCACGAGGTTCATGTCAAAAAGAGCCTGCTGAGGTGGTACAGGCATCTGGCAGGATGCCACCTGGGAGCCTCCCATTAGAGCAGGAAGAGCTGGAAAATGTTGCTGGGGAGAGGGACGTCTGATCTATTTTGCTTGACCTGCTGCCACCGTGACCTGACTTCAGTTAAGCGGAAGAAAAAGGATGGACGGATGGATGGATGGATGGATGGATAATCATCAGGTACAAAAATGCAGACATTTAAAGAAATTGTACTTGACATCAAAATAAATAATAATCTGCATCTTTGGTGTCTTATAACCCAGCTGTGAGGAACAGTCTGGTTATTCTTATATGGCTGAGTGGTAGAAAGTGACATTAGTCCATCTTTTATAGACTAATATTTCCATAGCTGTGTCTCTGTAGAGGCTTTCACAAGGGTTTCTAGATACAGCCCCAGGTCTTACTGCAGGCAAGGCTTTCCAATCCACACAGGAAGAAAACACTGAGAGCTGCGCTACAGACACAGCAAAAGAGATAAACATGCTATTATTATAAACACAGCCTCTGTGGACATCCATGTAAATACTGAATGCACACACACACACACACACACACATATACACACACACAAACACACACACACACACACACACACGGCTTCAGGTTCAGCTGATGCCTGAAGGATGCAGAGAAATGAGGATGTTTTCAATGTTGACCTTATTGTCTACTCACTGAAAATCAATCAAAAAACAATACAAAACAATAAATAAACTAATAATTAGATTAATCGACATCCTTTGGTTGAGGTGTTGTATAGCCTGATGGCAGTGGGAACAAAGGATCTCCTGAACCTCTCTGTTCTGCAGTGCAGTGAGATGAGACGTTTGCTGCAGCTGTAGCTGCGTCTGTCCTGCCAGAATGTTGTGGAGAGGATGGTTGTGTAGCAGCATAGAGGGCGCTGCTCTTGATTGCCAGCTGGTAGCTGATAATTGGTCCAGCTTGGTATAAAGGTGGCAGCCTTTCACCTCCTCTTTGTCATGCGCCCCCCCCCCCCCCATTGCGTAATTTCCGGACCGGACGATTGTTTGCCCTCTCAGAGCGGCGACGGTGGGCTGTGCTTCTGTTGTAGTTGGCGTCTTCTGTATTGGTAAATGCCGGTAGCCGTGCGGGTCTCATCTCTCCCTCATTCCCCATATGCCTGTGTGAACTTTCAAAAGGAAGTCTCATCAGCTGACGGAGTCCACCGGTGGTGTGACGTCACCACCAGCTGATTTGAGCCGCTGCTGTTTCGTCTCCTGCTTGCTTTGTTTCCTGTTTTCGTGCTTGCTGTCTTGCTCCTCTGCTCGGTGTTTGCTGCTGCTTGTCTGCGCTGCTGCTGGCCTCTCCATCCTCGCTCAGTTCCTGGCTCGGCCTTGGTCGGTCGACCGCTCCACGCTCTCCCTCCTGCTTTTGCTGCGGTGCTTGCTGAGGGTGGCTGGCTGCTGCCATACACAGCCATTGGGTGGTGAACAGGACTGGCACCACTTAATGTGGTAGCAATACTGTGCAGAGTTTTGTTTGTTTTTACATTGTTTGTTTCACCGTGGGCAGTTTTAGTTTAGTAGTTACCTGCCCATTTATTCATTTTGTATGTTCATTTTGTGATTATTTTGTAGTAATTTGTTGTTTTCTTTCTTCAGTTGCTGCAGGCCGGTGGTGGTGCTGGTGACTCGGGTGGTGGTGTCCTTCCCCTCTGTGTCCTGTGTCCTGGGATTGTGGGTGATTTCACATTGTGAGTGCTTGCCACGTGTGTTTGAGTGTTTTGATTATTTTGTCCTTAATATTATTTAGTATTTGGTAGACCCCCCACTCCTCTCACTAGTTCCTGCTCACACCTGTAGGCCTCAGCTCCTGAACCTTGTTTTCCCTTTTTCTTTATTGTTTTGTACGGCTGGAGTTTATAGCCTTTTTATAATAATAATAATATTGTAATAAAGTAAACCTTGTTGTAAGTACTTGGAATCGCGTTTTGTGCCTTGAGTATAACGAACCTGTGTGTCACATTAACTGATAATGGTGAATAATTCCTCGGGTGAAATTCCCAAGGTGGCGTTGTCAGGCAATTAAAATGGTCCTCATGGAGAAGGTGAAGCAGTGTGCACCCACTTGCATGCCAAATTCTGAAGCGCTACTGAGAGATCAATTTGTTGAGTATGTGTTGGATGGTTCCCTGCGGCGTGAGTTGAAGCAGTTAGTGCGTAGGCAGCCTGATAACAACTTGCTTGATGTCAGGGCAGAGGCAATCCGGTGGGAGCGTGAGGGTTTACCTGGCGGTGCGAGGGGCCGCAGTTATTCAGTCCCCTCAGTGTTTGGTGTCCAGTATGGTATTAAAGGTGGCCCCCCGTGTGCTGTCTCTTCACCCCCAGTGTCTGAGATGAATGAGATGAGAGAGATGCTAAAGCGTCAGCAAGAGCAGCTCAGTCAACTAACTGAAAGTATTGCTCAGTTACAGAATTTCCAGCAGCACAGTCGTCCACCTCATACTGGCCCCATAATATGCCGGCGCTGCAATCAGCCTGGTCACATTGCAAGGGATTGTGATGGAGTGCGTGCTCCTCCGCGCTCGCAATTCCCTTTGCAGCCCCCATCCAATGCTGGTAGGCGACCTCGTTCTGCTTCGGTGTCGGAAAACTAGTGCGCACCGAACTGCAGAGCCACAGTCTGGGTGGGGCCACTACTGGCTCACAAGATGTCTCGAGTAGCTTAGATGTTGCTGAGCTGATTTCTTCTTGTCCTCATTTAGATGTGGACATGGGTGGAGTGAAGGTCCCAAGCTTAGTTGATACTGGTTCCATGGTGTCCACTGTTTCTGAGAGCTTTTTCCGCCAGCATTTTGAGCCTTGGGGTCAGGAGTGCCTCCGATCATGTCACTGACTGCAGCTTAGAGCTGCTAATGGCTTGGCAATCCCCTATATCGGCTACTTGGAGCTTGAGGTACAACTTTGTGGTAAAGTGATGCCCCGGTGTGGAGTGTTGGTTGTAAGGGACTTCCCTGGTGGTGTGCCTGCTCAAGTGCCTGGTGTGTTGGGGATGAATGTGATCCGCAAATGCTACCATGAGCTCTTTGGGCAGCATGGTGTGGCTTTGTTCTCCCAGCCCTGTGTCTCTGAGGCTCCAGGGCCTGTTGTGCAGGCACTGCAGCGGTGCCATCGTGCTACTATTGCAGCCCCAGAGGACAGTTCAGGGAAGGTGAAGGTCAGGGGTAAGAAGGCTTGGCGGATTCCTGGTGGTGTCATGAAGATTGTGGCAGCCACATGCTCTGCACAGTTTTCAGGGTCAACAGTGTTGTTTGAGCCCCCGGACTCTGGTTTGCCTGCGGGGTTGCTTGCCTGCCCTGCCCTGGTTCGGGTTATCAGGGGCACGGCCTACATACCAGTGGTTAATGTAGGGTCTGTGGATGTGGTGTTGTATCGCCGCACTATGGTCGGCACATTGGACACCGTTAATGTGGTCAGCCTCCCATCTGGAGTCACTGAGGTGCCAACAGGTGCAGCTACCATGTCTTCCCAGACAGTCTCAGCCACTGTATCACAGCAGATGGAGGACATGGACCTGTCGGCTCTTTCTGTTGAGCAACAGGGTCAGGTGAGGTCTCTGTTAAGGCAGTACTCCAGTGTTTTTGCAGCTCATGATGGAGATCTGGGTTGTACCAACCTGATCTCTCATGATATTCCCCTGGTTGATGATGTTCCTGTCAGACAACGCTATAGGCGTGTTCCACCCTCAGATTATGAAGCTGTTAAGGAGCACATCAACCAGCTGTTGTCATCCCAGGTAATCCGAGAGAGCAGCAGTCCCTCTGCATCCCCCATCGTGCTGGTGAGGAAAAAGGACGGTAGTCTGCGCATGTGCGTTGACTACAGGCAACTTAACAGTAAGACCAGAAAGGATGCCTTTCCTCTGCCACGCATTGATGAGTCCCTTGATGCCTTGTCTGGTGCCTGCTGGTTCTCTACACTGGATTTGGCCAGTGGTTACAATCAGGTGCCAGTTACAGAGGCAGATCGCTCAAAGATGGCCTTTTATACACCATTTGGTCTGTTTGAGTGGAACAGAATGCCATTTGGCCTTTGCAACGCCCCAAGTACCTTTCATAGGTTAATGCAGCGCATTTTTGGCGATCAGCAGTGTCAGTCACTGCTGCTGTATCTTGATGACATTGTGGTTTTTTCATCATCAGTGGAACAGCATCTGGACAGGCTGAAGGTGGTGCTTGGCCTCAAGGCCAAGCTCAGCAAGTGCTCCTTCTTTCAGCAGGAAGTACATTACTTGGGTCATGTGATTTCTGGTGAGGGTGTCTCCAGTGACCCAAGTAAGATTGAAGTCGTAGCCAATTGGCCAGTTCCCACCACAGTCTCTGAGTTGCGGTCGTTCCTGGGATTTGCCAGTTACTACCGGTGTTTTGTTGAGGGTTTCGCAAAGCTGGCGGCCCCTCTGCACAAAGCAGTGTCTGAATTTGTTCGCACTCAGGCTGGTAGGAAGTCTGAGCGTGGGGTTATCAGGTGCTGCGACAGTTGGTATTGTCCAAGATGGCTTCCATCTTACATTGCATGCATCTCTCCACAACAGTCCTGAGTGAGTCCAGACTCCTGCCAAGCACAGACCCAGCCTTTTTTTTTTTTTTTTTTAAGTATATTTTTTTGGGCTTTTATGCCTTTAATGGACAGCACAGTGGAGAGTGACAGGAAACGGGGAGGCAGAGAGAGGGGGAATGACATGCAGTGAAAGGCCGTCCGATGCGGGATTCGAACCGGGGCCGCCTGCAGCGAGGACTGTAGCCTCTACACATGGGGCGCCTGCTTAAACCACTACGCTACACGACGCCCCAGACCCAGCCTTTTTGACCAGCTTGTCCAGTCTCCTTGTGTTCATGTCTGACATGCTGCTGTCCCAGCAGACTGCAGCATAAACGAGTATACTGGTCACAACTGACTGATAAAACATGTGCAGCATTTCACTGCAGACGTCAAAGGACATTAGCCTCCTGAAGGAAAAAGAGCTGGCCCGCTCCTTCAGGTAGATGTGTTCAGGGACCAGTCCAGTTTACTGTCCAGGTGCACACCTAGGTATTTATAAGTGTGCACCACCTCAATGTCCTTCCCTTGAGACCCCTCCTTGGTCTTGGAGGTGTTCAGAAGGAGGCAGTTTTTGTCGCTCCATTCACTGAAGGCCATTGTCAGTTGTCTGTACTCCCCCTCCTGTCCGTTCCTGATATGCGCCACAATAGCTGTGTCATCCGAGTATACTGGATGTGGCACATCAACAACACATATAAAAAACAAACATTAAAAGAAAAACAGCCTCTTAGTCACATCTCATACATGCAAGCATAGGTGTAGAGGTGCTGGAGTGCACCAGAATGACTCTCTGCCACATTTTTCTAAAAAAAAAAGTAAATAAAGAGAATATTCAGAACTTTATTTATCCCAGGAAGGGCAATTCCTTTGCAGCTTACCCAGTCCACACACACAACAAAACTCACAGGCAAAATAGCTAATGTCAGAGGCCACAGATCAACATACATGGGTCAGTACAAGGAACAACAAGCAGCAATAAGTAGAATAAATACAAATAAAACAAATACAATAGATAAAAATAACACATTATGTTGCAGTTCCTATAGTGAATGAATATTATAAATACATGAATGATTGAATGTAAAAGATTTATATTTAACAGTCACACCTGTTGTGTCCATTATATCAGAGGTTTCATTAGATTTTCTGATAATTGACTCGGTCTTAATCATCCGGTCCATGATCTTGCCGTTTTCCGTGTTTGATTGTGAGTTCACTGGCTGATAACTGGTGAAATTTAGCACAATCCCAGGGCAGTATAACTGTTAGCTTCATCCACATTGCCAGTGTTGCAAAACGGCCAGTTAAAGGTAATTCCAACTATACTGTAAAACAGCCAGTTCATATAGGCCTAATAATGTTTAAATTTACATATTAGTTGTTTTAATATTGAAAACAACACATATACAATACTTGCTAGTAGGCTTTGTGGTCACTCACTGACAGTTTGAGGAACTCTAAATTTATAACTTGATATTTTAAGTGATTTACTTGTGGACCACTGGTAGGCCACGGACCACCACACTTTGAGAAAGGCTGTTCTAAGGGGAATATTGTAATACTGACCTGAGAGCATTACAGTAAATTCCCTGGACAGAACTGGTACAATTGGCTGATAATTAATTCTGCTTTGAGGGCCATCCGTTTCTCCCAAAGGGAGAAATAGGTCTCTTTGCTGTACTCCAATTATCTTCAAGCAAACTTTCACAATACCACTTCAGCTATTTTTGTCCTTTACAGCAATAAATGAGAAGGTCAGAAGACTTTCAATGAATTCATGATAAAAAAGATACATAAAATAGTATCACAGATATGAAAGGAGTTCACAAAATCCGGTTATAATGTACAGTATATAAATTCTTTTGAAATGTTGAAGATCCATTCATCACTAAAGTTTATGTCATGCAAGAGAGCCTCTGAGCTGCACAGTGATTTTGTTTTTCTAACAGGTATCATTAACTTGATGTGATGCATTTGCAGAGAAACTTTAAAGTCAGCCTGTTACACTTGGATAGCTTGTGCTGCTTCTACAGTGCTGCTGAAATGAAAACTAGAAGACTACATTTTCATAGCGTAGCTTGTTAGCTTAGCTTCATCTCTGCCTGCACTGCAGCTTTTCCTCAGAATGGATGTTTGGAATGTGGTTTCATTTGCTTGGCAGAATTAAGTAAATGAAATCATTCATAAAACATAAACTACATATCTATTACTTAATGCTATGCTAATTACAACCTGCTCCATCCATGTTATCATCTAATTCTGAGCTGGATGTTTGTATGATGCTGTGTCACATGCTCAACATGATGAAACTGATCATAAAGTCAGTGTAACATTTCATCATGTGGTCAGTCAAAGTAGATTAATATATGTAACAGTGGTTACATAACCTTTGAAATGAGCCACAACTGTGCATGTGCACGCATGTGCACCTGCCATAGGTGCACTCCAGTACTTAAACATATAGCACTACTGCTCTTTCTGCAGCATTGAGTCTTTAGTCTGAATTTCAGAAGTTCAGAGTGAGAAGTCAGCCTGAATCAGACATCATTCAGAGTGAGGTCACTGTGCAACTGACCTGATCAATCTCAAAGAGCCTCCTCATATATTTCTAAGAACTGCAAACAAAACCTACAGCTCACTGCAAACAAACATGTATTTGGTCTATGATGTCAAACTTTTCCTCTTATTTTGTCAATGCTAACATAGGCTCTACCACTGGGGGGAGCCAAAATCAGATTTTCTCAAATTATACACTTAACGACTTTAAAAGCCCTGAAAACTTATTTCTTATTTCCTCATTCTTACTATTAGCAAATGGATCCTACATGAACACACACGCACACACACACACACACACATACACGTGAGATTACTGTTTACTGTTTTTTTCTCACTGGTCACTGGTTTAAAGTCACTGGTTTTAGTTTACATTTGAATCAGAATCTGATGTCAGGTCAGTCAGTTCTTATCAAACCACATCTACACAGTCCTGATGAACATTAGCTGAGTTTTTGACACAGGAATTTTTCTTTAGGCCTATACCAGATTATAGACCCAGTAACATGATCTTTTTTAATCTTTTTTTATAATGTTCCCTTAAATTATTATATTTTAAACAGCCGACCAAGAAATATATACTCTGTTTTATAATTGGAAAAATAAACTTGTCCCTATGTGACAGAGTGAATCTCTTGCATTTCAATTAGAGAGGACAGGTCAGTGTTCTCTGATGCAGTCTGAGCTCGTCCTTAAGAGGCAGATAAGAAGGATGTTTACGCCAGTATCTTGTGTAACAGCGCTTTAATCTCCAGATCCATTAATCTGCCAAGCATCAAGTGAGACTCCTAATGCACTGGCAACACTCTTCCCAGTGTGTCCTTGACATCTCTTCGTATCTGATAGGTGAATTAAGGTAGATGCAAAGGAAAAAACAGAATTTAAAACTCATTCCTGAAGACATTTATAAAGACAATATATTAAAAATTAAAGTGCATCCATAGCCTCTCAATCTGTTAGTCATGCCCCCAAAAAACTGAAATTAGTGGGGTTTAAGAATTTACCATTTTGGTCTGTCTATTCTGTAATGGTAGAGGTACCAATGATGTCTGCTACCCTAGTGAGAAGACTGGAGGTCTGATCTGTTCGAGTGGTTGGGCAGATGTTGGAAAAATTCAGGACGGTGTGATCAGCTCCCAGAAGAGTGGTTTACTGGACAATTAACACCTGATGATTCTGACCTTTTCCCCAGGTTGTGCATTAGTCCGCAATTTCCAGTCTGTGAAAGACTGGGTCCTCTGCTTGAAGTGGACAGTAAAATACGAATGTCACTGAACTGTGTGAGTCGGAAAACACTTTATCGGTGTTGTGTCAAGGTTTTAAATGAGGGAAAAAGAAGAGTTTCTGTGCCAATTTTGGTTGGAGGGTGTTTAATTAAAATTAATTATTATATTTTAAGTATGAATCTGTTGTTGCAGCATGTCTGCAGCAAGTATCTAATTTGAAATAATATGATAATAATCATATAACAGTTTCACCAATTACAGAAACTACCTGGTGGTAAATCACACATACAGAAAACAGATGAAATGAATCATGCTGACTGAAACATGTCAATGCGTCCACATTTACATAAGCAGAGAGTTTAGATAAAGCCTGACTGTTAAGATTCACAAACACATGCAGTCACAGGATGTGCACACAGATGTATGTACACACATATGCTTGTTTGTTGGGAATCACACGTGTGCACAAACATGTCTGCATGGCACATAGACCCACATACACTATATGGACAAAAGTATTGGGCAACCTACACAGTACATCGACTGGAGCTTTTACGACATCCCATTCTAAAACCATTAGCATTATGGAGTTGGTCCGCCCTTTGCAGCTATAACAGCTTCCACTGTTCTGGGAAGGCTTTATACAAGATTTTGGAGTGTCTGTGGGAATTTTTGCCCATTCATCCAGAAGAGCATTTGTGAGGTCCGACACTGATGTAGGACTAGAGGACCTGGCTCGCAATCTCCGTTGTAGTTCATTCCAAAGGTGTTGGATGAGGTCAGGGCTCCATGCCTTTATGGACCTTACTTTGTGCACTGGGGCACAGTCATGCTGGAAAAGAAAAGGGCCTTCCCCAAACTGTTCCCACAAAGTTGGAAGCATAGATTTGTCCAAAATGTCTTGGTAAGCTGAAGCATTAAGTTTTCCCTTAACTGGAACTAAGGGGCCGAGGCCAGCCTCTGAAAAACAACCCCATAGCATTAACCCTCCTCCACCAAACTTTACAGTTGGCACAATGCAGTCAAATATCAGACTGTCAGATAGAGAAGCGTGATTCGTCACTCCACAGAACATGTTTCTACTGCTCCAGAGTCCAGTGGCAGAAATAGTGTGCTGTGTTAGGCTTGTGTAGCAGGTCTCACTGCCACGTGAGTTCCCCCAGCACAAACACTGACAAGACGACAAACAGCTGATGCACCAGTGTGGCCGTCTTTCTTCGTGTGTGTGTTTGGCAGTTATCAGCATGCTACTGCATTTGAAGGGAGAGTGTGATTGGTCAGCAAACACCAGCTGTCTAATCAACTCACCTGGCATGAGCCACCTCCACGCTTGTTAGATATTTACTGTTTTTGGTTAGGGCTTTTTTTGTGTATGTGTTGATGGTCGGCTTGCATTGTCACTGGTTTACCAAATTCATAAGGAAGCATATGACATTAAGATACCCACTTCCTGATATCCACCCTTGCTCAGAGGAAGAAAGGAGTTTGGCATTAGGTAAAGTTGTTGGTTATGGCAGCATTAAATCCACAGGTGGGGTGAACAGGGCTAAAAAAGGTTGAAAGTGCTGTGATCAACCTATATTTTTCAGTCAGTCTTGCCAGTGACTACGCCAGCTGAGGGTCATGATATCAAATATACCACCAATTATCAGAGATGATTGAGATGTTGAGAGAACTGTTAGGGCAGTGGTGGATAGTTTCCCTGATCAGTAGAGCTCTGTAAATACTTGTAGCTGAAACATGTCACAGAAGGCAGATTCACATGGTCTTCAATAATAAAGATGAAGAATTTCATCTTGTATTTAAAATGAAAGTTGATGAATTTGAATGTGTTTGTGAACTTTTGGGTTTTGGCTGTGGGAGGGAGGGTCTTTTAATCTGAACCTATCCTGAAAAAGTCTCTTCTGAGAGAGGAGACAAACACAGACACTGAACAAGATGGTGAGGGGACAAATTAGACACAGCAGAGTCAGGAAGACACTGAAAAACACAAACCGGGGAAATCAGCTGTTGGTCAGTGAACAAGAACATGAAAAGTAACAACAGTGAAAAAGCAGAGCTCAGCGATCATGAGTGATTTCAGTCTCTACACTTAGTTTGTCTCTTTGAACTTGTTAAATTGAAGAGCAGTGATGGTACGTTGGTTCAGGAAACACAGACACTTTAAATGAGACCTACTGGAGGAGGGGAGGGGATGGAGTGGTTGTTTTCAGTCAGTGGAGGAGTGGAGTCCTCTGTTGTTACATATGTCTGTGCTCCTAAAGCAGAACCAGGAGTTCTGGTTTGAACTCAGTGTGAGCCTGAGGACTTTTTATTTCCCTGAAGCAGCTGGTGGAAGCTCACATATTACCTGAGAATACACACGGGAATCTAAAAGGTGCAGGAGTATTACCTGTGGGCTTTTCAAATCGTTCCATTGCAAATGTTAAAAACAAACCTGTATATTAGCGCTAAGATATTATCAGATGCACATTTAAGAGAAACATTTTTTTTTTTGGAAAGTTTTTAGAACTAGAAAAGCAGCACATTTAAGCAGTGGTTGGATTATGGGAAAGTGGAGATCAAGCAGCTTTGTCAACAGTAAATTTTCAATGTTTCTTATGACATCGTCAAATCTATGAGGGGGTCGGGAGATTAAAATAGTGGAGTTGCAGAGTTCTGCAGAGTCCACAGGAAATGGAGGCTGCACAGAAGAACTGAAACTCAACAAACCGTACTGGCAGACCTGCTGTGGGAACTGGTCTGGTCTTGAGTCACCATCAAAGTTTTTTTTTTCAGTTTGGAGAAGAAGATAAAGGGTAGAGCAGATTCATCTATGTTCTGCCACAGGACAGCTGCTTCACCTGTATGACAGCAAGTACACTGAGGATGAAGTGCCTCTGATTCCCTCCACAGTGGGCTGCTGTTCTGTTACAGACAGTGCAGTGCATTGTGGTTCATTTTACTGGGATAAGTTGCACTGAGTTCCACAGAGCTTAATTTACCTGCCAAAGGAAGAAAGGGGGGCAGGGGTCAGTCTACCTGGGCAGAAGAGTAGCAGCTAATGAGCCCCATTTTAGCAAGTTTGGTTTGAGATGCATCATTGTTTCTGTTGGGTCTGAGCTCTGCCTCATGAGTGGGAGACCATAATGTTGTCCGGTTGTCTATCAATTTATTGGCTATCATAAATCCAACTGCACTCTCGCCTGATTTTAAATTACATTGTTACTTTTAATATATTTTTATTTAACCACAGAGCACACACACTCACCCCCCCCCCCCCCTTCATAGCGACACACTGAATGACAATACTCAACCCAACAAGAACAACACAGACACAAAATGTTAGTGCAAAACCAAAATATTCATATATATTTATAGACTTAGTTCCAAAGTCCATAGAACAAAAAATAATCCAACTCAAGATTACACTAATGGTTTTCCTTCACACTTTTTAGTCCAGATAAATCTTCTCAGAGGAAAGAAAAAGGAAAATTAAATTCAGTTCAGTTCAGGAATGTAAGCAAAGTTTAGTTCATAAATAATAACCAACCAAAACAAAAAAAAAATCCTTCAAAAAGATTTTTCTTTTTTTCTTTTTTTCTTTACAATCAGTCAGTCAGTGAGTCCAGTCCAGTCCGTCTCAGAATCCAGTCCGGGTTTTTCCTGCAAGGTTGTGGGTGAATGACCAGCTTCTGTAAACATTTGAGCAGAGTGGATATGGAGTGATCCGGGAGAATGAAGATGATTGCTGATCGGAGGACGGCTATTGGTGATGGATGAATGAACACTTTGCAAGGGATTAACCGACCTTACTGCGTGTTTACCGGACAAATGAGTTCTGTTTTCGTCTTCGTCTTGCTTTTTCTTGTCACTTACAAGTTTCTTGATCTCCGCTGTAGTGTATGCAGGTGTGTCAGGATTATATAGCTGTGGGCTTAGCTCAACATCCAAGGGAGTTTTCAGAAGACAACTGAGGTTGAGCTCTGCAGGTATATCTCCTGTGGACTCATGCACTGCTGAGTTCAATGCGAAACGAAATTCAGGTAAGTATTTGTCCCAGCTCTTGTGTTTTTCCTCCACATATGAAGCAATCATGGCTTTCACATTACGGTAAATCCTCTCTGTCAGGTTTGTTTGAGGATGGTAGGGCGAGGTCCTTTTCTGCTTGAGGTTCCACTGCCTGCAGGTTTCTTCAAAGACAGACGACACAAACTGGGAACCTTGGTCTGAGAGGAGGAAAGTTGGTACACCCGAGCGAGTCTCCCTTGTTAGAATCTGGGATACTGTCTCTGCTGTTGCTTTGCAAAGGCTTGCTCTGGAGAGCAGCTCCTGCTCTGTCCTCTCGGCTCTTCAAAGGGCAACAAGGCCCCAGCCCAGGTCAGCTCTGCTACCTGAGAAACCAGCTCTCCCTCGCCGGCCTGCTACCAGCAGCCTGCAAATACTCTTCTCCTCAACAGCAGCGACCTGCTTCGGATTAACTGAGAGTGAACCAAGTTCTCTTCAGAATCAGCAGCTATGACACAAGGCCAACTGATTTTCCAAGCAACAGGAGTCATAGCAGAGTTAGCGTGGAAAAGCTAACTCTGTGAGGGGAACAAAGGAGATAACAGCAGAGCAACACAGCCAGACAGGACTTTACTCCACCAGGAAACCTCCCAACTCACTGGACTTTACACCAACACTGGAAAGGACCTATTTGCTTGTTCCAAGGACTGGGTAACGTTAACTGACTGGGCCTAACCTTTCCCAGCACAGCATAGCACAGCACAGCATAGCACAGCATAGCTAAGCAGCAGAAGTCTTAACTTTGTTAATGTACTTGTTGATTGATGTCTTGTTGTTGTAATGTTTGCTTAGGTTGTGGTCAGTCGTACAGTTAATCGGGTACTCGTATGATCACACACATAGTAGTACGTCTCAGTTCTAGAACCTGCATGACGCTAACCTCCCCCCTCTAACCTGGTACCTTTAGATTACATGAGCTAGGCTAACAAAGAAACTCACACCTTCCCTCTCACACACTCTAGGTGGTCTCAGCGGCCATCTTGAGTAGTTTCTTTGTTTACCGCCATCTTGTGAAGTCTTCTTTGTTCAGGTTATGTGGTCACAGTGACCACTTTGAATCGGCCATCTGGCCTTTGTTTGTGTCCCCACAGACACACACACATACACCTACATACACACACCTGTATATACTAGATTAGACATGGTGTTTTACTCTGCTCCATTGTAAATAAATGCCTTTAAGTATAACTACTGGTGTGTTTAATGTTGCACAAGCGTGAATATTGCCAACCTCTGTTGATATGGTAATTTGGTTATAGTTAGTAAACTCTAATTGTTAATCAGAGTTCCAGATTAATGGTAATAAATTGAGACTGAAACCATATTGGCTATTTTGCCTATTAGTTTAGGACTTTAATTTATTTTAAAGTTATTATTTAATATTAATATTTTTAATATTAATATTTTTCTCAATTTATGATAGCCAATAAATTGATAGACAACCGAAATCCAACATATTTGGTGTCCAGCTCATGAGGTAGAGCTCAGACCCAACATTCCCATGGTGTCAACTCCTAGCACCCGCAGTTTCCCAGGAGATTCTCAATAGTCCATCCGCATCCTCCTGGATCAGTACAGCCTCAGCCCCTACTGCGCTTGCGTAAATCTCTAACTTGAACGGCCGGGAAAAATCGGGGGCGGAGTGTATCTGGGTGTGACATAGGAGAGTTTTTACACTCTCAAAAGCATGTTAGGGTCCATTTATAGTCAACTTTAGGACTGGTGAGACTAGTCAGAGGGTTAACCACAGCAGAGAAGTTCCTACAGTAGCCTGTCATGTCAGGAAATGCCGTAATGCATGCCTGGTTATAGCACTAACCTTGGCCTTAAGCAGAAGGACCTGACCCTGACCAACCTGCCTGCCAGGTACTGGGTCTCCTTTTTCATCAGATCTCTTTTTATCTGATTTACACGGTAGTGATGCTGTTTAATTGGTCTGGCATCCTTCACGTCTATGCCATGCTGGTACAGTAGTCCGAGTGGGGATATCACCAAAAAGACATGGAAACTCCGCAACTAGAGTGGTAATATCATGCTGTTGTTTGATCTCTAGTTGGCTGAGCTGACGTGGCAACACTTCTAGCATCTCTGAATTTGGCAACCGCGCACTCTGTGTGAAGGAAGGACGCGCGGGTAAACCATCCTCATCATCGGAACAAGCCTCAGTTACAATGAGCGTAAAGCAGCCACTTACCAGGACCGCAGAGCTAGTCTTATCATGTGAGTGATAATTTTAACAACATTGCATCCATCTCTCCACAACAGTCCTGGGTGAATACAGCCTCCTGCCAAGCACAGACCCAGCCTTTTTTACCAGCTTGTCCAGTCTCCTTGTGTTCATGTCAGACATGCTGATGCCCCAGCAGACTGCAGCATAAAAGAGTACACTGACCACCACTGACTGATAAAACATGTGCAGCATTTCACTGCAGACGTCAAAGGACCTGAGCCTCCTGAGGAAAATATACACTATGCAGTGAGCTCATCGGTAAATTAAACACTTTCAGACATTACTCAGCTAATTTTTTTCAGCACAAGTGCAATGCATGATGGTTAATATTGCTTGGTTAGTGACCACTGGTTGTACACTACTTTTCATGATGCATTGTTGGATACTGAGTCCATAGTATAGGGTATAATAATTCTCACTGTACATTCGAACAGCAATACTAAATGGCAAACTCCCTATATAGTGGACTATAGAGGGAGTTGTGAGTGATTTCAGACATAGCCTCGTTGGATGCTTTTAACTTCAAAGTCACAAAGCATTGAACAACAAGAGCGTCCCAGCCAGGTTCAGAGAGAGAGCGTGAGAGGGGATGATATGCAGCAGAGGGCCATGGGTTGGACTCATGCGCCGCTGCGGTTAGGACTAACACCTTCATGTTACGTGTCCTACCAGGTAAGCCCCGCTTGTGTCCCCTTGAAACACTTCCTGTTGTGTTACAAGTATTTGCAACTCATGTGTTGTCAGATTGATGAAGACGTTTCTGAATTTGTTGTGTTTTGTCTCTTTGTATATGTTTTCTTAAGTCGCAGTGTGTTGAGCTCTCAGGGCCAACCTATCAGACTCTCTGCTTAACTGAAAAACATGCCAACCAGAAAACACGCCACACTGAAGTAGCAAAAGAACCTTGTCCTGTCATAGATGCTGGTGAGTATAGCGCTACTCCAGGTTGATCAGTTTTGGTCAGCTGTGCAGTAACACAGGGAGAAGAAATGAAGAGACTGTCAGGCTGTGTAGTGCAGATGTTTCTCAGTACAATCACTTTCATCTGAGATTGATTATGGGGCCTAAAGAAATGTTTGGTCAACAAAGAAAAGAGAAAAATAAATCTTTTATCTCATGTAGAAACTTTTCTGGTGTGTGGGGACATCTAAAGTTTTCTCACATCTTCCCAAAAAACCACAACTTTTTTAGATTTACACTCATTCACACTTTTTGGATGATTTATTTTTACACATGAAACTTTGTGGCTGAACAAAGAAAAGAGCGCCCCCTACAGAAACACAAACATCATCCAGCAGAAACACAAAGAAAAGCCACTACGATCTGGTATGTGTGCATTTAAGTGTGTGTGTGTGTGTATATGTGTGTGAGTGTGCGTGTGTGTGTGTGAGTGTATGCATTTTGTGTGTGAATCCCTGCATTTATTGTGTGTGTGAGTCCCTGTGTGTGGCCTACTTTTTATTCAAAGTGACATTTTAAGCCGTTTAGCTGTCACTCAGCAGCGCAGCGGCACAGTGTTGATGACCACCACCACCCCCACCCATGAGGGTTTTGGTACGACCCACTGGAGCTTTGCCTGTTAATAAGGGTCCTGCCATGTCCAGTGGGTAGGGGGGGTTGACAGGATAAGTGGCTATCCTAGCGGGAGCGACACAGCTGAATAAGTCCGGAGTCACTGATGTGATGTCTAATAAGATTTTAAAGGAGTGAAAAAAGGAGCAGTGTGGAAGCAGAGGGCCAGTTAACTGCAAGTCATTTGAAGCTCTTTTTGAAGTTTCCAGCAGTGACAGAGAATCAATCACTCTTCTGAACTTGAAACACATGAAAACATACCAACACTACTGTTGGCTGCTGTGCAGAGACTTGGCAGAGCAAACGCCATCCAGGATCTCAACTGAAGGTTCAACAAGAAACTGATTTCAGGACACCAACGGGCTGAATTCAATTTTTCACTTTTTTCCAGGTTATTGCTCAGTTGAATAAGAATGGTTGCACCTTACTGTCAGATCTCCCTAAAATGTGTTTCTCATCTCTACGTCAGATACATGAGAGAAAAATTAAAAACAATTAAACCATCAAACACCATAGTCCGGGAAGCCAATCAATATTTTATTCCCTTTTTCAAATCCAACCACACTTACCACACATTAGCAGATGATGGAGCATCTGAATAGGAATGAGTCTTAAGTTGCATTTCAACTCCTGGTTCTCTTCCTGAAGTCCTGCGTTTTTGGTTAGGTGACTGAAAAAAGGTCTGTGTTAACACAAGCTCAAGACATTTTCATGTTTTATTTTACAGCGTAAAACACATCAGTAAATACTCCAGTCCTGATTTATTGAAGCTTTTATGTGTTGGTTGCTAAAGAGTGTCTAAATGAGACTACAGAGGTTGTCAGGGACGTTAAACGCCGTCACGTTGAACATGAAAACTGATGTACTCACCAGTCCACCTTTACAGCCTTGTTAACTCACCAGTCCACCTTTACAGCATCATTATGTTGATAGAAACTGTCACTCACTCTGTCAGAGGAAAGGCTTTTGTAGAAGAGGTCGGAGCTAAATCAAAGTACACGCTGAAGTTTAGTGGTGGTGATGTTGAAGTCATGTGACCGTGGTGTTGAAGTCGTGACCGTGGTGTAGTGTAGTGGGTTTCCAGCCTAACATTGGCTTTTGATTGTATTGAGGCTTCAAGCATCATTAAGTTGTGTTTATTAGTCAAGATGATCCTGTTGAACTAAACTTGTGGAGGGAACCAGGGTAAAACTAACATCCTGGTTAGCCTACAAAAATACATCATCCCTGCTGTTCTGTATGTCTCCCACCCTGGTAGATGAGTAACTACATATCTCCTTACTTGTTTTAATAAACACTCTTAGTGCAACTTAGACACATCATCTGTGTTGTATCCTGGGTTCACTGGGTGTTTCGGGTCTCACAACAGACACCCTCGCCCAGGTGACCCAGCCGGGGTTGATCAGGCCCCGGCTTGTGTCTAAGTAGCTTGTGTAGCCCACGGATCCCCCCGCTTGATCCACAGCCATCTTGACGCCTTTTCTGCTGCGTCAGTGATGTCTCTGATGGCTCTCCTGTTCTGCAGTCCCTTCACTCCCAGCATCTTGAGTGCCCTGATGAGAGACTGGCCGACAAACCCTCTGCATCCGACCTCCATCCCCTGCTTCGACATTCGCCTGCCAGCTCCTCATACTTGGCCCTCTTCCTCTCAAAAGCCTCCTCTATTCGGTCTTCCCAGGGAACAGTCAACTCCAGCAGGACCACTTGCCTTGTTGTTTCAGACACCAGGACCATGTCTGGCCTGAGTGTGGTTACCGCGACGTTCTCTGGGAACTTGAGCTGTCTCCCTAGGTCGACCTTCAGCTGCCAGTCCCGAGCTGTTGCCAGCAGCCCCCCTGCTTGACTCCGGTGCTGCTGTGGCTTCTCCCCAGCCCTAACAAAGGCGATGGACTGCCTTGCTGGTCGTTGGTGTTTGCTGGTGGAGATCCCTGTGCTGATGACCTCTGCGATGACCCGCAGCACTTGGCCGTGGCGCCAGCGGTAACGCCCGTCTCCAAGTGCCCGTGGGCAGCAGCTCAGGATGTTTATTTTCTGATGAATACTTGTATTACACGGTGGGAACGCTTGGTCAGCAGAGGGCGCTGTGTCTAAACGGTCTTTGTAGCTGACGCCGCTCAGCAGCGGAGCGAGCAAGACGTCAGACAGCAGTAGTGAGATCGTCAGGCACAGATGCTGAGGACTGATGTGTGTGTTTATTGCTGTTCCTACAGGTAAGGGGTTCAGAAACCATAACCGGAAAGGAATAGAGAAGTGATATTGTGTGTAAAAGCCTTGGACCGAACGTGACATATGACACACAGGCTAACACTATCAGGGCTCGCATACATTGCGGCGCTAGCTCGCGGCTATTAGGGCTTGCGTGCATTGCGGCGCTTAAAACGGTGACAATAATAAATACTTTGGTTTAAATAGAGTTCATTGAATAGAAATATTTGGGTTAAAAAACTGTGTTCAGTACATGATCACATGTTTATACTTTGAATGATTTTGACCTGTTTAAAGTGTAAGATATTGTGAGTTACCTCAGCTCAGTAGCGGAGCGAGCAAGACGTCAGACAGCAGCAGTGAGATCGTCAGGCACAGATGCTGAGGACTGATGTGTGTGTATATTGCTGTTCCTACAGAATAAAATTTAATGTGCTACACAAGAGGATCTTTTAAGTGTAACATGTGCGAGTGTGTGTGTGTTCATGCATGGCACAGAGAGGCCAGGATTCACACCTTAGTGTTAATCAGTCCTTTTGTTATTACTTGTCCAATATAAGAAACAATCAAATATCATTAGACAGTCTTATTTTTACAAACTGGAGATTTTGCCTATATTCTCCAGTTGTCTGGTGTCCATTGGTTGATCCTCTGGAGCTGACCCTTTGACCTTTAGTCTGGTTCTGTGTCTCTCTGACATGCTAAAAGCATGGTCTGTTTGTGGAAGAGGGGTCCTTTGTCTCTGTTTCCTATCAATTTGATAGTTTGATGGTGGGAAGAGTCACAAAGTGTCAGTTGTGGGTCCATAACGCTGCATGTCCTTACAATGAACTTCCTTAATGGCTTGTGACTGATGCCAGGCCAGGTATGTCCGCTACATGAGAAAAAGGTAATGTATACTGTACATATAAAATTTTTTCTACACACAAAGAGGGTTTATTTATTTATTTAGGGTTAAGAGAGAAGTATTGACCCACTAAGAAACGATTTTTCTTTTGTTTCAGAGAACATGAAAAAGGACACAAATGTCCAGGAAGAATAGAGATGGAGAGGAGAGTGCGCTGACAAAAACAGAAAAAGATATAAGCACTTAAATAAGAGTGAATCTCCACATTCAAAAGTAAAATAATAAACTCAGACAGGCAGAGTAAACTGAAAATCAGAAATAACACTTCTCTATCATGAAGCTTTGATTGAAGATATAAAGAATAATTCAAGAAAAATTAGGAAGGTAACAGTGGGGACGAATGTGAACAAGACCTCAAGGATTCTCAAAGAAGCGTCGCAGTGTTCAGAGTGACAGCCTCTGTACCACCAACAGAGATCCCACAAACAGGTTCACCACTGCTTTCAAGTCCAAAGTCAAAACCTTCTTCAGATTAGGTGACATTAGACGGATAACGACAGGATGAAAACAAACAACTACTAACAAACATCATTGGCCCGATGAAAAATTTCCAAAGGAATTTTCTCTCTAACTCTAACACCTGTCTGTGTCATGGTTTACTTTGATGGACACTTTATGTTTGGACATTTGTTTTATTTCCTGTTTTATTTTGAAGTTACTTCTTGTCTTTGTTCTGTTTCCCTCCTTGGTGATTTTCTGCCATGCCCTAATCTGTTTCACCTGTGTTCAATCACCCTTGCCTCCCTGGTGTGTATTTAGTTTCTGTGTTCCCGCTTGTCTTTGTCAGTCTGTCTGTTTCTTTAGTTTTGTTCGTTCACCTTCATTTTAGATTTTGAGTTCTCTGCAGTTTCACCAGTTTCCTTTAGTTATTAAAAACCTTTTTCCCACCTATACCATTTTGTGTTGTTTGCATTTGGGTTCAGTTTTTCCTGCATACATGACAGTCTGTGCCATGAAAAAAATGAAAAGAAATCCATGAAAATCTCAGATATGTCATGGAGAAGTTGAATCATTTTAAGTTCTCTAATATCTGATATCTCGAGAGTTTGACCTAAATGATAACCTGTGACACCTCAAGCAAAATGTGCCAGTATGATGAGTTTGCAGATTGCAAAGACAAAATGGGTGGTGAAAAAGAGCACATTTGTACTGAGTCAAGTGTCTGAATACTTATGTCAATTTTTCCTTTTGAATACATTATAAAACGTGTGTAAACATCTGTTTTGGCTTTGTTATTATGGGCTAGTGAGTGTAGATAGATGAGGGGAAAATTAAATTAAATGATTTTAGCACAATGCTGCAACATAAAATGTAAAAAGTGAAGAGGTCTGAAAACTGTATGAATGAACTGTAGCTCCTCCCAAAGGTGCGGTCCCTTTTCTTTGTTTACAGTTTAACGCATAATCCTGATTAAACTGCAAAGTTCCACTCATCTGCCTGTTCCTCGGAGCCAACCAAATTTTAATAAAATTCCCTCAAGATGACTTCAAGATCAACCCTGTTTCCTAAAAGGTATATTTCTGTACAACTGAACTGCCACAGCAAATATGTTTTATATGAAATGCAGTTGTGACTGGATTACAATGTCTATTAATATGATGAGGATACGTTAAATATTTGGCAAGTTACATATACTCTATGCTGATGCTGAACGAATCAGTAAAATGCATGCATTCTCCATCAGCTCATTGTCATCTTCTCTTTAGTTCAATAGCAATATTGCTTTTGTTTCGGAGAAGTCAACTGACATTCAAGACTCAAGAAACATACGGAGACGATGCAGAGTAGAGTATGATTCTAAGATTGACTGATCTTTAGGTAAGATATGAGGCTGGTCCATGAACAGACACTGAACTGGACTCCTTCAAACATCTCTTTATTTGCGAGTCTCCACCTATTGTGGAGTTTACTCCTCAGAGCATCCCCTTCTTTCCTTTATTAGGGAATTTTTCATACATTATCTTCAGATTCTTTTCTTGGAGTTTCCAGATCAGCCCAACCTTCCTAATTTGGCATTTGTCTAAGTGTATCATTTTTACATAATGAAGGCCTTGAGCTCCCATTCGATGTTTTTAGTAGGTGAGTAATGTGCCTACATAGGAAGGTGCACGACACACATTCACTGTGCCTGCAGTTAGGCAGAACGCACAGTATTCGTGGCTTCCAAAACAGTTGTCCCTATTTCTTCCAGAATTCTCCAGGCCAGTTATGATTAAATGGAGATCTTAACATTCATATTAACAACAGCAATGACACTATTTCACTAAGTCACAAATCTACTTGAAAGCCTTGACCTTACCCAACATGTCATGAAGACGTTCAGCAGGAGAGAGACAGGCAAAGTGAAACATTCAAGCCATCAAAAATGACAGAAAGTATAGTTACAGTCTGGAAGTCAAGCTAGCTTTCAGATACAATAGCCAGCTGCTGCCACAAGAGGGCAGTAAATTGAGTAAATGAGGGATGCAAACAGTTAACATTATAGTCTTTATGGATCAGATCACTGTTCTGAGATCAGATTTAAGGAGAGAAATCGCTTCCACTTCAGTATCGTTCTAATTGATGTCTGTTTTTAACTTTAACTGGTCAAGCACTGCTTCCTTTGCTGACTGACGGCACGCCACTGTTGGAGTAGTAAATGACAATAATTATAAATGACAAAAAAATAATACACTAATATGTGGTGTTTTGAATATTGCGTAATTAAATTTGATAGCAATCGCATCAAATTACAGCACATATAGATGACTTTTTTCATGTCTTACAGATGCGCTGGAAGCTAGAACACCCTTTAATGCTTTAGTCCAGCGTGCTCGACTACTATAAATAAAAACCTTGCTCAAATACCTCAGTTTTTATTTAGAGAACAAAAAAAGGTATTCACAATTAATCAATTGAAATAGTACTTTATGTGTAAATGACAGAGTGGACACGTCCCATGGTTGAATTGCTGGTGTTCTGATACTGTAAAAGTGTTTCTGAGTGTCTACTGTCTTCACTGAAATAACCACAAAGATTCACTGAATGCTGAGAGGTCACAGAAGTGACTGACCCACAGAAGTGTGTGTGTGTTTACTGACTCACACACAGACACCCCTGGCTGTGTCCCAGTAACAAGTGGAGCAAATCAGTCTGCAAAGCACTTGAGGTTTTACTGACTGGAAAACATCCATGTATTCATAATAACTGCCCAGTGTTGAGAGCAGTTCATTACCTCTGCTTCCTGGGATTATGTGTGTCTTGTAAGGACTAACACTTCCGTCTGTGTGTTGACAGGACTGTGTATGTGGCTGGATGGACAGTTGGTTTCATGCCTGGTGAGCTGTTTGGACGGCTGTCTGCGTGCTTGGCTGGATGGCTGAGCAGTCTGCTGGACCACACCGAAAAATCAGTCTGTGACTTTAATCCTCAGCAAACTTCAAATGTGCCCTGTGTATCAGGACAGTTTAAACTCTGTCAGCGCACAGACATTTGCACGACTCAGAGGGCGACGAGGCTGAAATGTTTTCTAAAGACTCAAAGTGACAGTCAGTGTTTTTAGTAATGGTACAAAAACTCTGCTTTGAAAACAGTTGTATGTTTTCTATGGCTGGAGACGAGTTTGGTGAACTCTGGTGACATCAGGGTTATTTTCTCAGACTAAGCTTTCAGACTGGGTACAACTATGTTGAGCATGTTTATATTGTTTGTATATCTAATTGTTTTTCAAGATTAAACAAAAAAAGTAAAAATTGAAAAAAAAAGAAGAAAAAAAAGCCCTTGGGAACTTTGGACAGGGGGACAAAATTCTCCAAATTGGGCCCCTCATCCACACCCAGTCCAGCAGCATCAGCAAAGTCCAGGTGACAAAAGTAAACAGCTCTTTGTGTTTGCAGGCAGCTTAAAATATATCCATATTCAGATTCAGCCTAGACAGAGACAACTATACTGGAAGGTGTCAGTTTTATGTGATGCTGCTGCTTTGATATCACTATGACATCAAAAGGTCTATTTTTACTGGGAGCCTGTTCGGCTTTCCCATGAGTTTTCTCTTGAGTTTCTGGGTACTTCTGGGTACTCTGTGTTACTAATACCTCTGGTTCAGACTGTCTTTGTCCCTTCTCAGGATGAGCTCTGCTGAGTCTTCATCTGGATTGAGGGAGCTAACATTCAGTGTCACAGTTAAAGAATTAACATTAATGTTATCGGGTTGCACGAGCAGTTGATATTAACTAGCAGCTAGCAGCATGGTCCTGTTTAGACTCATTGGCCAAGTGTTAAGATTGCATCACTTTCACAATAATACCGGAGGGTGTATTGTCAGATGACAAGTTATCATGGTTTTACAAACATATGTTATTATTTACATATTCATATGTAAATACATTTAAAATTGTAAGTAAGTAAATTGTTGTTGTAGATCCTGTGTTCAATCACCCTTGCCTCCCTGGTGTGTATTTAGTCTTTGTCAGTAAGTACTGTCATGTTAGCAGAAATAACTGAACCCAAATGCAGACAACACCAAAGGGTATAGGTGGGAAAAAGGTATTTTAATATCTAAAGAAAACTTACAAAACTGGTGAAACTGCAGAGAACTCAAAATCCAAAATGAACAGACGGACTAACAAAGACAAGACATAGCACAGAGAATACACACCAGGGAGGCAAGGGTGACGGAACACAGCTGAAACACATTAGGGCGTGGCAGACAATCAACAAGGAGGGACACAGGACAAAGTGGACAAACATGGAGCTCTACAACAAAATAAAACAGGAAATTAATAGAAAGTCCAAACAAAAAGTGAGAGGACCTGTACAGCGCTGCAGGAGCTGGCCTGAAGACACACATTAAAGAAGCCAGGGAGGCCTGACAGCAAGTAAATAAATCTGATTGGCCGTTTCACACATAATGTCAAGCAAGTTAAATTCATACCTATTTCACTTATTTGTCAGATGTGTCTAAACAGAGAGTGAGAGAGACAAGCAGACAAACACACACTCACACAGACTGACTCAGCCACACACATTTAATGTATCTAACGTGTGTCTGCCAATCAGCACACAGCCAATTAGCTAATTAATTGGCACACAGCCAATAAGCAAATGGAATATGAAAAGCGGAAAGGAAGTGGAAGTGTGTAAAAATAAATTTAGTGATGTAGTCAGAGGGATCTCAGCTAGGGCCTGAGACTCCAAATGTTTCACAGGAAATCTACATTGCAAACTGACGGATGGGTTGAGTTGCATTATGGGAACTGAAGGATTCAGCATTTTGAAAGCTGATAGTACAAACTAAAAGTCGGGATATCTCCACCTCTGCTGTTACTTTGTCTATATCACTTCTCACAAGTGGCTGTAATATGTAATGTATGTAATGTGTAAGCAGTGTACATTACAAAAACATCCTGATATGAGTATTACACAAAAACAAACACAAAAGTCCCACTGAGACTGTTGAGCTCTGATGTCGTCAACCAGTTCAACAAATCTTGGCACCTCAACGAGCCTCTGCACAACTTTCAAGTGGTTACTACACTACATGACAAAAGTATGCAAACATTTCCTCTACATGTGACTGTTGAACCTGTGACTCCATGGGCATAAACCAGCTGCTCTATCAGCCTCCAGTCTTTCCACAAGAGTGTTACTGAAGGTGTGTACATGGATAAACAAGACAGATGCTGCAAAGTTTGAAGTCAGCCAAGAGACATTAGACATACACTTGATTTTAACTGAATTGACTCATGCAGTGTGACACATCTCCTCTCTAGGATACACTGTTATACACACAGATCCAGATCATCCTAAACCTGCTCAATTGGTGACTACACAGGCCACGCAAGAAGTGGGATGTTTTTAAACTTCCAGGACATGGCTGCAACATGAGGCGATGGCAGCAGATGAATGGCACAACAATGGCCCTCAGGATCTTGTCACGGTGTGTGTGTGTGTGTGTGTGTGTGTTTCTTGTGTTTATAGAAAAAGTCTAAGGTCTTTTATTGTAATCACGAAAAGGAGTAAAAACAAACGTGTTTATATTTTAGCAGGTGTTTAGTTTCTCTTTAAAGATATACAGAGATGTACAATAATAAAATATTCAAATGCTGTGAAATAAGTGATTCAATTAAAACTAGATATTTGAAAACACTTGATTGAATAGCTTGATTTTGACCAGTGTGTGACTTACAGGTATGTAAATAAAAACCCATGTTGAGTTGATGTGCATATGTTTATGAGAAATATGAATTTCCATGCACAAGAACCCAGTCAAACCAGGGACTAAATACATGGATGCGCTGAGTGTCCTAACTTATATTCAATTCGATTTCGAATTTTGTGATCATTTATAGGAAATAGATTTCGAACCACTGATGGCTAAAGAGATTAAAAGTCCTCATTTCGAAGCTTTGATCATCACTTCCCTCCTCTCTGTGACAACCTAATAAAACCAGTTACTTTTGGATTGAACTGCCTAAATTGAGTGAATTTAAAATGCTTGTCAGATGTGTCTGCTTTCTTATGTAAGTTTCAGTCATGGTCCTCGCTTTTCCACTGCTGCTTGGTGAGCTGGAGACGTCTTACATTAACATGCCGTCATGTTTTCAAAGCGTGATCAGGAGGACGGTGATGAAACCAGAAAAAAAAAACTGTTTGTGTTCCTGTCAAAACCCGCAAACATTTACTACATGAAAGAAGACAGATACAAAGAAGGCGGGAAAAAACGAGGCCAGATGACTGAACAATTGTCTGTGTGTGTGAGTGTCTGGGTGTGTCTGAGGGTGGTTGGTAATGTGGGGGAACTAAATATTCTTGTGGTTATTCTCCCGTAGGGAAAAGGCAAGTCTATGAAGTGTGTAAGCTGCCCAGAGTATGTGTGTGTGTGTGTGTGTGTGGTGGCTGTGATTGACAGGCCGTGACGAGGTGCTTCTCATTCCCATCTGCACGCTGAGCTTCCGATCCGACAGAGCTCCGGATCAATCAAAAACTTCCGGGATGGGAATGTTGAGGAAGCAGGAAAACACGACTCGCTTCCCTGGTTTTACACAAACTCAGACAGACAGCGAGATCGATCGGCAGCCTCGTCTCCACTGCTGCTTTAAAACCACACCAGACAACTACTCAGAGCTGAATCTCAAACAGTCTCCAAATTAACTGGAACTTTGCAATAACTTGAGTTTGTGCATTGATAATAGTTTAAACATCAGTTTTGAAACTCCTTCAGACATCCAGTAATTTAACATGAAGGCTTTCTGTATTTTGCTATTTTCCACTTTCAAAACATTTTGCAATTTAATATGAAAATGTGAAAGTGAATATGGAACAAGGTTTGACAGTTACGAGAGAAATACATATATTTGTTTCTTTGCTGTGAGATTGATGAGAAGATTGATAGCTCTCACATATGCAGCTTATTTATCTTAGCATAAAGACTGGAAATGAGAAATACTGTAGCTGACTCACTGTCCATAGGTTTCTAAATCTGCCCACCAGCACCTCTCATCTCACTGATTACACATTATATATTATCTTGTCCTGTCTCTGAGCTCTGCAGCAGTTCCCTCCCACTCATGGTTTCTGCTCTGATCTGCTTTGTCAGCTGTGAGACCTGATATAGACAGGTGTGTGTCTTTCCACATCACGTCCTGAATCCACCACGGACGGACTCAAATCAAGGTGTAGAAACATCTCAGAGATGATTAAGAGAAACGGAGGAACCTCGGCTAAACTTCAAGTGTCAAAGCAAAATGCCTGAATACTTATGTCAATGGGATAATGTTTAGTTTTTCATAAATTTGCATTGCAACATTTCTAAAATTCTGGTATTAAGTGTGATGACAGACTGATGAGGAATTTTCTTTTTCACTTTTTATCTTGGCATACGGCTGCAATATTACAAAAAAATACTTTATGAGTGCTCTATAGTGAAGTTTGTGTCTGAAGCAGCTGTCAGGTTCTTGGGTTTAAAGGATTATCCTTCTCAGTTACTGCATGAGTTCATGAGAACAAGTCAAGCAACGAGAAGCCGCACTGAGAGGGAGGGTTGAGATGGAGGAGAGAGTGGATATGGATGAGGGTGAATTCTTTGATGATTCTGATGATATTTAAATTTTTCTGATGATATTTATCCTTCAGTGGAATGTAAAACATCTTATTGCCAATGGACAAGTTAAACCTGACTTTTTATGTCAGGAAACATGGTTAAAACCTAATCTTGATTTCCAGTCCAGGATACATGTGTCTGCGCAAAGATAAACCTGATAGGCCAGGTGGTGGGTGTGCTACATTTATCAGGAATTCATTCTAAATATTGTGAGTGTGAGCTATCTTTTGAATGCTTACACACTTGCTCACCAAAGCCAAAAAACATGCTGCGAACAATTGTAGGTTTGGGATTTAACATTTTTTATTCCATCCCTTTGCTCCCTGTTGTTGTAATGTTGGATAACAGATGATGAAAGCAGTTTTGGACGTCATCATCATGTCATCATAGTGTAGTGGTGAGCACCTTCAGGTAGAACAGGGCCTGTGAACACAGCCCTGGGATGACTCCTCCTCCGGTTCATCCATAGTGGGCCAATCATGCCTCATACCCAGGTGGGTATACCCTTTTTAAATTATAACTTTATACAGCATGGTGAGCCAACTAATTCTGTTTCTTTATTTTTAGGTTCACCTGCTGTTGTTTAAGCTTAGTTGTTGTTGCCTGGTTTATTTTGCTTTGCTTTTGAGGTGAGTGAGTTGTATGTTATGGTATTTTAGCATAAATAATCTTTTGGAACATTTTCTGTAAATTTTAAGATTGTATACTCCACCTTTTTAAGAAATCTATGCATTGCATAAAACAGTTTGTTTTGATTCTCATTTGCCTTTAATATAACACTGTTTTTCAGCAGCTTCAGTCCCAGCTATTTGATATTTTGTTTAAAATAAAATATATTGTTGAATTCGAAACCTGTGTCCTAATATTCATTTAACAAACCGCTAGAGTTTACAATTAGTATATCCTGGGGTGTGATTCCCCAGGTGGTGTTGTTGGCCCCTCTTAATACATTCTTCCCCTTCCCCTACACTGCACCACAATTGGAAAACTGAACACACAGAACACAGATCTGATTCTGAATCACCAGTGAGCTCTGTACTATGGAAAGCCAGACCAAACATGTAAACTTCCTCTAATTCTTTTTTTTCCATTTTATGGCTTACGTTTACTTTTTTTATTTACACTTCCTGTCATCCCCTGTTAACCATGACAACCCTGTGTTTAACATCACACCACTATGAACTGTGGGTAATTCCCTCAGGCGGAGGGAATGTGTGCATAAAGGGCCCGAAAGAGAGACCTCATGCACTTGTCTCAAAGTCCGTGAGGCCATCAGGGTGGACATTGGGAATGGGCCACTGACTTGCATAGAGTTGAAGTTGAAGTTGAAATATCTTTAGTATCCTCGAGGGGCAAATTGCAGCCAGCAGCAGCCAGATATTTCCCAAACAGTAGCATTTGACTACAGTAAAACAATGATTCACACAAACACTCACAGAAACAGTATGTTCACAGAAACAGTATATCAAATAGATTCTAACTGATAAATATAAAAAAAAATCCAGTGCAATAAATACTACAAATTCTTGAATAAACATAAAGGTCCAACTAGTAATGTGTGTGTGTCATTTAAGAAACCAATAGCAGCAGGGACAAAAGAGTTCTTAAATCTATTAGTTCTGCATCTTACCTGTACCTGCGACTGGACAGAGGCAGTATGAACTCCCTGAAACAAGGATGGCTCGAATCGGCCAGAATTTTCTTCCCTACCTATTAAGGGTCGTCCCTGCATTCTTCACAACAAACAATGAAGAGAATCAGCAAGAAAGACTAAGTATGTAAAACAAAAGAAATGTTGGAGGACTTTTTTGTGGTACATTCAGTCTGGATACCTCAGTCAGGTACATACACTCCCCTCCAAAAGTATTGGAACAGTGAGGCCAATTCCTTTATTTTTGCTGTAGACTGAAAACATTTGGGTTTGACACCAAAAGATGAATATGAGACAAAAGATCAACATTTCAGCTTTTATTTCCAGGTATTTACATCTGGATCTGATACACAACTTAGAAGATAGCACCTTTTATTTTGAACGCACCCATTTTTCATGTGTAAGTATTGGAACATGTGACTGACAGGTGTGTATTATTGCCCAGGTGTGTCCTATTACATTGATTATTCAAACAATAAATAGCACTGAATGTCTACGCTCAGTTTCAGATTTGGATTTTATAGTTTTTATATATAGCATTTATAGTTAGAGGTGTAACTAACATGAAAACCAGAGAGCTGTCTATGGGTGAAGCTGAGAGAAGATGGAAAATCAATTAGAGCCATTGCACAAACATTGGCCATAGCCAGTACAACCATTTTGAATGTCCTGAAGAAGAAAGAAACCACTGGTGTACTAAGTAACAGACATCAAATAGGTAGATGTGACAAAGGCCTCGTCACTCTAAATGGGGGCACATGGTAAAACTCTGGTTCATACACAAACAAATGTTTCCCCTCTGTTTCCGTGGTGAGTGCACGCACCACACTGGACATTCGTTCATACATCATATCCCTCCCCGAGAATAACATAAAAGAAATGCACCACACACATATAGTTTCATTAGTTAAGTTTATTTCATTTTACCATTGTTTGCTTGTGGTTCCCTCCTTCTCTCCTCCCAGTGCTAACCAGAGCAAATGAAGTGGGCTGTGTTATATAGTGGTGGCAGCTTCCTGTTGGGCAGGTTCATTCCATTGTTCCCTGAGTGGTAGGGGGGTTTTTGCCTCGACCTTTAGTTGACTGTTTATGTGTGGTGATTTATTATTGATTGAAGAATGTTTGATGGGGGAATGTATTAAATGATGTGTATTTGTTTTGCAGGTCTATTGTGGACCCTATTGCAGAGGTAGTTGGTGGAGCAGAATAGTAATCTGTGATTTAATTGGGAGTTGGTTGGGCTGGGGAGGAGCTTAGTGTATATAATGCCCCGGCCAACACCAAGCCCGAGAGAGAGTGAGTGACGCACGCCAGAGCAAGCTCATTGTGGGTGTGATTTGGGCGTCCTTTATTATAATTGTACACTGTAAATACATGCACAGTTTAACAGCAGCTTGCGACTCCAGCCATCATTCTTTAACAACAAGAATTCCACGTTTGTTTGACAGTAGACAACAGCAGCAGTTGACGACAGAAACATTGTGAGAGCTGTAAAGAAAGACCCTAAAACAACTGTTAGTGACATCAGCAACAACCTCCAGAGGGCAGGAGTGAAGGTATCAGAATCTACTGTTCGCAGAAGACTTCTTGAACAAAAGTACAGAGGCTACATCAGAAGATGCAAACCACTCATTAGCAAGAAGAATAAGAAGGCCAGGCTGGAATTTGCTAAAAAGTACAGAGACGAGCCTCAAAAATTCTGAGACAAAGTTTTATGGACTGATGAGGTAAAGATTAACCTTTACCAAAGTGATGGAAAGGCTAAAGTTTGGAGAAAGAAAGGATCTGCTCATGATCCCAAACATACTAGCTCATCTGTGAAACACGGTGGAGGTAATGTCATGGCTTGGGCTTGCATGGCTTCTTCTGGGACGGGCTCATTAATCTTCATTGATGATGTAACACATAATGGCAGCAGCAAAATGAACTCAGAAGTCTACAGAAACATTTTGTCTGTGAATTTAAAGGAAGATGCAACCAAACTGATTGGGAGATCATTCATCATGCAGCAAGATAATGACCCAAAATGCACTGCAAAAACAACAAAGGAGTTCATCAGGGGCAAGAAGTGGAAGGTTTTAGACTGGCCAAGTCAATCTCCAGACTTAAACCTTATAGAGCATTTTACCTGCTAAAGAAGAGACTGAAGGGAGTAACCCCCCAAAATAAACAACAACTGAAAGAGGCTGCGGTGAAAGCCTGGAAAAGCATCACAAAAGAAGAATGCAAAAGTTTGGTGATGTCAGTGGGTCACAGGCTTGATGCAGTTATTGCAAGCAAAGGATTTGCAAATAAATATTAAGTCTTATACACTTTAGTCTATTTTAAGTCTATCTGTTCCAATACTTTTGCTCACCTAAAAATTTGGTGTTCCGTTACAAATAATGCTATCTTCTAAGTTGTGTATCAGATCCAGATGTAAATACCTGGAAATAAAAGCTGAAATGTTGATCTCTTGTCTCATATTCATCTTTTGATGTCAAACCCAAATGTTTTCAGTCTACAGCAAAAATTAAGGAATTGGCCTCAGTGTTCCAATACTTTTGGAGGGGAGTGTATGGTCCTGATTACATAAAACGTAGGGAAAATTTGTCAAGATGTCAATGCCATTTCTGCATGATGGCTGAGGCTGAATGGTAAAGAAAAAGCAGATGTGTGTTAAGTTATTTCAGGATGTTCATAGTTCAAACTCACCAGGACAGAAGGTCTTCAGGATAAAGGAAGAGGTCTTGAAAGTAATTGGTAATTAAACAATATATGTCAAGGAAACAGCTCATACATTTTTTTTTCTCTTTGAAAGAGCTTAAGGATGCAGTGCAGCCTGGGTCTATGTAAGTAACATAAGCTATGAAATGCTTAATCATTTTGATCATTATGATAATGGTGTTAGAAAAAATTCTTGCTCTTTGTAATTATATCTGGGAGGCTGGTAAGTTACCAACAAAATGGAAACATACAGTAGTGATTCCAGTTTTGAAACCAAGGAAAGATCCATCCTTTCTTTTGTCTTATGGACCTGTAGCGTTGACATCTATTCAGTTCAAGGTACTGGTAAGGATGCTTAAAAAAAGATTGGTTAATTTCCTCGAAGATAGGATTTTATTTGTGAATTATCAGAATTGTTTAAGAAGAGGCACTATGGATTCTATCACAGTTTTAGATAAGGAAATTAGGAAAGCTATTGTCAATGAGGAAACTGTAACTGGGGTATTCTTTGATACCAAAAAAGCCTGTGACTCTATGTGGAGGGGGGTAGTGCTTATTAAACTCTGTGATGCAGGTGTTAATGGCAGAATGTTTTATTGGATAAAGGATTTCCTAAATGAAATTTCTATTCAGATGAGTTTCTTCTGAAACTGTTGATATTGAAAATGGTCCATGGCCATGCCCCAAGGCTCAGTCATCAGTCCAGTCCTCTTTAAGGTAATAATAAATGATATCTTCCAAAACATTCACCAAGTCTTTATTTGCAGATTGCGCCATCTGGAGGAACTAGGTTATACACCCATGTATCTTGCAACCAATGACTAGGAGTTCAGGGTAGCGTGTCTATGTTCCCACAGCCCTATGTTCCCACAACCCTAACCCTAACCCTAATTTTCAAAAAATTCAGTGGAAAAAAAAGTTCTAAGAAATGTGGGAACATAGGGCTTACCCCGAGTTCAGTCTTAAAGATTTAGTTGACGTTCCTTCATCCATGCAGATATATCAGCGACAGGCTGAAATCTGTTCAGACACAATGGGGCTGTCTGGTGTGAGTGACAGGTATAGTTGGGTGTCGTCTGCATAGCAGTGAAATGAGAAGATATTCGAGCAAATAATTGGACCCAAGGACATGATGTATATTGCAAAGAGGAGAGGTCCCAGTACTGATTCTTGGGGCATTCCAGTAGGGAGGGGATGGGATAAGGACAATTGTCACGCACACTAAGTGAGCACCCAGTGGGATAGGATTAATTTCTAGGTCTAAAAGTAAATTCAGGATGTTTGGCCTCAAGTGGAAAAATTCCTCCTTTAAATCTTTCTGTGTATGAGTCTCCGATAGTCAAAGTCTTCAAATTTCTGGGTCTTTGGATGGATGAAAAGCAAACACAGGAAACTCATATAAGTAAGTGTGAGAAAGTAAATTCTCCATTCTCCGTAGTCTAGCTGGAAGTGACTAAGGGGCTGAGAGAGACACTCTGCTTATGATCTATCAACCCTTGATAAGTTCTACTTTTGACTATGAGTTGTGTCTGGGTCAGCTGCTTGGATTGGGTCCAGAGAAATGCCCTAAAAATTTGCTATCAGGGACCACAGGTAAAACCTATTCGGGCCTTACTTGGGGAAATGGGGGAATCACTGCAGCAAAACGTCTTTTGGAGGATTACTTATGTATAGGTAAGGAGAAGTCAAATTTCCTTCATCTCTTCATAAGACAGCTTGCAGTAAACATTACAGTGAGAGAGTTATTGGGTCTGTCTGGTCTCCTAAACCTGGGGTTCATTTATCTTTGCTTGCTCAGATGTGTAACAGAAATCTTCCATATAGACATGTCTACAAATATTATACAAGTCTCTGGGAAAACTGGGTTTGGGATGTATAGTATGTAGTTAATCTTCAGATTCAGCAGAGCATCTGCAAATCTGATCAATTTCAGCTAAGCTACTGGCAATTTTATGGGCTATGTGATGGATAGAGCTGGTCAAACCCCCTGAAGGTATCATCTGTTCAGATTCTGCAGCTGCCTTGTTGGGTCTGAGGAGTGGGACATCATGACCTGCTTCAGGAGATTCTCTGCTGCTTGTGTAGGATCAAGAATGTTCCTGGCATTGAGGGAAATTAAATTTCTGAAAAACTGGGAACGGAAATCCAGATACTTTTGTATTTACAGGGAAAATGTGAGCTTTAGTGGCAAAAAGATTTTTTCATTTCTCTCTGGAGTCATCTGTTCAAAGAAAGAGGCCAACGATAAACTCTTAGAAAAGGGAGGACAGCCACACACATCATGAAATGGATTTATTTTTTAATGTGTTCTTGAGGGAATGGACAAAACACATATTTTGTCATTTTATTTGTAGAGTGTTGCAAATGTAACATGCTCCCAGACCTCTAGGGGCCCACACAGCAGGTGGCCACCAATTAATTCATAAAATGTAGCCTGTAAGCTTGATGTAGGAATAATGAAGTTCTTAAAACTAGATTCTGTCACAGTTCTTAAAAACAGGACATCAAGGTAATAATAAAGTAATAATTCAGTTGATAATGTCGACAACATCAATGATAGATAGCACACCTGAATTCTGTCATAGTCAAACTTGTTGGTTTCTGGGGATTTGGGCCAAACAGATAATGAAGTTGGTAGTTGTAATCTGTTGTGCATCCTGTACTTGTTTGGCATTTCAGTTTTTATACTGAAAAAAGACAAATGATGCAAATGCGACTAAAATCTCCAGGCACAAACAAAAATGGTTGTGACTAGCAACCACAGGTGCTGGTGCAAACCAGGTGCAACCAGGTAGAGTTGGGTCAGTTGGGTAGGGAGGGATACAGTAATGAACAATCACATGAGAACCTCTCACCAGCAGCAATAGAGGGAGAGAGGCTGAGGTCTCTGAGAGAGAGAGATAAAAGAAGCAACTCAAGTTTGACAATAAAAAATACACACCACAAATATTAATACAAAATTGCCTCAACTATGCCGTGGGTGGTTTGACACATCATTTTTGCAGTTGTGTGATGAATAGAGGTGTTTATGCAGATACACAGAAAAGATCAAGCATTCTTCAAGTTGTTGTGAGCAGCTCACTCATCACAGAGAACATTCAGATTACACTTGTGGATAGTAATGTTGGTAATCTCTCTCAGCCTCATTAAAAGTTTTTGATGCATATTTGAATCTACAGTAGCAAATGGAAAGAGGCCATATGTGATCTAATTAAAAAGTGCTTTTCATTCTGGAGAGGTCTGTGTTCATGCCAAGTGACGTCACGAAAATTGTCCTGTGTCTGTATTTCTGATAAGAGATTTTAATGCAATACAATCCTGTGCCAAAATGAGCACTACACTGTAAGAAATGGCTGTGAAATCCACAGTAATTTACTGTTTCTGCACAGTTAATTACTGTGAATATTCTTTACAGTATAGTACTGTGTAATGTGCTTAAAAACACAGTAACTATTAACGTACTGTAGAAAAACAGTTACCAATAATGTACTGTAAAAAACACAGTAACCAATAAAGTACTGTAGAAAAAAACAGTAACCATTAAAGTACTGTAGAAAGTCACAGTTTTAATTCCACTACTGTATAATTTTTTGTATTGTATTGTTGTATTACTGCTCCGTACATCAACTATTTTTCTTTCTATTTGCATTGAATCAAGTTGGCTTTAATTTTTTCATGCTTTATTTTTAATTATTATTTTATGATTAATGCAACCGCTGTATGGAAGAAAGAGAATTATCCAGCCTTGGTGCAAAGACAAGTCCAGTGAAGAGTCTGCTCAATCCCACCACAATGTGAAGCAGTCCTTCAATTCATCATCGTGGGAAAAAAAAAAATGTAGACGAAGAAGATGCCGTCTCCTTTAGGCGTAAAAGTTTTCAACTGTTGTAGGATTGTTCACAAGGAAATGACGTTGACGAGGATTGGCACCATTCGAAGAATGGAGTAGCAGAGAGCATCATTTCATGTTAGTGTCTTTTAAACAGTGTCTTTTATCAAAACACTTTCTATTGACTAACTAAATCCAACTTAGTCCGTTCATTATTGTAACAGTTGTCACAGTTTTACAGTTTTTTTTTTTTTTTTTTTTAAAGTATATGTTTTTGGGCTTTTGTGCCTTTATTGGACAGGATAGTGGAGAGAGACAGGAAATGAGGAGGCAGAGAGGGGGAATGACATGCAGTAAAGGTCGTCCGATGCGGGACTCGAACCGGGGCCAACTGCAGCGAGGACTGTAGCCTCTACACATGGGGCGCCTGCTTAGACCACTACGCCACACGACGCCCCGCACAGTTTTACAGTTTGACGTCAGTCTGCTTAGTGAAAAAGTAAGTTGCAGAAGCAACTCCTTCCAAGTGAACCTAACTGTCAGATAGCGATCTTCGGTTAGCTTATGGAAATGTCTTACACATGTATGGTTTGTAAATTCAATACAGCATCAATTTCTGCATTATTTCAAGCATTCTGGACATAAGTAAGCGGTGGCCATTTCTCCTGTCCTCGGAAGTTCTTACTTTCACACTTTACCATCCTCACTGGGATTGAACTGTATATCAGACTGAATGAAGACTTGGACAAAAAGGGAAAGAGACTCCTGGAGTTCTTCAGAGGTCAGCTGATGAAGTGAGTGGAGTAAGGAAGTTAAAGCTGTTCTGAAAGAAGCCTTGAAGGAGGACCGAGAGGGCACCCATGGTCTTGCAGCGTTGCTGGTCGTGATGACACATTTCAAAGAGGCAGAGGATTGCCTTTTTCTCCTTGCTGATGTGATGTTTTTTTTTTTTTTTTTTTTGTCACTATTTGTCTTCTAGAACTCCTGTTGTATATAGTACTTATTTGTTGTGAAAACTTGGCCTCCTCACAATTCCTTTTTTCATCTTAGAGTTGGTTTATCAGGTGATGGTGCACTGAATGGCTTATCAAATTGTGAAAATGAATAATTGGAATGTACTAACTGTTAACTGTCTAGGTATTCTTTCTTTAAAAAATGCTCTCTACCCTGTAATCAAATAGGTATGCACATTTGCATTTGTATGCACGTTAACCAGTAGTTGTGAATGGTGTAACAGTTGTGTTGTCCATTATTCTGGCAAATCTATATTGAAATAAGAAATTTACAATCTAACTCTGTCACATACATTGTACGGGTACAAGTATGAATATGTAAACATATTGCTTTGGGCTAATGGAAGCACAATGAAGTACATTCCAACAGTCTCTGCATTGAAGGGAGGATCGGTCTTTCGACTGTGACTAGCTGTGCCAGAAAAAACCTCAAATCAACATTTATATCACAAAATTTTCCTAACTGTCCCAAGGCTAAGGGGACATTTTTAGCCTCGTTACTAGCCTGAAAGCAAACTCACTGCTCACATTTAGCTGGAGAGACAGTCTGGAACGGACTAGACTTTTGATTTTCAAAAGCATGGTGTGAACAGTCCAATCACAATCGGTTATTTGTTAATGAGGTGCCATATAAACCATGACAACATACAGCATAGGAATGCCATCAAGCTGCCCATTGGCAATGCACTCCGAACAAACTATCCCAAATTGAACCTTGCTAAGACCAACATTTTTTAAGAGATTTTGTGTAGTGGGAGCTGCATAATTTCTAGAAAATGTCATTACAGCCCACAATCGTGCTAACTTTTATAAGCTCATTTTGTAGATTATACTGCTTTAGACAATGTATCTATTTCATTTAAGATCGATTGCCTTGATTCTCTTGGCCATGCAATTGAGCCTTGTTGCCACAACATTTTTCTGTGAAGTGCTCTTTGGACTTGTTTTCACCAACTTTTCTGTCATATTTTTGGTATCACATAGTTAAAGAGCGTAAAAGAAGGATCTTGTGTATGTTCTCCTTATTGAGATAGGAATTGCTGACGTGGGTATATGTAAAGTTTAATGTTAGATTGTTGTTGGCAATTACGTGACAATGCATCTCGGGCAATGTTGTGAATTAACACAAAAGTAATGTAACAAGTAGCGTGACAAATTACTTTCTACAGGGAGCAAATAAGTAAAGTAATGCACTACTTCTTAAAAATATAATAACAAGTAATGCATAATACATTACTTTTTTGAGCTTCAAAACCAGCATAAGTCACTAAACAATCTACATCTTAGATATGTTTTAAATGAAAAAACAAAACTGACCCTGTTTTGACTGATTCCTGGTTGAATTTTGTCATGGTTTTCTATGGCAGACACCTTTTGTTAGTTTTGTTTGGACTTTTCGCACTTCCTGTTTTATTTTGTAATTGGTTTCCTTGTGTGTCAGTGTTTTTGCTTCCTGTTTTGGTCCTGTTTCTGTGTGGTGATTGTCTGCCCTGCCCTAATGTGTTTCACCTGTGTTCAATCACCCTTGCCTCCTTTGTCTATATAGTCGTTGTGCTCTCCTTCGTCTGGGTCGGTTCGTCTGTTGTTTCTCTGTTGATTTCTGGGTTTGTCCTCGTCGGTTCACATGCCTGTTCATGTCTGGTTGGTCGAAAAAGCTGTTCATGTGTGGTTGTCCTCAGTCTGTTCATGTCTGCTTTGTCCTCGGTCTGTTCATGTTGCCTGTTCCTGTCTCCTGTTTTGAGTTGCTGTGTTTCAGCAGTGTTGTGTGTAAGCTTCTTGTTTAATAAACCTTTCTGCACCGTCTCCCATGTGTTGGCTGCATTTGGGTCCAACTAAACCCTGACTACCCTGACAGTTCTGACAAATTTGGCCTTGCATAAAGTTTGTTTCCTGCAACATCTCTCTTTCTGCACCTCACTGTTGGTTCTGGTGTCTTCACTGATGCTGCTGGTGCCGCTGCCTCCTCTTCTTGCAGCTCAACAAGCAAATTATCCAGACTTTGGAGCTCATCATTCACTTCCTGCTGATCAGCCAGGTATCCAGAGTCATAAACTGATCTTGGAGTTCTGAATCACTCATGGTGACAAAAACCCAAAAAGACAGACTTACAACAGAGAGATGGACAGACAAGACAAACACAAAAGTAAAGAGAGAGACAGCTACAAAGAAATATAGAGAGAGCATTAGAAAGACTGAGAGGGACACTCAACAAGTTGGACATGGCTCTTAATTATTATTATTAATTTATAATAATAATAATATTAATTACTCATGATGGTAATTATAAAGAGTGTGAAATTAGAATTCAGACTGGCCAGTACAGCAGAAAATACAATACCAGACATATTTTGTGAACCTGAACCCACTCTGCTGCTCTGCTGTCTGCAGTTACTACTGCTAGTTGTACAACTATTTGAAGCATTTTGATTTTTCTGGATTCATCATTATTATTTTTTTACATTTAGCCATAGCATTCTCCTAAGAGCTGCCATGTGAAGTTGATAAGTCATAAACATTCTGGCAGTAGTTGTCAGAGTTCATTTGAAGACCCTAACAACAGCCTACATGAGCTATGTCATGTCCATGAAGAGACGTTAAGTTATGTTTAGTCTTGTCTGTCTCGTGACTTCTTGTTTTATTTTGAAAACCTAACTCTCCTTTCGTTTCAGGTAACTTCCTCCTTCCCTTGTGTGCTTCCCACTGGTCTGATTGTCTGCCCCGCCCTGTTGTTTCCACCTGTTCCCATTACCTTGTGTGTGTATATAGTCTGCGTTTCCCTTTGTCCTGTGCCAGTTCGTCTTGTCTTGTCGCTGGAGAACCACGCCAGCCACGTTGTCCCATGCCAGGTTTTGAATTCAGTGTTACTGTAACGGGTGAGGTTTGGACACAAAAGCAGCACCGACTAGAGCCGATGGATTGGTAATGACTTTTATTGTCAGCAGAAGCAGGTAAATAAGCACAGTTCAGTTCAAAGGGGAAAGGCAGTCTTTGAGGGGCTTGGGGAAAATCTGAGGGCCCGGAATGAAGCTGTTGATGAGGCAGCTGTACCAGGCAGAGGACCGAAGAACCAGCAGGTAAGTTCACACAAAAAACACTTCACGATGGTCGAAACGATGACACTGTCCCAGCGATGATCAATGGGGGAATGAGGAGAAATCACTCGCTGCAGCAGTGGAGGCGGAGGACTCAGAGCAGCCCTGAGAACAGGCAGACGAAGACCAGGAAGGGGCAAGGCAGATTCGTGGTCAAAAACAGAAGGGCTGAAGTATTTACCAGGGCAGAGACAAGGCGGGTAGGTCGGGAGCAGGCAGGGTCGGAACCGGGAGATCAGACGAAGGGTAATCGCTGGAAAGTTTTGCATGGGAACAAAGAACAATCTGGCAGTGAGTGTGGAGGAGAGTGGAGCTTTTAACCAGGCTTGATTGCTGAAGAGCTGCTGCTGAGTGAACAGGTGAATGGAGTGACTGACGAGGTGGGTGTGGTTGGCAGCTGGGGTGAGCAAGGGAGTAGTGAGTGAAAAACTACTGAAGGCAGGTATGTATGGAGGACAAACCATGACAGTTACGTTTTGCCACAGTCTTGCTGTATATTATTTTGATACTTTGTCTTTTCCTGTGTCCTGAATTTTTTGTTGGTTTTCCTCGAAAAAGAGCGATTTTTATTTGGGTAGTTTAAATATATATTCCTCTGTGTCATGACCTGGCTCAAAGCCATGATAACGAGGAGACGTATGGTTTTTAAAAGTAAAAACGAAATGATTTTATTACAAACACTATAAAATTAGGAAATTGGCAACATAATCAAATACTAACTAAACCCAAAACACAATGCGACGAGGGATCGCGGGCGCAATGGTGCAGCCGCACCAGGTAGGTCACATAACAGAGCAGGGCAGACCCCAGTGTGAGGAGTAGTGCCAGCTCTTATACACTTGTGGACCGGCCAGGTCCACCCAGGTGTGGCAAGCCCCACCTACGACCTGCAGGGAAAGACAAGACAACCCAACACAAAAGAGGGAAGACAGAACACAACAGCAGGCTCTAGAGGCGAGGGGCCGTCACACCCCCCTCCATAAAGACCGGGTTCCTACTCCGGAACCTCAAACAACTCAGCACTAACTGAAATCTAATAAAAATATAAATTTTTCAATTTAACCAAATCGAATGCATCTATTTTCTTTTGTTTCATCTTTATCATTAAACTATTTACAAACTTACCCTAAAAATTCACTTTACCCTTTTTACAATATGTACAAAAACCTACCCATGCTTATTATTAATACTCCTTCCTTCACCTGCATCACCCCCTCCCACATCAGCAACCTGGGAGCAATTTAAGAGGGGTAAGGGGAGAAAAACAAGTGGGACGAGGAAACAACAACATAGGAAAAACACTTGGCTATATCTACTCTACAGGCGCTCTGGACAATGCGTCTGCCACCACATTGTCAGACCCTTTTATGTGTCGAATATCAAGCCAGTGGGACCGAAGGAATAGTGACCATCTCACTAACCTTTGATTGGGACACTAATGAGTTCAAGAAAACAAGAGGGTTATGATCAGTGAAGACCACAACAGGTACGACACCAGATCCAAGATACACATCAAAATGCTTAAGTGCCCACACTAATGCCAATGCTTCTTTCTCGATGGTAGAATAGTTGAGTTGGTATGAGTTTTTAGAAAAGAAGCTCACTTGTTTTGCGATGCCAAACTCATCACTCTTCAACATTACCCCCCCCCCCCCCGTGTCTGGCATCAACTTGGAGAGACCATACAAAAGTCACGCTTGCAAATCCGTTAGTGGTGCGACTACATCAGAAAAATTTCCGCAAAAGCTCCTGTAATAACCAAGACCTAAGAAACGCATAAGCTCTTTTTTGGTTGTAGGAACAGTAAAACACGCAACTGCCTTAACTGTCTCCTCAACGGGACGGACAGTACCCTGCCCCACCACCCGACCAAGATACGTCACCGTTGCTTTGGCGAACTCACACTTTGTGAGGTTAGTGGTCAGACGCGCCTCAGCCATACGGGCAAACAACGCACGCATGTGCTCAACACGAGAAACCCACGTGTCAGAAAAGACAACCACATCGTCTAAATAGACAGTACACCCCTCCAAATTCCCCAAAACTTTTGTCATGAGCCTCTGAAATGTGGCAGGGGCATTACGTAACCCGAAAGGCATGACATTGTAAGAATACAAACCATTCAGAGTAATAAATGCGGATAACTCATGCGCACGCTTGGACAAAGGGACCTGCCGATAATCTTTTAGGAGGTCGAACTTACTGACATATTTGGCGTGGCCCACTTGATCGACACAATCCTCCATGCGGGGAAGTGGAAAAGAGTCGGGTTTCGTTACAGCGTTTAACTTACGAAAGTCGTTACAAATCTGGGAGTGTTGTCAGACTTAGGCATGTGTTTTAGGGGAAGCCCAACTGGAAGAAGAAGGTTCAGCAATGCCATTATCAAGCATGTATTTTATTTCAGCATCCAGATATTTACGTTTTTCAGGGTTCACTCGGTAAAACCTCTGCCTGATTGGCTGCGCATCTCCAACATCAATATCATGCTCTATTAAGTTTGTCTGCGTGGGAGTGTCGCTGAACGAACAAACAAGGAAAGGATTTGATGACATTACATAAATCTGCCTGTTTGGACTCAGCTAAGTCAGCGGTCCCCAACCTTTTTTGCGCCACGGACCAGTGTAACGTCAGACAATATTTTCACGGACCGGCCTTCAAGGTGTGGCAGATAAATACAACAAAATAAAACGATAAGACCAACACAAAAACTGTGGTACTTTGTAAATATAATAATAAACGTGAATCCACTGTGTACTTGTATGTAACTTTATTAGCAGCTTCCTCCTGACATGCGCCAACAACATAAGAGTAACATCCTCTCTGCCCCCCAACGCTCTCTGGTCGCTATGGTAACGCTTGAACATGCCTTCAAAATAAGGTACACCACAAAACAAATATAAAGTAGGCTACATGAAAAATACAGCTCACCATAACGCTAAATCAATGAGAGCCCTGAGCTTGTTTCTCTGCAGCGAGACGGTCCCATCTAGGGGTAATGGGAGACAATGACACCCGAAGTGTGTTGCTTATGTCCAGTCTACTCCGTAATTTAGTTTTGGTTGCTGTGACTGCAGAAAACCCCGCTTCACACAGATATGATGTCGGAAATGGCAACAGGGTTTTCAGTACTGTTGTGGCAATCTCAGGGTATTCTGCCATGACTTTTATCCAGAATACCGGCAGAGTTGATGTCTCGAACATACTTTTAAGGCCGCCATCATTTGTGATCTCCAGCAGTTGATCTTCTTCTTGCACAGACATGCTGCATTCGCCTGGTTTATTGACAAATGGGTCGCGGATCCATTCCTTTTCAGTTCGTGGGTCTTTTGTGGTTGGGAAGTAGCGCTCGAACTCTTTTAAAAGCAAAGACAGGTGATCCTGCACCAGCTGGGAGAATGATTGCTCAGGCTGAGTCTCCTCCAAAATCCCCGCCAATGTTTGAAACATGTCAAATATGCCTCTGTTCACGCGTCGTCTCCACAAATCCAGTTTGGCTTTAAATGCAGCTACTTTATCGGCCAACTTGAAGACAGTTGTCATTTTCCCCTGAAGGGACAGATTGAGTTCATTGAGCAGGATGAATACGTCGCACAAGTAAGCGAGTTTTGCGACCCACTCCTTGTCACTGAAATGTGCTGCCAGCGGTGACTTCTTTTCTGAGAGAAATCTCTGCAGCGGCTCTCGTAATTCAAACACTCTGGCCAGCGATCTCCCTCGGGATAACCATCTTATTTCTGTGTATAAGAGAAGGCGTCTTTACTCCGCGTTCATCTCCTCACAAAGTTGCTCGAATAGGCGCGAGTTAAGGGCGTGTGCTTTGATGTGGTTAATAACTTTAACAACATCATTCAATACGCTGTTAAGTTCCGGTGGCATTTTTCGGCTTGCCAGCATTTCTCTGTGAATGACACAATGTGTAGATTCACATTCAGGTGCAACCTCCTTAATCCGAGCAGTTAAACCAGACAGCCGTCCGGTCATGGCAGCAGCTCCGTCTGTGCATATGCCGACACAAGAGGACCATTTAAGTTTTCCTGATACATAATCATCCAGCGACTTGAATAGTTCTGCGGCCTTGGTTTTGCTTGTCAACGATAGTGCACACAACATATCCTCATGCACATCCTCCTGATAAAGGTATCGCACATAAACAAGTAGTATTGCCTTGTTGTCCACATCTATAGACTCGTCAACCTGCAGTGCTTTACCACGGTGACGTATTAATCATAAGCAGAGTGCGAAAGTCCTGAGGCACTCTCACTGTTGGTGTCATCTGAAACACCAGCATAATAGGGTTTTAACAAATTGACATGACACAGCTGCATTTTCCTTCTGCGCTCTGGAGTAGAAATCATGTAGTTGTGTTCAGAGACTACCTTTGTCACTTCATGTGGACCAGAATACTTAGCTTGAAAGGGAGAAGTCACAATAGGTAACAACACTAAGACTTGGTCCCCCACACTAAACACGCGGCGTTCAGCATGCCAGTCATACAGTTTTTTCATTTTAGTCTGAGAAGGTGTCAAGTTTTTCTTTGCCAATTCTCCGACAGCAAACAGTCTATGGCGGAAACCATTCACATAATCAATAAAATTTTAGGTGGCTCGGCCTCCTTCCACTGATCACTCAGAACAGTTAAAGGACCACGCACAGTGTGACCGAACACCAAATCATTTGGGCTGAAACCAGTGCTCTCCTGTGTCACGTCTCTGGCTGCCAGCATTAACCAGGGTAACCCCTCCTCCCAATCTCTGTCCATCTGCACACAGTAGGAACGCAATAATGATTTTAAGGACTGGTGGAAACGTTCCAAAGCTCCCTGACTTTGGGCATGGTACGCAGATGCTTTATTATGCTTAATGTGAAGCTGTCTCAACACTTGAGAGAAGAGTTTAGAGGTAAAATTTGAGCCTTAGTCAGACTGGATTACCTTTGGAATGCTGAAAATAAAAATAAACTGAGACACGCAGTAATCGCTGCTAATGGATACGCTGCAGGAAAACGAGTGCTTTGACACATAACTGTTAACAAATACACAGCACCTGAACGAGAGCGAGGAAGTGGTCCGACACAATCAATAATGAGATGCTCAAACGGCTGACTTACGGCAGGAATCGAGAGCAAAGGAGCGGGCTTAATGCTCTGGTTTGGTTTACCTGTGCGCTGACAGGTGTGACACGTTTTAATATGAGATACTTCATCCCTCTTTAATCGAGGCCAAAAGCAGTGCCTGAGGACCCGGTTATAAATCTTTTTCACCCCCAGTGTCCAGATTCATCATGAGCAAGTTTCCATACAGACTCACCGAATTTAACAGGCACAACAACTTGGATAATGGGGTCTCCAACGAAGTCATCTCCGTGAGGCACCCACTTTCTCACCAGAAGCTCATTCAGCAAAAAATAACCATGAGACCATGACTAACCATGACTCTGGGTAACGGTGTGGCAGGTGGACTTGGTCTGGACTGACGCTCAACCTCTGCCGCCCCCTGTAGTCTCTTCTGTTCCACTGGTGAGAAAACAGCCCGACGAGTATCAGGCTAGCTTTCCTGAAGTTTTCACTGCGTGTGCGGTAACACGTTCAATGACATGTGACACTCCTGATTCAGTCTCTGAACCTGTAAAAATTAAAGGTGAGGTGTCAGATTTGTTGTATTTTTCTCTGTCTGACGTCCCTCTCTCAGCGTCGCAGGAAGAGCTGAAATTGGAGCAGCGGGCGGATCCTTCTCTAGAGGGTTTGTTTGACATGGTGTTACTTGGAGATGAGGTACAAAATAATTCTCATGGTTATTTTTTGCTAACCAGCAACACTCTGTCAAGGGTTTTGAGGTAAGTAGGACCCAAATGCAGCCAAAACTTGGGGAAAGGTGCAGACAGGTTTATTAACCAAAATAACAGACATGAACAGACGATGTGAACAAACCCTGAACTAAACAGACGAACCGACACAGACAAAGGGGAGCACAAAGACTATATAGACAAGAGAGGCAAGGGTGATTGAATACAGGTGAAACACATTAGGGCGGGGCAGACAATCACCACAGACACAGGACCAAGACAGGAAGCAAAACACTGACACAAGGAAACCAATTAGAAAATAAAACAGGAAGTGCAAAAAGTCCAAACAAAACTAACAAAAGGTGTCTGCCATAGCAAACCATGACACACACCCATCTCAGTTAAATTAGCTGTCAACATACTCTTTACAGTGTCCTTTAACCGCTTGCCCGAAATATAAATTTCAAAATGCTCTGCAATTTTTAACAACTGCTCCTTAGTGCATTTATTCAAAAAGTCCTCAGAGGGAGCTTTAACGAAGTCGGAAATATCAGACATTTTTATTATTACAGCGGTTCAAATCAGAGATTAATAAATTTACCTACCATAAAACCTTGCGCACAAAGTGGTATCAAACACCAAATACTTACCGAGCTGCTTTAATTCCCCCCACACTTTAACAGATGGGAAAAGTTTGAGAAAGAGCGATCTTTATTTGGGTACTGTTACGGCCGTGGTATTTTGGGGACCTTTTCCCTAGTGAGGGAAACGTGCTTGATTTTGTGAGCAAATTTCCTGAACGTTTGCACCATGCTAACGCCCTCGCTAAGGAAAATCTTTCAATGCCCCAAAAAGTAATGAAACGTCAGCATGACCGTTCTGCCGTCTCGCGCCGCTTTAATGTCAGGGATAAAGTGCTGGCCTTGTTGCCTATTCCTGGGTCTGCGCTCTCTGCTAAATTTTCCGGTCCTTATGAGGTCTGCGAATGTCTCAGTGAAACCGATTATGTTATTGCTACACCAGAGAAAAGGCGCAAAACTCGCGTGTATTACATAAACATGCTTAAGGCGTATTTCACGCGTGAACCAAATTCCGCTCCACCCGTGGTCCCCGTAAAGTCCAGACCTGTCGCTGTCAGTGCGCTAATTTTCAATGAGCCTTCTAACAGCGGCAATGATGAGGATGATTAAAGACGCGCCATTTGCCCCATCAAACTGCTCGCCTAGTTTTCCATGTCTCTTTAATGATGTTCCGACTCGCACCACTGTTTTGTAGCACGACATTGATGTCAAAGAGGCAAAGCCCATCTGCCAGCACCCTTACCGGGTTAAACCCGTGAAGCGCCAATTAATGAAAAAGCAGACGAACTACCTGTTAGAAAACGGTTGAGCCTTGCCAAGCTCCAGCTCTTGGAGTTCTCCATGTCTCTTGGAGGCGAAATCCGACGGTTCCCCTCGTTTTATTACAGACTTCCATAAGGTTAATGCTGTAACGGTTCCAGACTCTTATCCTCTCCCCAGAATGGAAGACTGTGTTGACACACTTGGCTCCGCGAAATTTGTCAGCAAATTAGATTTGCTTAAAGGTTACTGGCACTCCCCTTTAACTGAACGCATGTCTGAGATCTCTGCCTTCGTGACCCCCGATAACTTCCTACAGTATACAGTGATGGCTTTCGGCATGTGTAATGCTGCGGCGACCTTTCAAAGGCTCGTTAATACTGTCCTGTCTGGATTGCCAAATTGTAATGCCTATTTGGACGATCTAATCGTGTACACTATGACATGGGAGGAGCATGTCTTCATCCTGGAACAGGTGTTCACTTGCCTTGCGCGTGCGTCCTTGACATTAAACCTCGCGAAGTGCAACGTCGGTAAAGCCACTGTCACCTATCTCGGGAGACGGATGGGTCAGGGTCAGGTGAGACCCCTCGCTGCGAAAGTATCCGCCATCAATGATTATCCGGTTCCAAAAACGCGTAAATCCCCCGTAGTTTTCTTGGCATGGCCGAATATTATCATAACTTTTTTTGTTAATATTTGTTATTTGTTAATTGTTAATTTGTTAATAATTGCGTTATTGGGTGGCTCTGCTTTTCTTGTGCCGCCTCTCCTTTGTTTAACCTGCTTACTTTTGTTAATAAATGACTATTTAACCCTTAACATCTTGGGTTTTATTTTATTTCCCTTTCCCCTAACGAGCTGATTTTCCTTTGCTACTTTGTTATTAAAATATTGTTGATTGGTACTTTGTCTTGGAGTCGTGCATTTGGGTTCAAGTCTTAGTTCAGTTATGACAATCTATTTATAAAATCATTATGTGTACTGAGCCTGTCACTGGTCCCTGGGGCCCAACAACCAGACCCAGTCCAGAGGGAATCTTCCTGTGCCCCCACATTATGGTGCTGGCAAACATCGAACCAATCTGGTAACATGATTCTGAGTCGGAACATTTATTATATCACCAAGTGTCTACTAACAAATTGTTGTGAGCTAACATACGTAACTGGAAATAAATTGCAACTAGAAGTCATACATTTCCCAATGATTGTACCCTGCGTGACTGTGACAAATAAAGTGTAGGCCAATGAAAAGTAGACTAGCTAACATAAGTCAACTTAGCTAGCCTAGCCATTTTTGCAGCTAATTATCATTTCATAATGTCCTAAATCATTCACTGTCCAACAAAACCGCTAACCTCTGTTTCTAAGGTGCTAAAAAACAACTTCTTGGTTGGGTTATTTAAAAACATATTATTTGACTTGCAATTAGACTGGACAACATTGACAATGAATACAAGAAGGTAAATGCGAATTTCCACAAAGACTGGCCAAAAACACTTCTTGAGCATTACACCATTTACACCGGGGTTGAATGAACATTTTATACAAACAATATATTTATTTCTAGAATTGAAAATAAATTCAACGTTACCCAGCATGCAACATTTCTACTGTCACCGCGATTACAGCCACAGATAGAACCACCTACAGTATAAGTCTATTATTTGCTGTAATTGTGCCCAAGGGAGAAGAAAATGGTTAAAGTATATTATTTACTGTTGCCGTTTCCACTGCCACTATAATGTGGTTTAGCGCCATATATGTTGTTACGTTCCTTAGTTGGAGCTAGGGGTGACAGGAACTGTAACATGACAAATCAAGAATTAAAACTGAGTCAATGAGTACTTGAAGGTAGTTTATCGCAACCTGAAGGTCTCAACAAGGAAGTCCAATGTGGGGGAGGAAGGGACAACGGTGGTGTGCCAAAGAAATGAATCCAATAAAACAAAATGAGGCCTCAGCTACCTTCATCTACTGAAATAAAAACACACAAAAGAAAACCTGTCTACCTAATCTAAGAAAAGAGCCTCCAAAACAATACAGCGGGTGGCACCCACCACTAACCTAATGTTTCTAGACAAAGAAAAACTGCGTGGTGAGATGTACAGGGTACCCCAGCTTACCTAACTCCTTCCTCCCACCACATACCTTCAGTACATCCCTTAAATCCATAAACACAACTGGCAGGCTGATCACTATCAGGCAAAAGGAGAGAGAGATCGCTTCATTCAGGCTCCCCTTTTATTGGAGGACTTGAGGCAGATGATTGGCCACTGGGACAGCCAGGAGCTCAATGAGCCATCCTCCACTAGTGTGCTCGGGTGGAGCCCAATCACCAATCAGCACCTGGAGGGAAACCGAGTGAGGGAGAGACACTGGCCCTCATTTATCAATCTTGCGTGAAAACAGGTGCAGGTCTGAGCGCAGAATTGGTCGTACGATAGGACACACGTGTGATTCATGAAACATTCGTATCTGACCAATCCCAGCGTACGAATGATCGGCTCTTGATAAATGCGGCGGCTGAATTCGATCGTCATTAACATGTTACGCCCTTAAATATTCCTGGTTCGGAGGCCTCGCCCACTAAGGTCAAACATGGAGAGAAGAATTACTGGCAAGAAAAGAAACTTTTCAGAGATGGAAATCGACATCCTGACATCTGAGGTGGTGCAAAATAAGGATGTGCTTTTTGGCAGTCTGAAGAGTGGGATCAAAGGCGCTCATAAAACCGCTGTGTTAGAGGGTGAACGGAGGCAGTCAACAGCGTTGCCATAGAGGAACGGACTCCGGCTGAGGTTTGAATACAAGTCAATAATTTAACCTATGCCTAATGATTTAATTGAATCTTTGATTCATCTGCAGCCTAAAAGCTTATGTCTGCTAATTGATTAAGGCAATTCTTTACATTTAGGTAAAAAAAAAGTGGTCTGATTTAAAGCTGGCCACCAAAAAGCGGGTTGCTGCACTAAAGCGCAACATCAGGCAGACTGGAGGAGGCCAACCAGACTCCAGCCTGATCTTGACAGGGACAGAGGAGAAAATTGCCTCGTTGATTGGGTCCGAGTCGATGTCGGGCATAAGTGGTGGAGGAGACACAGACGAACTCGCGCCAGAGCCAGAGCAGAATGGTAACTACCCCCTTTTGCTTGCATTGTAAAATCTATCGCACTCTGACTGTACACAACTTCTTACAAATAATTAGGCTTACGCATGTTACATGGGTATACATGTTTATTGTATTTTTAAATGTTTCAGAGCCAGGCACCAGCAGTATGTCGGCCAGGTCTCCTCCCCAGAGTGCGTGCCCTCTGCCCCCCGTGCTGCGCCAAGAGCAAACATCGTCACGGCAGAGGTCCTGGAGAAACAAAAAGAAATATGCAGTTTATTGACCTCAGTTGTCGGTGCACTTGAGGCAATAAATAACACATTAAAAGAAATTAATGACACTCTAAAAAAGCCATAATAAAATGTTTAAATGACTAAATGTTGTCCATTGTCTGTGTTTAGTATGACTTTAGCCAATTTCACCTAGAATACTTTACATTACTGATTAAATACTGCAGAGCATTTGCAAGAGTTTAAGGTATACTTTGCGTTTTAAAAGCGATGAATGAGGTTCTGTCTCCTCCGTATAGCCCCCAGTGGAGGCTGCACTGGCCAAGGTTCCATGGGCATTGGCTCATCTGGCTGCACCGGCACATCAAACGGCAAACCATTCACTAATGCAATGTTGTGCAAAACTGAACAGGCCATAATAATGTCGCACACTTCTTCTGGGGTATACAACAGCGTTCCTCCTGCTGGTCCAAGACAGAGCCACCTGCCCTTCAGCAACCCGAAGCAGCGCTCCACAGGGACCCGTGTGCGTGTGTGCGCACTATTAAATCTGCGTTCCTGCTCTGTAGCAGGGTTAGCCAGCGGGGTTATAAGGTATTCCGTGAGAGGATAACCCTTGTCACCTAGAAGAACCATACCAAAATGTTAATTATCTGACACCTTGTTTAGTTAATGCAATTATCTAGGGTAGTTACATAACGAGGAGATGACTTTGGCTCTGCAGTGCGCCCTCCTGCAGCCGCGCGCCAACACAGCTGTTTTGAAAAATAAAAGAATTGTGTGTCTCCCGGTCACCTGCACACCACGTTTAAAAGTGATAGCTTGGCATCACAAATCACTTGTACATTTATAGAGTGGTAGTTTTTGCGATTGATGAATGCATAATCATTCATGGATGGTGCCTTCAGACGCACATGAGTGCAATCAATTGCCGCTCACGTCCAAATTGATAAATGCCGAAGTTTGCGTGGAAACGGTCGTACGCACGGTTTTCTGCCGTACGTTCGTTTGATAAATGAGGGCCACTGAGAGAGAGGGAGAGGGAGAAAACAAAAACAAAGAGCCTGCCCTTGCCTGGCACATAACACCCCCACCCAAACAAGTCCAAACATAATGTTTGGAATCATACTATAGTAACCTACCTAACTATACAGCTCATGACAATGCATCAGCAAGAACATTTTCGGATTCCTTTTTATGGCTGATCTCAAGGTTGTAATGTTGGACGATCAACGACCAACACATAAGACGATGGTTGTGGTTGTACATTCTGTACAGGAATACCAGGGGATTATGATCTGTGAAAACCACGACAGGCTTAACACTTGACCCTAGGTAAACCTCAAAATGTTGCAGGGCTAAAGAGTGCAAGAGCTTCCTTCTCAATGGTGGAATATTTAAGTTGGTATTTGGTAAACTTGCGAGAGAAGTAGCTCACGGGATGATCGATGCCCTGGTCATCCTCTTGCAGGAGTACTGCCCCAGCCCCACGTGCACTGGCATCAACTTCCAGCTTAAAAGGCAAAGAAAAATCTGGGGCAGACAGAACAGGAGTGTAACACAGCAGACCTTTTAAGTTCTCAAAAGACTGCTGACACTCACCAGACCAGACAAAGGGTTTGGAGGGACTGTCAGTGGGGCTGCAACAGAGGAAAAAGTTCTTGCAAAACCGGCAATAGTACCCAGCCATCCCAGGGAAACGACGCAGCTCTTTCCTGGTAGATGGTACTGGAAACTCAGAAATGGCTGTGATTTTTGCATTCTCAGGACATACCCGTCCTTGACCAACCTGCTGACCAAGATAAAGGACAGTACCCTTCCCAAACTCACATTTAGCAAGGTTCAAGGTTAGAGATGCAGCCGACAGGCGCTTGAAAACGTTTCTCAGTGTGGTCATGTGGCTGGCCCAGTCATCACAATATGCAGAAAACTGCGTGTTGAGATGTACAGGGTACCCCAACTTACTTAACTCCTTCCTCCCACCACATACCTGATGATTGGCCACTGGGACAGCCAGGAGCTCAATAAGCAATTTCTAGAATTGAAAATAAAAATCAACGTTACCCAGCATGCAACATTTCTACTGTCACCGCGATTACAGCCACAGATAGAACCACCTAAGTATAAGTCTATTATTTGCTGTAATTGTGCCCAAGGGAGAAGAAAATGGTTAAAGTATATTATTTACTGTCGCCGTTTCCACTGCCACTATAATGTGGTTTAGCGCCATATATGTCAACAAGGAAATGCGTTCCCCGTCAATTTCTTACGTTGAGGGAGCTCAATAGGAGTCTATCGGACAACCCTGCATGTTGAAAACCGACGCGGAAGGTGTACCTAGTGCGTTAGTATATGACGCCAAGGCCTCCTGACCAAGTATCCACATGTGACGAGTTGGGAGTGAGACTGTGGGATAGTTCCACCACTGGTCAGTGGAAAGCCAAGCTGCAGTGTACTGAGTTTCCTGGCTGCTCAGGAACTGCAGGGAAGAGGAGGAGCGTTTCCAATACACTGAACCTCGCCTCCATTACAGCAAATAAACTACTTTCATTACATGTATCATTATTACTAAAGGAGGCAGAGGAATAACATAAGACACACCGAGCAGGAGAGAGGGAGGGAGAGAGAAAAGTCGTCATGTAACGAGGCTTCATACTAACGACTTTGACCAACTCTACATATCAAACAGAGGGAGTTCGGCCAGGAACACACTGTCTGTGTTGGATGAGCATGGTGACTGACGTCGCTGAGGATCAGATGCATCTCTGCTGCAGCTCTCTCTGCACACACAGTTTGCAGTTTGGTTACTAGAATGTTGAATTTATTGTCACTGTAGGATTAAATGTCACTGAAGTCCCACTGTCTCCACAAGCAGCTGCTAAAATGGTTCTAATATATTGAAATTTTTTCATGTTATTTTAATATTTAGATTTAGCCTAGACAGAGACAGCTATAGTGGAAGCTGCCAGTTTTATGTAATGTTGCTGGTATGATGTGAATATGACATCAACAGGTCTTTTCTCTATCTATTTCTGCTCGGAGATGCGTGAAAAATAAGCTAGAGACCGTATCTCTAGATCACGCCTCTAATAAAAGTCTATTACGTTCTGACAGAATAAACAACTAAACAACAACCTAGTGATCCATTTGGACTTACTCACAGCTCAGTCTTGATTTTGTCAGACAACTTCACAGTTATAAAATCAGAATTTGACCATTGGTGGGTCCAGATATGTTCTAGGTTTTGACATATGTTTCACTTCACCTTCTGAAGCTCTGTTATTGCACTAAGGATTGTGTATAGCTCTGGACTCAACATCCAAAATCAGTAGAATAGCATAATGCACATTCTGTTTTGGCTTGGCTTTTTCCTTTGTGAATGTGCAGTTGTAAAGAGGTACAACTACAAAAGAAGATTTCTAGGTTGCATTCAGTGCAATTTCTTGTTTCCACTTTGAGCTGCTGGAACCAGCATCTGAGGCTTTTGTGCTGTTCAGGAGATTTTCTTTCAGTGCAGAGGAGGTGATTAAAGATCACCATACTCTGACCTGACCATCCATTTCAGTAACGCCCCCCATCACTTATAAATCCTCTCTTAGCAAAACACTCAGTCACCTGTGTAGAGTGAAGCATTTTGAGTGACCCTGTTGTCAAGGCTCTGGGCTCTCTCCGTCATGTAACATAGAGGAAAAGCAGACTCGGAGCAGATGCTTTTCAGACCTTTCCAGGAAAGTGTTTGACACTTATTTCACTGCTTCTGTGTGACTGCCGACAGTGTGGCCAACATTATCTGAATTTAGCTGCTTCAGTAAACCCCTCTCATGTGGCACTTACTCCCCGTGGCTTAAAACAAACACTGAAAAATGATTTGCAGCTGCTAATTAACCCGGTAGGTCAGATGAAAAAGTGTTCGCCACAGAAGTGAATGCTCGGATACCACCTGCTGCTTAACAGCAAATACAGTCCCAGAAGGCCAGGCCCTCCCACAGCGTATTAACTTTCATCAATCTACCATAGAAGAGGTTAATGATGAGGGTTAGACATCCCACACAATGGTCTGAATTTAAAAGCAGTTAGTCAGATCAGTCAGTTTTACAGAGCTGATACGGGTGGTCGGTCTTTGTGTCAATGACAATATAGCATAATAGGAAGTAGTATTTGAAGCAACAGAATTCTAAGGACAAAGTATTTCAAGTCAAGCGATGGATTACCAAGTGGGCCAAGCATGTACCTGACCCTTAGTTCATCTATGTTGCAATTCATTTTATTTAGTTTTCTTTCTCTTCATTTAAAAATAATGAAATTGTGGGGTGCTTCAGTAGCTCACCTAGTAGAGCGCCCACCATCCAGGGTTGGTCCTTACCGTAGCAGCCTGGGTTTGAATCCAGCCCATGTCCCTTTCCTTTCTCTCTTTCTTCCCAACCTTCCTGTCTGTCTCTCACTTCTACTATAATATGAATAAAAAGCCTGAAAGAATAATTAAAACAAAAAATAGAGAAATTATACAAATGATCAATGTACAGTTTTTATGACTCATAGTTAGATTTTGTTGCTAAGGAACATCTAGTGGTCGTGGTAATGATGACAGGAGCAAAGGGGAAAGTGTTGTGATGTAGTACAAAGAGAGACAAAGTCCACGTCAGGAGGAGGTGGTGGTGGATGGATGAATATGACTCAGGAGAGTGGTGTTTGATTCCCATGTGAAAGTAGCAGTTTATGTTGTTGTTGCTATTATTCATCTATTATCCATGTTGTTAGTATTGTAACCATGACAGCAAAAATCATCTAATGTTGAGGAAGTACTTATTTTAATCCAAACAATCTTTTACTAATCATAACCAAGCCATGACCATTATTATAGTAACCATGGCGACAATGGTAGGTACGACACTCTCAGTACAGCCCACGTGATCATTGTTGTAACCATGACAACAAAGGCAGTGTAATGATGAGGAAGTACTTATTTTAACCCAAATCCCCATCTTTTCCTAAACCTAACCAAGTCACGAACGTATTATAGTAACCGTAGCAACAATCAGTACACCACTTTCGGTACAGTTGCGTGTTTGTCATGGTAGCCATGACAATCAAGGTCTGATTGTCTCATGCTGCTGTAGGGGCGCTATTTTGGGAGACACTCCTATGGGTCGTATCAGAGCGTTGAAAAAAACAACCTATATGGTTGTTTATGTTGGAAGACTGGTTGTTCCAATGGGATGTCCACCTGGAATACTTTTTTATGGACCTCTCAACAGACATGACCAAAACATATGATAATAATTTGCCTCTGTGAACACACACTGTCTCTAGCAGTGTGTAATATATTTCCAAATGTGATGAACATTCAAATAGTGATACTTACAGTGAGATCCGTATCTAATAATAAAGGAAATAAATGATCAAGTTTATTCCTTACTATGGGACCGATCCTGTTGTCACGTTCCCAGCCGCGACAACAGGATCCCCACCCTCCTCCTCTCTCTCTCTCTCCTCCTGTCTCTCCTGTTCCCCTGCTCCTATTGTGTTTCTCCCTCCTCCCTGTCTGTCATTCCCCAGGGAGGCGTGACCTGGCTATCTGGCTGTGGGCAGTGCTTCATCAACCTCAGTGTAAGAACCCCAGCAGATCATCCACTCATCGCCAGATTATACCAACTCCTATGTGGTGGACATCGGCTGAAACCTTTCGAGTGATTTTTTCCTTCTTGTTTTTCTCAAGCTATTCCCTGTGCTCACTCTGTGTATCCTCTGTCCTCAGCCACACCTGCGCCTGCCTCTCTGCTACAGACCCAGAACCAACACCCAGGCCTTCAGCTCATCTACCTGCATCCCTGTACTATTCTCCATCCCAGAGTGCTCAATAAAACTGTCTCTTTAACCTACTCAAGCTCTGAGGTCTGTTTTTGGGTCCAAACCTAACTCTAGGCCATAACAGTTTATATTGGTTTCTTAAGTCACTAATCAGTCTCTTTGGAGCTCTCCATGATGTAATATAATGCATGGACAGTAGCTGTGGTAGCATGCAGTAAAGGATGACGGCAGGACCACTGTGTGGTCGTAGGTGGTCTCCCGCAGCCCAGGCAGGGTTGATCATGCAGGTCAGCTGGCAGCTTGAAGTCCAGCAGAGTTCAGTGGACTGCAGACAACAGGATGTGTTTAGGCAGTTGAAGTCATCAGCCAGAGGAAGCTGCTGGCAGCAGGCTTTAATGTGAGTGTTTGGAAAACACTGCAGCTCATTGACGTAGAGTAGCATGGCGATCGCACACCAGTCAGGTGTGGAGAGAGAGTCTGAGTCTTTGCTGTCGTAGGTAGATCAGTGTGCGGCGGCCTAGTTTGTTTGGCCAGATGAATCTAGGCAGCAACACAGCGCAGGCTTGAGAAGTTATAGGAAGTCAATCCTCCATCTCCAATTCTTCAATTCAGATTAGGAGAAGAGGCAGTGATGTGGGCTGATGTGAAGAAAAATAAAAGCCTGATAGAGGCCTGACAGTACAGAAATAAAGACAGTGGACAGAGTCCCTGAACCAATTAGTGCTTTGGGTTAAAGGTGCGGCGACAAAGGGAAGTTGACCCGCGTCTTGGCACGAACCTTGAGGTTTGAACACACAGTATCTACATCATAGATATTATTTACAGACCAAACCTTAATAATATCAACATGTACAGAATGCTTTGAAGCAAATTTATGAAAGCAAAGGATAATCCAAAGAGAGGTTTGTGTGTGTGTGTGAATTATCTGATGTTGTCTTCCTTGGCAGAGGTTAAGAGGAGTAGGAGCAATTTAACAGGAGCAGGGAAAAGCAGCGCCTGGTTGGGGGGGGGGGGGGGGGGGGGGGGGGGGGGGGGGTCACATTGGGTCACCTGTGTGGCTCGCTGGGGTCCCTGGAAGTGTTGCTTGTGGGTGGGGGCCTGTTGCTCACCTCCACAGTAGACTGGCCTGACCTCAACACCCATCACTAGGTAACTTCACGTTGTTATATTTGAATGTTACATAATATAATAATATATATTATATATCATAATATTACATGTTTGGATTGAATTATTATATTATATAAATAATACATCCTCTTCTGTCATAACAACACCACACTATTATAATATTATTCTACTCTATTTTATATTATGTACTATTAAATTTTTATATCATAACATATTTTTGTTGTAAGATTTGTTTTTTTATTACATTGACAGGATATCATAAATTATTATTACTATTATTTTTATATTATTACATTTTCCCTACGATTATATTTATATTACATCATTGATGTCCACTATACTTTCCTTTTCACCTTCTCACAAAAGACAGACAAATAACACAGATACATGCGACTACATCACATATAAACCTTGAAAAACACACAAACACTCAGACACACATGCAATCATAGACACATACCATACACATCACAATCTTTTCATTTGGACGTCCCTGTTGATTGACATTTACATTTCTGTCCATTATATGTGCCCTTCAGGTCAAACTTGGTCTTGTGATGTAAAGTCACTAATAGGAGCAACAACGACAAAAAAATCAAGTGTTAATGCCTTCAGTATTTCTGGTTGATATTATGCTTAAACAAATCACTAACCAGCTGACACACAGCAAACCTGGGACAGTCATATTCCAGCACAGAAATCTTTGTTGTTTTTCTGGGACTCATTGGGGTAATTGTTCTGGGGCTTTAATGCGGGCCCACACATTATTTCAGCTCTGAACATCAGTTGCCTCCCAATGTTAATTGAATCATCATGGATCTCCACATCAGGTATGCAAACCTTTGATAGTAGAGGGGTTGTGATTTAAAGAATGAACTGTTGTTGACCTTATGCAAAACACAAAGTGTATTGAAATATAATCTTTTCAAAATTGAATGCATAAATAAATAAAAGATCATCAGTGGAGATCCATCTTCAACTGCTTTTTAATTAGGTGTCATCCTGTCCCATAGTAATTTTTGATTCAGACCACTAGATGGAGGCATTTATCTGTTTTTAACAGAAAGATGTTTTTGCTCCATTTGCTGGCAGCAGAGCAGCGCAGGGTTGCTGGCGCTCAGTGAGGGTTTTTACTTTGATTCAACATCATTGACTTTGAAATCACATTTAGGTAAGGACCATTAACTCTTAGTGTAGATGTTAAATATCTGATACTAGCTGTTCAAAGCAACACGTGGCAGTATTCAATCACATTTGGCAGAAAGACAAATGTCAAGGGTCATTGACTGCTGCTCTGTTCTGGAGAACAACATCCATGGCACACAGAAAAGAAAAGTTTACTTTAACTTTTGACTCATTACCCATTCACTGGGTCCATGGAGGCTTACATTGTTTGGGAGGACCAGTCAAATTCTGTTGGCCACAGTTTTGTATGAGTAAGAGTTGTGACATTGAGGTGTCTGGAAGCACTTTAGGTTCAGTGGTTCAGTCTTTTGTTTCCTGGAGCTGATGTCTTGTTGCTAAGCGCTGTAAGCTACAATACAGCTTGCTGGCTGGTACAGTACATGTAGATCTGGAACTATTAACCGATCGAACGTCCTCTTGGGACTTGTCATGGCCTGGGGCTCTTCACATAACACAGTCAAGTGAACACCGGTCAATAAGAACATAGTATTTTGTAATATGACAGCAGGTTTCGTGACACGATTTCCCTTTTCCAATTCAACATTCTCTCTAGAAGAAAAACAACGGTGAATCATGACAGGCAGACGGAATTACAACCAATGAAGAATCTGAATTTTGAATATGAACAGGGTGACCCGGTGACACTGTGCTGTTTTTTTAAACAGATTCTTCTGTGAGTGGGTTTGAGTGGTAGACCAAAATATTTCAGCTACCTTTAGCCTTTTCAATGAGCTCATACTGAAAAAGGAAGTTATGAGTCTTTTCATTTTTTCAAAGAGGTCTTTGGGCAAACTGACCTCATGAAACCCTAAGTAATCAACATGACCACAGTTGAACCAGGTCCAGATTTCCATGTGTCCAACAGATCAAGTTACAACTTGGGTTTTATTTTTATAGTTTTGGCCATCATTTATAACAGTTTTAACATTGTTCTCACAAGTCGAGGCAACATTTCATTAAGAATCACAAGACAATGTAAAACAAATTCCAATATGATTTAAAAGAGTAGATTGAAACAGGAGATAGAAATCAGCCGAACTGGGATAGAACAGATAAAACTGTAGAATACAAATTGCAGGAAATTTCTACCAAACTGAATTCGTAAAAAGCAGTGACCAACAGGAATGTCTTAATCCTCGATTTAAAAGAACAGAGTCGGAGCAATTTTCTGGAGTGTTGTTCCAGATGTACGGTACATAAAAACTGAATGCTGGCTTGATCTGCCCTGAGGAAACTTTCTTTGGACTAATTGAATAGACTTTAAGTTTGGTGTCCACTGTGGTTTTACTTCCAGTCTTTTTTTTGTTGATTGTCTGCCTCGCCTTAATGTGTTACGCCTGTGTCTTGTTATCTGCGCTGTATTTAGTCTCTGTGCTCCCTGTTGTCTTTGTCAGTTTGTCTGTTTTGCTCTGGTTTGTTCCTGCTATGTTTTCCTGTTTTCCATCATGCTCCTGTTTTGTTCTTTAGTTTGGCTTTTTCTGGGTTTTTGTCTACCTGCCTGATCTTCATATCTTCCACCTCCATGTCCTTTGTCAAATAAATCTTTGAATTCTACCTGCCAGTCTTTGTGTTTGGGTCTACGCATCTTAAATTATAACAAATGCTCCTTTTCCATGTTGCATTTTGACTCTGTAAGACAGTAAGAAGACCTGTTCCCAGGTGATCTGAGAGGTCTGGACAATTCATAATTTAGAAGTAGACCAGGAATGTATTTTGGCTGTAAATAATTCAGCGTTTTATGAACTGACAGTGGTATTTTAAAATCAATACTTGGACAAACATGATGAGGATTGTTTCTATACCATTCAACACTGTTCTGAATAACAATCATGGCTTGATGCAGGCTGCAACTCTGGGGCATGTCATCTCATTGTTGATGGTGAAAATGAAGGCCAGGCTCTGGAGTTACTCTCATGTTTGAAGGTAGACATGATAGACAACCTAAGTATTGCACCACATGCAAAACTTCCCCAGTCCCAGTTCCTTCTCAAGTCCCCTAGTTCTTTACAGGTCAGCTCTCTGTGTTTGGATCTCTAATTCAGCCATTTGTAATGCATAAACAGACATGAGTTAGTGTCTCACCTGTCAGCGGGTGTTGTATCAGACTGTTGTGGTGAAGAGGGAGCTGAGCCGGAGGGCAAAGCTCTCCATTTACCGGTCAATCTTCGTTCTGACCCTCACCTCTGGTCATGAGCTCTAGATAGTGACCGAAAGAAGGAGATCATGGATACAAGTGGCTGACATGAGTTTCCTTCTCAGAGTGTCTGGGCTCTGCTTTGGAGATATAGGATGAGGAGCTTTGACATCCGGAGGGACCTTTGAGTAGAGCCACTGCTCCTTTGCGTTGAAGCGAGCCTGTTGAGGTGGTTCGGGCATCTGGTTAGGATGCCTCTTGGGCACCTTCCATTGGAGGTCTTCCAGACATGTCGAATTGGTCGGAGGCCGCAGGGTAGACCCAGAACAAGCTGGAAAGATTATATATCTGGGAACGCCTCAGGATCCCCCAGGAAGAGCTGGAAAACATTGCTAAGGGGGGGCCTGGACTACTTTGCTTGACCTGCTGCCACGGCGACATGACTTTGTCTAAGAGCAAGAAAATGGATGGATGGTGTCATATTTCCTCATTGTCTTGTTGTACATGTGTGCTAATGCATATTTTCCTGACTTGGTTGAAAGCTAGAATGCCTCACTAAGCACACAGCATTTTCATACACTGAATCAAGATGTCATGGATTTGATATGACAACCTCCCTGAACCTGGACATCCCCCTGGAGTCCAGCAGACAGAACCCACTGAGAACATTCTCCCCACAACGTGAGAGGTGATCTGACATAAATAAAGGTTGGTGTTCATTCATTTTTTTATGTCCCATGTGATTGAGTATTTCATTCCCATGTTTCGAAGTCAGAATAAATGACCTTATATAGAATAATGTGTGTTTTTCAGAGATTTAATATTAGCTAGACCAAGTGTCTGCCAGTGCTGGCAGACGCTGTGTTTTCATAACCAGAGGAGAGGAGTAGTAACTCTGCCTCTCTGTTTCTCTCTCTCTCGCTCTCTCTCACACACACACACACACACACACACACACACACACACAAACATATCACTGCAGCCAGTGAGTGCTTCAAAGATGTCATAAAAAAACATATTCTGGCTGATAGGCATCCCATTTGACAGGCATGTTCAGGGTTAGCAGAAGGTCAGACAGTGGAGACTTTGCAGGGGTTCATACTGTAACAGGGTTAAATTCATCACATAATGTCCTTTACTCAAACTCATGTTAACCAAACACACTCATTCAGCCCTCTTTAATTTTGTCCACAATCAATGTTGTTGCAGCTGGAGGATCAAATTTTTTGCTTTGCCATTTTTTTATCCAAAATCAGAGAAGATCTTTTCAGTCCATTTTTATTTTCAGGCAGGTTAAAGCATCATGAATGCACTGGATTACAGTGTATTGTTCAGTGAGAAGACTCACCAGAGGATAAGCGCAGACAGCAGTTGATACGTTTTGGACTCTTCTTGGATGTTAAATTGACACATGATTACGTGCCAGATATTCATAAACATTATTTCTGTTGCATAAACAAGCACCAGAGCATCTGCATCACATATGAGGCAAAATACATTCAAATGCATGCTGTCTTACAAGCTGTGCAAGTTTTATGCATATTTTATGTTTCATGTGTGTTTTGATTATTGCATACGGAGCTATCTTTACTCTATTTTTGAAATTACTGATTTTTAAAAATACTCAAAAAAAATACAAGTACACAAAAAACGACTTACAGTTACGAAAGTGAATGTCACACTATCTCATGCTCCTGTCACTGCAAGTGTTTTTCCCGCCGTTAAACTAGCAAAAGTGGATTTGGACATGCCCTAAATGGACTTGCTCCGTGCACTAAGATCATTATGATAGATCCCATAGAGGCACATTAAAGGTCATGATTCACCCATAACTAAGACAGAACTTTGGTAGTTTAATTTTTCTTATTTGTGCAAGCACCATTGTTCTGATCCCTGTTTAGTTTGCATCACTGCTCCCTAGTGGACATTGCAGGTAGTGTTTATTTATCTCAAGTTTCACTTTCTATCCACCATATTATTTTCAGTGGAACAGAGAGCAACCAGTGTGCACGCAGAACATTTATCACCTTTTCGGTCAAGCCTTTGGAGTAGATATGTCTGTAGGTAAAGATGTGAATTACTGTCTGAAAGGGAGATCATTGTGTGAAAGGGACATGCTGGTTATTTCTTCTACTTTTCAGCTTGCTGAGTAACTTAAGGGGGTATTTCTATATAGGTCTGTGCTAAGCTAACAACTGCAGTTCATATGCTGGTACTTACCTGAGTTACTGATTGTGTTGGATATTTGTGTTAGATTAAAATAACTGCTGTGACCTTTGAAGAGGGTTAGAGTGCGGCGACATTTAAGAAGGAAATTGTTTCTGTTTATTACATTAAGTCAATTAATGTTTGTATGTAACTATTTACATTGATATGATTAGGACTAAGAGTTTGTCATAGGTCTCTTTTTTGGACATTACATAGACTAACATTCACTTCCCGGACACTTGTCCCAACTCTAACCTTGCCTTTAATCTAAGCTTTTTCCTAAGTGGGGACACGGATTTTGTTGGACAAGCTATCCCCAATTAACTGGGCCTCATACAGACACACACATACACAGTGTCCAAGCATGTGTTTTTAATTTCTGCTGCTTTTGTTCACAATTATTCACAGCTAGTAGACCCTTTGAATATTACTGACCCACAGGAGACACACACTGATATGAGCTAAATAAAAACCTGATGTGTGTCAGTGTGCACACAGGCTCAATGTGTCTTTTTAAATTGGACTTTTATGCTAAATAAGTGACAATAAACCAGAGGGAACCAGCTCGACCAGCAGCTCGTTATGCTGCAGGTTGAACAGAGAGCTGAGCCAAGGTCTCTGCTGAGACATTTTTTGTTACAATGAGAATAAGACTAATAATATTTTCCACTTGTTTTTAAATGTGCTCAGGTTACATAATCTAAAAATGCATTAAGTGCACAACCTGTCATTCCTAAGGAGAGGTCATTCACTGTCACTGTGTGAGTGACAACTTTCACAATATAATGTAGCCACTTCATCAATACATCAGACAAAACACTGGTATTGTATCACGTGGAAAAAGAAAAATTAAACTGCTTTTACCAGGGAACAGGATCAACATCTGTTCAACAGATCACCATTGTATTAAATTATGAACTGACTGCTGATGGGCTCCCATGAAGCCAAGGGCCCAGGTGGGACTGTACCAGAATACCAGGATTTCTCCTACATATCTGGCTCTGGACCAAAGCGTTAGCCGGACCGAATGACCAGCTGATGTCGTCATCCCTGCTGCTAGCCGGACAAAGTGGCTGCCTGTTGTGATTTCAGTGCTAGCGTCTGACTCGTGGTAGTTATTAAAAGCCTTCAGTCTGCCAGAGAGAAATGTAAGCACATCCGTCACCTGAATTTTGTATCAGATCTTTAGGCGCAACAAACTATGTTTGAAACATTTTTGATGGATTTAAATTTTATTATTTCAGTTCCACATATTTCAGTTTTAGTTTTAATATTTCACAGTATCATCTCAAATTAAATGTTCGTTTGATGTAGTTGAAATTAATTTGCAGTTTTATGTTTAAGTTAGATACAGAATGGATAAATTGGTTTCATTATATATCATATATATTTTATGTATTGTGGCTTTTTCCATGTGGGATGTAGTAAATGTCTATATCGTGACCATTGAGTACAAATGGTAAGGTAATTGTTTTGTATTATTGTAACCATGACAACAAAGATCATCTAAACAATCTTTTCCTAATCCTAACCAAGCCAAGACCGTTATTATAGTAACTATGGCGACGAAGCAGGGTACAACACTCTCACTACAGTCCATGTGATTATTATTGTAACCATGACAACTGAGGTCCGGTGCCACCATAGGGGCGCTATTTTAAGAGACACTCCTATGGGTCATAGCAGAGGGTTGATGGTTATTCAGGTGGGAGGAGTTGTTATATATTTGGCGAAATTTGGCATTTCACTCCTCTCACTCTCTCAGCTCTGAGTGATGTCTTTCTCAATGAATCTGGTTGATGGATGTTTTTGTTGCTCTGTTTTCATTAAGGGTCAAATTTAACTTGTTGGGATTTCCCCTCTTTCTTTTTATACATATACATATAATTTTATACACATACATATACATATATATATATATATATATATATATATATATATATATATATATATATATATATATATAGTCAGTTGTAAAAGTTGTAAACACTTAAAACACTTAAGACTTCATTCATTAATAAATTAAAGAGGAGGAAGAAGAAGAAGAACAAAAAGAAGGCCCAGCAGAGGTTAAACTTGTTTGGAGTGAAATTTTTTTAACTTTATAATAACTGTAAGTGTGAGCATTTCACTTCACATTTTTAACATATACACACACACACACACACACACACACACACTTATAACCCTTCAACCTCAGTGTTATCTTAGCAGCTAATACACCCAGTGCCCTCATTTCCCTCTTATAATTTTGTGCTCTCTCTCCCTCCCTCCATCTCTCTCTGTCTCTCTCTCATAGAGTCATACTTCCACACACATGGACACAAACACACACGCGCACACACACACACACACACACACACACACACACACACACACACACACAGGTCATAAGTCAAATAGGGTTTGAATTGCAGGAAGGGAGTAGGTTTGTTAATACTGGACTTTACTGTAATATATGGTGTGAACTGCTGTGAACTGAGCTCTATCTTCACATCTCTCTCTCCCTCTCTCTCTTTCTTCCATATCCATTAGGTTATGTCAAGATAATTAATTCTCACATCCACTGATGTTGTTTTATTACACACAGTATTGTATTGTGCAGCATAAGTTTGCTGAATCTCTGCCTCACCTGTCGTGCAGGGAGCTCGGACTCCAGTAGCCAGGACATCCTGTGTCGGCCCTTCTCTGGGGCTGGACTCTGCTCACTGAGTCAACAAACTAAAGAATTACAAAAGTTTAATAAAAATAACACACAAGCAAAATTTAAAACAAACAAGATTCCAAGACCATAAAACACAGCCAACAGTCTCATCAGTTAAAACAATTGCATTCTGTTTTTGGTTTAAAATCTTGTTTCTAAAATGTGGATTATTTATAAAACTATCAATTCTTAAAATGCCCTGTAGCGTATTCCATGTGTCTGGGGCATTAACTCCAAATGCAATCGTCCAAAATTCCGATGGATCATTTTGAGGTCCTTATGTTGCTCTCGGGGAGTGGAAGGCCAGGCTTCTGGGTGCTCCTGTTATTACTGCTCTGTCACCTTGTCTTTTAAAGCCTGCTCTGGTCTCCCAGCAGCTTCACTGCTCATGTCCTCTGGGTGGTGGATCACCAGACTATCCAGACTCCAGACAACCGAGAGAAATTATTTCTGTGTCCTCCACTTTAAGCTGTTCGGCTACAACTTTTACTGTGATGTACCAGAAGTCCAGTTTCCCTTTAATACAAATCTTCTTACCCCTCAACAATTTTCTTATCTTTCCTCCTCCTCTTGTTGCCCTTTTCTGTAGTTCTGTCCAGGTCCAGGTCTGAGAGTCCGTGGCAGTTGGTATCTGACAGTTGACAGTCAGTGCTGTTACCAGTTAGCTTGCCAGCTAGCTATAGCTTCTTCCACAGTTTTCTTTACTGGTTTTAGTTTACAGTTCATCAGACTGACCTGGAACTTGGCCAGTTTGTTCCCAAATTCTTCAAGTTTCATTTGATATAAAACATGATCTAAAAGAAATTGAAATTACTTGCTGAAGCAGGAGCTCATGTTTTTGTTGCCTCTCTCTCACTCACTCACTGACACACAATCGAACACTGTATGTGCCAACATTTTATCTTCTCATCAGCAGACCTGGGTAGCTCCGTTAACTTCCTTCCCTTTTTATGGAGGAACTTAAGGTATGTTTACATGTGTGTTTCTGTGTGGGTGCGGTTGTGTGTGTGTGTGTGTGTGTGTGTGTGTGTGTGTGTGTGCAGCGGTTGTTTGGTGGTGCCTCTACAGTTGTCCCACCTTTACTTCCTGGAGACTGAAACAAAAACAAACCAAATTAGAAGGCCACTCAGAGAGCAGACCCCTGCCAAGGCCAATGTTAAACAGCATACACCAGACTGAAAAGGAAACATATTTAATTCATGGTAAATGATCTCAATCTGCCCCAAAATTGAATGGCTTCTTCCCTGATCCAGGTTTCATCCCTCCACCAAGTTCAGTGCAAATTGGTTCACTACTCTTTGCATACTACCTACTGACAAATAAATACACACAGGCAAAAAGATGTAACTTGTTAAAGAAACTTATTAATGTATCAACAGGGAAAAATATAACAAGCCACTTCTCAGCTTACAAAATAATTTTTTTTTTTTTTTGAACATGTCTTACATCACAGACTCAGGGCTGTAGTCCAAATCTCATAATTTATGGCATGTTCATATCTTATATACCTTAATTATTCACAGGAGTGTTTTGGGTGTAACATCCAAACCAATCTCAGTGCTGTCTCCCATTCCCTTTAAAAGCACACTTGCACCTTTGCAGATTGCTGTTATAACAGCACAGTGTTTCATATAGAGTTAGATTCTATTTGCGGTCAATTACATGTTGTGGTTGTGGTTGTGATTGTCAGTCACATATTGTGGCTGACCAGAGAGTCCAGTCCTGACCAGTGAGTCCAGTCCTGACCAGAGAGTCCAGTCCTGACCAGAGAGTCCAGTCCTGACCAGTGAGTCCAGTCCTGACCAGAGAGTCCAGTCCTGACCAGTGAGTCCAGACCTGACCAGAGAGTCCAGTCCTGACCAGAGAGTCCAGACCTGACCAGTGAGTCCAGACCTGACAAGAGAGTCCTGACCTGACCAGAGAGTCCAGACCTGACCAGTGAGTCCAGTCCTGACCAGTGAGTCCAGACCTGACCAGTGAGTCCAGTCCTGACCAGTGAGTCCAGACCTGACCAGAGAGTCCAGACCTGACCAGAGAGTCCAGACCTGACCAGTGAGTCCAGACCTGACAAGAGAGTCCTGACCTGACCAGAGAGTCCAGACCTGACCAGTGAGTCCAGTCCTGACCAGTGAGTCCAGACCTGACCAGTGAGTCCAGTCCTGACCAGTGAGTCCAGACCTGACCAGAGAGTCCAGTCCTGACACAGGCAGCAGCTCTGTGACTGTGAGGGGCAAAGAAGGTCTGAGTGAATCAACACTCTGCTCACAGCGCTACAGTGAAGTAACAGCACAAATCATTAGACAACAGTTATGTTTATATGATGAGAAGTGTGAATAAATATTTGGTTCTTTATGAAACTGTGGACACATTTATTCTAGGTGATGAATAGAAAACACTGTGGAGGATTTACCAGGTAGTAAGAAAGAACTTCTCTGCAGAGCCTCGTGCAAGAGACGTCCATGACACGACAACTTTATACAACACACAACATGTCACAGAGAAGCTCCGACCTTCTAAGGCCTTCTAATGTTCAACTGACTTATCTCAACATCTAAGCTCATTATCTTCTGCTCACTCTGCTTGTGCGTCACAGGCAGAATGTACGTGTGTTGTGCACCTGCCTGTGTAGGATCATATTTCTACTACTACTATGTTTCGCTGCCTCAAGATAACAATGCACCAACAGTGTGCCTGACCACACCTCATTTTAAGACCAACACGCCCATGGGTGCTCAGCTGCACACAAGTGCATTTGATATTTTAACATCATGGCTGCTGGATAGAAATATTAACTGCCTTGGTCTGAAACTAGTAAAGACACTTGCATTTCACTCGGTGCGAGGTGTAAGATAGAGGGCCCTGAAAGTTATTAGACAGTGAAGAAAGAGATTTTATATCATTACCATAATTTGCCTGAACTTAAGAATCAACAGTACAAAGACACACACACTCACACAATAACCTCAGCACTACTGCACCTGGAGCAATTCATTCAGGCACACACGCATGTTGTTTATGTTGTATTTTGAGAGACTGTGTGTGCGTGTGTGTGTGTGTGTGTGTGTGTGTGTGTGTGTGTGCATGCATGTGTGTGTGTGTGTGTGTGTGTACAGGGAACACGCTGCTCCAGAGGTTGATATACTTTTTAATCCACTCCAGATGTAGAATGTTAGTTGTTGAAACACCATCACCTCTCATGTCAAACCAGCTAATGTATGTGTGTCTGTGTGTGTATGTGTGTGGAAGAGAGAAAGAGAGCAAGAGACAATTTGAGGTTTCTGTACATGCTGTAAAACCCACATTTCAACTCACTGAGCACTTTATTAGGAACACCACACTGACACTGGGTTGCTCCTCAGTTCCTTATGGATCCACCAGATGTTGGAACTTTCCCCTTAGACTCTGCTCCACGTTGACATGACTGCATCACATCATGTCTACACATTTGTTCAGCTGCACATTCAAGCTGCCAATCTCCTGTTCTACCACGTCCCAGAGGTGTTCTACTGGATTCAGGTCTGGAGACTGGGGGGGTCACTGAAGTTCACTGAACTCACTGTCATGTTGATGAAACCAGTTTGTGACATGGAGCATGATCCTGCTGGAAGGAGCCATTAGAAGATGGTGAACTGTGGCCATGAAGGATGAACATGGTCAGCAGCAATACTCAGATAGACTGAGACATTCAGACCATGATTGACTGGTATTAAGAAGAACACGTTCCACACTCCATCACACCACCACCACCAGCCTGGACTGTTGACACGAGGCAGGTTGGCTCCATGGATTCAGACTCTGACCCGACCATCTGCTGCCTCAGCACAAATCCAGATCCATCAGACCAGGTTTCAACTGTCCAGTGTTGCTGAGTCTGTGTCCACTGCAGCCTCAGGTTTCTGGTCTTGGTGACAGGAAGTGGAACCTGACGTGGTCTTCTGCTGTTGTAGGTTGGACGTGTTGTTCACTCTGAAGCTTCTCTGCTCAGCACAGTTGTAAAGAGTGGTTATCTGAGTGACCGCAGTCTTTTTGTCAGCTTCAACTAGACTGTCCATTCTCCTCTGATGTGTCTCAGTTTCCATCCACAGAGCTGCTGCTCATTGCTCACACACACACACACACATTGTTTCCCATTTTCTAGTCTTTATTCTAAGCTAATATAAGTGGCTGCTGGCTCTTGCTACATATTTCATGCACATGGTTGTAGGCTATCGACCTTCTTCTCTAACCTTTGGCAAAAAAGAGAATACATTTTTGTCTCCAAAATCTTTCTTTAGGGACAGCCAACTCTTTTTTACATTAAATCTGTAGCATGTAGAGGTCTTTAAACCGGATCCAAAACAGACCTGTGACAAACACATCTGAACCTCACATGCCTCAATTAATTACCAAATTAATTAAGAGAGTCCCAATTTGAGGGGGACTCATGCTCAACCAGTCCCACTCCGAATAGATTCAAGGATAATGACACCCTGATCCAAAATGTTGACCCGAACAGACCCTGACAGCAGCATGATGATCTATGGATTCATTTGATCAATTTACAAGCAGCCACAGTGAAAATAATGATAAGCATGATGTCCTACGAATGAATGTAAAGTCATAGCAACCAAAACAACTTGTTTTTATGCTTCACAGAGTATTTCACCTCACACCTCCTGCACCAACACTGAAACATTCTGAAGCTAGCTGATCAACACCTTGACAAAGGACATACATGTTTAATAGCTGTGAATCAAATTCCAAAAACAGCAGAAATCTTGTAGATTACTGATTTTCCCAAAATAAACTCAGCTTCAGTTCCCTTGTCCGAACAAAACGAATCCTCATTAGATTTGGTTTATCTCCTTTTCAAAGACAATTTGAACAAAGTTTGAATATATTGTATGAGTTCAGTCGTTGTGACGGGAAAAGAGGCACTAATGTTGGTTCAACTTTAAAAAACTTTTATTTATCGCCTGTTGCAAATCTGCCTGACACTTCAAGAGCCTTCAAAACACGTTTACTCTCTGAGAATCAAAGAATGTATAACCTAGGCCTATATTAAAGTATAAAATTAAACCAGACAGTACTGAAAACTATGAAATGAACTGTAAAGTTCTCGATCTTCCCCTCGCCTCACAGTTTTCTCTGTGCTGATTGTGACGTACCACATGATCACAGCTGATACCCAAATTGGTATTGGACAAATTGACAAACAGACCTGAATATCACAGCAGTCCAGTCCAGCTCGGGTCCCAGGTTGGGTTTTGGTCCCTTCAGAACGGGGAAGACCAGCACATGCACAGCAGTGAGTGGTGATGACTGGAGCCAGTTACCTTCCTTAAAGGAACTGACCTTCCACATGCTTTGTGACATCGACAAATGATTTATTGCCCACACTAAAATAGGAAAAACAATGTTTCTTCAGGTGAGATGGAGAATTTATAACCTCATTTCTTAAACAAATTCAGCATCAAACTTACCTTACTACCTTACATACCTTTACTCGCTAAGAGCTGTCCCCATTGGTGGAAAGCAACACCAATGTTACTTGTGTTGCTTCTATTTCTATTACTTCTTTTCTTCTACTTAAGTTAGCATGCTAACAAGATAGCCACAGCCTCGTCTCTGTAGCATCCATTCTGCCCTGAAGAAGTAGCTGCTCAGAGGGAAACCTATGTATATATTATAACCTCTGGCTTGTAATACAACGATGGCCGAAGCTCTTGGCAGGCAGCTGTTAATGCTACAGCTAACTATGTAGCATTAGCAAAAGTTACAAATACCTCCTTTAAACATCAGACAGGCCTGAGAAACACAAACACAGAGAGAGTTAAATCCTCAGCTCATATCACAGTTGCCTTCCTTAATCAAAGTGTTCTACACGGTATATTCCACTGTAACTCACAGGTATAAACATTCAACTTGTCTGGGTTTAACTCTCAGTTTCACAAATATGAAATAAATTGAAGTCAATAGAGGGAGACCAAGGGACTTTCTAAAAGTAAAAAATCTAGACCTCACACTATGAGCAAAATAACTTTTTTACCTTTTTACCTTAAGAATTTACCCAGAATTTAGAATTTAGAGTGTTTATTTCTGATGCTGAAGTGGATTAACAGCAGAAAAACCTCAGGGCAACAGACACCAAAACAGAGTGGATGACAAACTAAGTTAACAATATTCAGCATCCAGTATACTTTATTTTACACATATACTTTACATGATACAAAAATACTGATCACAGTGTATTTTCTTGGAAAAGATTGAAATTGCAATAAACAGAGGTTGAAAAATAACATTTAATAAATTATATAATTAATATAAAGAATACGGAGACATAATTAATACAAAACCCCCCAAATATTTTAAGACAAATTATTTAGACAATATTATAAAACAAGTGTCGAGTGTTGACTCTCTTTCAGTCCTTCCTTCATTCCTGGGCTCTAATCAGTCGTGCTCTTATTAAAATGTCCTCAAAGCCAAGTCAGTGCATTTCCCGCCTTCAAATCACCAGAGTTTCCCATACCTGCACTCAAATCACTAAGGTTCCCGCGTTCATCAGGGTCCGCACACTTAGCTGCCATCAGAGCTGATTGGGATACTCGTGACCCGCAAGTCTACAGGGGATGGGTGATGAATTCTACTTAATAAGTTTGTTATATGCTCGTTAGCATCATGTTAGCATCTCATTAGCCAGCAGTTAGTCCACCCGTCTCCAGTGCGAGGGTACGCAGCGACACACTTCCTCACTAAAGGAGAAACCTGGTTCACACCTTCGCCTCCTGACCTCACAGGGAGGCCTGAGACAACTGCAATGAAAGAGAAAAAACACAGGATTTAGCTTCAAAACTAACAACATAACAGCAGTTTCTAAAGTAGGTCAAACATATTGGTCTGGAACCAGCAAATTGATGAAACACCTTATTTGTTTATGTTTGAAATGAGTTCATTCTTACTCATATGAGTATATGGTCTAGCGTGGGCCTGCAAGTTGCAGTCAACATTATAATCACCATGACTCCATGTATGTATAGAAGATCTTTTTACAGGGTCAGAGATACAATAAGGTAGTTGGATTTATTACCCAAGAAAGTGCTCAGTACATGTTGTAGCAACATGCCTTTTAGAAACAGACAGCTAGATCATTTGATATCTTGTTTGCAAAGTTGATGTATGGTCGTAAGAGTAATGCTAAAGTTAGAGCTAATGGATTGGACTACACTTCATCCTCCAAGGACAATCATTGTCTATTCAAATTTCATGGCTTTCCATCTCATAGGTTCTGAGATATTCATCTCTGCTTAATGTGGTGAACTGACCAGCAGACATTGCCATTAGATTATTCTGAGGACTTCTGACCATAAGTGTCCTAGAGACCTTATTCATGGATCAAAGTGTTATGAAGGAGAAAGTGGAAGAAATGTGATGGTGGAGACTGACAAAACATAGAGTATCACCAAAATAGTCAAATCATCCTCTGGGGAGCATGAATCCTCAGGCTGCTCGACAGGTGGAAATAACTAGTGCTGAATGGAAACAGTTGTTTCAGACCTTATCACTGCATTGACCTTTTGTTTTTTATCTATTCATTTTGTTTCACTTGGGAGAAAAACTCCAGCTAACAGTTGCAAACAGCAAACAGTTGCCTATTTACTCATCCAGCAGACACAGAGCAACATCAGAGTCATGTTGCTGGCCACTTGAAGAGCTGAAATCCACTATACTGTATTTAAAGGCACAATCTGATTTGAGTTCTGAGATCGAGGTACTTTACAGTATATTGAGGTACATTTGGAAATATATTCATATCATTGTAATTCATTGTAATATTTTCTGCCTCACAGCCAAAGTGTTCTAGGACAGACAGACAGGACTTCACAGGAAAATCATTTCAGAAAATGAACAATGATATCAATAAAAAAATATATGTTTCTGTCATGTGTTTGGATTCTGGTGGTGATGCTTGGCTTTTATTACCGCTCTGTCACAAATTACATCTTGTGCTGTTAGTGAAGGAAACCCCTCATCCTTTGATTACAAACCATCATTTGTTTTATTGCACATTTATTGTAGAAATATTGACTGCAAAGGTTTTTTATAGACAGCAGTCAACCATAAACCTGCTTACAAAGTCCCCTAACAGATTCCTTACCGCTGTGCATAAATACCACTTACTCACATAGCATTTTCTATTTTAATCTGGTCACTTAACAGTCTACCTCCACGGCTGTCTGATGTGGTCTGCAGATTTTCTGTAAAGCCAAACACTGCTGCAATGATTGAGAACCTCTGCTGCCTCACCAACAGTAACTACTTTCTTGTGTGTTCCAAGGGTCAAAGGTAAGAACTACGGTTTAGATTTCATGGCAGTAAAAACTACAGCCTTCAGAACTACTTGGTGATTTACAGCCCTTGTCTGAAGCACCAGAGTTTCCATCAGAACAGTTCGTCAAAGCTGAAAAAATTTTTAGCTTCACTTCTTTTTGTTTCCTGACACAAGAGTGGCATAATCCTGTTTCAGAGAATTTTTTAACCGAACAATAATGAAATTGTGTAAGGAAATTCCTGGACATTAGTGTTCAGGCCTTCAATAGCTCATATCTCGTTAATCCCAGCCCACAATCGAGGCCTGATTGTCACCTCTTCGAAGGATTACACAAGCAGCGGATCCATGAAATTCCCACGAACACATGAAGTGTTGGAGGGATTCATTCCCATTTTAAGTAGCACTTACACACCTCATCAACACCTGTAATTGCCACCGCCTTTCTGGCTGCACGGTATGTCACATGGTGGACGACAGAATATTTATGAATATCTATGAACCCATGATGAAATACACAGAGTCAGACTCAAACAGACACACGTGGTCTATTTCAAACGTACACACTAACACGAGTGCCGGATCCCAGACACTAGATTCCTACTGCTATGTTATACTCATAAATCACTCTCAAACAGGGTCACGAAAGGTCAAGACTGGACAAGATGGATGGATGTGTGTGTATGTGTGTGTGTTTCCTCCTGTGCAGGGAAAGGAAATAGTTAAGTGACAGCTAGGAGAAGTCATTAGCAAACTGAGGTCTTGTATTACACACCAGGTTCCCGGGAACAACCACCTACACTGCTGGACCAGTGCTTTCCTCTGACTACACACAGCCACTAACATTACAAGCGTGTGTGTGTGTGTGTGTGTGTGTGTGTGTGTGTGTGTGTGAACTTGTGGGTTAGCACAGGGTGATGATGCAACCACTGAAGCAGTGAAATACAAGTAGAACTTTAGCTGCCAAATTCCTTCACATCAAAGTGACATAGAAATCTTTTTGCTGATTTGATCATTACACAAACCTGCGCATAAATAAGATAATAATTCTATGCCAGCACACTTCACATAACACATGACAATATTGTTTCAAATACAGCAATGAAGAATGAGAAAGCAACTTTGTGTGAAGTAAAATTATTTTGGTTTTGTATAGATTTATATATTCTTTAAATGGCCATGAAACACTATTAATCTACCAGTTCTGTTTCTGTCACAGTTACAAAGGCTGATACATTGTCTGCTGAATGAAAAGGATAATGGATTTTGGTTTTAAGGGTAGATTTAATTAAAAGAATATTGATGTTACTATGGAAGATTTATCACAGAAATCATTACCAAGCATTGCTCATTACCCCAGCATTAGATGGATGGATGGATGGATGGATGGATGGATGGATGGATTGATGTTAGATGGATGGATGGTAGATGGATGGATGGAAAACTGATGTGATAATGGATGGGTGGATGGGATAATGCATGGATGGGTGAATGGATGGATGGATGGATGGATGGATGGATGGATGGACAACAGAAAAGCACCACCATCCTTTAGAAATTAAACCTTCATGATTAGACTCTCATGTTTGCACTACACTTGTGCTCATGTCCTTCTGTCATTATGATGAATACATTAATTGTACCACCTTATTCTTTATGTGCATTTTGTCGAGTCTTTGTAGGTTTCAGCTAGTCTCCAGGTCTGTCCCAAGCTTAAGGCAAAGCTTCTCTTTCTTTAAGCGCTAAGTTCTCTCCTGCTAAAAGTGTTGTTTTAATCACCAAACACTGGATGGTACCGAACGCCCAACATCCCTCCTTACCTGCATGTAGCTTGATGGAACCTCCGACCTTTCAGGAAACACTTATTGGGCGACTCATTACATTCACAGGAACACTTTGTTTTATTGAGGGGCTGATGCCTCGGACATGTCTTGATACACGTGCACTGACAGGTGTCTTTGCTGAAGACGTGGTTCAGTGGGCAGGAGGGAGCAGGCGGGATGTTGCAAACACACTGGCAGGTATTACGGTCCAAATGTCGGTTCGGGCCACAGTCTTGAGTTTGATCCCCGCGACGACACACACACTGACAGGTTTCCACATCCAGTTCCTTACCCGGGCCACACACATCTGATGAAAATATGTCTGTAGAGATGAAAGGAGACACACAGAGTGAGTTGTTATTTAAAGGAGTCTGGGCAGGAGGTCACTGGCTGAAGACACAGATTGTACACCGATAGAAAGTGTGAATGGAGGTGGAGTTCCCCAGAATGAGTCAGTTTCTGTGAAGATAAATTCACTTTGTCAATAAGATGACAAATCCTACAGTAGGTTTTTTGGTATGGTTTGGTGTGTGGATAAATGACAATATGTTATCAATAAACCCAAGAATAAATTCTTAAAACATACCATTTTGTACAGGATTTCTGAAGAATGAAACAAATATCCAAACAGCATTAAAGATATGTGGTTACACTTTCAAGAAGCAATTGCAGATGTCACTAAAGTATATGACTTGATCTACACATACTCTATCAAAAACTATAAAAACATGTCTTTAAATATGCACCACATATACAGTATAGTGAGTATAATCTCACTAAACTTAGAAACAGGGTTACTGATGTGGTCATTTGCTGCTGTAGGTTTTAAGGAAACAAACTGATACCGTACGCAAAACACAGTTGTAAATGTTGGCTATTACTGAAAATGTTACACAACTACATATAAAAACAGTGTGCGTGGCAGTTGTTTGAGATCACTGATAAACTATGAAATTGAGACATTCCTGGAATAGAGTAGTGGTGCTCTCTGTTTCCTCGGGGATAGCACAGATGGTTCTCTTTCAACACTGGCAAATCATCCTCTAGCTAAAAAACTGAGGAGGAGAGAGCAACAGAATGTCTGGCAAATGGATGTTGAGACTGTTCAATCTGTGTGTGTGTTTGTGTTTCTACAGATGAACAAACAGAGATAACAAAGACAAAATGCTGGTGTGTTCTCCAGCGTAGCAGTATGTCCTTACACGGACTTTATGGAACTTTATTTTCCATGACAACAAACTCTTGAATTCTCAGTGGTGAAACCGTTTGTTAAATGTCTCCCTCAAGTTACTAATTTGTCCTGAAATGACAAATTAGTAACTTGCAAACTGAAATTAGTTTCATGTTTGCTATTAAATTGTTTATGTCTGCCCCTGGGTGATATCTGCAACACTGGTGTTTTAAGGAACGTCAGATAGAACACAACACTTTTCATTGCCATCATCAGAAGAATATCCACGTCCAAAACAAATGAAGACAACAGAGGATCCAAACAAGAGTCAAGGGGACGAGCACAAAAGAGAGGGATAAATATGTTGTGCTATTTTAGCATCCAGTGTTGTTATGCAATATGAAGGCAACTACTTGAAGACATATATTTCTGTACCTGTTAACTGTGTTACATTTATTGCATTAAATATTGATAAAATATTAATGCCAAAACTCTAGCAGCTTCTCTTAAATTGACCCAACTATCCACAATTTGTATTACTGATTAAATTGTCGTTTTGGGGGAACAAAATTATAAATTGTGTAATTGAGACAACAAATAACATTATTTGAAGTTCCTCTCCAGACATGTTTTAAACTCTGTAAAAAATCCTCTGCCATGATATATATTTTGTTTAATAATGTTTTCCCACATAAAAAGTTTAAAAAAAAAATGGAAAACTGGGTCTGAAGCTCATCTCCTCTTACTTACTGATTGAGAAATCTGGATCAGGCCTTGTGCCCCGCCCACCACCTGCTGTCTCCAGGTGGACAGGTGAAAGAGCAGAGAGCATCAAGATGGTGAGAGGAGGAAACATCAGAGAGACTCAGCCACATGTTTGAGCCTCAGTCAGACCCAGACTCAGAGGAGGAGTCTGAGACCAGAACCAGAGACTAGCAGACGTATCAGAACACTTAGCGTAGTTAGCATCTTTTATTTGTTTATGTTGTTTGTTAGCTTGTAACTGGCAGTGGCTGACACGGTGTTAGTGGCTGTGCAAATGCAAACTGACGACAAGTTTTCATGTTAATTTAGCCCCGCCCCCCCGTCCCCACAAGTTGACAGGATTGGTTCCTTAGGTTTGTGACATATGAAACCCTGGCTGTCTGAATCTGTTTTTAGTTCAAGGTGGAAACACTGAGTCATGGTGTTGACTGATTATTTTGTCTTATATAAATAAGTTAAGTTAGTTAAAAACTAGATTTTCATCAAAGGGGCTGCGGAACCGGCCCAAGCGACCAAGGAAACGCACAAATGTAATTTCCTCTGTTAATAAAGATTTAAAATTACGACAAACATTGTATTGTCGTAGTTTAATGTTGTTTCAATTAATTATGATCTTCTGCTTCATAAAAGCCACAAAAAAAATCACTAGTAGTATGCTGATGTCTCTGTAGCTATCGTTAATGTTACAATTTTATTACGGATTTGTGCATGATAATCCCGCATTTTGGCATTTGCATTGACATTCCCACCCCATCTGATGGCATATGACGTCCTAAATGTAAATGTCAATCTGCATATTCGCTGTAATTTCATTGCTTTCTTTTTAACTGTCTGTTGTATTTATTATTTTTATTGTGTTTTTAATCTTCTGTAAAGTGTCCTTGAATGCTGTGAAAGGCGCTGCCAAATAAAATGTATTATTATTATTATTATTATTATTATTATTTCAACCACTACCTCTTGTAACTCAGTTCCAAGGGCCAGGGGTAGGGGAAGGGATAGGTGTAAAAATGAGAAATGGGATTGGGCATAAACAACCACACAAACGCTAGTTACTACTGGGGTGAGAAATGTTACCTCTGTGGAAACTAAGTGACTTGTGGTAACTCCGAGTATTATCAGGAAGCTATGTTAAGGAAAACTGTTATTGTTTTTGGTAAGCTCCCATTCATTGTTTGTGGTGGGAAACAGTTTGCAGAAAAACCTTTAACCTCTTTATACAAAATAACACTTTCACCAAAGATTAAAAAAACATCTAATAAAACACAAAATAATGAACAAGCATGGCTTTCTCTGGACAGGCAGACTCAGTTGCTGTTGTTTTGAACTGGTTTCCAGTAAAGAGTCATGGTATATGTCTTGATTTACACCTGGGTCATACAATTGTTATTTCTGTCATTTGTTCATTGCAATTTTTCTATCTTTGCTTTTCACTGAAGTTTTTGAGTTTCACAGTGTCTTTGATTCTGACCAAAATACAATGTCACAACAACAAAAGTAATTTAAACTGTCTGCAGTGAAGTCTGTGGACCATCCTGAATAACTAAGACATCGATCCTGGAACAACACGTTGCTGGTGAGTTTTTAAAAGTCAGTTTCTTGATTGTGCTTTACATCTAAGGCTATTTGCCACCTACCTGGCTGTTACTAGATGCAAGCATGCAACACTTGGAAGAATGAGGAAAGTTGATACTGGTAAGGAGAAAAGAATATACTCTGCATACCATTAACGTTAGTATAGGGCTAGTATATCTGTCCTTGGTGCTGGCCATAATTTCAGTAATCACGCTTGATAGCCGAGCATTCATAATTCAAGCTGTATACCTAAAGGGACGTTAACTAAGCCAACTTGCCCACAACTGCTGTGGGCTGTGTGTTTTTCTAACTTAATGTTATCTGCAACAATAGCTGTGAGGACTGTAGCAAATGCTTATTGATGATGGCGCCTACTAGGAAGAGGTGCCGTCTGGTAAGTGTGCACGTCATAGACATGCACAGTACATGCGAACAAAATGGCTTGTGCAAAGAAAAAAAATAAATCCATTTACATACGTACATAAGGACAACCTGAAAACAATATGCCTTCAGCTCTGGCTGTAGCACTGAGGTGAAAAACACTGTAAAACTTAGGCTATATCTAATGAAGGACTGTGAAATATTTGTTAAAGTTTGTTAAAGTTAGAATTAGACCCTGATTCTACAACTCTACAACATCCATTAATGAGTAGCACCCCTTCAGTTGGACTGGATAGTGAAGACTCTTCCTCAGTATCAGTAATACCTTACAGACTTCAGCGATGAGGCACTGACAAGGAAGCACCCCTGCCTGAGAGAACCAGGGTCTTTCAATGAGACCTATGGATGGAAACAAAGGCTCAAGGGCAAAAATCGCCAACTACCAGACTCTACTTAAAGCAGTGTGAATTCTTCGAAACCCAAGTCTCAAGAGGAGGCCCACCCAGGACAGAATGTGAAGAGACATAGACGAGCCAAGGTCGACCATTTTCCATCCTTGCTAATTTTCTGTAGTTCTGCATTTTGGCAGAACTACACTTATTGTGAAGGTGTAAACAGATTCTACATAAACGCTGGAGTCGTGGTTGTAAATGAATGAGTCAAAACCTTTTGAGACGATGTAAAATAATGAGTTTGCTGCAATCTTAAAAATGGTTTGAATGGAGTTAAACATTTAAGGTTAAACTGAATGGATTATTTATATTAAGTCAGTAACGCTGGCTATGTTTAGGACAACATGAAATATTTGGTTTGCTCCACTTTCAGAAAATAGTTTGCATCAAGTTAAAAGTATAGGTTAAACTGAATAAATACTTTACATTGAGGCAATGTCAAATATTTCATGTGATCGATTACTTCATTTTTTGTAAGTTGATCCTACGTTTTATTTTTTCAGTGAAGAAAAGTTACAGGAAGTAGTCTCGGTTGTATTGTAGTCTTAATTGGAACACTGTCAAGTGTTTTTTTTCTGGCATGCCCCCCTTCATAAGCTGAAAAAGGTTCACCCTTCCCCCACCCCACAATTTAATCAATCATCTCTCTCTCACTCTCTCTCTCTCTCTCTCTCTCTCTCTGTCCGTCTTTATCTCCCTCTCCTCCTCCTCTGCCTCTGTTTCCTTGACATCTCTTTTCAACACCGAGGGTTCTCTGTGCTGGGACATGGACCACTCTGGGACAACTCTCACTTTCCATGTCCCTCTTCCTGTGGGTCCCAACATTGTCCTTGTGACTTTTCCTCTATGTGAATGATGTCCTATTTACAGGTCTGTGTGGTAAAGAGTGACTCAGGCCCGACATGTTACATGTTGCCCCTGGATACATTTTCTTAGTTTAAGTGTGAACTCTATCTAATGCACAATGCGCTAAATTGCCAGATAAAAATGTTGCTGTAATTGGGAGAAAGTAACTCTGGCCCCTTTGAACACAGAGCAGAGGGCTTAGTGCAGTCTGTGGACAGTCAGTCAGGGGTCAAAGCTTTTTGTTCCTGACTGTATCTCCCTCATCCCCTATTAACTTTCTGGCAGAAGTTTTGTGTGTATAACACTGTGTATAATACTCATATTTTTTTCACAACGACGTGATCATCCATCTTCATCTGTAACTCGCTATTCCTTATTCAAATACCACCATGTCATACTGACTCTTTATGGCAAGGTTATTTGTAGCCTTTTCAGGCACATCAACACATGTTTTGGGGGGAGCTCTGCCACGGGGAATTATTTGTGTAATATTTCCTAATATTCAGGTCTGTTCTACTGGACTCCTGCCATGGTTTGTCAAACCTACTTGCCAAATTTCTGTTTAATGTCCTAAGATTTGAGGGTTGACTTCTGGGTCCCTCTCCATCATGAGAAGTGTGTATGTTGTTGCGATTAAAAGTGGCACAATGGATTCAGAGGGCTTTAGTCAGTCCACAGGTCAATCATGTAACAGATTGATAAAGACATCTGTCCTTACAACATGTCTGCAAATGCGGAGGATTTGCTTCAATGTCATTCATTTATTTAACAAAATGAAATGAATGTGGGAGCTAAGATTCCCCAGAAAGAAAAGGGGAGGTAAGAGTTAAAGGAAAGGATGTAGAACTTGGAGAGTATAGATGAGCAGGTACATTAGCTTAACATATTTTAACTAAATGTAGTTCCTTAATCATCACATCACTTTTTCACATTGCAGAAATGTCAAAATCATGTTTAAGAAATTGAAACTTAATCCTTTGTCCGTGGAGATAAGTTGATGTGTCAGTGTAAGTATGGAGCAGTATCTTTCTCATTCGGTGGCCCTGAAAGCTCAACGCCCTGCATGCAAGTAGATCATCTTCATCAGTCTGACAACACATGAGCTGCAAATACTCGAAAATACGCAACAGAAATGTTTCCAGGGGACACTAAAAAGTGACGAACTCGGCTGGGACACACTTGTTCAATGCTTTGTGACTTTTTAAGTAAAAAGCACCGAACAACAAGTGCACATGGATGTATTATAATACATTATACCCTATAAAATAGCTAAAAAAGTGCTTTATAAATAAAGTTGGGGGGAGATAACATTAAAGTAGTCGTCATGTACTGTATAAGCAGAGCTAGTGGAAAGCTCATGTATCTGATAAGGAAAGGGTTCATCAACATGAATGTACAATCTGATCATGAGATTTTGTCCAGGTGGAGATTTAGGCCTAATGCTGATATGGAGGAAAGGTCAAAGGGCACAGTCATTAGTTTTTGAGAAACACATAATTTCCTCATAGCCATTGTAATTTAACCAAATCACCTACTTTTTTCTGAATTTGGTTTTGAAATAAAATTCAACACCAAAAAATCTCCCCCATTATCGTTTACTGGCCATTTGTTTTGCGCCTTTCATTCATACGAGTGGACTTGTGTGCGTGAGTGTCTGTGGAATCTGCTACTCCAGGGTCTCCACATTCTTCTGCTTGTCATTTGTTTACACTGAGTTCAGAGTGTTATCATAGCCAAACACACACACAGAAACTCACAAACACACACATACAGACTCTCAACAAACGCACTTGCAGTCATAAATACTCTTTGTTGAGCACATGAACATTCTCCTGTCACAAATACCAACACAGAGAAAGATGGGCTCCAGTAACAGTGTGTGTTCGTTTCAGTGTTTTGGTATATGTGTGCTCACTGCAGGCCTCGGCGACACGTCATCATGCAGCACTGATCACCTGTATTTATTGGCAGATATTTGTTTGTACTGGTTGATCTGTAGAATTGGCTTTTCTAGCGTCAGAGGAACCAAACTTTACTGTGACAGTAAAACTGGTTGAGATCAGAGACAACAGGTGATCAGCTGTTCCTCTCTCAGCTCCAGGTAGGGCAGGGGAACCTCAGCTTCTCTACATATAATTTAAATTTGTTGATGCGTGCTCATAGAAAACATACTAGTTGGCAAACTACTTCGGCAGGTTTCTGTCCATTTTATTCAGATATAGAAGCTTGACAATATGTCTGATTTAAGGGTAAATCATAGCATCAAATTCAAAGCACGTCTGAACAGGGATTAATAAGAGAGCTTTATGGGTCAATAGCATAAACAGACCTTATGCAGTTGTCATTATATGACCCTAAACCTCTAAACCTCTAATGACCCTACACTTTTTTCTGTCAAGTCAGTTTGTTTGACTGTTCCAAGTAGGAATCACTAAACTCTCTTAACTGCACAAATTTGCATAATCAACACCACCCCACTTTCTGCATATTGGCTCCATTGAGGGTATGTTTCCTTTAGAAATGTCACCCAAGACTAAAATGAAGAACTTCAAAATTGCAGATCTTGAAGTTGGTGTTAAGGAAACAATCAGCAGACAAAAGCATTATTTAGTTTAATTATCAGTGTGCGTAATGGTACTGAAAGACAGCAGTGCATTTGTCCACGTGTCTTAAAGCTCCATATTTTCTTCTTCTTCTGTGTTTTATTTGAAGTGTTGATCCTTAACAAGATATATTTGTGGTTTTAAGAACCAAAAAGCATCTCAATGTAGTTTTACATCTCCTCTCTCAGGCTTCTCTCTGGAGCTCTAGTAACAATAGGTCGGTGAGCCTCCTCTGTTCTGATTGGCTGCCTGTTTTCTGATTGATATAATAAAAATAAAGCAGATTTCAGGAAAACACTCAGAGAAACCAAATCCTGCAAGGTGGGATGGTGGGTCCAGGTGGGCGGGGCTTGGGGCGTGGCTGAGAGTCGTGACTGCTTTGCTCCAGAAGTCCTGAAGGCTGGTTTTAAGGCTCAGTTTCTGAATACAGGCTGTGTGCATTTCACTGTGGACTGAGGCTTTGATACTTTCACAGTATTAATATAGAACCTAGACCTCATCTACCTTTAGACTATATGGAGCTTTAATTTTCTCTCATATGTACATTTCTTCAGAGGAGAGTGCTGGTTGAAGATTGCAGCCAATCTTTAACCAGCATGTTGGATTTGAAGAATGCAGCCAGTGCTATACAAAGAGCAGCTTTGCATAGTTTCCACATCAAATGCTGTTTTCCTCTGTCACTCATGAATTGCATCTATTTAGGTTTCACATTAGGTATTAAGAACACGACCACACACACCCTCTAACAGCTTTGCCATTTAAACTGCTCATTACTGCAGTCTTGATATTGTTGGCAGTGAAGGGTAATTTCCCTGCTATAATTGTTTCTTCCTATTTTTCTTTTCTGAGCTGCTGCAGAAAAAATAAGCAAACACAGTTTCCTCTGTAGTGTTTTCTGAAAAAAATGAACCAGAGATACAAGATAAACCTTTTTGTGTGCAAATGTGTAAACACTCACCAAGGTGCTGTTGGGAGGGGCGTGGAGGGGGCAGCGGGGACGGAGGAGTGTTGTGGTGCATGATGGCGGCCATGCTGACACACCAGCATAGTCTGCTGCTCCAAGCCTGACCAGGAGGACATGTCCTGTTGGCTATCGGACACCTTCAAGAGAGACACATTTCATGAGACAGTTGACCCTGACGCCCCACAGGTGCTTTCCTGTCTGAAAATGACACAGAACTCCCACTGTAGTTTATTAGATATTGTATAGATTTTATAGATAGTACTTCCTACCTGCATATTATATTGCTATGTACCAATGACATTATGCATTTAAGATAAAAGGTTTAAGTTGAAATAACTATTACAAACTCCAGGCAGCCATGATGCACAGTAGCACAACCCTATCTGGATACATGTCTTTAGCATGGTGGACCCGACTTTCAACCACATAAAAAGGGACACAATTATATGTAAATCATTATTCAGAAAAACCAGAGTCATGATGTGGATGTGAATGTGATAGGACAGACTTGAAAATACACATGAAATAAACAGAAAGTGTAGATCAAATTTTTTTCAAACATTTCTTATAACTCTACAACTTGTGAAGTTTTCTTCAGTATGAGGGGAACCCAGTGACAGTTGTCTGTGCATCCATGGGTACAAACCAGAACTGCTAAAGGCTAATTCAATTAATAATTAAATAGCTAATCATTTAATGGTGTTAATCTGTCAATTTTTTTTAATATAGGTTAAAAAAAACAATGCCCCATAGCTAACTCACTGACATGGCAAAAACTGTTTTAATTTAGTCTCAGTGGGAGTCCACAGTATCTGACTTTGCAAACCCCTGTGTACATGGTAGGGTGACTGAGAGGATGCATTTAATAGCCTGATATTGACATGTGAAATATCAGACAAAACAAAAATGCTTCACTGTGGTTAACCCTTTGGCTTATGTTACCTTGTGTCCAGAGAAATGACATAGCTCTTTTCCTGTGGCACCTTTTTGCCTTCATACAGTTCCACCTATTAGAGACTGTTCTGTAAAAAATGAGCCCATAGTTCGTCTGTGCAGCAGGTTATTGTCACCCATAGTTATATTTTGTTGCTAGGCGACATCTAGTGGTCATAGTAGTGATCACAGGAGCAAAGGGAAAAGTGCGGTGATGTAGTATAAAGAGAGACAAAGTCCACGTCAGGAGGAGGTTGTGGTGGATGGATGAATATGACACAGGAGAGTGGTGTTCGATCCCCATGTGAAACCAGCTGTTTATATTGTAACCATGACAACAAAGACTGCGTAATGTTGCGGAAGTACTTATCTTAACCCAAATCACCATCTTTTCCTAAACCTAACCAAGCCATGACCATTATTATAGTTACCATGGTGACAAAGGTAGGTATGTACCTGTACAGTCGGTATGTTTATTATTGTAACCATGACTACCGAGGACTGGTATGGCTGCTGTAGGGGCGCTTCAGGAGAAACCCTGATGAGTTGTATGAGAGGGTGGAGGTGTGTGGTTGTTCAGGTTGGAGGAGTCGTTGGCAGATTCACATTGATACTGGTAGTAGCACCGTCTCATACTGTTGAACACTGGGAGCTGCCCTCTTCAACCTCAGTCCTTTAACTAACCTCTGCAGGGGAGATCAGTGAATCCAGTCTGGTATTCCAACCAAAATCATTGCAGCACCCTTTTTTATTTGTGATAATACAGACTGCAGTGTGAGGGAGATCATTTATCAGAATGGCAGCTGAGTCAGTATTTACCCACATACAGTCACTAACTGACAGAGAAGAGCAGCATTAGTTCCAATCTATTTATAGCTCCATTACACAGTAGTTTGAATATTGTCTGTAGTACTGCCATTCACACTAAGAATCAACACTCCTATGGGCCTAACTGGACAGTTTTAACTCATTGGTATAATTAACCATTGGCCTGTTTAGCTCCTGTCAGCTTTGCACAGTCAAGAGTTTGGTATACATCCTGTTATCTACAGGAATCTGTCTCTCCTGTCTTTGCTTTTTTAAGATGTTTTTTTTTTCACTGTTATACTAATTGATACGTTCTTCCTGATATTTTCTGGCTTCAAACCAAAGTGTATGTTACCTAAACTGAAGTGAAGTGATGGAGAGGAAATAATGAAGTCGACAGGTGCGCATAAAGAGCCCTCCAGAGGGATCCACGGGTTGTTCTGTTTCTCAAATTACTATCAAAAGTATTTTGATCTAGCAAAGAGATATTCATAAATAATTGTATTAGCTGTAAATCAATACAAATCTTTTCTACACATGCACAATTTTGAATTTCTCATGCAGAATTATTTCATAGCTTTACAAAGGCTGATTTACAAATACAAGCTTTGGAATTATTTGTGAACATCACTTTAGTTCAAAGTCTTTTTGACCCTAATTTGAGCCCATAAAAGTGTTTGCTAACAGTTCAGCCAGGAGTGGGAGAGGTGGGTATAGTACAAGGATTGTTGCTGGGAGTATGTTTGTGTGTAGTGTAGTATAGTTTCTGGGAGACCACTAAGATGTTATTAAAGTTATAACAGTGTGCAACATTTTGTCTCTGTCCCCCTCTGCCACCCTCTTTCCCTCCTCCATTTCTGTGAACCCCTGCAGTCACTGCAACTCTCCATCTACCCACCAGATGTCCTCTGACTTTCCTCACCTCACTCCCACATCCACCTGCTTGCCTCCCACTCTCCGGGTCACCTACACACCTGTTGTCAATTTCCCTCATTAGCTCCCCTGCATATATATATACTGGTCCATTTCCATTTAGCTGTTGCTGGACAGTCTATTGTGCTGCAGCAGCTGTCGATGGCCAGTCTTTGGTCCGGTCTGTTTTCTGGACTTGCTTGCAGCCCTTTGCGGTTAAGTCTATTTCCATTATTGAAGTCCTTCACTGCACCTGCCTGTGTTTACATCCGGGTCCTCTTTACTGTGCTCCAAACATCAATTGTGAGACTTCTATTTCTAGTATTTTGTAATTGAAATATGCTCCAAAACATCAAAACTGCTAAGATGACCAAAGCCAGGGGTGGGACCTTACAGCTGTCAATCAAAATGTGAACACTTTACACAATATGTGACAGCCCTTCCAGTCCTCTGCTTCTCTCACACCGAAGCTTCCGGCTGGTATTAGCTGCTGGAAGATGTCTTTATTTGACTCACTGGATAATGAGGTCCTGATTCCTGCTTCAGCTGAGACAGCGAACATGACGAGGATGTGGGTGAAGGACTGGGTGGAGCCTAACAGGGCAGAGAGAGGGCAGGGTGGGAGGAGCAGAGTGGTTTGCTGTCCAGTCTCAAGCTAGCACTAGCTGGGTCTCCAGAACTTGCATATTGTAGCTTTAATTACTGGCATTTCCTGTTGATATTCATTTCAGTCCACACTTTTTATACATGCTCATCTGTCCATTTGAGATTATTGTCCTATTATTTGTATCTGATTTCTCCGGGTTTGTCAAACAAATCCAGTATAATCTCATTTGAAAAATTCAAAAGTCTAAATAAACTGGCATAAACCCAGAACAAACACAGCTCTGTCTATCCGATCTTAAAGGATTGGCTGGGACACAAACTGGGCACTTAATTGGTTCAAGAAATAGGATTCCTCAGATGTGTGTGTGCGTGTGAAAGTGCAGTTCGCCTCTCTTAACCCACAGCCCGTGATAAGCCAGTTGAAGGGCTGTAGAACAAATAAACACCTCGATCAAAGGAGGATTTCTTGGGTCAGCTTCAATCAGACGGTCAGGAGGGAGAGGGAAGTATCAGAGGATTATCTGTGATGAGATGTCTCTGGGATGTCACTGCTGGCTTGCCTTCTAGCATTTGTTCAGTTTTGAAATGTAAAAAGTTCTTTATTGGTGAGTGTTATGCAGCAGAACCAGTGGTTGCTGGTAATGTTTCTACCTGGGTGGGGCTACAGCCACTGAGGGGCTCTGTTTACTCATGATCAACACTGTTGTCAGTCTTGGGTGAACCAAGACTGACAACAATGTTGACAGCTTTGACTCCAAATACAGAAGACTGTTACATTTAATCAACAACTGTTTCAGAAAAGTAAAAACACTGTCTCTTTTCTCGTCTCTTTTGATCCATAAGAAGATATATTTGTGGAAGAGCCTGTCTTTTAAATATAGCAGATTTCAGGTAAACACTCAGAGAAACCAAATCGTGCAAGTTTGAATGGGGCATGGCAGATGGTGATTACTGCTTTGTTGTGACATCACAAAGTTCCAGAAGTCCTGACGGCTGGTTTTAAGGCTCAGTTTCTGAATACAGGCTGTGTGCATTTCTCTGTGGACTGAGGCTTTGATACTTTCACAGTATTAATATAGAAGCTAGACCTGATCTATAATCAAACAACACATGTAGATCTACCTTTATACTCTATGGACCTTTAAAGACCTTCTGCCTCTGTGATAGTTACAGAAATGACAATAGACAGTGGGGAATAGAAAAAGTGGCAACAGGCTTGTTTAGCCCACCATGGCTTTTTTCTTTTCAGTTGTCCCCAGGACGGACAACATTGAGGGAATAGCTGCACTTCTTGTGTGAGTCTGTACTGTGTAACAACAAATGATTGCAGCCTCCAGGAGCTGCAAGTGGACATGTAGCATTTCAGTGCTGCTTTGTAAAAAGCAAAGGAAAGTTCAACCCACTGCGCCACTCAACACCCCATTATTTTAACCAGTTTTAATATTTTTTCATACCGAAGAGCAAAACATTTAAGTTCTTGAGCTCTCATCCATTCACCAGGTGGGAGGACAACCTGTCGATCCTCTAAAATAATATCGGGTCCAACTACGGCTGAGAGCAGAGGGGCCCAAAAATGCAACTCTGTGACATGTTTTCAAATACAATGAAATAAGGAGAAGGAGAAGATAACTGAATTTTGTTCATAAACTGTAAAACCTTTCCTCTATGGCATTCATCGGGTCAAAAGTTCAATTTGTCCAATACTGTGGTTTATGACCCAAGACTTTGACTTTAGGTCTGATTATTTAACATTATGAAGAGGAGGTCATTGAATCACACAACAAGGGTCAAGGGTGGCACAAAAAAGTCCAACACTTATTTTCAGAGTGGTCTTCGATGTAAAGATAGCAAAGCTGCAGCAGTCCAACATGCTAACACAATAAATCAAATCACTTGTGTTAAGTCCATTATTGCAAAAATACATGCATAGCCGCTAGCAGAGCTGCAAAAGCTAACTCTGGTTTAATTCTTGGTTGTGTCAGGGCGCCCCTATTTCTCGCTGAGGTCCCTGGACGTGTTCCTTGGTGGTGGGGGGGTAGACCGGCCTGACCTCAACATCCATCACTACGTAATTTAGTGTTGTTCATAATATATATATATATATATATATATATGTAATAAATACTATTCTCTGTCATGACACCACCACACTATTTTAGATTCTATTCTATTACATTTTATAATATAACATATTTTTTGTTGTAAGATTTATTTATGAATTTATTTTTTTATTATATTAACAGGATATCATATCAATTATTATCATTATGAGACTTGAAGGAAGCATATTGCAGGTAAATAAACATGTCCATCAAAGAGAGGGTTCCTGGGTCGACTTGAGATAAGTGGAGGAGAGACACTGATATCTGTCTGTGCTGCAGCAGCTCTGCTGTTTGCTGTCTTAAGACCACATGACCTTGGTATTTGTTTTCTCAAGCTAAATTGTTCCTGTTTTCTTTTTCCCTGTGCCTTTTTAATCATTTTTCATCCTTTCACATCTTTTTCAGTCTGTCTTTCATCTCATTTCTTCCACACTGACTGCTCTTCACTTAGCTTCACCATTTCTTATCACGCCTTAAGTTTGGCATCTTTGATCATAATGGCTTTATTTAGCTATATGTGGCCTTTCTGCTCAGTGGTAAATCCACTGATATTGTGCAATCAGAAGAGCCTCCTCTCTTCTGATTGGCTCACCAACCTGTTGTTACTAGAGCTCCAGAGAGAAGCCTGAGAGAGGAGATGTAAAACTACACTGAGATGGCTTTTTGTTCTTAAAACCACAAATATATCTTCTCATGGATCAACACTTCAAATAAAACACAAGAGAAGAAGAAAATATGGAGCTTTAAAGTTAATATAGTTTATTTGCTCCTATCAATTATGTGCCATAATATATGCCAGAATCAGAACTACAGGAAATAATACATTTGGATTTTGAAATTAAAGCTGTAGAAGACTGCAATATAGTCATAAGATCTGAGGCACACACCTATACACATTCACACACACTCACTCACACACACACACACACACACACACATTTGCTCCATGTCTCTGGTCACTCTGCAGGAAATGAGTAGGCTGACACTCAGCTGATATGTCATTATGAATGTGAGTTGTTCTCTGTTGAATCATGATGATTCGAGGATCACTCATATTCCCCACAGACAGATTCTCAATGAAATTTGTCAGTATTTTAGAAACTAGATTCTTGTCTATGAGTTTTAGACATCAGTCCTGACACTTACAATGAGTAAGTTACTTGTTGAGCTCCGCATCAATTCTGTTGCCTTATATGAGCTGTGTGTCTTATTCTGCTGCTTTGTGTAAAACACTTTGTAACATGGGTTTAGAAAAGTGCTCTAAATATGCTATAGAGATATTATTAATTATTGATTATTAATTATTAATTATTATGTTAAGAGCAGCCAGCTGAAGCATTCTGGAAGAAACTGTTTTGAGGCCTGTATATTATTAGAATGAGAACAGCATGAGGGCAAGATATTCAAAAGATGAAAATTTACCCAGGTCGAGCTTTGTATAACTAAACTGCTTTGAGTGAATGATGGTAACCCTCTCTTTTCCTTTCTCACTGACTGATGGGAGATGTAGTCAGACGGACATGCCTCAATAAGAGTTGCTTTGCTATTCGTGTCTAACCAGGTTTCAGTTAGAAGCAAAACATCTAGTTTATGATTTTTCATTCATTAAGAATAATTAGGTAGCTAGAGATCTAACACCAAGCAGAGCTGGTTTTATAGAACTAGATAAGATACAGGACCTAAGACAGGAAACAGATCACAGATCTGTGTGTGGGCAGCATTACAGGAGAGTGTCTTTTTGATGCTGAAGGTCAGTGTGTCCCGGCTTGATAAGTATCATCCCCACAGCAGCTTTTCTAGGCCCCATTCTACATAGAACCCCCACAAACACACACACATGTGCACACACACACACACATGTGCACACACACACACACACACACACACACACACACACACAATCATCTTTAAAGCCTTTTGTCTTTTAAATCATTATCTCCAAACTCCATAGTCAAACGCATCAAAAATATACACATTTTTAATAATATAATATACAAATATTTTCAAAAACTTCCAAGTTACTGAAAACAAACTCCAGCCTGATACTGATTTACATCAGAAACCAGATACCTTGTTTGGATTTCTACAAACTGCCAAGAAAAATACACTTCCTCTGTACAAACACACACACACACACACACACACACACACACACACACACAGAGTCAATTATATAAAACACCAAAATGTCCAATTACAACGAAGCATTTAAGGAGACTTAGAACTTGAACACAGAGACAGACGGCGAGCGGCTTGTCTGCAGACACACAAATTGTTTGAAGCTGTGAAAGACTTTGTCGATGAAAAGAGACAGTGTGGTTTTAATTAGAGCTGCAGTGGCACAGTAACACACACACACACACACACACACACACACACTGATGTGTTAGGGGCTGAGAGGGAAATAAGGAAAGCGAAAGAAAAGGATGGAGAGAAGAAAAGACGAGGAGAGGAGGCGAGAAGGTGAGTGACTAGTGTGTTCGCTCACTTCACCTAATGTGAAACATACGTGTTCTTCACGCTTACTTGTGTGTGCCTGAGTGCGTGTGTGTGTTTATGTGTGTGTGTGTATGTGTATGTGTATGTGTATGTGTGTGTGTGTGTGTGTGTGTGTGTGTGTGTGTGTGTGTGTGTGTGTGTTCTTACATGTTGGATGATTTGTAGGTGTGGAAATCTCTACAATGCGTTTCCCTTTCCTGTCCTAATCTGACACACTGTGTTTAACACCACTGCTCTGTGTGTGTGTGTGTGTGTGTGTGTGTGTGTGTGTGTGTGTGTGTGTGTGTGTGTGTGAGTCAAAACAAGCACGTATCAACATTCCACATCACAAGTGGTCCTACTCCTCTTACTTACACACACACACACACACACAGACACTCACCTGCATCAAAGCCTACTGTCAGTGAGGTGGATTCTCTGGGTGTTTATAGAGCGGATAAACCTGTTTAATTGGTCAGTTTAGTTTTTCTAAATGCTTGTGATTCCCATTTCATTGATAGACCATCAGCATATTACACATCCTAGAGGTTACATCCTAATAATAATCTTGTGTCACACACACACACACACACACACACACACACAGTATGAGTCTGCATCGACTGACCCCCCTGGGTTCAGATTTATTGTGATGGTCTATACAGCTCATATAAGTGCACATTCCACATGGAGCAGGTCATTACTCTCCGGTCGAGGACCCCCCCCCCACACAGACATACACACAAAGAGGTTTTTCATTTCACTGCATCAGGATCTGATGTTCGCTCATCACATCGCTCATTCACCTGATTTGAAAAAGATCTGAGATCACAGGCGCTTCCTCTCTCTCCTTGTATAAGATAGTGTGTGTTTGTCTCATCCACATTTACTACTAGTATACACTCACCAAGCAAGTATATAAACTATAACTTCTGAAAGCCACTGTGTGCAGAATAATAGGAAAATTAACAATAAACAATGGTTTTCAACAATGAGGAGCCATCTTAAACAGGAATGGCCGAATCATTAACTCACTATATAACAGTTCATGATATAACATATAAAGAGGTAGAAGATCATATAGTGAAAAATAGGTTTACCCTTAAATTTTTCACATTGAATAGGGAAGTTGATAAAAAAAATAAATAATGCTTCAGGTGCATTAACTACATACTTCATAAATATTCATACAAAGATCCTTTCCAACACGTCATACAACACCACACCTCATGTTGTTTTTTAATTGCTGCTACACACACACGCTCCTACACACCTGCCTCACTAAACAGATGTGAAAAGTTTTGTTCTGTTTTGTAGGAAAATGGCACAATCCTGGTGAAAAGCATTGATGTCTATGGCTCCATTCAGATGGGATTCACATTAAACTCTGTAACTCTGTATATTGGCAGTCAGCAGGACACAGCCAAAGGAGCAGGAGTTGAAGGTGAGGCAAAGATACTGTGAGATGTTTATAAGGTGATGGTGTATTCCTTCTTGGACTCATAACTGAGGTCCATTACTAATACACATCCATAAATCCACTGAGAAATGATGGCTTCAACATTTTAATGTTCTAATCTGTAGCTTTTCCACATTAAAATATCTACAAACAACTAGAGCTATGTTCTATATGTGGCTGAGTTGTGTTCTTACATTATCACAAATGTTTCCATCAATTCTCAAACCAGAGAAATCTGTGATTTTAATCATGGTAACATTTCATTGGTCAATGACATCGTATCCTCTATGATCATGTGTCAGTGTGTTTGTCTGACAGAAGCTCAACATTGACTTTTATCTAGTTTAAAGTCACATACACTTTTTACACCTTGGTGGTTTTCAGCTCTATATCTGAACCAGATGAAGGATTTTAGTCGTCGGACGTCTGGATCTGAAGTTATCAGAGAAACAAGCTGAGGAAATGTTAGACAGCTCAGCTCCCAGCTGCTGGAGACATCTTGTCCTTTGTCATTGAAGAACGTCAGTGAATCTCTGATCTTTAAAGTGAAACTGCTTTCTGGGTGTTTCTACTGGTTTCAATCCCCTGGTGTGTTTGTTATGGAGAGGAGGACACCTCTGTGGATAATTCAGCTGCTGGTAAAAACCTGCTGAACGTCTGCTTCATAAGTTATCAGAGAAACAATCAGAACAAAGGTTAGCATCAATCTCAGCTCCAACTCTTCCCTGAGTCTCTGTCCTGTTAGAATCAACAGGTCTGTTTGATTTCCTGAACCACTGACAGTGAAGGAATCCAAACCGAGAGGAGCTTACAGTAATGGTGCTGAAGACAACAACTCCCATGATCCACGCTATTTCATGACGTCACCTAACACCATCCATTGTTATTGTTTTGATTGAGACCCCTAGAGGCAGATGTTAGTGAGTTTAAAGTTTCATCAGTATCAAATTAAGTAGTATCCAGTGACAGATGTCTGTACATCCATGGGTACATTGTAAGTAAGGGGCATATTTTTACTTAATATTTTAATATTTTAATTTAAACAAATGTGGGCTAAAAATCATTGCGTCCCCAGCCTGTAGCTGCCATTACTCATTTCATGAGCTTTTACATCTGGATCTTCTGATGGCTTTAGTGTTTGTCTGTCTTCATATTGCTACAAAAGAAAGAAAGAAAGAAAGAAAGAAAGAAAGAAAGAAAGAAAGAAAGAAAGAAAGAAAGAAAGAAAGAAATGGAGGCGGCCATGAAGTCCGGCTTCATGTAGGTCTACACAGAGGAACATAGACACATTTCATGGAACTGTGAAGTTAATCAAGACAGAATCTGAAGTGTTTCCTGAAGTAATATCCCTGTATACACACACAGCACAGGAAGTGACCACTGTAACAATAGAACCAAACACCCTTTGTGCGTGTGGGTGTGTGTGTGTGTGTGTGTGTGTGTTGCCATAAGAAGACCTCTGCTGGAAAAAGGAAAAGGCAGTTCCTATCCTGAACACACGTAGCCTCCACAGACACACAGTGATGCAGTGAGTATGAACACTTACTCGGGCAGGGCTCTCCTGATGATGCTGTGGACTTGCTTGTAGACGTCCAGTTTGGACAGACAGCTGCACTGCGTGTGATTGGCCACACTGATGGTCACTGGTCTGGTGCCCTGGGTGATCGGCACCGTGATCTCAAACAGCTGCAGAGAGAGGCAGAGAGCAATGAGGTGAATGAAGACAAGGTGTGAAATACACATTGCAAATGACAACAATTATAAATAACATGAAATAGAAGTAATGATAAAGAAAATCTTTTCTTTTTGTCCTTTAAAGGTCCATATAGTCTAAAGGTAGATGTCCATGTGTTGTTTGATTATAGATCAGGTCTAGGTTCTATATTAATACTGTGAAAGTATCAAAGCCTCAGTCCACAGAGAAATGCACACGGCCTGTATTCAGAAACTGAGCCTTAAAACCAGCCGTCAGGACTTCTGTTACTTTGTGATGTCACAACAAAGCAGTAACCGCCATCCGCCATGCACCACCTTGCACGATTTGGTTTCTCTGAGTGTTTTCCTGAAATCTGCTATATTTTTATATACACTCAGAAAACAGTCAGCCAATCAGTTGAGAGGCTCAAAGTGTCTCTTCCACAAATATATCTTCTTATGGATCAAAACTTCAAATAAAACACCAGAAAAGTGTAAAGTATGGGACCTTCAAATGATAAGTTTGCCTTCAATTACACGTTAATACATTTACATATAACAGTGGTGGGAATTGTTGGGTTGCTCTTCTTATCATAAGGTCTTGACTCTTTTAAATGCCTTGAGAGAATGAAAGTTTTGATTTGTCGTTATATAAATAACATTTTATTGAAATGAATTGAATTGAATAATATCCCTGTTTTAGGAAGGAAATGTTGCTGCGGCAGTTATGGGGAGATGTGCCACAATAAAGCATGCCTCACATTGTTAAAACATTAGTTCTTACTTACTGTCCAGTAAGTAAGTAAGTAAGAGTATCAAAAAGTTTTTACATGCATGTGTCAAAATGAAATATATATTGTGAAAGTGCTTGAGTTCACTTTGTCCCATTTAATCAGCCTGGACTTCAAATTCAGTCAATAAAGTTTGTCCATCATAAGACACCACTATTTCACACATTCTTTTCACAAGGACCCTTCAACAAAGACTTAATGTGGAGCTGAACTTGAAGCTTGAATAACCTAGGAAATTAGTAGATTTTAAAAGAGCACCAATTACCCAGGATCCTCAAAACCACCACACACCAAAACACCCGACTGAAAGCAATGAGAAAGAATGTGAAAGATTTCCACTCGAGGAACAACAGGAGTGATCAGGAGCTGGGCTCGTGTTTTCACATGGCACTGATGAAGACTGTGGCACACAGCAGAGCAGAGACCACGAGAGCCACTTCAGACCGTCAGTCTCAGAGTCGACCAGGCTGCATAGAAACTAATTAGTCTCAATGACTCTACTACTATTCAAGACCCTTAACAGCTTAAACTGTCTCTCTCCCTCTCATCCTAATGAGGATATCATTAAAGCTGACCTCAGTGTTCGTGACCTGGTGGAGTGTTCACCATGGTTACAGAGAACGCGCACACACACACACGCGCGCACACACACACACACACACACACTCACACACACACACACACAAAAGGAGCTCTTTGAGATCTCAGTGAGAACCACTGGGTTTAAAAGTTCTACTGCAAACATTTTTTTTTTTTTTGGCATCTAGATCGGCAAAATTCTTCCTTCATACTTAAGCGTCCTGCTGCTGAAAGTCCTCGGGTTTAGACAGACATTTTTGGAACGTCTCCACAGTGCTCAAGTTTTACCAGAGATCTGAATCCCTGTACAAACTACAGAGCACTGCTGTTTTTCTGTCCTCATTAACTGGGCAAAGGGAAAGAGAAGGGTCAGCCTACGCAAGTCAGAAAACCTGTAACAGGTGGATACAGGTGCACAAGTCTTATTAACATGTCTAATTTACAGTATATCAGGCAATTTGATTCAGTAACCTTTCCTCAGGACACAGATCGATATTATCAGGAGAAAACGATTTTGACTGAACCTCCTACAGTAAGTCGCTAGTAACACTCGTCCAGATAATCTGCACCTGACGTGCATCACTCGGTAACCATAACGACGATGTGATTTCTTCCTGAGTTAGCCCTTGATTGAAACATTCTCTGATGTGTTGATCAATGCGTCGTCCAACCATTTTAAGTTTACAGCACTACAAGTTTCCATCTGCATAATGGCACATCTGATCTCTGATTACCAAAGTCATTATAATGAGAAAGGAAGCTTTGCTATCGCCAGATAACTGGATAATTATCTCCTTATCTCTAGATAACAAACAATCCTTTTCTCCTGATGATATCTCGTTACCTCAGGATAATGAGCTGAGTATGGCTTTTCACAGTTATCATACAGATGCTAAGGCGAACTGTAATAATAGTAATAGTTATACATTTTATTTATAGTTAAATACAAAATAAATAGTGTTGGAATTAAACAGAATAGGCAAGTCTGAAGAGGTGTGTTTTGAGGTGGGATTCGAAGATAGGATGTTTTGTGGAAGGCTCTGAACAAAATGGTGTGGGTCAGACAGGCGGGAGGTACAGAGAGATCGGTGGAAGAGGCAGGTGTGTAGGTGTGAAGACGATCAGAGAGATACGGAGGTGCTAGGTTGTGAAGTGAATTAAAAGTGGGAAGCAGTATGGTGTTTAACAGGAAGCCAGTGCAGTCTGAGGACAGGAGTCATATGTTCTATTGAAGGGGTTCTGGTAATGATACGGGCTGTTGCAAATGAACTAGCTCCCACCAATCTCCATACTCACCTGCTCCACATCACACAAGCAACTCCACAACCAGCAGCAGTATTTAAGGACGGGGTCTATTCACCATTCTTCGCCAGATCGTTGCGTCTCTTTGGTACTAACTCTACGGCCAAGGTCAGTTTGTTTCCTGTTTTCTCTGTGTCATTTTGAACTTTTTGTAATCCTGTTATTGCCGTGCTTCAGATCCATACTCCTGTTATCCGGCCACAGGCCACGCTCTGCTCCTGTCTCGTCATGCCAGCTTGGATATTGTTTGCCCCCCCCCCGTTTGACCAGCTCTGTGGATCCCAGTCTGTGAGCCCATGTCCGCCATTATCCTGCCAGACTATCTACAGCCCCCTGCCCCCGTCACCGTAACCAGCCCCATTCCACACCTTACCTCCAAAACTACAATAAAAGACCAATACTCCATGTTCTGCCTTGCGATTCTGATCTACACAAAACATCATCTTTATCGATGTTGAGTTTGGGAAAGTTAGAGGACCGTATTGCATTATACTTTTACTGTTCAGAAAGTTCTCTTTACCGACATGCAACTCAGCACGACACTCTCACATCTAAAATGTAAAATAACAAATAAGTAAAAACAAATATTTTCCACTTCCTGTTTTATTATCTTGATTCAGGTCCCGACATCATTCTCCCAAACAACATTTTCCAGTTCCTCCTGGGGGATATCAAGGCGATCAGTTGAGGATGAGCAAAACTTAATGTTTGAAAATTGAACTTAAACCTGTTTATGTAGCCTACTAATTAACTAACGAGATTTTGGCCTGATCATGGTGCATTAGGATTCATGTCTAGAGACCATGAATACACAGTAAGTAGACATCTAACGATCTTCTTCTACATTAGAAGAAAGGACAGACCAACTGAAATCACTATTGTTAGGCTCCATTGCTAGTGAGAAAATATCTCTACTATAGCACATGTTGCCATATGCCACATGAACATCTGCAGCCTCGACAGCAGGTACTGAACTCAAACCTTTCACAAAGAACCACCAGACAGACATAAACGCTGTAAGATACTTACAGTCAGTCAAATAGCAAATTAGAAAGTTTAGCATGACTTCTATTACCCGCTAAGTGTTGAAACCTCTTAACGCCTGCCAGCTGCTTTGAGGCGCTGCCAAAGCAAATCAGCACAATGAAACTTTGAGGATGACGAAACTGACCTCAGAACAGTGTTAATAGAATCTGACTCCTCACTTTTCCATACGTCCATTTTCAGAGAAATTATTTTCAGTCACATTCAAAAAAGTCATCTTGGGTGTAAATTGTCTTGTTTGTCATAATTACAAATTACATGAATTTTGCACTAGGGAATAAATCAAGTATCTATCTATCTATCTATCTATCTATCTATCTATGTATAATTAGAATAATGTACTTCATCGCCTTCGTACATTAAATCTCTGCACTCCATCTGGCCAGTAGTCTGAGACTGCAGCCAAAAACAGCAGTGAGGAAAAACTAGTGGAGAGAAAGAATGTCTTGTGAAACCTCAAAAAGGCCGTGGCTCAGCACCCACAGCCTCGTCACCGGTGCCAGGCGAGAGCCTCTCAGCTTCAACCTTGGCCTCCTTTTCTCTTACCTCAACTCAAGCTTTTTGATTTTGTCACACAAGAAGCAAACACCATTGTCCAATTCTCAAAATACACAACGAGGCTGCATTTTTACTTTGTGTTTTTAAATGACTTTTTGAAGACGTTTGCTTTTCCAACAACAATGGCATGTTCTTTCTGCCGAGGGAAAACAAAACCATTTTTAAAAATAGTGACCATCATCTGTATGGAGGTTTTATCCTATCTTTACTCAAGAGCGTGGTATATCAATTTGAGGGCATGGTTTATCGATTTCATGTTCAGATTTTGTAATGTTGTCTCTCCAAACCCTGGCCTCGTACTCCAGTAGCCTCAGCTCCCGCTTAAATTTGCTCTGTTCCTGCTCAAACTGTGTGCTTGCACTCAGATATATAGCTGCTTGTACACCCCTGTCAAAAACCCCTAACCAATAGAAGGCAGTGTATAGTGTTGACCAATCAGATTATCCCTTCCTCCTTGCAGGTGCGTTCACTATACTTCTTAGAGCATGGCGTACGGGTGGGTACTCTTTAACTGGATTCATCCACTCACACCGCCCAGGGCTTTATTAAATGTGCTTCCCTTGAGTTCTTTGCAACTTTTGGAATAAAATAACATTTCATTAATACACAAGCGCCTGCACTTTTCATTACAATAGCTGCATAGAGTATAATAATAGCTAGATGGCACAGCGCTCCCCGTGGCTGTGCTGGAGGAGAAAACAACATCACCTTCATTGTGACTCAGGAGCGGGAGTCCTTCAAACTGATTGATAAATCATATTTGTGACAGACTGAATAACAGTTATTATTATTCACTAGCTAGTTGTTAACTTGGTGCAGTGTAGTTAGCGCACAGACGGTTTGTCAAAGCTTTACATGATAGAAATCTGTATTCCTGTCTTGTTCTGTGTTTTTTCCTGCTGTTTTTATGTTGCACCTGTGTTTTATTCGTTAGTTACCTGTGTATTAATAGCCTTGTGTTAGGCTAGTTACTATGTGCTTCCTGTCTTGGTTTCTAATTAACCTGAGTTTGGACTTTTTGATTGTTTCTTTTGATGTCAGATTTCTGCTTGCTCGCCTTTACATTAGTTTGCCTGCGCTCCATGGTGCTTTGACTCTGACCACTCAGTCAGCCTTTGTTTTTTTTTTTTGTGTGTGTGTGTGTGTTTAGCAAATTCATGAACTGCGTTTGCTTTGCCTGCGTCTGCATGTGGGTCCTTTTCCCTGTCTTTGCAACAGTTCTGATAGAAATGGCTCCCTACAACACTTTCATTCAATTCTGTGTTAATATCGACCACTGATTAAAGTTTCATGAGTCAGTTCTGTACCTATAACACTCACCACAGTGCCTGCAAAAACATCAGTTTATTCTTTACTTTATTCTGCTGCTTACATTGCATTGTTTCATTGCTGTCACACCGTGGTGAGGTTGTCTTGTCCTGGGTTTGTTTTGTCCTGTCATTTCCTGTTTTATTTTGAAAAGTAACTCTCCTCTTGTTTCAGGTCACTTGCCCTTCCTCATGTGTCTCAGTCTGATTGCCCTAAGTGTTTCCACCTGTGCCCTATTTCCCTCCATGTGTTTAAATAGTCTGTGTTCCCCTTGTCTTGTGCCAGAGTGTCTTCGTCCTTGTCCTGCACCCGAGCCTTTGTCCATGTCCACAGCCATAGTGTTATTCAAAGTAAGCCGTTTGTACCTCGTGAAGAATGATTTTTATTTCGTGTTATTTTTTCATAGATTATCCTAGATCCTCTGCTTAGTGGCGTGAGTTGATTATTTTGGTTTATTATTTTATTAACTCAGGTTTTTCCTCCTCCTGGAGTGATTTTGTTTTCTCTTAGACTTTAGAATTTAGTGACTTCCTCCGGGAGTCAGGTTAGGACTAGTTTTTTCATAGCCATTTATTTTTCACTCTGTTACCGGTGTTTTCAATAAAGCCTATTGTTTTCATATTCTCTGCATCTGAGTCCTGCCTTGAGTCCCTGCCTGACAATTGCTAACACACTGACATTATATCATATATTGTACCAGTTTGTATTAGCAGGTTTACCCACATTTAAAAAAAAAAAAAAAACGCTTGTACCCACTAACTTTAACTAACGGCCTGATGCTTTCAGTCATATTTTGGCCGACACAAAACAAACCCATACTGCTTGCCGTGCATGCGTCTGTGAGACTGCTGCTGGCTGATGCCTTACAGAACCTAATCTGAGTTAAATTAAATACTGCACGGTAATCAACCATGGTTATAGTGATCATTTAAAATAATTTAAACTTAAAACAGTAATACTAACTGTCTGGCATTTTTACTGTGATTTAGTGTGAAACTGGTAACTGTTTCATCTCTACACAGCCCATTCGCAACTGTGTTTTTTAGGCTCTTCTAAAAAATCGTTTCTATGTTGTGCAAAACTGCGATGGGGCTACTAACATAGATATGAGTGTACAAACAAAAATTCATTTGTACATGTGGATCCAAACACGCATAGAGACACTGACACATTCTGGCTACAGTGAACTTCCTGCTCTGATTGAATCAGCTTTAACAATTCATCTAACAAAAGAGCTATTAACCCAGACTGCCACTGCCAGTTCATTAAGTTAACACCTACAGGAAATGAATAAAGCAGCTGAGCTGAAACAATAGGCACACACTGCAGGAGCCAGTCCATTTACAGCAGCTACTTGGGAATGAGCTAACCAGCTGAGAGTATTTACCCACTGCTTCACCACAGCTGACAGTTGATTAAGATGTACATAAATACATAAGGAGTACATTGTATTACAAGGACCCAACACAGGCTGTAAAAGGCCGTCATCTTGCCATTTTCATCAGGTGCAAGTACGACTGTTCCCACCCCTCCCACCCTGCCGAGGTAGAGCTTACATTTAGAAAGATCAGTGCGATTTTGACAGGAAACAGCACCTTAAGTTTTCTGCTTAAGTATGACACCTACAGTTTAAGTTCTTATCTGAGGGAATTACTTAAGTGTGTTGCACAGAATCTCTTAAAAGGTTTCCTTAGTTAAGGGAAAAAAGCTAAGGCATTTGCAGCAGTGAAAGAGATTTTACAATGGTAAAGTTTTACTGTTTCCACAGAGACAGTTGATTTGCTGCCATTAGCACTAAACCTGAGCAATCATTGAGTTGCAGAAAGTAGAGGGATACAACTCTAGATAGTCAAACAAATCATAAACTGACTGCTGGTTTTTTCCTTACTTTGGTCGGTTTTACTTATTTTAATGCACTTGTTTTCTTTATTTCAGTTGTTGTTTGTGCAGCACTTTGTTCAGCTCAAGCTGTGACTTGACTTGATGGATTGGCTCCCTGTAAAATCCCGGAGCTCATGCTGCCCTGTTTACATAACCTGCTCCCACAACGCAGGCTTACTTTTGGTTCCTAGAGCCGAGGTCGGCAAATAAGGTTTTTTTTCTGCATTGCATTAGATGGCACCCAGAACATAATGAAAGTCTAACTAAAGAAATTGATAAAAATTCAACTGGAATTTTCTTTCTTACTGTTCACATATTATACATCACATTTTATACTGAGCTGGTGTTTTTTTTATTTTTTTTTTTTATGTCCGCCATTTCAGAGATCTGTCGAGCAAACAACAGAACATTTGGGGAACTTCATGTCAGAACTTTATTCACAATAAAAGTTCATAATAAACAAGATTCTTGCGCTTTTCTTTTGTAGGCAAAATGGCTAAAGAGCAAGTGGTTCTCTGCAGGTATGTCTGCCTCTGCAGCTGGAGAGACACGTTTGTAGATACAAGGTTTTTCTTGCCACTGTCGCCAAGTGTTTACTCACTGATGGTTGCTCCATATGAAAAGTACCCTGATATAACTTTTGTTAAGATTTGTCACTATATAAATAACTTTGACTTGATCTGGCTGGACTGTGTGCTGATGTTTTCTAATCCAGCTGCAGGAAGACGTCATACTGGGTGATCTTCTTCATCGGAACGTGTTTATAGAAAACAGGTGCTCTAATATCTACAACATCCACTTTTGTGAAGCGCTGCTCGGGTCAACAGCAGCAGGAGTAAACATTAGCACTAAACTACTGCTCGCATGCTTCAGCTATTTTGGGCAAGACATCATTAGCTTCAGGATTTGCTGAGTGAGTTTTCACCACAGTGCTGTTGAGTCATGAAGCAAGTCTTTGTCTCACAAATGCTTGTTCATTCACTACCAAAAGAGGACAGTTCCATGTATTTGAGCATCAGGTCCTCAGGGGCGTCGTAGTTGGGGGGAAAAGTGGGACTGAGTACCAAGGGGGGCCCTCAAAAAGCCTGGGATGAAAAGTTGTTTTCTTGTTTGCAGTTTTTTATTTCTAAATAATTAATGTCATACGTATCTTTAAATTGGCTGAATAAAACGTTTGAGTGACTGAACTGTGCATCTAAAAAATATAGTGGAGGCTCACCATCACCCTTTACAGAAGGCGCAAAATGGTTTAGTCCACCCCTGCATGAGGATTCCCCAAAACAGCAACACAGCTCATCGCAAGTTGAGTGACTGCTAATGCTGGAGTGCTAATTTGCACCAGGACAGTCATGTCTTTGCCCAAGAAAGGGAAATCTGGGTCAGAAAGAAAAGAAAGGAAGGAAAGAGAAAAAAAAGCAAGCTGAGGGAAAACAACTCCTAACTGCTTTCTTTCAAAAGAAAGGTGAGCACAGCAGTTTCAGAATGGTTTAACTTAATATCAGCAGTTGTTTAGATTGAAGGCAGTCAGCGAGGAATCTAGCTTGGAGCATAACAGCATTGTATAGCATGAATTAATCAATGTCATTAATTAATCAGCATTATACCTACAATGTCATATGACATTATATCTATCAAATAAATAAAATACCTAGCAAAGCTTAACATCATGAAACACATGGCCCTTAGTTTCAGAAACAGCCTCAGAGTGGAGCAGCGACAGGTGAGACAAGGTGAGCTCATATAGTGACATATCACAGATTGTTATTACTTGTTTAAATGTGGTATGAACAGTTCATTAGGCACGATCCTAATAACCACTACAGATCCATGTGTACAATTGTCTGCCCAATCATTTGTAAAAAATGTTTTTAAAAATGCTTGAGATATATGGGTGAAGAGAGGAAGGGGCCCACAGAGACTGCTGAGGGCCCAGGGGTTTCATGCTACACCCCTGCATGTCCTCATGATGGATTATTTCCATGAGTGGAAAAAATAAATATTTGGATGATTTAAGTGCAAATATATTGTGGGGATTTTTGACCTGAGAAAGCTTACATTTTAAAAGACAATTCAAATTATATAAAAACATAATCATTCATTCGGTAGCTTGTTTAAATACCCATATATGCATGTTTTTATGAGGATTATGATGAATGAAAATCCATCTTTGTCTTTACATACAAGTAAGATGAACTGGCTCAGAAAATGATTTTACTTTTTTTGTTTACTGAGTGAATCCATCCAACAACCCAGCGGCTGGGTTCAAATCCCAACCATGTCCTTCTGCTGTCATCCCCTCTCTCTCTCTCTCTCTCTCTCTCCCCCTGCCTTTCCTGTCTGTCTCTCTCACTGCACCTTTAGGAATAAAGGCAAAGACATAACTTTGTGAAAACTTTGTGAAAACTCACTTTGTGCCTAAGAAATCAGCTTCATTTTATCATAAAATCCACTGGATAAAGTCTCCTTGTTTTACTGAAACTATATTAAAATTTCAAAATTATCTTAAATAATTGATTTATTATTTCACAGTGACACATGGCAGCTTTTCATTAAAACAATTCAGGAGTGATTCAGGGTCGAGAGAACGTACACACACACACGCACACACACGCACACACACACACACACACACAGACTGTACTCCACTGGTCGGACCACATAAGAAGCCAATTAATAAGCAAACCAACCGCATGCTAGAAACTCTCTTTAACCACAGATGTACTCTGGAGACCAGTAAGACACACACAGACACACAGACACACACACACACAGACACAGACACAGACACACACACACACACACACACACACACACACACACACTAGGGATGTACATGATTAGTTGACTAAATGATTAAATGTTGCTACTCTCAGTAGTTGGCACCAGAAATACTAGTCGGTTAAACTAATTATAAATATTTGATTAATGTACAAGCTGGGCTAATTAACTGCTAACTGCATCTATGATGTGAAACAGACATCCGCCACTAGCTGGGGCTGCCCCCCCCCCCTCTTGTAAACAAACAGGTGGAAGGTGGGACAGATGACAGCGCGGTTTGGCAGAATTTTGATGTAGAAATTGAAAATAAGTTCTATATAACCACCCGACTGGAGCAACGTGTGACCTTCAGCACAGACATGTGATCCTGCAAGGTTAGAATGCTGCTGGTGCTAGCGTTGCTAACTTTAACCACACTAGGAAACCAGTATGACGAGCAGTGTTTCCCATTAATTAAGTAATTTGTCCCACCACAGTTTCACAATGAACTGAAAATGTTTTCACACTCCTCATAACATAAAAGTTATCAAACATAATGGTTTGTGTTATCATGTTATTGTAAATCTTTTCACATTGATTCACTCAGCTCCTCCTTTCCCCTTACTCTCTTTCTCGCAAACACACTGACAACAGGCAGATGTGTCATAGTCACCAACAGTGAATCATACTAGGTCACTAGGCCTTAATGTAGTCCAGATTTAGAACAGCTGGTTGTTCTTGGGTTATCCTATTGGCTTTCCCTCTCTGTAACAGCTCCTGCTCCAAACTGTGTGTCTGAATTCAGATAAACTGTTGCTGCAGTTTCAGTCCCCCTCCTTGCTGCTGTTCGCTCACAGGACCTCTGCTCCCAGATTTCTGCTCTGGACCCGTAATGACCCTGTCAAAATTCCCCAACCAACAGAATGTCAACCAATGAAATCGTCACTGCCTCATGGCGGTTGCCTTCACTTTACTGCTTTGCCTAGCTTCCATCATGGATGTATTATAAGAACTGGATACAGCGCCATCGCTCTGCCTTGCAATTTTCCCCAGTGGCCACTCACGGTATTGCAGCAAAAAATCCCCTGTGGCCCAAAAAGCATTTGTCCCATAGACCACAATAGTAAAAGAGCCGCCTGTAAAACTGTTGACAGGACACCTCCGGTCCAAACACAGTCAATTATTAATATTTGTATTGTATATTTTTAAACGACGGACTTTTAATATTCATAAGAAGCCCACAAAAAGCCCCAAAAAGTTTTTTTTTTCTGGATGACGTCACCGCTGTGTACGTGCACGCGGTCGAGCTGTGTCTCGGGAACGACGATGTTTGCTGGGTTGATGCAAATGCCGTACGGATGTACAAACGTTAGTTGGAAAACTGAATTAATGACATAAAGGTGAGTCTTTGTTTTCACACATCAAGATATTTAGATTTTGTGACTCTGTGTGGCAGTTATTGGTCACTTGTCAGCCTTTGTTCTCAAACGTAATTGTTTTTTAATCTATATATTAGCCGAAATATTAGCTGCGTAACGACTGGATTCACTGATATGACACTGTAAGTGATTTTTAATAGCTTCCTTTTCTTCAGTGAATTTTAATTTGGTAAGTCATTTACCTGACAGGTGATCTTTTCTGTGATCTGTGTGCCCGCAGTCTCTCATCCTAACCGTCCATGACGTCCTCATCATCGTCTCTCTTACTCCCTACATCGTCATTATGTATTCAGTATACTGTATGCTAAATGTTCAATGGCATTCATTATTGTTTAAATTAAATCTTTTTTTAAGAATCCTTTTGATTTATTTTATCTTATTCAAATCAAATGTCTGGGACATTAATGTACTTAATGAAAATATCTGGGTTCTGTGACAGCTATATGAAATAACAGTGACTTAATTAATACATTTAAATACGAGTAAAACGGAAAAGGCTTTGGTGGATCAAAGTGTTAAAACAGATCATCATGGACAAAATCTCAGTGTAAACAATGACCAAAATCAACACGTTTAATTTGATATGCTCCACTATAAATAAGTAGTAGGACTATAAGAATACGTAAGACGTGCTATATGAATATGCTCCAATATAAACAGCAAGAAAGTAAAGCCCTCGTGATAATTTTATCTGACAAGTTGTAATATCTGTCACATGCAGTAACAATTTCTAATAAAAATGCTAAAAAAAAAAACAGGTCAAACTTAATATTTTTGTCCGATTATGATTTACTGTGTTGAATCCAAAGTGATTTTAAGCTCTAAAGCTTTTAACTGAATGACTCGTTTTCCCTTTAACATCACAATTAACTGTCAACACGAACTATCCGTGATATCAACGATCGTAGGTTTAACACCTTCTTACACTAGTGTATATGTTTCATCTTCTGTGACCTACTTCACCCTCCATACAAACAATCAAACAAACAAACACACACACACACACACACACAAACACACACACACACCACAGTTGACATTACATGAACTTAAATAACCAGGCTGCTCAGAGAAACCTGGTAACACAGATAATCCGACAAAGCATTTACATGAACTCCAGTAACCTGGTTATTGTAAATCCACATATACATGCAGCACCTTGGTTAATCGTGTTTCTCCTCTACCTCCACCTTATTCTAGAATCACTTCAGGTGTAAACTGTGTTGGTCCTGAGGTCCTGACTTTATCTGGGGTCTGTATGTGTGTGTAGAGCAGAGCAGGCTGTGAGGGCTGAGCTTCTACACGTTACTTACACGTTAATTTCAGTTTAAATATGTGGCCATGTCGCCCTGTGTAATGGTCTCTCCTTGCATGCAGTTCCTCAGGAGGTACGTTCCCTGTCTGCTCTGTTTTGTCATGCACACGTGTAAAAAGCCGATTGGAAACACAGGGAGATCAAGCTGAGAAAATAGGTTCCACTAATCCCCAACCACAATTACAGTCACAAGGTTTCTTGTTTACATGAGTGTTGCTATGATTAATATTTAGTTTAACATGGTATTTTCTCTTAAAAAGTGAAAAAAAAAAAATTAAGATCAGGCCTTGTGCCCCGCCCACCACCACCTGCTGGCTCCAGGTGGACAGGTGAAAGAGCAGAGAGCATCAAGATGGTGAGAAACATCAGAGAGACTCAGCCACATGTTTGAGCCTCAGTCAGACCCAGACTCAGATGAGGAGTCTGAGACCAGAACCAGAGACTAGCAGATGGATCAGAACTGTTAGCACAGTTAGCATCTTGTATTTGTTTATGTTGTTTGTTAGCTTGTAACTGGCAGTGGCTGACACAGTGTTAGCAGTTGTGCTAATGCTAACTCTCTCTCTGTACTGACAAGGTTTCAGGTTTATTTAGCCCCGCCCCCCATCCCCAACAGTTGACAGGATTGGTTCCTTAGGTTTGTGACGTATGAATCCCTGGCTGTCTGAATCTCTTTTTATGAGACTGTCATTGGTTCACTGCAGTTTAAGGTGGAAACACTCAGTCATGGTGTTGTGTATTATATAAAAACATCATATGAATGTTTACAAGGTGAAACACTGGATTTTCATCAGAGGGGGGTCTTTAAGATATCAGATTACTGGAGAAAGTCAACTGTAACACACACACACACACACACACACACACACAGGCAGAAGTGTGTGTGATGTTTCATCCAGCACCCACAGGTGTATTTCTGGAGGTTGAGCCATGGATCAGACCTTATGTGTTCTGAACGCTTTCATATAACAGAGTCCATATTTGAACAGATAACAGTGAGTATTGATGAAGAGTGTGCTTACAGTTTTGCTGAGGTAACCAGTGGAGATATTCCTGCACTGTTTGTCCTCAGAGTGGCAGCATCCTCCACATCTGTAGACGGACACACAGGGTGGTTTATAGAAGATGTTGGTGGGAGCTCCAAACTCCCTGCCCACGTCGATACACACTTCCCTGGGCATGCACTGAGTCTTCCTCCACTCTGACTCTATACCTGCACACACACAGAAAGTCAGGCCTCCACCACAGCCATGCAACAGATCAGGTTCTCTTTCTATACACTTGGATGGCAACACACAAAGGCAGAAAGACACATTTACAAATATATTCTGATGTTGCCAGGTATGAACTGTGGGAACTTTGGCCAGATCTGAGGTCATTACCAAACCTCGAGTGCATCAAAGTGGAACCAGTGCGATCGCCCGCGACTGATGTCAGCAGTAATAGATTCTTCCTAATATATCAAGTTCCCATGTAATATCCTTTAGTGGTATAGGCAAAAAAAAACGGCAAAAAAATCTAAAATAAATCAAAGTGAATAAAAATTATTTGAAACAAAAAAAACACCTCAAGGATAAACTTACAATGGAACTATAAAAAAGTGCTCAGGATTTCTCTTTTGCTGCTTTGTTTCACTGCTGAAATTTTAGTCCATGCCCTTGTACTATGTAGACGCCACCTTGCTCTCACCTTGAGTAGAAATTGTGATGAAACAACCAGTTTCAATCAGCTCTCACACATGAACCACCCTTTTTCTTCAGATAGTTAAAGGCACCAGTGTGGCCCACAGCTCAAAGGGCGTTTCAGTACATAACCAAAGTTTATATAGGTCACCCGACATCAAGTTCGATTTGGCGCCATCGCAGTGAAGCTTCAGTTTCCAAGGCCCCACTGCCGCTCCCTAGTGATAGGACTCCATACATGGGAAACGAGGCCACACAGGACGCACGGACCGTCAAGGGTCGTCTGCTGTTGACCATCAGGAGCCTGATGTCAGTGAGTGCTGACTTCTTTAGCTCTTCTTCCATATCTGCCAACACTCCCATTTTTCCTGGCAGTCTCCACTATCTCTTTATACTGAAGGTGAGACAGAGGTAGTACAAAGATGTGGACTAACTCACTGTCCATCTGAATATGTATCGCTTATAGAATATATCAAATATAAAATACACAGCATCCTGAAACACCCGACCACACGAGAGGCTGGTGTCAGAACTGAGACTGAAAGTTCAGCAGTGAAACTGAAAAACATGGCAGCAACAGAGAATCCACGAGAAAACTGGACTTTTGTAGCTTTTTATTAACCTTTTCTTAGAAAACTGCAATTACTTAAAGAGCTTAGTACAGCAAGTGGAACATCTTCAGATTCACTGATGATGGACACTAAGGACATGAAACTACATGTGTGGGACAAAAACACTGCACAGAAGTAAACGCTTTGCTTACAGACAGCTGCACTGAGGCAAAATGTAGTTGTAAAGTATCTTCAAAATTCATGTTAAATTGTATTAGAGCGTTTCATGGTGATGCACTTTCCTTATATTGTTTTAGCTCAGTTTAAGACATAATAGTCAATCATACACTGTATTTACTCCACATGTTTCTTTCTATTAAAAACAGGAACAGTGATTATCTCAGACAACTACATCACATTTACCAAATGAGTCTGACAGCAAAGAAACACACTGAGCTTGATGTGAACTAACAAGATAATATGATGCATGTGGTTCTCAGAGTCTGGGAGAAATAAGTTGCAGAGTATGGAGCTCTAAGTGGTGTAGAAACATTTTGTGATCTGAAAGACCAGTTTTCATTAGCTAACTCAGTGCTGCTATGCTGACCTCCCCCTATCTTTATGTATAAAAGTGTAAACATACTTTTCAAGATGTCCAAGTTGAGGTAGGCAGCAGCGAATGTTGGCTCCTCTGAATCTGCCAGCGGCCTCAGACGGCGAGGCTGCGGCCGTTGCGAGAGCTTGGAGGCGGAGGAGGCAGCGGCGGCCGAGAGTTTGGACCTGCACTTCAGAGCGCTCCAGTATGAGGGATAGATAAGACTCATCAGTTCGTCTACGCTGGAGGCTGAACGCAGCTTCTGCTCCATGTCTGGCTTTGGTGGAGAATCCTGGAGGAAAAGAGAGACACCGTCACTGAAGATATCCAACTGACCGGCTAAGAAACACGCTGCAGTGCCCTGCTCAGTGCACGTGGTGCTCCTGTGTGGCGTTTTGGTGTCAGACTCATGGTGCACAGGTGGGAAGACAGTGTAAAGTTCAGCACACCTGTGACTGACAATAATAATAATATTCACTGCCAAAAACATGTCAGTGTGACTGGGATCAGAACTGCAGGGCAAACAGGATCACAGTGTGTGCACTGACTCTAAGTCATCCAGTCGGACTGAGCGACGCTCTTCAGTGTTTCAACCCCACGGATAAATGGACATATTGATAGATCACCACTTCTGCAGATTTGAGGATGTTGATTCTGTTCTACCTTTAGTTCACTGATACGGTCATCCAGATACTGTATATGATACTATACATATGAAAGCTTCATTTTATAAACAAGTGAGGATTAGTGTTGATTTTTCCTGTTATTTTGAGATCTAGTCTTAGTCCTGAGATCAAATGTCCGTGTTAGTTTTAGTCATATCTGGTCGACCTCATCCCTTTTATCTGAGTCTTTTGAGAGTTTTTAAAAAATAGGCCCATAGCTGTCTGTGCAGCAGGTTATTGTGACCTGTAGTTCTGTTTTGTTGCTAGGCAACATCTAGTGGTCGTGGTAATTATGACAAAGTCCACGTCAGGAGGAGGTTGGGACACAGGAGAGCAGTGTTCGATTCCCATGTGAAACTAGCTGTTTTTATTGTAACCATGACAACAAAGACCATGTAATGTTGAGGAAGTACTTATTTTAACCCAAATCACCATCTTTTCTCCTAAGAAAGCCATGATCTTTATTAGAGTGATCATGGCGACAGCCCGTGTAGTTATTACTGTAAGCATGAAAAGCAAGGTGTGGTACGCCTGCCGCTGTAGGGGCGTACCTACGACCTATATGGTTGGAAGAGAAAATCTGGAAATGTTTAGTCGACAAAAATATCTAATCTTTTTTTAATCTTCACATTTGTTCACAAAAATGTTGCAAATATTTTATTTTGTAGTTTCAGTCAAACTGTTTTCAAATAAGATTCACCCAAGACCTGGTTAATTATAAGTTACTTGTTTAAAGGGAGTGAATAACGAATGAATAATGCTGGGCTCTGGTCACTTATTAACTTGTATAATTTATCTACAACGGGATGAGGAGTGTAAAACCTTAATGATGTAGTTATGGAGCTTCCTGCTGACATGATTACTATTGTATAATGTGAAGACAACTGGAGAACTCACACACACCTGAGGGACACCTGTGCTGTTCAATGTGGGCTCACAGGTGACACTGTTTACTCTGACTGTTCAGCTTTAACATAGATTTAGAAATGTATCTCCTGGAGGAGCAGAGAGTCTGAAAACAGGAGCTGTGTGAGAGGCTGACACTGCTGTGGTACATGGTGATACACAGGTTTTATGGGTAATTTCCCTACACACTTCTGCAAGTTATTTTATCCTAAGTTGTATTGCTAACAATTATTGACAATGATGACATGATCAGTTCCAATCAAAGTGCTTGTGGGTAAAAACCAAAATCAAAAATCATATCTCAGTATTTTTTAAGTGTTGAGTTGTGAGTTGTAAGATGTTGGAAACACTTTTATAAAATAAAACTCAAAGACAGGGTTTCCTTCCCTTTTTTAAAATATACAGCTGCAGAACATGAAAATGATACAAAACAAATAACCTATATTAAATGAAAATAGGCCGATCTCTGAGAGCAATAGAGTACAATTACAGGATTTCCTCTTCTGCTTAACAAAATACACAGCTGTGCAAATAACAATAAAAAAGGCAACACGACTGCTCATCTGAGCTTTTAAAATAACTGAACCACTGTTTTTCTGTTACAATACTTACATTTTGACTATAAGGTTTATATCTAGGAATGGGAATCGAGAACAAGTTGAGGAGGAGCTTGAATGTTTGCAGCGACTGGGCATCGTTGAACCAGTCCAGTTTTAAAGGTGGGCGGCTCCCATTGTCCCCATGTTAAAGGAGGACAAGACAGCAAGGATTTGTGGGGATTATAAACTGACGGTGAACCAAGACTCCAAGTCGGCAGAGTACCCATTTTCGCGGGTGGAGGACCTCTTGGTGACCCTCGCTGGGGGGAAGCATTTCACAAAACTTGACATTAGCCACGCCCACCTACAACTGCTCCTTAACGAAGATTCAAAGGAGTACGTTTCCATCAACACTTATAAGGGCCTTTTCAAATACAACCGAGTGGCATCGAGCCCTGCCATTTTCCAAATGGACACTTTGTTGCAGGGGATTCCACATGTGGCCGTGTGTCTGGATGATATTTTGGTCACAGAGGCCACGGAGGAGGAGCATCTGGCTAACCTGGAACAGGTGCTCAGGATGCTCTCATAGGCGGGGCTGTGATGAAGTGGGGTAAGTGTGTTCAGGGCTCAGAGTGTGACCTACCTGGGGCACAGAATCACAGCTGGGGGGCTCTGCCTGGTGGAAGACAGAGTGAGGGCCATTAAGGAGGCCCCAAGCCCCAAAAGCCTCCATGAACTCAGATCATTTTTGAGCATGGTCAATTAGTATGGCAAGTTTCTTCTTGACCTCTCAAAGGTTTTGGCCCCACTGTACAAGCTGCTTTGCAATGACACTAAGTGGGAGTAGGATATGGAGAAGGAGACAGCTTTTAAGGATGTCAAAGAGGTCCTCCACTCAGCAAAGCTGCTGGTTCACTTTGACCCTGCCAAAGACTGTCATAGGACAGAGTTATGTCTGCCCCAACCACCCAACCCATTGGTTTTGCTTCAAGGATCCTGACTGCAGTGGAGAAGGGTTACTCTCAGTTAGACAAAGAAGGTCACCAATACCTCAATGGCAGACCATTTACAATTGTCACAGACCATAAACCACTGTTGAACCTTTTCAGTGAGACCAAATGCATTCCACCGCTAACCTCAGCCAGGTTACAGCGCTGGGCTCTCACGTTGTTAGCCTACCAGTACACTATACTGCACACGGCGGGTAAGGATAATACAAACGCTGACGCTCTGAGTCAACTGCTGTTGCCGAAGACCCTGTCTCCAACAGAGTGGCATTCATCATATCAGGACGGCCCCTTTCCGCCCAGCCAATTGACGGAGCGGGCTGTGCAGACCGTGATTCCCTGAGCATGAGGCTTTCATGTTTCTTGTGCAAATACCGCCTCACGCCACAGACAACGGCTGCACGCACCTCAGCTGAGATGCTGATGGGATGCAGACCCAAGTATGGAGGCGTCAATCACCCAAATATGTTGTTAAACTGAAGGATGGACGTGTTTTCTGCAGGCATCAGGCTCAGAGATGGACAACTCCACAGAGAGGCTGTGGCGAGACAGTCCACTGTGGGAGAGTTTCCCCCAGCAACAGTGCTGAGTTGTTGGTGCCCCCTGATGAGGTGGGACCTCCTCATGCCCCCAACACCGGCCTCTCCCAAACCACCCTCACCTGTGGTGCCTTCTGAGTCACCAAAGGTGCCGTGCCGGTCGCAGCACACTCGCAAACCTCCAGACAAACTGAATATTGGATTGGACAGTCTGTTGAATGGGGGAATGTGACTTATTGTTCACATGTTGCATTAGTGGTTGTGATGCTGTTTAAGTTTAATGTTGAGGTGCAGGCAAGTCTCCACTGTTATTAATTTGTATTCATTTACATAGGGAGGCATTGAAACTTAAAAGGGGGGGGGGGGGGGGCTTTGTAATTGGACAGCATTAAAACGTGATAATGTGTAGTGTGTGTTAACCCTGACCCTGATGTGTTAACATACGGGTAAAGTACACTGTTTATACAGAGTTGACGTGTTCATGAGTTTTCAAGGAGTGAACAAGAGTACCTCCAGTGACTCCGGCTCAGGTGTGTATGTGTGACCCAGGTCGGCCATCTGCCCTGCAGCGTGCTGGATGCTCAAGTCCGTATGTGAATGTATTAATCGTGCAGGTTCAATATGAAGCCAATTGAACGATAGTACATGTCACATGCTTCTTTTTCAAGGTACAAGTTACCACATTTACTATGACAGGTAATTCTTGTCTTTAAATTTCTATCAGACACTGAGCCCACAACAAAACCAAAAGTCTAAAGCCACAGACCAGGACCAGACTTGGCTAAAACGTACACGTAGCCTCAGAGATCCATGTAAATGAGTGTCAAGTATTAATGAACCTGGCAGCTCTATTATTGTCCAGCGTTTCGTTTCAGCTCACAATTCACCTAATTCTTCTTTTCTGACAAATGTATGGGCCGTGTCTATGAATGTTATCTCACTTCCTGTCCTTCAGTACAATTAGATATATGCCATTGTACTATTTATAATAAACAAGCACTTTAACGTCCACACAATCTGTCTGCAAGCAACAATGTGACTGTTCACTGCAGGCAAGGCCATCTCTCTCTCACACACACACACACACACACACACACACATGCTCACACACACACACTGCTGAAACAGTCCATTGTATTTTACTGCCTCTGTAACTGTTTACAGTCACTGCAGAGATAACACACACAACACTCAATTTTCTACTTGAAACATCTTATTTATTTATGAGTCTGTTTGTGTGTGTGTGTGTGCGTTTCTATATGTATATCCAATTTTTGTGTTTGTGCTTCTTTTTTTTACATGTACACGTCCTGTCTGGGTTTCCTCAATGTGTGTGTGTGTGTGTGTGTGTGTATGTGTTTGTCTTTCTGTGTGTGTCCTGTCGCAGTTTCCCCTGATTCTGTGTTTCTGCTTGTGTTTTCACAAATGCACACCCACACACACACACACACGCACACACACACGCACACACACACTGTCCCTTCACATGGGAACAAGCCTTTTCTCTGCCGTCACATCGGCTCAAAGAAACTAAAAGGAACAATTGAGAATACAGCCGTTCTAAATCAGACACCTGACAGAGGAACTACCAGCTTCCTGCAGACTGAGGCTCCATGGACATGAATGAATGACAGCACTTTACCAGTGGAGCGACCACATTTACCAGGTGTTCCTCCTGTTCGAAGTTTGAAGGTTTCAAATTGTCTAGAACGTCAACAGCACTGAACCCGCCAGATGAATCAAAATATTTTCATATAGTTGGCAGTGCATTAAGGTGGTATCAGCCTTTTAAGTTCAAACACAGCAGGAGCTGAATTGCAGCAGTACGGTGTAAAATTTAAGACTCATGTCCAAACAAACTTGAGATGCTCATTCTGTACCAAGTCACGTGTTAACTGCACTTTGTCCACCGCACGCTGCTGTAGCTGCTGTAGCTGCTGTAGCTGCTTCTCTGCTTTACAACAACCAGGATCTACATTACAGCACTGTGCACTGTACTGCACTGCACTTCTTACAGAAGCACTGAAAGGCAAGCACATTTTTTATTTATTTATGTTTTGCCAGGATCATTTTCTAAGTTTTTGTTTTTTTTCATCTTTGAAAACAAGCCCTTTTTTGGGGGGAAGAAAAGCTATTGGTATTTAATGAGTAACTTGATGAAAGACCAACATTGTCAGGTTCGTGTGCTCACCATTCATTCATTCATTCATTCATTCAAACCTTTATTTATACAGGAAATGTCACTGAGTGCAAGCTCACTTTTTCCAGGACAGCCTGAACATGATACAAATATACAAAACAAGAAACAATAATCCACAAATGTAAAAACATTAATGACAAATACAGTGTCCATACTGTCAAAGATCATTGGTCGGGAGCTGTAGTGATAATTGATGATGATGAAACAGTATAAGATGAAACAGTATAAAAGGTGAAACAGTATAAAAATTTAATATCACCATTATAGTGACAAAAATGATTATGGTTATCAGTACTATCATTTCACCAAGTGAATATTTGCATTTAAACATCAAAATAAAAACATGTCCAACACATCTGTGTGACAGATGAGGACAAGGAACAAGTAGCAGCGCTGGGTTTGCCTGCTGCATTCCCAAAAGCAAATGCACTTTTATAATCATCATCATTATTATTGTTATTATTATTATTATTATTATTATTATTTTCCGAGCTGTGACATCTTTCAGAGCACAGACAGTGTAAATACACCTGTCCCTTTGTCCAGCACGGGGCTGTTAAATCAGTTTTAAAAACACACAATCACAGATGGAAGCGCCTCACACGGAGGCTCCGACACCGACAGGAGCGCCAATCCAGTTTTATCCAGTTTGCACACCGGCTAGCAGCTCACTGTTTATCTGTCTGTGTGTGTGCTCTGTAAGTGCATGTGATAACATCACTCCAAACAAAAAGGCGAACTCGTCTGACAGTGTTAAAGGAGTCAATCACCTTTTTTTGGCGGGTTTACCCAAGTTTAAATAAAGGCTTATACTTGCTAACTTTGGTGTAGAAAATAGCGGGAAAAATCACTGGAGCAGCGCTGTCACTTTCTTCTTCATGTTAAAACTGACACAAAACTAACCCACGTTGCTCCCAGACACGTGTCTGGGAGACTGTTGCTGGCTGATGCCGTACAGAGTTAAATTAACTACATTAATTAATCAAGGTTAAATTGATAATTATAATTTCAACAATAATAGTAACCATTTCATCTCTAGTTACTCATGTTGATCAGATGTTTCTATCTTAACAGATCACAGTCAGTAGATGGGTTTCATATCAGTTTAGATCCTGTGTTTGGTGAGCTTTGGTGTCACGCTCAGCGCTGCCTCGGTCCAGCTTTAGTCCTCACCAGCACTTGATTGCCAGCTTTCCCATGAGCTTTAACGACTTGAACCAAATGTGCAAACTCATCACAGATCAGTCAAACCACACAGATTATGTAGAAAAGCATTCTTAGACAATAACCTGCAATAATAACAAGTTGCAGGTGACAAGCTGGAAAAAGCAGCAGACAGCAACAGGTTGGAAAAAAATGTAAACACAAAGGTGTCGGATGAAAAGCCAGACAGCAGCTGCACACGTGTCAGACAGCCCAGAAACCAGAGAACAACCTTCTACTGCTGGATATAGCAGCTGAGACTCATCCAGTCCTTCTGGGGGATCCATGTCTCCAGTTCGGTGAGATTTTTATTCTCACAGGATCCAGGTACTGAACATCCAAAGAGTTCCGGTCTCTGCTGTGTAGCTTTTCTTTTGTTTTTTGGAAGATTTGTTATTGCTCACGAATCCAAACTCTTACTCTTTAAAAATACACTCATTAGTGAATTAGTATTGTTTTTAAGTTTACTGTGTTCAGATTGCTTTAAATATCTGAATGGTCTCAAAGACTAATGAGTGAAGAGACCTCATTTATCTCATTACTATGGTTAATCTTCACTATTTCAAATACCTACCTCAAGTTCATTTAGGTAAAACAGGAAGAGAAATATCCAAATGTAAAATATTTTTTGCAAAAAAAATGAAAATCCACTTCCTCAATTCTATCAATTTTAGGACCATTACTTTTTAATGTGTACATGTTATCCCATCTCTTTCCACAGCGATGCTGATCACACTCAGCTCTATGTGGCCATGTCTCCTGACTCACTTGTTACATGTATTTTAGATGTTAAGTTCGGGATGTCGCGGATATTTTACAGCTCAACCAGTATAAAACAGAAGTACTGAGGATTGGTTCAAAGGCTCAGAGAATCTGGCCTCTAAATTAAATACACAACGACTCAACCCAATCCAAGACTCAAGAAATCTAGGAGTGTATTTTGACTTAAAGCTCATATGTGAGGTGTCACAAAAACTCCAAAGTGAAGTCATTTCTCTGTCTGAGCAAGACTGATGCTCGCTTTCAGCTGGACTACTGCAGAAGAATACAATCAATCAGTTACAATTAATTCTGTTGCTGGAGTGCTGGCTTAGGAGAGCACAATTACACCTCAAACTTTAAAGTCTTTACACTGGTTTCCTGTTATAGAGCTCTACATGGTCTTGCACTAGAGTATCTATCAGAAATGAAACTTGGCGAAAGTTCAGTCAGGACACCTTCTAAGTCACAAGTACTTTTGTCGCTCTCTCAAAGATCCACCAGCTTTTTCTCATCTTCATCCAATCACAACCTGACACGGTGGCCTTCAGCCAATCACTTGTAAGCTGTCAGACTTTAAAATGATTTTCTCTCCATGCTGTCACTCAGCTGTCATTCAGCACCGTGATCATTCTGGGACCCACCTCCACCCCTTCACCTCCACAACCATGAACTCCAGACCATCTCCAATCAAACCATCCAATCAGAAGTTTCCCTCTCATGAAGACGTTCCATCCTCCAGCTCCATTCCTCTTCACCTCCACCAGTGTTGAGGCTCCAGGGGAAGATTACTCTAATTGGAAGGACCTTAAACCTATGGTTCGTTTCCATGGTGATCCAGTTCTGGCTGGGGTCTAAGCGCCAAAGTCTGCTCCTTCTGTTCTCAATAAATTTCATTTTACTTAAATTTCTCATACTGTTTTTCCTTTATTAGTCTCTCCTGATTGAAATACTTTTGGTTTATGAGCCAGATTGAGTCTGGTTCTTCTCTTTTAGCTGTTCCCCGAAGCAGAACAAAAACAACTGGTGATGCTGCTTGATTTTCAGCCATGACACTCCAAACTGCAGGAACTGCCTTCCAGGATCTTTTTAATTTAAGGTAAACACAAGAAACTTGTGCTACAGAAAATGGACCAGACTCAGTGAATAGCTCCCTAAGCTTAACATGTCCTATGATAACTATTAATTTAGCTGTACAGACTAATGAGCAGTGATAACTAACATGTCTTTGGGGTCATCAGGTGGGAACCTCCTTTCACCAGTGTTTCTTCTAGTTGGTCCCACGACACCTCCAGGAGGCTAGACAGTGATCACTGGCGTCCCAGAGTCACTCCCCTAATGCCAGCCATCACTGCTCCTCACACCACCATTTTCTTTATCTTGCCTATGCTACCACAAACAACACCATCATCAACTCTGACAAAACACACTAGCAGATTCAGCAAACAAACTCCCCTAAACAGTTGGAGAAAGTGGCGGCCATTTTGAATGAGGGAGGTAGAGTGAGAGAAGCTGAAAATATTTTTTGGGCTCTTTTGGTTCGCATTAGTCTCTGAATACATGTTGTCAGTCACTTCTAAAGCACTTTGAATTGCATTTGATTTGTTTGAAAGGTGCTATCTGAATAAAGTTTGATTGATTGATTGATTGATTGATTGATTGATTGATTGATTGATTGATTGATTGATTGATTGATTGATTGATTGATTGATTGATTGATTGATTGATCGATCGATTGATTGGACAAGTGGTCAAACACAACTGAGCAATTTCTGTGCGCTGATTAAGTCTCTGGAGATTTGGTTGAAATCTCTTTTGTCATAATGACATATGCTCATATTTCCCAAGAAAATTATGCACCAAATGTCTTCGGTTGTTTATACAAAAACTTAATTTGACTCTAAAAAGACTCGAATTTTGAAGACCAGATTTTTATGAAATACAGCTGACATCGTCTCACACTCCTGGAGACTGTGTCCTCATGGTGACCATACCTAAACTGGCAACTTGTATTGTGTTTGAAAAACATTCCTTCTCTCAGCTGGTGCCAGTGAAACATTTCTAGAGAAGAAGTGTTCGACTGAGAACAGATGGTGAAACACAAGAAAAAGACCTGTCAGACACTCACACACACATCAGAGAGGAAATCCAACATGGCCGTCAAGACATTATAAAAACCATGTAGGACATGTCACAAAATACATGTAATGTTTTATATGCAGCCATCACACAAACATCTATGATCTTGTGCACTGATGTTGTTATTCTAACTCAAGCTCCTTAGAGATACAGTATATTATATTATATTATATTATATTATATTATATTATATCATATTATATTATATCATGTTATATTATATTATATTATATTATATTATATTATATTATATTATATTATATTATATCATGTTATATTATATTATTATATTATATCATGTTATATTATATTATATTATATTATATTATATTATATTATATTATATCATATCATATCATATCATATCATATCATATTATATTATATTATATTATATTATATTATATTATATTCATAAGCTTGTCCAAATGACTATACAACAGCTAGTTCAGAGCAAGTAATTTGATTGGACAAGAGTCATTCCATGATATAGAGTACATCAGCACTAGTACTTTTAACTACATGTATCACAGGTGTTTTATTAACCATTAATCAGCGTTACATTAACAGCAGTTATCTCTCTTAGATCATAACAAACAAATATGAAAATATTTCCAGAAATAACATTTTAATTAAATGACGTCTGGTCATCAGAAAAGGATGAAGGGAAGAAGCCTGGATACTTCAGCATACTCCTCCAGGTGCAGTGTACCAGTGCAGAACTGTGTAGAAAAGAAATATCACACTCAAGGCTGTGCTGAACTTCAGTACATCACGAACTTGTGTGTGATATTGCTTAAATGACCCTAAAGAGGGAGCAATAAATCCAGGTCAAATCAAGATGCCCTATTTGTAACTGTGGCGCACAGAGTGAGGGCTGTGTAAATGACTTACCCTTTACCTAATGGATAAACGGCCTTTACTCTAATGTTCATCAACACGTTAACTGAGAATATTGACAAATAAGATTGTTTTTCCAGCCATATACAATTTCCATGGCAAAGCCAATATTTATAATAAAATCTCAGTGCTGAGGTTTTAGAAGAGCCCAGGTCTTCATGGGTTGAGTTATAGATACCTCTTGTTAAATCTTGAAGGACAGCACAGATGTTATTGAAGTGAACCTGCTGATAGCTAATAGATAACAGCTCTGTGCTGATTCCTTTCTTTGAATTTGCTTATTTATATTCCCAGAAATAGCCAGTAGTTATTTGGAATGTAAAAACAGATGTTGTTGTTCAGTAACAGAGAAACAAACATAGTGATCCGTACCCTTGTAGATACAGATGATGTTCCCTGAGCCTTCAGGTTTGATACCCATGAATATACTGACATGTGTTGTATGCTGAGACGTGTGTGTGTGTTTAGTCCGTAACCATACAAACCTCCAGCTTGGTGGTCTCAGCACGGATCAGTAGTTAGTGTTTTGCTTCGCTCTGTGTGTACTGGAGTTTCATCATGGCTCTGTTTGTTTAACAGTCAAGTGTTTGATCACGCGTTTGCACTGACACACACACACACACACACACACACACACACACACACACAGACACACACACACACACAGTTTATCCTGCCAGTATGTTACTGCAGCATGTTCCCCCAAACAACGACAACCACTGATGTCATTCACTGCTACATGAAATGTTTAGAGCACCGAACAGTTTCAGACTTTAAATGTCTCACAACAGTAAACAGTTAGTGACGCCGAGGATCCAGGCTGTCAGTCTGAACCTGTTATAGAGGCTGGAAATACTTTTTTATTTTATATGCATGGTCCCCACTACAGCACTAACACTGTTTCTGTTAATATACTGAGAATATTTGACTTTTCAATTCAGTCCTTTCATTCAGGCTGACACTGGGCTCATGTGCTCCTATTTCTGTTTGGGGTGGGGTAATGTTATTTTATTTTGCCCTAATCAATCCCTAACCTGAACAAATGCCCTAACCTCAACATTTCTAACACGCTAGCTGCAGCAGAGGTTGGTAAGAGCAGTTTTCCCTGTAAGCTGAAGAAATATATCATTTAAATAATCTAACAGATTTTTTTTTCTGAACAACCTGCAGCTGTGTCTGTTTGCACACTTGTTGCCATTTAGTGGATATTTTTCATGTACATACTGTAGCTAGTTATGTAGGAATACAACATCCATCTTCTTGATCCCGCCTACAAAGTTGATTGATAGAACGTGGCAGAAAATAAGCAATAAGCACAACATGAGATGTGATCCAGAGATCTGGAGCCAGGCTTGTGTGCAGCATTAGAATAGAGAGCTGCAGGAATGATTCCTAAACCCCAGAAATCAGATGCATTTCAGCCCCTCTGGTTCTCTCGTCCTCATCAATGGGTTTTTACATCCAGTCATAGACTCAAACACTCACACATGTTCACAGATGTTCATGCACACACACTCACACACACACACACACACACACACACGCAGTTTCAGTACAGGAGTATGGGTCATACTCACATACACACACACACACACATATATATGCCATGGCAACGACGTTGGTTTAAATTGCATTTAAATTTTAACGGCCTATTGATTCTTTTTTTTCTCTGAGTGTTAAACCAGCTGTTCGCACACACACACACATGCAGGAAGAGAGAGCGAGATAACATCTGCAACTCTTTACAGAAATAGAAAAAATGTTTCATATGTAATATGGACGAGAGCAAGGTGCAGAGAAACACCAAGAGAGATGATAACGAGCTGGAGAGATGTGAGACAGGGGATTAGATTAGATTAGATTAGATTAGATTAGATTAGATTAGTTTAGATTAGATTAGATTAGATTCGATTAGAGTTTTGTACATTGCTGTACAAAGGAACTGGATGAGTTTTGGCACTTGCTCTGATAGGGACCGGTGTAAATAAAGGTTCAGATGTCACATACAAACACAGAGGTACATAAAAGTGTAATGTCCCAGTGTTTCAGTTTTACAAATGTTGGACTCATCCAGCAGCCGAACACACTCGTGGTTTTCGATAACTTTTTTCGGACTCAGACAGATGGAGTGGGCTCAGGATGGGAGCTGAGGAGAGGATGAAGTGATGAATAAAGGCAATAATAAGGAGTAGAAAAAGGAGGGAAAGGGAGGATGACTATCCAGTTACATGAGCTTGGATTAATTTGATCAGTGTTTCAGTCCTGATGTGACAGATGTTACTTTCCATATTACCTATAAAAAAACATGGGACAAAACAGGGAGTGACAACGTCAGAGCCGACGCTAAATATCAGCTGACTCTAACAATACTGAAGTACAGCTCAGAAATTAAGATGGAATTAAAAGGGATGATTGAGAGTCAAGTGTACAGACCTGACCTCCCCCACCTGGTTCCCACCTACAATGATTAGAGATAATCACACACCCCCACGGGGTCATTGCAGTGGAGCAGGTTACTTTGTTAAGGTCAGATCATGTTTTAATGAGTGAGATATCCTCCACTGTATCACACAATTCTGTCACTCTTGCCAAGAATAAAACAGCCATGCATTAACAGAACATGCAGGAGGCTGCAGCAGAGGGGATGTTGCTGCAGGAACCAGGGAGGTGAGAGATCAACAAATCATTATTGGTCAGTCGTCAGTCAAATGAGTTTGTTTACATCATATCAGCTTCAACTTGAGCCCTGTTTTTTTTCACATTTTGGAAAATGAAGTGAACTGAATTATCTATTTGAACTTCCTGTTTATTATGTAGTATCTGATGTACTGACAACTATCACTGATCGCTGACTGAGGAGCTTCGTGTTTCTCTGGTTTCTAATCAGATTTATGCAGGTTTATTTGCAGTGTTCTCATGTCTGTGAGTTCAGGTATGACTTCATCACTTAATCATAAATAATCTTATTGATCTGATTATTTTGGCTCACTTTGAGTGTTTTGATACAATATGTGAATAAATGTCACCAGTGATAAAAGACAGGAGGATCTCTCAGCTACTTGGATTTTGTCAAAGTGGCTCTCAGAGTACTGAGGGTTTTCTTTCTTCTATTTTCTTTTGAACCACCAAAGTTATAAGGAAGCCAAACAGACTACTCGTCTCCTCCTGTATGAATCTGCGGGATCATTTGAAATTTTCAGAGTGATATTTATAGATCACACATTTGGGACGAACACGAGTCTCCACACTCAGGCTGAGCTGAGAAATCACAGAAAATTCCTTCAAAATGATTGATAATTACACAGCACATTCTTCTGCAGACTCCAGGGGGTTGTGAAATATGTGCAACAGAGGTGGGGGGGGGGGGGGGGGGGGGGGGGGATACAGAATAAATAGAAACTGGAAGATGAAAGAGAAACTGCAGTGACTGGGTCAGGATAAAGGCTACAGAAAGGGAGAAAGAGCATTTACATTGTTCTATTCTTGGTCATCTTCACTATGAAGCAGTCAGAGTGATGGAGCAACAGAAGCCCACAGGGAGCGGCAGAGAGACATTGAGACAGACTTGGGGAGACAGAGAGAGATGCTGACACATGTCAGGTATTTCACCACATCCATCCATCTGCTTCTGAATTCAGGGTTGTCTACAGATTACACCAGGGTTGTAGCTTTCTGGTGCTTTCTGGCGAGCTACAGTGGCCAGAGACAAACCATGATCACTGAATTTCAAAGCATGAAATACGTCCTGAATCTGTTGCTGAATAACACAATATCTGTAAGTTTTCTCTACTGCTGAATGTGGTTCCATGCTGGGAGCAGATGGCCATGATTGTTGCTTGACAAGAGCTTCAGCCATCTTTGTGTTTATAAGACAAGAGGTTGCAATTCATCTTCCGTCCTCTGCAGATTAGAGACTGTAGTGAGTCGCTATCGGAAAGTGACACGACAGGCCGGAGCTAGCTGGTTAGCATTCTAACATCAGTAGAAGAAAAGAAGTGATAAAGACAAGAGTTAACATTGGTGTTTGTTTCCACCTCTGGAGACAGCTGTAAAGGAATGAAGCATGATGCTGAACTCATTAGCTATATGGCAATAGCAAAACTTACAACTAGCTCCTTTAAACAAAGAAAAATAGGGTGTTCTCCTTCAACATGCCTATAGTGTAAGGTGCGTACCAAATCTTAGGTTGATGGACAAACTGATTGTGACTAACTGTTGGTGGACACAGTACTGACCATCACCAACAGGTTTCCAAGTTGCGTTATAAAACCACAGCCCCAAAATGTCTCCAAAAGCTCCCCACACTGGAAATGTACCCGAATGCCATGTCTCCATTTCCATTATCCTTATAGGGTTGCAGGGGGCCAATCCCAGCTGTCATCGGTTGAGGGCGGAGTGCACCCTGGACAGGTCGCCACTCTATCACAGGGCTGACATATAGAGACAAACAACCAGTTGGAGACACATTCACACCTACGGTCAATTTAAAGTCACCTATTAACCTAAACCTGCATGTCTTACCTGGAGAGAACCCACACAGACACAAGGAGAACTTGCAAACTCAACACAGAGAGGCATGAGCCGGCCGGCAGGTTCCAGCCCACACCCTTTTTATTGTAAGGCAACAAATATGTATTTTGACTCTATGATTACGTTTTGATAAGGCAAGACAGGGTAACCACAAGCTAGCAGGTAAGATGCTAACTGTTTTCTGCTGCAACACAACTTCTATGATGTATTGTTGTGTATGTATATATAATTGTCTAGAAGCTTAAAACCATATTTTGATGATATGATGGACAAGTAAGCAAGTACAAAAACAACAACACAAGTGCTGTATATAAAATGCCAGTGTCGTTCATATGGCTGTAGATTTGTCCACGTTTCCAGCTACAGGGTTAGAGTGCAATGAAAAACCCTACATGACACATGAGTGATTGCAAATCTTAAAATCTTTAGGAAAAAGGGAAACAACATTCAAGTTTGACACAGAGTCTACAAAAACTACAATGAGAGCTGCACTTTTCAAACAGCCTTATAATTTCAGATCCCTGGTATCTATCACACTGGAAATGAGTCACATATACTGTCCAGTAAATTGCTGGTAACAAGAAATATGACCAAATCAACCTTTAAGCAGTATGTTGTTTGTCTGAACCTTTAAGCACTCACTGTATTGCCATGTATGGTAAAAGCCTGTCAAGGTTTGCGAGGTAAGTTGGACCCAAATGCAGCCAACACATGGGAGACGGTGCAGACAGGTTTATTAACCACAGACATGAACAGATCGAGGACATACCCAGAGAACAACAGGACATGAACAAACCCTGAACTAAACAGACGAACCCACACAGACAAAGGGGAGCACAAAGACTATATAGACACAGGAGACAAGGTGATTGCACACAGGTGAAACACATTAGGGCGGGGCAGACAATCACTAAACAGAAACCAAGACAGGAAGCAAAAACACTGAGACACACAAGGAACCAAATTACAAAATAAAACAGGAAGTGCGAAAAGTCCCAAAACAAAACTAACAAAAAGTGTCTGCCATTGAAAAACATGACAAAGCCCTTTCATCTGCTACTCCAGGCACAGGAGAACACCTCCACCTGGGCACTAGGTGTCTCTTTTCTGTTTTGGTTGTGTTTTGGAGGTGCTGAATCATCAGCTGCACGAGCTACACCTGGATCCAGTGTGCTCTTCGCTATAAATCTCCCTCATTCTGCTCCCTCTGGGGGAGATTCCCTCTCCCCTGGCCAGATGACAGCTGTGACTTTCTTTTTGTTATATAGTCTTTAGTCACATTGGGAGACTTAAATTCTTCTTTGTAAATAAATTCCTTTTGTTTAACTGCCACCTTTGAGCCGCGCTGTGATAAATGAGGCTTGTCAGGGATGTATAAAAAACTATTAATACTCACTAACACTGCTATTTTGAAAATCCCCAAAACAATGAAGTAAAAACTGTTCAGATATTGCAGGTCAGAAGAAAGCCAATGAAAACATGGAGGAAAGATTACAAAAAACTAAAAAAACTGAGGAACTGCTGGGAGACAAATGGCACACAACAGGGTTCACTGGAGAGACTGATGATGGATTTTTCCTCCACGAAGAAGCCAAATGTAGTAAGTCAAATGAGTCAGAGAAGATCTAGTTGGACCATGTACAAGCTTTGTCATGGATTCAATGTGCATATTGATGTGTTATGTACAGTATTTGTCAGAACTGAAACATGGGTTCTTCCAGGCCAGAGCTCATATTGATACTCTTTTTTATAAGTCAAGCTAATGTGATTTATTCAGGTTTATGGACCTCAGACAGACACCCAGTGTAGTCCTGCAAAGCCCCCACAAGCAGATGGTAGATATGACAGATTTAGACATTATTGTTGTCCCCAATATAACCACTTGATAATTACCAGTCATTTTCCTCTACAGACTGTGTGTTCAGTCTATGCTAGAGACTAGTGCTGTGAGGCTACTTTGGCTAGCATAACACAACTGAACTGTTTGCAGTCAAGTTGCATTTTAGGTAATGTAGGCCCCAGGGTTTGAAAAGGTAAAGAGAATACACAGACCTATAAAATAAACCCTACATTTCTGGTTCTGCTGCATTGATTGTGATGCTTTAAAAAAAAAGCATGGCAATGCTAAACTGGTTGAATATTCTTTAATGATGAATATACTGTTGCATCTGGCCATTCCTGGCATCAGATGTCCTGGGGACATGAATTTCCACCTCTCTGGTTGGGGAAGGAGTCCGAATTGATGCAGGAGGTACAGCAGTACCGACATTGGCTCTAGAACCAAACTCCTGGGGAAGGGCTTGATTCTCTCATTTCAGTGAGTTACCCAAGGTGTGAGTCACCAGGTGGGTTTGGGGATATACAGGAGCCTCCAGCTGAGCGATGCTGTGTTGGAATTCTCCTCAGAGAATGAGAGGGTTGTCTCCATGTGACCACAAGTCACTGGGAGGAGGACTGTTTGAGTGTCCAGCCTTCCTCGAGCCTCTGGGTGGCGTTTTAAAAAGGGAAACACCTGGACACTCTATATTCCTCCTGGGGGCCTTCAGTGTTCACATGGTGAACACAATGATGAAGAAACCTGAAGGTGGGTGATTGAAAGGAACAGCCTGTCTGAAATAAACACGTGCAGAGTTTTGTTATTGGACTTCCAAGCTCGTCATGGATTGGCCATAACAAACTCCACTACACAAATGTGTAGTGAGGGTGGCCTGGGAACACCTGGCTGAGGTGTGGGAGGAGTTCCTGGAGACTATGGTGTTTGAAGACTCAGGGGAAGATTCACTCTTGGATGATGTCTGTCTTCAAGGCTACATGGAGGTTGGGGACACTGCTTTTGGACGGGCAGACCATGGTGGCAGTTCCCACATTTAAAAAGGGGGGCCAGAGGGTGTGCTCCCATTATTGGGGTATCACACTGCTCAGCCACCCCAGGAAAAGCTTCTGCTAGGGTGCTGGAGAGGAGACTGCGACTGACCGTCGAACCTAAGATCCAGGAGGAGTAATGTGGACTTTGACCTGGGCATGGAACAATGGACCAACTCTTTATCTTCACATAGCTACTGGATGTGTTATGGGAGTTTGCTCATCCAGTCTACATATGTTCTGTGGACCTGGAGGAGACTTTGTGCGGAGGATCTTGTGGGGGGGGGGGGGGGGGGGGGGGGGGTTCTGCCATTGACACGTGGATTGTGGCATCAGCAGTAATGCAAGCACTGGACTGGACCATTGAGCTGAAAAGGAAGATGAGCTGGAGGGCAAAGCTTTCGATTTACCAACCAATCTGCCTTTCACCCCTCACCTATGATTAGAGGCTTTGGGATGAGATTGTGAGTAATAAAAATGAGGAAACTCATTTAGGCTGTTCATTCCTCACAGGGTGGCTGTACTTGATTTTATAGATAGGGTAGGAAGCTAGGAGTCGAGCCACTGTTTCACCTTGTCGAAAGGAGCCAGAAGAGGTGGTTGGGCGTCTGATCATGCTTCCTGGGTACCTGCAATTGGATGTTTTGTGGGCATGTCCAAACTGTAGGACGCTCCAGGGTAGACTCAGAACATGTTAGAGAGACTATATATCTGGGAGGAACTGGAAAGCAGTGTTGGGGAGAGGGATGTCTGGACTACCTGCTGCCACAATGACCCGACTCCAGATAAGTGGCAGAAATCGGATGCATGGAAGGAAGGATGGATAGATGGATGCTTCTGTAAATGAGAGATCAGTTTTTGATTTTTAATAAATTTGCTAAAAAATCTGAAAACATGCTTTCGTGTTGTCATTATGGGTTACTGGGTGTAGACAGGTGTGCAAAAGGTGAAGGGATCTCAGTACTCTATACTGTTTTACTTGTGTTATAAGTAAAAGGAAGGCTAAGGAAAAGATTAAGGGGTCTTTAAAGTGATACATTTTCCATAGTAAGGTGAACAAAACAGAAAGAAACACTCATTTGAAGCATGGAACCAGGAAATCAAGTGTGGATAGAAAATTAAATGATACCCTCATGATCACCCTCATGAAAACCTCATTCCTACAGTGCTGCATTATCTGTTTTTGTTTTTTTTAATCCGTAGACACCTGACAGCACAGACAAGCAGGTGTTATTTAAATTCCACAGAATAACTGTGAGGAGGCTGGAGCTGAGAGAGAAGCTCATCATCCCAGTTCAGAGTCTACTATGATCAAATGGCTGCATGATTCTGCTTAGCACTTAAACCCCCCTTTACTCTAGCCCTGCCTCTGTGGAAGCTACACACACACACACACACACACACACACACACACACTTGACCTATGTGACACTTGCCTTCATTGGCTCTTTTCTCTGGATAATCCTCCCCCTTGGATGGAAAATGTTCACTGCTCTCTCTCTCTCTCTCTCTCTCTCTCTCTCTCTCTCTCTCTCTCACTGATTCCCTTCCTCTCTCGTCCAGGTTCTCTGTTAATTCAGTTCAATTCAAATCTGCTATGCTGGCATAACATTAAAGAAAAGTATGTTTCAATGGTGTATTAATCCAACTATTATTACAGCACTTGACGGATGGATAATAACCATCAAACAAAAGAAAGTTAACATCAGTGTTACTTTTTCTTGTGTAAAACACTAAACACCTCATTTAAAGTGTGATGCATAAAAACACTGTTTGACCTCTCAGATCCAGAGGCTCAGCAGAAAAAGCTCAGGCTAAACCTTTAATGATATCCTGCGCACCAGAACAGATGATTACCATCAGTAGGAAAATACACTCCGAGATTTGGCTTTGGCTTCTCATTCTGAGCGCTGACTGTTACTAATGTCCCTTTTGTTTTCACTTGTTAAAGCCACACACACACACACACACATACACACACACACACGCACAAACACACACACACACACACACACACACACAACAGCAGAATAAAACTTGGGAAGTGAATAGAGATAATTGCTAAAACTGATCCGAGAGGGAGAAAGTGCAAAAGTTTTATTCATTTGTTTGGGCACTTTTCTCTGTGTTTCAGGGGATTTGTCTGCATTATCTGAGTGAACAGGCACATTTTGTAGATAGGCTTGGGGTAAATAAAGGAGATGTGGGGGTAAGTTCTGGGGTCATAATGGTGTGTTTTCCCAGGATAGGGGATATAAGAATATTTCTTGGGGATATGTGTACAATTTTTGGAAAGAAAATGTAAATAATTCAGAATAAAGCACACTGATGTTACAACCTCATTTATGTAATATCCTGTTGATGTATAAAAATGATCCGTTCACGGCAGCTGCAGATTTTAGGTTCTGATGAAGCCACAGGTTTGTGTTAATGTTCTTATTTCTAGCTTTAACCAAATCAAAGGAGTATTCTATCAATTTAATATTGCAATTCCGTAAAGTTGGAGGACAGATAATCATTTAAAAAAAAAAAAAACAGAAATGGTCATAACCAAAGCAACAAATACAAAGCAGTCAGTGGCATCTCTCATTAGACACACCTCCAGTTCACAATGCAAACTTTCTGTTAAAAATTCAAGATGTGCTCACCCTGATGACATCACTATGACATCATCAGGGCTACTTTTCCACCATCCCTCATGATGAGTAAACTTTAATTCATGGGTAAATCCATGCCCACTTTAATAGATTTGTACAGAATTTCGTCATTTTAAAATATTTCACAATGAAAAGCAGTCTGGTTTGACTTGGTTGAAGTTATGTGCAAAACAACAAGGTTTTCAAATGGTCTTTGTATCCTTTATTCAAATTATTGTATCAAACCACATGATGGACCCTGGTGGTCCCTGGACCCCCACACTGACAGGATCAGGTGAAACATCATAGCACATGTTAGCCTTGTTCTATGAGAACACACACACACACACACACACACAGACAGATAGATAGATAGATAGATAGATAGATAGATAGATAGATAGATAGATAGATAGATAGATAGATAGATAGATAGATAGACATACTTCAAACAAGTTCTGGCCATTTTTTCTCAAACTTACCGGCTCGTCCATCTGCTCCTGCTCGTAGTAATCATCATAACTGCTGTGGCTGAAGTCGCTGGCGAGGTTGGTGTAGAGCAGATAAGCCAGTAGGAGGGATATTCCCAGTAGGTGCATGGTTATAAAGTCCTCAAGTGATTATGATCCGAGAACCATAGGAATGATATTTAAAAATACCTCCCCAGTGTCTGCGCTCCCCTCTCCTTCTGCCGCTGATAACTCTTTCTCTCTCTCTCTCTCTCTCACACACACACACACACACACACTCTCTCTCTCTCTTCTTTGTCTCTCTCTCTCTCTGTCAAGGTCCAGTATTCCAGTGTGAACCCCGCTGTGAAAGTAAGCCCGGTCATATGGAAACAGATAAATCCGGTCAGAAGAGTGTGCTGCGTCAATTAGATCCGTTAAAGCGCAAAAGTAGAGGAAATCCAGCTATTGGCCTTCAAAATAAAAGCCTACGGGGTAACCGGCCACTTGTTTGGTCAGCTATAAAAACATGCATAGAGTAAATATTTATCTACTGACCTCGATCGACAGCTGATAGGAATTACATTTCTTTTTTTCTCCTTTTTTCTGGGTCTATATATCAATATCAAAATATATAAGTATTGGGTTATCGTTTATTATTATCTGGTGTTCATGAACTAAAGGTCTGGATCTGGTGACCCAAGCTCCAGCATAGCCTCATATCATATATATCAGAGGTGATCAAATAAAGAAACATATTATCACAAAGCTAGCCCACGCCAGTCACTGAAAGGATTACAGGAATTCTTGCAGAGAAAATGTTCTGGTTTGTGTTTATTTCCCAGGGAGATGGTAGAAGAGAGGCAGAAAATACGCTGCAAGCTGAAGATGCAGGAGATGCTGCAGTGTCACTTTTAATTTCCTCCTCTCAATAAGCCACTGGTTCCTTATTTAGTTTTTTCAGGAAGATGTCACACACTGAAGTTACAGTTCTGTATTGATTACAGAGCATGTTTCTCTAGGTGCAGGAGCAACCGAACAAAACAAGTGCTTGAAATCTGCAAAAGGAAAACTCAGGGAACCACTGATGTAGTCCGTTTTGTCACATCGATGTTATATGAAGCTAAACGTACTTTTATTGCGAAAGGCCTGCAGGAAGTCACCCGACTTTCGTCTTTTACAGCTTCACAATGATCCCCGCGTCTTAACATGTGAGTGCCAGAATGAAGTTGAGAGGAGCAGCGGTGTCCAGCACCCACCGGACGTGTCTCCCTTCTTTACAAGGTCCCAGTGGACTAATGCTCGCGGTCCATTAATCTGCTCACGTATGCGCCAGGTTCATTCTGCCGCCCTCTCACACTTTAACTGGCTCACTGCTTACACCCATCTCGCTAAGTAGATTCCACTAATACTGCCATTGTTTCCAAAATAACACACTCACTGTTTGTTTGTTTGTTTGTTTGTTTGTTTGTTTGTTTGTTTGTTTGTTTGTTTGTTTGTTTGTTTGTTTGTTTGTTTGTGTTGAGCATTAAATGTCAGAATTACTTCATTACGTCTGTACAATATCTTTTAGGTTTCCTAATTGATCTGGGTATTTTACATGGAAGGTAAACAGTTTAACCTTATTTATAGTTTTCATACAGACTGACAGGAAGTTCTTCCATCTCACTGTCTGCTGTGATTTATTGTTGGCATTTATTAAAGCAGTTTTATTACCATGTTAACCTATATGAGTTAAATACACCACAGCCATCTGTCAGTGCTTACAAGGATTCAGTTATGACTCTATGTAATGTGAGTTACATTTGGCAAAGCCTCAGTGCTGCTACAGCTGGAAGCTAAAGCTCAGGAGCCAGTCTACATGTCTGCAAGCTCTGATATCAGAGCGTCTGGTCTGATGAAACTGTTTATGTCAGCATTATGTCTGGAGGAAACCAGGCACCACTCAACACCTGCCTAATACCATCCCAACAGTGAAGCATGGTGGACACAGCATCAGGTACAGTACAGTAAAGTACAGAGGTATCCTTAATGAAAACCTGGTCCAGAGCGCTCAGGACTGGGCTGAGGGTTCGGTGAGAGACAGCCTGAGAGGGACGACAGAAAATCCACAAATCCTGGTGTTCAAAGCTCATCTCATATATATACACATATAGTGGTGAGAAATATGATGCCCTTTATAGTGGACTCATAGTACAATGCATCGTGAAAAATTAGCGTACAACTGATGGTCACTAACCAAGCAATATATACCATCATGCATTGCGCCTTCGCTGAAAAGGGTGCAGAGAAAATGACCTGAATGTTTTCATTTACCAATGAGCTCAGTCCTCTACAGAGAACTTCCTGGATAGTGAGGAGGGAGGAGGGAATGAGTGAGTGAGTGAGTGAACCAAAGTCTTGTATCTTTGATTTCAACTCATGAAAAATTGAAACAAGAACAACAGGGTTGTATTTCTGTTCAGTGTATATTTACATGCACATATAAACAGTGTTGAGCAGACACTCGTTACATGTAATGGGATTATGTAATTAAATTTAAAAAATAAATGTAATTGTAATCTGTTACATTTACTGAGGAAAAAATAAATCACAGTTACTAATGAAAGTGTTGGTGATTACAAAGGTTTTACATCTGAATATATTCTTTTTGGTAAAAAGCTGACAGGTAGAATAAGACATTTGTCTTCTGTTGGTGTATCTGTGGGTCAGACAGGTCACAGATCTAATGACACTCAGGCGAAGTACGTTGGGCACTCTGCAGTTGATTAGTTGCAAAAAATACTACGTAAGAGGAACAGGAAAGACAGTTGTAACATTAAAATAGAGAATATAATTGAACAACAGCTGCTAGCAAAGGCAACAAGGTCAGTAAGACTGTAATTCATTATCATGTTGTATTCACCACTGGTACTCCAGGCTGATGAGAGCCAATCAGGAGAGACCGTGAGTGTGACATCATCGTTTCCAAAGGTCTCCGTTTCTGTCCATCCAGACTACAACACAACCCCAGAGTTTTCGAACTGAAACGGGTCCAGCAGAGTTTCTCAAAGTCTCTGTTTTGGTCCAGCGTTGTGTGAATGTGAGGAGGAAACAAAGCCAAAGAGATGAGTTTCAAAACAAACATGTAGTAGTGTGGACATAGCCCCACTGATTTCATTCAGCTGGGGGTTTTTAACTGAATATACAGTATATATGAAATGTGAATAAGACATCATTGTTGTTTTTACGGAGCACCAACAGGAATTGAAAAGTTATAAAATGTAATAAGTATTATTGCTTTGATGAAATAATTAAAACTTAGTGATCTGTAACCTATTACATTTGAAAAGAAACTACCTAAAATTTCTGTTTATTGTTTTGTACTCGTCCTTAATGTTGTCTTTTTCCTCAAGTTAAATATTACAAAAAATAAATCAGTTCACATCTTGGTGGTTTTGTGTATGAACTTTGAGGCTGTTTCACAGACATCTCTGACAGGGATTGTTTTTTCAGAGTACCACTGCATCTGATTATGTTTCCCTCACTGTTGACAAATCAGAGGAGAGTTTCAGGCTGCGTTCACATTCCTGATGGGTACAAGTGCTGAGGTGAAATCAGTCCACAGAGTGAGCAGGTTCAGCTGAAATAACATGGAATGAACAAGAGAAAGACAGAGCGACAGAGTTATTGAACAGGCCTTGGGCTGCAGGCCGAACACTGACAGACACACACACACACACACACACACACACACACACACAATATGTATTAGTGAAGTGGAAAGGTTGTAGTACGCAGGAGGTCTCTATTCATCTCCAAGTTTAGCCAAGACTCTATATTGAGGAATGAGTGTGCGTGTGTGTGTGTGTGTGTGTGTGTGTGTGTGTGTGTGTGTGTGTGTGTATGTACAGTTCATTAGACCAAAAGGGGATTTGTGATTTGCCTGTGCCTCAGAGGTCAAGGGGTCAACAGTGTTTGGGGATCACTTATCGCCATGACAACCACTGGTGAGGCCAGCAGTAGGGTATCCAGAATCAAAGATACAGTCATATCCACCAGTGTAACAGACTGGGTTGGATTCCATCCAAAAGGGAAAGATCACATCCTCCATAGTTGAAAGACCTGAGACTTTTTAATGATATATACATACAGTATGTCCCCCATACATATGGATATTATGGATATACACATACATAGCAATGTTTTCCAGGATCTCCTGAGAGATCCCACGCCAGAAAAAAAAACTCTCTCTTGTTTTGGGTTTACCCTCTTGTCTCCGACCTTTCAACCTTTGCTCTTTCAAAATGATTTGGCGTGAACAGTTTGTATTACGTCATCAGTTTTCAACGCCTGTATTTCCTCAAATAGTGTAGTAAAATAGTACATTTAGCTCAGCTGCAGAACGTAACAGGTCTTTATTAGAGTCAGGCCTTTATTTCTAACTCCCTCTGTTTGATATACATATAATTGATCCAACTAGTATTTTAGTATAAAACCTTTTGATCTTCTCCTGTTAAATTCACTGCATTATGCATTAATACAAAATCAACATTTCCTGTAAGTGTTTCAACTTAAAAGCCCTCTAGCGTTTCAGAAACCTTTTATTTCTTAACATAACTTTAATTGCTGTGCTGCAGTAGGTGTAATGTCTCATTTTCCGGTTCCTGGTGTTTCCGTTGTTTACATGCTGTTCAGATCAGCTAGTTTCTTTAGCTTAGCAGTTAGCAATGGCGTTTCTCTCCCCTGCTCTCTCTGCTCGTTGTGGCCCCTTTAAGCGATAATGGTACATATAATAAAAGCTCCCAAGTCTCTGGGAACCCAGAGCGGCTGGGTGACAGCCTGTAACAAGAGGTGTAGTCCTAAGCCCACAGTGCCAACACACAGTCCAGACAATAGATTTATACTTAGTCTTGTTAAATATGGGAACCACCACCTGGCCTGCCAGTCCACAGGCTCTCCTCAGCCTCGTGACCCTGAAGGACATGTGTCCAGTGTCCAGAGCCTTCATCATCTCAGGTAAAATCTGCCCAGATGTGGGGTCATCTCAGTCCCCTCACCCTGCACAGCTCCAGAGAAGAACAGAGTCCAGTCCCTCTCTGGGAGGTTGGTTCTAGAGATGAGCCTAACTGTTGATGGACCATCTCCATCACAGGCTGTGTGGACACATGTAGGAGAACAAAAGAAACTGTATTAAAGGCCGAACCACGTAGAGGACATTTATACCCAGACTCCAGACCTGACTGTGAGGACTGTTCTGAACTGGTCCGATCTACCAAGGCTTTACAGTCAAGAGGAAAGTGATTAATATTTGTGTTTTCTGTGTGTGTGTGTGTGTGTGTGTGTGTGTGTGTGTGTGTGTGTAGTCAGCCACCCATTCCAACTGTGGGAATTTTTAGTCTACCGGAACTGAACAACAATGGGTAGGGTGGTAGTAGGGTGTTTTGTTTGTGTGTGTATGTGGGTGTGTGTGGGTATGGGTGTCCGTGTGGGTGTGTGTGTCAGCTATGTGAAAAATTCTTGAAATGGAAAAGACTCATAGCCATAAATCATGAAGGTCTAAATGGAAATGACCCAGTTTTTTTGTTCAAGAAAACGATGCTTCTTGTGAAAATTCAGAAATGATGTATGATTTATTAAATGAATTTTTATAATATCAGTAGTGTTAACCATCAAACTGTGATCAGAAGTCATAAATTAAATGAAGAAACAGAGACTCAGCTGTACTGTACTGTGTTAGAGCCAGATTCAAATCTTTCTGAAAGAAAAAACTGTTATAGCTGCACAACACACTGTTAATCATGTTGATAAGAAAACAAATGAAAGAAAATCCTGAAAACTAGTAGTGTTGATGTAAAGGTAGAATTTGGCTCAGGTGCAAATAAACATAGGAGCTACTAACATGAATAAAATAAATAAAAACAACTAGAATCACCTCCTCGTGGTTGTCTGCCTCCTCCACTCAGACTAGTTTCAGTTTACATCCTGTTTATCCAGAGTCAGAGAAGATATGAACCATTTGTGTGAAATCTTGTCATAATTGCCGAGAAGTCTTGAGTTATGGCTAAAGTGTTTTTTGAGGTCACTGACCTTGACCTTTGACCTTTGGCCACATAAATTTAGTCAGTTCACCCTTGTACCAACTTGGAAGAAATTCCCTCAAGGCATTACAGTGATATCACATTCACAAAGCTAAAACTGTTTCGTGAAGTCACCACGACTTTGACCTTTGACCTTTGATCACCAAAATCTAATCAGTTCATCCTTGAGTGAATGTTTGTACCAATCTTGAAGAAGTCTTGTCAAAGCGTTACTAAGATATCACATCCACAAGAATGGTACAGCCTGTAAACAATATGGCGGCTCTGACTGTCGCTGGCGCCGAGACATAAAAACACTGGGCTGGTCCTTTGAGATCCTACAAAGCTCACTTTTGGAACTTTTGAGACTCAACTTTATGATTAAAGTGAATGGATAAAATTTTGCATATGGTGCCTCTGTTATCTATGGGGAAATCTATATATAATTTGTATATAATTTGTAAAGGAATGATAAAACTTCAGATGAATTGTAGAAGTTCATGTTATTGTCCCTCGTCTGCACATTGACATGCGCATGTATGAAGACCTTTCTCTGTCTGAAAACAGTTTGAATACATAGAAACTGCATGAGGTGAGCAGAGCGAAGAAAAGTAGCTGATGTTTGATGATACAGTCTGACTGAAATGTTCATTTCTAATCATGGAAACATTGAACAGTGTTTCTCGTCATGTTGTTGTGAGCTCAGTGATGAAGAAGAGAGTAAAAGCTTCGTCACTGTCAGGAATCTTGTTGATTAAAGAATCTGTGTTCAGGTCAAATGAAGCTCTAATAGATATTGTGTAGTTATTTAGTGAGAAACTCTCATCTGTTTGTTAGAGGCTCTGTTTTAAAACCAGAGTGGACACGTGCATGGTCTGATTCCACTGTTTTATACAAATATCTACTGCTCGTTATTATTGATCACTTTATTGTAAACTCTTTTGTCCCTGTCAGGAACCGGTAGAAATGATCACTCAGTTTTTCCAGTGATCTGATTGGTCAGTAGTTTGGCTGATGACAGGTTTTGATGTGATCCTCCAGGAGTTCAGCATCAGTTACCATGGTAATTTACCCAAGCAACATTAAGACCCACCGTCGTAGGACTGAAAACACAAAGTTGAGCCTGAAGTTATCTCAATGACCTCACATCATGCTTCATAGTCCAGACCTCAGGGGTCATCTCTCTCATCCTGTGCACCAATGAAGTGAAAACCAAAACAGCCCCAAAATGTTGGGGGGGGGGGGGGGGGGGGGGGGGGAGTAGCATTACCATATTAGAAAAATAAAATACAGGAACAGTCACTGTTACAATGAGATATTACAAAATACAGTAAATGCAAGATGTAGGGCCATGGAGATGATTCCCTATAAAATAAGAAACTGTACGTTAATAAAGTTTGTAATATAATTATATAAAAATTATTTTTTTAAATATAAAGTAAAAAAATTATACAGCAGTCCCAACTGACATAATATATTCTGTATTTGCTCATGTTTAAATGTGTAGAGGAAAGAAGGAATTATGTAGTGAAAGGAAAAAGCATTGTCTCTTTCTTTATCTCACAAACACACCCACACACACACACACACACACACACACACACACACACACACACACACACACACACACCCACACACACACACACACACACACACACACACACACACAAACACACACACACACACACACACACACACACACACACACCAACACATACACACACACACACACACACACACACACACACACACACACACACACACACACACAAACACACAAACACACACACACACACACACAGGAGGGAAAGCATGTTTGTGGAGAGATAAGGCTCCATTGTTAACTGGTTGAATCTTAGACACTATTAATTACACTGGGCCCAGGGAAACAGGTCAATGACCTAATAGCTGATGTGTGTGTGTGTGTGTGTGTGTGTGTGTGTGTGTGTGTGTGTGTGTGTGTATTGTGATTTGATTGATTTATTATCATGTATTATATAAATCACTCCTCTGACTGGTTTGTCTCTGATATTTCCGGCTGCCAGAGTCTGTTTCTAAGTGAACTCTTTGAACCTGAGAGCATTTCTTCTTGCTTTTCAAAGCCTTTATTTAAACGTTTAAGGCTCAGTCACCTCATGTGTAGATGTGGTGTTATTCTCACACACTTCTCTGTTGACGGGAGATTCTCAGCCTCAGTTGGGGAGACCAAGGATGGTTGTACCATTTTTGACATTTGTCTGTATTTCTCTTTTAAGCCACTGCATTGAAAATGTAATACAGACTACTTACATGTGTCTGCTCCTAAACGGTGTAGGTGTTCACTCTGAAACAAAAATGACAATGGGAAATGTTGAAATTCACACCATAGTCCAGGTTAGTTGTAACATATTCTTGGTTGAACTGCAACATCATGATATGAGGATTATTTGGAGGTAGATATGTCTCAATATTATTTGTGTGAACAGATTGACAATCTGTGTTTAAATGTGTAATCTATGAATATAAAATACCTTCCACAAACACAAAAAATACATTTAAAAACTCAAATATAAAAGGGATCTGCAAATACACCAACAAATTCCATTAATAAAAAGATATCTGTGAATACATTTTTACAATTAAATGAAAGGTATTTGTGACTATCTTCCAAACATTTACAACTTTCAAACAGACATTTATGAATCAAAACTTGTATTGAAACTTGCCAAATGTATATCTCTAGGAAAACACTTGATGCCCCACATGCAAATTACTTCTATTATTTCTATATATGACGTATATGTACATATAAAATAAAAACATATGTAAAAATTACATATGAAACCTATTAGAAGTTGGAACAATTTCATATATTGAAACACATTTGTGGTCAATAATAGACTATGTATGTCTATATATGTATGCTTATATTGTAGACATATGTTATATCCATCCCAAAGCCTGTCAGTAAATATTGATATTATAATTAGTCCAAAAGTATATGTATCTATCTATAGATAGATAGATAGATAGATAGATAGATAGATAGATAGATATCAATATAGATATATATGTTGTTTCAATAAACGTGTTTCTATAAATTTAATAAATATCATTAACATTAACATCTAAAAATTCATCATATAGGTAATTATACCTTTTACTATTTCATATATGTTATAAACATATATCTTCAGAGAGGATGTATATATGTGATAATGTGATCTTGATATAGGGACATATATGTCATATATTACAGTTGTGTATGGGCACCTGCTGCAGTCCTCTGTGTGTTTTGTGAGCTGAGCTGAGTTTGTTGGTGTACTCAGCTGTCTGAGCATCACTGTGATGTTGACCTCTGAATGTTTCTACTGTCACTGAGTGTTTCACACCTTCATGATATTCCAGTGTCTGGAAATGAAACAAAGTGCTTCATTTTCCTCCAACCATTAATCAGCAGGCTACACAAAGCTGATCAATCATGACAAGCGCTCCATGATAATCAGTTTGTTGCCACGAGTGTTATTTTTTCAGTAAATAAACAAAACTCCACCAAAAGTATTTACATCAAAATAATGTTAAAAAAAATGTATCACTAAAAGTAAAACGCAAAAATTCAAACTAAAAACTCAAGCAAAATGCAGTTGTATGAGGATTGAGTTGCTCATGTTTTTTGTTTTTTTGTCTTTAAGTTTTTTGGAGGTTTGTTATTTTGGGGGGGGGTTTGTGTGTGTGTGTGTGTGTGTATGGTGGGGGGGGGTAGTTTTTGTGACATGAACACAAATATAATTTCACCATGTCATCCAACTCAATCTGTCCCATGTGAGTCCCCAACTATAAACTGCTGGAGCCCCTTTTATATAATAAGTACGTGTTAGTTGAATGCCTTGTTGCCTGAGGCAGAAATAAGTGAACTACTGACTGAATGTGGTGATTTCCATTAGTTGAATGTGACTTTGTTGCTGCTGGAGCCTCAGCTTGTGTTTCTATCTCTCCCTGCATCTCTGCAGCTCCGGGTTACATAAACAACAAATCCTTGGCTCAACATTGACCTCTTGGTTAGGCAATTAGTTTTACAGACACACACACACACACACACACACGCACACACACACACACACACACACACACACACACACACTCACACATAAACACACACAGTACATCCAAACACTAATAGCTCAGACCCCCAACAAATAGCAGGTCAAGGTTGTACGCACTAAGAACCAAACTGTGTGTGTGTGTGTGTGTGTGTGTGTGTGTGTGTGTGTGTGTGTGTGGGGTGTGTGTGTGGGGTGTGTGTGTGTTCATTCCTCTGTGCATCAGTGTTTGTGTGTGTTCCCTAATTGGAATGCTATGCTTTCGGTCATGCAATCACAGACGTCTGTGGAATTTGAGCTGATATGAAAATAATTGCTTCACTTTGGCTCAGTGGGACATGGTAACGAGGTGGTGTGTTTTCACAGAGTCAGAAATGTAACACAATATGTCCCAATGTTTACACACAAACCTGCTATAACCAGGATGTTTTTTAATCAGCCCGCTACAATGTGCTTCAACTAACAGCTAAAGTTCTCAATCTGCATCAGTCACTGTGTTCTGAATGTGTGTGTGTGTGTGTGTGTGTGTGTGTGGTGTGTGTGTGTGTGTGTGTGTGTGTGTATGTGTGTGTGTGTGTCCGTGTGTTTGTCTAACATGGAGACGTGTAAATGCTTGATTAGATCTTTAATATAAACTTCCTACATGATAATCAACACAGGAATACCAGACAGTGTGTGTGTTTGTGTGTGTGTGTGTGTGTGTGTGTGTGTGTGTGTGTGTGTGTGTGTGTGTGTGTGTGTGTGTGTGTTCCTGAAACACACTTGGACACACATTAAGGTTTGGGAACTCAAATAATGTAAATGATGTAATGTGAAGTTGAAATGCAGAATGATGGCTCCAACAAGGAGGTGGAAACAGAATACGTAATTCCATATTAGTTTCTTGTTGGTTAGTTTAGTTTTACACTGCACCATAACCAGGCTTGCTGATGCTGTCATGGGGGGGGTTGTTTAATAATAGAATTATATTATATTATGATTATTGGGGGTGGCACACTGGAGCAGTGGTTGGCACTGTCGCCTCACAGCAGGAAGGTTCTCGGTTCAAACCTGCTGACTGTGTGGAGTTTCTGTAAACTCATTATGACTTTAAATCTCCAAGGCTATATATTCAAGTGATTGGCATGGACAAAAAAGTTTGACCATTTTCTCTTGATTCTCACTTTGAGTTTCTTTATGAAGAAGAAAGTAATAGATTTATTGATAATGCAGCAATTTGGGTTGTAGACACTTGTCACGCATCAAACTCACCTGAGACAATTACACCATAAATGACTGATTTTAAAAAATATCCCTCAAATCAGACAATGTGTCTCAGAAAACTAAAATACTGAATAATCTTGTTAAAATAGATTATTCTAAATTCAATTAGGAGAAAGAAGTAAGCTGGGATGTCTCTGAATACTTATTAAGCATTTGGGCTGAGTGAAAATACATATTTATTTTATTTTGTTGAACCCCAGCACACAACTCCCCTCCAGACTTCATGTGAGCATTTCGAAAAAAGCGATGTAGAAATAAAGAAAGAAGGAGGTGAATTCCTTGAAGGCAAAGAGAATTATTACACTGATAAGACCAGGAGATAACTGCTGCGATATGACAGAAGAAATATGTGCTGGGACAGAAGTGATCAGGATGGATAACAGGCACCAGTCTGACAAGCCACGTACTCACAATACCATGTATTAATACAATACCACAGTTTTTTTCAGTTGCTAACACACTAAAACTGTTGTTGTTTTTACAGTGCTTGTGTTTTGGCACATATTTCTGTAGACTTGACAATTTCTCTCAGCAGAATTCTCTTTATTCAGAACTATGATGACAAGACCTTCAAAGATGAAAGTGCTTTGGATTGAGCACAACAGTGTGTAGTTGGCTGAACAGAATGTGTTAATATGAATGAAGTGTTTGCCATTTGGTGCAGAAGTTTGATTTTGATAAGAGTTCATGTAGTTTTGAATGCAGTGCTTCATTTTGCAGGTGTTTCGCACTTCACATACAGAAATGTAACATATGACATATATGTCCCTATCTCAAGAGTGATGTTGCCATATATGTCACCTTTAAGGGGATATGTTACTATCATATATACATCCTGTGGATATATGAAGATATAAGTTTATAACATCTATGAAATACCCATAGTAAAATTTGTATATGTACACATATTAAACATATCTATGTGATAGAACGCACACGTTTTCTATGTAAAAATGATGTGTTAACACTATATATTTAATTAATTTATGCAAGCTTATTAGAACAACATACAAATAAATCTATATGTTTATATATGTTTTTCATATTCATTTCTCATTAGTTATAAACATGTCTTTCTACACATACTGGGGAAGTGATCCAAGGCTTTCAGACTTTATTGTTTATAATATCAACATATACTCTGGGATGGATATATGATTATGTAACATCTGTCTACAATATAAGCATACATACATAAATGTATGGATTTGTATAGGCTAGATAAATGTATCAATATATTCAATTGCTCCCATTTCTAATAAGTTTCATATATAATTTTTTACATACATGTACATTTAAAATAAACTTTTACATAATTTTCATATATTGAAATCCAATATATGTACATATATTACATTTGCGCATGGGTTTTGGTGTTTGGTTTGGTGAATGTGTGTGAAGTGTTTTTGAAAAAATGTACTGTTTTCAAAATAGTGCCTAAGCAATTGTAAAAAAAAAACAAAAAAAACTGTAGATATAGCTGCTTCATGTGGAGGACGTGAAACTTTTAGACAGAATATATATATATATATATATATATATATATATATGAGTGTGCGTGTATATAAATATGTGTTTGTCTGTGTGTGTGTGTGTGTGTGTGTGTGTGTGTGTGTGTGTGTGTGTATGTGCGTGTGTGTGTGTCAATGATGTAATATGGTTTCCATGGCTACCCTTAACCTACAACATAGGCTCATGGTTTGACTATGATGCAAAAAAATTAAATAAAAAAAATCAAAAGCACACACACACACACACACACACACATACACAGCATGTCTATCTTTGTCCCCGAGGTCAACAACTCAAACCGGTCCTCAGAAATACACACATACACACACACATGCACACTCGCACACTCGCACATTCGCACACACACACACACACACACACACACACACACACACACACGCACACATTCCTGTGTTTCCTAAAAGGGATAAATAAACCCTGGGTCTTTAGTCTTTCTGGGTCAAACATTTTCAGTTCTCTCTCTCTGTGTCTCAGCTTCTTTTCTGAGGACAGAGTAAATCTGTGTAGTTGATTAAGGATCAATCATCAATAATCAAACTAGCAGCAGATTCAATCAGGAATGATCAATATATTAATATATTGACATATAGAGTATATCTCGCCCATACAATTATGTATGTATTATTGTAGATGTATTTTATGTAAATATATATAGTTTTTTTTATACACAGTACAATCCAAAAGTCAAAAGTCTGACACCACTTTCTCAGAATGAGAAGATAGACAAAAGTCATATGACATTCCTGTATGAAGATTTACGTGAAGCCTGAGAATCTGCAAACTTTAACAACTGGCAGAACCAAAAGAAAGAGGATTCACTGGGTCCAAAACTCAAGGTCTTTAATCAGTCGGTACACAGGCAGTCAGCAGATCCAACAAGGTGAAGGCAAAGACAGGGTCAGAGAAAACAGAACCCTGGGCAGCATGTTTGGTGTGATGTTTTGTCTTCTCAGACCAGAATAAAGTGTGTTGCTCTAGTCCAGTCTGTAAGGAGATATCACCATGGATGACTGCTCCCAGATCTGCAAATGAAACGACCTGATCTTGGTTAAATGTCTCAGACAGAAAGAGGACTCCTTTGCTCTGGGCCTCCTTTTGTACATTATTTTGTCAGCAATGACAGAAAACAAGATTTCAATAGCAAGTTCACCCTTGTTTTAGAAAGAATTTTTTACAGCCAACTTTAAAACTCCATAGTTTACACTTTCCCTGTGTTTTATTTGTTGTTTGTTGAGCCAATAGAAGATACATTGTCATGGTTTGCCATGGCGGACATTTCATTATTTGAATTTATGTTTGAATTTAGTGTTCTTTGTCTCGTACTTCCTGTATTATTTGGATACTCACCTCTTGTGTCGTTTCAGGTCCTTCACTTCCTCCTGTGTGATTACCTGCCCTGCCCTAATGTGTTGCACCTGTGTCTCATTGTCTCCCCTCCTCCTGAGTATTTAGTCTCTGTCCTCCCATTTGTCTGGGTCCGTTCGTCTGTGTTTGTCCCTGGAGTTACTGGTTAAGTCCTTGTCTTCCTCATGCTTCTGGTTCCTGTGTGAAGTCCCTATGTTTCCTTGTGCTTTGGAATTGGAATTTGGTAATTGTCCTCAGTGTCTACGGTTGCTGTCCCCTGTATCACCTGTTGTAGTCCTTGTGTTCCCTTATGCTTTGGTTTCCTTTTCAGTTGGTTTGCCAGTTTTTCCCTGTTTGGAACTTGAGTTTTGTAAGTAATTACTTACTTACTTTTTGCTATTAAAACATTTTTGCACCACTCTCTTGTGTTGGCTACATTTTGGGTCCAGCCTTACCACAAACGTGACAGAATGAACGGACCAAAGAAATGGACCCCCAGCAGTCTACGCCAGCTTCATGGCTTTTTTTTGGATCTGGAGGACCCTAAGCCGTCTCCTTTTTGGGGAACCCAGCTAGCTTTCCCTTGGAGGTATCTAGGGGAGGGAGCCCCTGGAAAGAAACGCAGGTCACGGAGATGCCGGTTCCCCAAGCAGCCACAGTCCCACGTCTCCAGCTTCCAGCCCAAGTCACAGCCCCAGCCTCCCAGCTATCCAGAGCCTTTGCTGTCCTGTCCTGAGTCGACCATACTAGCTGACGCATCAGCTGTTTCAGTGTCAGGGGTCCTGGTCGACTCCTCCCTTGTTCCCGAGTTGGTGGTTCTGGACAACTTCTTGCCTGCTCCTCGTGTCCTGTCAGCAGTCCAGCCGACTCCTGCTCCTCATGTCCTGTTGGTGGTCCAGCTGACTCTTGATTCTGGACACCTGCTCCTTGTGTCCTGGTGGCAGTCTGGCTGACTCCTGCTTCTCGTGTTCTGTCGGTGGACCGGTTGACTTCTGATTCTGGTTCCCGGTCAGCGGTCCGGCCGACTCCTGTTCCTGATTCCTTGTCGGCGGTCCGGCCAACTCCTGTTCCTGATTCCCTGTCAGTGATCCGGCCGACTCCTGTTCCTGATTCCCTGTCAACGGTCCGGCCAAGTCCTGCTCCTGATTCCCTGTCGGCGGTCTGGCCAAATCCTGTTCCTCGTATCCTGGTGGCGGTCTGGTTGAATCTTGCTCCTCGTGTCCTGATTCTGGTCCTCTGTCAGTGGTCTGGCCAACTCCTGTTCCTGATTCCCATTTGGCGGCCTGGCCGACTCCTGCTCCTCGTATCCCGTTGGCAGCCCAGCTGGCTCCAGCTCCGGATTTCCTATCGGCGGTTTTGCTGATTTGCTCCTCGTGTCATGTCAGCTGCCCAGCTGACTTCTCATTCTGGTTCCCGGTTTGTGGTCCAGCCGACTCCTGCTGGACCTCCAGAAAGACTCGGTCTTCGCTGTCGGCCTCCGAAGCGGTTCCATCCGTTTGCATCGGTTGATGCTCTCCTGCTCTGCCCCTTTGGTCCCAGGCTTCCCTTGCCTGGTTACTTTTCTTCCTGTTCCACTGGCCCGAGGAAGAGCCTGAGCCTGTCTTCTGATTGCCTGACTGTTTGCTGAGTGATCTGATGAAAATAAAAACAGATTTCAGGTAAACACTCAGAGAAACCAAATCCTGCAAGGTTGGATGGTAGGTCCATGTGGGCAGGGCATCACAAAGTTCCAGAATTCCTGATGGCTGGTTTTAAGGCTCAGTTTCTGAATACAGGCTTTGTGCATTTCCCTGTAGACTGAGCGCTTTGGTACTTTACTTTTTATTAATATAGAATACATGAACATCTACCTTTATACTATATGGAGTTGAAATATATTTTTTTCATTTGATTTTCACTGAACAGACTCTCTAAGACTGACTGAAGGGTCCTCATGTAACTGCAGAGAGTGTCAGTAAGGTTGTTGTTTAGTCAGTTTCTTTCTTCTCAGTTATATGCCGATATAATATGGAGATGTTGAATTGATCATAGTGGTTAGTACGAAGCGTTGTTACTGATGACTTCTCTCCTACTCCTGTGTAAATATGCGCCTGCTCCTCTGCTGCTGAGTCTGAAAGACGAGGTTGGAGAGCTTGTCTTGCTTGTTTGTTTGAATGTATTGTTGAGTGTGCTGTTGGGACGAAACAAAATCCTCTAATTGGCCAAAAGTTTTCCAATCTCTGAACAGTGCCCGCCTCTGGCTCCACTGATACATAAATCACTTTTGCATCACATTTTACAGATGTGTGCACATGTGTGATGCAAAAGTGAGAGCATGTAGAAGAACAGCATTTGCAACTTGTAGCAGAAGATTCAAGCAGCTCTAGTTATTGACTTGTTTGTACTACAAAAATATTCAAGAAAAAAATATATTTATGAGAAAATATTCTATAGGTGCACAACTCGCATTCACGATTTCACATACTGACTTGCAGATGTTTATATCTTGTCCATGACTTCACATCATCTGATACGTATGAATGTGTTTTGCACCAAATTCACTGCAGCAACTGTAGCAAAAATGTGAGTGTATGAGTTTGTGATTTGTAAAACAGGATTTCTGCACCTGCAATGAAGAATTTGAGATGGTGTATTTTATACAACTACTACCAATTCCACTGTCACAGGTGCTCCGCTGTTTTGCACCAAAAATACAGCCATAGACTTTCCTTTAAACTCATGAACAAATGAATCATGCCGCTCAGAAAATGTGGAAATGACACACCAACAACAGGAAAAAAGAAATCCAGGAATTCAAGGAATTCCCTCTGACAGATGGAGGTGTCACGGTGGAGATGCAGTAAATTGATTCTGTTTGTGTGAGTGTGTGTTTGTACATGTATGGAATGCTGTTTATGGTGTTTTGTTGTGTGTGACACAATGAGTGACATTGGGACCATTAAAAAGAATGTGTGTGTGTGTGTGAGAGAGAGAGAGAGAGAGAGAGAGAGAGACAATGCAAGAAAAACACCTGCTGCCTTTATTACCAGCAAACACATCCTGTTGCCCCTCAGAGATGCAAGTTCAATTCCCTGTGTACTGGCAGCACAAAAATAGACTCAGGCTGAAGCTCAGCAAAACAAAGAGATTTTTAACTAAAGACGGATGGAAGGAATTCCACGTTATCATCCTGGCAGGGCACATTCTGCTAATCCTACACAGGGTTTGTTTCAACCTCTGAATCACATGACCACTAGGGAGCACAGGTGCATAGCTACGAAACAGAAGAGTGTTAAAGGTAAATCCATATATAACAGAGGATGTAGGGACACGAACAAAAGCAGACACACTGCTGTATTTGAGTTTCAGAGATTTCCTGTTGTGTATCAATGTCCTTCATTATCTAACATGGCTCCATTAAGTTGAAGAAGCAGCAGTTTCCAGGCTCTACTTGAACCCAACATTTCATTCTTTCACTTGCTATCAATTGTTTATGACTATGGGTCAATGTTGGAACATAGATCAGCAGGTAAACTCAGCTCCTTATTCACCAGATAAACCCAAGATACTTGAAGACCTTCACTTGAGGCAGCGTCTCACTCCCATCCCGACGACAGCCATTAACTATTAGCAGTGCACCATAGCTTCAGATTTAAGGTGCTGCTGATAAGAATTTCACTCAAGTTGAAGTCATCTTGAGATGTAAATGTACATTTATACCTAATTTCACAGCTGTCCATCCAGTAGCTGTCAAAACATTTCACTCTGAACCAACAATTTCCAAATGTTCACTAAAACAAAGATAAAAAAAACTAGCTTATAATTACCATCATTTCAAATGGTAAGAAAATACAGGAAGCTCCAGAAGAAAAATGTTTGCATAAACAGAGAAGCTAAAGATCTGAATTAAGATGAGATGCTCATTTGCAGCCCCACTCACAATCAACTGGAAGCATATGCCTGCAATCAGTTCTGGAAGGAGGAGAGATATGAAGGCAGCAGGTGGAGGTAGATGAAAACAGTAACTGGTATTGACAACCTATCTAATGAACATGTTCTATGTCATCGCCTTACTTTCTTCTTATTAAAATATCATGCTTCCCTCAGATTTCTGTAAATGGATTGCACTGTGCTTTTCTAGTCAACGACCCAAGTGGACAACCCCCTCTACCTCCTGGGCCACAGAATAGAGGGCCAATTCCCAAACCTCCAAACCCTGATCCAAGAGTTCCCATGAATCATAGAGGGACAACTCCTCTTAGTTGTATTTAATTCAATTGGAATCTGTTCAGTATTTACAAAAATACTCAAAAATGCTCTAATTTCTTTTTCATTCCTTAGAATTTTTACTTCATTGTCTTTTTGTCTATTATAAAGTGTTTCTAAACACATATTCGAAGAAGCTGCATTAACTACTAGGACAGAGAAGCCTCTGTAGGTGAATTAATAATAAACTATGACCACAACAGTCACATACCTACTAATGTAAGACAATATCAGAGTGACCTTGGTGAGCTGCATTCATTTATGTTGTTTTTGTACTTTTTCTGCTTTGTTTTCCAGTGTGAACAGCTGGCGAACCCTGAGCACAACAGCTGGGATGACCTGAGCAGCTGTTGTACAGCAGCCTATCAGCAACACCAGAGTTAGAAACATGAGTTAGTATGTGAAATATCCTCCTCATCCTCCTGGTTTACCAGGATAAACGAGGCTGAATTGTTTTTATGCAGGAAAACAAAGGTTTTCAAGGTTTTCCTTGAGTGAGCTTATTAGGAATTTCTCTGCTCTCTGTTTTGTCCTGTAAGACAATGGCAAACGGTGTTAGAGGCCCGGCTCATACAATGTTATCATCATAGGACACAGAGACAGTATCTCAGTGAGACATATCACTGTTCCACTTCCCATCCACTTGGATTCAGATGCCAGTACAACTCTAGCATTCTGGTGAGGTGAATCATCCACACCGACAACAACAGCACATTTTTCAGCTCCTTTGGTGCATGTAAATATGAAGGCTAGTGGGATTGTTGTAGAATTATTCTCAGTGCTGACGTGGAGCAGGAACTGGAATCATTTGTGTCATTTTGTCTCCAAAAGCATCACAGACTGGTGCAAAGCGGCGCCGCACTAAGGAGCTGTTTGAAGTGTGAGTTGGCTTTGAGCGTTGCTGAAACGGCGGCACTCAGCCAGTGCCAGTCGATTAGCTCAGTAACAATACGGCCATTCAGGGCCAGCATCAGCTGATTTTATGTAGTATTTATTTGACCCTGCGGCCAGGTGAACAACTGGAAAACGTGTGTTCCAACAGACTATGCTGGAGACGATTTCTGTATTTTTGACAACAGACAGAATGGATGTGGGGGTCCTGACAGAAAAAAGAAAAATATGAATTCCTATAATTAGAAATGTCATTTCCTCACAGGAGTTTGAACAACACCAGAGGCTCGTACTGACATTCAGCCAAGGAGAGGTCATGAAAGGACATTTTGTAAACTGAGCTGTTTTAAGAGCAGTTGACCACAGCCTGGCTATTCTGAAGCAGAGATCGTACGAAAACAAAAGGTTTTCACACATTTCTTGGATAGTGATATTTGCTCAACCACGCAGAAATACACACACACACACACACACACACACACACACACATCCCAAAATCCATCAGTGTACGGTGTTGATTTCCCCTCCGCTCCACTCCTGCCTTCAGCTCTGAGCGGAGCCACCAAACCTGTAAATGATTTATGATTTCTACGTCTGTAGTGAACACAGTTCCACTATTGGTGACCTACATTGTAAGAGAAACCCTGATCATGTATCTATAAATTATATAAAATTAAATCATGTTGATGTTTTTAATACAGGATTACATAAAGATCAAAATTGTGTTTTTCAAGTTTTATGGTTTCTGGGCCAAAGCAGCTACAAACAATTTCAAAATGTCACATAATGTTCAATGATCCAGATCATGTTGTTTTATTTTATGAGAAAACTTAAATCTCATTTCACTGCACAACCCAGAGGCCTTGTTGTCAGAGCCTGGATTCATTAAACAGGGTTATGCTGCCACCTACTGGTCATTTTTGATAAAGTGAAATTCTATCTGCATCCTAGTCCTCATGTAAAGTTGAGGATATATACTAATACAGTGATATTTAACATTTACTGATACACAACAGTTTTCTGATGTGCTGATAATAATAAAGTTCAATATATGCAAAAGTGCAGTGTAATCAGCAAACAGACCCTGCTTCACAAAACCAAACAATTCTACTCAACATCTTGGCTGTGGACATGTCAACTGAGATATTGATTAGTCGTCTCTGTATCAGGTCTTCATTTTTACTGTGTTGGAGTCTAGCTGGTTGTTAACAGCCATGTAAGTGAGAAAATGGCTTTTTGCTGTTGTTACAGTCTGTCAATTGTTTCTAAGAATTTCCTTTCTGATACATAAACAGAGATTTTCTTAACTGCATACTAGTGAAATAAATCCATGTCAAAGCCCGATTTAAAATTTTAAGTCAAGTTCTTCAGTAAAAATACTGAATATCGAGTAATTCACACTCACATGTTAATGTATTAGGTACACTTAGATAAAACTATCACAGTATAATGCAACAGACCTGCGATGAATGCTCCCTTAATGGATTATAATGTTCAGTTTTTATTCAGTATGTTTAAGATGCTGATTTATTTTAATGGTCTGAGAAGTGTTCATAATATTTTGTCAACCTTAATTCAAATAAATGGGATCGGAACATCTCTTAGTATAACCCAGACTGGACTGGAATTTTATCGATTCCAATTCTGCGTATCAATTCCAGCGCTTATCAATTCCCTGTTTTGATTCCAAAATTATTCTTTTTAAAAAGGGAAAAAAAGAGGTCAAATGTTAAGATATAGTTCGCATACAAAGAATATATTGGAGTGTATGATTCCGTACTTTACATGCTCCACCATTCTTACTTGGATGAGCCAGGTGGTTACATGAGGATTATGTTCTTTAATTTCTCAAGTGCATTTAATAACTTCCAACCTCCCATTCTTAAAGACAAGCTGGAAGGGATCGGGGTGAATCCCTGCTTCAACTCCTGGATTGTGGATTACCTGACAAGACGAGCAAAGTACGTCAGGCTGGGTAACTGTGTCTCAGGGACATGATGAGCAGCACTGGGGCTCCACAGGGGACTGTTCTGGTTCCGATCCTGTTCGCCCTGTATACGGCCTTCAGTGAATGGAGCAACAAGAACACCTCCAAGACCAAGGAGATGGTCATCGATTTTCAGGGGTCTAGGCCCACCCTTCAGCCAGTCAACATTTGAGGGAAGGACATTGAGGTGGTGCACACTTATAAATACCTAGGTGTGCACCTGGACCGTAAACTGGACTGGTCCCTGAACACAGATGCCATCTACCGGAAGGGGCAGAGCCGGCTCTTTTTCCTCAGGAGGCTCAGGTCCTTTGACGTCTGCAGTGAAATACTACACATTTTATCAGTCAGTGGTGGCCAGTGGACTCTTTTGTGCTGCAGTCTGCTGGGGCAGCAGCATGTCAGACATGAACACAAGGAGACTGGACAAGCTGGTAAAAAAGGCTGGGTCTGTGCCTTGGCAGGAGTCTGGACTCACTCAGGGCTGTTGTGGAGAGACGCATGCAATGTAAGATGGAGGCCATCTTGGACAATACCAACCATCCTCTCCACAACATTCTGGCAGGACAGAGAAGCAGCTACAGCTGCAGCAAACATCTCATCTCACTGCTCTGCAGAACAGAGAGGTTAGGGAGATCCTTTGTTCCCACTGCCATCAGGCTATACAACACCTCAACCAAAGGATGTGGATTAATCTAATTATTGTTTATTTATTATTAACTATTATTATTGTTATTGTTATTATTATAATAATCAACAATGAGCTAATGGACACATGAATTTCCCCTAGGGGATAAATAAAGTATCTATCTATCTATCTATCTATCTATCTATCTATCTATCTATCTATCTATCTATCTATCTATCTAATATATTTCCTCTTTTAAACATTAACTTAACATTCACAATGTAAATAAACGTATTTACCATTTACTAGTATTTAGTACAATAGAAAAGCATGGTACACAGACATGCATTTAAAAATATATATATTATTATTTGTAGTAGTAGTACTGATGATATCATTTCACTATGACTATTTTGCACCAGTTGATTTCGACTGCACATCAGTCTTGCGCGCGCGCTGAAAAACATAACCCCACGTGGAGATTCTTGTCGCACGCATTGATGGTGGCCTGTAGGGGAAGTGAATGCCTTATTTTTTTTTCCACCCGAAGTGAGCAAACAGTGGCCCGGCAAGGGCCCGCCTCTGCTTGTTACCTTCGTTGGTTGGGTTGGTTGGTTTAGGCAAGAAGAGTGATGATAGGTTATTGTGACGATAAGAATGTCAGGGTCTGCCAATCACAGGCAGGGTAGAGGCGAGAGGTGGGAAGAAATAACGCGGTGGAGAAGCCAAGTTCTCGATTAACACCGGAATTACAACATTTTGCCTTCAAAATAAAATAAAGGATTAGTCTCGTGCAAGGATGTACGAACTTCTAACGTCATGTATTTTTTTATGTACAATTCTTTAATATATGGTTATTTACAATGCGATATGATTTTTTTATATTAATAACATAAAATGCGTTTTCCTTATTGTCTGGGCTAATGACTCCCTATACTTATCGAATGCATTATGCAGGCTACTGCTGTAAAAAAAAAAAAAGGACAAAATAAATAGTGATCTGGTATTTTTATACAATGTTCCCTTGGTTAACGTCCAATAGTGTGTTTAGATTGTAATTTATACTAGTGTAGCGGTGGTTCTTAAATTGTGCTCTCAGCGAGGCTTGTATTTTGAAGGGTAATAGTGGAAGTAGTATGAGTCGTTCTGTTTAACAGACTCGGGTCCAGAGTTCCATGAGGTTGTTCGCTGTCCGGGTTTGGTAGCTTCACAAACACAGGTATTATTTTAACAGACACACTCTCACTCTGTTTACAAAGTGTTTGTGGAAGTTGTTGGAGGAAAGCCTCTTGGTTCATTCAGGCTCGTGGCTGTTGATGACGTGTCGTAAATTGAATTTAACACTATTAGCCACGGTTAGCTCCTTAGCTAATTAGCCGACTGACGCTAACGTGCTTGTAAGTAAGAATATTTTATGTTTGTCTTATCTCAGTTTTGCCACATGTTTCTATGACATGTCTGTCGACTTTACTGGTATTTGTGGCTTGTCACAGGAGTGACATCATTTTGCAGTCAGTGTAGATGATGGCAGATAGTTTTAATGTTGAGTTTTTCTTAAACCAATTTACTCCTGTTTTTATTGACCGTGTTATCTGCTCAATGCAAGGCATTCATTTTTATAGCAAGTCGGGTATCTAACTATAGGTGCCATTTTATATAAACAGACAATGGACCATAAAATTGGAGTCTAGACCAGGGATAATTGATTATTGATTATTCTGACAGTTATGTATTCAATGAATGGATTAATTCAACTTTTATTATCAGATAGGAATTAGAAAATCAGAAGATGTGTATGTTTCAGCTCTACCCTAGATATTAAGGTTATCATTTTTGTTATATTGTGCTTTAATGCAATTTATACACATTCACCATTTATATTATATAAAATGTTTTAACTAATTTGGTATCTTGTTAAATGATTTAAAATGTAACATTTCAGATGGATGAAAAACTACTCAAGGAAAATGGAGAGGCTTTACCGACACAGGAGGAGGAGATGGAGGTTACCGAGACAACACAACCTGTTAGTCTCACTGTAACCTCTGACGGTGAGGACCTGTCATCAAATACACAAACACAGTCGGATGAAAAACTAGCTGTACTTACAGACTCTACTGCAGCGTTGCTTTCTTTGACCACTGTGTGTAAGACAGAGGAGTGTGATGATGATGACTCCGAGGATTCAGACAGGTATTTACACCCACATACACAACTATTTGACAGAAGGATGATGATGGCTGCCCATATCTTGCACCAACAGTTATCTGATGCCAGAAAAGTGAGCAACAGGAAGCAGAAAGGAAATTAATAACTCTGATGCTCTTCTTCTCCTCTCAGTGACAGCTCCTCCTCTTCCTCCTCATCGTCCTCTTCTTCCTCGTCCTCCTCTTCTCCCTCTGCCCCAGTATTTGAGGATGACGACGATGAGGGTTTCAGCCAACCAGCCCCCATCAAAACCAGAGACGAAGTCCTGCTCGAGGTTCGTCTGTTTGTGTTCTGTGTTTCTCCTCCAGGACGGAAGGACAGTAAAATGGGTCTTGTCAGTAAATTGTAGATACAGTCGCAAATATTCAACCCCCTCACCTCAAAAGACGTTATAGTGATGTGAATCATGGTTAATGAGAATATACGAAAGAAGCTTCATCAAACAACAAAAAATATTTATTGATACATATTTTTGTTATTTTGAACATAAATTGACTTAACCATGAGTTCAAATGAAAAATGTAACTCTTTTCACAAATGTGCATGTGCATTATTAGTGGATCATCCTTTAGCCTTTATAACCTCTAATAAGCGTTTTCAGTAAGGGCTGACAAGTGTCATACACCTGTCCACTGGAATTTTTCCCCATTCTTCACGTGCTAAAGCCTCTAGCTCATTGATGCTGACGACGTCCATGCTGCAACTGCCCTCTTTAAATCCCACCAAAGATTTTCAATCGGATTTAAATCCAGGAACTGAAAAGGCCACTCCGGGACATTCCAGGATCTATTTCTCAACCAAGCTCTGGTGTGACTTGGAGTTGTGCTTGGGATCATTGTCTTGCTGGAGAGTCCAATGATCACCAAGGTTCATTTTCCCAACAGAAGCCATCACGTTCATCTTTAAAATTTCCTGGTAGTTTTTGGAATCCATTATGCCAGGTACAAGATTGCCTGTGTCTGCAGCATAAAAACATCCCCACATCATCAATGACCCACCTCCATGCTTGACCATGTTGGTATTCTTCTGGTCATAAACCAGACTTGTTAAGTTTCATCAGTTCATAGACCTGTCTCCCAAAACTCTGCAGTCCTATCCAAATTCCTCCTGGCATATTCTAGTCAAGATTTTTTCTTAGTTGTCTAGATTAAGTTGCTGAGGGCTCTTGATGAGATTTTGGGCTTTCTCCCATGGCCAGACAGGTTTGCAGCTGTGCCATATTTTTTAAACTTCCTTATAATGTTCCCAATGGTGTCTCTTGGAATGTTAAACCTTTGAGAAATCATCTTGTACCCAGTGCCCTTCAGGTGCAATGAAATAATTTCCTCCCTCAGCTTTTGTGAAAGCTTCTTCTTTGTCTTACTCATGATTGCTACTCACCTTGAACACGTTCACAGGTGAAGTTTATATCAGAGCTGAAGCAAATTAAGGATCATAATAGCGTTCCCGAAGGCTTCATTAAGTTTTAACTCCACTTTAGGCCATAAAACTAGCAGAAGGTTTTAAAAACAGCAATATTATCTCAGGGTGATTTATGTGTCACTCAACTGATAAAGAAGTCATCCAAAGCAAAATTGAGCTCTTTGAAGAAACTTTAATCGGTAAATCCTTCCAGTCTTTGGCGGGGTCTAATATTTCTGATTATTTGTACAGAGAGTGGCTTTTTCCATACGTCACAGACTGTGACGTAAAACTTGTCTGTTTCATAGTCAAATGAGCAACATGAAAAGATTTAAAACTTGTTTCTCAGATTATTTTGTACATAGCTGCATAACTCTCTAAAGATTCTGTGTTAAATCAGAAAACCAAAGCCACTCACTCTATGCTTTTGAGAACATTTGGGAAGATGAATAAAAAGTGATGTTAAAATCACGTAATTGTTGGCTTTAATACACTCATTAATACACTCCTAAGGACTTGGTACTCTTCTTTGCCTCCTCTCTCGCGCGCTGATCCTCTCCTCCACCGCAACCTGAGAACTAGTCCTACTGTCAGTCCTGACAAATTAACCGTATCTCGGTTAATTTGTAATGTGTAACATTTTTTCCCATATTAGAAGAACTAATGATGTCTGCACTCTGCACTGTTTAACCTGTCCTCGTGATTCTCCTCTTCGCAAACTCTTTTTAAAATAATCTGTGATTTGAGACATTTCTGCAAAAAAAAACATACAGTAAGGGATTTGCTGTTAATTTAGGGAAACTTTTCAAGAAGCTGAGTGTGCTTGGATGTAAAAGAGATAATATTCACTTGTTTGAATATCAGCAAAAACAGGTCGCCGCCTCCTTCTGCAAGCAGAAAATCCAGCGCATTCGTATTCTTCTTCTGTGGCAATTTTGGATGGCTCTGCCTGATGCACAGATCATGATACAGCGCCACTACATTGCCGTAGAGGCGTAGAGCTGCAATTGCAGTTACAAACGTCAAATCCACTGAGTACAGAGAAAATAAATACTAGAATTTTATAGGGAGGTGGCATGAAATTTGACGGAGGCGGCCACCTCCCAATTCTCTATGCAGGAAAAACCCTGTTATTTAATTTTTATATCCTCAGTTACGTCTTATCTTTGCAGCCATGTTTGGACATTAATATAGTGACAAGTATTGTTCCACAAAACTTTGTAGAATCCAGCTCATGGCAATTTGAGCCACAGCAGAAGAAGTAATAATAAATAAGAAATAATAAATGCAGTCACAAGAGGCGATTCTGGGTTCAATTGGATCATTTGACAAGATTAAAGCTGCGAGCAGCAACAAGCTGGTTTCAGGTTTGACTAAGCCAAGAAAAGTCAGAGTGAGTGAGCCCAATCAAGTTCAAAGGAGTGAGCCCAATCAGTCACTCAGCGTTGCTCCAGAGCTGTCAGAAGAAATGGACAAAGTCACTAATTTTTAGCACATGTAGAACAGAGAAATCATCAATCTCAGCGCTTTAGTGTCGGTGTCCTTGAGTGCCAAGAAAGGCGCCTTTAAATAAAATGTATTATTATTTAGTACTTGAAGTAGAACTTAAAACAGATTGCATAGGTTTTACGTGTGTGTGTTCACACCGGCTGCGTCGCTGCTGTTGCAGCTCTGTCTTTCCGTATAGAGTTTACAGGTTACTGAATGTTGGATTTCTTTTCACTGTTTGTGTGTAGGAGCTGCCAGCAGTAGAGGAGGTGTGTGTGTCGTTACCAGAGGATGCAGAGCTGCAGCCTGTAGGAACAGTCTCCAGTATCATACAGCAGCTTGGTAAATATTCACTCACTGTCACATCTCCACTTTCTCTGTCAGGTGTTTTGTCGGCTCAGTCTTTAACTGCTTGCGCTGTCTTATTTCTTCAGTGATCATCCAGTCTCTGAAAGACACGCCCCCTCTGACTGATGACAGCATCATCTTTACGTCTGATAGGCAGGCGGTGGGCAAGGTGGGTGGACCAGCAGAAACCTGACCACCTTTGATTTTTGTCCACTCTCTTTGTGTTATCTGTTTGTTTGTGTGCTGTTCGTTTCCACATAACAGTGACGCTCTGTTGTTCGCGTGCCTCAGGTGTTCGAGGTGTTCGGTCCAGTCACCAGCCCACTGTATATTCTGCGTCTGAACTCGCTGGATCAGATAAGCACCAAGCAGCTGACGGAAGGAATGACTGTTTATTACGCACCAGCCATCAAAGAGTACACAGGATACATCCTCACACAACAGCTTAAACTGTAAGTACACACACACACACACACACACACACACACACATACAGTTGAGTGCTAAAGTTTGCATCCCTGTTAGACCCTGGGTGAAATATTAAAAAGTCTATCTAGTACAGTTAAGCTTCGAAATAGCGTTCCATAATCATTTAAATATGTTTCCCTCTAAAGACCTTTTTATGGCCTTATTGTTAAAATAGCTAAGTCCATGTCCAAATGTATCTTATTCACCACGCTCAAAAATTTACATCCCCTTTGATAAGTCCTCAAGGTAATTCATTTTAATATTTAAAATCAGGTGTCTGGTCTTTAAAAAACATTGTCACCACAATGCTTGATGAGTGGCAACAAGTGTGTTCAATTACACTTGCGTTTTATATTTGCAAGTGGGTAGATGTCCAAGAGCAGTTTCATGCAGTTTGCTGAGAGCACCGACAGAGCAGGGAAACAGCTGTCAGAAGAATTTAAAATTTCACTACTTAATTTTGCTAAGCTAAAGAGGGATGTAAAGATATTTCAAAGGGTTTGGGATACCAGTAACAACTGTGAAGACCATAATCCAGTAATGGAAGAAATATGGACACTAGAGCCCGGCCGATACTGGATTTTGGGGGCGATACCGATATTTATATTTTACAGTTTAACAATTAACTTTATTGTCCAAAATGACATCAGTGCACTGAAATGGTAAACTTCACTAGGAATTAAATAAAATAACTATACTAAATGACTATTAAAAAAAAAAAAACATAGAACAAATATGTGTGTATGTATATATATTTAACTTGAATGAAAACAAAGGATCAAATATACATAAAATGTACAGTATATCTACATTTTACATCTACATGTAAATCTATATAACTTGACTTGACCCGAGCATTTTTTTTTTCTATTATTGCTTCTTAATAAAAGTATTCATATCAGTGCGTATCGGAGAATATATGCACCGATATATTTGCTGTAGGCCAATATGGGCAGATAAAATCGGCCTACCAATAAATCGGTCGGCTCTAATGGACACACTAAGACTCAACCAAAGAGTGCAAGACCAAGAAAAATAAATGAAAAAGCTGCTAGAAAATTTGCTTTAGAGCTATGTAGAAATCCGAAACAAACAGCAGGTGACCTGAAAAAATTCTTAGATGGTTTGTTTGGTGATAGTTGTCACCTGATGTGATGGATTGACATTCCTCTCTGACCAAACGAGCCCAGTGTGTTGTAGTGACAATGCTTCTCCTTCAGTTTAAAGGGATCTGATGCATCGTGGAAGAACGATCAGGAACCACCTGAAGAGGTAAGCACACACAGACTAATGTCACCGTGCCAGGTCGTGCATGTTGTGCATGCTGAACTGGAGGCCTCTACTGTATCTAATGGAAACAACAGGCAGCATCACTCAGACACTTTTTGTTCTATGTGCTGAGGCTTGAACACAGAAGAACTGATGCTTTCATCATGTAGAAGTCTTGTTTTTCAACTTGATAATATCCTCGTTTGATAATCCCATAACTCCGTTGTCCCAGGTACAGGCTGTGTGCATTGAGGTGGCGTTTTCTTCCACCTGCTCAGTTACATCCCCTCATGTTGCAGTTCTCTTGGCTTCTGTTGGCAGAGGTCCAGAAAACAATTTGATGAGTCAGGGTCCAACATTAACATTTTATTTTTTTTAGCAATCTAGTGAGCCACTATTGTACCAAAGACAATGTGTTTGGGGCTTTTTGTAAAAACAACTGCAGATTTCAGATTAACATTATTTTTGATTTGATACTTGTGAGAAAGTTTTTGCCTCGAAGTGGGAATTGACCAAGAAAAAGCTTTTGATCTTGTCACCTGATGTTGCCTGGCCGTTCTTCTCTTTATAGCCAGTGATGGTCCTCATCCCCTCCTACACCTCTCTGGTGTTGTTGTGCTGCAGCTTCCTCTCTACTTTTATTTGTAGTCCTCCTTCTCCCTGTCTCCATCCCTGAAGGCCTCCTTTTTCTGGTTGAGGAGGGTCTTGATGTTACTGGTGATCCAGGGTTTGTTGTTTGGAAAGCAGTGTACAATCTTTGCTGGTATTACAGTGTCCATACAGAAGTTAAGTCTGTGGTACATTCAGCCATTCTGTCATGGTCAGGGTCGTTGCTTTTATCATTTTCCTGTGACTCCAACAGGACATTCCAATCTGTGCACTCAAAACTGTCTTTTAGAGACTCACTGGCCTCCGGGGTCCAGTTCCTGAATGAAAATACTCTGATTGAGGAACAGCAAAGACAGTTGTAGCATTAACATAGAGAATGTAAGTGAACAACAGCTGCAAACACAACAAGGTCAGTCACACTGTAATTCATTATCAGTTTGTATTCACCACTGGTAGTCCAGGCTAATTAGAGCCAATCAGGAGAGACTCTGGGTGTGACATCATTGTTTCCAAAGATCTGTTTGTCTGTCCTGACTACAACACAACCCCTTGGACATAATCACCAGCAGCCTGAGCCTGGGGGGTCTGTCCAGACATGTCAAACCTCTGAACCTTTGAAAAGTACCAGTGTTACAGGGACATTATCTGCACAGTGTCTGTGAACATGTTCTATACAGTAGTGAAAATAAAGTACTCTCTCTCTCTTTCTCTCTCCAGGCTTTAGATTACAGTGATGATGAGAAAGAGCAGGAGGCAAAGAGGAAGGTGAAAAACTCCAAGAAGAGGCGGGATAATAACAATACAGGTACACCCACACACACACACTCTGTAAGTGTGTATTAAGATCATCACTGGAAACAGATGTGATCTAGGATTTGATCTCTGCAAGAATCATGTTTGTCTCTCTCTCTCTTTACAGATAATCCTGCTCAAATTATCCAGAACACTTTGCAGCAGCAGCAGCAGCAGCAGCACCGTGACGTCAGGGGTTTCCCACCAAGACACGCAGGGCCTTCATTTAGGCACCAGAACCCGAGGAACAAACAGCCTCCATTCAGACACACACACACACATACACTATCCCAACACACAGACGTGCCTCCCATGAACCTCCCGCCTCTCTGCCCTTACCCTCCTCCCCTTCCTCACCATTTTCCCCCGCCCAGCTTCCCTTTCTACCCTCCTCCTCCGTCTTTCTTCAATCCATCCTTCTCCTCTCCTCTCTGGCCGCCAAACTCTTTCCCTTACTCTGACCTCCTTCCCCCCCCTCCTCCTCCCCCTCCTCCTCCTCCGCCTCAGTGACACCTAACAGACACTCCGTAAGTGTACACACACTTCCTTCAGTGAGTTTATGTTTTGGTCTTGTTAGAAGAATGTGTCTTCTGTCTGTTGACTGTCGGACGGACACATCATCCACGTGTATCAATCATGTTTATCAGTCTGCGTCGTCACGGATTATAAAATAAAATGTAAACTTCATGTAGCTGATGGGGCCAAGTGATGGAACCACCTACTGTTGTATTTTAAAGTTTATGATTTAAAACTTTATTCTAATTATTTCGACCTCCTGTGGGAACAAGGAAAGTCGCCCCTGATCAAAATCAACTTTTATTTTCTTTTTATTACGTGCCGTTTACACCTTGTTCACACGCATTTACTGAAACACTGGAGAGGCTTTGTGAAGTTTGTGAAATATCACGTGTGACAACCAGTCACACGTGATATGAAACATTAGCACTTAGTTTCTTCATGATATAACTTCACTGAGCTGGTGCGACTTATGAAAGAACCCATGTGAGGAAACGCATCAATCGGAAGTTCCTCTTTCACCAGTGTTATGAAAAACTGCAGAACAACAGCTGAGTGTGTAAATGACATGCCCACAGTGTAAATACATGTGTGTGAACGAGGTGTGAGCTCTACATGTTTCTCCTGACCTCTCTGGCCCTGTTTAGACCTGGTATTAACGTCTGTCTCAGGTGATCCAATCACCAGTGGACAGCTTTAAGCTCAGGTGTGAACACACCCAAGACGCATTGAGGACGCATTTGAGATCTGATCACTCAGACCACATTCAGAGGAGGTCTGGACCACATGAGACCACATTCTTTTAGCAGTGTGAACGTGAATGTGTCCAGGACCACACTGAAGGACCAACTACTCTACTGACCTCCTCTGTCACAGTCTGATTAGTCCCGACACAGTTTATAATGAACGGAAAATATTTTACTATTTCAAGTGGATAAATCCTGCTTTCACGGTTGAACTGTGCACAGCGCATTGATTCACTGAACCCCTCTGTGCCCCACTTGTTCTCTCTCTCTCTCTCTCTCTCTCTCTCTCACTCACTCACTCACTCACTCACTCACTCACTCACTCACTCACTCACTCACTCACTCACTCACTCACTCACTCACTCTCTCACTCACTCACTCACTCACTCACTCACTCACTCACTCACAGAAACATTTTAAATTCAGGTGTGAAGTGAAGAGGTTAATGGGACTCGTCATGAAACATGTTTAAACGTGGGTATTAAGTATCTGAGAGTCACATGGTGTCATTCTGTGACGGCTGAGTAGAGCAACAGGCAGGTCATGTAGAGTGAGATGAATTGTTGGCTTGTGTATGTGGTTTTCACCTGAAGGAGAATCGTGCGTTTTGAAATAGTTAGAATAGTGTGTGTGACGAGTGCTGCCATCAGTGTTCCATAGGAGATCACAGTCACATCAGTTTCCTTCACACAGGCTTGTATTTACACAATGGACCCGCTGAGTCAGTGATATTGATCATCTGAGAAAAAAATGATGTCATGCAGGCAGAGTTTTATTGTTTCATTATAGTTCCGCAAATTTTAATTTCCGATGTAGTCGTGCTGTTTGTGTTTTAGTTACTGCAGAAAATGTTTTTTTTTCGTTTGAACATTTAAAGTTTAAATAACAACATAAACAGTTGAGACTCAGGCTTTGTTATTTAAATGTACCACAGTGTGTTCTGGTCCCGTCTCATCTGTAACATCTTCTTTTGACACAGTCAGAGAACAGAAGGCAAGTGATGACTTTGGACTCTGGAGGTTTTTAATGTGAACTCAGTTACAGCCACATGTACACCTGCTTGGGCATACGTTGTCCACTAATGTTGGAGTTTCAGGTGTGAACAGAGAGATGTGAACATGAATTGAAATATGGGCGTGATATTGTACATATTCCTTTTTTTTTGTACCAGACTACTTTGTAAATGTTTGCACCATTTCAAGAGCTGAGGAATAAATGTGTCAGTGTGTTTGAGCCACATTATGTTTGTGTCACACTGTTGTGTAAAGCTGCTGCTGCTGTTCAGTCTCTTCTCAAAAGGACATTTCTACACCAAGTCAAAACAAAGACAACAATGATTCACTTTCTGAATGTCTTACTGGATCAGTTGAAAGTTTAATTATCCTGTCCCACCTCTTGTGATGACAGATTGACAGGCAAGAAACATGATGGCATCATGATTTCATTCGATTTGATTGGCTCAGCATGTCAGTTACAAATTAGTCAAAGTTCAAAGTTTACTTTGGATGATTCATATTATTTCATTTGAGTTTAACTCAGGAAAATGGAATTTAAATTTGAATGTAGTTGAATAAATACTCAGTTTATAAGGAACACCTGGCTAAAACACCAACCTCATGAAGGGTATTTTGTAATGATAATAATTAACTTTATTTATAGAGCACTTTTCATACAAGAGGTGTAGTTCAAAGTGCTTTACAATAAAAATCCTTGAGGAACACATCAAATATTCTGTTTTAAAAGAATCAAACCAGAAAATGTTTATTCTCTAAAAAATGTTAGACATGAAAATCAACATATAAAGTTAATAATACTGAAGATGTTAATAAGAGAAAAAGAAAAAAAGAATCAAGTCCAACTTGTCTGAAACCTCTGATGTAAAACACTTCCTCTGACACAAGAGAGGAGGGGCAGTGGCGGGACAAGGTGGAGAAGTGCTGCACGCCATCAGACAGTAAACACACCTCCCTGCAGCTGCGTGGACATGGCCGTCTTTCATCTGAACGAATCCGACGCCACCTTTGAAGTCGGTGAATATCAGCAATTTCCCAAACCTGAGCCTGAGGACGCAGCTGCAGAGACGAGCAACAAACCGAGTGAGTGATGAAGTGCTGCTGTGTTTCTGTTGCACATCATCAAACCAGAGGGTGAATATCTGGTGTTTCTGTGATTTGTTAACTGTGTGTGTGTATGTGTGTGTGTGTCTGTCTGTGTGTGCAGAGTTGAGACATGTCAGTACGGTTCTGCTGAGCTTCGGACTGCTGTGTGTTCTTCAGGCCGTTCTTAACATCTCTCTGAGACTCGTCCTGAGTGAACCAGCTTTTAAAGGTAGAGAGACACCTCAGATCTGCTCCATGTTTTCCCATCTTTTACCCATACCACTTAAAGATGATTGCATATGACATATCATTCACAATATTGATTTGAATGTAAGAATACAGATCAGGGACGGTTGCAACATTAAAAATACATTTCATTTTAATAATTAACAGTTTCCTTTTTTTCTCAATAAGCACAGTCTTCTGAAAATATGCCTTGTACAATAATATAATAGTGTTATTTATTTATGTAATAATATTTATCAAAGAACAGGTATTGAGTTTTGTGTACAACATAGAACCTTCCTTGAAATGGGCACAATTTATTATTTCATTGCTATTGACGAACAGAACAAGTAAATATATTTTAAGAGCATGAGAGGCTGACAAAGTAATTCACAAAATAACTTCTCTTAAAATGACCAATTTTTGTTGTTTCTGTTGAGCTATGGGACAAATTAGCTGCATATTTAGTCTATTGTGAACTAAAACAGTTGAAACACACTGCTGTGTGTCTGTTGATTTGGCTGCTCAGCTTGAGGAGTTTTGATTAATTCAGACAAAAGCTCAGGACAGTTAAAAAATAAATAGAATTGTTGAATGTGTCTTATATCTTCCTGGTGAGGGGAGGGTCTAGTGAGAATAAGCAGTATGAGTGTCATCACTCCAGCATGTTTCCAATCAGAGAAATCTCCCTTACTCCAATACAAGTGAAAGTTCCTCCATTCATTTTTTTACTGAGTAAAAAGTACTCGAGTACTTGATTTTAAAAATACTGAAGTATTCAAAAGTTTTTAATGTCAACTCATTGTTGTATTGATCCATATTTACAGAACCTGATGACTGACTGACTGACTGACTGACTGACTGTAGAACCTGTAGAATAAAAAGACTATATTATGATACAGGGACTGAAGACATGGACATAAAAACAAATGAATCAACAAAAGGAGGGTTGTTGTTTTCTTTTTATTTATTTATTTATTTATTTATTCTGTCAGTGATTTAGTCTGGTCGTGGTAAACTCAGCAAACCTTTCTAACTAAATAAATCTTTCTTTATTTGTAAACCCTCAAACACAGACCTCAGATCAGACCATGGTCTCTGGTGAAGAATCTCCTGCCTCATCTTTATCTAATGTCGCCATCGTTAGGACACTGACAGGTTCACACATGAGTGGAGGAGTTGGCTGTGATTGGTTCTTATTATACTGTACATTATACATTCATTCACTGACTAAAAGCTCTGCTTCAAAGTAAGAGTCCTTCGTAGAAATGTAGTGGAGTCAAAAGGACAATATTTGTGTAGAGAAGTAAAAGTCAGACATTTCTAAAAGAAATACTCAAGTAAAGAACAGATATTGCAAAATATACTGAAGTACAGTACAGAAGTAAACGTACTTAGTTACTGTTTGTTCCTGCTGAATGACAAAGGTAATGATCTGCTGATGGAGCATTTAGCAGCTAAAGAGACATTATTTTTTATTCCTGGAGGTGATTGAGATGAAAGGAGAGTGAATACTGGACTGACATTTACCTGAATGACTGAATGCAGCTCTGTCACAAAAATTAGACAAAGTGTAATGAATAAATGAAGCGTCTTCACTTGACATCTGTGTGGAGTGATGATGATGATTCAGAGCCTCCTCTCTTTTGATTGGCTCACATACCTGTTGTTAAAACCACAAATATATCTTCTTCATGATCAACACTTCAAATAAAACACAGAAGAAGAGGAAAATATGGAGCTTTAAAGGCCTGAAAATGACAAACTAAAATAAAGACGCAAAAACCAAAAGTCATCTGGTAAGACACCATGTAGGATCTATGTACACGCTTCTATACAGAGCTCTTTCTATCTATAGCTTTGACTTGCAGCATCCTATTCTCTGTTGCGAAACTGTACTGTTCTGTCCTGTTTGTTCTGTGTTGTGACATGATGTTGGTGTGTGGAGGTGACACAATGGAACACAGCTGTCCGCAGAGCTGGCTGATGTTCGGCTCCAGCTGTTACTACATCTCCTCACAGAGGAAGAGCTGGGACGACAGCCGGCAGGACTGTGTGCAGAGAAACGCTGACCTGGTCATCATCAACAGCCGACAGGAGCAGGTACCTTTACTCTCCCCGACACCACAGCCTGACATCTTCTTTTTTTCAGTGTATCTGAAAAGAAAAAGATAAATGAATTTTTTGAACCTGATAGTTATGAGGATATTGGTTTATAACAGAACTTCCTGACTGGATTCACCGCGGTGGCGTGGATCGGGATGACTGACAGGGAGGTGGAGGGCACTTGGATCTGGGTGGATGGAACACCGGTGGACAAAGACAGGTAAGGCTCATCCTGTACTGAGGTCCAAGCCTCAGTGAGAGTGCTTTACACTGTTGTGAGTGGTTGGTAGTGTATAACACATCCAGTGGTACTGTAGTGGTGCATATGGTGCGGCAGTTGACCCCATTGACTTGGCTTCCTGCAAAGTGCACACGTCAGGGAGATAAAAAATATGAGCTTTCATTATTTTTATGTTATAATTATGATGAGTGTCAGATTTTGAGGTGAGAAATCATATAAATTTAAAAGGAAACGTACCGGGTGTTCTCAGTTCTGCCGAAGTGAATCTGCAGGTAAATGCAAGGTGCTCTTGAAGTTGAAATGGTTACTTACACACAAGGAAGCTGCTGGGCTGACTTCAGCCTCACTCACACAGAGCCAAGGATATAATTGAATTGAAAATTATTCCTTGAGGGCATATCAGAGTAAAATGCCCAAACAAAAAATCCCAAAAAGGGAAACGCGTTTTCTCCTGATAATATATAATGAGCTTTGTTATCTTCAGATAATGGGATAAAAAAATATTTGGAGTATCACCTTCCTCTGCTTCTGTAAGATCTAACTGTACCGGCCAAACTCTCCTACTGTGTGTGTGTGTGTGTGTGTGTGTGTGTGTGTGTGTGTGTGTGTGTGTGTGTGTACGCGCACCCTCCAGTAAAAACAGACAAAGAGCAGACTGATAAGATGCAGGTTCAAGATGAGCACCCTGACACTGTATTCCCCCCCCCCCCCTCCCCCACAGTCTGCTGTGGGCTCCTGGACAGCCTGACGGATCATCTGGAGGCGAAGACTGTGGCGACCTTCGTACAATGATTAATTTCATTGGTCTGAACGACTTAAAGTGCAGCACAAGAAACCAGTGGATCTGTGAGAAGACATTAACATAGTTGAACCTCTGTATGTGAGTTTACCCCCCCCCCACCTTCCTCAGCTGTTCTTTCATCTTTTGTACAAATAAAAGAACATCAGAACCGCAGAACGATAAGTCTTTGTTGAGCAACAATATACTGTCAATCTTCACTCAGTTACTGATCAAGACAAAGTGAAAACATGTTCTTAGACATTTTTACTAATTAAAGACCAAATACCGAATTCTCTCATTTACAAAAGTCCTCAGACTCTTGCTTTAATGATCCTTGAGATGAGTGTAGACCCTGACTGGAGTCCACCTGTGATGAAGTGAGCTGTTTGGACATAGTTTAGAAAGACACACACCTGTGTATATCAGATCCCACAGTTCACACTGCAGGTCAGGACAGAAACCTTGAAGTCCAGTGAACTCTCTGTAGACCTCCACAATGAAAGTCTGGTGAGATGTAGATATAAAGGTGTGAAAGCATCTCCAAAGCTCTGAGTGTTCAGTGGTCTGAGTAACTGAGACATGGAAGAAGTTCAGAATCACCAGGACTCTTCTAGACTTGGTGTCCAGTCAAACTGAGTAACCTGGGAACCTCGCAAGCCAAATACAGAGAGGTCCTTGAAGAAAACCTCCTCCAGACTGCAAGAGACCTGAGACTGGAGCGATGGTTCACCTTTCTGCTCCAGTGACCTGAAGCCAAGACAACGCTGGACTGTCTTCATGCAAGGTGATATCATGCCACTGCTGACTCACTGCACTCAATCATATCATAAAAACATATCAGGAACATTTGACAAAATCTTTTGGCTTTTATTTATTGGTGCATGTTTTTTTAACACACGTGCTTCACAGATCAAATTTGGGGCAAATATTCACTTGGACTCAAGGATGAACTAATTAGATTTTGGTGGTCAAAGGTCAAGGTCGTGATAACCTCACAAAACACAGTTTTGGCCTTGTGAACGCAATATCTTAGAAATGCCTTGAAGGAACTTCTTCAAATTTGGCACAAATGTTCACTTGGACTCAAGGATGTACTAATTAGATTTTGGTGGCTTAAGGTCAAAGATCAAAGATCAGGGTTGCTAATTATTGTACTGCCCAAGAATTATTGCCCATATATCAGATATAGAAGTGCAGACCTGTTGCAGGTGGGACTTCATCTAAAACAAGGGAGGGAAAATGACCCTCAAGAAGAAGGAACTTTCCCAGACTAGCATCAATATTTTTACCTTAAATTCCACGAATTCATTCAATGGTGATTTTTTAAGTTATTTTTTGCCTTTAATGTGAAAGGGGCCGTGAGAGAGAGACAGGAAAGTTGGGGGAGAGAGAGGTATTTTCAATTGCTTACCTATATTCACAGTTCACATTAAAATGAACAGAAACCATGAAAATCCCTTAATTCAAACCTGTGAAGGGCCTTAAATTTTAAGGTGGAAATTCAAAGATTGTTTTAATATTTGTTTTTGAAGCTCACACCACACATACACATGTTGGCATTACTATAACTTATTATGACACTTAATGCATTCCCTAGTCAGTTAATTCACTAATACCTAACCCTGACCCCTGATCCTAACCTAAACCTAACTCTAACCTGAACCTTAAAACTAGGTCTAAACCATCAAACAACCATTCAAAGTTGTTAGGACAAGACAATGTCAGTGTTTTCTTTACTGCCCCCAAGTGGCCAAAGACATCAGTTCATACTGCCTTAAGGGATTCATATAGATACAGTGCAACTGCATTACCAGAATAGATAGATAGATAGATAGATAGATAGATAGATAGATAGATAGATAGATAGATAGATAGATGACACACATTCACCTCACACACACTGACACACTCACAGATAGAATTTCATGCTGCTTAGGGTTTTGCATTTTTTGCCTGAGCAGAAATGGAGGCATCATTACTCATATTAATCAACACCTGTCACTCTGTGGTTTGCTCAGGACACACACACACAAACGCACACACACACACACACACACACACACACACACACACTATTTATATGACCATGATTCAAACATTTACAGATAAAAAGTAAAACTATGTACGTGTGTGTGTGTGTGTGTGTGTGTGTGTGTGTGTGTGTCTGAATCAATAGATTCAGATCACTCAGAACAACTTCGTATTGATTTGTAGTGACCCCTCCCTCTAAGGCGACAAGTGAACCCAAACCTTGCCAGCAACATGCCCCCCACAGAATAACAGAGCCACCATATCCCCTCAGTGCAGGGGTCAAGCATTCAGGCCTGTACCGTTCTCTTGGTGTAGACAACACATGACCTCGGCCACTCGAGGAGAACATGGTGTTGCTTTAGTCTCTGTTCCTATTGAAACACCAGCCAGTGGAGCGTCACTATGACTCAAGCCATCTGAGCTTCAACAATGAACCACTATTTTATACCTGCTACAGAGCATGATGGTATGCAAATTGTTTAATTGTACCCTGCACATGTATGTGACCTGTTTCTATTTACAGTATATCCTTAGCCTGACTTTATTAATTGGACATTATTTCTAATGACTTAAGTATGCCAACGTAACGCATCCTATCAGGGGACCATTTAAATGGCAAATTAGCAATATGTACTTTATGGCAGCGGGCATTTAAGGTAAAGCCTCAGATTTATCCCAATTAATTCTATATCCTGATATACTGTAGCTCCAAACTCCCTCACAGTCTCAAGAGTATGTATAAGGGCTGTGGGAGGATCTGATAATGTTAGGAGAATATCATCTGCAAAAAGACTTATTTTCATTTCTGTTACTGGAGCTGCAATTCCTTTAATATTGTGGTTTTCTCTAATCAGAATGGCCAAAGGTTCTAATGACAGAACAAAGAGCAGAGGACTCAAAGGGCACCCCTGAGGTGTTCCTCGCCTAAGATCAAATGGTTCAGAGATTATGCCATTTGTAGATATTCTTGCTTCTGGCAGGAGTTGAGTATATCAATGAAATGTAATTTATAAAATTTGGACCAAACCCAAATTTGTTCAATGTTTTGAAAAGATATGACCATTCAATGCAGTCGAATGCCTTTTCAGCGTCCACAGTAGGCAAATTTATTTTTACTAAAAAACACCTCCAAATCATCCAGTGATGAGTTAACTTCTGAAGAGTACAATTTTTTATAATACTCTTTGAATCTCTTGATGTCTTGAGGGGATTTTAATATTTCCCCATTTTCTGATTTAATTGCAGGAATAAGACAAGAAGTCCTTGCTTTTTGAAGCTTATGGGCTAACAATTTTCCGGCCTTGTCCCCATTTTTTTATTAATCGTTTTAATCAAATTCTCATTTGAAAGTAAAGAATTATTTAATTTCCACATGGAAGGTTTGATATGATGAATGGATGGAGAGAACGCCACTGTTATGAGGCAGTCATCACTATATATCAAGTTATGAATTTTGGAGCTCCAGACATTTGTAAGTAACCCAAAAGGCATCTCTTCTTGGATATGATTTATGTGAGTTGGAATAAAAAGTATAATTTCAAGCCTCTGTATTTAGTAATCTCCACACATCAAACACTCCAGCGTTTTTGCATAAATTAGTAAACTCATCTGAGATAGTTTGGTCAGATGGAAGGGGATAGATTTTATATTTGGACCATACATATTTACAATAACATAATAGGCTCATTATAAAGTAATCCATCAATAATAATGTATTTTCCTTCAGGGTCAACAATGGAACCCTGAAGTATGAAAGGTGTCTTTTTGTGTATCAATACTGCTACACCCCTATTTTTATTAATTTTATTTATGAATCCTGAGTGAAAGACCTGTCCTACCCATCTTTGTTTTAATTTGCTTGCTTCAAATTGTATAAGGTGAGTTTCTTGCAGAAGAGCTATCTCTGATTTAAGTTTTTCCAAATGGCAAAAGATTTTAGTGCACTTGGCTGGACTATTCAATCCCCCCACATTTCAACTTGAAACTGCTACACTATTTAAGATGTGATTGTCTGTCTGTTTTAACATTGTAAACTCAAAATAAATAATATAAAAATGGCCCATATAGTTATGTTACCAACACCTAGTTCCTGGTTGCCACAGCTCAACGTACAACTGTGCATTATGATATTTAGACCATCTGCATTGAAAAAGCAAATGTAACAAATAAACAATAAATAGCAAACGGCTATAACATAATGAACCAACAAGTTCCAAGAGAAAAAACAAAAAACAAATGTCCAACGGTGATCCGCCAATGCCACCGTGCAGACAAGTCAACCTAGGTGCATCTCCAGTGTAGTAAAAAAAGGAAATGACTTTTAAAAAAAAACCCTTATGGTGCATCACCAAAACTACTGTTCAGATTATATCTGTTGTTGCTAATTGAAATGAAAAGGTAAGATAACTTCATTTTACAAAGTTTCTTCATTAAAATTGTAGTTTGATAATAAGATATGAAAATTAAAAAAAAAAAACAAATACACCCCTTAAAGGTGTAATGTGTAAGATCGTGCTACTTGCTCCACCTCCATAGGGGGCAGCATTTCACCTCTTCGCCCCTGTCCAGTTAATCATGTTGTTGTTTTCCCCATGTTCCTTATAATTTATTATTTATATGTGCATTTATTGTTGATAGCTAAAATTGTTGATGGCACTGAAACAAATTATGAGTACTTGTAATACAAACAGTATGTTTTTATTTACCTATAACAATATGAAGGTAAGGGGACACTGCATGACACATAGGTGTCAGTCTACAGCAGCATGAGGAAGGGATGATGACATCATCACAAAGGCACAATCAGAAAATAAGGTTTATTGCCATGTAGGTTTTTACTTTGCTTGTCGGCAGCATTTTTCTTTCTTTTTTTTTAGTCAGGAGCTGTAGCGTAACTTCAAGCTCAGAAGGAAGCTCTTCTTCTCCATGGGACTGAGGGCAAACTAGACGCTACACTGACTCACACAGCATCTAGTGTATCTTGTGGTATTACAACACAGTCCGGGACACGGCTACTTGGTTAGCATGCTCATTTCAGTAGATATCGCTGAAATACAATAGATGGTGGTCTTGGTCATGACTAGGGATGTCACGATTCCAGAAATTTAGTACTCGATACCAATACCAGTGAAATTCCACGATTCTCGATACCTATTTCGACTATTTCGAGGATCTTTTCTTTATTTTCAAACCAGAGTAGTTTGAGTAGGATTGTGCATGGTTTTTCAGCCTGTGCACAAGCTCCAGCTCCGGAGCTGGTTGGTCGTTAGGGGTCTGAAGGACATTTTAGAGCAGGTCACTGGTGAAGGATTTTATGTTTGTTCCTTCCATATTCTCTGGGATGTTAATGATCTTTAAATTATTCCTCCATGAATAGTCTTTCCTTTATCACAGACTCCAGTGCTTTGTGGCTTGCGGATATTGGTAATAGCATACCTTCCACGTCGTAAATACGTGCTTGGCCAGGTTTATGCGAGCGGCCAGGCTGGATAGCTCCAACTCAATCCTGGTAGTTGTCACTTGTATTGTTGGTAGATGTTCCTTTATTTCTTGCTGGACAGAACCGAGCTCAAATATAATTGTCTGCCCCCACGGATGTGCGATATCAGAGTGTTCGCAGTCGTCCTCCAAAGTCGATGTCCGCCATCTTCTTGGTGATGCAGGCTAGCGCTAGCCTCTTCTTTACTGTTAACTTGATCTTGTTTTTGTTGTTTATATCCTCTTTTGCTGGACATGTTCTCGATTAGCGTTATATTGTCAGCGCATTCGTTTATTTATTAGTTCTCCACTCGAAGTTATCCATTGAAACCAATATTTATTTGCTATTAGAGAATCAAAATCAGCATGTACATGGATCTCCTCCGATCTGAAAACCACAGTCTGCAAGCAGTTAGCTGTGGCCAACGTCCCAGAGAAGAGTGTCTATCTTAGCAGTTACACAGAGTTTTGTATATATTTTTGTAACTATCTGATTGGTGAAAAAGCTGGGGAGAAACCATGGTTTAGACTCGGCTCTCCCTTCGTTGGTGCACAGGCTGGTCCCAGCCTCTTGGCACAGTGCCTCCTTCTTCTGAGCTGTCCTCACCTAGAGAAAAACCTACTCTCCCTTTTCATGTAACCACCATTTCGCCATGTTTGGAGTTATTGTTTACTTTAAGCATCTGAGGCGGTCACATGACATCTTGTTCTTCTGGTGTCTCCCTATGTGTGCGTGACTGCCTTGAGTTTCACCCTAGCGCCCCCTAACGCATAGCAGCAGTATCATCATAATATAAAAGCAACACTCTCTTAGCAATGTACCAAAACTTTAACATTTCTCACAATATTCGCTCAGCTTTAAAAATGTTTCGAGAGTCTTTGTGCCAATTAAACACTGGAGAGCACGCTTGGGAAACGTCTCACTCCACCGACGCCATCTATTGGAAGTCACTTTTGAGTTTTACTTGAACGGCCTGCCTGTGGCGGCCTGAAGACATCTACATGCCAATCTTTTTTAATCATAGCGCCCTCTTGTGGCAACAGGAAGTGTCATGTTATACTCTTTGATGTGCTCCTCTTAGAGGGTTCACCACACCCACCTCAAAGTTGTTCACAGTGTACTTAACACTTTGAAGATGCCTGAATGTGAAAACTGACATTTCGTTGAACAGCATGGCTGTGGCGGCGCGGCGAATTTTGATTTTTTGACATTAAACAGGAAGTTGTTACAACTATAAAATACATTGTCCAATCTGCACCAAATTTCACATTTTGATGACTGTCCCACACTGAAGACATCTGCATGGTATGAAGTCATAGCACCACCTACTGAAAATATTAAGCGCCCCTTGAGTGACAATCATAATTTTAATTACAAGACATTTTCATGGTCTGGTTTACACTTGTTATACAGGAACATAATGCATGTTGGCTGTGTCACGTCGCCTCCTGGTGGCCGCCCCGATGTATAATGCCGCTTGCAGCTTTAATTATTATCATTATTATCATTCTCTTGATCTCGGGGTGTCCCCTACTTCCCTTCTTACTCCCCAGAAATACACATCACGTCTCTATCTTCTTACATCATTCCAGCCAGTCTTCCCTCTCACTGTCCCCCTACACTTCACCATCTGAATCAGCAGTCTGGTGTAACTGGAGACTCTGCAGCCGTGACTTGTGACCCACTAATTCCTGCCATCTTGTAAAAGAGGGCTATCCCTGGATTTTGCCTCAATTCACTGAGTGAAATATTACAAATGGTTAAATATAGTTTAAACTATATAGGAATTCAAATGGAGGATACCCAATGTGTTATACATATTAAACAGTGATTCAAGAGCTAATCCACATTACACAGCTTCAGCCTGTCTGTTCTATATACTGCAACAGGACATACTAGATTTGAACTGCTGTTAATGTTGATGCTGTTCATTTGGGGGTGAACTATTTCTTTCGGTATGCATTCCTGACAGTTAAGGGGGGGTAATAAAAATTCTTTATACTGGCTCAGTGTGTCTGTGTGATACGAGGAGAAGGGGTAACGCTGTATGTGTGTATGTGAAATGTCAGAGAGGGAGGAGGGAAAAAGGGAGGGAGCAAGGTCAGAGCACTTCAAACTGTGTCGGCTGTGCATGGGACAGTTTTCAGTGCACAAAAATTCAGTTTGTTTCCCCTGTTGCAACTTTGTAGATGGTGGAGGCAGTCTCCCACTTTGGACTACACACCTTCAGTCTTTTTCCTTTTCCTTGATTTCAAACTATATTTGCTGGATCTTCAAGGGGTGGAGATCCAGGTTCCAAGAGCGGACTGGAGATGCTGAAGACAAACAAGAAGAAGCGAGCTCGGAGGACCAGCACCAACCTCTCGAAAGCAGCTCTCCAGTGAGTAAGAGCGGCAAAACTAAAGGGTCAGGGAAAGGAGAGCCAGAAAATACAGTTTGAGAAGAATCATTTTTCTGTTCATCCACATGTGTCTGTTCATGTTTCTTACTATTATGTGTTGAAGTAGAAATTCATTCAGCTATGTAATTTATTCCTGATAAAGAGCGTGTATGTTACACATCTGCATTTGACAGAATCACTTGCACTTCGCTGACTTTTAGAAGGTTAACAAACTTCTGAGTGGAGGAGGTGATGTGCTCCTCTGCACTTCTTAATGCATGCTGTTTATCCTAACTTAATTAACCCATACACACCAGCAACTATACAGTATTGTTTTGAATGGTGGCTGATAATTGGAAGTCGTAATTTAAAAACCCTAAAGCTGTATTGATGAATACGATAGAAACTGTTCTATCAACAAATAGAATTTCAGCTTTAAATTGTTTGCAGTGACTAGACAGATAAAAAATATACTGGAACCAAAAGGAACTTGCATGTTTTTCAGTATATTTTCATTTATTTAATAAAAATCCAGGAATATTGATGAACACTGGTCGTACTTCGGAGCTGAATACAAAAGCTGATGGTCTTGGTATAAGCAGGGTCATAAACTCTGGGGCGTGGTAATGGTCTTGGTAATTGAAATGCCTCTCTACTTTTCATGTGCTGTTCTCCATTGCTGCTAGCATACGCGTTACAGCAAACTTCAACAACAAGGTCCGCAACCACATCATGAGCAATAGTGGTGACTAAAGTCCAGTGTGATGAAAGTCAATGTTCATCTCAGGCATTACCACAGAGTAAGACACCTTATGATATTAGGGAGAATCTGAAGGTAGGTCTGCATCATGACCTTTGTATTGTAATTTGAATTATATTTTAATTAATGGACAAAATTTTTGCCCATCAGTCTACACTCAATAATCCAGTAAGTGAAAGCATGTTTTTAGATTTTTTATTATTATTATCTCTCATTTATATTTTCTGTGGATCCAAACTGTGGTCAGCTGCTTCCTGTTTGTTTTCATTATCCCTGAGATGTCCACCTGTGATGAAGTGAGCTGTTTGGACAGAGTTTAGAAAGACACACACCTGTGTATATCAGATCCCACAGTTCACACTGCAGGTCAGGACAGAAACCTTGAAGTCCAGTGAACTCTCTGTAGACCTCCACAATGAAAGTCTGGTGAGATGTAGATATTAAGGTGTGAAAGCATCTCCAAAGCTCTGAGTGTTCAGTGGTCTGAATAACTGAGACATGGAAGAAGTTTAGAACCACCAGGACTCTTCTAGACTTGGTGTCCAGTCAAACTGAGTAACCCAGGAACCTCCCTGACCAGGAACCCAATAGTCCCTCTAACAGAGCTTCAGAAATCCTCTGCAGAGATCTCAGCAGCTCTCCATTAGTCAAGTCTTTATGGTAAAGAGACTAGACCAAGACACTGTGAGGAAAAGACATGGGGACAAATACAGCTGGGTCCTGAGAAAAATCTCCATGACAATTACCTGAAGCTGGGGTGCTCGTGGCTCACCTAGTAAAGCATGTACCACATAGGCTTAGTCCTAAACACAGCAGCCATAGATTCAAGCCCAACCTGCGGCCCTTTTGCTGCATGTCATCCCCTCTCTCTCTCTCTCTCTCTCTCTCTCTCTCTCTTCTTGAATTCTATCTCAATGTACTGTCTGAAAATGCCCAAAAATATAACCTTAAAAAAAAGACAATGCTGGAGTGTTATGTGAGTGCTGTGCATAGACCTGAAGAAGACAGTTCACAGACACTTCTCATCCAATCTGACAGAGTTTGAGAAGATCAGGAAAGACGAAAGGGAAAAACTAGAGAGAGAGCTGTAACTGCTGCTGCTGAAGAGGCTTCTACAAAGAACTGAATTAATTATCAAATTGTGAATTCTGTCATTATGGACTATTGAATGTAAATTGATGGGCACCATTTTGAATTATATATCACAAGTCAAATCAAAGCAGCAAAGCAGCTCTGCTATTGGCCAACAGAGCAAACTCACATATCAAGGTTCATTTGTCGACTCAGACGAGCTGGGTGTGAAAGGCCCCCAGTTTCCTATCAATACATTTAGCATGCAGAATGAACGTTTCACAACAACCCAATTTCATTGAGGATAAATCAAGATCAGAATCAAGATTATTTTTTAATTGCTATGAGTGGTATTTTTGTTGATACACTTGTTTATGTGTTGTAGGCAGTGAAGTGTTGATGGATGTGTATAGAGTGTCTCCAGCTGTTTGACAAAGTTATTTTGTTGTTGTAGCTAACTTCAGTTTGTTTTCCACCGGATCATTTCCATGTTTTTTCAAAGAGGAATCATTTTTCATTCGGTGTGGACAGCTGTAATCTTAAAGGCTTATCCTATGAGCTTCTGCTTGTCAGCATGCTTTAACCTTCTCTCTCTGCCACACACACACACACACACACACACGCGCGCGCTCACACACCTACACACACACACACACACACACACACACACACACAGTTGTTACATTAACTTGCATTCAATTCCTGGAGACTTACTCTAACCTTAACCATAACTACTACTTGCCTAACCTTAAAATTTAATGACTTACGTTATGGGGACTTGCTTTTTGTCCCCACAAGGCAGACAAGTCCCTGGACCCTGGAACACACACACACACACACACACACACACACACACACACACACAGATACATACTTGAATAATGATTGTCAGCAGCAGTTAAAAATATTCATTGCTTACAGAAGCTATGATGCTAATGTCACCTCTAATTCCAACAACACCTACTGTTGGCTGAACACACACCACACCAACATTCTTGTGCTTTAGCAGGACACACACTTCAGCCAAATGTTGACAGTGTCTCATAGTAATCATCATTGCACAAAACTATAGGTTTACAAAACATTGATACATGTAACTAAACACAGACCTAAAAGCCACAGTCTAACGTTGGGTTTTCCACAGGCCCCTCATCAGCTTCAGATGCACCGTGCCAAGCCAAGCTGTGATGACATGTGTTTGCTGTAGTAAGGGATAGCCACGCAGCTGTGCTGCTGCCTGGTAGCAACATGTCTGTCTCCTCCCATTAGCTGCCTCAGCATCTTAACTCGTGTGTCCCATGCACAAATGGAATATATGACATATATGTCCCTATTTCATGAGCGATGTTGCCATATATGTTAACTATAAGGGGATGTATTATTATCAAATATATACATATATAATATGACATATAACATAATATATACACCCCTCAGGATATATGAAGATATATGTTTATAACAAATATGAAATACCCATATTAAAATTTGTATATGTACATATATTAAAAATGTTTATATGATACTTTTTCACATTACATGTTAACATGTGTTATTACTGTATATATTTAATTTATTCAGGTAAGTTTATTCAAACAACATGCATATTAAAATCTATATGTTTATATATGTTTTTCTTATTAATTTCTCATTCATTTTAAACATGTATCTTCCCATTGGATCCCTTTGGACCCTACTGTTTATAATATCAACATACTGTATATTGACAGGCTTTGGGATGGATATATATTTATGTAACATATGTCTACAAATAAGTATATAAATGTATATATTTGTAAAGGCCAAACATATATGTCAATATATGAAATTGTTCCAATTTCTAATAGGTTTCATGTATAATTTTTACATACATGTACATATAAAATTAGAACATATATATTTCATATTTGGAAATATGTTACATTTGCGTATTAGACATTTGCGTATTGGATGTCCGAGCTACAGACTGAAGAGAACACTCCAGTGTGTGTTCAGGTGATCTGTATCTCGATACTTTATCTAGATCCATATTGTGACTGGATCTCAATATACACATTGCCTGGGCGTGTCTGGCAAACTTGACAATAGATAAGAGTGTCACAGGTCAAAGAAAGCCAAGCTATGAACAGACATCAGTAATTTCTAATCACTTTTTGAGATGGAAGACTTGTCAGTTCTGCTGCTACTTGTAGTTTTTGCTGGGTGTGGTAAAGCTATCACGTAGAGGGAGACTCAGGTGACCTTTAAACTTGCCAGGCAGAATTTTTGCTTCACAATGTAGTCATGCTGCATGACTGGATGAGATCTGATCATAATGCAAGCCAGACCACCTCCGGATGTGGTCCGATGTAAATGCTGGGAGTAAATGCGATGTCTGTGATTTGGAGTTTAAAGTCACTCCTGTGTTCCTGTCTGTACCTTAAAATACAAGCCTGTTACTGTTTACAGATTTCAGCTGTACTGAGACTGTGTTAAGTTAGCGCTAATGCTAACTGGACATTTTCTACAGCGGCCCTGAGAGCTCAATGCACTGCAGCTTAAGAAAACACATGCAAACAGACAAACATGCTGCACATTCAGTCCTACAACACAACTCTCTCTCTCTCTATCAGAATTAAGGCAAAAAATAACAAAAACCATATAATAAAATAACATAATAAAATGAAAAAAGTGATGAACCTGGTTGGGACACACTTGCTGTTCATTGCTCTTCAAAAGTCAGAATTGGGCATTGAACAACAGCGAAGTTCATCACTTTTTAACCTCCCCTGGAAATACTTCCGTCGTGTTGTGAGTATTTGCAACACTTTTGTCTATTTGCATGTGTTTTCTTAAGTTGTAGTGCACTGAGCTCTCAGGGCCACCATACCTTTCCTGCTGTTCCTATTTCAAATTAAAAGCTTGCCAATGGCAAACCAGTAGGATGCTTTTATTGTGAAGAAGCAGATCAGTTTTAAATGTTGCAGTGAGGAATAGTACAGAGTTGAGCTGTATATGTGAGGCTCAGCGCGGATGACCATGCACCCCCCAATTTGTTGTGACCTACTGCAAGGGCACCGGCTGATCATGTGTCCCCAAAGCAGAAAAGATCAGATCAGATCAGATCAGATCAGATCAGATAGATAGATAGATAGATAGATAGATAGATAGATAGATAGATAGATAGATAGATAGATAGATAGATAGATAGATAGATAGATACTTTATGCCCTAGGGGAAATTCGTGTGTCCATTAGCTCATTGTTGATAATAATAATAATGATGATAATAACAGTTAATAATAAATAAACAATAACAATTACATTAGTCCACATCCTTTGGCTGAGGTGTTGTATAGCCTGATGGCAGTGGAAACAAAGGATCTCCTGAACCTCTCTGTTCTGCAGCGCAGTGAGATGAGATGTTTGTTGCAGCTGTAGCTGCTTCTCTGTCCTGCCAGAATGTTGTGGAGAGGATGGTTGGTATTGTCCAAGATGGCCTCCATCTTACATTGCAAGCATCTGTCCACAACAGCCCTGAGTGAGTCCAGACTCCTGCCAAGCAGAGACCCAGCCTTTTTGACCAGCTTGTCCAGTCTCCTTGTGTTCATGTCTGACATGTTGCTGCCCCAGCAGACTGCAGCACAAAAGAGTCCACTGGCCACCACTGACTGATAAAACATGTGCAGCATTTCACTGCAGATGTCAAAGGACATTAGCCTCCTGAGAAAAAAAGAGCCGGCTCTGCCCCTTCAGGTAAATGACATCTGTGTTCAGGGACCAGTCCAGTTTACTGTCCAGGTACACACTTAAGTATTTATAAGTGTGCACCACTTCAATGTCCTTCCCTCAAATGTTGACTGGCTTGGAGGTGTTCAGAATGAGGCAGTTCATGGTCTTGGAGGTGTTCAGAAGGAGGCAGTTCTTGTCGCTCCATTTACTGAAGGCCATTGTCAGATCCCTGTACTCCTCCTGTTCAACCTGTGGCTTAAGAAGGTGGAGAAGCAGCCGCTCCAGGGTCTTCATGATGTGTGATGTGAGGGCCACCGGTCTGTCCTCATTTATCTCAGCCGGTCGTCCTACTTTAGGTACCGAAACAAGAGATGATGTTTTCCACAGGACCGGGACCCTCCCTGTTTGAAGGCTTAAGTTGAAGATCCTCTGGAGAGGCTCAGCTAGCTGGGCTATACAGTCCTTTAACAGCCTCGGACACACACCATCCGGGCCTGTTGCCTTTCCAGGACATAGCCTCTTGAGCTCCGCCCTCATCTCCTCCTCTGTAAAGCAAAGGGGACTTGACCCCAGTGTGGAGGGAGTTGTAGCTGCGGTGTCAGGTTGTGGAGGAGATGCTGTAGGAGAAGCTGCAGCTGAAGCAGTGGGAGAGAGAACAGGTGAGGCTGTGTCACACCTGTTGTAGAACAGGTTGAACTCATTGGCCTTGTCCACATCACCTGATGTTGCCTGGCTGCTCTTGTCCTTATAGCCAGTGATGGTCCTCATCCCCTTCCACACCTCTCTGGTGTTGTTGTGCTGCAGCTTCCACTCTACTTTCTTTTTGTAGTCCTCCTTCGCCTGCTATAATCTCCTGTTCACCTCCTTTTTCTGCTTGAGGAGGTTCTTGATGTTACTGGTGACCCAGGGTTTGTTGTTTGGAAAGCAGTGTACAATCTTTGCTGGTATTACAGTGTCCATACAGAAGTTAATGTAGTCCGCGGTACATTCAACCATTCTATCAAGGTCAGGGTCCTTGCTTTTATCATTTCCTGTGACTCCAACAGGACGTTCCAATCTGTGCACTCAAAACAGTCTTTTAGAGACTCACTGGCCTCAGGGGTCCAGTTCCTGAATGAACGGGTGGTTGCAGCCTGCCTCAGTACACAGGGCTTGTAGGAAGGCGGAAGAAAAACCAGATTATGATCTGATCTGCCAAGTGGTGGTAGAGCTGAAGCAGTGTAGGCCTCCTTATTTTCCCTTGTGGGACAGTCAACATATTGAGTGAAGCCAGTCAGGTGAGAGGTGAAAGTGACATGTTTAAAATCCCCTGATATTGCAATAAATGCATCAGGGTGCTGGGTCTGTACTCTAGCAACAGTCTTGTGGATGATGTCACACGCGACTACAGGCTTTGCTCGTGGTTGAATTTAAACAACTATGGTGACGATGTGTGAGAACTCCCTCGGTACATAGCACAGTCTAAGACCAACTGCTGACAGTTCAGTATGCTGACAGCAGATCTTCTCCTTCACTGTGATGTGACCAGGGTTGCACCATCTATTGTTCATAAGCAGAACCAGTCCTCCACCTTTATTCTTCCCACTTGCTCTGGTGTCTGTGTCCGCTCGTACTGCAGTGAAACCAGGTAAATCCACACAACAGTCGGGAGTGTTGTTGTTTAACCAGGTCTCTGTGAAACACATGAGACTACACTAACGATGTGCTCACTGGTTCTTCACAAGTGCCTCCAGTTCATCACACTCGTTAGCCAGAGAGTTGACATTTCCCATGTGGATCGATGGTAGAAAAGGCTTATATCTCATCTCCTAGCCTTTAGCTTAGCCCCAGCTCTGCATCCACAGTACGGCTTCTACAGCTCAGTCAGTATAGGATGTTTAACTCCATATCTGGTAAACTTAAAAGCCAAGAGTTTTTCCTTTGTCTACATTATTTTCTCCTTCGTCAGATGAAACAACGATGTAGAATAAAAAACATCAATCGAAAAAAAATATACTAATATATACAAATCTATTGCAAAAAACTACAAGCTGCCACTTGTTGCCAGCACACCTTGAAAAAGAAACAAGTATATTAACAATGATGGTGTGTCTGTGATGTCCACAGCTGTCTGAGGGCACATCTGAGGGAGAATAAAGGCCTATTCTTACCTACTGCAACGGTTTGCTTCGGTCTGCACGGACACCTATGCAGATGTCTGTGTGTATCCCAAAATTTAAGCAAATACAGTGGCAGTGCATGCTCCAGTTAACAAAATGGACTCTTATTTTGAAGAGAAGTTCTTCCAGGAGATCCAGTGTTACCCACATTTATATGACTCTGGACTGGAGTGTGGGAAAGATGCATGCCAGACCAACATCGACCCTCAATTGTTGTGTGAATGGAACCACATGATCAGAGAAAAGTCTGCACCTGTCCACAAACAGGTAGTGTATGTGTATGTGTATAATTGAGGCCATACTGCTGTTCGTGATTAGCACACCTCCAACACGTCATTAAGGTGAACAAATTTATTGTGCTGATAAGTGAAAAATCCTTGTGACATGACAGTGCAGCTTGACTGAAGCTGTAATATTACGAGAATTAAAAATGTAAAATTCCGAGAGAAAAAAAAACAGAATTTTTAGGAATATTATAAGCAACCAATCAAACAGTTGAAAGGACAGTCAGTGGCAACTGCTGTTTGTCTGTCTAACAATAGAACAGACTTAGTTTCTTCACAAACTTTTCAATGTCCTGATGATGATGATGATGATGAACCAAAAGATGAAGTTTCTCCTTATTTGTGAAACTTATGCTAAAGTAGAACTGATTCTCCACGTTCCTCATTTTAAAGCTTCTGGTATTTCCCTATAAAACAACACAAAGCCTAAAATTACAACTTTTTTCTCATAATATTATGATTTTATTCTCAAAAAGATTTTTGTTTCCTCAATGGAGCCCTAATACTAAGAAAAGACTTTTCATACTGCAGTGACAGAATATTACAGCTGGTTATGCTCTGTTTATCTTGTAAGGACACATGTGTCTACCACATACAGGCTAAGCTCCAACCCAGCCAAAAATTAACAGCTGCCAAATATATTTCCCACTTTATTGATAATTTCTTTCGTATTATTCAGAGAAAACATCATGATCATCTGATAGATAAAAGATTCCTTCTGCCACCCAACCCCCACCCCACCCCACCCTGCCCCACTCAAGTATATTTCAGACATGTGGGAAGCACTCTAACACCCGTCTCTGGCTCCATGTCATGGCACTGTCTAGTCTTTCATACTTCCTACTTCACTACTGCCATCATTTTCTATTCTCGGATGTGCCATATGTGTTTGTGTGTGTCATCTTTTCTCTGTTTCTACTAGGGTTCGTGGAGGTGGAAGGACATATTGGTTAATGGTCAATACACACTTTTCTGAAACCCCTTTCAGACATGTGTCTCATTAGCATGCGCAGAAAAAACGTATCAGTTTTGATCCAGTTTGGGCTTTTAAACCAATTATAATCAGATGCTGCTGTCAACATGATCTGATCAGTTGGCATGTGTGTGTGGGTCACATGAGAGCATGTGACGATCCCAGGCTGAAACATGAAGCCAACACTTAAGTGGTAAAACCTGCAGTTCCTTTAATGAACCCTAGAGTCTGGCTCCAACAGTGAGTCAGTCCCCATAGACTCCCATGTTAAAATGTCCAATTTTACAGCAGAAATAAACATGTTTACAGCCTGGTACAAAAACAGTTTTGGTCTATAGTTAATTTCCTCCTTCATGACATCTGTTTATATAACTCATCTGTTTACATTTTATTAAAGACTAAAGTTCTGCATAATTGAAGGCGTGGCCTCTTTGAGTGACAGGTGGGTGCTAGCTGCTAGCTGTCAGCTAGGTGTCACCTCAGCTAATTCTAGTCACTGTGACCTCTCTGTGTTTATACATTTTTCATGTAAATATCAGACAGTTTGACTTGTTGGTTAATTAACTAACAGAACATGAGGAAGTCTGTGCTCCTGTGTTTGAGGTGAGTGAAATAGTCTGGGCTCACCATACCTTGTCTTGTTGCTTAACTCGTTAACAAGCCAGCATGTGTATTATCCTTGAGTTAGCCTTTGAGCAAGACGCCCAGCTGTGCTAATGATGCTAACAGGGGTGTATGCTTGCCAAAGTTATTAACCCAGTATGCACCAATGTCTCGACTCCACCTCTTTGCCCATTTTTAGATTAGCCCGGAGTTAGGGGGCAAAGTCAGGCACTGGCAAGATGGTAATGGTGAAGCAGCTCACTCTGAGCTTCAGAAACCTGTGGATGACGTCACAGAGGCTACGTCCATCCTTATTTACATTCTATAATGGCCAACATTGCTGCTACGCTATCTAACCTCGTTCAGAGCAAGACGTGTACACACACACACACACACACACACACACACACACACACACAACACACACACACACACACACACACACACACACACACACACACAGAAAAAGAGGGAGAGCAGCAGATAAACACTGCACCTGGTAAATTATTGACATACTGTCAAGGGTTTTGAGGTAAGTAGGACCCAAATGCAGCCAAAACTTGGGGAACGGTGCAGACAGGTTTATTATCCAAAATAACAGACATGAACAGACGACGTGAACAAACCCTGAACTAAACAGACGAACCGACACAGACAAAGAGGAGCACAAAGACTATATAGACAAGGGAGGCAAGGGTGATTGAACACAGGTGAAACACATTAGGGCGGGGCAGACAATCACCGCAGAAACAAGACCAAGACAGGAAGCAAAAACACTGAGACACACAAGGAAACCAATTACAAAATAAAACAGGAAGTGCAAAAAGTCCAAAACAAAACTCACAAAAAGTGTCTGCCATAGCAAACCATGACACATACTGTAATTATAGCCTACACTGTGTTTCTGTACTGACTAGTTCATACATAACACCTCCACTCTACACAAGCAGCTGCTAAAATGGTTAAAAAATATAATATTTATATTTTTTCATGTCTGTGTCATATTCAGATTCAGCCTAGACATACAAACTATAGTGAAAGGTGACAGTTTTAACGTTGCTGGTATGATGTGAATATATCTATCAACAGATGATTTCACCGTCGATTTTTGCCAGGAACCGTCACGTGTGAAATATAGGAATGACACTGAAACTTGTGAAATGAAACACGGAGACTGTGTGTCCGCTCTAACCTCTTAATATGGGCATAAAAATGGAAATGAAGACGTGTAGCAACGGCCTCACACATGTAACACAGGCACAGAAGCTGATGCTGCTGTACATCGGACTTAACTTTATTACTAAAAACACCCAATTAGATGAACCCAAGACGTTTGGTTACATGACTGTAAATGATGTCTGTCCATGAGGACCAACCAACCAATCATCAACTACCACCTGGTCAACTGTTATGGAGCAGCCCTAGAAATCTTCATAGTTTGCAGAAGAGCTAGTGTAATATTTCTAGTCCACGAGAGAGGAGAGAGTTCCTCGTGATCTCCTGCTATAAGTCATCAACAGATTTACGACGAGCAGCCACTCAGGCTGCACAGACGTTCTTGGATGTCGGTCATGAGACAGAGAATATAGCAGGCGTACCATGTGATGCACAGGGAGGGAGGGGTCAGACACAGAGATTACCTGAGTGTGTCCCAGCATGTTACCGTGGTAATAGTACTCTAAACGTGCATGAAGATTATAAACTGCCACATAGCTCACTCACTATTGGATTTCATTACATGATGAGCTTTTGTCACTTCCTGTTTTGATGTGACTTCCCTCCAGTGTCCAACCTGATGACCCAGCAGAAAACATGCCAAGTACCTGTGAGACCACAATTTACTTCAGTCATGAAGAGAAACTGACAGCACTCATGAGGAAAAACACTTGGGCTTCATTTTGACATGCACACATGCATTTTCGTGTATAAATTAGACAAACTATTAGATGACTATTAGATGGAGGAAGGATCGGGTGGGACCAGTGTTAAATTAGTGTGTATTGCAATGCTGGGACATCACCTGTTAACAAAGAGAGGAGGAAATAGATGTATTTTCGTTCATTTTGTGCTATAATATGAATAATGGTAAAACGCTGAAAAAGTAAAAACAAATTTCTCATTTCAAATATTTTGTAATAATCTGTTAAGCTGGCCTTGCTGACTCTGAACTGTACAGACTAGTTTATTTAGAAATACTTCTTAAGTGTATCTAAAACACGTATTTGCTTTGTTGATGTGAAATGCAGGGCAGGAAGCAGTTAGTCTGAATTTAATTTCACATAATCCACTGTGACAGCATGATAAGCTACTTTGGACAAACACAGAAAAATATAAACACACCCTTACTCCCCTTCCACTGACCACGTTGATCGTCTAATTCTGAATATAACCATGAGGCTAAAACCAACTTTTACACCTTAAAATTAACTTCAATGTTTCTGCTAAATCAACATTCTCCTCTCCTCCTCCAAAAAAACAAGGCCTTAAAACCTGAACTGGCTCTCACTGTGATAACTAATGAGGACAGAAACACACACACCGACTTCCTCACCCTCCTCTCTGAACTGGCTGTTTGGATGACCCCACAGCCTCGGCCCTTCACACAAGTGCCAGCAGTAAAATGGTCTATAAATTAGATAAATTTAGAAAGGTAATGGGGACATTGTGGATGGGGGGTTGGGGAGGGGTGGGAGGGGTAGTGGATGGGAATAGACTGTGTCTAAAAACAAGAGGCCCATGGTCTTCACTCAACATCTGGTTTAGGTTTCCTGGTTAAATTCTTTCATTGTAAACCTCATTTTCATGTTCACACTTAATATCTGATCTTGAATTATCTTTGAGCCGAGCCACCAAGACCCTCAGGAGGGGCCTGAGTCAGCAACTCTTCTCCAACTGACAATATCACAATCATGAAATAAAAAAAACCCTCAAATAATGAACAAGAAAAAAAGAGACAAAGAGAGAGACTGCATAAATAAATAGAAAATGTGCACAGTGTGAGGTGTATAGGTGATGGCAGAGTCTGACACTTGCCACAGACACAAGGACAATTTCAGAGAGGACGATTACTAAACTAATTAACTACTGCTGATCAACAAGTGGAGCCAATCAGCTCCTTTTTCTTACCTGGGAAGCTGAATCACATCCGAAGGCAAGAGCGACCAGCATGTGAGAGGCAGCTACGTACACACTGTGTTTTAAAATGAAAACATAGTAGTGTGGACATAGCATTTTCTGCCACTACCACCACAGCAAACCTCGGCCTATGTATGGTAGAATAGATAAGTGAGCCACCGAGCTGAGGCTGTACAACAGCTAGCTCCTGTGCCTTCAGCCTTCAGCTCCAGCTGTCTGCACAGGATAAAAGGCCTGAGGTGGTGCAACTTGTTCCAAAATGCTTTCAAGGAAGCTAAGGAGTAAATTTGTGGCCATATAATCATTTTATTTGGCTCCCCCTCCCAGCTGCCCAAAGTATATAAAATACAGACAGTACATAAATACAGAACGGCACTCAGCAGAGCACATACCTTCACCAAAGTCAAACATTTTCTTCCACACTGTGGAACCTGCACCAAATTCCACAAACTCTACTACATCAAAACCATAAATGTGTCAGATTTTTTACAATGTTTAGCAAAGTGATAAAAATCTGTCCCTTTAACCAGATGGAAACCAAAATGTATTGGATTCTTTCCCAGATGATGCCCCATCCCTCCACTACGTTTGGTAGAAATAGGTTCAGTACTTTTTGAATAATCCTGATGACAAGCAAACCAACTAACACACAAACAAACAGACATGGGGTAATACATTATGAGTAGTGTACATCCACTCCTCCTTTCTCCTCCTTTTCCTGTTTCTCCTCCTTTGCCTTTTCAGATACCAGACTGTTATAAAAGTAGGTCTTTCCTGGCTGTATGTTGATCCACTAGTAAAGCCAACACTCGATCTAGATGATCTAATTAAGTCATTCATATGACTCAACACAGGAATGTTGTCTGGGTGTAGAAGCAAGTATCAAGTTGAGTGGGAACATGGGGGCTAATCCACAGCATGTGGTCCAACCTGAGCATGTTTAGATACAGTTTGTCCAAGTGGTTTAAGACTGAGGGCCTCTGAGGAACACCTCAGGGTTAGTCCTTGGTTTTAAACTAAAAATGCTCGTTTGATTCATAAAGAGGTGAACTCAGCACTATATGTAGCTTAGATTACAGAACACAGTCTGTGTGTGTGTGTGTGTGTGTGTGTGTGTGTGTGTGTGTGTGTGTGTGTGTGTGTGTGTGTGTGTACGTGTCTGGCATAGGCTACTTTTGGGGTAAGAGTGATGTCAGGGTTAGGTTAAGGGTTAAAGGTTCCAGTAAATGTACAGGAAATTAACTCAAGCCCAGTTAAAGCTGAAAATAGACATCAATTAGAACAATACCAAAGCAGAAACGACGTCTATCCTCACATCTCAGAAGAGCAATCTGTTGCCTTTTTGCATTCATCATGTAATTTACTGCCCTCTTGTGGTGGCAGCTGGGTATTGTCTCTGGAAGCTAGCTTGACGTCCAGCCGTTGTATCTATAGTTTCTATCAGTTTCATGGGTGTGACCGTGTCCCGTTGACAAAGGCTGGATCTTATCAAACAGAGAAGACAGCATCTTAATTCGAAGGTTTGCACATTGATGATAATCCTGGGATCTTTGACTTGTGATTAGCTACAGCTGAGGTCTGCTTGTCAAGCTGTCCTTTACTCAGCTTCGACTGTTCCGAGATCAGTTATGGTATTTCAGCACTTGCACATTAGAAAATGACTTCCACAGGTTTTTCTTCCAAAGCATTAAGAGGCAGCAACAACAAGTAAACAAGCAAATGACACCTTGGTCAACATGTGTGACGACGAGGAGTTAGGGTGTATTATGGAGCATTGTCACCAGAGTGTATCATTGTCAGTTAAGGGCAAGTATTTTGAAGATTATTATAGAAGTGATTTTTAGATATTTTTCCTCTATGCTGCACATTTGATATGTTTAGTGTCAGTTCAAAGGAATAATCCTAAAACTTCTTCAGCCAGGAAGGAGTGCAGAAAGGTGAAGATGTCCAGACGGGGAGCAGAAAGATGGAGGAGAGAGACTTTCAGCACAGGAAAGACAGGCAGCAGGTTTATGGAGTGGGAGGGGAGGGGAGTTATAACCATAACCCTAACTATAACCACTAGTTGACCTTACACAGCCAGTTGACCTTTTTGTCCCCAAAAGGGAATTGAGTCTCAACAATGTGGCTGTGTCAACAGAGTTATGTCCTTACAACATGAGTAATACAAGCACACACACACACACACACACACACACACACACACACACAGTGCAGTGGCTACTTGCTAATAAAATTCAACCTCTGACATTCAGGTTAAGAGGGCCAGCAGTCATCAGACTCATTGCAGAAACAGATGAACACATCACAGCCATTCGATTACATTCTGTTCTTCACTTCTCTTCTTTCTTATATAACATACACTTTAAATGTTTTTTATTATTTTGGTCTATTTTGCTTTAGACTAATTGCAGCATCGTTTCTCATACAGTAGGCCTATGTTACTACTGGTTTGGAAGCTAGCTTTAACGCTAACAGGACTACGACTTAACACGATGTATTCAACATACAATCGATTCCATGCATCTTAATGTGGAATATTCTGTGTGGCAACAGCAAGGTGGTGTAAGACACTGCTGGAATATCCTGTAAGTTGTTGTTATGTTTTCCTAGTTGGAATGAAGCAACAACTTTTCCAACAACCACACCCAACCCATGGGAGTGTCTCCTGAAATAGCGCCCCTATGGCGGTAGACGCACCGAACCTTGGTTGTCATGGTTACAATAATAAACACAGCAACTGTATCAAGAGCAGCATACCTACCTCCATTGCCACAGTTACTATAATAACGGTCATGGCCTGGTTAGGTTTAGGAATAGATGCTCATTTGGGTTAAAGTAAGTACCTCCTCAACAGTTGATCATCTTTGTTGGCATGGTTACAGTAATAACAACATGGTTAACTTTGTCATGGGAATCGAACACCACTTTCCTTTGTTTTGCTGACCCATCCATCTACTTTGTATCTCTTTATACTACGTCACTGCACTTTTCCCTTTGCTCCTGTCGTAATTACTACAACCACTAGATGTCGCCTGGTAACAAAGCATAACTATGGGTCATAATAACCTGCTGCACAGACGGCCTATAGACACCTTGCCATGTTGTTTGGTTGGACTGAATAATAGTCCAGAGTCCTTCTTCTTCAAAGCTCCATGCATGGCTCAGACGGATACGACAATTCAAAAGATTTAATCAAGCTAGCTGCATATGTCCACAGAGAAGAGCTCATACTCTCATTTACTGCACGAGACATGAGGCCAATGAACTCCTGATAGGACTGCCTCTTATAGAAGTCACATGTACCAGGCTGTAAGAGATTTTAGTCTTTTTTGTCAAGAAAAACATGATTTATGAACAGGCCAGATTTAATATAAGGAAACAGGGACAATGAGACTGACACCAGTTGAAGACCTCTTGACCTGTTAAACAACCACCATTATAAATGACAGAGATCTTAGCAGAGGTGAAGAGATGCATGATTGGTGCTTTGGAACTGAATGAAGCTGTAATAAGGGAGAAATACACACAATCCTCAGTGGACCAACCCACCTGGGTCGCAGAAGAACCTGCACCACCGTCCATCTTGCAAATCTACTACACCTTTCAGGACCTGCAGCAGAGATGAAGGTAACAGAACCACTTGCCTTCTGACTGGACTGGAAAATTAAGAAAAAACTAAGCCAACATTTAAGAGCCAAAAACTGCAGTTCCTCTAATGACCACTAGAGTCTGGCTCCAGCAGTGAGTCAGTCCCCATAGACTCCAATGTTAAAATGTCCAACTTTACAGCAGATATAAACATGTTTACAGCCTGGTACAAAAACAGTTTTGGTCTTTAGAGCTAATTTCCTCCTTCATGACACCTGTTTATATAACTCACCTGTTTACATTTAATTAAGGCTTAAAGTTATGTAGAATTGAGGGCGTGGCTGCTTTAAGTGACAGGTGGGTGAGCGTATGTTTGCCACAAACCAGCATGCATCAAAGTCTCAGTCTCACACACGCCCCTCCTCTTTGCCCAATTTTTTTGGATTAGCTGGGAGTCATGGGCTGCCAAGATGAGGACGGTGAAGGAGCTCACTCTGAGCTTCAAAACAGCAGGTGCTACGTTCATCTTTATTTACAGTCTATGGTCAAGATGTGGAAGTAGCATCTGACAGTCATGCTGTATTAGGCGCCAGATTCAGGCCGTGGAACCAGGCGTATTCTTGGCCTGAAAACAAGCATGCGACCCGAGTATGTTCCAAATTAATTTTTTTTATCTAGGGAGCCTTGTTTACTTGAAGGGGAAAATGTGGGATATTCTATGTGTCAACTATTGCGTGTTGTTGAACCGTCACATGCTCAATGCATAGACTAAACAAACCAGTGTTACTTCTCCAGGGAAAGACTTGTGTCTGATTTATTACAGAATACGACACTTGGAGCAGACTATAAAAGCTTGATAGCTTCTTCTTTTTTGGACTCCAGGTCTCCGTATCCTCAGAGGTCAGTACCATGGATGCATTACAGTGACAGAATTGGACATACAGTGGCCAATTTGCCCCATTGGCAACCAACAAGAGGCATTTTCCTCATAGACCTTTATTAGGAGATTATTACATATATAAAAAGTTATTACTCTAAATGATCACATGTATTATGCTTATATATACCATAAAAGTTTCCTATTTTAAAACCTAAAAAAACTCTTTTACGTGCCTGATGTCTTCTCACTGTAAAGTGGGTTGCACCGAAACAGGAAATGATGTGACTCATGCCTTTTGCACCAGATGAGCTGCTTTCATTTGCATGAATATTGGAATCCACTGTCAACACAGTCAGGATGGTTTACTATTGGTCAGTTCACCAGAAGTTCAATTCAGTCACCCCTCTCCCGCTCTGTCCATCTGTACACCTCCCCTGGCCCTAATATCAACCAACACAAACACATCTGCACCCCTCAACCTCACAGGCAGGCTTCTAGCAACAGTGTGTGTGTGTGTGTGCGTGTGTGTGTGTGTGTGTTGTGTGTGTGTGCGCAGACCAAAAAAATGGCAACTCTTGCTTCTGATATACAGTACTGTGTAATAATCACTGAGATTTTCTTTCAGCAGCTAAAAGGAAGGTTTAAAATGCTGCCATCCTCAAACAAGCTCTTAGCAACATTCACGTGGGACATTTGGCATCTATCACATTCAGGGACGTGTGTGCCTCAGAAATAGCTCTAGGTTGTGTTGCTGCTAACATTTCTTATTTAAATATTTGAAATCAGTCAGTGTTGATTTTAGCGCTCCTACAATTTGTCCATTTATTTCTACTATTGTCAGTCTCCTCTCCTTATGTAATATGTAAAAAAAAAAAAAAAAAATCCAACAGAAAAGAGTGTACCTGTGAGAGACAGGAAGTCTTTTCTAAATCTTATACAGAAATGAAACCTCTAATTCTTCTGTAGAGTCAGGTATTGCTTTGAGTAAATGGTTTGGTTGTGGATACTGAATACATTAAAATTGCAAGATGTAAAGATTGGTTTTTAGTGTTTATAGCTCTGGGATTGAGCAATAACTTTGAATCCTTGTTGCCAAGAAAAGTTGTATCTGTCTTATATTTAGTTAAAGGAAATGTCATCACATCAAGTATTGATAAGTAAATCTGGATCCCATCTAAACAAGCATGATTGTACCACAATTGGCTAAGAATCACAAGATTTAAACCCAAGTGGATTCTGCATGACATGGTGATCAATGCAGTGGCAACAACCCTGCAGCTGCCTTTTCAATATGACCTAAATCAACTGTGGACCATACTTGAGATGAATTACCATAGTACATGTATCACATACTGTTGCTTGGTCATCACACACTCTCTCCTGTTCCCGTGTTTTCCCTCTGTCCATTCTCCATTCCAGTCACTCAGCAGGGTTATCTCAGGTCAGTACACCAGAGTGACAGATGCCCCCTCTCTTGGCTCAACAAATAACCATCACAATAAAATAAGTTCTGGGGGTGGGGGTGGGGGTGGCTATTCATGTGGTTGTTAAGAAGAAGAACTGATGGAGTTCAATTTATGACTGTCTCTCACCTCCTCTATCACACTAACTGAAAGAGGAGACGAATACTGTGGGTAACAGAGTGCTTTAACAGGTGTGTGTGTGTGTGTGTGTGTGTGTGTGTGTGTGTGTGTGTGCGTGCGTGCGTGCGTGCGTGCGCGCGTGTGTCTGTGTGTGCGTATGTGCGTGCGTGCAGTGGTGATAATTCCCTACTGCATTATTGATATGCTGAGTTTTAGTGTCCCATGATAGTCTTAATTCTGCTTTAAAACGTAAACGTAAAGTTATGTGAACTTCTATTTCTTATGGACATGTCTTCTTAGGACCAAAACCAAAAATGAATTTACCCCCTTTTGCCGTTTGGGAGGTTTGTGGAGATGAGAGTTTTATTCTGAAAAACTCGCGGCGGAAGTGTATTTTGTCGCTGATGGCGGAACACAGGCCCATCTTGACGCTAATGACTACAAGCTGAAAAGGAATCAAGATTTTCCGGTAACAACAAAGATCCACTTCGACTCACTGTGAGTGGTATTTATTGAATGTGGTGAACTTGGAAATAGTACGAGTGTTCACTAAATGTAACGGAACTGCTGATATTCCTCCTCTCTTGGTGGCTAACAATAGCCAGTTAGCTAGCTAGAAAACACCCAAAATGGCTGGTAAGTAGGTCTACGTAGGGTAGTCCTGTGTTACCAGGTCTACATCTATAAATTGTGCGAACAAATACACCATTTAATCTGTCATAGTATGAGCATTGTGTTTTGTGGTGTTGTATTTGAGATTCGGTCTGGTTCCGAAACCCCGGAGTCTCAGCTGTGCAGGTCCGTACAAGACGGGTGCCATGTAGGGGCTCTGCTGCAGCCATAAACGCAGTAAGTTGCTAAATGGAGTTGTATCTGAGTATTAGTATGGTAGTATAACGACCTGAGTTGCATCAGAATCTGGTATAAATATTAGCAATGTATGGGAAAGGGAACGGAATAGAGTGAAAAAGGCGACAGTGGCAGTAGGGAGTCTCCGCAAACCAAACATTAGCCTCCAATCCTTAGCTTCTTTAATGTTCTCTTTGAGAGGCAGTGCGGACAGCCTCTCCATTTATGGTATTCAATTCAACCTAATTATCCACGTTCCCTACAAACACTGACATGTTTACTATAGTCTGCATGTGCGTCCTTAATGTAATGCAACAAGGAGTCACGTCTTGTACCATATGTTCACGGTGGCCTCTAAGGACAAAGTACATAAAAGAGTGAAAGCTAAAACATTATAGGCAATGGGCTCCAAATCCAGAAATTACAAATACCAAATAGGAACACATGTGCAGAAAGAGTTGCTGTACTGGGAGAACCCATCACATTTTATAGTTAGGGTCTGTGAATGGCCATCTAAAGGTATCTCTAAAGCTTCTGTAGGGTTTAGGTCCAGGTTTTGGTCGGACAGTCAGAGGCTTTTCTGGAAGCCACTACCTTGTCTTGGCTGTAGGGTTGGACGGTATGGGAGCACCAAACAAGTGTTGCAGTACCCATATTATTAATATCGATACTTTAAGAATGACAGGGTTTTCACAAGTGCCTGAGTCGTGTCAATGTTTAATAGTGGAGCAGTGTGTGTTTGCAGCACCCTGCTTCCAGTCATTTGATTTAATTTTAATGTTATAAATGTACTTAGTCATTGTCAAAACACCTACATGTATGGAACAACAAACAAATAAACAAATTACATTAATTGACATGAATTGTGAGTTTGGCTGTTCATGATGATGAAGCTCAAACCCAGGATTATTAGCCTGCACAGTAGAGCAGTAGTTCTGACCAGTCTCCAGGTCCCTGCCACTGAGTAGCACCCCCACTGCATCATGCTACCACCACCATGCTGCACTGTAGGGATGGTATTAGCCAGATGATGAGCAGTGCCTGATGTTCACCAGACATAGTACTCGGGTTCAGTTTTTGTCTCATCATAGACCCACACAGGTCTGGTTGATGGTCCTTCCAGCAGGTTTTCCATCCCTGCAGAGGACATCTGAAGCTCTGTTAGAGGGACTGTTGGGTTCTTAGTCACCTCCCTGACGAGGCCCTTCTTTCCCTGTTACTCGGTTTGGCCAGACATCCAACTCTTGAAGAGTCCTGGTTGTTCCAAACTTTTTCCATGTCACAATTATTGAGGTCACTGTTCTCCTAGGAACACCCAAAGCTTTAGAAATGGTTTTATACCTCTGCCCTGATCTAGGCCTCACCAGAATTTTGTCATGGAGGTCTACAAAGAGTTGCTTAGACTTGATGGCTTGGTTTTTGTCCTGACATGCAGTGTGAATTGTATCCCCTCAGATACACAGGTGTGTGCCTTTCTAGACTACATCCAATCAATTCAGTTTGCGACAAGTGGATTTTAATCAAGTTCTAGATGCATCTCAAGGGTAATTGAAGCAAACAGGGAGCACCTGAACACAGTTTGTTTTTCACTTTTTTGTTTTTGCTTTCGCTCTTGTATGAGTTTTTTTTTTTTTATTTCTAGCATTTCCCGCAATGTTTGTGCTTTCCCTGTCTTTATATTTAGGGATCAACGTACTGCACCATAAATCACAGTTTTGAACTTTAAACCTTCTAAATGCTGAGCTTGAGTGTTCAGCTAGTGACAGAAAGTTTACATGCAATGCTCTGTCTGCTTATATACACCTTTAATACACTTATCTGTCTGTTCAGAAGGTACAAATGGATGCTATAGTTGTATTTATTCAACAAAAGCACAATGAGAAGTCAGCACTGTTATAACAAGAAGAACCGCTGAGGCTTGATTGGTGTTGCTTTTTATTCTTCTCTGTTGAAATATGTTTTCAGGTTGGATTTTTCTATTGAGATAATTTTCTAGACAGTTAATGTTACTTAACATTAGTTAAATTTATGTGAAGTCGGTTTAAAAGATTTAAAAACTGCTGTGACTCTTTGGAGGACTGGTCATTGTCAGACATTTTGATATGCCAGTGGGGTCCAATCACAATGGATTTTCTAGCATCATATTATGAACTTCAAGACTCTCCTTTTGATTTATATGAATTGGAAATGTCATGTCAACCTGCATGCTACATTTTCCTCTGTGAAATGTTGAAACTGCTTAACTTTAATTTTGAGTATTTAACCTCTTTAACCAACATCTATTCAGTTGATTATCAACAACATCGTCTCTCTGTCTTTTATATACATTTTTGCACAGCATGCAAGCTCTCCTGTTTCCTAACAATGTTTGGTCACAGGTTGCTCTGCTTGGTTTGTTAAAAGATAATGTGCCCTTGAACACTGGAGAATTTCACCAAATTGACACATGTTTTGGTCTATTTATGACATACTGCACACATTTACAACTGGATGTCATGTACATGACATAGAAGAAGATGACAGGGTATAATAGCCTGTCACTGTGTGACACGAGTGATGCTATTGCTAAAATAAAATAATTTCAAAGGTAGCTTGGTATATGTTGTTAAAGGAAAAACAAACAGCCCAAGTTGGGATAAGGTACAGGATATCACAAATTAGAGCGGTTGTGATACCAGATATATGCTAAATGTTTAGATCACATGGTAATTTGTCATGTTTGATGACAACTAACCACAAATACGGTGTAAGCCCTATTCTTCATTGGATTTGCTTTCATCTTCAGGTCTTGCAAAACATTTATTATCGCAAACAGGCCAACATGTCGTTCAGGATGTTTAGTCATGTCCACCATTTTATTATCTGTGTGTTATTGGCTTTATGCAAAGAAAAGTACAATAGGATTCACTATTTGTGTGCTTATTTTGAATCTGTTCCTGGACATGTGTTGTATAACTTGTAGACACTGCAGTGATCTAATGTTACTTACAGGAAAAAAGTGCAGGCAGAGCAGATTTGTTCTGCTGTGAACATTTTGGCAAAGAGGTTTATGCTGTGTAAGTCCACTGTGCTGTAATGTTGAACATGCATTATAGGATAGAACATGTTTATTTGGAACCTTATTATTTGTTTTTCTATCACACCCAAAGGTTTAGGCTTCTGCAAAGTGTCCCCATAGGTTAAATACTTATTTCCTATTTGCATTGTGTCCTCCAGAATTAGAATCTATTTGTGGCGGTAGCTGACAGAGGTTGTGATTGTCCAGTGAGCCCAGTTCCAGCACACTCAGCGCAGCCCGAATGATAGGCACACAGAGAGGCAAGGAAAGAGTCAGACAATGACAGCAAAAACTTTATGGATATTTGCCCACCGATTTGTCAGGATTTCTTCTGGTGCTTCTGATGGCCAGTTCAACTAAGGCTAGTGTTAGATATTTACCGCATCCATGAGTATATCAGGCTCTGTGCAGTGTCCATGTTGACTCATTTGCAACAGTTCATACAACCACTACTACAAGGGCAGAACTGTGCATGCGTCCTCCAAGCAAATATAATTGTGGCCTATGTCACTGTGTTTGTGAGAGAAAATGAGAGCAGGGCAAGAAGCATCTGAACGAATCAATACACTGCACACAGCTCTACAATGAAATAAGATTCTGACATAGTAAAAAATAAAAATTGAGAATCTAAATGTGACTGCCGCCACAAATAAATCAATGTATGGGAAACACTGGTTTGGGTTTTTTCTGCTTTTCATTGACTCTGTTGTTGCATAATGTTGCTTTGCTTTCCCACCCTGAAAGTAAAGTGGCCACACTTGACCACGGGAAAGAGATCTCAAAGCTCATCATGTTTCTTTGTGCTTTGATACATTTTTAAGGGAAGAAACCACAAACGAAATGAGGATTGAGCCAACATAATATTAAAAAAAAAAAAAAAAAAGCGTGGGGAAAATGACTTCATCTAAAAGCTACTTTTGAAATGAAAAATTAAAGCTTGTTCATCTGTAATAGTATATTTCTGCTTTTCACCTCACAGCCTCGCTGTGCACACAGACAGTAATTTGCACCTTGCTCCTATCCTTCGTTTGGATCCCAGTGCAACATTCTCCGTTTCCAACAGTACCAGAGGGACCCATTTCATATTTGGACCTGTGGCTGGTGCTGCTGCGGTGACAGCTCTCCATTTGGCTCAGACTCAGGCCCAGATTGCTCTCCAGCAGCTTGCCTCTCTATCGACTATAACTGTTGGCAACCAGTATCACAACAACAGGTTTGCAGCAGCAGTACCTCCTCACCTGGCCCTCCTGAGTCTTCTCAATAGACAAGAGGTGTCAGCTGTTGGGATTAACTGCAAAACCAACAGAACCACACGACACCACACGTGTCTTCCTGCTGCCATGTACCACCACCACTCGCAGCAACAGGGGCCACAGCCCTTCTCAAATGGGCCCAGGCCTCATCATCAGCCACATCCAAATCAACACCAGAATCGCACTCCCTCTGATATGCTGTCGCAGGTGATGGGTTTCCAATTTCCCCGTCCCACCCAGCTCCCCGATGAGCTAGAGTCTGCTTTGGCTATCAGGGGTGTCAGGGACATGGACCACCGTCTCATTGACCACATGAACCCATCAAACCAACACCAGAACCAAGGTTCAGGTTCTGGCATCAGTCAGCATGGAACCTACGGATCTAACCCAATAACACTTACCTCTGATAGTCAGCCTGGCCACCAGCAAGGAATAGACTGGTCAAGCTACCAACCTCCAACTAAACTGTTTGCCAGTCCTCCACCTAGTGGCAGCCACCAGTCACAACGACACCAGGGGCCTCAACAGCAGCCCGAGAGCAGCCACATGGGAACAAGCATCCCAAACTGGACTGCCCCTTTAAGTGACTCGTCGTCGCCCCAAGCCCGGCACCCTGGAAGTGGTAGCGGTGGGGATGGTCAGGGTTTGTACACACCAGAGAGTGCAGGAAGTATCTTGGCCAGTTTTGGACTTTCAAATGAGGACTTAGAAGTGCTGAGTCACTACCCTGATGATCAGCTAACCCCAGATACTTTACCATTCATACTGCGTGACATCCAAATCAACAAGTCTGGCAATCAGAAAACTGTGGCTTCTACTTCCGCATCCTCGTTCTCAAGCAGCATCCATGATATGCCACTGCCACCTTCCCGCTCTTCGCCATTGCCACGTTCACACTCCCCGGAAGTGCCAAGCCTTCTTACTGTTACACAGACAGCAGGTAAAGTCATTGACTATGGTCATGCCAGTCGGGCAAAGGATGAGAATAGTACCAGAGAAACTTTCAAAAGAGAGCCGCTCTCCAATGAAAGGACAGTTAAAATGTACCCGTCCTCATCCTCATCAGCATCTAAAGCAGAAAAAGCAGAAAGGCGGCAGGTTCATTTGGAACACACTGAACCAAGCAAGCACGGAGACCGGGACTATCGGCGAACAAGTAGCGACCATCGCAAGAGCAGTCGGTCACCTGGGAGAGAATTACCACCATCATCCAAATCTCGTAATCTAGACCGAGACTACAGGCACGAGGGACCCAAACCAAGGCCCTCGTCTGAAACCAGGAGTGATGATTCCTCGAGAAGGTCTATCTCTTCATCTGGCTCAAAAACCCACCGGAGCAGCAAGAAGTTACCTACACCTACCATGATAAGTGATTTCTCAGCTGCATCTCCAAAGGTGTATCCCCATACCTGCTCCCTGTGCCACATACAGTGTGATCAGGAAAAGGTGAGTGCCAACATGCCCCCTAACCCCAATGTCGAGCAGTTTCCTGAGAGAAATACCTTCACATGTTGAGATTTAGTCTGCAATCTTCCTTCACCAGGCAGTTGTCAAGACGAGCATGGTTTGTAATTCCCACTGAAATTCGTCAGTACGGTTGCTCTATGTGATCTAGCTACAGTTGAATGAAAGTTCGGCCACCCATGGTCAAATGACATATTTTGTTGATTTTTGAAGAGACAAGAAGTGAACAGGACCCCTGCAGCAATCAGACATCCTTCAAATGTTACTTTGCCATTACTTTTTATTTTATGAACTTATAGAAATGTGCTAAAGTTAGGGCACCCTACTTAAGCACCTTTTCCACTTGTTAAATAAACCAGCTAAGACTCACGCTAATACCAGGCATTTGTTGGCAATGGGAAAGGAAACAACCTGCATTTATACCCTGGTCCAATTATTCTGCAGTAGACAGGTTTTTACCTGCTCTGGCTCTGATTGGCATCGACGTAAACACAACACTCACTTACACGCGCACAAACACTGTAGACACACCTGTCACCTGTCCAGCACAGTGCTGTTAAACCAGAAACACCGCAGCTATACTGCTATTAAGGATGACAGAGTGAGCTGCAGCCCCAAGATAAGTTTTAAAAACACAATCATCGATTGAAGCCCCAACACTTTCACAGGAGCACCAACTGGGGGATGAGAGTCTGCATGGCAGGTAACCGCTCACTCTTTCTCCCCTGTGTCATCGCTCCCCGCAATTGTGTGTGTCCTCAGTCTGAACAAAAAGGCAAACTCTGCGTTTAAAAACCAGCTTATGCGCACTAATTTTGGTGTATGAAGGGTATTATTTGCTTAGCAGAATGTTTCCACCCTGATGCAACGGCTGTCAAAGGGGGGTTTACTAAGTACAGGCTCAGTAGGGTTCCCAAACTTTTGCATTTGCCACAATTACTTTCATTTTTAAAAATATTTTTAAGTTGAAAATATCATGAAGTAAAAAAGTAACAGTGCATCAACATTTGAAGAAAGGCTGTGCTGAGAAGAAAAAAGTGCTTAGGCGTATTTGTTAATTCAATGAAACTTAAATTTATCCAGCATCCATACGACGGTGTTTGTTAGGTACATCCGGAAAACACTGTACACTTAATGACCTCATGCAGCACCAGCAGGTATAAGGTTAGTTTTAAACATCCTGGTCCTCGACTCATTCCACCAAATAAAACTGCTGTTTACTTCCTAACTGTTATTCTGTTTTCCTGGGTTATGACCAGTTCCATTATATAGATGAATATGAAATATATCAAACTGGTAGAGAGACGTTTCTTATGGCATTCAGTGGGTGAAACATAAAAGGTGTAATATGATGTATTAATCAAAGGATGATGTCTACAAGATACAATAGTCAATTATTATTTTTGTTTGCACAAACAGTTAATCTAGTTGGCAAAAATTGTCGGGATAAAAATAATTTTTATAGTTCAGCAGTAATAACTGTTGAATAAACTGTTCTCTCAGAAAATCCAGTGAATTTCTTGTTTTCTCAAAATGCTGTTGTGATTGACTATACACACAAGTAGCTAAGTTTTAAAATGGTTTGTACTCAGTGTCAGTGTCATAGCAGTAATCACCTTTAATTGATTGGGACTGTCCTAATTTCTCAAGTATTAAGTGAAGATCTAATTGAAGATCTGGAATATTCAGACAAAAGCAAGCTATTAATAGTATTTTCTTTCATTATACATTTTCTCATTAAAAGAATCATGATTGTTAATATAAAGGTTTTCACCAAATTTGCAAAAATGTAATTAGAAAAATCACCATTGTAGCCTGATGAATAAATAACCCCTTCATCATTGATCAATTCAAGGCTCCATAAGGTTTGTAGGCATATAACTCTTAACCTCTTTGTTGTTCTGAATTATCTTTATTAATTTAATTTGTTAAAGTTGAGAAAAATAACTTTTGTTTGTTTGTTTTCTGATAGTAGTGTGCAGAGTATTAATGGTAAAGATTGAGTCGAAAGTAGAATGCATACAAAGCATGTCAACACAAATGATCAGATTTTCCAGAGCAAGACTAAGTGTTGTATTTCTACTAACGGCTCTGACATAGTTTGAACATGAATATGAGATCAAACAACGGAGTCTCAACTTTCTGTTCAGAGTTTTCACACCATGTTAGAAAATGACTGCAGAGAACAAAGATCCACTTGAGCTTTTGTTTAATGCAGCTTTGTTCTGTCTGATTTTGACATTGTCCTCTCCCGTTTGTCGTTTTTCTTCAGGACTGGGTTGACCATATAAACACCGTCAACCACACCGCTGCCTGCAGAGACCTGCGCAACAAGTGAGGACATTAATGTGCTGATTAAGATACTAAGTCATAGTTTCCTAGAAAAGTATTTTGCATTTTGTTTTGAATGAGCAGTCAAAAGGTATTAAATGACACAAAAATTAAAGTTTAATAAAGCAGTTTTTGATAATAAAAAAAAAGAAACCTTTAAAAACACGCCCAGAGATGCTTTCAGGCTGTTAAGTGATTGAGGCAAACGTGTTTGCAAACAATTGCCCACTTCCACATCTGGACATGGACAAACATGAGTGTTTCACTGAAGCTGTGTTTCTGGCTACACGGTACCTAAGTTCTATATTAACTTGCATTTATGCTCTACTTTAATTCACCATATCTGGAAAGAATCTGTGGGTGTTTAGCTTGTTTCACTTCACCATCTTCATAAGTCATATATTTGGGAATTGGTGTGACTGGTGAGTCAAATATATACAACTGATGTGTCTACAAATGACCATTTCACATTGAACAGAATATTATTTAACTTACTTTTTAATGCAGAGGTTTAAAAGTACAGCTTTTTATTGATATATACAATTGTATTTTGTAATTCTTTCTAAATATGAGATTTTTGATGACATGCTAATGGATGTTTGTGTGTCTCTGAAGGTACCCACACTGGAAACCAAATCCACCAAGGTCAGTTGGACTCTTGTTTCCAATAAACTGTTTTTACCTGTGAGCATCACTCCTCTCAGTCAGCTGCTCCCAAACATTTCGAATAAGGCAAAAGAAAGGAAGAAAAAAAAACACTGATCCATGCAAACGTAGGCCTCTAAGCTACCACTTGTTACAACAGTGAATGTTTTCTTTTATCCAGTCGGAGTGGACAATATGGCAGCCGGGCTCTATGGGATCTCAAGGATCACTCTCCATCCCATTCCGTATCTAGATCCCTCTCTGGTTCGCCCACCCCAGGTCCTCCTCACAGCAAACACGAGCTGGGCCCCCATCCCCACAGGCCACACGGGAAACTCTACTCTCCTCACCCTCGCTGCCACCAATACACAGGTAGGCCACATGTTAGACAGATGGCACATCATGTACAAAGTGGGTTTAGTAGAACTTTGCAAAGTTAGAAAATAATCTAAGTATGTCCTCAGCTGATTTGCAAAAGTGGAATGGGACTATTTAGTGGATCTAAGTCAAAAATGCATCATTGTGTTCAGTGCTGTTGCCTTTTTAATGTACCTTGTGATCACTGAATAGCAGAAAGGTACATTCAAATAAGCAATTTATCAAATATTCAACATACTTAAGTATTTTCTTCATGCTGGGCATGAACAAAGGTTGTTCACAGGTAGTCCAAACTCTCTTGCCTCAACAAACCTATAATGGCACTTCTCTCCTCGGATGCACAACGCTACAGAAAATAGTATTTGATTCACTCTTTGGGCTCTTCATACAGATTCATGTAGGTGCTGGTATCAGCTGGTGCTCACCAATAAATGACTCGGATCAGGGAACATATCTCTAGTATAGTATACCCACTTCTAAACTCACACATCCTTACTTGCTGTCCTAAGAACACAGCCATCGGTTGGAGCACCGCCACTCTGGCTCACGCAGTCCTTCCCACGCACATCGAACCTCCGCATCCTCCAGAGAGCATCGGCCTGAGAGGAGGGACAGGGATTCATCAGGTTAGTTAGTGTGTCTGTTTTTGTCTGGATCACTACAGCGGAGCCAGCTCTATAAACAGGGGTGTCTGTCTCTGACTGACTCACTGATGAGGTTGTATCATGGGTCGGCCAGCCGAGTGTTGGAATTCCTCGGTTGTCAGTTGTTCTTTCAAAATGAATTGGCACTAACAGTTTATATTATGTAATCAATTAGTGTTGCCAACGTAGTGCCTTTGCTGTGAGATGTGCAGACTTTTCCCTTTATAGCAAGTTTTTTTTTTTTTCATAATTTTTTCAGCACTGCCCCTCTGCAGGCACACCTCTCATTCTGTTAATAATAATTATAAGCTTTATTTGTGTAGCAATACAGACTCCATGTCCATGTTCTATGTTTATACACATATATATGTACATTACTATCATGCACTTGTTTGCACAACAAACAACATATAATGGTTTCACAAACCTGTGTGGGTCTATATGAGCAGGGTTGGTCAGAAATGTTCATGTAGGAGTTTTAAATGACATTTAATGTGTCCACAGGAGGTCCTTCTCGCAGCAGTCTGAAGCGTCCACGCGATGATTCTTTCAAGTGCTCCACTGACACCAGCCGACATCCATCCTCCTCTAAGATGGGTCTGAACAAACATGGACTGTCACAGTCCAACACAAAGACTGTCAGGAGTGGGATAAAGACTGGAGCTAAGATGCCAAAGACGGCAAGTGCCAAGGCCACTGACACAGTGGGTGTTTTTCACTTCAGTTGCGTAAAGCTTGACTCAGAGGGCTGCTGTTCTGGACCAACCACGGCCACAATGTCACAGCTAATGAAGTAGATTAACACAAAGGGTTGAACATGCAGTTGTTTTAAGAGCATAAGTCACTTTTCCTCGGTTCTGTCAGCTTGTTTGTTGGTCGTAAACATTTTATGTTCTATCTTAAACACTTTAACCCCCGAATGAACATTAAGATCATAACAATTAACACAACCACAAAAGCAACTGTTAGTGTATCTTTAATCAACTACACGTGAAAGGAGCTATTTGTAAGTTTTGCTATTGCTACATAGCTAATGTTAGCATTAACAGTTCTTCACTCACCAGTCTAGAAGAAACATTGCGATTTCAGCATCAAACTTCATACCTTTGCACATACGCTCAGAGGACATATTATGACCTCTTGTCCTGTAAGCGTAATAGTAGGCAAAGCTCGACAATCACCACCACTCGCTCCCAGCAAGAGAAAACTTACAAATAGCCCCTTTTTAATAGTGGATTACATTACATTCATGTCAATATATTATTGGACTTGATGTGAATATTATTGAGCTCTCTCCTTTGACTATCTCCAGTTACAATTTAAATTGTCAAACTGTTCCCATATAACAGATGACAGCTTAAACAGGTGGTCGAGGCTGTTTTTGAATTATTCCAATTTTACTAAGTCGATAGTGACCAAAATTTCATATTTACTTAAGTACTTGGTTAAAGCAGTAAGATCTCTGCTTGACTCAAATTAACCAAAACCTTGTGCTGTGTTTTTTTTAGTCTGTGAAGCCTCCTCTGGCGAAGAAGAAGAAGAGAATGGTGACTCCAGCCTCTCAGGACTCGTCTGTTGCAGAACGTCTGGTTTATCTGACGGGCATCCCAAACGATGCCTCTGAGCAGGAAGTTACTGACTTAGTTGGGTCCTTCGGCAAGATCAACAACGTGATCCTCATGCCGTGCTCTGAGGAAGAGAGCAAGAAGGGCGAAGGACAGAAGGTGCGACAGAAGTGTAACATAATGGTTCTTGATGCATTTTGCATTTACAGGTTTGCTTTTTAGTGGAAAAAAGAAATATTTTGCCTGTTTTAAAGGTAATATTAATAAACCCTGCAGGCAGGTATGAAGAGACCAAAACACCCAACACAACCCACAAACACAGACATAACAACTGAGGGTAGTTCAAAAGTTGTTTTGTTAATTAATTTATTACTTAACTACTTAACCCATTAAGACCTGAGCCGTCCTCTTAAACCTCAGCACTGTTTGAAAACAGCCTTTCTGAAAAACCTGACGTTCACTAAAGCCTTTAATTCTCAGCCTCTGAAGCAGATAGAAACATGATATAAAAACCGTTTCAGAGCTTTAACCTCAGACTTTTATTGTATATCACTGGCTTTGCCTTGGAAACTGGATATGGCTGGAAAAACAAGCACATTTTTCAACATTTTCAGTTTAGTTAAATTTTTTCAAGATCTGTTGTCATTTTTTTTTGTGTGTGTTGTTGATGAATATTAGGATAAAAGCAGTGCTTTACAATACAAACCAAAGGTTCAAGGTGTCAAATGGTTTTTATTTTTCACGTTTCTATCTGCTCCGGAGGCTGATTAATAAAGGTTTTAGTGACAGCGTTGCATCAGGTGAATCTTTACCGGTGATAGTGGCTCACCGCACCTCATCCTGAGCCTTGACTAGCTGGTTAGCAGCTTAGAAGGTTGAAGTCAGTGTCTGAATTTTTTTTAATTTGTTGTCTCTGTTGTCTTCATCCAGGTAAATACTGTAATGTGCTTCAGTATCCCTCCCCTCACTCAGGTTGTCATTCACTGTCCGAACCGTGACTTTAAAAACGTATTTGTGCCCTCCACCGAAAAACAAAATACCTTTCCCATCATGGATTCTGCCTTTCTGACATTTCAACAATTTCAGCGAATCACATTGCATTTCATCGATCAGTCATAATCATGTACTACATGTGTACATCACATCCGGTCTTAATGGATTAAAGCTGGTGCTCTGATGTGATCGACCAACAGCAATAATATCGTTAGTAGTAGAAATTTTTGTAAGTTAATCTTGCTCATGTAGTGAATATTACAGACAAAAAGAAATTATATTCAATCTTCTCCATTCATTTCTTTTAAATGGAAGTCCATTAAAATTTGCCAGAGCTACATTTTCAATAAAAATGTGTCTTACAAGTAAGACATGCAAATAATGAGACAAGCAGTTGATTGATTCATCTGTCACCCTGGAGTCATAAGTAGCTGTGTGTAATGTGATCATCAGCAGCTGTCATCATGGTTTCTGGCTGCCCCGCATCACTGTGTCACCCTCCCCTGCTGCAGGCATCCGTATGCATGGTGAAAGCAGAAGATGCCCAGGCACTGGCCAAATCCACGAGTCTGTCCATCAGAGATCAGCAAATCACTGCTTCAATAGCCAAGGTTTGATGATATATTCTGCTTTTTATTTCGCTTCAGCGTAGAAATGCATAGATGTGTAAAAAGTAGATGTTGTTCAGGAGTTTGTTAAAGTTCCTTTTTTTTTTTTTTTTTTTTTTTTTAAGTTTTGGACCACATGTATGTAGCCTCATACACTGTCAGTAAACATGTTTGTTTTATTTTAGAAACCTGAAGAACGTCAGTCCTCTGATGCCAACAACAGGTTTGCCATCACCATTTTCTTTTTTAACACCCATATGCTGCACACTTACCATGCCAGTTTTAACATTTAACATTTCTGACTTTAAAAATAAATATAAATTGCAGCAAACCTGCTTCAGGAAAGGAGAAGGCTGCTGCAGGAGAAGACTCAGGTGGGTCAACCAAGAACTGTTACCGGGGGTCTCCAGTCAGTTAGCACATCCACATCTGTCATTGGCAAGAAACTTGATCAGTTATAATATATAAAAGACTGGTTGGTGATGTCATGCTTTAACTGGCTTGTTGTGGTGTTTATGAAAACATACTGATTGTAGCTCTAACCCCCACCTTCCTCTCCTGCTCCCCACTCCAGGAGGTGAGGCTGACCAGAAGACTTCTAATGAGGTACATGATCCACACACATGCCTTTGTTTTGAATCTCTGTTTATTGCTTTATTAAATGATACAAAAACACATACAACCCCTTCCCTCCTCTACAGTGACTTCAAGGACCTCTCTCATTAATTATAACATACAGATAAAAACATTGTGAAAAGGGCTGGTGAAAAAATCTCTGTATACATTCTGGGAATTTGGCCAGGGGTGCCAAAACTTTTGCATTCATCTGTATCAAATTCACAGTTTGAGTACATGTCTGTTAAAATCAGGTTTAATCTCTTGTAATATAACATCAGTATTCAGACATTTTCCTTACATCCCATTACAATGTCTCCTACAGAAAGGCCTGGTGTTGATCACTGGACTTCCTGAGGGTAGCTGGTCAGAGTGTGACATCATCAAGCTGATCCAGCCCTTTGGCACGCCTTCTGACATCATCCTGGCCGCACAAATCGGAAAGGTTGGTGAAAACACTTGTACCCACACATGTTTGTGAGTCCTGAGTTTTTGCTAGTTCAATAGGATGTTGACAATAAATGGTCATGAACACCCACAGCATGCTACGTCTAAAAAGAGTCTACAAAATTAATCTGATCACATATACTATTTTCTGAATTTCTTGATTGTTGAGTTGTTGTTATTATGTTGTCTGTTCAAGCGGAAGAACCTTGAAGTTTTTTGTAATTTGTTATTGCTATTTGTCTTCTGCCGTGAGCTGGAACGAGCTACAAAACATGAAACTGAGCTGCAAGTGCTTCCCAAGAAACATGAGCCCAATCGGCCAGAGGAAAAGTCCATGCCCTCATAATCTGGGGAAAGTATTGATAAATGCATTCGAGATTGAAGAAAAATAAAAGATAAGGATGTGAAGTTCTTAAATATTTTATCATATAATATAAAAATGGATAACATGTCATGCGTGACAGTGAAGCGTTTAGCCAATCAGGACAAAGTGCTGTAGTGACATTGGTGGTTCACTGTCGGTGAAGCCGGAGGAGAGACACTGCAGGCGCCTTGCTCCTGCGAGGTTGACCTTACACAGCACTGGCAAAAGTTGGACAGAATTTTGAACCAGCTGTGAGCTGTAGCGGGTAATGAAACTTAGTGACATTACTGGAAATGACGTATCAATGCTTCCCATGAAATATGATCACATTTGGCTTAATGGTGTGCGCGCGAACACACACACACACACTGTGCTCTACAAAACAGCCTCTTGAGGGGCGTCGTGTAGCGTAGTGGTCTAAGCAGGCGCCCCATGTGTAGAGGCTACAGTCCTCGCTGCAGTCGGCCCCGGCTCGAATCCCGCATCGGACGGACTTTCGCTCTCTGCCTCTCTGCCTCCCCATTTCCTGTCTCTCTCCACTATACTATCAAATAAAGGCATAAAAAGCCCAAAAAAATATACTTAAAAAAAAAAAAAAAAAAAAAAAATAGCCTCTTGAATCATAAAAGTTTCCCTCTAAACCATGGGTCTGATTGTTACCAAATTATCTGTAGATCATCATTTGACCAAACTTATCAAAAGTTGAATAAAGCTTGTTGATATTTTTTTTTTTTTTTTTTTTTAAAGATACTGACCAATAAACTTCACAAGGGGCAGGCCTTAGCAGGAAAATGGCCATAACTCATTAACTATTTGTCCAATAAATGGTCATGAACACCCACAGCGTGCTACGTCTATAAAGAGTCTACAAAATTAATCTGATCACATATACTATTTTCTGAATTTCTTGATTGTTGAGTTGTTGTTATTATCTTGTAGAGCAGTGCGTGCGTGTGCGTGCGTGTGCGTGCGTGTGCGTGCGTGTGCGTGCGCGCCCCCACCATTAAGCCAATTGTAATCATATTTCATGGGAAGCATTGACACGTCATTTCCAGTAATGTCACTAAGTTTCATTACCCGCTACAGCTCACAGCTGGTTCAAAATTCTGTCCAACTTTTGCCAGTGCTGCGTAAGGTCAGCCTCGCAGGAGCAAGGCGCCTGCAGTGTCTCTCCTCCGGCTTCACCGACTGGGTGTTTGGGAATATATGTCTACTGAAGCATTTTGAGCCTGACCCATAGGGGGCGCCACAAATACCAGAAACATGTACCTCAACTCAGTGGACAGAATTTGACCAGTTCAGTGACATTGATTGGTGTAAGTAGGCGTGGCCTATCATATATTTGCTCATAACTCGAGATGCCTTCGAGCAAACCTTATTAAACTCACTGGAGACATCCTGTGGTGTCTCCTGGAGATACACACTGTTTCATTCAAAGGAGGGACAAATGACACTTTGAGTGCACAGTTATTGAAATGCTGCATTCTTTGTGATGATGAAAGGAGTGTGTAATTATTTTATTGTTTTATTTTTGCCTTTGTAATTATTAATATTGATCGACAATGAAAAAATGCCCTGGAGCTGTTTTTTCTCATGTTCTTCCTGTTTGTGTGTTAGGTGCTTGTGTCAGTGCCAGACATGGAGATTGCTCAAGAGATCGTCAAAGTTCACACCTTCATCCCCGCGAAGATCAACAACTCAGAGCTGAAGATAATCCAGGTCAAACAGCGTATTGGCCACAGCACACCGGTAGGCCTCTCATCATCAACCCAAAGCCTTCACAGTATATTGATCACCTTCTCTCCTCGGCTGCTCTCTAACGTTCTTAATTAATTATCTTAGTTTAGATTGGTTGGTTCTTTGATATTGTGCTTAAAGTTTGGCATTTCAGTCACTAGTTCTGTAGAAAATCACTTTTTTGTGTTGAACAATGAATCCTCAGCAAAAACTCATGATTATACCAAAACTCTTCATACAGGTGGCTCTTTACAACCTGCTGATGGGATCAGTGGACCCATTAGTGAGTATTTCTCCTGTTATATTGTACTGGTCAACGGTTTTAGAACAGCACATTAACTGAACAAACAAACAAACCAGTATTTCACATGGATATTGTAATGTTACAGAAAGTCAAAGGCTGTGATGATGTCTGACCAACTTCAGTAGTCTGTATATGAATGAGTAATTGTCCCCTGGCTAATAAAGAAGTTGAATGTTCTTTTGTCTCCTTCAGGAGAGTCCGGTCCCTGTTGGCTGGAGCACCCTCCTGGTGATCAGTAATGTTCCCAACACGCCGTCTGGCTCCTATGAGGTCCAGAAACTGGTGCGACGCTTCGGTACCGTCATCAAGACTCTAGTGCTCAACAACACGGTGAGGCCTGTTTGTCTGTGCAGCTGCTAACATGCTAATCTGTTGTATCCTGAGCCAACCTTGTCCTGAATACCTGTGTGCTCAGACACAGCTACATCCTGGGTAAAGAATCTATTATATGAATCTGTCATGTACCACTCTTCAGTTACTACAGACATACCTTCCGCTAAGACCCAGAGAGCCTAGCTGCTGTTTGAGACCGTCTCAACAACCTTAACTGTTGGATGGCACAACATTTCCTACAACTCAGCAACTCAAAATTAGAAACACTGTTTAATCCACCAAACTCCATCAGTCCCATACTAGAGTACTGTTTGATTCTAACCTGGCCTTTGATCACCACACCAAAGAAGACCCATCTCCAGCATCAAACCAGTCATCTCACAACCTGATCTGGTAAAACTCATTCACACATTCATTTTCTCAAAACTGGACGACTGTAACTCCCTCCTCTCTGGCATGAACCTAAAGTGACTCTCCTTCCTCCAACTGGTTCAGAATCCAGCAACTCGGCTTCTTACTGGTTTTAACAGACAACGTCACATCACCCTGATCCTCACTTGCCTCCATCGGCTCTTTGTCTGTTTTACAATTGATTTGAAGATTTTACTGATCAGTTTTAAAGCACGCTGGGGCCCCGAGCTACATTACAGAGTCATTAACCCCATACGAGCCCGTACACAGGCTTAGATCCTCAGGTCAGGTCCTTCTGACCGTTCCAAAGTCGAGGCTTAAATCTAAAGGTGAACGCGCTTTAACCATCAGGACCCCTCAACTTTGGAACAACCTGCCCGAGGAAATGAGGCAGAATGAGTATGAGCCCTTTTATTGCTTTTATTGTGTGCGTGTGCGTGTGTGTGTGTGTGTGTGTGTTGCTGCTTTTGACGATCATTGCGTTTGATTCGTTTATCAAAGCACTAAACCCTGTATTTAGGTGCATAGTTATTATTATTATATTCATTTGTAAGTCAAAGAAATCTCACATGTTGTTGACATGACGTTTCACCTCTGTCTGCTTAGGTCATCTGCGAGATGGCGACTGCAGCCATGGCTTTGTCCGTTTACAAGCGCTTCCAGACGTTTCCGTGTATCATCCAGAACAACCCTCTGTTCTTCTCCCGCAAGCCAGACCCCAAAGCGAACACACAGACAAAAGTCATCACTGCGTACCTGGATTCCCCTGAGGTCTGTAACATTGAGAATGGATTGGCATCATTGTTGTTTATTACCCATTTTGACACATTTGTTATCCACTACTGGCATGATGTCCTGTGCGCATGTGTTTGATGTGCCGCTGCTCAGTACATCCCTGTGTCTTGTCATAGGATACACCCGCAAATGGCAAGAGCAGCCAAGTATCAGCAGCTGCAGACAAAGAGGAGACGTTGCAGAAAGAGAGGTCTGAATCTGCTCTGGAGGGGATGGAAAACAACACTGTGGGGACAGACGAGAAGACAACGAGCACGGAGAAGATGGTCGGTGAAGAAGAAGCTCTGGGAGAAAACGAGATCAAAAAAGACGAGTTTACCGGTGCTGCACCAGACACCAAATCAGAGGCAGGGTTGGATACAGACATGAGGGAAACAGCTGCTAAAACTATCATGGAGACAGCAGACGAGAGCAAAGGAGTCAATGCATCCGAAGCAGGAAATGACAAGACTTCAGCTGGCGAAGAGACAAATCTATCGAGCCCCCTTGGCAAAGCAGCTTCGGGGGAGATGCTCGTGCCAGAGCTGCCAAAGGTAAAATGCTAAAAATGTCAGTCTGCTGTTGGAGCCAGGTTGTTCTCTTGAGAGTTTTGACATCTCTGTTTGATCCCTGTTTCACCAGGTTACTCAAGAGATGGTGAACGCGTTGCTGGTGGAGTGCCGAACAAGAACCGCTAGCCATCCCAACAACAACACCAACACAGCCACTTCCTCCTGTGGAGAAAAGGGGGAAACACAAATGGAGACAGAGCAGGGTGAAAAGCCAGCAGAGGAGACAAAAGAGGCCAAGAACCACACAGAGGAGGAGATGAAGAAGCAGGAGAGGGAGAGAAAAGAGAGGGAAGCGAGAAAGGAGAAGGAGGTGAGGGAACGAGAGAGGAAGGAGAGGGAGAGGAGGGCCTGGGAGAAGGAGGAGAGGGCTAAGAGGGAGAGGGAGTGGGAAGAAAGAGCCAGGAGAGAGAGGGAGTGGGAGAGGAGGGAGAGAGAGAGGAGGGAGAGAAAGAGAGCGTACGGCGAAGGTGTGTCAACATCGAGGTCATCCTGCAGGTCAGAGGGATACAAGCAGAGCTGCTGGAGGGATGTACACAGTAACGGCTCAGAGGTCAGAATGGTGAGATGCTGCTGTCGAGTCAAAACGTGTAGAAACTTAAATCTCACTTCTTTGTTCTTATCCTCTCATCTGCTTTTTGTTCTTTATTCCATCAGCTGGAGGAGGACGAGGAGTTCCCATTCAACATGAGTGACTTTGTGACAGTCGATGAAGTAGGAGATGTCACCGACCTTCCTCGTTCTCCTTCGCCTGTTGTTCCCCAGGAAACTATAGACGGGACCCAACAGGACCCTCCAGGGGTAGATTATAACTTTTTCTCTGCATGTTTATTAAGACTTAAAGGTCCACAGTGTGATGACATCAGTGCTCTTCTTGTCTTCCGCTTCTAGGACACGCCCACAGAGGTTGCCACAGAAACAACAACATCAGATGCAACAGTGACCCCAGTGAAGTCTGGTGAAGGAGTACCAGAGTGTGTGTCAGCAGCTCAGACTCTGGTCATCACTGCTGCAGCACCCTCCTCCTCACCAGCCTCACAGGCTGACTCGTCTCCCAGACAAACACACGAACCAACATGTCACCCAGCAGCACCTGAGACAGGTACGTCCTCACACTCCTGACATCCAGGAGGAACTGAAGGAAACAAACAAACACATCTTTCTTGTATCATCTTTCTTTTCCTAAAGTTGTGTAAGCTCACGGTAATGGTGGTGAAGAGAACAACTCTCATGATCCCACGCTATTTCTTGACGTCTTTTCTTATTGTTTTGATTGAGAGAGCCATAGGGGCAAAAGTTACTGACTGCATGTTCAAGTTTAAAACTGTGATCTATTTTGTCCTGAAATCTGTCGTTATTTTTAGAAACCACACCCACAGCCGCTCTGGACTCAACCTCAGAGGTTGAACGACTTTCCCCGTCCGCCCCAGCAGCTGCAGGCAGCCCACCTGAAGCTGCCCCAGCAGACACCTCCTTAAACAGCCCAGCCACAGGGGAAGTGACTGCAGAGAGTGGGGAGGATAAGACAGAGGAAACTGCTCTCAATCACAGCAAGGCCAAGGAGGAGGAGGAGGTGGTGCAGGAGCAAGAGGACAAACAGACAGGAGTCCCTGCAGCTTATACAGGTACAGTTTATTTGATTAACACACCGCACCCCACCCCACCTCACCCCATCCCACCCCACTCCACCCCACCCCACTCCCCAGCAGATTCTATAGACTATATGTTCCAGATTTTAAAGAGGTCCCTGTCTCTCCCAGGAAAACAAGAGAGGTCTGAGGACCAAACGAACAAACAAGAGGAGAGCATGAAGAAGAAATTACAGAAGAAACCTCCCATGGGCAAAGAATACTCCCTCCCTCCGTTTGACCCCAGCAACCCAGTTGGTATGACACCATTTATTCACCTGTATGTTTACAGTGTCTGACAGTGCACAGCTGATAGAGTCCACTGTCATGTCTTTGTGGGTGTGTCCCCTCAGGTATGGAGTTCTTAGTCCCAAAGACGGGTTTCTTCTGTAAGGCGTGTAATAGATTCTTCAGCGGAGCCAAAGAGGCCGAGATCAACCACTGCAGAACGGCCAAACACTACGAGAACCTCCAGGTGGGCAACACACAGTGACTCTTACCCATGATGCATTACCTCATCATAGAGAGAGAGCAGTGCCATAAATATCCAGGTGTTTGATTTGATGAAAGACATATTTTAAAAAAAGATCCTCGATCTATTCTTGACTTTTTGAAACTTACTGTTATACAAGTGAGAAAATATCCACATTTTCACAAAGAGGTCAGAGTCTTCCTTACTCCAGTTTCCTGTTCCCTTCTCTTCTAGAAATACCTGCAGACCACAAAGACAGTGAACGAGACCATCAATCCTGAGTCCAACTGAATATGGCTCTGAAACTCTCAACTAAATTTTGTCATTCCCATCCTTTTGTATTTTGTCTTTGTTTCTCACTGAAGGTCCAGGTTGTCATGTTGCAGTAGATTAGTCGCCTCCTATCTCTGTATCTATCTTGTACAATTAAAAATGAGTGGAAGTGTACATTGGAAAATGGCACTCTGTATGAACTGTGCACAGGTAATAAAAAGTCTTGACCAAATTGTCGATTATCATTTGTCCCTGTGCACCATTCAGTGAAGTGAGATGTTTATGTCGGGGAGTTGCACTGCTACAACAGGTAGCTGTTCAGGACCAGAGGGGGGAGTTCAGGGACCGGGTGTGAGGCCCTCCCAGTCACAACCCCAATCCTTCCTCCTTGGTCTGGGCCTTCCTAAGCCCCCCTCCATGTGAACCACACTTGAGCACCCTTCCCTGTATCCCTATATAAAGTATCGACAGGCACATATGAACAGGTGATACGTTAATGAGAGAAATTGTTTCCATATCAGTCAAGTGAGATAAAATAAAAAGCCAGATACAGGTCCTGAGACTGCAGGTGATTACAGTGGGTGTTATATAGAAAGGTAATGACAATGAAACTAATGAACAGCTGATCTGTCTGATCTGATTACTACTGATGTGCGTTCAGATACCTGCACAAATGTTTCCTCTGAACACATCATCCGTCAGCTGAAGACTGGCTGCATCTTAGCAACAGTCACCGGGCTGAGGAGCGAGGAAGCGTGACAGGTAGTCTGTACCTGCCAGGTAAAACCTGAAGGCAGCATCCTACCTGAGCAGACACCTGGACTCTACCTTACACTATATGTGATAGAAGTGATAAAATTAGTGGCAAGAATATTAAAAATTAAATTAAGACTCAGTCAAACCAGTGATACTGTTGTGTAGGAGTTGTCAGGTGCTGAGTTATTTGCAGGACATTTACTTGACCAGAGGATGGCAGTAGTAGTAGCAGCTGTAGTGAACATGCTCTTAACACACAGTTCCCTCAGGAAGCTTCATATCACTCGTTTGCATTGTGTATAGTGTTGTGTTGTCATGGAGTGTGATCCGGTTCATGCTGGTACTAAACTACACCACCAGTCAAAGTTTTTACAACAGCTCCTTCCAGCTGTTAATTAAATGCACATGATTCAGTGTCTCAGTGTTTCTGACATTAAAATAAACAGTTGGAGATTAAACAAAAAGGAATCATTGAATCTTGTTGTTGAACTAAACTGAACCTAAAAAAATTGACTCCGCCAGCAGCTCAACTCACTCTGTCAGTCTTTCTACAATGGAAATCTGACATTGACAGACTGTCAGTCACTGTCAGGTTCCTTTGCTTTCCGCTCCTGTCCAGTTCATCCCAGACCAGCTCCATGGGGTTCAGATCTGGAGACTGTGCTGGTCTTCATCATGTTGCTGTAGGATTAAAATGTCTACAAACAACTAGAGTTATGTTCTATATGTGGCTGAGTTGTGTTCTTACATTATCACAAATGTTTCCATCAATTCTCAAACCAGAGAAATCTGTGATTTTAATCATGGTAACATTTCATTGGTCAATGACATCATATCCTCTATGATCATGTGTCAGTGTGTTTGTCTGACAGAAGCTCAACATTGACTTTTATCTAGTTTTAAGCCACATACACTTTTGACACCTTGGTGGTTTTCAGTTCTATATCTGAACCAGATGAAGGATTTTAGTCGTTGGACGTCTGGATCTGAAGTTATCAGAGAAACAAGCTGAGGAAATGTTAGACAGCTCAGCTCCCAGCTGCTGGAGACGTCCTGTCCTGTGTCACTGAAGAGCTTCAGTGAATATATGAGCTTTAAAGTAAACTGCTTTCTGGGTGTTTCTACTGGTTTCAATCCCCTGGTGTGTTTGTTATGGAGAGGAGGACACCTCTGTGGATAATTCAGCTGCTGGTAAAAACCTGCTGAACATCTGCTTCATAAGTTATCAGAGAAACAATCAGAACAAAGGTTAGCATCAATCTCAGCTCCAACTCTTCCCTGAGTCTCTGTCCTCTGTACAGCGTCGCTCAAACACCGACTTTAAATGTGAAACTGCTTCATTCAGTGTTTTTAACGGTTAGAATCACCGGGTCTGTTTGATTTCCTGAACCACTGATGTGGCCCTTTGACTTAACTTAAAAAAAAGACTAAAATGCAACAATGTAATAAATTAGAATAAAAATGACAACGCCACCCTTTGTTTTAAAGAGGTAAGGGTCCTCTCAATAAAAACCAAAGACGGATAAAAAAGGATCGCTACAAAGTAAGAAGAGCAAGGTCATGAAACTGCGGGGGGTGTTCTGTTAGGTTTTCTTTTAATAAATAATTAAGAACCAGAGCAGCAATTAGTCCAGCCAAGCAATAGAACAACCAATCACAGTGTATCACAAACAACCACGATCAAAAATAAAACAAAATAAAACAATGTATACAACGCAGGGAGAGATGCAGGGGGAACAGGAGCAGCCACGCCTGGGCCGATCATCCAACGCGCCGCCTTCTTCCTCCACGGGCCCGCGAAGGAGGAGATTTGACTCTCCTCCACTGCAGTTGTTGATCACACGGCACTGACGGCTTCCTGCTGGGGTCGAACGATCTGGTCTGCACGGCTGTTTCCCTCTCCGTTCCCCGCGGCTGATCTCCTCCGTTGTGTCAGTGTCTGATGGCGTCTCGATACAAAAACAACAACAACTGGAAAACGCCGTCTACCTGCCTTTATGCCAACCTATTGTCTATGACGTTACTCTCCTCTGATTGGAGGAGAGCCAAGCTGTCCAATTATCCAGGTGGATTGTCTTTACGTTGATTTGACCCACTTTTAATGTCCAGTCCAGGGGGCGCAGTGGCAGAAATGTCAAAAGAAACACACATCAATAGGAACACAAAACACTATTAATAAAATATCAATAAAATAACTCATGCCATAAACAAATCATGCAACAAACAGATAACTCAAAATAATCAACCCATAAGGAAATCAAGAATCAAATCCAAAATGAAAAACAAACACATTTCTGCCCTCTGACATCTCCCCCACGCTTTAAGGTTAGCAGTCCCTGCTACCTGAGGTCAAGTTCTCTGTACCTGGAAGGTGGCTGTCCTAAGTTAGGCCTTGTGGAGCGCCGGGGGCCTTCTTCTACCAAGGGGCCGGGAAAGAACCCATAGAACATCTGCCCAGGTAGTCTCTCTGTCCCCACTACTGGTTCTGGGGTTACCTGAGGTGTCTCTGTGGAGGGAGCTATGCAAACTTTAAGTGAATTTCTATGGGCTGTTCTCTCTCTCCCCCCTTTCTCTGGTTGGAGTCTATAGACCACACCTGTATCTCCCACCTGCTCTAGGACAACAAACGGTTCGGGGTCCCACCAAGCCTGGAGTTTCCCTTGTCCTTGCCCACCCCGACTACGAACCCACACTCTTTCACCTGGCAACAATGGTAAGGTGTTTGCTTTCTGGTCGTAGTGTTGTTTACGGCTGGAAGCTGCATCCCCCATTCTTTGACTAGCTGTGCGGTAGGCTGCAGAGAGGCGTTGTTGATGCTGTTGGACCCAATCTCCCACCCTGACACGGGACTGTTGTGGCTGTACCCCCAACCCAACATCAACAGGACGCCGCAAATGGCGACCAAACATAAGGAAGGACGGGGCATACCCAGTTGTACCATGCGGGATGTTGTTATAAGCATGTACTAATTCAGGTATGTACTCTGGCCAACGACCTTGCTTCTCTGTCTCAAGGGTACGAAGCATGTTCAACAGGGTCTGATTGAAACGCTCAACTCCACCATTACCAGCAGGGTGATATGGGGTGGTCCTGCTTTTAGTGATACCATAGGTGTCACACAGCTCCTTCGTAAGGGCAGATTCAAAATTAGGCCCCCTGTCGGAATGGAAGCGGGCGGGGCAGCCGAAAGGTTGAATAATGTTGGCCCATAAGGCCTTTACAGTGGTCTGAGCGGTCTGGTCTCGGGTAGGAATAGCCCAACTAAAACGGGTAAACAGATCTGTAGCTACCAGAATGTTCTGATACGCATCAGTGGGTCGACCTAGTGTGAGGAAATCTATTCCTATGACCTCTAGGGGGTAGGAGACTGCAAAAGGGTGCAGGGGGGCCCTAGGCTCTACTCTGTCCCTCTGCAGGCTACAGACAGCACAACCCTGGTGGAACTGACGTACCTCCCCCTCCATGCCTGGCCAGTAGAACCTCCGCCGAAGTTGGGCCAGGGTACGGTCGGGACCGGCGTGAGCGGCAGCTACGTGTAGCTCCCTCCAGACCTCTTCTCTCCTAGAGCTTGGGCAGACAACCTGGAAATACACTTCATGGGTGTGTGGATCAGTCACTTGACGATATAATATGTGGCCTCTGACCTGTAGCTTTTTCTGCTGCCGGAACAACGCTCTTGCCCCTCGGGACCAAATGCAGCGTTCTGCCACTGACGGTACTTTTTGCTGCTCCACACACCTCGCCACCATTTGGATATCTGCGTCTTGGGCTTGGGCATCCCGCCACTCATTGTCGGCCCACTCCTCAGGCCCTGCTGCTGGTGTGAGCTCCACTGCTGCTGAGGTTACTGGGAAGCGAGATAAGGCATCTGCATTGGCATTGTTCTTACCTGGGCGATATTTGACATCATATGTGAATGATGCCAACTGGGCAACCCAGCGTTGTTCCACAGCCCCCAACTGGGCTGTCTGTATGTGGGCGACAGGGTTATTGTCTGTGTACACTGTAAATTTTGCACCCATCAAATAGTCTTTAAACTTTTCTGCCACAGCCCATTTCAGGGCAAGAAGTTCCAATTTGAACGAACTGTAATTGGCATCATTCTGTTCTGTGGGGTGTAGGCTGCGGCTGGCATAAGCTATTACACGCTCTTGCTGGTTTTGCACTTGTGCTAACACTGCACCCAACCCATGCTTACTAGCGTCTGTGTAAACTATGAATGGCTGGGAATAGTCTGCATAGGCCAACACAGGGGCCTGCGTGAGGGCAGCCTTCAGGGCATCAAAGGACTGTTGACACTGTGAAGACCAGGTTACCTTGCGGTTGTGCGACTTCTTGTCGGCTGGAATACCTGTCAACAGGCTGTTCAGCGGGCGGGCAACTGCAGCAAAAGCAGGCACGAAGCGTCTGTAATAGCCTGCCAGGCCTAAGAAGGCGCGGACCTCCCGGATGGTTGATGGGACTGGCCAATCCCTCACAGCCACAACTTTGTCAGGGTCAGGTCTCACACCTTCGCAGTCCACTACATGGCCCAGGAACTTGACTTGGCTCTGCAGTAGTTTGCACTTATCCAGCCGCAGTTTCAGCCCATGCCGCCCCAGCTTTTGGAACACTTGATCTAGATGCTGCATGTGAGAAGAGAAATCAGGTGAGTATATGATAATGTCATCTAGGTACACAAGTAAAGATTCTGTTAACTGACCACCCAAGCATTGTTGCATCAACCGTTGAAAAGTTGCTGGTGCGTTGCAGAGACCAAACGGCATTCGCTGAAACTCATATAGGCCAAGCGGGGTGGAAAAGGCGGTCTTTTCTTGGTCTCTGGGGTCCATGGTGACTTGCCAGTAGCCACTGGCCAAATCAAGGGTTGAAAACCACTGGGCATTGGTAAGGCTGGTCAGGGTCTCTTCAATTCGGGGTAGGGGAAATGCATCCTTGTGCGTCACAGCATTTAGCTTCCGGTAATCGACACAAAAGCGCCAACTCCCATCCTTTTTTTTTACCAGAACTATTGGGGCGGCCCATGGACTACAGCTCTCTTTAATGACACCTTTCTCTAGCATGTCAGCCAACAGGGTTTTCATCTCTTGGTACAGGGCAGGAGGTAGAGGGCGGTGTCGCTCACGGATGGGGGCAGCATCTCCAGTGTGTATCTGGTGTTTTACGATGTCAGTCTGGCCGAAGTCCTCATCGTGGACTGAAAAAACCCTCTCCCACCTGCGTAGCAGTTCACCCAGCTCTTTCTGTTGCTGTGTCGAGAGATCAGGTCGCTGGGCCAGTTCACACATCTCCTGTGGTAGTGGTCGTGCTGCACCACCGTCCTCCACGCCAACTATGGCCACCTCCACTGTTCCATCATCATCCAGTGACAGGTCCAAGTCACAGGCTCCTCTCACCTCTGCGGCATCAACGCAGTACAGCCTGCCCAGTTTCTGGTAACGGCCTATAAAGAGGCTGTATGGGTGAGGGTTACACAAACGTACAGGAATTTTGCCACCTCTTACCGCAACCAATGAGCGGGCCAGTCCAAAGTCTTTGTTGTCTGGTAGGGCTTCGACCAATGCATCGTAGTCAGTTCCACATGGGCCTTTCCGAGCACGCCCCCACACAACCACCTCACTCCTTGGGGGAAGTCGTATACGCTGCCTGCCAGCAGCCCATACGCAGCCCAGCGACCCATCCTCCTCCCCGAAAGCATCAATCCGTTGGCAGAGAGCGAAGGCATCTCTCCATGCAGCCTGGTCCAAGCCCTGTCGTGGTGGAGAAATAGACTTTCCGGGCAATTTAAACAAGGTATTCCAACAGGCAGTGACCACATTCATTCCTACAATCAAAGGGTGGGTGCAATGTTCATCCTTTACAACAACAACCCCCCTCCCTGGAATCTTGATCCCTTCCAGCTCAAATTCCAACACTGCGTAGCTAGTGTAAGGAATTGGGAGGCCATTAGCTGCTCTCAATCTGAAAACCACAGGTGCCTTTCCAAGCTTAGCCTGGGAGAAGTTATCTTCAAATAAACTCTGTTGCATTAAGGTTACCTGTGACCCTGTATCTAACAGGCCTTGTAGTTCAACACCCTCGATCTTTGTCTTAATAGTTGGACATTGCCCAATGAATGCCTCAGTGGTCCTCAATGTTGTTTTGTTTACCTCTGCCCCTTGGACCTCAGCGACAGGGAGTTCTAGTTTAAAGCCGGCTGACCTGCTGAAGGTGCCCGACAAAACCTGGCTATGTGTCCTGCACGCTTGCACTGGCGACAGATAGGCCTACCTTGCTCATCCCGCTCATTCCTGTAGGGGGGCATGTATCGTCGCTCTGGTCGGACTGTTGGTGGTGGTGGTGGTGGTATGTGGCCCACAGCAGGTTGGAGGAGTGGCCTAATTTCTTTCATCAATTCTGTAGTGAGCCCTTGCATTTGTGTTTTGACATCCTCCATTATTTCTCTTCTCAGAGCCTCTTTCCAGTCAGCTTCCTGTGTTTGTTTGGAAACAGGTGTGGGATTAACTGCATGACAGGTAACCTCTGTTTGCATACCTCCATGTTCCTCGTCTAACAGGAGTGCTTCCTGCCGTAGTGTGGTGAAATCGTCATCGGGATTCCTCCGTGCATATACTCTGAGGGCCTGGGCGAGCGGACCTTCACGGAGCCCCAGTAGTAGCTGATCTCGCAGAACAGCATCGGAGGGGGCGGTGTCTGGGTCGTGCCGCCGCAGCCCACAGTAGAGCTCTCTCAACTTGAGGATAAATGAGGAAACATCTTCTCCTGCCTGCTGTTTACAGCTAAAAAACTGTGACCTTAACACTGGGGCCGGGGTTTTATTACCATAAAGGGAGTCTAAATACCGAAATATCTTAGCTGCCTGGTCTCGCTCTGTCTCATCCAAGACACTAACCTGCCGTTTAGCATCATCTGTTAATGCACCAAGTAAAATGGCTACTTTCTTTGCCTCAGTTAATTCTTGTGAACCCAGCAATCCTTTAATTTGCTCTTTCCATTCACCATACTTCAAATCCCCACCTGGCCCTTTAAACTTGGGTAACCAAGGGGCACCCGGATATACAGGCATCATCATCATTTTTGTTTATATACACCGCTAAAAATGCCGTTGCTCTTTGTACTTTGTATCCTGCCGACAACGCCAAATTATGTGGCCCTTTATGACTTAACTTAAAAAAAAGACTAAAATGCAACAATGTAATAAATTAGAATAAAAATGACAACGCCACCCTTTGTTTTAAAGAGGTAAGGGTCCTCTCAATAAAAACCAAAGACGGATAAAAAGGATCGCTACAAAGTAAGAAAGAGCAAGGTCATGAAACTGCGGGGGTGTTCTGCTAGGTTTTCTTTTAATAAATAATTAAGAACCAGAGCAGCAATTAGTCCAGCCAAGCAATAGAATAACCAATCACAGTGTATCACAAACAACCACGATCAAAAATAAAACAAAATAAAACAATGTATACAACGCAGGGAGAGATGCAGGGGGAACAGGAGCAGCCACGCCTGGGCCGATCATCCAACGCGCCGCCTTCTTCCTCCACGGGCCCGCGAAGGAGGAGATTTGACTCTCCTCCACTGCAGTTGTTGATCACACGGCACTGACGGCTTCCTGCTGGGGTCGAACGATCTGGTCTGCACGGCTGTTTCCCTCTCCGTTCCCCGCGGCTGATCTCCTCCGTTGTGTCAGTGTCTGATGGCGTCTCGATACAAAAACAACAACAACTGGAAAACGCCGTCTACCTGCCTTTATGCCAACCTATTGTCTATGACGTTACTCTCCTCTGATTGGAGGAGAGCCAAGCTGTCCAATTATCCAGGTGGATTGTCTTTACGTTGATTTGACCCACTTTTAATGTCCAGTCCAGGGGGCGCAGTGGCAGAAATGTCAAAAGAAACACACATCAATAGGAACACAAAACACTATTAATAAAATATCAATAAAATAACTCATGCCATAAACAAATCATGCAACAAACAGATAACTCAAAATAATCAACCCATAAGGAAATCAAGAATCAAATCCAAAATGAAAAACAAACACATTTCTGCCCTCTGACACTGACACTGAAGGAATCCAAACCGAGAGAAGACAACAACTCCCATGATTAAATCTTATTGATTATTGAAAGATTTATTTGGTATCATTCATGAGCTGTGTTATTTCACATGTGGCTTTCGTATGCGCATTAATGAAACATTTTGGCCCTGGGACGGAGAGAGAGAGAGAGATAGAAAAGGCATATCTGCACAGCCACACCTGTCGAGCAGGTTGGATTGGATTCGCTCTACAGATGGGGGATTAGGAGGTGGGAGGGGTCAACAGCACAATGACACAGGCAAGGAAAGAAAAAGGAAGGTATGTGACAACCGAGATGCAGACACAGGGATTGACAGGAGCAGAGAAGACTGTGAGGACATCTTGGACATAATGCTTCATATTTTGACCTGCTGACACAGAAATAATCTCTTCAGTCCTCAGAGCAGGTAAGACACGTCCATCTAAAGTGGAAACACATTAGAGTCTTTTTTCATTCACTAGGAATCTGTGTGTTTCACGTGTTGCCTCCTGCCACTAAGTTAATGGACCAAACAGCAGCCTGTTATCTGTTTTTAATAACCAAACACTTTCTACACTATTGTGTTATTTCTAATTAAGTGTGTGAGATAACAGACAACTGTAAATATGTGTTCGAGCTCATTATCATGAGAACAGTACATGTACCACATGTTCACACAGGTGTTAAAAGGTTCAGATTGACCACAGTATTTGTTGAGTGTCCAGCTCAGCGGCGTTTGTTCGTGTTATCCACAGTTTCACCATCAGGAGCTCATGATTGTGAAGAGTGTGAGAGGCCATTCAGTGGGTGGAGAGTAAAACATTATGAGCCTGTTATCTCTGCTTCTATAGAGGGTGAATACGCAAACATGTCTGCTAAATAAAGTGAATGAAAGACTGGCAGATAACACACAGGTAGTTCCCAAAGACTGTGATAAGATGTTTTGTCAGTAGCTTTAGGTGGCTGTTTACACTGCAGCTTCACAGTTTCACCAGGTGGAGTTCATACCTCAGCGACTGATTTCCCAACATGTAGCTTCTGAGAGAATGGCACTGGTGACAGGTGATGCATAAACTCAAACCACACCTTAAGAAGAAAGAGACTTAAGAACAAAAAGGAATGAGTTAAAATATGTGTTTTAAACGTGACGGTGTGCTGAGCAGTAAGTGTCTGAAACAACCTACTGACTGACTGACTGACTGACTGACTGACTGACTGTAGAACCTGTAGAATAAAAAACAACAACTAAATCAACAAAAGGAGCCATTGTTGCTTTAAATTTTTTTTTTTTGGGTCAGTGATGAAGTCTGGTCGTGGTAAATTCGGCAAACCTTTCAAACTAAATAAATCTTTCTTTATTTGAAAATCTTCAAACACAGACCTCAGATCAGACCATGGTCTCTGGTGAAGAATCACAGGACACTGACAGGTTCAAACATGAGTGACAGTGGAGGAGTCGACTGTGATTGGTTCTTCTCCTGTGATCAACACAGTGTATGGTCTATCACATTTTCAAAATAAAAGAACATTCATTCACTGACTAAAAGCTCTGCTTCAAAATAAGAGGTTAGTTTTGTAAACATAACACAGTTTCAGTAATCTTTTTTTTATAAAGCCTCCTTTTATTTCAATTTCAGTTAACAGAAATAAATTATCTATGTTCTCATCTGACTGTGCTAAACCATAGAATTTCAATCCAAGAGAGGATTATAGTTAATTTATTTATTATTGCTCTGACTGATCAGTGTCAGAGTCAAGTTTCCATCTTGACACATTGTCTGTGGCAGCAGCTAATAGCTGCAGTTAACGTTTTTTACATTTATTAAAGAAATAAAGTGAATTCAGAAATCCCTCAGACACTTTCACTTTTGTTCCACCTCATGCTATAATCATTTTAAATTCATTTTTCCCTCATCATTCTGCACTCAATAATTACATTTTATCATTTCTTTGCAAATTCATTGAAAATTAAAAACTTAATTATCCCATTGACATAAGTATTCAGACATTTTGCTCTGACATTTGAAGTTTAGCTCAGGTTCCTCCATTTCTCTTGATCATCTCTGAGATGTTTCTACACCTTGATTTGAGTCCGTCCGTGGTGAATTCAGCTGATTGGACGTGATGTGGAAAGACACACACCTGTCTATATCAGGTCTCACAGCTGACAAAGCAGATCAGAGCAGAAACCATTAGGAGGAGGGAACTGCTGCAGAGCTCAGAGACAGGGTTGTGTTTCTGCTGCATTGAAGGTTCCTGAGAAGAACAGTGGTCTCCATCATTGTGACATGAAGAAGTCTGGAACAAGCAGGACTCCTCTAGAGCTGGACCTGGACTAACTGAGACATCAGGGTGAAGAGAGGAGACCAAGAACCTGATGGTTACTCTGAGTTCCAGAGATCCTGTGTGATATCATTCATAACAGTATTTCATGAATATAGCTAGGTTGCTAACTAGCTAGCTACAGTATGTAAGAACACAACCCCACTCCTGATCCTGCAGAGACAGCTGGAGCACAACAGCTGACACAACTTGCCTTTAAGATCAGTCATCCTTTACATAAAATATACATAAATAAAGGTTCAGACTTTATTGCAGGACTGTTGGATTGAGTCAGAAAAAGAATCCGCGCACTGAATCTGCTAACAGCTCCCATCGATTTACTAAGCATAGGACTTATGTGACTCATGATTTATACTTGACTTCTGATGTACTGTATTTCACATGTGTCTACACACCTGGCCTATGGTACAAGTTGTTTTTGTCCTTTCTATTGAGGCATGCCATGTGGTTCGATCAGACAGTGTTTTCCAGCTCTGCTCTGATTGGTTCAGCCTGAGGGCAGTTTGACTCTCAATCATAAAGGTCACAATCAGCTGTGTGATGAATGTCTTTGTGTCTATATAAAGCCTGTTCTGCTTTTTGATGGTGATTTGACAAATATCAAAGATCCCTGTAGATCAAAACCTTGCTTTATTTAGATTTCTGGGAGCTCTTAGCACAGAGTCCGGATCCTTTCTCTGACTCTCTTGATTTAAAATGCCATCTTCAACACAGTGAAGTGTGTAAAAAGTGAAGGGGTATGAACTCCACAGTCAACAGTGTGTCATCTCTCCTCTATTCCAGCTACGATCACTATGCTCAGGTTGTTTACTTCATTCCTGCCCTCCTCAGCTCCGCTGTGGGAAACTGGCTCCACCAGAGCTGCAGCTGCTGGGGGTGGGGGGGGGGGGTGGGGGGGGGGGGTATTTTCTATTATTCACATCTGCACCAGATGGGTGACATTAGGATTATGAGTGATTATAGCGTGATTGATGAGATTAGTTTCACATTGGGGACAAATTACACCTGATCCTTGCATCGTACAAACCGATGAGTGTATGTCTGTAGACAATGAGCAAGAGGTGAGGTCCACCTGGACAGGTCGCCGGTCAATCACAGAGACAGACAGCAACGTAACACTCACATTCCCCCCCACCCGTGAACGTAGGTGCCTTAAACTTTGCTCTGTGGGAGGGAACCGGAAAACCTGGAGGAAACAGACAATTATAATTTAACTAGTTTCGCAATGACTCAGCTTACACAGCACTGACTCAGCACTGTAGCTGCTACATAAACAGTTGATGCAGACACTGTGGCTGATGCCTCCTGTAGATAACTTGTGTCCCACAAAAAAAGCTGCTGTAAAAATGGCAATTGTTCATGAATAAATACTAAATAAATACTTTCTTTTTTTAAAAATTAAATTGGCGCCACATTCAGAGCAGAGAATGAGACATCCTGACTGTGAATCTACGGTAGATCTTCACGTCCTTCAAACTCAACACTCCCCAGTTTGTTTTGCATGCTTTCTTTTGAAGATCCATACAGTATGAAAGTAGATGTCCATGTCTTGTTTGATTATAAGCAGGTGTAGGTTCTATATCACAGTTTTTCTCGATCACTTTGATGCAGTTCTCACATCAGAAACGTCATTCTCACAACTCTTAATGCAGTTCTCAAAACAGTTCCCCACACCAATTAGCATTTCTCATTGTATTTGTACAAGCCTCCTTTGTATCCACACATAGTTCACTACTAAAGACGTTTTCTCAGTGTGTTGTTGCATTTCTCACCTGATTCTTTCTGCTTTTATTTTCAAAATCAGACAAAGAAATTCTGCAGTTTGAGGAGTAATGTGTGTTGTGTTGTATTTAGCCAGTATTAAAGGATAAGGGCAGGAACACACTGGATGCGTCGCAGCTGTGAAGCGTCTTGGTTTTCATTTCGGTGCCCAGGGTTAGAGAGGACGCCCTGCTGAGTGACACCTCTCAGGTGCGTCGCGTGATCTAGAGATTCAGCATTTCGCCTGACACGTCATTAAGCAGAAACAGACAGAAAGAAGACCTGTTGATATCATGTGTGTGTGTTTGTTTGTGTGTGTGTGTGTGTGTGTGTGTGTGTGTGTGTGTCAGAAGGAGTGTGTTTAAGTGCATGAGACACACACTCATTCAGTGACACACAGACACACTGACAGGGTGTTGTGGGTTTATGGATCAGGTTAGAAGATGAAGGGGTTAGTTTTAGGTATAGGGTTGTAGGTGTAGGTAGGGTGCACAGTAAGGATTTGGATTAGGTTAAATGTTTAAGGACTGGTCCCTTTGGGTTTGACTGGATTGGGGCTAAAATCACCTCCACTAGTCAAGAGGTATCTGTGTAGCCCATAGTATGTTATGTAATCCTGCCTGGTGAATCCTGAATGTGAGAGAAAAACAAGAACTTTAAGCAGCTCTGAGGTTGGATGATGTCTATAAACTCCAGTTTAGGGAATTAAAAAACAGACAAACCTCTCTGTGAAAGTCTCTGTTCCTACATGTGAGTAAGTGAACCTCATGCATTTACACAGCAAGTGAAACCACACAGCGGAAAATACCCACTACTGCAGCAAATGTGGATTAATCCTCTGCTGAAAATAGTCCCCAATAAATACACTGTTTATGTTTTTGGGTTGTCCGTCCATCCCATTCTCATGAACCCAGCAATTATAAGAAAATGTCACACAAAGGGTTAATATTTTATATGACTCTAGATAAACAGAGACGTAACCTGAAGCTAGTCTGAGCGGCCACAAGGAGGTGATTCTAGTTATTTCATTGCTTCGAGCATCACACACTAAATTCCATTCAGATCCATTGTCTCGGGGTTGAGGCAGGTTGTAACCTGACCTGATCTGATTCTGACTCACAACACTAGTGTAAAGCAGTGGGTGAAGAAAGCTAACTACCCACAGCAAAATAAATCCGGCCCATATTTGGTTCATATTGCTTATGCTTGTCTTCTTCTGGCCCAGCATACGCCCGGTTCCACGGCCTGGATCTGGCCCATGACAGCATGATTGTCAGATGCTAATTCCACATCTGCACCAATTCTGCACAGAAAATCTGTCAGACAATAACGGCTGTAATCTGCCCAAATGTGGAAATATATGGGCCAGACTCGGGCTGAGGACCCAGTCCTACGTTGGGCCAGAAGTTTAATTTTGCTACCTGGGTATAAAGCTGCAAGTCCAGTGTGAAGGTTTATCAGATTCCCAGACATGTATTCCTGTGTTACTGAATGATGTAGAAAAATTGAGCCAAAATGTTATTTTTTTCTTCTCTATAGTGAATTAGTTTTTCTTCTGGGATCTTCACTGCGACCAAAGTGACCTGAGGCGAGTCCCAGTCACTGATTGTGTGATCAGCTGCTGCCTAAGTCTGAGTCTAAATGTGTGTAAATGTGCTCACATCATTCCACACTCCCTTAGGAACCTAAATGTTGCTAACAAGTCACAAAGCATGTTCATATTTAATGCCACAGGTTCAACATAGATTCATATCTTTCACTAGGAAAATTCAAAAATGTTGGGCACCAAGAACACAGTCTGTTCTGTATCATAATATGCTGAATTAGTTATTTCCTTTAAAGGTAACACTATCTCTCACACAGTTTAACATTGGATAGCTATGGCAATGGCTGCAGCCTTTCTGTCTGAAGACCAGTTCAGCTGCTCCATCTGTCTGGAGGTGTTCAACAACCCGGTGTCAACGCCATGCGGCCACAGCTTCTGCCAGACCTGCATCTCCTCCTACTGGGACAGAGGGGTCGGGGGTGCAAAGTTCTACCAGTGCCCCCTGTGTAAGGAGTCCTTCCACCATCGCCCCGAGCTCCACATCAACCGAACCCTGAAGGAAATCACTGAGCAGTTCAAGCAGATGGCCGACTCTGGAGCGCCAACAGACAGAAGAGAGGGAGGAGGAGCAGAGGATCATCATCACCCAGCTCTATCTCCACCCTCGAAGCCAGGAGAGATGCCGGAGAGCGTGTTTGCTGAGATGATGACCCGTTTTCAGCAGCTCTCGACTCCCGGGACGCCTCACACCACACTTCCCCATCCCAATGATGCTCATCCCCGAAACTCCAGCCGAGTCAACGCACGCCAGGCCCTTCAGGCTCAGAACAGTTTGCACCATGACCCACCTCCACCATATTCACCTCCCCGCAGGTACCAAACTACGCTCTCTTAAGAGGGCTTTGATTCAACCACATCGTTAATGCAGCCCAGAAAACATTTTAAAAGTAAATAATTCATTGTTCTAAAATAAGTAAAGTAATTTCCCAAAATCCAAACTGACATTTGCAAATATCTTGTTTCATCTGACCAGCAGTTCAAAACCTTAAATGTCCATATAGTGTAAAGGTGGATGTCCATGTGTAGTTTGATTATAGATCAGGTCTAGGTTCTATATTAATACTGTGAAAGTATCAAAGCCTCAGTCCACAGAGAAACACACACAGCCTGTATTCAGAAACCCACCTCGACCTACCATCAGATTTGGTTTCTCTGAGTGTTTACCTGAAATCTGTTTTCTGAGTGATATAATAAAACCATAGCAGTCAGCCAATCAGAAGAGATGCTCAGAATGTCCTGTCTTCTGATTCGCTGACTGACCTTTTGTTACTAGAGCTCCAGAGAGAATCCTGAGAGAGATGATGTAAAACTACATTGAGATGGTTTTTGGTTCTTAAAAGCACAAATATATCTTTTTATGGATCAACACTTCAAATAAAACACAGAAGAAGGAGAAAATACGGAGCTTTAAGAAATTTATTTCACTGCAATGCTATTTTTCAGAAACATGCTGCTGGGTAATAATTATACATTTTCCTGCTGATGTCTTTTTGTACTAGAGTCTAAGTCTAATCTTAAGCAGCTAGTTCATTCACACTGCCCTCATTAGAAAAGTTCTGAGTACCTGTGCAGCACCAAGCAGCAGGTAGACGAAGTTCTTTCCTCAAGTCTAAAAAAAAGTCAATTTTATTTACTATTATTAACTTATTAATGCAACATTTAGAGGAGCAAACGTTAAAGTTGTCATGTACTGAATGTGCAAGGCCGAAGCACTGTTGTGTTTATCTTAATGTTACTGCAGGTATTCTGTGAGCAGCTCAAGTGAAGCCTCCCTCAGTCTGCCTCTGTGCCCCGCCCACCTGAGAGGTCTGGAGTTCTTCTGTCGGACTGACAACACCTGTGTGTGCAGCACCTGTGTGGAGACCGTCGAGCACCAAGGGCACATCGTCATCCCTGCCATGAGGGAGTGGCACATCAGGAAGGTGTGTGTGTGTGTGTGTGTGCGTGTGTGTGTGTGTGTGTCAGTTAGTAGGGAGAAAAATTATGTTTTCACTGCAACTGTGGTAGACATGAATTTAACTCAGTTTGCATTCATGTTCTTGCATAGTAGAATCCAAAACAAGAAAATGGCTTCATTTAAAGAAGGTATATGCAAGTTTTTGCTATTGCAACATTGATAACGAACGTTAGCATTAACAGCTGTTTGCTTTCCAGTCTAGAAGATATTAAACTTTATTCCTTTACTCACCACCAGCTGTCTCCAGCAACACCAATGTTAACTCTTGTTTTGTTTCTATTTCTATCACTTCTTTTCTTCTACTGAAGTTAGCATGCTAACCAGCTAGCCCCAGTTCAGACGTCTCATCACCGCAGAGGCCAGTCTGCCCCGAAGAAGTAACTGATCAGAGGATGTATTATAAACTCTAGCATTGTAAACATGACAATGGCTGAAGCACTTGGCAGGCAACCATCACCTCCACCTGTTCCCACCACGATACTACAACTGACGGCAGAGAAAACTTACATATAGCACTTTTGAAGAATGAGGGCCTATTTAGATAATGTTACTGCTGATCTCATGCTGTCTTTTAAAAGTCATTTTTTATTTACAGAGTGTGAATTCTAATCTATAAAATGTTTTGTATCTGACACAGTTGTGTTAACATAAGCTGTATGTGTACATCGGGCGCAGACTACAGGACAGGCTTCAGCGTTAACATACGGCTTATAGTGGTTATAAGTTATAGACACAGTTCAGTTAAGGTGTGTGTTTTCTGTCTTCTCCAGTCCCAGTTGGGTATTGCAGAAGTGGAGCTGAAGGAGCTCATCTGTGAGAAAGAGAGGAAGGTGGAGGAAATACACAACTCCTTAAGAGAGATACAGGTGAGTTTTCATTCTGTACCAATGTGGGTCATTTTTCAAGTCCAGTCCTGGTTTAAGACTGTGGACACATTTGTGGATTAGCAGTCTAATTCACACCAGACTGTTCATCCGGACAAGTGAAGAGGAGATCAGGTTCCCTATTTGGAAATCAGAGACATGTATAGGTTTGCTTAATATCTCCCACCTGAATACAGGATCCTGACTTCATATATATTGGCCAGTGAAGTGGGAGTTTGCTCATGAGCACATAAGAGCAGCCAAGCTGACAAACTTCCAGTTAGTGCCTTCAAACACATCTATTGCTGTTTGTCTTTTATTCAGGCTGCTGCTGAGAGAGAGACAGGTGGGGCACTTTGTGCATTTTCCAAACTGATCTCCAGTGTGGAGCGCTGCCAAGCTGAGATCTTGGAGGTAAATAACAAAAGACTCATTTTAATGGAAGTCAGCAATCCTCCACTTGGAGGTGGATCATCTAACCTGCTTGGTGTCCATTTTTCCTGCAGGTGATAGAGATGAGTCGTCGAGCGGCTGAGCAGAGAGCTCAGAGCCTGCTGAGGGAGCTGGAGGAGGAGGTAGCTGATCTAAGAAAGAGGGGTACAACACTGAGCCAGCTGGCTGTATCTGACGACTACATACTCTTTCTCAAGGTATGGATGGATGAATAATCATCAAAAGTACCAAAATCTAATGAGACTGTGGGGGTTGTGGCGTTGTGCAGTTTGATGGCCAATGGCACGAAGTAGCCACCCTTTCACTTTGAGTCCAGGTGACTGTTGGCCTTTTGTGAGGTCACAGTCACCTTTGACCTTTGAGCACCAAAATCTCATCAGTTTCTCCTTGAGTCCAAATGAAAGTTCCCTCAAGGTGTTTCTGAGATATGGTGTTCTCAAGAATGTGACTGATGGACTGACAACCTGACAATCGTCCTCATCCCTGAAGCTTTTTCCTGTATAAGGGAAACATGAACACGAGATATGCTCACAACATGAGGGGTGAGGTGTGTTTACCAGCCTCTCCAGCTGTAGCTGTTATGACTGGGATGATTCCAATCGGGTCCCTATACCCTTCCACTCAGACACGGAGTATAACTACATGTGAAGTCACACTCGCAGCTGTGGAGGGTCTCTTCATTAAGGGGGAGGGTATCAGGCAAACTTTGGGATGCCCTCACCTTTCTCTGATGGAAACAAGAAATTCATTGTTACCCAAAATATTTCAGGAAGATATTGTGATTAAATCAATATTTATCTAAAAAAAGATCATCTTATACACAGCATTAACAAAGATGTAGGTGTGTGGGCAATGACATTGGCCTCATCACATTCATGGCATAGTGAGCTTGTGAAAGGAAAATTGTCAATTGAATGAATAAAAAATCACTCACATGCTTCTTGGCCACATTGCTTTATTTTTGATCATGTTTTCGTTTTCCATCTTAATCTGATTATATCCTTATTTTTTTCCAAAATAAATACACAGAACTCACATTAGTAGGTGTATGGTATTTCATCCACCCCGGACTCAAAGCGATGCTGCATTCGTCTGGGAGTGTGGTTTGTAAGTCTGTATTGATGCAGACTCGGTGTACAAGGGCTTTATAACCCACTCCCACTTAAGGGTTATTGGTTTGGGGTGACACTCAATGTGTCGGACCCTCCACACAAATGCACAGATGGAGTGAGAGTGGGTAGGGGGAGTGTGTGGGGGCTGGATTGGAATTGGGCCACTCTGCGTGTTCAGGCCTCAACAAATAATCGTGTGCTACGTGCTGAACATGGACGACTCTGTGAATCATCTCTATGTTAACCAATGGGACAATCTCTAAAAGCTGATGTTTTTCTTTAAGCCTCATTTTTTATTCCCTCTCTCTCTCTGCAGACGTACCCTGCCCTGTCCACCCCCCCACCAGCTAAGGACTGGTCCTGTGTGTCTGTGTCTTCTGAGCTGACCTCAGGGGTGATTCTCAGGACCGTCAGTCCAATGATGGAGCGCTTTGAGGAAGAGCTGCGGAAACTGCCAGAAGTCTGTAAGTTGTCATTCAGACTGAGAGTGAAACCGGGTCGTCAAGTAAAAAGGCCTCTACAAACTCCAGAGATGGATTGTGAAACCTTTATGAATGGACCAGCTGGCCTGTAGCAATATCTTCATTTTTGTTACCGTTGCAAAAGACATAAAATATCCCTTTAATTCTTAATCATGAGGTTTCTATATGTCTCTTGTCTTTCTGATGATCATTCAAGAAAGGTTGAATCCAGGGCAACTGGACTTGGTAGTAGATACTTCAAGAGACTTCTTCAGTTCTGACTGACTTGATGGGGTCATTATCAAGGCCATTGATATCACTTGCTTCGTTAGTGCCATCTATGACCAAGTCCAGTTGCCCTTGATTCAACTTTTCTTGGAGAACCATGACTGAGAATCTTCACAGAAAGCTCTGATGGTCATATGTTCACTAATAAATCCTGATGTGTCAAAGATACAAACATAGTGTGAAAGAAACCTTTTCTTTTATCTTATCAACAGGCCAGCGATCCTTGGAGGACCAGTCTGTACCAAGACCCAATCTAAGTAAGAGTCTGATTAGCTGACGGCATCAAATGTTGTTTTCTGATCCTGAAACATGGCACAATAAATAAAAATATAAGATATATACTATATTACTAATATATACTCTCTACAGAGACCAGGAGGGTTCAAGAATATGCAGGTAGGGTTTAAAAACATTTGTTTTCACTTCCAATTAGTTTTCACACAAAGTCTTATTCACCTCCCACCATCGCTCTCTCTCCGTCTGTAAGCCGACATCACTTTAGACGCCGGCACAGCCCACCCACGTCTCATCATCTCAGCAGATGCAAAGCAGGTGCACTGCGGTGAGCGCCATCAGCTCGTACCGGACAACCCTGAGCGCTTTGACCGGGTGGTGTGTGTGCTGGCCCACCAGGGCTTCAACTCAGGACGACATTACTGGGAGGTACGTGTTGAAGCTGATGTGAATGTGTTCAAATGATACAGTTGTGATTCGTTGTGTTCAAGGAAAGTGAAGTTTTGTCAGGTTTTACGTGATCAACATCAGCACATGCAGACAAACGTTCATGTAGTCAGTATGTTCATCAGTATTAGCTGAGCTGGTGGACCAGTTGTGAAGACCAGGTGATAGACAAATAGATAGGTGGGTAGATAGATAGATAGATAGATAGATAGATAGATAGATAGATAGATAGATAGATAGATAGATAGATAGATAGATAGATAGATAGATAGATAGATAGATAGATATAGATAGATAGATAGATAGATAGATAGATAGATAGATAGATAGATAGATAGATAGATAGATAGATAGATAGATAGATAGATAGATAGATAGATAGAATTGCCCAAAATCACAACTAAGGATAGCAGAGTAGTTAACGTAAAATTAGATCAGAGGTTTTCTAAGGATTGGGCTCCAAACAGAATCAGGGGAGGCTCAGTGAATAGAAGGGGGAAATATTACGTTCCCCAGCACGTACCTTGACAATCTGATCCAGTATTTAATCTAAGACCAATAAGACCTAGATGGTAAGTCTGCACTCATTACAGTAAACTGTACCACACTGCTGTCTTCCAGGTGATGGTGGGAGGAAAGACAGACTGGGACCTGGGAGTGGCATGCCGGTCTGTCAATCGGAAGGGCAAAATCACAGTAAGCCCCGCCCATGGTTACTGGTTCCTCAGCCTGCGTGATCGGAACGACTACGCCTTTCGAACAGAACCCTCGACCAGCCTGGCAGTCAACATCAGACCCTCACGGATCGGAGTCTACGTGGACTGTGATAAGGGAGTGGTGTCCTTCTACGATGTGGAGGCCAGAGTGCTCATCTATACATTCACATACAGCTTTCCTGACACCATCCATCCATTCTTCAGCCCCTGCACTAATAAATCAGGAAGAAACGAGGCTCCACTAATCATTTGCCCTACAGAATGAAATGGGCTGACATTTTAAGGAAATTTTACTTTTTAGTTTTTGTCTACACATGCTTCCATGTATGTTTGAAGAAGACTGGGACAATCACAGCTGCACCTCATTCTTCATGACATTAGAGTAGATAATGAGCAGGCCATCAGTTAACTTTCAGGTCCCATATTTTACACTTTTCCAGTCTTTTATTTGAAGTGTTGATCCTCAAGAAGATCTGTTTGTGATTTTAAGGACCAAAAAACTAACTCAGTGTAGTTTTACATCTCCTCTCTCAGGTGTCTGTCTGGTGCTCTGTCAAGAACAGGTTGTTTTGTGTCGGTCTCTGAGCCTCCCTTCTGATTGGCTGATTGTTTTCTGAGTGACGCAGGGCCAGCCAACCGCAGGTAACAGATTGTAGCCTAGTACTACTGTAGCTTGGTTAAACTCATAGGTAAATGCAAATGGCAATGGTCAGTCAGATGAAAATGAGCCAAACAGCCCAACTATCCTTGGGAAGGCTGTGCGCTGACATATTGGCTTTGTTTAATCCAAATTCCTCAACATTTTTCTTGCTAGCTCAGTGGCAGAATGACTTCTTAGTGTTTTGTTGTCAATCAAGGTAAAACAACAGCTAAGGTTGGACGGTGTGTTACCAAAATCCTAGCAGCTGGTTGTAAGGCTCAGTTTCTGAATACAGGCTGTGTGCATTCCTCTGTGGACTGAGCACTTTTATACTTTCACAGTATTAATATAGAACCTAGACCTGATCTATAATCAAACAACACATTTATTTATATAATATTGGACCTTAAAATTACTCCCTGATGTGAACACTATCAGACTGAAGTCAGCAGTAGCCAATATTTGTCTTCTAATATTCAGTGCTGAAAACTGCATTATGTGCCCATATGAAAATAAAGACTAAGACCATAGCTGACATGCTGTGATCCATATTACACACTAAAAAGTTCACATTAACAGCGTGTCATAAATTGCTATAAATGTATTGGATGGATGCATTATGAGAATTGTATACTAATGTTTGTATGTTAGAATTCACCTCTGGCTCAGCTGGCTTCCTGTGAGTGCCATGAGAAAATGTACTAATATTACTAATATGCCTCTTTGATAGTCCAACGGTATTAGAGCTAACAGTTCAAATACCAATACAGAGTAATTTCAGATGCACATGTGAATTGGTGTCTCCTTCTTGACACTGAGTCATGTACGTTAAACCTTCATGGGTGAAATGTAAAATACAGAGTAGTGACTGACCTTTCTCTGCAGGTTGAAGTGTCTCGTCATTAGTTTTACAGATGATTCTTTTATAAAGGCAAGTCTGTGAGGAAAAGCTGTGTGGGCTGCAGGAGACGTTTTAATTGCTCAGTTTGATTTATAAGAAAATACAAATAAGTTATTTGAGGAATTATTTTTGTGTGCTTCTCATGGTCTTACAATATATTTTCCTGTTCTGTTTATCATAAGCAACAAAATAGATAAATTGTGCCTACTTTGACTCAAGGTAGCTTCCATGTTGTATGCAAAACAAAACTCAATAGCTGTTCTGTGATAAAGATAAACTAAACAAATAATACTGTAATATTATTGTAAAATAACACTTTTTTAACACTATGCTTGTTGAGACAAAAATTAAAAGTTAATTATGTATTTTTAATATGTAGCAACCTTCCCTGATCACAATGAACATTGTGAATGATATGTCATATGTAATTGTTTTAAATGATAATTATCAGACAGATTTTCTGTTGATGTTTTGTTGGTCTGCTCCATATAGTCTGAGTAACACAGAAATGCAAAAAGTTTTGCAACTGTCTCCAGTCTCCACTATGAACATGTACACAGTACATAGTTGCTGTATTGTGATATGTTGATACAGTTAATGTTTTTCTAAAAATACATTCATGTAAAATCAGTGTAGAATCTCATTTTCAGATAAGGACATATCCAAGTACTCAACTCTTTATTCAATCAGGGTGGAAACAAAACCAGTGAACCGAACCTGTTCACACTGTCATATTGAACGAAAATCACAGAGACTGACTTGTTAAAACAGCTTCTTGAATAATATGTTCTTCATCAGGTCAGAATGTCTCAATACAAACATTTAAATGTGTGTAAATAAAATAGTTCCTCATACGTAGCAGTGCAGGTGTTCATTTGTTTGGTGGAGAGATATGGGGAGTTGCCCCTGCAAGTAAACTAAAGTACCCCTGCTGTGCTTCAGCTGCCTGTAGCCATTTGCAGTAAGTCAATGGCTACAACCTGACAGCAGTTTAAAGATGCTGGTCATATATCACCATGATAAAGGATCTTCTCATGCTCAAGAACTGATGCAGTTTGACACCAGTATTCCAGTTTTAATATTAAAGTATCTCCTGTATTCAGTGTCATAATGACATCAAATGTACATTTGTGACTTTCACATCAAAAAATCTTTAGAAATAAACATGTGGCTCAGGATACTGAGCCCCCCATCAGTGTATGACTGTGCATATGAATGTGTGAATGAATGGGCGAATGTGGCCAGTTTTGTAAAGTGGTCAGCAAGACTAGAAAAGCACTAAATAAGTGCAAGTCCATTTACCATTTACACAAATCATGAATGACTAGAGATAACTATTAAAGTATTTTGTTTAGCACCAGCCTTGCACTTGTAACCGAGTATCATTCAGTTCTCGTATTTCACAGTAAAGATAAAAAGAGAAGTAAATATACCACTACTTCACCATAAGAATTCAGATTCAATGTCTGTGGTTTCAGTAAAATGTCTGTACCACATTATCCAAAAGTTGCAGTATTCTACCGAATGTGTTGAAGCGCTTACACATTATCAGCACTTGGCCCAGTAAGTTCTGATAACATTACAGTTTTTTGATTGCTAATAATCATTGGTCAAAACTGAAGTCAAACTGTCAGAGCTCTTCACACAATCAGTGAAGCAGAAGTCTGTGTGGACCAAACAAAATTCATTCAATAAACACATTTTCCAAAATCCATGAACTCTTTTCTCATTAACACTCCAGCTCCAGCTAAACACTCTATATCTGCAGCACATGGTTCAAATGCTAACACACTGTTTTCAAAACTGTTAAAAACACATGCAAAACAGAATGACGGCAAATTTCATGCATTTCTGCAGGAACCATATTGAAATATATAGAAAATCTCAGTAGAATATTTACAGTAAAATGAAAGAATAATCCAAACACAGCTGATTGCAATTTCAGTTTGAAGCAGTTGTACACTGTAGCCTTTGAGAGAAACGGTGAACATGTGACAGAACTCTGGTATCAATATGTGACAGAACTCTGGTATCAATATGTCCAGGAAAGATGTATACAGGGTTTATACACAGCTGTGCTTAATGTAAAGGAGGCTAGAGTAAAACTGTGGATTTACTGTATTTTAGACAGTAATGGAGATGGAAGCTATACATGTTGTTGAGGATTGTTTGTAGTTATTATTGCAGCCCTGGAATTTCAGGAATTAGTTTTTATGTTTCAAATTTTTATTTTGTTCAAAAAAATTACTATATGCAAGGAAATATAGATATAAATAGAGAAAATAAAGGAAGCAAATTGCTGCATTTCTGATTCATTCTTGTTACATATACTTTAGTACAGTCAATAAAGTGAAAAGGTGATATTCTTATTCTATAATGAAATACTGATTTATGTGAAAAATGATTCAAATTTCAAAGATAAAAGTTAATAATTTATGGGATATTCCCGCTGGTCATTGTGATATGAGTAACAGTGGATGCTTTCTGAGTGAGACGTGTTGTCAGTGTTGTGGTTGAATGAGCTAATTCTGAGATATGTATGAAGAGTTCTGGTGGCTTGAGTGAGTTTTGGAGGTGAGATGAACTGTTAGTTGTATGTTGGACTGTATGAAGAGTTTTGAAAAAGTGGCTTCAGTATTGACAAATACTTGTTAACAATTGAAAAAACTGTAATAGCCTGACCAGTGCAGAGATGCAGTTGCTAATGATGTTTGAAAAAGGCAGACATAGGTGAGGAGATATATATATATTTATATATATATATATATATATATATATGCTATATGTGGATAGAAAATGTGGTGTGCCTCAGTCTATCTCAGCTACATACAAAAGCAAAGTAGAACAGCACATTCACTAACACAGAAACAATAATCCAGTAATGGTACAATGTCACCACAGGGTATTTGCAGTGAAAAAAAACAGATGAGTGAAGAGACAGCATTGTGTCATTCAGACATTCAGATAGATCATATCCTAACACAGGAAGCAGGTTTACCTTTGCTATAAGGTATGGCATGCCAGTGTTGTCCTACAGGTGTGGATTGCTAGCCTTGTTGACTGCCCGTGTTTTCTTGACACTATTTGTATATGAGATGACATCTGGAGTCTGTTGTGAAGAGCAAACAGAGACATTCACATGGATTAAATAAGGGACAAGATGATGCGATTTAAACCTAGTTTGTCTACTTTGCCTCCCATGATTCCCTATCTGCTCATCAAGTAGTCCGATATGGAAATAGAAACTCCTCAGCCTGTGACAAATAAGTCGTAAGGTGTGTTCCCACCTTTAACTTGGGTAAGATAACACTCACATACCACACAGGAGTGAAGCACTCCTCCTATTCCTGTTGAACCTCCTCTGAACAGTGAAGTCAGACCTGAGTCAGGCCTCAGGTTCAACATACCCTGGATAACTTTTAGTTATCTGGTTTAACTGAACCTAACATTGACTTTCCAGATAACCTGTACTATGAAGTTGGTTATCACCTGGTTCAGTTAACTCTGTGTTTACTTGTCCGGCTACGAGAGTGTTCATGTGAAAGAGGCAGAATTTTAATTATAAGCAACATCGTCAGAATCATGAATAAAGTATTAATATGATATGAAAAGAAACTGCGATTCCGTTAAAGTGATGTCATAAAGTGATATTCAACAAGGTGAAATGTAAACAACATGATCACATGAGTAGAATAAAAAAGAAACACTAGAAATCATTTTGTAATTATTAAGGTCAGACTGAGGATATATTGTAAATAAGAGCATGAATTATCATGAAGTTTCTTACTGAGTATTTTGCTCTTTTGTCTGATGATGAACAAACTGTTATGAACATGTGATAGGAGAGGAGAGAAGAAAAGTAGCTGATGTCTGATGATACCGTCTGACTGAAATGTTCATTTCTAATCATGGAAACATTGAACAGTGTGTGGATCATTGTTGGTTTAGTTTTTATTTCTCGTCATGTTGCTCTGAGCTCAGTGATGAAGAAGAGAGTAAAAGCTTCGTCACTGTCAGGAATCTTGTTGATTAAAGAATCTGTGTTCAGGTCAAATGAAGCTCTAATAGATATTGTTTAGTTATTTAGTGAGAAACTCTCATCTGTTTGTTAGAGGCTCTGTTTTAAAACCAGAGTGGACACGTGCATGGTCTGATTCCACTGTTTTATACAAATATCTACTGCTCGTTATTATTGATCACTTTATCGTAAACTCTTGTGTCCCTGTCAGGAACCGGTAGAAATGATGACTCTGTTTTTCCAGTGATCTGATTGGTCAGTAGTTTGGCTGTTGACAGGTTTTGATGTGATTCTCTTAAGTTAGGAGTTCAGCATCAGTTACCATGGTGATTTACCCCAGTTCAAGTGAACCACTGTCATATGGCTGAAAACACAAAGTTAAACCTGAAGTTATCTTAATGACTTCACATGCTGCTTCATAGTACAGACCTTTGCCTTATTCACACTATACTGACTGTTTCCTGGAGGAAACTGTTGGAGGAAAAAAGGACCAGGTCCGGGCCAGAGACTAAGTCTAGACCTCTTCACCAACACATAACTTTGTACAAAACTGTACTTTTACTGAAGTCAAAAAAGATTCAAAAAAGAAGTCACTGGAGATGATCAGAGTCCAACGCAATAGAACTTATTCTTTCACAAGAACAAAATCGAGATCAGATCCGGATCTGAACTGAAGACAGAGAGCCTGTGCACAATCATATAAAGTTCTTTCTTAGGTGGGTTCTCCACCTATTTCATAAGTGAACCTATCACCGCCTTGGGAGCAATGGTGTCCAGCCCCGTATGGAAATACCCAGACCAGGCCTGCCAGGGTAGTGTTGTAGGACCAGGCATCCAGAAGCCTCCCCTCTACCCTGAACCTAAGGCCCTCGTCTATCCTCAATCTGGACCTCGCTACGGCTGCTACTCCAACACCATTGCTTCCAGGCCCTTCAGACCATTTTTTTTTACTTTATTCCCTCCAGGTTCCATTTTGTAACAATCTTACTTCAGTGAAAGCTGGTTCACTTACAAATGTAACCTCAGTTGTGAGTGCAATCATATAAATTCAATAAAACAGAAAAGTGTGTTCAGAGGATACTTTATTTACTCTCAGGTAAACAGACAGAGGGTTAACTGCAAAGGGACACACACTGGATGGTGGCACGTCACAATCAACAATCAACAACGCTTAAATGAACAGGAAATGTATTCACAATCCTCATGTTTAGTCATTGATGTGTCTTTAATAGATGACAGGCGTTAAAGCTCCAATCCAGCACTTACAGTACACATTCATGTTGAGTAATAGGTGTTACTGTATCATGAAGCTGAGTTGCCTCAACTCAGCTTTGCCAAACTGTCACTGCAGCTGAATGATTTGAGAAAACTATCAAATTATGTATGTGGTTTTTTCTTTTTTTTCACTGTGATTTAAAATTTAAGAAAAAGTCTGCGTCGTATTGAACAAAATAAGTAGGTATACTGCTAATGTAGTAGTATCCTGCTAATGTGGTAGTGGTGCACCTGACATTATTTAACATTTTTCAAACATATCAATTTTCAACACTTGTGATACTAACTTCCTGTCCAACTGCTGTCACATCTATTACTGACACTGAAACTGTAATGATACGCTCTGCCCTTTAGCTGCTTGAGCTATAACATTAGCTTCGCGGATTGACTGGACAGTGTCTGCTACACAGGTCTCAAGTAACCTTATTGGTGAATAGTGTTTAAACACATCATACTGTTTGTTATCCACCAACTAAAATTCATGATCATCCACCAATGAGCTAACTTCTAACTGCCTGCCTGAAAACCATCGTGTTAGCTGACAACAGGCTTCAGTTGGCTACTGGTCAGGACCATCCATGTCAGGACCACACAAAGAGGATGTATTACCACTTAACATCCAGTAGGTGGTACTATAATACCACCTATAAAAAATGCCATTTACATGTTCTGGTTTCATGGAGCTATTTGAAAGAGTTTCTATTGCTACACAGTCAACATTAGCATTGGCATCTGTTTACTTACCAAGAGCTTCAGCCATCGTTGCATTTACAATACAAGAGATTACAATACGGCCTCTGTTCAGCACTACTTCCTCAGGGCAGACTGGACGCTACAGTGACTCTGAGATGGAACCAGTCCGGCTGTACCTAGCTGGCTAGCATGCTAACTTCAGTAGAAGAAAAGATGTGATAGAAATAAAAACAAAATCAGACAATATAGCAAAAATACCTGGTCTATTCCTGTCATAAATTATTGTAATATAATAAATACAGTACAGTAAAAACAAAAACAAAAACAAAAAAGAAAAAAAAAAAATATATATATATATATATATATATTTGACACATTTCTGTTACCTCTATCATTCATCTCACCTGTCTTATTTATTAGGTCAGGACAGCTGATTTGGCTACACTTTGTGACATAGACATCATGCACAGGCTCTGTTACAGCATAAGCAGTACATTTAAGACAACTCATTTGCTCATGTCATAATTCACATGAAGAAGACGTCAACAACGCAGGTGATTAAGGCAGATAAATACTTTTTTTAAAACCAAAACAGAATATGATTAATAGACTGTGAACGCCCCTGATAGAAACTGTTTGTACCAGATCATTTGAAAAGAGCAACAGCCGATGGAGAAACTTCAACTCAGTCACGCAGCATTCGGCTGACCAATGGTGGAACTATGATCACTCACTCAGTCAGCCACAGACATCCATGATTGTAGCACTGTATTGTAGGATTATATGGCTGTTCCCGGATTTAGGGTTAGGCATTCAGTTGTGCTGATTAAGATCAGGGTAAGTGACTGGGGAATGGGCCTCCATGAATATAGTAAAACAAGGATGTTTGTGTGTCTATGTGTATGTGTACAAGTGTACTGTGTAGGCTGGTTTAGTGTACCTCTCCTACAAAAGGTGTACACTGGCTGTGTAAACTGTGTATATTTGTCAAAAAGCTGCTTAGAGATGCAGCCTGGTGTTATTTAAAGAGGACCTATTATGGCCATTCTTAGTGTTCATCATGCTTCACATGCTTTAATGTTCTAAAAAGACATTATTTCTCTTCTTCTGTACATTTTATACTGTGCTCTCTTCACCCTCTGTCTGAAACGCTCTGTTAGAGCTCAGGGCTCTTTAAGCCTTTAAGTTGCTTGACGGCAACTACCATGGCAATGACACGTTCCACGTGTCAATGGTTGTGGCAGCTTCATTCTGCCTTATAGGTTAGCACAAGAGTCCGATCCTGAACCAGAAGATGACAGATCCGATCCACCTTCACAAGCTGGACTGGAGCAGAAAACAGCATACCCACTGTCAAGCAGTGAGGGAAGACGCAGAAATATGGAGAGCACTGGAATCAAGATGCTCGACACCCTGCAAAGACTTTGGATGACAATATTCATAACTTGGAATATTTTTATGAGAAACCCTTTAGAGGGAATATGAATAATAGAGCAACAGACAGACAGTGACCGGTGGGGAGTAAACTTTAGTGCGCATAGTTACTGAAAAAAAACTGAGCAGTTAAATTGTGGATAATTTATCCGAGCTAATGAGGTACAGCATGTCAACACTGACAAACGTTTAAGCATTTATATCTATGCTACGCTGGTAACACGGTTAAACATCACAGATCTACAATAACAATGCAGACTGACAGGCTGTGAGTCTGAGTCCCCTGTTTGAACACATTAAGTGTGTTGGGACTCATTCAAGAGACCAGATGTTTCTTTGCTCCACAGACAAAGGAACTCACTTCCCCATAGTTCCTCAGTTCCTCACTGTTCACACCTGGGGATGACCCCTCCCCCAGGGACCTCACTGACCAGTCAGTGTTGGTCAGTGTGTGACATGTGACCCCCCAGGGTGTCACCAAACAAAACCGGATCTCCTTCTCTCTTCTTCTCTCTTCTTTTCTTGGCTTGCTCTGGAGAGCAGCTCCTGCTCTGTCCTCTCGGCTCTTCAAAGGGCAACAAGGCCCCAGCCCAGGTCAGCTCTGCTACCTGAGAAACCAGCTCTCTCGCCGGCCTGCTACCAGCAGCCTGCAAATACTCTTCTCCTCAACAGCAGCGACCTGCTTCGGATTAACTGTGAGTGAACCAAGTTCTCTTCAGAATCAGCAGCTACGACACAAGGCCAGCTGATTTTCCAAGCAACAGGAGTCATAGCAGAGTTAGCATGGAACAGCTAACTCTGTGAGGAGAACAAAGGAGATAACCGCAAAGCAACACAGCCAGACAGGACTTTACTCCACCAGGAAACCTCCCAACTCACTGGACTTTACACCAACACTGGAAAGGACCTCTTTGCTTGTTCCAAGGACTGGGTAACGTTAACTGACTGGGCCTAACCTTTCCCAGCACAGCATAGCACAGCACAGCATAGCTAAGCAGCAGAAGTCTTAACTTTGTAAATGTACTTGTTGATGATGTCTTGTTGTTGTAATGTTTGCTTAGGTTGTGGTCAGTCATACAGTTAATCAGGTACTTGTATGTTCACACACATACCTGTAGTACATCAAAGTTCTAGAACTTGCATGCAGCTAACACACATACACACACACACACACACACACACCTGTATATACTAGATTAGATATGTGTGTGATATGTGTTTTTAATAATAATATAATAATATTAATAATAATTTGAGACTGAAACAATATTGGTGTATTAGTTTAGGCTGGTGCCCCTGAGGACTATTAAAGATATTATTTAATATCAATATTTTTAATATCAATATTTTTTTAATTTATGATAGCCAATAAATGAATAGACAACTGAAGATCCAACATTTATGGTGTCCAGCTGGGCGTGGTTTCTGAAGCAGTCCTCCTTGAGGTGCTGGGCTCACACTGTAATGTTTGGAGCAGTGGAGAACTGTGGAAAAGTGAAGTAGTACAGAACGAAGGACAACTCTTCATTATAAGTAGTTATGTGCTGCACCTTGTGTGGGGGTGTGCCAAGCCTTTGTGTCCAGCTTGCAGGTGGGCCGCAACAAGACACATATTGATTGTCTTTGTGACTCTGTAGGCCATTTACATGCACAAAAACCTATATAACACAATACAAGAAAGAGAAAACTCAGAGAAGCATAATAGGTCCCCTTTAAGCTCTTTTTTTTCTTTTTCCTTTTTTTTTTTTTTTTACAAAAAGCCTCATTATCAGGCAATTTTTGAAACACATCCCACTTTAATTACACTATTTGTTATTTTCTAACAAATATTTTGGAGTTCTACAAAAGCAAAACAAAGCATCACAGACCCATAATCTCCCAAAGCTGTTTCTAACTTGGGGAACACCTTTTGGTGTTTCTGTTCTATCACTGAGTCCTGAGCACCCTTGAAGATATATACATTGATACCGTGTGTATCTCTTCATCATATCCTCTTACGATCACTGCTGCTGTGCTTCGTGTGGCCGTCTCTCTGGGTGCTCAGGCACCTCACCCCCTCCAGCAGCATGGGAGTTCCATGATGTGGATCTGCACAGAAGACAAAGAGAGAATCACATTGTGAGTTAATCAGCTGTTGACACATGGTGTTCCATGACCACTTACCAAAGAAAAAACAGTCTTGACATAAATCTTCATCTCTTTGTTTTGGTTTGTTTGTTGTAGGTTTTGTATGTTGGTTTAGTGTCTTCACCTCTTAGTGTAATGTCGAGCACGAGTATTGTTGCTCTGGTGTAAATGGGGATGAGTAACTCTAGCAGCTACATTTTTCCAACTGTACTGCACCTACAGAGCACAATCCACACAGTTCTTCTGTTATTATTCTGTTATCCTGTCACAGAGACGAAGCAGCATGGAGCATGTTTGCATGTTTTTCAGGCACAGCACATGTTCTGTATTTATCAGACAGGCTGGAGTAGTGTTTGCAAGGTGCACCTCTCTCCTCGTTGCAAATGCATTTAAAGGAGGAAGGCTGATTGTGTATTCCACTGGATTTACTGAGGTCCTGTCTTTATTTTTAAAATTGAAAATCAGCAAGAAGGACTATCCCCCTGTTATGGGACATTCTCTAACACTGTTACGTCTCGCTCCATTTCCCAGGTCATGTTTTATTAGTTCACGCATGTCCTGCTTTATTTTGAACACACTAACTTCCTCCACTTCCTGCCCTTGTGCGATTATCTGCCCATCCCGAATGTGCTGCAGCTGTGTCTCATTGTCTCCTGTATTTAGTCTCCCTCCCACTTGTTCGTCTTCGTCCTTAATGACCACAGCTCCCGTCATTTCTACTGCGAATATTCCTTCTGTGTGACTTAATTTACAATTACTCCTTCAACATACTTTATCCAAAGCAACTCATGGGTGAGGGACTTCACTAAAGTTTCAGTTTGAAACCTATATTTGTGTCAGAGCTGAGCACTTGAGCCCCGGCCTCACTGAAGGAATAATTCTATATGAGTTGTCTTCAGCAATATTTCATATCCATTCCTCCTCAGAATTATGATACCAACGTCCAGGCTGTTTAAAAGGGAGGTGTGACTGACCTCTCACTGGGGAAATATTGATTATTTATATTCTTGTTTCAATAGATTCTTTTCAAAATATCATAGACAGAGGAAAAGTAGAGATGCTGCTGAGCTGCTTCCAACACTTATCACGCAGTTTCCTCTCCTGCCTGCTGTTGGCCACACTGTGCAATTCAGTTTTCTCAGGTCGAGTCCGACCTGATGACTAATATACAATCACACAAGCCTTTAGCTAAAATAAATGTCTTGACTCGTAATAGCAGGAAAAGCACAGGTGTCACTGATAACGTTAACAATGGCTCTGTTGTATTCAAATTCCCAGTCAGCCATGACAGTGAGCCAATATGAACAATACCACAACCCAGAAACTGAAGCAGCTAAATGGAATTCAGCCATCATTAATTTTATCATTCACACCTGTGTTTTTCCTACAGTGACATTAAGAAAATTCTTCAGTGCTTCCTCCAACACCCCAGTGACAGTCATGGCAAAACACTGTAGAGTCATAAATAAAATGAAAGTAGAGTAGAAAATATTTTTGTTGTTGTTGTATTTTTTCTATCTGTGAAATTATTCAGGCAAGCTTATGTGGGTGTGGGCTCTGTGCTCCTAACCCAGAATCAGTATGAACACTGGTCCAGTTTGAGTGTGTGTGTCTGCTCACACCTACCAATGACTCTGGCCTGGAGTCTGATCTTCAGACTGCTGTCCCTCCTCCCTCTGGTCACCAGCGTGATCTCCTCCTGCAGAACTCCCTCCTGGTGAGTCCTGTACTCACATGTGACCTTTACTCCTGAAGGGGGGGGGGGGTTCCATCAGTTTCCACAGACATAGTCCAGACTCCGGATGGATACTGCATTAAACAAACTGTAAACTAACTGTTAAATATGATTGAAACCAGCCCAGTGGAACGAGTCAGTTGTCTGAGGCCGTGAGGAGATCACTGGTAACTTTAACCAGATCTGTTTCTGCGCTGAAATCTTCAACAAATCATTACTATGCAAATAATTCAGAACTCGTTTGCAGCAGCTTTTTCAAGGATTGTAGAAATACAGGGGAGGTTTGATATGAGTCTGTAGTTGAGTATTAGAGTCTGCAGGTTAAAATATGTGTTTGAGATTATTGCCTCTGTCCAGCTGTGCCTTTTTTATTGCTCAGTTCAATGTGGGGAGTTTTTTAAATTCTTTATACCACTCTTCTGTGTAACCATCTAATCCTGGTGATTTATTCAGTTTGAACCTACTAATTGCAGTTTTTAATTCACTTTCAGTTATGTCAGTAGTCATCTTTCTATTTTGTTCTTCATTAAAGGTGGGTAACTTTCACTTCCACCAGGAACTGTTGAATATAGAGTTTTATAAAAAAATTAAAAAAAAACTTCAAAAGCTTCTTGGATTTCACTAAGTTTATTTTTTATCACTTTTGTTCTTGGATCCCTAATTCTATGGATTGTATTTTTTTTTTTTTTAATTTCCACGCTTAAACTTTCAGAAATTTAGATCCACTTTCATAGTGTCTCTGTTTAAGGAACATTACATTTTTCTTAATTTCTTGTGTAGCTAAACTATTAATTTCATTCCTAATTTTCTTTATTTCCTGTAATGTATCCTGTGTCATGTTTAATTTATGTTCTTTCTCTAATTCCTTTAGCTTGTTCCTAATTCCTGTAATGCTTTATTCCTTGCTGTTTTCTTATATGAGGATATTGCTATAATTTTCCCTCTTAATACAGCCTTTAGAGGTGAGACCTCTCCATTGTCGTTCTAAATAGAGACTAATTTCTTTTTTTAATCTGTTCCTTTAAGTGTGGATCATTCAATAGACTTGAATTTAGCTTCCATGTAGTATTCTTTGGTTGTAAATTAAAATCCACAGATAAATACATAGGTGCATGGTCACTTATATCTATTGTCCCAATTCCACAAGTATTTATCTTATCTTTGTCTTTTCTAAATGTTACAAAGTAATCTATTCTTGTGTATACAGAATGAGGAGCAGAGTAGAAGGTGTAATCCCTCCCGTTAGAGAAAATGTCTCACCGTATGTCAATTAGACCAACATCTTCAAAAAGTAGGTAAACTTTCTTATATAGTGATTTTGAATCATGGGTTTTCCTACTAGATAAGTAGTGTTTAAATCCCCACCACATACTAGAAAGCCCTCACATTCTGTTACCATGATGTTAGTGATTTTCTGGAAGAGGCTAATATCACTTCCTGGAGGTGCGTATATATTCAATAGAGTAACTAAATTCCCATCTATATTTCCCTCAACAAGATATATCTGCCCTCCTTATCTCCCAATTCAAATACTTTTTCAAAATGTAGTTTGTTTGAAATAAGAATGGCAACTCTTCTCCTGTGTCCCGATTTGTATGAGGAAAAAAACAGATTAGTGAAGCCCATTCTCTTTAACTGAGTTTCCTGTAAACTGTCACTACATGAGCTTGTTCTTTCTTCATTTTGGATAAAATCTTACTACGTTTCACTGAGTTCAACAGCCCATTGACTTTAAAGGAAAGGAATTTTACTTTGCCACTAGCTATGTGTAATTACTGATCAATGTGTTCTTAAAGTTAATGAAATAAAACTTAACTGATCTAATCCCTGAACAAGTAAGAACAAAAAACACATAAGTGAACAAGGAACAAAGGCTGAGATTCCAAGGTGGGGTCTCTGGTGAATGACCCTGGGTTGAGCCTGAGGGTATAGCCTCTGTTAACTGTGCACTGATGAGGGCCCCCACTGCAGCTCCCAGAACTGCAAAAAGAAAAAATCCATGTCCATTTCACTGAAAAGTTTTCTCTGTGTAAAAAGGGCTAAATGCAAGATTCAAAATGAAATAGAACAAATAGATTCCACCTTGCAATATGTTTTCTTTTTAAATGGGTACAGGGACTTTAGGCCGCGGTGGACAACAACAACAATGGGCCACAGGAACCTTTTAGTTCCTGAAGAAAAGTTGGTCGAACTGCAGCTTATCAGAGCACATGGGGGACCCCGGGTTAATTTCAAAGTTATTACTGAAAGCAGTTAAACACACGACAGCGCCGAGCAGGAGCACAGGGTCTAACCGTATGACTGGGCAGAGAGATCTCAAATAGGACAGGCATATGATCAGAAAACACTGCACCAGTTCAGAGAAAGCGCTGGACTCACCAACTCTCAGCCAAGTTTCAGTCACACAGAGGAAATCAATCCACGGGAGGTGAAGAAATCATTTAGAATAAAAGTTGTGTTTTCTAGCGATCTAGCATTTACCAGGGCTATCCCGGTAGGAGCCGGGGCCTCCAGGGAGCCTAACCCAGTGGCCGCAGGTTCCGAAGATTCACCCCTCATCTGTGGAGATGGGGGGGGGGGGGGCGGCTCCTCAACTAAGCCGACCACAGGTACCAGCAAGGTGTCAATAGGATCCAAAGAGCGCCAAGAAGCAAAGAGGCAATGTTCAGCCCGAAAAGCCTAAGAAGGGAGCGCCAAACAGACTTTCAGCTTAATCTGTCATGCTTCCTTCAGGAAGGTGGAGCCGGAGCACGGTACAGGTGAGCTGATGTTCCTGCTAAGGGCTGGGGACACCAAGTTTTCTGTCCACCGTGATCAAACTTCACCAAATTTTCAGCAGAAAGCTGGAGATCCAGCTTCTCAACCAGTACAGAGTTGACATTTTCAGAGACAAGTGACAGAAACAGTACAAGCACAAGCAGGGTTGACAGCGACAGATGGCAAGCCACACACACTAGCGCCATCTTGGTCGCCACCATCAGGATGAGACTAGACAGGTCCTGTGACACTCAAGATTTCACACCAATGGTTCATATTTTATGACTCTGGATAAACAGGGATGTAACCTGAATCTAGTCTGAGTGGCGGAGGGATACAACCATGAGGAGGTGATTCTAGTTTTACATGTTATTAGACTTTATTTCCAGGCAGAAGGTGACATTCTTCCAGATTGGTAAAGCACCACCTCCTTTCTAGCTTTCATGATGCGTTTGTGAATTGTACCTTGGAGACTCCTCTGATTCACTACATCCTTTTTCATTGAGGCTGTAGTGTCTGGTGTTAGACACAGTGAGGCTGCAACACTATCAACAACATCCTCGACTTGTGTGGGTGTAAAGTTGAGATTGCTCTCCTCCTCTGAAGGACACATGGCATTGAAGTAAAAAACAATGGAAATCTTTACTTCATTTTCCTCAAACTTGGTTACAACATTATCAGATAGATGTCTACTATAATGGATTTTTTCCCCCAAATGCTATTGTAAACCCAACTACCACCCCCGTCCCCAAACATGAGGCAACTCAAATGCCTCAAAATGTGAATACTGAGCACATTAATGATTCCAAAGGAATAAACCATTTTCATTTTAGTGACCCCTCAGCCTTTAGCGGGCACTCATCCAGTTATGGAAGTGCTGAACAGAATCTACTGTGGGTGATGTACCGACTATTCATGAGTATCTCACGCAACACATCAAAAAACTTGAACTAATCAAATAATGACTTTGCTTTTCCTGCACTGAGGTCTGGACTTACCCTCCAGTGTGGAGTTAATACGATGGACCCGGAGGCTGGGGGGTCTCCGAGTCGGAGAAGAGGAAGGAAGACAGGAGAGGTCTTTACCCACTGTGGGTACATCTGGAACACTGAACACAATCTCATAACAGTGGTGGCTCTTCAGGAAACCAGCCTGTGGGGGTGGGGGGGGGGGGGGTGTTAAGGGAAAAAGAGAGCTAGTGTTACTGTCACAGGTGAATCATCTCAATCATCAACAGCAGCTAATGTTAGCTTAGAAATGGAGTCCGCTAACATCAACAAACAAAAGGCTCTGAACACAACACCGACTCCGACACAAACGCCGTAAGCACAAAAGACAAAAAAAAGTTTTATTGAGTGAAGTCTGGCCAAGCTGGACATCACCACATGGTCTGAAGGTGATGTTCCTTCTTCTTCTCCTGGTAATCTTTAAATTGGCACTATTCAACCAAAACCCAGGGCTGAATTTTTATCCCAGTCCAACTACTCATGGCTACTGTTTTGAAATCGTGAAAATACGTTTTGAAAATAAATAAATAGATAAAGGAATACATAATTCAACATATTTTTGTTGTTGTTTTTCTTTCCCCATTTCTCTGTCCCTCTCAAATCCAAATATATGTAAGTCATATATCTAAATCTAAAGTTGCTCTCTGTAGTAGTGAATGCCATCATGTTACATTATGTTATGTTATCGCTTTCTTTGTCTTTATCTTGCTTCACCAAATAAAAAGAAATAGAGAAAATTGTGGACGCCCAGCAGCAGTCTCAGTTTTATTATTTTAAATTATTATTTTATTTTACCCCTGAGATAGACCAGTGTATCTTATCATCCTGGTGACACCCCTCATTTTCTGTGAATAGGACTAAATCATGTGCAAACGAGAGCATGAATATCATGGGCCACAGAGGAGCACACACACATGACACACCTTGACCAAGTAGCTGCCGTCCTTTTCTGGGATAGCAATGAGAGTAGAGAGGTTTGACTGATCATCTCTCCGCGTCGGAGAGCCAGGGGGCTCGTTGTCGTCAGGGAAATGCACCCCACCCTTGGAGGTGGAGCCTGGTGATGGAGAGAAATAAAAGCTTTAAATCATGTTTTGTAAATCCCTGTAAAGCTGATGTGAGTCAACAGAAATATCTGGACAGCAAGTGAACTACTCCCTACTTCCTGGATGACACCACTGTAATTATTCAACTACAACCAATTAGTGGACAAATCTCACTGTGAAAAAGCACAGTGTTATGTTGAAGGTAGGTTTTGTTATAGGGCTTGAGGATTCCTTGAATTTTCTCCCCCACTCACTGTGACATGTTGAATTTCAAAACATGATGAGTGAGCTGAGAATACATTGTAAGCAGTGGACTGTAGTAGTAGTACTAGCTATAACAACATCACTGTTTGTTCTGGAAAGGGGGAGACAGACCCTGAAGGAATCTGGGAGAAGCTGACCAACCTGAACCAGGAATCCAGGCTGCGATGGAAAAGTGTTTTTTTCATAGGAAGTTTCCAGACACAGTGAAATGAGCTGAAGTATAAAAGCGGCAGCCATGATGGGAGCTGGTCGAAAACTCAAAATAATCTCCTTTCCTAAGCGCTGTTCCTACACCGAAAAGAATCTGACTCAATTTACACTGGGATCTTTCTTTTTTTTTTTTTTTTAAGTCAATTTTATTTATAACACATGGACGATAAATCCTCCTTTAACCACAAAAACAAAAAGTTAATGTTAAAATAATAATTAAATAAAAATAAGTGAGTATGGACCAGAATGTATTATATTCAAACATAAGTAGGCTGTATAGAGTTTTGACTTTATACATTTGTTAACATTTATGAATACATTCTTATGATGATGATGATGATGATGATAAGGATGATCTGCTTGTTCTTCATTATGACTCCTAACTGGATTTAAAGAGAATAAATCTATATTTATGGATTTGGGCTTCAGCGATTTCCATCAAACATAAAACAGCTGCCCTTGATTCTACATTAATGTGGCTCTGCTGTAGTGAAACTACGATGGTGCGTCACTTTTAATGTTGCTGCAGCAAGGAATTGTGGGACTTTTTTCCTTTCATGAAGGTAACTCTAGTGTTTCCTCTGCTAAAGGAGATAAGATAGGAAGCAGTGAAGCTCCTTTCCTCAGCTGTGATCATGATGCTGCTCAGATACTTCAGACTGTTTCACTCAGTTTGAACGTTCAGCAGAAAATACAGACTTTCTCAGCCCAGTTCTCTGACTGTGTGAGGCACACTGCCCCCTGCTGGTTACAGCCACACACACACTAACTGTACGCCAGTCAACAGCAGCACTCACACACACAGACACACATGAACACACAAGCAGCATCAATCTTACCTTTTCTTCCTGTTGCCATGGTAATGTGGTTAGGAACTGGGAAGTGTCAGACAATATCCAGGTGATGTCATCACTGACCTCCTGAGTGAGACAGAGAGAGACAGCACCATCATGTGACATAGTTCACTCAGGTAAATAACAGGTGGGTTTACTGATGTCACAAAACCCAGCTGGACCTCGATACTGTGCTGATCTCACACACTCCCTTCATGTCTTTCTCTGTCCTATACTTTCCTTCTGTCCTCAGCAGAGGAAACGCCGGGACAACTGACCTGGGGCAAGTTTCACACAGATATTTCAGACTGGTCTGTAGTGTTGGTCCAGTCTTCATTTTATTCACAGATCAGTCTGATGTTGTCAGACTCTTTCACTAGAATAAAGACTGACTAATTTTAAGCAAAAGACATTAGACACCTTACCACCAGGCTAACTCAGGCCTAAGACCAATGTTACCATGGTAACAATCAATGATACCTGCGCTGACCAGTATCACCCAAAAACAAAAAACAGGAAAACATGGCTCATAATTTGTGGTTTACTAACATTGTTATGGAGAGAGCAAAGAGAAAAGAAAGAGTTTTTAGAGACTGCAGCCACTCCGCAGTTTGCCTTTTTTTTCCTCTTTTTATTTAAAAAAGTCTTAATTTTCCCAGAATTCATTGTACCAAAGTCCTGCTTAAAGTAGTCAAGGACTAAAGTGCTTTGTGCAACATGTGAATTTATACGTCTATCTGAAGTCTGACGGTTTGTTCTATCTAAGCCACAGTCAAAGTCTTTGTGTAACTGATCCTGGACTGTGGTTGTACTGAGCAGCTTGTGTGTGTGTGTGTGTGTGTGTGTGTGTTTGTGTGTGTGTGTGTGTGTGTGTGTGTGTGTGTGTGTGTGTGAGACAGCATTGATCTGTTTATTTTTCCTCAGTGGAAGCATGAGGGCATCTTTGACATAGATGGATTACAATCTTTTCAGGACATTAGCAACAGCTTCAATCCACCAGGCTCATCCTTCTGTTTGATCTATAACTACTATAGTGCACAGTGCGCCTTGGCAGCATCTGCTGCCCACACATCGCAAGGGGTGTGGTGTCCACCCTCTACCAATACTTAATGCAGCCTCCATCAGATTGATCACTGGGGCTGCCTACAACCCCCATCACTGCACTCTGTATGAAAAGGTCGGCTGGTCCTCTCTCTCTGTGAGACGAGATCAACACTCTTAAACAAATGACCAAATCACTTCACATCACTGATAGATCTCAGTGTGGGTGCACATCAGACCTGCTCTCAGGACTGGATCACACCATGTTCAACACACTTTAAATATTGACTCCCAGAAAACTCTGGAAAAGTTTAGAAATACGCTTTTAAATCTTAAAGGGGAAATATTATCCTCCTTTTCAACAAGTTTGAATAAGTCTCAGAGGTCCCCAAAACATGTCTTTGAAGCTTCTTGCGAAAAAATCCACTCCGATCCTATATTTCAGCAGGCCTGTAAACCCCAGCCTTGTTCAGAACAGGCTGTTTCTGTGTCTGTAGCTTTAAATGCAAATGAGCTGTGCCTGACCACGCCCCTCTTCGGAAGGGGATGCGGCTTGGGCTTCTGGCACCATGCTCTAATGTTTACGGTGATGTAATCCAGAATCTGACCCAGAGGGAGAGGCTGCTGAAGAAGTTCAAACTCTACAACTGCAGCAGGACGTTTCTGAATGGTTGGTAACCAATTTTGTGTATTTTGACATTACATTTTGAGTTTGTTGATGAGTGCTGGCACACAGTTACTAACATGTAGCTAGGTAGCTAATGCTAACTGTTACTGTCTCGTCATTACTGGGAACTCTTTTGGTAAATAAGCGCTATTGTGAATTGTGTAATGTAGTTATCTGTCATGCCTCCTTAGATATACTTTTACAGTCTGAAAATGTTTGTTGTATGTGGACTGCTACAGGTGTTCAATGTCAAGACTAGTCAGATATTTTAATAGATGCTGACAAAGTAAATCATTTTTCTCCATGTTCTGAGCAGATGCTCATCATGACATCTTCCTTTATGTAGTAAATTTATTTTGTGCATTACAATGAAAGCTGTAAATCAGCATAAACATGTCTGACAGCAACAGTAATCTTTAGTAAAAGACTAAACTGTGCAGTTTTCTACACTACACTGTTGTCAAGCTCCACATTATATGCAATAAGTGACATGTTATAAATTACCTATGTTATATGCACTTGATATGTAGCCAAGCTTACTTCTTACCCACCTTAGCTCCACTGTCTGTCTGTGTTTGAATTTCATAAGCTTTATATTTTGGTGAATGTTACCATTTTTCTCTATATTTTGGATAGGTGCTCCTGTGGAAACTGTGCAACCATGCCCACAGAAGCTGAGAACATCTGCTGCTAGGAGATACCACAGGTAGCATTCTCACTGGACAAACTAATCACTAATTTGTTTTGATTACATTTATAATAAACCATAGCATTTACCATTTGTAATTCACTGTAGGTTACCAGACGGCTGTGGGAGATCAAGGAAGATTTACCATGTATGGTAGACCGTCCTGGGTTGGAGCCGCTCTGCCTCAATGTGTTCTCCCTCCAGAATGCCTGCAACATGTACCGCACTGACTACGGTACTTTACGGTTGAGAGGAATACACCAGTACGTTTTGCTTCTTTGTAAAAACATAGTTTCAATCTAAATAAAAGATGTTAGGCAGTCTTGTTTTACTTCAGTGCACATCATTTTACAATGGTAATAACACACCACAAATGGAGTAACACACACTCAAATAAATTAGTTTAGCTGCTCTTTGATTTGTAAAGTTCTTCTATCAGCAGATAGTGCGCATATAATATATGAATTCAGGAGTTATTTCTTTAGTAACAATCAAGCATTTATTTATATCAAATGAGGCAGTTATAATCAGTGATAATAAAAAAACTGTAGGATTCACTGGATCCATAAAAACAAATTGTGAGACACAACATAGATATATGTTTGCAAGACTAAATGCCCTGTCCAGTTGTTTTAGTCGGTACAGGTATCTAGCCTATAGGAGCTTTGTGAGCTGGTGCTGGGGCTTCCATGGTCACAGAATCTGGGTCGTCATTCCAGCCTGTGTGGTCCTACACATCCATGCCATGTTTCCTGACACCACAGGACAGTACGTGAGTTTTAGACTGCCCCATGATAGAACCGGGACACAGAGCTGGATATGACCTCCTCCTTCTCAGGCCGCTCGAACTGTGCAGTGAGGTCCTCTGGGATGGGGATGGCCAAAGCAGCTTCTGTGTATGGTCCCAAGTCAAAAAAGACTTTTTCAAATATGAGGTCCACCACATTCCCTGTTTGATAAAACACAAAAGATTTTGTTACATTTTTCACTTTTTTTTTTTTTTTTTACAAAACAATGACTGAAAGTCTGTTTCTAACTACCTCCTGACATTTTCTTTACTGTATTTTGTTGTTGGTGGAACTGTCATAACATTATACGTGCAATACTTAATACAATGTGTACAAAACATTTTTTGGTTGAAAAATAAAATAATATAACACTTATAGAATGTCGGCTCAGTCTTAACTGGTTTAGCTCTGCATTCTCCCTTCATGGCCTTTGGAAATTGGAACTTGAACAGTGGTTCACCTTCTTTTGTTTGGGCTTGTGGTCGGTCAGCATTTTCATTGTAGGACATGGCAGCCAGGTAGAGTCTGGAGGTACAGTAAAGAGAAAATCAAAGATGTTAATATTGACAGAAACCTTAGCCTACACACTCTCACAAGTTCTAAGTAACCACAGCTTCATTTACCTGCACAGCATTCCAAGACTGATAAATGACTGTTAGGTTTATCAAGAGTAGATGCACTTCAGATGGCTACAGACCTGTACTTCTGATGTGAGGCTGAAGAGTCCTCAAGGATAACTGTGTGCCTGCAGTGGGTCAGTCTGGCATGCAACATCCCTTGTTGCAGGAAGCTGTATAGATGCACTTGATGTGCTGGTCTGAACAGAGGAAACAGAGATTACACCAACAACTCCTCAAATGTGTAGTTATGGCAACAGCTGCAAGCAGTGCAAAAATGATAACAACAAATGAACTCAATTATGTGTAAACTGGGTTGTCAATAGCTTGTAAATGCTGCAAATAGCTCACTATATGTGCAAAATGCAAAAAATGTGTATTATAGACTATCCCCTTTCACATATTCCCTGTAACTCTGCGCTTATCTAGATATTTCCTACAGGCACTGTATCTGTAAACATGATATAAACGTTAAAACGGACATCATAAGGCATGACTCTCAATACTAACTTTCACAGCACTATTAAACAAGCCCAGACACCTATGCTAATCGCTGCAAAGCCTATGTTTAGCCTGAATTTTACCGGCTTGACTTTACAGACAGCTACAACGCCTTTCAAGTGTGATAAAGTTAGCAGGGTGGCTCTAATCAACGTCACACAGCGATACCAGGCAGAAGAATTGCATACAATCTGTACCCAGCAATACCTGGCTGTGTGGACGAGGCAAAACGTTAGCCACATAAGCTGCCATGCTAACAACACACGCAAGAGGCTCTCATGTACATACAGTAAAGCAACATAAAATGGTGAAACTTACAGCTCCCAGGTTTGAAGTTGGGTCTCGGACAGTCGGTGCTGATCCGTGCTTTATAATCCTGCATTGTACTGGCCCTCGTTGAGAAAGCAGTCCGACGTCAAATGGCCTGGTACAACTCCTGAAGTGTCCATCAAAAATAAAATAAAACAAATCCACTCGGTCTTCAGATCCTCAGGCGTAGGGGGTAAAAAACTTCTGTGTTGGTTTGTACAGTCAACAACTGAGCAACGAGCGTGCTTCGCTCGTACCTTCGACATAGTTTTACCGGAGCCGTGATGCGAGGGAATAAACGATAGCGGCTGCAAGGCGGATTCAGAGGAACACACACCTAGCTCGGGGAGTGTCACCCACCTGGGGGAGGTGTTATTTCCCTTCATGACGACATCAAGGGAAAATCTCCAATTGGCCTGTGTGAGCACACATTTTCTGAAAGGTGGAGCAAGCAAAAGACGGAGAGGATGGACTTTTCTCATGTTTGGGGGTTTGTAGACAGGCCGGGGACACATATTACTGATAGAAAACCATGGAAAAGTGCATTTTGCATAATATGTCCCCTTTAATGTTTGTGAATGTTTTATTAGGAACTGATTTTTGTATTATGATGGGTCATCACTCAATGTATCTAAACAATCTATCTAAATTAGGGTTAAGACACATTTCTTCACATGACATGGGAGTGCCCCAGCTAGTCTTTACATTGTTCTAATGGTTTTAATAATGTTGTAGGGTCATGCGGCAGGCTCACAAAGCCAGTGATAAAACACTGAATGAAGTGAATGTAATACAGTATGCGAGTCATGAATTTGTGTTTTGTAAATGTACTTTTACTGAACTTTGTTCCTGTTTTGTGTCTGAAACCAAAATGAAATTTCTCTTGGTTGTAATCAGTGATAAGTGAATGGCTCCTCCGGTCTTATGCTTCAACTTAATGTTGAATAGCTGCTTTTTCTCATGTGCTGGAACAAATAACACTGAAAATGGATCAGTTTACATATAAAATGTTGATTTTGTTTAAAGGTGTAAAATAATTGTCATGTAAAACAAATTTTGGTCATTAATTGTTAATGTTTTTGCCTCATAAAAAGGTACAAAATGCACATAGCACCAACTGTACCTCATAAGGGAGCAATTCTGGAGGTGCCTCGGTGGCTAGAGCACGTACCCCTACAGAAATGTTCTTTTAGAGGTCCAGATAAGAAGCTACAGAAATGTACCAATGTTCAATTTACTGGCTGCACGTCATTATGTCCATGACCTTTTTTGTTAAAATAGAAAACAAAAACATTTGATGACAAAAAAGACAGCTTCACTCTCAGTGATACTCACCTGAAAAAGAAGGTAAATATAAAAAACAAACAATATATATCTCCACAAACACAGTACTGGCACTGTGGAGAAGATAAAGGCTTCAGACGCTTCAGTGTGCTTCAGACAAAGTACCTGAACACCTACAAGGAGAGAAATGTGCGTCCTTCTCCTCAATTCACGATGCACACATGGGAGACAGACTTCCTGGACAGATGTTAGGATGCAGCCAGGAGGAGGCGATCTTTGGAACAGATACAGCTTTTGGTTTTAGTTGAGGTTATCTGGTCAATATTTCACATTGAGTCTGATACTGAACTGGTGAAATCTTGGAACTGTGGTAAGTGGACAGAAAATGTGTGTGAAGCATATTAAGCCTGGGCCAATGTTTGATACTATTGAATTATATAATGATTATGAATATTTTCCGTTGTGCACAGTCTGACCCTCATTTCACTGCTGTGCTCACTGTACATTGATCCTCAGTCTGTGACAAATCAGCAGCATCGCTTATACCTTAAACATAAAATACAATAATACAATTATATTATTAAATTCAGTTCATCCATGGTCCTGGATCTGTGAATGGAAAAAAGAGACCAAACCATAGACTGCTCCAGCCAATCAACACATAACAAGCACGGAAAGGAAGGAGAGGTGCAGTTTGATTGGCTGTTGAGTTCAAAATATTTTAAGTAAATGTTATATTTCAGCTGATATTCAAACCACGGCACATTTCAGAATTTAAACTCAAAAAACATTCTCCAAAATTGACAGACCTCTAATAAAAACAGGCAGTAATTCCACCTCTTTGGACAGAGACCACACTCTCAGTCTCAACATCTCCCATCTGTTGAACTGCCACTGAACTACACACAACCCAGATTGGTCACCTTAACAAAGACAAAACTTCTATACTGAAAAAACAGAGACAACCTGTTAGGGCTGTGCAATTAATCGAATTTTATGCTCGATTACGATTTTGGCCTCAACGATTATAAAAACAAGATAAACGAGAGAAATCGATTATTGTGGGCGGTTCGGTTCCACAACAAATTTCAGCCTCCCTACAAAAACCATCCAACATTATCCGTTCCGCTCTCGGTACTGAAGGAATTAGGAAAATAGATTTCTTATTTGTTGTTGCAACATGAAAGTTCACTTTCACATTCACTACCTCCGTTTCTGATGAACACATTCGTCTAATGGACATTTTCGCTTTTCCCTACGCAGAAGTTTATCTGCATCTCTCTCTCTGACCCTGTCAGAGCACCGTGGGACACACACACACACACACACACACACACACACACACACACACACCACACACACACACACACACACACACACACACACAAACATGGGTTAACGATGAAACTGCCAATTATCCAGCTCATTGTTCTTTTTCTTCTTAAATTCAATCTTTACTATTTTCTTATTATATTATGACTTTTGCCATAACCGAGCAGCCCTACAACCTGTCCTCCTCCCCGTGGCATCATCTACCACATCAACAAATCTCATTCCACACACATTCGTTTCAAAGGCTCTGGACCATTTATCAACAGGACTACCGTACACCCACAACACTTACCACCATAATGACAACGTTACCAGGACCCTCTCATCCACACTCACTCACTTCGTAGGAACATCATTGTTGTTGTTGTCTTTATTATTATTGAAAATACCATAGCCTCTCTCCTTTTCACTATAATAATAATATACCATAATCATAATATACAGCCCCCCCCCCCCCCCCATGACACTCCAATTTCGATCACTCACTGCATAGAAAACAATTTAATGTGAAAAATATTGCATATGGTGGGGAAATATTGAATATTAATATTCTATATTAATGAATATCGGCCCAAACCAACTTCAAATGCTGGGCTTCAATAGATAACAGAGGGATTCGTAAACGTCAAAGATTTGCATACTTAAATGCTTTTAATGCTTTGTCATTTTAGTTTTATATCATATAGGATATACATGTAGATAGATAGATAGATAGATAGATAGATAGATAGATAGATAGATAGATAGATAGATAGATAGATAGATAGATAGAAAACTGAATATGTGATTTTTGGAGACACTGTGATGAAAGGAGACACAAACAGGACGATATCTCATAGAGGAGTGAGCTGAGAGAAGAAGACAACACCCCTGCCTAGATGAGTGTCGCTCCTTGAAGTGAGGGGAGCAGACATCACCTGTCTGGTAGAGCTCGTGAACGCACCATCTTTAGCCACTGCAATGAAAGCGTGATCACACAACGGTGTGAAACACAGAGTGAGGCCTGTATGGACAAATGAATGGAAACTGTACCGGTCAAAACACAGATACACGCCCAGTGAGTTGGAATCCTGCAGACAGGAAGAACAGACACGTACCGCTCAGTGCAGGTGCGTCTCCCTCCGTCCATCAGACATGTTGTTGTTGTTCCTCTCTGAGACACTGGCATCTGTCCTGTCCTTGACACGCGATGGCAAAATGCTCCCGCGCTGCACGGACACGGAGAGAGGAGGCTGGTGTGCGCGGGCGTGTGGCGTCCGCGTCCACGGAAAGAGAGAGACAGAGACAGAGAGATTTCCTTGACGTTGACTTATTCTCCGAGGAAGTCTTGCAGGCGGCTGCAGAATCACGTCTACACCCTCCACACGCTGACTAATGAACAACATCATCTTTCCTTGTTTTGTAGATTTCAAAAAAGCGTTTGACTTCATTTCTGTTCCTGAAATTAAAGGTACATCCAGTCTAAAGGCAGATGTCCATGTGTTGTTTGATTATAGATCAGCTCTAGCTTCTATATTAATACTGTGAAAGTATCAAAGCCTCAGTCCACGGAGAAATGCACACAACCTTCAGAAACTGAGCCTTAAAACCAGCCGTCAGCTGGTGATGTTGTGATGTCACAACAAAGCAGTCACCAAGCCCCACCCATCTACCTACTATCCAACCTTGGAGGATTTGGTTTCTCTGAGCGCTTACCGGAAATCTGATATATTTTTATTGGATCACTCAGAAAACAGTCAGCCAATCAGAAGAGAGGCTCCAAGTCTCCCATCTTCTGATTGGCTGACTGTTTATTTCGATATTGGCAGATCTAAGACTCTTCACTAAACGCTCCTTTCTCTCAAATGTTCTTCATTAATGTGTTTAAAGCAGTGTTAGTGAGCAGGATCGTCTGTCCACCTGAATGGTGTGGATGAAAAACAATGGTGGTGAAAGACAGCAACTCCCATGATCCCACACTACTTCACCAAACCCCATCTTTTGTTATAGTTTTAAAATACAGAAATACTGTAACTGCTGTGATTTCTTTTAAATATTGATAATTACAGTACAATTAACATTTCTACAAGGAATGTTTTCATTGGAACTTAACCCTTGCTTACTTTAATTAATCATTAATGATTACTTATCACTAATATAAACTTTATTAACTTTATGATGTTGATTTTCCATAAAAGAAAATGTTCCCTCCACCAAACCATCATCTCCCTTCTGATGCTCTGATAGTTTCAACTACCTGGGAAATGTTCATGAAAAACAGAACAGTGTTTCACAACCATATTTGTTTATTACCAGATTATTGCAGGCAGGTTTCTAGCTGTATTGAACAAAACATGGAAATGAAGCAATTACTGTGTTTTAACGTGAGAAATGAAGGGATGAGAGTGATCCTGTCAAGTATCCGTCACTCTACCTCTCGCTCAAAAGCACATACACACACAGTGTGTGGAATGAACTGTACAATAAATAGTCAAACCTGCTTCACATGCCGAGTTACAACAGTGTCATCAAAATGCATATGTACACACACGATACATGTGGGGTGGGGGTGGGGGGGTTCGTCTGTTGGGCCAGACGCACATATAAAACACCAGAAGCACAGATTTAAATAAAGCACCACCTCGAGTAAAAGCATGGTGTCTCACTGCAAAGTGCTCCCAACTCAAGTGCAAAAATAAAGAGTTTACAAGACAGTTTTTCCCTTAAGTCCCCCCGAAGCAACAGTCTCTCTCTCCCTCTCTCTCACACACACGCACACACACACACACACACACACACACACACACACACACACACACACACACAAGTCAGCTGCTATAAAAATGTAAATAAATAAATGTAAATGTAAGTTAATCTTTATTCATTTTTATAAATATTCCCCCTGTAGCTAATGTTAATCAGTTAAATAGAATCAAAAACTGTGCTGCAGGTGCACATCACCCGCAGTCACACTGTGCTGGCAGAGGTAAACCACATTCACTCTGTCATTTTCTGTTCCTGCCACCAAGAACCTGGACTGCGGTGCACAACAGCAGTTCTACCAAACGTCCTCCATAAAGCGAGGGACAGTGAATTACCTGTTACCAAAGACATCTGTACTAGTAAAGGATAATCCCTGTTTATTAGCTGTATTAGTTATAACGGACCAATTTTTGTAGCTTTGACCAGCATTTATATCCATGATGGTGACGTTGTTGAGAGAGGACAGAGGTCTGTAAACTGTCATGGATGTTTACAGTGGACAGTCATGCACATTATTCTACTGTCCACCATCTGTTTCTCTTCCAAATCAGACTCATCTGAATGTTGCTCGCGCCACTGGCCAAAACTACAAAAATAAGAGCCAGGTTATAATAAACTGACAGTAATCTATTACTTGTTCACTCAGTCATGTCGGCCTGCAGGACTGAGGCCGGCACAGTGGAGTGCCGGTTGAGTTGGGTTTGATGTGGTTCAGCAGAGAAAGAGCTTGTCGCTGTTGGTCGGACTAGCTGCTCTGTTTGGGTCAGCACCTTTTCTAGCAGCAGTGATGTGTAGTTGACCCTGAACGTGACCTTTGGCCCCCTTCTGGCCCAGCTGAGTTCATTCCAGCCTCCTCCTTCTTCACTGTCACATTGATTTGTTGCGTTCATTCCTCCAGCCTACCAGGTGGCACTCTAACATGGTTCCCTGTTTTTTAAATTCACATCTCAGAGGCCAGGGGCCGTGTCTGTTCGTCCCCCTCTGAGCAGGTCTAAGTCTGGGCCTCTGGCAGTGAGCGGCCAGGCTCACATGGCACCGAGGGCCCGGCCACTACCAGAGCATTTGTGCTGCGACACAGCAGAGCTTTGGTTGCCATGGCGGCTACTGCTGATGACGAAGTGCTGCCACCGGTGATGGTACCGTTGAGGTTGCGGTAGGGTCGCTGCCGTGGTAACGAAGCCCTTCGGCGGGGGGCAGGCACGGCAGCTGAACCACGGAGGCACACTGAGGGGAAACTCAGACCTACCAGACAGCAGCCCGGACAGGAAATGACCTCATCCTGCTCAGCAGGGCCGCCAGGGTCGGAGGACAGGACCTGGGCTCCATTGTAACCATTAGCCTGCCCTCCCCCACCCCATTGCACCTGCTGGCCAATCACAAGGGCTGAACCATTGTTGTTGTCCAGCCGTGGCAGAGGAGGCGAGGAGCGCGGTCCGTTGCAGATGGGAAGTCGCCAGCCATTGGTTCGTACAGAGGAGCAGGAGGAGGAGGAGGAGGTGAGCAGGGGTCTTCCTGGTGTGCAGTCCAGGATTCCTTCTGCCGGCTCTGGAGACTTGGTGCAGTCCATGGGTTCTGTCAGACTCACACTCTCCTCGTCCTCGTCCTCCTCTTCCAGCTGCTCCAGAGAGACCATCTCCAGCTCCACAGGAAGACCTGAATCCTCCCCCAGTCCCGCCTCCTCCCGTAACAGCTCTCTCCTCTCAGTTACCTCCACCTGCAGCCTCTCATCCACCCTCTCTGACAACTCTGTCTTCTCGCACCTGTCCTCCACATCCTCTGCCACTCTGATGTCCTTGTCCTCCTCCTTCCCCTCCGTGTCTCTTGGCGAGGCTACAGTCCGGCTGAGCTCTGGGGTGCAAGGGAGCGACTGGCACCTCCTCTGCGGCGGTCGCATCCCCGGCGTCCCTCTGAGAAGATGAGGGGAGGCGCACAGGTCGCGAAGCGCTGGGAGTGTGAAGGTCAGGGAGATGACGGACTTGCTGGGCGTGTCTAAGAGTTTACACCGCCCCCCGTTCAGGTCCTGTCTGAGAGAGAAGGGGTTGACCCTTGCAGGGGTACCCAGGAGAGGGGGCGTCAGGGTCGCCGGGGGTAACATGTCTGACTGGCTCCTCGCCAATCCTTGCCGTTGCTGGCTGCGGTCAGCGGGGTGGCATGGAGAGCTGCGGCGCCGGTAGGGGCTGACGTCCACTGCCACCGGCTCTGAGGAGGAGGGAGGAGAGAAGAGGGAGGAGGAGGAGAGAGGTGGAGGTGAGAAAGTGACAGAAAATATAAATGACACATGCTGCTACCAGGGTTGAAAGTTTTCACATGATTTTAAAATTAAACAATGTGCTGTTAAAATAAAACGGGTCCACCAGAGATTCTGAAAGTCAGAGTTGTTTGCACAGCAGGTGGAAACACAGCAAAAGAGATGCGTTTTAATACGTAGTAATGTGGAAGTAGTCTCAGTAAACTGCAGCTCTAACGGGTGCATCAGCTCCTCAGCATCACATTCACCCTATAACATTTTCTTTTCTTCTTTTCTAAAAGTTTGTTTACTATGACGCAGAAGTTCTAGTTCAACACAGAGGGATGGTGCGTTTACGTACATCATAGATAGATAGATAGATAGATAGATAGATAGATGCTCGCTGGTTCTTCACAAGTGCCTCCAGTTCATCACACTTGTTAGCCAGGGAGTTGACATTTCCCATGAGGATCAAAGGTAGAAAAGGCTTATACCTCCATCTCCTAGCCTTTAGCTTAGCCCCAGCTCTGCATCCATGGTACAGCTTCTACAGCTCAGCCGGTATAGGATGTTTAACTCCATATCTGGTAAACTTTAAAGCCAGGAGTTCTTCCTTTGTCTACATTATTTTCTCCATCGTCAGACGAAACGTTGATGTAGAATAAAAAAACATCAATCAACAAAAAATATACTAATATATACAAATCTATTGCAAAAAACTACGCACTACGCGGACTTGCTGCAACATGTTGTCAGCGCATCATTTGATCATATGGATAATACTGAAGTCAAGAACAACTAATGACATGTTTTATGACACTCATGCTGTAAAATCACAAGTACTTTAAAAGAACATTTTTAAAAAGCTGTTCATTTCATCCTTTGACCCACCGAGTGCGATGGGCTTCTCACTCTCCTCCTCAATCTCCATGCGCTCCAGTGTGAAGACAATGTCGGCGAACTTGGGGCGCCTTTCTGCACTCATCTGAAAAACATCCACATACCATGTGATGATGATGGTGTTGACTGAGTATCTCATTAATAAAAGTGTCATTCATTTAGAGACCTTAGTAGTTTGTGTTTTGACTGAGCTGAGACAATGTGTGTACTCACGTTACAGCAGGTGACCGCGAGGCTAAAGAACGCAGGTGGACAGTCCCCAACCATGTTCTCAAATGCATCCACATCCAGACCAAAGTCCTACACACACACACACACACACACACACACACAGTGTTTCAGTGACTCAGTGTAAAACCTTGACTCCTTCATGTGTCCTGCTGTTACAAATCTGAAAACTAAACAGTGTGCAGATAAAGCTTGTATAAAACAGCATAATTATCATTACAATTACAACTTGCACAAATTACCACACACACACACACACACACACACACACACACACACACACACACCACTGCAGACTCCTACCTCTGTCCTGGGTAAGAAGTCAGGATCAGCTTCAATCCGGGCGATGATTTCACACAGGATGATGCCGAACGCAAACACATCCACCTGAGCAGAAGAGAGAATGACTGTCAGCTCTGACCCTGCAGGAATTCACACGCTACTGAACTGCTACCAGTGCCAACAGTTGTAGGTTAAAGCTGCTGGTATTTGTATTTTTACTGGTCTCAACCAGAAATCTTTTGATTGTCTCCGGACTGTACCAGACTTTTAACCAGAGCCAAGAGACGTGACCACAGGAATAAGAGACACTTAAAAAGCTGTAATTGTAATTATTATATCTAGTTTCATAAACGCTGTCTTTTTTTAAAGTTATTATTTGGGCAGTTTATGCCTTCTATTGGATAGAGACAGTGAGAGAGTGACAGCAAAGTTGGGGAGAGAGAGAGGGGATGACACGCAGCAAAGAACCCAGACTGGACTCACACCCACGATAAGGACTGAGCCCAAGTGGCACACGCTCCACCAGGTGAGCCACTGGGGCGCCCCAGAAAATGTCTCTTAAAACCAGAGTGAACACAGTGAAAGTTTTGCAGTTTGTAAAATATTTATATATTTATATATATTATTCAATATTTATATATTGCATTCCTTTTGTCCCGGTCAGGATCCTGTAGGAACCGTGACTCAGTCTATCCAGTGATCTGATTGGTCAGTAGCTTGGCTGTTGACCTGCTCCGAAGAAGGCTTGCTGTACAGCCTAGGTTACCATGGTGATCTACCCGGGTTACCAAAACCTGAGTTAAGAACCAAACTGACCTGACTATCCTCTAATCTGGCCCTGGGGAAGGAACCTGGTGTTTACGACTTATGACACAGAATAAAAGACAAGAGTTATAAATCGTAACAGCAGAATCTAGTCACACAGTGTTGCTTTAACACTGCAGCACAGTGCAGTATTAAAGGTAAAGCAGGTTTACCTTCTCATCGTACAGCTCTCCCCTCAGGACTTCAGGAGCCATCCAGTAAGGGGAGCCCACGATAGCCAGAGGCTGCTTCTCCACACCGTCACTGCAAAGACACCGAGATGATGTGTGAAGCAAAGATCCAGCAGAGGCAGCTTTTACTGTTTCACTCTGTTCACACGGATCATTTTAGATGCACAGGGAACAAAATAACAGCAGTGAGAATAATTAGTTAATTATAATTATATATATATATATAATATATATATATATATTTATAAATGTTTGAATCTGCTCTTGGAATAAATTATTGAAATATAAGGTACAAAACAGAATGAGATGACTCTGACACATCAACTTTGTCTCTTAATATCTGAATTACACCTGATCACCTGTTGGAAGACGACTAACATCTACTCATCTGTCACACAGTCTCTACTAACTGGGTCACATCAGAGTGACATCAGACTTTCTCTCTGAATACAGTTATTTCATGAAGACGACGACAGCAGAGGAGGAGAAATCAGGATTCTGGGTTTCACCACACTGACCTGTAATCAGGGATCTTCTCTGCCAGGCCGAAGTCTCCCACCACTGCAGTGAACATGCCATTGTCACAGCGGACCAGACAGTTCTGCACAGAGGAACAGGCAGGAGTAAAAAGTAAAAATATTGTCTTCTCCACATGTTGCCTGTTCCACATGCAGCAGAGGAAATGTCTGCATGGAGCTTTTAGGCCAAAATTAGACATAGCTCAAATCTAAAAATACTGCATTGCTGATCATTATTATGATGTCACAGTGAAGTTGACCTTTGACCTTTTGGTTATAAAATGTCAGCACTTCATCATTTTTATGCCTCTCTGCCAGCGACAGCCAGAGACGGAGGTATATAGTTTTCCGGCTGTCCGTCCATTCTTGTGGACGTGATATCTTAGTAACATCTTGAGGGAACTTCTTTAAATTTGGCAAAAAACATTCACTTGGACTCAAAGATGAAGTGATTAGATTTTGATGGTCAAAGGTCAAGGTCACTGTGACCTCACAAAACTCATTTTTGGCCGTAACTCACAAAAATGAATTCACTAATTATGACACAGTTTAACTCAAATGTCTATAAGGATAAAATGAAGTAACATTACATATCCAAAGAGTCAAAGGTCAACTTCACTGTGACATCATAAAGTTCTGCAAAAACACTTCTGGACATTATTCAGTTCTGTAGGAAGGGGAGATTGTAACAATATTTCGTGCAACTTTGCTGGTTGGTGGAGAGATACAACTGCAAAGTGATGATTCTAGTTTCCTGTTACACATTTGTGTTAAATTGTGTCATAATTAGTGTATGAATTTGTGAGTTATGGCCAAAAACGTGGTCACAGTGACCTTAACCTTTGACCACCTAATTTGAATCAGTTCATTCTTGAGTCCAAGTGAATGTTTCTGCCAAATTTAAAGGAGTTTCCTCAAGGTGTTACTGTTACCTTCTGTCCACGAGGATGTGACGGACGCACGGACGAACAAACTGTCTGCGGCCCTGACTGTCACTGGGCCGGGGGCATAACAATGTAATGGGCTGTGTTGGTGGACTTCAGGTACTGCTGAGACATGAAATAGACTGCAGGAAGTCCAGGTGGAGAAACTGATGCATGGCTCTGAACAATCCTCTCAGATACTGCACAGCCGTTTACAGCAGTTTATAACGGTAGTCCACCAGGAACACCTGTATGCATGGATTTGATTGGCCACTGCCGGGCCTGACTGGATGACTTAGGTCAGTGTTGAATCTGGTTTAACTTTTATCTGTAAACCATCATTGACGATGATGTCTCATTGATCATTATCAAACATCAGGAGGATGATCAATGATTCATTTATAGTGACAGATGTCACAAAGTGTTTCACAGCTGAGATAAAATTCATTAACATGGAAATAATGTCACAAATGTAGACGTACAGTTCATCTCTCATAAGCAGATATTTAAAATTAAACTTATAATGTGCTTCTGTGTAGATTTCAAAACTAATAACACAAACAGGTGGTACGTTACATCTCTCACCTTCCATATAATCTGCAGCTGGATCCAGAACACTGTGTGTACACCTAGACTGAGGTCCATGTGAGGTGCACACACTCGTCTTTTGAGAAATGGCATCTGCATTATTTATACATCTGGCCCATGCAGTTGCTGAGGTTTGACACTAGGGACTTTAAGCAGCAACAGTTGAAGTGACGGCTACAGCGCCCATATACATTCCAATGCATTGCCATAGTAATGGAAATCAAAGATCGCTAAGCAACATTTAACTCTGACAATGACTACTTTACTACTTCAGGAAACAGAGGTCGCTCTGAACATTGCTATAATCTGTCTGTCTCTGTCTGAGAGCTCTTAATATTTGCATTACAGACAATTTAATATCAGATAAGGAGTTTGTTCCTTCAGCACCACAGACAGCATCATGTTTTCATCAATACACAGCACAGTGAGGTTGTGAGCTGGAGAGGTTAACAACAGTTTGTACTAAAATGTCTATGAATAAACTGGAAAAGGAAGTGTCAACATAGAATCTACATCATCACATCACGCCGTAGCCGTCCCCTCGACCGTTGCTGCTTAAAGTCCCTAATAACAGCACTGGTACTGTATATACAGCATATGACTGCCTGATTGTCCCTGGATCTTTCAGTATCGAGGGAAATGTCATTCATTTACTTTGTGCCACCTCTTTCTTTTCACACATCTCCACACAACAGCCGGAGATACAGGAAACTGTTCCTTTCACTTTACTGTAGAACCTGGTGGATCTTCTGTGAAGTTGCCTCAACATAAACTCATGACAATGTTTTAACAGTTTTAGTTAACGATCAACATTTGACAGCCCTTGCTGTATCAGTAATACAAATGTCCCAGTGTCCTCCTGTACTGCTGTACCTTGGAGGTGAGGTCTCTGTGGAATATGCCCTTGCTGTGCAGGTACTGCAGCCCCCGGGCAATGTCCAGGGACAGACGGATCCTGACGTCCCACGACAGGTGCAGATCACTGTCCAGAAGCTGCTCCAGGTTACCCCCATTTATATACTACAGACACAAACACAGACACAGAAATCATTGTGCTGTTGTTGAAAACATCATTCAAACATTCCCACTGTAGTTGTAAAAAGTAGTGAACCTCTCGACTAATGACATAAAAGAAGCTAACTGGAGTAATCAGACCTGGAGTCAGTCAGAAACCAGACTGGAGGTTGCGGGTTAGAGACACAGACATTTAGAGAAACATCAGCCGATGTGAACCAGGCTGCACAACAAAGATCTCAGAGACTGATGAGAGAGCGTCTCACGCATCGCAGCTTTGTGGCGAGATCTTGAGATTCAGTCTCTTGCTTAGTTTTCACGCATGCCATAAAAACAGACAGAGAAAAGATCTGGTGATGTCATAGTGACATCATAGCAGCAACATTACATAAAACTGACTCCTTCCACTATAGTTTCTATGGCCTGGCTGAATCTGAGAATGATACAGACATAAAAAAATATGAATATATTTTTTAACCATTTTAGTGGCTGCATGTGGAGACAGTGACATTTTAGTGATATTTTCTGTCAAAAATAAATCAGAAATGAATTAATAATGAGGAGAAATCCAACATTCAGTAACATGTAAATTCTATGAGGAGAGACAGAGCTGCAGCAGCAGAGACACTGCAGATACACAGCCGATGTGAACACACACACATGCTTCTCCACAGCAGCTCAGCGATGTCAGCTGCCACGCACACGCAATGCAGACAGTGTGTTCCCTCAGAGTCACAGCTGAAGGCTTAAAGGAATCATTAGGGTTGGTTCACATCTCTGTTCATGAGTCCACCACACACACATCATGGAGCAGGGAGTCCTGTTGCCCTGGACACCACAGAGGAAGCTGCTGCATCCCTGAGCTGAAGTTTGACTCTCCACACCACTACAGGAAACTGTTTGATGGACTGATGAGACTCGACATCAGCTCTGTGTGTTGTGTAAACAGGTTTCTGCAGACCAACATGAAAAGAAAACCTCCTCCCACAGGTGGAGCAGGGTGGAGGGAGCTGGGTGTCTCTCCACCAGCTGAAGCTCAGGAAAAGCTGCTGATGAAGCGAGACAATCCCCCTAAACATCAAGGAAAATACACTTTCTGTTGCTGTGGACTGAGCTCAGAGACAGAACCTGTCAGACTGAAGTAGTTCTATAAGATCCAACCTCCTCCTGAAAATTGAGTGGCTCTGATCACCAGGTACTGGAGGAGCTGGTTCCAGAGGAAGTTCAACCAGTTATTAAACCCAAGGGTTAACTGTTTGTGTGATATCAGCTTAGACACACTGTGTTTGCATACAGCTGTGACTTAGATGAAGATCAGGTCATTCTACAAAGTTCAGACACCTTTTTTGCCACTGTACTATTTTGCCATGTGCTGTTTCAGTTATTTTATCTGTCACTTGTCTATCACAGACAGACACACAAACAATGTATGTATAAACAAAGCAATGAGAGTGACAGAGGTAGAGATATAACACTTAATATATTTCAAGAAGCTGAGGAAACATGGAGTATAACATGGAGAACATTTTACCTCAGTCAGAGCGTGGAGTTGACCTTCATGCACACAAACCCCAAGGAACCTGAGAAGTGAAGAAAACAAAAATTGTAGATCTTATTTTACATTTTAGAAACAATAGTTTTTCCACATCTCATTATCACACCTGACATTCCCCACATGCCGTTATTGAAACTATCCTAGCCTGAACTGAGTGATTTAATACTTTTGTTATATTAGGTCTAGAAAAGCGTAATATAATTTTCAGGTTGCTAGCTTACACAATATAAGCTAGTGATGTTGAGCTAATCCATTCTTGGTGCATAATAACATGGAATGTGTTTGTATGATAAATTGACATTAGCAAGCTAGCTAGCTTCACCAATCACTTTTTGTCTAGCTTTCACTGAGAGGCTCAGCAATGTTAGCATAGCTAAAGCTGCTGTGTGATAAAGCGATTAGTGAACTAGACTAAATATTATGAAAAAGATGTGTTGCCACTATTCATTACAGATGTGATCGTTTCCATCAGAACTCATCAGATTTTGTTAAATCTGCGTGCTAATGTTTTAGCATAATGGAACAAACTTTTATATTGAATAGATCGGGTCAGGCAGTGTGATGAGACAACAATAATCCACTTATAAGCAGATGATAAGACTGGAAATCTACAAATTAACAGGTTATAAAGAACAGATGTTTTGGTATCATCTTAGAAAATAGTCTTTGTATAGCACCTCTGACATAAAGACAAAATAACCTGACCCATTATAACTAAACCTACTTGCTAAAATAAAGGCATCACATATGTTGGAAGTGTTTCCAGATAAACATAAGTACCGACCTGAGTATATTGGGGTGGCAGAGCCTGTTCATGAGCTGAACTTCTCGTAGCATGTTAGCTTTGTTGCTAGCCAGCGTGTTCATTTTCAGTGCCATCACCTGCCCTGTGATTCGATGCTGCACCTGGAAAGAGACAACAGAGAAGGTTCACAGTGAGATGCAGCTTTTCATCTGAACAACAGTCCAGATGAAAAGCTGCATAAACACAGGACTACACGCAGCAAAGGTCAAAGGTCAAAACACGTTCAGACTATTCAGGTCCTGTGGTCATTCCAGTTTCATAATAATAATTTTCTTATTTTAGGGTGGGGGTGTTGCGTGCGCCCTGGTTGTTTGATGTCCTGTCCTCTCTCGCTGCTACTCTTGCCTCCCAGTTCCCTCGGCCTCGTGCACAGCTGGGTGCAATCAGCACTCGGGGACAGAGGGAGGGGATAAGAGGGGCGGCGTACAGAGACAAAGGAGGAGACACACGGTTCTTTTGTCCTCTCTTCTCTCTCCAAGCAGGGTTCGTTCCTCCACGCACAGTTAGGTGCGGTGGGGTTTTGTTACTTTAGTTTATGTTATTACGGGCTGGAGATTACCGGTAGTCATGTTATTCATCTTTTGTTTTAGGTTAAGTTGGGTTTAGGTAGTTTAGCGCTGGGAGCGACGGCCCATTGCGTGGTTGGCCCAGCGTTTACCTGTCTTTTGTTTATTTTGGCCGGGGTCTCCAGTCCTTTTTGTTTCCTTTGGTTTAGGTTGATAAACTTTGAATATTTTGGGGATATTTCAATAAAGCTTGGGTGAAATGTTATTCTTGTCTGGTGTCCTTTTTACATTTGTTGCAGCCTCCTGCACCTTTTGAGCTTTATTTTTGGAGGCCGTAACACTTCCATATGATAATGTAAATAGAAAAAAAAACAAGTGGTTATTTCATTTTCATTTTAAAATACAAAACGTAAAAATGATTTGTTGTTATGTTTTCACACACAACCATCTCTAGGGTTTACAGAGAACGGTCTGAAAAAGAGAAAATATCCAGTTAGCGGCAGTTCTCTGGGCAGAAATGCCTTGTTGATGCCAGAGTTCAGAGGAGAATGGCCAGATTGGTTTGAGCTGATAGACAGATGGGCTACAGCAGCAGAAGACCACACTGGGTGCCACTCCTGTCGGCTAAGAACATGAAACCGAGGCTACAATTTGCATGGGCTCACCAAAATTGGACAATAGAAGATTGGAAAAAAACATTGTCTGGTCTGATGAGTCTCAATTTCTGCTGCGGCATTCGGATGGTCGGGTCAGAATTTGGAATAAACAACATGAAAGCATGGATCCATCCTGCCTTGTATCAAAGGTTCAGGCTGGTGGTGGTGGTGTAATGGTGTGGGGGATATTTTCTTAGCACACTTTGGGCCCCTTAGTACCAACTGAGCATTGTTTAAACGCCACGGCCTACCTGAGTATTGCGGCTGACCATGTCCATCCCTTTAGGACCACAGTGAACCCATCTTCTGATGGCTACATTCAGCAGGATAACGTGCCATGTCACAAAGCTCAAATTATCTCAAACAGATTTCTTAAACATGACAATGGGTTCACTGTACTCAAATGGCCTCCACAGTCACCAGATCTCAATCCAATAGAGCACCTTTGGGATGTGGTGGAATGGGAGATTCGCATCATGGATGTGCAGCTGACAAATCTGCAGCAGCTGTGTGATGCTATCATGTCAATATGGACCAAAAACCCTGAGGAATGTTTCCAGAACCTTGTTGAATCTATGCCACAAAGAATTAAGGCAGTTCTGAAGGCAAAAGGGGGTCCAACCCAGCACTAGCAAGGTGTACCAATAAAGAGGCATCACCTCCTTAAAATATATATATATATAAAATTATACAACTGTTAGTTCCTACCAAGTAATTTGATTGGACAAGAGGCACTTTTACTTACATGTATAACTCCAGGTCACTATCACAGATCACTACAGGTGTTCTATTAACTGTTAATTAGCGTTACATTAACAGCCATTATCTATTTTAGATTGTAATGAGCAAAAATGAAAATATTTCCAGAAATAATATTTGAATTTGAGTTAAATGATGTTATGTTTATCAAAACAGGATGAAGGGAAGAAGCCTGAATACTTCAACGCACACCTGAGGTAACGTTCTAGACAAAGTAGCAAGCTAGTGTGCACTGTGCAGGTCAGGATAATGTTCATGTGTTGCTTAGCAACAGTCCAGTCCAGTTGTGGAACTATTTGTGTTGGCGTAGGAAAATAAATGATGAAATAAAAAACATCACAATCTGTTGTTACTTATTCAACTAATATGGTGCTATAAAAGAAATATCACATGAGAGGGAGTGATGTACTGAATATCAACACGGCTGTGATTTGGTCATAGGTACGAGGCTGCTAATTATATACACACACACTTTGCCCACTACTGGTGTTCAGTGTATTTACATCAAAACAATTTTAATAGTTTATATTTAGAATTTTGTTAGAACCTTAAGTTTGGACAACGCCACCGCTAAAGTCATTAATGTCAACGGGCTACTAATGATTTTCACTTGCACACTGTGTGAGCACAGCGACACCCAATGTTATCTTGGAATTGTTTTAATCGACTCATGCATCAAATCCTCCCGGACCCTTTCCTCATTCTTCAAAGGACTATCTATACTATCTATGTAAAATGTAAAGTTAGAGTAGCATAGCTCCATTAGGGAACAGGGATGTGCATAACCAGCAACCAGCAAGCCGCCGAAAAGTGACGGTGAAGCGGTGAATGGAGCGGAGCAGAGGAAAGGGTAAGTAGTAAGTTGTCACTAAGGCAATAAATGTACAGTAATGCCTGCAGTGTGTCAGTTAATAAAAGCTGCACCTTCTCAAGACCAAGAAAAGTTATATGTTGTTTCCCCAACTGCTGGAGAAGTGAAGGGGTTAGCCCTAGCAAACATCTCCCTAGGTAAGGCTAATGCTAACAGCAGTTTTTTTGGCTGCTATGTAACGTTAGCTACATTCATAGGAAGTCATGTTAATTAGCTGCTTGTCATTACTACCTGCATGTGCAGTGTTAAGATCCTCGTTTAGTAATTAGTGGCTCCAAGAGTAAGGCAAGCTACTGGGTTTAGCTGCTCTGATATTACATCTTCACTTACTCTCCAGTAAGTGAACGCCAGGTACAAGCTTAGACTAAACTCTAATCTGTCCTGTACACATACATCTTGATAGTTAAATTATATTTCAGTTTCCTGATGACTCTATTAAACTGGTTGGTTGAGAAGAGAAAGGAGGATGTTGAACATAGGGGAGCTGAGGTTAGGAAAGCTACTTAGGGGTGCTAACTAGTCACATTTTAAGCTAATGAGAAGTTTCTTTGGGCTTTTAATCTACAAATGAATTTCAAACTCGATACCGATACCCAGGAAAATACTCGGTACTCGATACCATTTTCGATACCGTGGCGAGAAAAAATGACAAAAAATTAAGATGCATAAAAATGTGTTAAATAAAGATTAGAACAATACAAACAATAACATCAATGACAAAACTACTTTTAGGTTGTCTGAGGTAGTACAGGTAAGCAAAATAATAACGCAAAATAATTCCAAACGGAACTTTTTTTTTCTTTTTCTTTTTCAACTGAAACAGGTTGCGAAGGCCCTTCAGCAGCAGCACCTGCCATGTTAATGTAATTTTATGCTAACGACACCAGCTCAGTGTTGTAAACGTCAACTAGCGTTGATGTGTTCAGCTGCTAGTGAGGGGAGGGGCTGTGTGCCTGCCTGCCTGTCTGCAGTGCTGCTGTATGAAGCTGTGTCAACGCGAGGAGGCGAAGACGGCACTGTTGGTATCCATACTGTTGCAAATGAGTATCTAATCCAATGCTAATTTTAAGTATCAATTAGTATCTGAGTATTTGTGCCTGCAATGTTCAGCCAGTGTCTGGGCTTGTAAGTGCATGTATTTGTCTGTGTTTGTGCGCGTGCATGTGTGTGTGTGTATTAATAGAGTGGCACTAATAGGCTTTCTGGATTTCCCATCACTCCTTCTGATCTGCTCAAATCCAGTGGGCCATTAGTGAGGCCTCACCCTGCAGCTGACAGGAAGCACACACACGCACACACTCACACACACAAACACACAAGAACACACAATGACCCAGTGCAGAGGTACCAGGAAAACACTGAGCTCAGAGTTTAACAGTGATGATAAATCTAATAGAATGTGAGCATTGACTGAATTCTGATCCATTATCATTGATTAGTGCTCATTCAATCAGTAGAGGTTCTGTACGGTGGCCCTGAATGACAAAGCACGTAGAAAAGAGAAAGCACAAATATTAAGGGAAACTAAACGGGAAAGGGAAAATCCAGAAATGCAACAAATCGAAAAACAGATACAGATAGGGAAAACACAAGCACACAAAATGACATTCAATTATATACAGTCATGGCCAAAAATATTGGCACCCCTGTACTTCTTTCAGATAATGCACCATTTCTCCCAGAAATTTGTTGCAATTGAAAATGCTTTGCCAAATGTTTATTTCTTTTGTTTGCATTGGAACAACACAAAAAAGCAAAGAAAAAAAGCCAAATCTGACATCATTCCACACAGAACTCCAAAAATATACTGGACACAGGAACATTAAGCTCTCTGGAGATGGACTTGTAGCTTTGTGATTGTCCATGCTTTTCCACAATTTTGGTTCTCAAATCCTCAGATAATTCTTCGCTCTTCTTTCTTTTCTCCATGCTCAGTGTGGTACAGACAGACACAAACACTATGGTTGAGTCAACTTTTCACCATTTAAACTGGTGTTTTCTATATTGCCAGCACCTGTTACTTGCCACAGGTGAGTTAAAATACAAATTAAAGGAGCGTCAAATGCTTTTTTATTATTTCTTACAATTTTGAAAAGGTACCAATAATTTGGTCTAGTCCATTTTTTGAGTTTTGTGTGGAATTATGTCAGATTTGGCTTTTTATCTTTTTCTTATTTTGCCTTGCAATACTGTATATTCTTGTATGTTAGAAATCCCAGTTTGTGTGAGTACTGAGTGCAGACTGATATGACCCAGTAAAGTGAAGGGGTCTGAACAGGTAATTCCTGATCTGTCAAAAGATACAACTATACTTCCAAATTTGTCCAAGAGGATGTGCAAAAAGTGATAAAAAAAAAAAAAAGATACTGGAGCAGGATGCTGCCCACAATAATAACAGATGTTAAGAGGTAAAGATGAGTGAATGATGAAATGACATAATGACATAATTCAGTTTTAACAGACTGAATAGACAGGCTTTTCATTTTTCAATTTTACCCGTGTTCAGCTCTACTGTGTCAAATAAAGTGATCAGTAACAACGGCTACGACAAGAGGCAGAAAACTTAATGAGGTGTTTCAGGAGTGATTTAAGAGTGTAAAGGAGCACTGAGCTCTTTTTTATTTCCTCCTCATTAACCCTTTGCTCACCGAGGTAGGCCACCCTGCCTTATTAACTCCTGGCTGACGTTTGCTGTACTCCACCACCAAACTGTACAGCAGGAGGAGGGTCATTCAGATCATGAAATGTATATTTCCCTTTACATTTATAATTAGTATCTTGTCTTCCTGTCTTTTTACATTCTGATTAACAGTACCATAATAATCCAACAACAAGGGCTGCCCCTCTACATATGAGATGTTTTATTAAAAACAGACATTTTGGGAAAAACGCTTGTTTTCTATCTTTCCCAGACTCGACATTGTTTGGACCTGCAACAACTAGGAATCAAACCTTGAAGGCTACCAGAGGTATTTATGTAATTCAAATCATCTGTGAATATGTACTTAACAACTTTAAGTATGAAGCTTCTTTGAATATACAGATAATTTTATGTTCTTCAAACTACTTTAACATATATATTCTACACCAATCCACTTTGTATGAACCCTCGCCCGAACAAACACTTTAACTACATCTATGACTTTACATGGTCCTGACTGGAACATTCAGTCTGGAGTTGATGGTCAGGAGGTGATTTACATACATACAGGTTACCCACCAGGAAAACGTAGGATGTCCACACACACACAGGTGGAGTGAGAGTAATCTACTTAGTCTGGACAGTGGGACCTGTTGTCCAACAAGCCTGTCATTAAGGCTTGTCCACTTGTCTGGGGAAATACATTGCCGTAGTGGCGTACAGCCGCAACTGCAGCATGAAATTTGACGGAGGCGGCTGCCTCCCAATTCTCTATTCAGGAAAAACCCTGGGCCCTAGTCTTCGTATTATGTGACTCTCATTAGCTCTAACTCAGCTCTAAATTGACGTGAATAACCGTTGCTAGCATACTGTCCCCAGATTGTCCCCAGATTGCGTCCATTTAAAAACAATATTTTGAATGAACGTGTGAACACATCTCAGTTGTGTTGTGTTACAGAGATGCAGACAGCTGCAGATAGACCATTCACTAACATAAAATATCAAATATCAAAAATACTTTAATTTCTATTTTGGAACAGAATATGTAAAGTCAAACACTTTCAATGACCCATGAGTACATATGTTGATTTTCAAAATCTTTTAAAAAGGCCTTGATTTTTTTGCCTTAAAATCACAAACTTTCAAGTATATCAAGGTACATGTAAACTGAAGGTTTGTTTGTCCCGTCTAAAGCCTCTATATGTAGACTTATCTGAACATTCAGTGGTGTCGCTCTGCGTTGCCTGTTTTTACACAAATATGAAAACTAGAATCACCTCCTCGTGGTTGTCTGCCTCCTCCACTCAGACTAGTTTCAGGTTACATCCAGTCATATAAAATATGAACTATTTGTGTGAAATTTGTCATAATTGTGAGGTCACTGTGACCCTGGCCTGTGACCTTTGACCACCAAAATCTAGTCAGTTTGTTATTGAGTCCAAGTGAAAGTTTTTACCAAATTTGAAAATGTTCTGTCAAGGCATTACTGAGATATCGTGTCCACGAGAACGAGACGGATGGATAACCTGAAAACAATATGGCTGCAGCTCTGACTGTCTCTGTCTTTGAGACATAAAAGGTTAATCACTGTAATTAACCAATTACTTTTGTGCCTAAATTTACTCGTCGGAAGGACAAGTGCCTCAAAAGTTAATGTTGAGGTCTGAAATAGGCACGAATGAACACAAATCAACATTTATCTACATGCCACCGATGCAACAGACAAACACACAGAAAAGCAGCACAGTGAAATATAAAGCACATATAAAACTAATGAAATAAACACAAGTGTGATACATTAGTGATGCTACTACTCAGGACCTATCAGCAGAGCCTGGCCAGGCTATGACAGACTCCAACACTGGAACACTGAGTATCAAAACCAGTCCGGAGCTGAGAGCTGGTAATGGAGCTTTGCTCTCTACCTCTTTGATTGATTGGACCATGATATTGTCAGTTTCAGACTATACTCCACTCAGTGTAAGTGTACATAATGCTGTTACACATATTTTAGCTGACAACTACATTGAAAACAAGAAAAACTAAATCATTTAAACACTGACATCAACATTAGTGTGACGTTGTCCCATAACCGCAACATCTCAGTTATCGTTAGTGTTTCTAGGCCAACAGTGGGGATGAGTACAGAATTAATGTTGGCTGTCAGTCACCTAAATCTCCTCCAGGATGTTTGATAGAGGAATATTCTATAGCTGTTCCCCCAGCTGCTCTTCTCAAGCTAAACCAAGACGTAGAAATGATCAAATACATGACTAAAATTTACATTCAAATTCTACTGCTGAAAACTAACATACATTTATGTCAAAAGACTAATTAATGCTTCTGTAGAAAAACTTTTGAAGTACGTTAAAGTATCATTTTAGAATCAGTACTGAAACTCAGTTTTTCAAACTTCAACAGAGTTTCCAAAGGTGTCTGTGGTGAAAACCCTGGAGTAGTGATGACGGGAGGTGAAAACATAGCAAAGGAATGTGTTTTAAATGAAAATATAGTATTGTGAACTAAGCCTTAGCCACAGTGGTGCTTTGAACTATGTGTGAAAGTCAATGACAAAGCTACGGTGCTGATGGTTCAAAGGTACAATGTTGACTATATTCACGTTTTCTATCATTTGCTAATCAGCAGTAAACTCAAAGCATCAAACGTCATTAGCTTTGCACATATTTGATCATGAATGACAAGTTTAAACTTTGACCTGATGATGGCACTAGATCAAAAGTTAGCGGCTCACCAAAGTTATTACAAGTATCCTTGGGGAGACTTGAATGATGAATGATAACCACCAGTCATCAGCTACCTAAAGAGGTTTTCTGCCTCTACATATATAACAAGGTGTGTCATTGTGGAACAGTGGAGATAAAAATGATTTACTAAAGTTAAGTACACGTCCTTCAAGCTTCTGGTAAAAAGAAGGTGGAAGCTGCTCAAGATCTACTACATGTAGATTTTTCTTGGAGGATGAAGCTGTGTTTTTTTCAACACGTGTCATTAACATTATATATTTGCATATTGAGGACACAAAAATAGCCAGGACTGAATTTGACCACCAGCAGTTTCTACAGCAGCTCAACATGACAATGTTTCTGCCCACAACAGCAAATATTTGTATCTTCAATCACGTGTCAAAATAGATGTGTGCAAACTGTAAAATAAAAAGTATTACAAAAGGATGACGCTGAAACAATGTTGTCCAACAGTGCAAAGGGCCAAAACCACAGGAATTCAACAAATAGCCCACTGAGGGTCTACAACTGAAGACTTGATGCGGATCAACTTGGAGGGGCCTTAAGGGACATTTTTTGACCTTTAGAACTAAGAAGAACAATTTTTTATGGAGGTGTTAGTACCGTTCATACATTTTTAAGCAGTCTTAAGTCTTATTTAGTCTTTAGTTTGTTCATTCATTCAGTTTTTTTGTTATCTCATATGGTAGCAATCAGAGTTTGATGAAACACCTCTGACTATGTTACAGTTGAGGTGAACAGGAATACTGCACATCAGATTAAGTAAGTAATCATACCATATATTAGGGTAGTATAAATTGAAGTGTAAATTTAGTATCTCAATACATTGTAATATGCAAATAATATAATTATATAGCTGTATTTTCTCATGTGTTTAATAATATTATTGTATTTTATGTTTGAGGTGTTTTTAAAATATATATATATGTTTCAAATATAAGTGATACTGCCATTAAACAGCAGTTCAAAGTTTTATTTCTCACATGCCAAGGTTCAATGTACAGTAAGCAAAGCAGTGAAATAAGGGTTGGACTCGGGAGCAGGGAAGTATGTTTCGTAAAAAGGAAAAAAAAATTGCATATGGCGGGGAATATTGTGACATTCTATATTATCGAATATGGGCCCAAGCGTATTTTATCAATTAAATTATGAGATAAACTGCATCATAACTGAAGGATCGTGTTTTTCAAACTACTCAATCAACAGAAGAGGTCACGTACCTTGAAGACCTCAGAGAAGAATCCTGAACCAATCTTCTCACAGAAGAAGTCGTCGATGCGGGCCAGGCTGGACACGGCGCTCCTGAGGGCTCGGTACGAGGACGGGCGGATCCGGTTGGGCGCGTGGATACTGTGGAGCGGTGGCTCATCCGGGCCACCGTGACCGTCCTCTGGGTCGCAGAAGCAGCACTCAGCATGGTAGTCCATGGTGCTGACAGACCACCGTGCTCCAGTTGCTCCGGTCTTTCCCACAGGGGAACCAAGATGTCTGTTAGACCGCAGGAGTCCTGAGGCATGAGGTGATGGGGACTCCCACCATCATAATGTGGATGATCAAACCCTCTCTGTGGATGACCTGATGATATATCTGTACACAAGACTGCAACTCTGTGATTGCCTCTGCTTTCCAGATTTACCCTGATGAAGGCCGCAGCATATCCTGGGTTACTGCTCAAATATTAAAGAAAAAATATTATCTATACATCTACTCAGGTCAGCACCCTAGTGAAGGACAGGGTCAACCACAGCTTCTGGGTTCACTCATCCACACTGTCAACCAGCTGCTAATGTGATGTGATGTGGGGCTCACCCTGACCTCTGCAGAGAGAAGCAACAGTCACACTAATGAACAGTTATGTCCCTCCACATCTCCATGTCTGTGCCACGGCGATTTGAAGAATCCCTGTGAACCCTCCTCACCGTGTGTGTGTGTGAGGGGGCTCGGCTCTCTCAGTCATCCCGTCAGTTCGGAGGCTGTGACGACAGATGCTACAGCTGCACGGTACCGGGAGAGAGGAGGGCCAGCAGCCAGCTGCCATACAAAGGTCCCTGTGTAAGAGTATTACAGGGATATAGGCACCAATATACCACAGGTTTACAGCAGCTATATTTATAATAGGAAATGATCAATATCACCACTTTGTACAGACGGGATATATATACACTGATTCTGTCGTATTGAGAGCATCATCTGTATCCAGCCCGGGCTCCTTTGCTCGCTGTGTATTCGATAGCCGTGGGGCTAGTAGCCACAGGCAAGCATCGCTGGCCGGGCGAAAAGCCATAACCTCCACTGGATAACGTCGACCTGCACCGCTCAGCCGGAATGTCAAGCTAACAAATAATCATAGGCCTCATTCAGCCATGTTTTTATTTTATTTTATTTTTTTTTTACAACTGCGTATTGTAAATAAGAATGTGAGCGAGGCTAAATAAACCGGAGAATGTAGCACATCGAAATATTTCTCCTAGTCGATAGCAAAAAAAAAAAAAAAGTCCTAGCTACTGTTAATAACGGGAGCTGTCAATGACAAGCGTGGTGCAGAGACAGATATACGGCTCACCTCTCTCCTCACGTTGGTCTGGATGGAAATGTCGATGGAGTCCGACCGGTGAAGGTAAACTAAAGCCAGAAATATCGCTCGGCGGCGTCTGCTGTTGATAATCCTGTCTGGATTCCTTCTTCCCGAGCCGCTTAGCGGAGCGACCACCATCACGTTAAAGCTAGCGAGAGTGATACACAGGATTTCTTGTTGGAATTTTCATAATAAAACATTTCAACCACAACAGCATGCATAGCTGCACTTTAAAGAAAATTGTTTATAAGTTAAAAAGCACAACATTGATTTCAAATAAAATACTATCTTCATTAAAAAGAAATATAGAAGTATTACCTCGCTCACTCAACAAGTTCATGCTTCTGTTTCTTTTAAAAATGCACATATATTTTCAATAATGATCAACACACAAATGATCAATTATTCTTCAGAAAGTGAAAAAAATATACATTTTTAACATGATGATGACTATATGAATTTTCAACATGTGATATATGTAATGTAATATACTATTATGGATACATTGTAAGAAATGCAACTAATTTACCACTGTGTTCAACTAATATATGTATTTGGACAAAATTTAAGGGTTTAGGGGAGTATATTTATACTCTTAGGTGAATGCCGGTTTTAAATATGAACTGAACAACTGAGAGGTAAACCAAACAGTGACAATAAGATAAAAATATTCAGTCTGAATTAATTGTAGGTCTGGTTTATTACGTTAATAGCACAAGAAGATATCCAGTTTAAAGCTTGCTGTATGCAAAAATACACTTAGTTTATGTGTAATATGAACATGATATAAGAGGATGTTAAAGACTTATTTCTGTCATTCATAATGTAATGAAATTCATACAAAAATTTATGGGACGCTGAATGAATGTGGCTGTACAAAGTGTCATGCTGTGTAATGAGTGCTTTTTAGAAAACAATTTTAGTTTTTAAAAAAAATTTTCGTACATTCTTTTCATTTAACATATCATCCTTTTGATACTTTTATTTCGAAGACAAAGTCGTGAAACTTCCTGTGTGATTTTCTCTAACTCGAGTTTGACACCAGGCGCACATACGCCAAGGCTGAGTGAGCGGCTCTGATTGGAGCAGATGAAAGGGCAGCGTCAAACCCTGACAGCTGATCTGGAATCAGTTTCTCTGCCCAATCACAGGCCTGAAAGACCTGACACTTACAAGGAAAACCGATACCGGAGCAGCCGCTGAGCCGGAAGTAGATTATTGGCAATGTCACACATTTCGATAAATAAATTAGTAAATAAGCCAATAATCATAGTAAATAATAAATGTAAAATTAAGCAGATACACTATTTCAAAATAAGAATAATTACAAAAATAATTTAAACAAAACAAAAAATGAAAAAAAGAAAATAGAGAATAAGAAATATAAACCATTTTCATGTGATCTCCTCTCACTCCTCTTCCTCTTCCTGCTGTGTGCTAGTGACATGCTTTTCCTGTTCACGTTAGAGGAAGTGATGAAGGAACTCTGCAAAACAATACATAGATAAATAAATAAATAAATGCATAGAGTTGTGATATCTGAGGAAAATGCTACAGCAACTAAATAATCACATTAATTGACAATTTTAGTTTTAATTCTTTTCTAAAATAATCAAGGGTTAAGGGGAGGTCAGTGCTGGGTGATTTAAAGGCAGCAAGGGTGACATCATGGCTTGGTTTCACCTGGAGGAGCAATAGTTCCCCATTGTATGACTTCACTATTTACATCACCATGTGGATCATGATGGACTATGAATGTGTGGATACAAATCACCCCAAGAGGGAAATTTAATTGGAACTCACTTTTGGAACAAATAAATTGGAATAAAACTTGGTTATTACCACATCAATTTTGCATCCCTAATAAAGTCAAAGAAGTCCATTTCAAAATTTTACCTAAAATTTGCCCTGTAAATTCCATAATCTCCAAATATACTGACATTGATAATTGCTGCTCGTTTTGTAGACATACTGATGAAACTTTTGCCAACTTATTTTTTCAATGTAAAATTGTAATGAAGTTTTGGTCGGATTTAAATGCTTATATTTTTCATAATACTAAAGTGTCCCATCATTTTACTTTAAAAGATATCAGATGTCATTATTATGACGAATGAAAAATCTCTTAACTTCTATTAATGTTTTTGGATTTGGAAAATTTTTTATTCATAAAAAGAAATTCTTAAATTCACAACTCTCTCTACTCCTTTTCTTGATGGAATTTAGTATCCTACTTGATTCCTTGTCCCTTATAAACAATTAAAAAAAAGCATCTAATTTTTAGAATGTTATAAGAATATTTTCAACGAAACCCCTTGAAATTGACTATATTTGCTCAAATAAGCAAATATAGTCAATTTTTGATGTTTTTGTAATAGTATTTATTATTTATTTATTGTGCAGATGTGCATTTAATATAATTTCTTGTGTCGTTTTCGGAATCCTTGTTATCAGCTCCCATATCAATGTGTATGTGTACTTTTTGTACAATTTGTTCATTAATAAAGTTGAAAAAAAAGAAAAAAAAATTATGTTTGGATACACTTTTGTGAACATAATAACTTTGAAACAAAAGGCAACAAAAAGCTGATTTAGGAAATATCAGATGTAAAAACAGTTTTCAATGTCTCTGTTTCTTCCCTGCTACATGAACAAATTCAACAACAACAACAAAAACACCATCTTTGTGTCAAAACTTGTGTCTTTGAGCCACAAATGTAGGTGATGAGCTCATAAATCCAAAATCAACCCAGTATTGTCATAGGGTGATGTCACTGCAGAGCAAGCAGATGCTGCTGCTACATCCTTGTGTTGCATTCAAGCAGTTTAGGAAATTGGGACAATTTCCATTTATAGTCCTCTACATGTCATAATAGAGGTTTTCACTTGGTGATGATACATGTTTTATTCCAACCAAGGACTGTAATAGAAAACACCATCTATTTCAAATAAACTAGTGTTTACCAGCTGAAAGCTGAAGTAAATGGTATTTTCTTACTCACAGCTCATAATTACAGTTGTTCCCAAGGGCGTAGGTTTGCATATGGACGGTAGGGACATGTCCCTAACAATATTTTGGGATGACAGAATTGTTCCTACCAATATTTGAATGAACTTGTTTGCACTATGTTTGGAGTGAAGTCATATTAGATCATTCTGATGTGCCATCCCAGAGGCTACGTCTCCAAGGCAACCAATTTAAGTATGCTGAAAGTGGACTAACTGGAGGCTCACGTCATGTACAAATATCACACTTATGGACAGACACGGAGGCGAGAGTGGATCAATGTGCTGACAATGGTCAGTTATTAGTCAGTCCAGACTTCAAGCACTGGCAAATATTTACCAAGTCAAAATCTACTTTGTTCATAATACCTAATTTTAATTAGAATATTAAAATCTTGACTTGGAACTTATATTTGACTTAGTGCTGTTCATCAGTTTGACTTTGTGAGATAATAACTCATTCAACTTTGACTTTGACAACATCATCATTTTTCATTTAGTATAACAAAATCTTAACAATACCAACCAATCACGGTCTGAAAGTCTCAATCTATCTGAGTATTGTTGCTGACCATGTTCATCCTTCATGGCCACAGTTCACCATCTTCTAATGGCTCCTTCCAGCAGGATCATGCTCCATGTCACAAACTGCTTTCATCAACATGACAGTGAGTTCAGTGAACTTCATTATGCCTCTGTTATTAGTAACATGTGCTTTTCCCAATATGACAACTCAAGTTGTTTGCTGTGAACAAGGCAGCAGTTAAAAACAGCTGCCACTCTGTTCTTTTCCAATTCAAAACAGAACAGCTACCTTTGTAAGACAACCCGAATGCTCCAGTCACCTTGAGGGAACCCAGCAGTGATCTGTTGTCTGTCCTGACCAATCGGCACTTGCTATAACAAATTCGTCCTGATTGACCTCCGCACCTCCTTCCGGCCCTTTAAATGAGCGTTTCTGCACAATTTCGCCGACGGCAAACTGCACGACTGAACCAAGCTAACAAACATTAACGATAGCTCCACAGGAAGTCCGGTCTTCCTCTTTCAGATTAAAAGTGGACGGGTGCTGATTTTGGCCGAGAAAACGCGACCATGGGTGTAAAGAACACAGAAATGTAATAAAATTAATTAAATATCACATTTACCTGAAATGTATTTCAAAATACAATAAACATAATTTATACCACGCTCTGTGCATGGTCATAATAATTATAGAGGGATTTATTTTTTAACTCAACAGGAAATTGTATTTCCGTTCACCTTTAAGCACCAGAGCAGCTAACATTGAGTTAGTCATATTAAGCTAACGGCAGCATCACCTTTAGCTCCCTGTTTTTGGGGTTCACTTCCCGTTTTAGTGATAGTACGGTCATTAATTAGAAAATGGCTCTGCTAACGCCTTTATTTGCTTTCCTGTATCACCTGCCGCAGGTGTACAAGTGGCTGCTGAAGCCCTACTATATAGCTTCTCTCTTTATGTCTGTAGCCTTTCTAGCTGTCCGCAAGACGCCTGGCATCTGTGACCATCTGGCCACACAGCGAGAGGACGGCAACTCCTGCGACTTCGACTGGGTCCGTAGAAAATTCTGGAAATTCGCAAATTGCTTTTTAAATGGTATCAACTTGCTAGTAGCTTGCTGCTCAGAGGATGGACACAGTTGTGGGTCATTGGACTGGATGGCAGCAAGGGCCAGGTCACATTAGCCGCTAGCTAAAGGGAAAGAATGACAGGCCAGACTGCAGTCAAAAAACTGGGAATTCATACTGTTGTGCTTATTGGCAGCGATACACAAGTCAAAAAACGTATTTTACAACTTGGTACAATTAATTAAGGTATTATATATTGTACGGCATAAATAGAATCTGTGAATTAGCATTAATTTATATACGAAATGACGTATAGTTAGTTGAATTACGCCATTCATTATTGGTTTAGCTAGCGAACGTTCGCTAAATTAACGACGAATCATTCATTAAAGTGTAAGAGTAGCCAGCTCTTGTTTTGAATGTTTGCAGACTTTAACTGCGGAATTTCTACAACGCTAATAAAGGTCGTTTATCGCAGTCTAAAGAAATAAACGTACATCGAAAAACAAATGTGCTAAAATTGTGAGATTTTCAAATAGATTTGCTGTGCCACTGTGGCGACGGAAGGAACAGTGGCCTCCTAGAAGCACAGTAGCTGCTGCAGAAGGCTGCGCTTGACAAACACCTGCAGCTACATCCATCCTCTGTGTAGTCTAATAAACTATAAAGCTGTTTGGGTCTAGTGTTTTTTTTCAAAGCACACAATCCACAGCTTGATTATAAATATACCACATGCATGTAGTAATTTTATGATGAATAAATCAGCGGGTAGATAGTGTGTGCTGACTGTTCTTATTTTTTTTCATACTGATGTATCATACAAGTATGGTGTTTAAAAAAAAAAAAAAAAAAAAGGATGTGATTGCTTTCTCAAATGTTTTTTCACTCTGGCCAATGCTACCGTTCAAAGAGCTAGACAGTATCCATCTGTCTTCAGTTTAACATGTTGAGTGATGGCATGTTGGATCAAAAGAAGTTCATTCTTGAAGGATGACATGATATGATCAGCAGGTTGGTTAACATGGCTGCCCACAGATGAGACATGTTATGTTTGTGTTCTCAGAGAGAAGTGGAGATTCTCATGTTCCTCAGTGCCATCGTCATGATGAAGAACAGAAGAGCAAGTGAGTAAATGCTTTTTTATTGTTTTGTTTATATTAGTTGTGGATTCATTTCTCCTCAGTAGCATAATGATCATGTCATGTTATAATCTGATAATGGTATATTCCTGAACCATGGCCCACATAAAGTAACAGGGAGTCTAATGATACCAGTGAGATTAAACCAATGAACCGGTCAGATATTGATTTTTTTTTTTTTTTTTCCCACCATGAAAAGAATAAAATTATAGAAGAAACGCACTAGATAACTTTCTTTATGTTTCAGGCTTACAGTAGTGCATTTTAAGGACACTGAATATCAGCTGGCATCTTTTTCAGCATGATGATTTAAATTTAAAAAAAAATGTTTTTATTGTGTTTATTGAGTTTGGACAAAAACATGAAAAGTCTGTCTGCATTGGTTCATGTCAGTAACGGTGGAGCAGCATGTGGGCAACATCATCCTGTTCAGCAAAGTGGCCAATGTCATCCTGTTCTTCAGACTGGACATCAGGATGGGATTGCTCTACCTGACACTCTGCATAGGTCAGTCAAACCATCACCATGACACACTAACATCAGCAGACACTTCTGTTCAGATTGTTTGGTTAGATTTTTTATTATTGTCAACAAATTCAATTAAAAGACCAAAATCAACAATGAATGTCTTTCAAACAAGTGTGTGTGTGTGTGTGTGTGTGTGTGTGTGTGTGTGTGTGTGTGTGTGTGTGTGTGTGTGTGTGTGTGTGTTTGCTTGCTTGCTTGTGTGAGTCACACTATTGCACTGGGTGACATGTTCCTTCATTACCATGAACACACTCTGCTGTTGGATCTCAGAAGCACACAGCATGTGGATCAACCCACCGCTGAAAATTGTCCCAAACTAAACGCACTGTTCCTTCCTGTTTGTTTGGCAAAAAGCTACCGCGAGCAGCTGTTTTGCGAGCTTTGTTTATTTTTTTTTGGGGTGGTCTTTTTCACTAATGTATGTCTTCATTAGGAACCAATAGGTTTTGGGTTGAGAGCCACAGACACAAGGCTACACACCCACTGCCCAAAGGTTGACCCCAAGAAACATCCCGAATACAGCTAAAGAATAAGAAAATAATAAATGCAGAGACCCTGCCCTCTGCAGATAAACATTTGTTTTGTTATGAGTCTTTACATAAAATCCTGCATATTAAACCATTTAAAGCTGAGATATACCACCTTAAATATACTCTACTGATGAAATGCCAAGATCTGTCATAAGAAATATACAGAGAATCAAATTCAAGTGAAATCACAGCATGCTAATGCTTCAATAGTAGACATCTTCATGAAAAGTGATGGCACAAACTCAAACGTTCCCTGAGAGATGTTCAAAGGGAAAGTTGAAAACAAACACCGGGATAAGACAATAAATAAAACTAATTTATCTGTGTAGTCTCATCCAAAGTGGCCCCGACAAATCCAGCATCAGCATTGTAGTTAACAGAGTTCTAACACAGAGAGGATAAATAATTGTTTTGTTGTTGATCAATCTGGTGATAATTAAATCTGTAAAATATCAGGATTCCCTAAGTCAACCTCTTTATTTGCTCATTCAATATTCACTTTACAATGATACGACACAGAAAAGCAGGAAATCCTCACATTGGAGAGTGTGGAACTGGAGATTTTGGTTTATAAATGACTTACATTTATGCCCATTGGTGCCTTGTGTATCGACTAATCAATTGATGGACTAATCATTGTAGCACTAATTCTGTAACTGTCAAACATAAAGTCCTGGTGCTTTGTCTGTTTCAGTGTTCCTGATGACCTGTAAGCCTCCACTTTACATGGGACCAGAGTACATCAAATACTTCAGCGACAAAACCATCGATGTGAGTGACAGTGGACATGGTTGTAGCAGTTTGGCCTCTTACCAAGAGCAAACATCTGTACAGTTTGTTTTTGACTGTGTGTGCTGTGTGTGTCCAGGATGAGCTGGACAGAGACGGTCGTGTGACATGGATTGTTGAGTTTTTCGCCAACTGGTCTCCAGAGTGCCAGTCCTTCGCTTCTGTCTATGCTGATCTCTCTCTCAAGTAAGACTCCACCCACCCGCTCAGTCAAAGTATGATGTGCGCTCAGTGACAGCAACAACAGTCACTCCTGTTTTTGTGTTTCAGGTATAACTGTGCCGGCCTCAAGTTTGGCAAAGTGGACATCGGACGTTATGGAGAGGTTTCCAAGAAGTAAGATGTGTGATCTCCTCGGTCGACACAGAGCGATGGGCTTTTATTTTGTCAGAGAGGACAGACCAGAAACATGAACATTTAATTCTGTTCTGCAGGTACAAGGTGTCGACGTCTCCGCTGTCCAAGCAGCTCCCGTCTCTGGTGTTGTTCCAGGGAGGGAAGGAAGTGATGCGACGCCCCCAGGTGGACAAGAAGGGGAGAGCCGTGTCATGGAGCTTCACTGAGGTCAGACTGGACAGCAAACTTCAGACAAGTGACAAAAACAACAGCCAATGACAGCTACCATTTTTCAAGTCTGTCTTACAACAGCTGATTCAGTTGATATTGATAATATTTCTCTAAGTTAAAGTCCCCTTGGTATAAAAATCAGTTTCACAGGCAGTTAGTGATGGGCTCGTAACAGCTTCAGCTGAATTTAAGAAGAATGAGGACTGTGGATTTCTCCCTTATAAGGAACAGTTACAGTGAGCATTAACACTTTAAATGAACATATTAACGGGCAGTTACTTAATGTCTTCCTTAAGGGCTGCATATCTCGGTACCGCCTCAAGCGAATTTTTCCAAATTTGGCACAAACATTCACTTGGACTCAAGGATGAACTGATTAGAATTTGGCGGTCAAAGGTCAAGGTCACTTTGACCTCACAAAAACACTTTTCGGGCCATAACTCACAAATTCATTCGCCAATTATGACACAATTTAACTTAAATGTCTGACAGAATAAAATGATGAAGTGATGATATTTTATATCCAAACAGTCATAAGTAACTCAGAATGGTGAGGTTGTGACCATATTTCCTGTAACTTGGCTGATTGGTGGAAACAACCACAAGGAGGGAATTCTAGTTGACACTGGTACCAATGCACTACTGATTACAGTGTAATACCTTTTCCCATTACTATAGACTGTGGAAAATGTAACCTTTTTTTGTTCATTAAGAATATCTGTCATCTGTGTCTCTCCACCAGGAGAACATCATCCGAGAGTTCAACCTGAATGAACTGTACCAGAAATCCAAGAAACTCAGCAAGACAAAAGAAGACAAAGTCGGCCAGTCCCAGTTCCCACCAGTCCCAGAGGAAGAGGAGCCAGAGCAGCAGGGAGCTAACGGCCAGAAGGAAGAGACCGAGTCCAAGAAGGACAAATAGGACGTTTTGTTTCGCTCAGCTTCAACGTCTGGACGGAACTTTTGAGTCCAGGTTAGCTCCTCCACCCCCTCTTTGCGCTCCTCCTCTAAGTGTTCAGTTTATTCCCTCATAGATCAGCACAGCACTGGAGTCAGTGTGGATCACTGACCGAGATGGACTTGATTGAGAGTTCAGCCTCTTTTCAGCACCATTTACACTAAACCTCCTTTAAACCTAGTATTTCAACACATGTGCAGCTACAGTGACCTCGGTCTGTTTTCCCTTTTTAGACCTGAGCCGAGAGAATAGGTGTACATGTTAGTGGAGAAGCAAACTGAGATGCAGTAAACCAGCTGAAGAGGGCTGTAACTCTGTAAAGTGGAAATGTGCTGTGCTGACCTGCCGTGTTTGTCAGGTTGTCAGCGTCGACACAGCACATTTCTGAAGCTGTGAAGTCTGAGAGAGTCCGTTAAGTTCTTACTAATTAACACTGAGGGAGCAAAGAATGTGATGTTACTTTTATTGATTTAGATTTTTTACGCAACTAATGTAATTCTGAGTAGATGTTTCTGTTGAAATCATTTAATAACAAACCGTATATTCATGTTAACTAAGTTCTAACTCCAGTTCACACACTGTGTGTGACGTAGAATTCATTTTGCAGTGTTAAACGTTCCTCTTGACACAATATGGGAGCACTTGTTTAACATCACCACATCTGCATGAGACAGGTGGAGTTAGTCAAGTTTACTTATAGCTGGACAGCATCTCCATTCATCTCCACAGACTGTGCTGTTGTGGACAGAAGCTCTGCGCCACTGTCATTCAAACTTTCCTGACAAAAACATTCCAGCGATTCAATTCACTTTATTTTTTTTTTACAGATTCCTTCTGTCGTTTGTTTTTACTTTTTTTAAATTCATATTCATTGTATTTGTGTATTGGACTGAGATGAACACGTCTTCAGCTGTCAGTTATGTCCATGTTCATGCCATGACGCACATTTTCTTATTTGAAGGTTTTATACTGATTTGGTACCTAAGGTCTTATGATGATAATAATATTATAATAATTAAAAACTAAATCAAGTTACAGCCTGTGTATCTACAGTGTAGTTCCTTATTGGTTGTCACTAACAAGGTACCTTTTTATGTTTTTAGCTGTGCTTGAGCTGCACTCTGTGTTTTTTCTCACCCTCTGTGGGTCAGGCTCTGTTTGGAGCTCCCAAAATTCCCATGAGCTCTGCAAGTAGAAGGAAGTCAAGATGCTATGTGAATCTGAACATAGCAGTTTATTTGTATTTTATTTGATCGTTTGAGCTGGGCAGACACTGTGTTTTGTTTGAACTTACAACACTTAAGAACCGGCAGCTTTATGCTCCTGCCGTACGGTCCAATCCACGGGACACGACCTGGGGCTCATGCTGAACGTAACCACAGAACCCCCAGTTGGTTTCGTCCAATAAAGTTTATTCAAACAAGACATACATGTCGTCAATTTTGACAGAAAGAAAGAAAGGCAGCTTCACTGAATAAGAGGAAGATGCAGAGAGTGTAGTTTGTGTTCTCCAGAAAAGTTCAGTTTTATGTCAGTCAAGACCAAAACGGCTCAAACTGCAACTGAATATAAATCTCAGACCATCAGATCATCAAACTGATCTGGCGTTAATTCAGCCCCATTCATGGAAATGGAAAGAGTCTGTTGACTGACATGATTCCTTTCGGTCAGTCCACGATCTTGGTTCCTGACTCACAACAAACCTTGACATTTGAGTTCTGGGGAACCAGAGAAGGTTGGACGGGCTGTTATTAAATTTCCAGGTATCCTACTAACTCTGGTGAGAGAGCGCCCCCCTCTGCTCACAGTTTTAATTTTTCCCAGACAAAACCAGTGACACTCCCAGCTGAGACCAGGGATGTCACAGGAAAAGTAATAAAGCATTTCCTTAATTTCATATTTTATAGAATTTATAAATGAATTTAATCCATCAATAGATATTTTAAGATTTGAAAATGGCCTTACAAAAACAGCATAAAACTTTCATTAAATAAATTATTTATAAATACTTTGAATTCATGAATAGATAGTAGAATTTGAAAAACTATTTTGAAAAAGAATTTGATGGTAAAACATTCCTTTTTCCAGCTGCTTCTCCCATTAACTAATTGTTTAGCTCAGTCATTTAGCTTTAGCCTTCCTGTGACATTCTGGGCCTTCAGTGCTGGTAAAACCCCCTGGTTAGCTCTCCAACCAATCACAGAGCTTTCATTAATAGATGTGTTTATAAATGGTTTATATTATGAATGTTTTGTGCAGCTTTTCTAAATCCATTTTTAAATCTGAAGTATTTTAATTGTTCATTTATGAATTCTTGAAAAGGGAATCCAGTTATTTATTCGCATTTTAAGAATACCTTTTTCAAGTAGATTTTTAAATTCTAAATAAAAGTATAAATGGTTTATTTATTGAGTTTTTTTTTTTGTTTGTTTTTTAAATCGGAAGTATTTCAATTATAAATTCTTTACAATTCCTATTTTTAATGCCTATTAAAATATGAAATTACGGAAATGCTTTTTTACTGTTCCTGTGACATCCCTGGTCCTCCATACCCATCAGCCTCAGCTGCATGCTAAACTAAAGTGGTGAACATTATACCTACTAAACATTAGCATGTTAGCATTTTGCTCAAAGCACTGTTGCTCCTAAGTTCAGGACCTTCTCCCATGGTTGTCGACTGTAAGTGTTTATAGTCTATAAGAAAACTGAGTCCTCCCCTGCTATCATTGATGTGTTCATTTATTACAAATCCTGCACATTTAATACAGTTTTAGCCTGGGAAGAATGAAAACAGAAATGTTTGACTAATGAAACTATAATTAAATGAAATGAACTATAATGAAAAACTAAGTGAGATTCCATTCTTTTATTTTGTCTGTCAAGTTTGGCGATGAGATTGTGAATTTAACTAATAACTAATGTAACAGCAGAGATTGAGCTGTGCACGGGTCTGAAACCAGACTGCTGAGGGAAATGTAACACAATTATATAATTATATTATCATCCTCATCATCATCATCATAGCATTTTGATCATTCTTCTTTGCCACCGTCACCAGGTGCTTGCTCCTGAAGGAATGATGGTTATAAAGACGCGGTCTACATTCAACGCCACATAAATCAATTGAACATTTTAGTGATGATGACCAGGAGTGTACTCAGACTGTAAATACATCAGTCAGAAATCATCCACCACCCGTCTTCAGATCAGGTGAAGAGTGTGTCAGATCTCCTTAGTGCTGACAGATGGAGTTACATCATGATGTGACGTCACTGAATTAAGCCGTGTGTGTGTGTGTGTGGGTGGCTGCGTGTGCACGTGGATCCTGGAACCCTCACACTGGCTTTGCATTTCCACATTTTCATGAGTCATGTCGGCCAATCAGAATTATGTTAAACACTCGTCATGTGTATTGATCGGCTGAGCACTGGACCAACCAGTGATGAGCTGAGGTGTCTGTTTGCAGCTTCACATCACATTTCAGGAATGTCCACTTGTGTTTTTTTTATTATGGCATTTGAATTTTCTCTCATCAATTCCTGTTATTTCTCTTTGTTGATAACATTCCCAATCATGACTTTGATCTTTTAAACTGTGAGACTGTATTTAGATTTGCTTTTTGATCACACTGAGGTTTTATCCCTGATTCATTATTTTATTACTGAAGCTGTTTTTCATTTTTAATTTCATTTGTCAGGTTTCATTTCATCTGAGCTGCACTCCAACACTTGTATGTATATTTGCTCCTGTCTGACGTCTGTTATTCATGCAATAAAACAATGTGCACATGAAAACATTCTAAGCAGCCTTCATTCACTCTCTGCTGAAACCTTTAGTGTTTTTCCTCGAGTCACCAGAGAAACAGAAACTCCTGCACAGTGTAACATAAGAGAGAGAGTTCAGTATAACGCTCCTCTCAACAGCTTCAGCACAATCTGTTTATTAGATCACAGTGTAATCTACTGTAGCATCATTATCAAAGAGGTGATGTACTGCAGGGGCCTGATGCATAAATCATGTGAACACGTATGTCTGAGACAGAGTGATGTGAATGTTATATTGATATTAAAACCCAGCATTTTAGAGAAAGACTGGATAGAAGGACAAGTCCAGAAGACATGAGCATGGTCAACATTAAGTTCTCCACATTCCGTCCAGCAGGACAGCTGAGGACCAGTTTGTTTGGACTGCTGTTTGGGAGTATTAAAAAAAGCATATGAGGTTCGGGAGTTGGTGGAGGACGACAGTATTTCACAAGCAAACTCACAAACTTTTAATTTCCTGACAATCCTGCGTATAGGAGTGATGCCAAAATAAACCCACTGCCTGTAATTAGGGCCCGAGCACCGAAGGGTGAGAGGACCCTATTGTAACTGTTTTTAACAATTCATTAACAGAAATAATTGTGCTTTTATATCCTTCTTATTTGTTGTGAGTCGTTGTGTAAACTGTTTAAACTATTTAATATTGACTGATGACAGTGTTGGAGCCTCTGGAGCCTCATTAAGACTCTCTGGACCCAATAAATGAAGTTCAGAGTAAAACAGGACTTTACGTTACAGAGATTGTACTGAAGTAAACTGAGGCAGATTTTAAATCAGTTTCACAATCAGTGAAATTCTTCTTATTTCTTGTCTTTCTTCTCTGTCCGATCACTTGTGGCACAGACAGTGTTTTTATACAAACTGATGGATTAAGGGAGAGTCTTCATCATTTATGGATGATAGTGGGGGTGGAAATGAGGCTCGTCAAGATGTGAGTGAGATTCATAAAGTGGAACCATGTGAATGCACGGCTTTATAATTCTAAAGAAAAGAATGTGTATGAATATTTCTTCTGTGTCACAGTAGTAGCCATTTTGTTTTCAGGTTGTCAGTCCATTGGTGGTGGACACAATATTTCAGTAACACCTTGACAGAACTTCCTTAGATTTGGTAAAAATGTTCACATGGACTCAAGGACAAACTTATTAGATTTTCAGGGGTCAAAGGTCAAGGGCGTGGTGACCTCACAAAACACTTTTTAGCCATTATTCAAAATTTCACATATATGGTTAATATTTGATATGACTATGGATAAACAGGAATGTAACCTGAAACTAGTCTGAGTGAAGGAGGAAGTGATTCTAGTTTCGGTCATGAGTTTTATTCTCATGGCCTCTGGTGTGTGTGGACAGTTACACAAGTCAAACTCAAGACTGAGGCTAATTTCAAAATTAGAAAACTTCTTCAAAATATTCTTTATTTATGTTTATCCAGTTTCTCTAGTCTCATTCTGAACAAGCTCATTTTCAGAAACTACAAGATATTACCTTTCAAATCATAAATGCATTTTGGCCTTTCAGTTCTTCTGTTCTCAGCTTTTTCATTTGAGTATGCAAATGACATTAGAACACAGGTAGATGTTAATGATGTTAACGAGGGGCAGGGTTAAATGACTTCAACCTGATTAGTCCTGTTAGAGTGAAAAGAGTGACAACGTTTCATCTCGTTTAAAGTTTATTATCAACCCCCAGCCACTCACCACATACACACATCCACAAACACACTCACACACACATTAAGCTGTACAGTACATGTATTTGTCTGTTCTTTTAACATCGGTTCCCAGACCTGTCTTAACCAAAAACACAGGCAGAGACTTTGCTCGCTAACATACACCTACAGCCCAAAGTCTTCATGTGCATCCTCGGACTGGCCTCAAATTACAGCAATATGAAAAACAAAGCTGAAATGGAAGAAACGTTTTCTTAAAAACAGCATTCACCACAGACACAGGATTCTCTCTCTGGTTGTATGACGTGTGCTTCATTTATTTTAGCATAACTGCTCATATAGTTTCCAGCACTGAGGACTGTGGTCCTGTGTCCCTCCCTCAGACTGGACAAAGATGGAAACCTAAAAGCGAAACTCCAGAGAAAACAGACTTATACTGGTGCCCATTATGTCGGCCATTACAAAGTGACGTTACACATGTTGCACCAGTTACTGTCACTAGTTCCAGAGTGAATATTTGAGTTTAACAGTTGAAACAAAACGCTGTCAGAAACATTTCTAAAATCCCAAGCGGCTGGAAGTGAGTTACTGAAAGTGAAATCTTGAGCAAACAATGGATATTTCATGTTTAGTAGGTAAGAGGAAGACTTAATGCAAACGTCCACTACATCAGCAAAACTTCGGCAGCTTTTATTTTAACACATCTTCTCAGACGAGGAGCCTCATGTATAAATGCTCAGTTGATCTTTAGCTCGTTACCCATGGACGTTTGATTGATTAAAAAATTACCACAAATGAAGTTTGTCTCGTCTTCTTCTCATTGTGTCTCGACCTGCTCGAACTATCTATGAGTAATAGATAACATTCAGTTTTAAGATGTTTAGGGACCAACAGCAAATTAGCCATACTACGGATTTGATAGTGCGACAGCATTAGGGCCACTGTGAGGGGGGAAGATACGTTTTAAGAATAAAGGTAAAATGTTGTTATTGTTATTTTAAAGGTGAAATATTAAAATGTTTCATACTGTACAATATAGACAGACAAGAAATGCTAAAACATGAGCCTGTAATTGTCTTAAGAAAACCACATTTTACTGTCCAGACGGAACCTTTTTTCTTATACTGTGACTTTATTTTCATAACTTAAGTGTTAAAATTTTACAATCCTTATTTGAGAAATCAAGACATTTTTGTAATATGACTTTTTCTCATAAAATTACAACTTTATCCAGTAATAACTTGCTTGTGCATTTTCCTTTTCTAAAATAAACTTGTACAACTTGTAATTTTACAAGCAAGTAATTAAACAATTTATTCTCCTAATTACTTTCTTGTGTCAAATTACAACTTTTTCTCATACATTTCATGACTTTTCTCATAAAATTCTGACTTACTATTATAATACTTTCTTATAATATGTCTATTTATTAACACTTAATTCTTGTTTGTTTAAACAGTGGCCCTAGTACTTTGTCGTGTGGTAAAGATCATATTCATTGACAGTATCTTATAAATGAGGCGTCTGGTCTGAGAGGATCCAGTCCTGTTCCTGATGTGGTCTTGGAGAACAGGACACGTCGTAAATCAAACTTCTTTCTGAGAAAACAGCGGCTCAACTGTGGAACATCAAAACCAATCAGGAGGGCTGCTTTAATCTGACAACACACCCCCTCTTTTGAGTCAATATTAAAAACTCTTCATTTATCAATAGCTATAATTCCATATAAATTCATATAAAACAATTTCAAATTAAATATGTGAAAAAAAATGACAACACTTATATTTTCAAGGCAATTGCTCAAGGAATAAATTTTCTAAAAAAGTTTTGCCTTTTCTTAAAGAACCCATTAACAACAAGAGGCCAAAATATGATTTTCTTCTTCTTTCTTCACTTTAGTTTCCTCACTTCCTGTTTGTTCAAACAGACAACATGGTCCACAGCCAAACACAGTGGCCTATAGTGGCTAGTAGTAATAGTAGTGCATGCTGCTGTCCAGTATGAACGCCACTGATTTTTCTTGTTTTTAAAAAAGAAATCCACATTTAAAATCACATCATCCTGTACAAACATGGAATCATATTCACATCTAAGGAATCAAAGAAAGAGGGAATCAGCATTTTGTTTTGTTTTTTGTCACATTTTTCTTCCCTCCATCGAAAGGCAAGTCACTTCCCGCAGCAGCGTTGATGAACAGTTCACGGGTGGTAGATTGTCACACATCCACAGATCCCACTCACCGCCGGATTCTCCACCTGCTGCGGCGTCGTGTTGTGCGTTTCCACGACAATGGGCTGTTACAGGGATCCTGCCTGGGCTCCACACATTACAAGCACAACTGGTGTTCTTGGTCCAATGAAACACCACTACGCTCCATTTGATGAGTAGGAATGAACACCTGGGGCCAGAGCTCGCGCTGAAGCAGCTGTGACCCAGTCTGATACGTCTCAGTCTGTGGGAAGCCCTTCACTGTGTGATCGGCTCTGATCAGTGTACTGATAACCATCGTGGGATTGTGTGTTCAGTGATTTCTACATGTGAATGTTAAATAACTTTTTTTTTACCTAAATGCAGAGTCAGTCCAAAAGTACTGATATGAACCTTTATAAACCCTGATCCAGATCCTCCTGGTGGCCCCAGCGGGGATCAGACTCCACCCCCTGGCAGTGGTAATGCCTTGCTCTGCCATAACCTGATGGTGCTAGTGCCTCATGCTACCTATTCAGTTACAGTGATTAAATGAGCCCCTTGGTTCCTGTTCTGGCCAGTCCTGGGTCACATCAGTCCAGGTCTTACTGTCAGGATTATTGAGGTGGACGTCTGGAGGCAGGACAGTGAAGTTCAGTTCAGCCCCACAGTCAATCGGCCAATGAGGAGTGAGATCTGGACAACATGGCTCCCCTCGTCCTCAGGTGTGTGTCAGTGTTTTCTTGTTTGATGAAAGAGACAGCAGCAGCTCCTCTTCGTCTCATTGGTCCCCGAGCTGGAGGCGGGACTGCCACTCAGACTGAAATCTCATAGGTGGTGCCCCCGACGCCTGTCACCTTCTTCACCCCGCCAACCTGGGGCTTGTGGGCGGGGCTCTGCATCAATGCTGAGCCGGGGTAGGCCAATCCGGGCCGGGCAGACACGCTGACTGGGCGAGAGGGGGAGGAAGGGGCAGAACAGGAGGAGGAGGGGGAGGAGAAGGGCTGGCCACCGTTGGTCCGACTCAGAGGTTTCATCTGGATCAGCTCATCCCTGGTGTGAGGAAAAAACACAAAGAAGAAACGATCAGTGGCGGTTCAGGACAGGAATCAACAAATGCTTCACTCCTACTCCACCTCTGCTGCTTTCACACGTGACGTTCAACAACAGACATATTCACACCTCTGACCGCCTGCTCATTGATTGGACATGAATAATGAACGGCAGCCGGGTTTTATACAGGATTCATGAAGGTAAATGTAAAAGTCTGGGATGGTCATGATGGAAAACAGTAGGAAGTGTTTTTAACTCTCTGATCAGGTGACTGGATGAATTTAATGATGGTCTAACTTTTCAAATCCACTTTTCTACAATCAAAAAACACTGAGGAAACTTTTCACTGAACCAAACTGGTGAGTCTGTTTCAGTGTACGTACACTTTAACTACTAACTGCTTTTTTGACTGTGTGGATTTAAGAGAGAAATTAAAAAATGAAAGACTAAAAGGTCAAAAGGTCATTACAGACATGTTTAGTCCATTATTTTGTTTCAGGGAAAACCACAGTGACGATAACAAAATGAGTTTGTGCTGAAGTGGAGACTGAGAAGTGAAAATCACAGACCCAAACGGGCCACTACTGTCATTTTCACTTAACAGTTGGTTTATCTGTAAATGTCATTACACAGTCCATTTCATTCAGGTCACAATGAAGACACACACTGAGGTTTCTGTGGTGAAGAACTAAACCCATGCAGCTGTGGGCAAACAGAGAGCAGGATGGAAACAGACACAAGAGACGATGTAAAACAGTGTCTCACTGCTGTCATGCAGAAAAGGAAAACTAATGTGACGTCTACCTGCTGCTACGTCAGTCCTGTCAACACACACATGGAGCTCCATGTGCTCACACTTTCTCTAATAGCATTTTCAGTGTTTCACTCATTAGTGTTAATGTTTCTGTACATCTGAATGTAGAACTGATTCTGTTCTAAAGCTGAATGTGGAAACATTCCTTTCTCTCTCTTGTTGCTGCTGTTTGTTCAGATGCAGATTCTCTGGTTGAGACTGAAGTCACTGCTACAGAACTTTAAACAGAAGGTGGTGATGATGCAGAAGATGAGAGCAAACAGGCAGCACACATCACACATGTCACAGAGAAACCTCACAGATGAATGAAGATGAGCAAAGGGAGAAGAAGGAGGAACTCACAGGAAATCTGGCAGGAGGAGGAGGAAGAGAGAAGGGAAGAGGAGGAGGAGCAGTCAATCAGGTAGTCAGGTTTTCAGGCGGGCGGGTGATTTTTTCAGGGTTAGCAGCAAACCAATCGTCCTGACAAAAGGCGAAACTCATACTCACTTCGGTGCTTGTAGTCCTCCTCCTCCTCCTCCTCCTCCCATCCCTCCTCCTCCTCCTCCAACCCCCGCTGCGTTGGCTCCGGCTGACGCAGAGGCCTTTCGGACCAGCCGGTACTGCATCTCAGCGGCAGCGGCACTCGAGTATGAGAGCGACTTGCCCAAGGGTGGGGGGTGTGGGGAGCGGGGAGGGTGGGTGGTGGAGGTGGCGCCCAGAGGGGTGTCAGTGGAGCGGGTTCGGTAGGGGTAGGCGTGGTGGGTCGGTGCGTGAGGGGCAGTGAAACGGGGAGGGCGGGAGGTGGAGGAAGAGGAGGAGGAATGATGGTGGTGATGATGGGAGTGGTGGTGATGGTGATGGTGGTGGTGGTGATGGTGTGGGGGAGGCGGGGCTGAGGAGGAGGGCAGAGCAGAGGCCTGATTGGCAGGTGGGGGGTGAGCACCAGGGTGGGGCTCGCCCAGCAGGCGCTCCCTCTCTGGAGGAGGAGGTGGGGAGGAGGATGTGGAGGAGGACGAGCGATGGAGGAAGGGGTGGTGGTGGTGGGCAGAGCGGTGGTGGTGATGGGGTGACTGGGAGGACTGGGAGTGCAGCTCAGCATCTCTCTGTTGTGAAGACATAAAGGGGGAGCTGTAGCCGCCTGCCGCTGGTGTACAGGGTCTCCCAGAGGAAACCTCAGGGGCTGCTGAACCCACTGCCACCCCCTTGTCAAAATCATCACCACCAGCCAGGAGGCTGTCATATGACAGGCTCCCGTTGCGAGACGTGTGGTGAGGCGGGGGTGTCTGATTGGCTAAGCTCTTGAAGCTAGCTGAGGTGGTGGTTGCCTCAGAGATGTGGGCGGCGCCTGCTGAAGTGTGTGTGGAGCTGGAAGATCGTGACGCCACTCCCGATAGGACGGTGGGGTCGGAGAAGGAGGGGTACGAGCGCCCGCCGAGGGAGTAGCCAGGGATGCCCCCTCCTCCTGCCTCTCTCCCCACCTCCCTCCTCTCCCCTCCTCCTCCTGCTCTGTCAGACACAGCGTCCCTCCGGTCCAGGCTGGGCTGAGAGCGGAAACCAGGCTGCTGGCTGGCCTGGAGGAGAGAGGAGGTGGAGGAGGAGGAGTCCCTGGCACTGCCAACGCTCTCTCCTCGACTTAACTGGAGGAGGCAGGAGGTGGAGGAGAGAGAGGAGGGAGGATAAAAGAGGGAAAAGAAACAACAAGAAGCTGAGTAAATAAGAACAGAGACGTCTGTGGGAGGTTTAAACAATTCTGTGAATTCCTGCTGCACTAAAACTCCCTCTAGTGTTCACATCCTGACACAGCACCTCAACCGTTACTGTGGCAACGTTTCTTTGCCAGACAGGAACTTTTCTCTTGACAGGGTGGTACTCAGTGGGTTTACTTTGGGAACATCACAGTGTAAGATGGCCGAACTCAAACAGTGTTTAATCATGAATCCAAGGTTTCTGCCGCCGGACATTTTCTCTCAGGATCGATTCATCATGATGCAACAACATACCACAAATACCAACAGCATCACAAACAATTCAAACTTCATGTCCTGCTGTCCACTGACTGAAAGCTTGTCTTCACATCAAATACACAAGAATATCCATTCTTTCTTTCTCCATATTCAACATGATGCCAACAGTTTCTAGTGTAATGCTGCTGTGAGGGTTTCAAAGTCACTACAGAAGCAACAGAACCCTAAACTGTAATAAAGCCTGAAGAACAGTTGTAGATTAAACTGTAAATGATATTAGAGCTAACCAACTGTGCATCAAATACATTTGGTAATATAGAAATGACTTCAACGTCACCACCACTAAACTTCAGTGTGTAGTTTGATTTAGCTCTGACCTCTTCTACACAAGCCTTTTCTCTGACAGAGTTAGTGACAGTTTCTATCAACATAACGAGGCTGTAAAGGTGGACTGGTGAGTTAACAAGGCTGTAAAGGTGGAATGATTGGAGGGTAATGTGAGTCGCTATCGGGAAGTGACAGAACACTCCAGGGCTAGCCATTTAGCATGCTAACTTGAGTACATTGGTAGTGCTTTCCACCTCTGGAGACAGCTGTTGGTGAGAACAGGAATGATGTTTGATGCTGTACAACGTTTCTTGTAGAGTGAAGTAAATAGGTGCTAATGCTAACATTAGCTATGTAGCAATTGCAAAACTTATCGCACTTATTTCAGTCATCTAACCAAAAACCCAGACTTCAGGACAGGGGAACCAAAGGAACTCATTCCTGCAGCACTCTGTTGGATTCCTCTGTATTCTGACAGATTATTGTGTGCTGTGAATGACTGCCTTCTGTGTGAGGCATCAGGTAGTATTTTCTCCATATAAGACCAGATCAGGTGACCACATTGTGAAACATCATAATTAGAGTTTAAAAGGTGCTTGTAGGATATAACTGGAAAATGGGAAAACTGTAAATGGATAGCAAAACAGAGCTTTTGATAATAGTATCTGAGCTACATGGGAACAGTTCCCTACAGGTAGAGAACAAACAGGGAACTAAAGATGAGATGTAAGTTTCAACAACAGACTGAGGAGAAGAGAAACAGAATCATAACCATATTTATACAGATTGACAGGAGGGAGGGTGTGAACCAGACATGGGTACAAATACTGAGCACAACCAACTTCTTTGTACCAGTCTAGATGTGTCCAGGTACAATTTGTTCATTTAAAAAAAGCAGCTGGTTCTAATGTTGTGGCTGATAAGTCAGTTATTAATCATTCCAAACAGTGTTTCACCCATGTCCAGAACAAACAGAAAGGACCAGGAAACAAAGTTAAAGTGAAGATAAGAGGGAGAAATGCTTTCAGAACAATCACTTACTGATACTGATCAACAGAAAGCCACTGAGAAACCAAACCAAGATGGCCGACAGGAAATCAAGAAGGAAAAACAAAAATGGAGATGCATTAGATTGAAATCAAACAGATAAAAGAAACGAAGACAAATGGAAAAAAAAGCTTCTCTTCTCACAAACACACACACACACACCTCGACCCTGACGAGACTCTCCTCTGTGTGTGTGTGTGTGTGTGTGTGTGTGTGTACCTGGTTGGCGTAAGCATGTGTGAGCGCTGTGTGGTTCTTGCCAGGGCTGTAGGTGGGCCTGTATTTGTACATGGTGGGGGTGGGAGGGGCTTTGTTCAGTAGACTACACTCTGCAGGAGAAAAAATAAAAATCATCACAGTAAAATCAGAGTTTAGTTTTCACTGCAAGAAGCTGAGAAAGTTGAGGAGCAGATAAAAGTCAGAACTGGAGCAGGAGGGTGGAAGGTTTTACCCTCCGTGTTTCCTCTGGTGATTCCAGGATAGCGGAGCTCGGGTTTAGGGGGAGGCGGAGGCTCGGCGTCACATGACTGGCTCTCCATCATCTCCAGACTGGACCTGGACTGGAAAGAGGAGACAACACGCAGATGAGGATCTTGTTCAGTTGACTGAAACATGAACACACTGTAAGACTGGTCTTTGTGTGTAGAGAATGGTCACAGAAAAACCTGGTTTTAATGCTGCATCTTTTTTCACTCTCAATTGAGCAGAAGTTATGTAGAACTATACTCCATTACCTCTGGAGAAATGCATTGTGGTACTTTTATGCATTTATGCATATTGTGTTAAAAGGTTAAAAGGTCTGCTGATCCCAGGTCTGCTGACTCTGTGTTATCCTACTGCAGCCACACCCCTAGTGACTCTGGTCCTGTTTAGACCTAAACCTAGAGCTGACCACTTGTGATCGGATCACCTGAGATGGATGTTAAAGAGCACCAATTATGGCCATTCTTAGTGCGCATCATTTCATTCATAATTTACATGCTTTAATGTTGTGAAAAGACATTATTTCTCTTCTTCTGTACATTTTATACTGTACTCTCTTCACCCTCTGTCTGAAACGCTCTGTTAGAGCTCAGGGCTCTCTAAGGCCCCCCTCCTCCCTCTGGAGCTGGAGCCCGATGTGCTCTGATTGGTCAGCTTGCCGGCAACTACCATGGCAACGACACGTTCTGCACGTCTTGTGTAAACAAACTTCGGATGACATTATTCATAACTTGGAATATTTTTATAAGAAACCCTTTTTTATGTGTAGACACTTCCAGACAAAAGAAATATAAAAATGGAGGAACAAATAAGAACGGTCGACAGGTAGGGAGTCTCCACCGCTTCACCTCCTGCTGGTTTATGATGCCGGTAAATATGAATGAATTTAACATTACTGCGCATAGTTACTCAAAAATGAACTCAGTGGTTAAACTGTGGATAATTTATCTGAGCTTACGAGGTACAGCATGTCAACACTGACCAACGTTTAAGCATTTATATCTTTGCTCTGCTGCTTCTAACTAACATGACCAGGTCATGATCAGGTCACGGTAATGTGGTTAACATCCACAATAACAATGCAGACTGACAGGCTGTGAGGCTGAGTCTACAAAACTAAAGAAAACTCTTCATTATAAGCACTTATGACATAAGTACTTATAATGAAGAGTTTTCTTTTAGTCTTACATGCTGTGCCTTGTGTGGGGGTTTTTCATTTTGCAGGTGGGCAGCACCAAGATAAATATTGACGTCAATAGGACCAGGGAGTAATGTCTGGACCCCAGCGAGGCGTTTCATACAAAGGAGAAAATTTGGTTTTTACCCTGACAGAGTTCCTCCCTTTGATGTAAACTTTGATCCTTGTGACTCTGGAGACCATTTACATCCACAAAAACCTATATAACACACTATAAGTAAGGAAAAACTCAGAAAAGCATAATAGGTTCCCTTTAATACCAGGTCTGAACAGAGCCTCAGACCACATTCAGAGGTGGTGGTGTGAACGTGAATGTGTCCAGGACCACACTGAAGGACCAACTACTCTACTGACCTCCTCTGTCACAGTCTGATTAGTCCCGACACAGTTTATAATGAACGGAAAATATTTTACTGTTTCAAGTGGATAAATCCTGCTTTCACAGTTGAACTGTGCACAGCGCATTGATTTGCTCAACCCCTCCATGCCCCGCTTGCTCTCTTTCTCTCTCACACACACACACACACACACACACACACACACACACACACACACACACACAAAGTGTCTTTGGCCTCATTTCTGTCAGAATAGTTTCAATCAGAGCTAGGAATACACACAGTATATGATGCTTCTTTACTCCTCCTGCTCTCTCTGTTGTTAAGTAACTATCTGAGCTACCTGCATGTGAACAATAACAGACTAGTTATATTTTGTTTGGACATAACTCATAAGGTTTCAACTACAGATGATCTACAGGTGAAGTAGAAGTGAGCTCACCTACATTCAACAGACCATGATGAAACATTTGCATTTGTACATTTTTCTATTCACTTACTGTATATTTATCATTATTATTACCATTTTATAGTAGTTTTTACTTTTATACTTATTTACTTTATAAAAAATTGTGTGTTGAACAATTGAAACAAAGCAATGTCCCTGTGGGGGTCAATAAAGATTTTCTTCTTGCTGCCAGATGGACCTGGTTTATGCAAACTCATGCAAACTAGTGCAGATTTGAATGAGAAGCACATAACATGACATTTGTTTACCAGCAGGCCAGAAAACTGGGGTTTAAATGAAACAGGATGATAATAACAGGGCAGTGAAGTCCCTGTGAACTCCCATCCTGTCGTCCTTACCAGGTGCAGGTCTCCCTGGATGCCGTTGTCCAGGATCTTTGCAGCCAGCTGGGCCTCTGTCAGCTGTGGCCGCAGAAAAGGCGGCTGCACACACACACTCTGCACACACTTCTTCCTGCCCAGATACCTACAGAGAGCCAAGACAGTGAGTGCACACATCATGAGCAACACCTACGCCACAAGTACAAGCTTTAATATGACACAGTGAAACTCTAAATGAGCACTGGAATATGCAGCTATCACATACTCCTGCATACATGGTTCAAAACGAGCAAATGCTGTGCTTGGAAAAATTGTCTAAAAAGTGTCTAATAAGTGGTTTCCACAAAAAGTCAAAATTCCTTCTCCTTCTTTGAAAATTCATAGGATATGAATACACAGCTATTGTTCATTAAAAGTTTAATGATAGATTCATGACATCGCCTCCTGACTGAAGCACTGGAGGCTTTAGGTTCCCACGAAGAGATGAAACAGTTACTAGTTTCATGGTAGAAATGCTGGTTAGTAATACTGTTAAAATTTTAATTATCACTATAACTGTTTATTACCATGGTTAATAAGTGTGGTTAATTTAACTCACTTTAGGTTCTGTACGGCATCAACAAGCAACAGTCTCCCAGATGTATGAACAGCAAAAAACGTGGGTTTGTTTAGTGTCAGTAATGGTGGAAGGCAGAGACAGTGCTGCTACAGAGATTTTACAGCTTCTAAAACTAAAGCTAGCTAAAATTCAGCCGCCATGCAAACTGGTTAAAACTGGGTTGGAGATCCTGTCAGTGTCGGAGCCGCCATGTGAGATGCTTCAATTGGTGATCGTGTGTTTTTAAAACTTATTTCAGGGCTGCAGCTTCACTCTTTCATCCCTAAACAGAGTGTAGCCGCTGGGTTTCTGCTTCAACAGTACTGTGCTGGACAGGTGACAGGTGTGTTTACAGTGTCTGAAAGATGTTACATCTTGGAAAATAAATAAATAAATAATAACAATAACAACACATGTGCTATCCCATTGTTTACGGTGTGGGCATGCTGCAGGCAAACCCAGCACTGCTTGTCCTAATATGTCACACAGATGTGTTGGACATGTTATTATTTTAATGTTTAAATGCAATTATTCACTTGGTGAAATGATTTCAGGTTGTATGTTTTTATCTTTTGAACATTTTCAGCACATCTTAACACCGATAATTTTGGTCACTATAATGGTGATATTAAATTTTGATATCTTTTCATCTCTAGTCCCTCGTCACACTTGTGTAAGTGTATAAATCATCTCTAGTGTCAAACTCTGCACAGTGAAGCTCAAACATCCAGGTCAACAGCATTAAAGTAGAACTTGGTTTTGAGTTTTAAATCGTTGCAGATACTCCCAGCACTCACTCTTTGGATGTTTTATGTCTCATGTATTTTTGTTGTTGTTAATTAGAAAATTTTTCATGGGTCATTTATGGAAACACGCCTCTGTCAGACTACGTAATGCTCATGAACAGGCCACCAAGTGGGTAAATAAAAAATGCACCTGGGAGCCTGCGAACTGCAGAGAACGTGAGAGACATTCTTCCAACAGCCATTGGTGAAAGGGTTCACACCTCCTCTGAACTTCCCCGTTACCTGGAGATAGAAAGAGAGAGAGACACACACACAGTTACACAGAAAAATCAGTAGTAAGAAACACTCATTCAAACAATGAGAGGGAAATATGAAGGTTGTTAACATGTCACAACTTTCCAGGACGTACAAATTAAAATAATCAAAGGACGTTTACTACAAACATGTTCTAAATAATGTTACCAATACTGAAATCTTGTTGATATTTGTAAGATTTCCTACTGTACACTTTCATATTTTAACTGCAGGATCTTTGGGCCTCAGTGATAAGTCTACCTGTCCCTGGTGCACATACTGAAACACTACCTGTTCATTGGTAGTCCTGCCTCTGGCCACCAGCACTATGTGGAAACCAGTAAGGCCGGCAACAGGGATGAAGAACAGGCCTGCAACACACATGACAGCCAAACTGAGAGCACAGGGGTCAAGGAATATCTTCAGAGACCAGATTCAGCAGACAGAAGAAGTCCCACAGAAAGTACTACTCCGTTAGACTTTTATATTCATTATGTAGAAATGGACAGCTCGGCCTGGGGGTCATCAAGAAAATTACAACTTGATGCCACCCAACCTTTCATGTCCACAGTTGGACTTCTCTCTCTGCGCTTGTTTCCTGACTTCAGCGTCTTTAACCCAGTTAACAATTCCTTAAGTCAGAGAAAAGTCAACTTTCAATACTTCTCTCTGACTGTGGGAGTAAAATCCTCCCACACCACATGGAAATAAATCCTCAGGACACCTGATACAAACAGAACACAAACATTTTCACTTGTTGAAGCAGAGGAGGAATGTCAGTCATTGCAGAGGTGGGAAACACCGTAACTGGACAGTATCAGCAGGACAAAAATACATGGGAAAGATCTTTAAAGGATACGTGACAATGGCGTGCAGGCGGTCAATGTTCTGCCGGTGGTAGAGGATGAAGAGCAGGCCAAAGCCGAACACAGCCATGATGTGAGCTGTCAGAGACAGCAGGAAGAGGAAGAAGTAGCGGTAGTTCCTCCTGCCAATGCAGTTGTTCACCCATGGACAGTGATGGTCGAAGTCCTGCATATGGTTAGAAGACACTGTGGTGAGACATGGATACGGTTATCAAGTGTTGTGTTGTTCCTTACTTCCTGGTTCAGAAGCTGCAACTTACATTTACATTACACAAGAATAAACAATGATTTGATTTGATGGTTGACATATACAAGTTCAGGAAAACAAACTAGTGCTAGCATGAGAGTAGAAGAGCAAACCTCTCTGCTCCTCCCTCCTTCTCTCTGCTCTGTTACGCTCCACCCAGCCCAGTAATTATGTCAGGTGGGTTTTGTTTACGGACGTGGGGCACAACCAACTGTCTGAAGGCAGACACAGACCCATGTAAACTGCTTTTGATATACAGTTGTGGTCAAAAGTTTACATACACTTGTAAAGAACATAATGTCATGGCTCTCTTGAGTTTCCCGTTATTTCTACAAGTCTGACTTTTCTCTGATAGAGTGATTGGAACATGGATACTTCTTTGTCACAAAAAACATTCATGAAGTTTGGTTCTTTTATGACTTTATTATGGGTTAACAGAAAAAGTGATCAAATCTGCTGGGTCAAAAATATACATACAGCAGTGCTAATATTTTGTTACATGTCCCTTGGCCATTTTCACTTCAATTAGGCGCTTTTGGTAGCCATCCACAAGCTTCTGGCAAGCTTCTCGTTGAATCTTTGACCACTCCTCTTGACAGAATTGGTGCAGTTCAGTTCAATTTGATGGCTTTCTGACATGGACTTGTTTCTTCAGCATTGTCCACATGTTCTCAATGGGATTTAAGTCAGGACTTTGGGAAGGCCATTCTAAAACCCTAATTCTAGCCTGATTTAGCCATTCCATTACTACTTTTGATGTGTTTGGGGTCATTGTCCTGTTGGAACACCCAACTGCACCCAAGACCCAACCTTCGGGCTGATGATTTTAGGTTATCTTGAAGAATTTGAAGGTAATCCTCCTTCTTCACTATCCCATTTACTCTCTGTAAAGCACCAGTTCCATTGGCAGCAAAACAGCCCCACAGCATAATACTACCACCACCACCACCGTGCTTGAGGATAGGCATGGTGTTCTTGGGGTTAAAGGCCTCACGTTTTCTCCTCCAAAGATATTGCTGGGCATTGTGGCCAAACAGCTCGATTTTTGTTTCGTCTAACCACAGAACTTCCCTCCAGAAGGTCTTATCTTTGTCCATGTGATCAGCAGCAAACTTCAGTCGAGCCTTAAGGTGCCGCTTTTGGAGCAAGGGCTTCCTTCTTGCACGGCAGCCTCTCAGTCCATGGAGATGCAAAACACACTGGACTGTGGACACTGACACCTGTGTTCCAGCAACTTCTAATTCTTGGCTTTTTGATGGTTCTCAGTTGACTCTTCACCCTCCTGACCAATTTTCTCTCAGCAGCAGGTGATAGCTTGCGTTTTCTTCCTGATCGTGGCAGTGACAAAACAGTGCCATGCACTTTATACTTACAAACAATTGTTTGTACTGTTGCTCTTGGGACCTGCAGCTGCTTTGAAATGGCTCCAAGTGACTTTCCTGACTTGTTCAAGTCAATGATTTGCTTTTTCAGATCCATGCTGAGCTCCTTTGACTTTCCCATTGTAGCGTTTGTGGGTGTTTGTATCCAATGAGCCCTATTTATGTGGCCTCAGAGAAGTCACCAGCTGTAGTCACTCATAATCACTCACAAGAAGTTACGAGGTCATGCTATGAAGCTCATTTCATTGACACAACTTTCTAAGTCACCAAAATTGCTAATTCATGTTGCTGTATGTATATTTTTGACCCAGCAGATTTTGTCATTTTTTCTGTTAACCCATAATAAAGTCATAAAAGAACCAAACTTCATGAATGTTTTTTGTGACAAAGAAGTATCTGTTCCAATCACTCTATCAGAGAAAAATCTGAGTTGTAGAAATAACTGGAAACTCAAGAGAGCCATGACATTATGTTCTTTACAAGTGTATGTAAACTTTTGACCACAAATGTAGGAGATGGAAGCTGTAGCGTCACTGACAGAAATAATTCCTATTCATTTTATATTTACGTTCAACACACATAAATTAAGTTTCAGCTTGGTGCAGCTGTAAACTTCAGTTTTTTACTTACTTACTTAGCTGATAATTTAGCGATTGCTATGCTAACGGTACCTGGCCCCGCTGGGCTGATAACTTCTGTCAACCTGGGTTAGCCCATGGAGGTGTTCAGTCAAAGCAATAAAAAGGTACATTTAATCGATGTTAATCTAACGACGTTTGGTTTGCGTTTCTCACACGTGACCCAGTTTAAGTGATCTGCGTTAGTGTGATGCGCAGTGTTAATGTTAGTTAATACATTGTCTATCGAGACGTCATGATAGTTCAAGTTAAGATAACGTGACGTATACAAAATGTGTAGAAAAATGTCATATATAAGATTGTTCTTTTAATACCCAAACCAGTCCTCAACTGAAGCAGACATTCATGCACCTATCCTGACAGCTGATAGATGTTTGTGATTAACTGTGATCCACCGCATCTTAACTCAAGTATTTGTCCTTTTTTGTCATTTGAAAGGTTTCCACACTGTGAAAACTGAGTGATCTGTGCCAACAGAAGGAGGACCTCAGAGCAGCCCTTTTGTTTCCATTCATCTGGTTGTAGAGAAAGGAGACTGCATGGACATCCTTAGTTCTCAAATGGGCTGTGATGATGATGCTAGGAAACCACTCCCAGTTCAGCTTCCTAATGATATGGAAGACTAATTGTTGATTATTCTCTGTCTTCAATATTCACAGGTTCAGTTTCTTATCTGCAACTTCATTTCTGCTGTTGTTGACAGGCGATGGTAGCAACACTTTTAAAAATTATGACTAAGTGATGGATCAATTCTAGCACTGTCACCACCTCCACAGGTGAGAGTATTTACCAATTAACAGATTTTTTTTTTTGGTCAGTGTTGTTGGACAGCAACATTTAAACATTTCTAGTATTTATGTTGTTGATTAAAGCTAACATAGAAATAGTCACACAATGCTGTACGTGTTACTATTGTGAAAACTCATACCAGATGTGTTCTATAAAAACCATCAACAAAGTTAAAGAGATTCATAAATAACTTTATTGGACATTATAAACTACATTAATTTAAACAATTTACAACACTGGAAACATGTATAAAATAATGTAATAAATTGATTAATTAAAAACTGTAGTGTACAATTTTAGTCAACGAATTATTTAAAATAAAAAAATAAAAAAAATACAGTTGTGGATGAAGTTAAAACTGAATTTCACTGTCATATGTAAGTTTGCTTAATAAAAAGAGGTAGTTGAATCAACAGTGCAACAGAATTTTTAATAACAAGTATAATAACTTTTCATCATGAGTCCTAATGTGTGAGACAGTTAATCTTTATTTGCTCCAGTAACAATCTCCCTCTAAATAAGTGATGCTGTTGGAACAACACACTGATATTAACTATAATGGCTGAGGACTATGAAATATGAACTCTAATGTTGACTATATTATAATATTGACAATTTGTTACAGCTACAGTGGAGTCCAAAAGTCATCTGATTGTATGTGTGACATGGGGCAGGGAGTGTAATACGACAGTGAGGGTGTAGGGAACCAGGAAGAGCATAGCTGATCAGACCGAACAACGTAATGGCCACAAGTGTTACATTAAAAAATACTATATTATCATATAAGACTTATAAGATTGCTGCAAGAGGTTGTAAGTGTCCCCAAAGATCCAGATCTTGGCTGGATGGAAAAAAACATATTAGAAATCATATCAATATCATATTGTAGAGTATAGAGAAAAAGACCAAAGAAACAGCACTCTGATTAGATGATCATATAAATCTGAAAATACATTATTCCGTCAGCTTAGTTGTAATAAACAGTCTGCTGAACTGTTTTACATTAAATAACAATAGAATAGAAACTAATACTCAGTTTGGTGTCATTGTGCAGGTCATGATGGTTCTCAGCTCTCAGTGATGTTCTTTATTCTGAAACAGAGACAGAATCATTCCAACAGATGTTTTGACTCCTGTCATCAATAATGAAATGAACTAGAGCTGAAAACTAGCCGACTAACACTGAACCAAACTTATTGAAAAACAAAACACGCACATCAGCTGATCTGCTGGCTCATTAACAGCACATCCAGACACAACAGTTAACTGTAATAACATTATCGTTTAGTAACTGTAACTTAACACTGACAACCCACTGTCACTGTTAACACTAAGTTCAGTAACGTAACCTTAGCTTTGAAGAACTCATTTTAAAACACGTTATAACATGTTTTCCCTTGGTCTATGGTTTTAACACAAGCGGTTACACCACTCAGTTAGCTTACACACAGTAACTTCAGCTAATGTTACAAGGTTTCTCCTCATTAATGCGATATTTACCAAATGTGGACATGTATGCAATTAGCTACTAAGATTATTTTAACACTAAACTATAAAGTTTACCTCGAATTATGAATGCTAACTGAGTTAGCAGCGACTTTGTACCACGTATCCAGGAGCCTGTTGCGGTCAGGTAGCTGGTGTAGACGGGCGTACATAATGTCCTCTGTTCTCGGGGTCAGACCTGGTCAGATCCACCCCTCACTCCTCCCCAGCTCCACCCTCTCCTCCAAATAGCGTTTCTTCCGGTTAAAAAACAAAACAAAAAAACCCCAAAAAAAACAAAAAAAACAAAATGGCGAAGGCCAAAACGCAAACTCCTGGCTTCAAAATGGCAGTTCACAAACCAATGGGTGACGTCACAGTGGGTTGCCACTTGGTTGGGAACAGTGAAAATGCACCATGGATGAATGTCTCGATCAGATCAGAATGTGTGAGAGAACCTTTATGTTGCAGTAGGAAACAGGGAATCTTTTTCTTAATTTCTCCAGTATCGAGACCAGAACAATAACGTCGGAGCTCATTGATACTACGGTCTTTAAACATGTAGCCCTGGGGCCTGTTTAATACGTGGTTTCAGTGCTCATCCCTGAATGTAGTGTGGACTTTCCCAAAGTCAAACTGCACTTTTGACTTAATAATCCTGCAAATTTGCAACAGTAAAAGTAGACATTATATCCACTGTGACAGACTGTCAAACTCTGAATGTTAATATACTATATACATATATACATACTGAGGTTAAGAGGGAAGAAAACCTTTTGTTTGTTGTTTCGTTTTTATGTGTTCATGGTAAATCATCTGGTCTCAAGCCGGTCTGAAAGACTTTTAGAGGCCAATCAAGGCAGTATCTAGTATCAGCTACACCCAGCCTGATCATTAACCCAATGCTCTTATGGGAAGAAACAAAGTCAATTTGTCTATTAATGCATCTAAAGTGCTGACTGTATTTTACCTACAGCATTTTGTCCATTGTGGGGATGAAGTGGACTGGCTTTGGAAGTTATAATGCAGTCATACTGTGTACATGACTAATGTCCAACTGATCGTATGGAAAAAGTCCACTGTTGAGTGTGAGCGTACCTCCACACAGTTGTCACAGACAGAGCAGTGGGAGCACCGCGGCGGCCTGTAGAAACGGCAGGTGGAGCACCACTTCATCCTGACCTGGATCCCTCTGATCTCCACCGTCTTGTATAGAGGAGCGCGGAAGTCGTCCTCCTTGTCCTCGTCTTCCTCGGCTGCAGAGACGGAGACAGAAGATGCACATAGTCACGCGACCACACACAATCCTAACACTGGCCATAAGAAACACAGAGAGTTCAGACCCCTTCACTCTTCACGTCTGTTACCCAAACTCAGATGAAGAGTCCGTTGAGACCAGAACCAGGGACCAGCAGATGTATCAGAGCGGTTTCGCGTAGTTAGCATCTTTATTTGTTAATGTTGTTTGTTAACTGGCAGTGGCTGACACAGTGTAAACGGTTGTGTAATGCTAACTCTCTCTCTGTACTGACAAGGTTTCAGGTTTATTTAGCCCCGCCCCCACAAGTTGACAGGATTGGTCCCTTAGGTTTGTGACGTATGAAACCCTGGCTGTTTGAATCTGTTTCTATGAGACTGTCATTGGTTCACTGCAGTTCAAGGTGGAAACACTCAGTCATGGTGTTGATGGTTATTTCACTCATCATATGATTTGTATTATATAAAAACATCATATGGATGTTAACAAGGTTAAACACTTGATTTTCATTTGAGATCTACAAATGACTCCTCTGATCAGTCAGTCTGTCAATTAGCTGATGTTCTGGATCAGTTAATGTCAGCTCTGGTTAAATTTAAAATTAAATCAAATTCTGAATTGTTAACTCCTTCTTCCTGATGTTTGAAACATGTTTTCTGGTTATTCAAATGGAATAAAGATGTTTTAAGCTACAACAGGCAGATAAGCAAGAAATTTAGACTTTACAAATAAAGCTAAAAGGAAAACTAAACATTTGACACTTACAGCAATATAAACATACTGCAGACAGTATCCAGTGACCGGTTTGGTATATTTACATTTATTTATTTGGTGACTCACTAGTGAGGGACAACACTGAAGCTTCTGCCAAATGAGAGAAAGCTCATCACAAATGTTCAGTACATCCAACCATCCATGCACTCACCTCTGGGGAAGATGCCGGGGTCCATGAACGTGGCCATACAGAAGTTAGCCAAAACAAACAAGAAGATGACGCCATTGTAAATGGGCACAGCTACAGAGAAACGCTCCGAAAGCCACGGACACCTGAAACACAAAGAGAAGAGACCGGGACCAGGATTCTGTTACATGGTTCAGTTCTCATGACAGTGAGGCTGCAGGACCACATTCAAGGGATATGTGTTTGTTTGGTGATATGCTTTTAATTCCCTCTGTTACATCCTGAACAAGAGGTAAGGGACATTGTTCTCCATATGTGGTTTGATGTGATTGGAGATGATCACTCCAATCACTTTTTATTTGTACGTATCTAAACAAGAAATAATGAGTCAATGTGAGAGTGCATCTCATCTAATGGATACTAGTGACTATACAGGCAGTCTTTCTCTGCTCCAAGTCACTCAGCTAACTTCAGGTCACAGGTCGAACAGGTCTCTTTTAGGGGTGGGGGTCGTCTATCCCAAAATATCGATACTTTTGATACTTTGTATCTTTTTTGAAGATCGTTTGTAGCGTCAATACGATTGATACCAGTTTCAGTTTCTCTCTTGGACTCATTTTAGAGTAGAACTGTCTTTGCAAATAATGTTCTGTTGTCGTTAACACAAATAAGGGCACCCATCCTGACACATGAAGACAACAATGGACTGCCTGAGGGGCTCATCCTTACCGTCCTTACCACAGCGGGCCATGTTCGAATCCAGCCCGTGACGTTTTGCTCCAGGCTCTCCTGCCTCTCTCTCACTGTCCCCATCTCATTAAAAATGATAGCCCAAAAATAACTTTAAAAACATAAATGCAGTCAAGCCTCCACAAAAGAGGTGTATTGTCATCCATTTATCACTTTTACAAGTGCTACATGAATGAATGAAGCCACGTTTTTTTCTGCCTAACTTGCTACACACATGCTTCATCACCCCCCCTCCCTGACTGTAGTTGTTTAAAAATAAATTTGTTATTTTTGTGTTATTCCCTCATTTTTTAGATAATGTTCATCATGATTTTGTGTTGTATTAATTCAGTGGTGAGAGAATGAGAGTGAGTGCAGGAAAACAAACACCAACAGACTCAGGGAGAAAGAAACAGAGGCTGGATGATGGGCTTTTGTCAGGGTGACAGATGTTGGCCTATTTTCTCCTCACTAATCTGAAGCACAGCCTGCCCACCACATTACACACACACACAAACGCGCACACACACACAGATTAGATTTACTCACATATGCACCCACAAATACACAAACAGGCGGGTGTGTGCGCCACAAAAACAAACACACACACCTGTCAATCTGAGTTTCTCACATCTAAACTGCAGACATGTGGTCTCTCCCACAGACAATGCTTTGCACGCTCCCACACTGTTTTTTGCCTGTTCACACTCTCACTCTGACAAACACACAAACCCTGTGTGGTGTCAGCAAGATTAGTGATGACAGTCTATAACACCACTGACTTAGCGTCCTGTCAGAACACTTGCAGGGTGTGAAGGCCACACTGAGCTTTCAGGTTGTTTGTCTAGGCTGTAACCAGGCTGCATCTGATCCAGGCAGGACAGACAGCCTGGTTACAGCCAAGTCAAATTGCATTTATATAGCACAATATCACAATGTCATGTCTTTAAATCCTCAAATTGGACGAGGAAGACCTCGAGCCAAAGAGGCCTTGAACAGACCAGGGTTGTTCCTGGCCGAAAATTAGGCGGGGGTGGTACTAACCTGTACGATCAGAGATAAAAGAGATAATATTCATCTGTAGGGTTGCCACCTTTTCTGTGAAAAAAGGTGGCAACTGGTTTGGTTTTACTTGACATTACATTATTCACAACACTTCTAGGACATAACATGAAAAAAAAATACTGGACAAATTGTGTCATGTATTGATTGAAATCCACGAATACCGAGAAAATAAGTACTAGAATTTGTTGAGAGGTGGAGGTGTCCTGTATTGATTCAATACAGGACAAACTAGGCCTAGTTTCAGTCCTGACAAATTAACCACATCTCGTCAATAACATGAATGAACTTTTTAGAAGAACTAATTATGTTTTCACTCTGTACTGTTTTCAAATACGGGATGATTCCGTATTATATGGGACAGGTGGCAACCCTATTCACCTGTTTTTAAGAGCCACAAAATCAGGTCGCCGCCTCTCTCCGCAGGCAGAAAATCCAGCTCATTCATATTCTTCATCTTTGACAATTTCAGATGGCTCTGCCTGATGCACAGAGTACAATACAGCGCCACTGCAGTTACAAACTTCAAATCCATCGAGTTCTGAGAAAACAAGTACTAGAATTTTATTGGGAGGCGGCACGAAATTTGATGTAGGCAGCCGCCTCCCAATTCTCTATGCAGGAAAAACTCTTGACTGTTTGAGTGATCGAATAAAAATATAGCAGATTTCAGGTCAACACCCAGAGAAAGGTGGGCGGGGCTCAGTGACTGCTTTATTGTGACATCACAAAGTTCCAGAAGTCCTGACTTAAGACTCAGTTTCTGAATACAGCCTGTGTGCATTTCTCTGTGGACTGAGCGCTTTGATACTTTCACAGTAATAATATAGAACCTAGACCTGCTTTATAATCAAAGATGTTCTATAACAAAAGATGGTGCATTACAAGCAGTGCCAGACTGCTAACCCTAACCCAACACTAGATCGTTTGAATTTAAGCCTGATTTTGCTGCTCTTTTTTTATCAACCCAGTGCAAGATCATATCAGTCTAATAATATACTCTGTTTTCCCTCCAAAAGCAGTCATATTATGATAACAATAATAGTATTATTACGTAAAGAAATACAATTTTTAAAAGTTTTATTTCAGTTTTAACTTTTAATTCATGGTTGCACGTATAGGTCCCTTTAAACTTCTGTGGTTGGAAAGCATCAGCGGCTCTTCTCCAGTGGCGAAACCAGAACCAACAGAGAGAAGAGATCTGTGTTGTGAGATCTGTGAGAGTTTGTTGCTGAGACAGAGACAGGTCTGAATAAAGTTAATTTTTCCTGATCTGTCTGAAAAATAACATCTTAATGTCTGAATGTTCTGAAGATCCGTGGCTTGTGTATAATGGCTATAATAATTATTTTGGTGACTATGAGGCAAGAGTCATAAACTGTGATCAGGCTAACTTCTCTGATTGGACTGAACAGACTCAGACCTGCTGCTGGTCTCCTAAAGGGGCGGGGAGGTGGAGAAACCATGTGACACAGATACAGGAAGTTATTTAAAGTGTTGCTCTGAGAACAGCTCTATCACATCATATCACATCATATCACATCATCACAAATCCAATCAAGAACAGGGCTCTGCTCTTCTTGATCATCTTATGTTTGTTATGATGTACAGTTTTACACCTTCATTTTTCCAGTTGTTACTGACATTTACAAGTTGTAATGTCCCAGTGGACTCTGAAATTAAAGCTTAACCCAGACCAGTTCCTGGAGACTGTGCTGGTCTCCATCATCTGGTTCTGTTCCTGTGGCTCATTATCAACCAGTCCGTCTTCCTCTGTTACTGCTCCCTCCACTCTGACAGCAGTTTACAGTCCTACTTCCTGTAGTTTGTTTTAGTTTCTTGTGTTGTTTTTTTTACCTTGGGCATTTCACTACTTACTTTTATACCATTTACGGTTTTTCAGTGGTCTTGAGCTGCTGAAATCTCAATAAAGAAACTGGAGAAATGGGAGTGTTGTAAAACTTTTGACCAGTGTTATATATTACTGTTTGTGAGATTAAATATTTGTTTCATCACAGCACATAAACAGGCCTCTGGTGTGTGTGTGTGTGTGTGTGTGTGTGTGTGTCTGCTGCCACTTACGTAAAGCAGAAGAAGAGTGTGGTGGAACCAACGAGGAAGAAGGTGGCTGCCGACACGGGGACGTAACGGGAGGGTCGCAGGGGTCTGCTGGGTGGGACCACGGCATGGGGGAGGGGTGACGAGGATGGACCCCGCCCTCCGCTCTTACTGCTGCCACCTGGCATCACTTCCTGTGTGTGGTGCGGTGTGTGTCTGTTCAGCAACTGCTACGCCAAGGAATTTGTCATTCAAAGTTAAATATTTTTCCAGGCGTATTGAGTGGGAACAGAAACGACAGATAATGACAGAGATGGAGGAATAGCTGAGAGGGGTTTATTCTTTCAAGTGGAAAAGAGGAAAAAGTTCCTCTGCATCATCACACTGAGATGGGAGGAGGAGTGAACGCTTGTTTTCTGACCTGATCTACTGTGTGTGAGAGATTAAAAGAAGCTTACAGGTCTCTCTGCTGTAAAAGCCTTGTTTCCCTGTTAGCCACAAAAACAGGTGGTAAGGATGGATGAACAAATAAGCCACAGATTATAAAGAGGAAAAGAGGTGTAGGCACATCCACAACACTAGCTGAACTGTGTCCCACCAAACATGTCAATAAATTATGATACGAGTCAATAGAAACTGATAATTCTTACACACAAAAAAAACTGTCTAAAAAGTGTAAATCTGCTTCAAGGTGAATAAAGGCTTGGTGAAAATCATGATAATAGTGCAATTAAAAAATATGGCTGTTAAATGTAAAATTAAAAAAAGTATTTGGACCCTTCTGTTAAAACACAATTTAGTTCTTAAGTGATTTCAATCAAATCCTGAAATACAGAAAACTGGTCCAGATTGATTTGATTGGTCTATTGATTGGTATAAATGGGAGTTTAGTGAGGTACCAGAGTTGGCAGAGGTAAACCTGTTTTGGTAGGAGACTGATTTATAAGGCGGAACAAAAGCAACAGCAAGAAATGAAATGAGGATGAAAGGAGTAAAAAAGCTCAGAAGAAATAAGTCTGGGATGATAATGTTTCAGTGACGTTCTTCAGCTTAGAAAATGTGCAGATCAAGACCTGAAATGGGAAATGGGCTTATCCGTAGCTACATCTGCATATGGAGATTCCTATTCAGTCAGAGTTTTCAGCACCTCAGTGAGAAAGGGTCTTGTGAATAAAAAAATGATGCTCCCTGTTCAATAAGGAGACAGTCAGCTCTCAGTCCAGGATTCGTACTATAAACAGCAGTCTGTAAGCGGGCCAGTGGAGTAGCCTGGTTTTCCTGTGTCGGGGCATCCCTAAACCCCGCCGGTGGCTGATTTAAACCACCTCACCTGCCAGCTGCACCAGGGATGTGAAAGCAGGAAGTGATAGTGTGGTTCTTTCCAAAAGATCTGGGGGGGAATCCAGTAGAACATCCATCAGCTAAAGTGACAGTGTTGATCAGGGGTTTTGCCAGCAATGGCAGCATAGCACAACTCAGCTCCCCCCACTGGTCTCTTTCTTCCACTGTGTTGGTGGACAACTGCGCCTGTCAGTTGTGTAACCGTCAGCCTCCCAGCAACAGGCGGCTTTCTTTTTTGCCCTTGTCTCCAGAGAATTCTAGGGCCTTCCCTCTGCTTCCTTCCCCAGCGGAGAGCACTGAGGCTAGGATAACACGCTCCCACAAAAATCCATCAGATAATACAGCCTCTCTGGTGCAACGGCCCAAAAATGACCTCATCAAAACAGTGGAAAACTTTGGCTTTTATGTGTGGAAAGGACTCCTCCAGCCATTTGTGTCTTGAGGTTTGTCAGGTTTAAGGTATCCTTCTGCAGCCGTGACAAGAGTATGAAACAAAGAGGGGGCAGAGTTGCGTATCAACAGGTCGCTCTGGGTGACGGTTGGTCAGGATGCTGCTCCTACAGTCGTGAGGAGAGGAAGAAAGGGTTGGTCAAAGAGAAGATACTCCAGTATGTAAACAGCAATACAAAGGTACAGTACATCACATGTCTGTTTACAGATGTTGGGGAATGCATTAGCCAGTCCCTCCAGAAAGTCACCATGTCTCAAATATTAACACAAATTCAACCAATGCCTGTGAATTCTGCACAACCTTGCATTTTGTCAAATCACCGCAACTTTTCCACAAATTTGACCATTCATCAAAGTTTCCCGCGAATCGAACCAGTCATACCAGTCCCTGCGCAAAACCATAATGATGTCATCAAACTCACTTCCTTATTTTTGGTTTTGAAGCATGTTGTGAAGCTGCAGATATATGTGACATGAACGTCTTACATTTACCAACAAACATCACTGTTAAAGACCATGTGAAGACATTCAACCATGTTTTATATGAAAGGGTTAAATAGTTTTGTACTACTGTAACACTGTGGTGGAACCACAGGTGTAGAGCTGCCGGAGCCACTGAAGGAGGCTCCACTACTTTTATTATCCAGATGAAATAAAATATCTACATTTTAACAGCTTGAGGATCTGATCAACACTAAAGAACTAAAGTCATGAAAAGAACTGATAAAAACAAATGGTCAAAGTTCTCATAATGGCATTTAAGGTGTATTGACTGATTTCCAAACGTCAATCACAAATCAAGTAACGTTCAAGAAAACATCCTTTCATTCATCATTCAGTGTTTCATAAGACAGAAACTGTGGGGCAGGGTATAAAATTACTATACACACATAAAAAGCTGTTATAAATTGATAAATTGATGAGATTATAAAGATCAGCTCTACCTGTGATTAAGACAGAGCAGAGGAGCAGAATCACTTGTTTCTCCTCCACTTTCATTGCAAAAAACCATCTAAAAACATCACAACATGCATCGCAACTTTTAAGAAAATCTTAAAAAACTATTATAGTACTGCATTCTGTTTTGCAACAAATTTCATCCCCCAACAAAAACCGCCCCCCATCCACTTCCTGGTTATGTTTGGGCGTAGTAGTGCATCACCTTGAGCAGTTTGCCGGAGACTTTCTATATATAGTCAGGAGAGACCACGCCCTGTGTATCATGAATAACCAGAAAAACTACACAAACCGTAGACAATGCTTTTTGTTTTGAAATCTGTTTTTTTCTGGGTTTTTTTTTTTAAAGTACAATAAATGCCTGGTTTATCCAAAGTCAATGAGTAATCATGATCTCAATATTGATCAAAATAATTGATTATGATTTTTGCCCTACGTCAAGGTAGACTGTTCTTTTGTCAAAGATGTTGGGAATGAAAATAATTAATCAATAATAATCCCTCATAATAGTCTCACACTGGCTTCATTTTCAACTAATTAATATAAAAATAACTTTTATCACAGAAAAGTTAAGGCATGGATTCAATCATGTTGTCAGAGTTAATCACGTGCAAAATGTATCAGCTCATTCTGCTGACTGGACTGATACTAACTACACTCACAGAGCGCAACCACATGCAACCAAAACTCTGACAAATGTGACATTTTCAACTTTACCAGATCTGGTCAGTAACATGAATTAACTTTTTTTTTCCCATATTAGAAGAACTAAAGATGTCTGCACTCTGCACTGTTTAACCTGTCCTCGCGATTCTCCTCCTTGCGAACTCTTTCTACAATGATCTGCGATTTGAGACATTTCTGCAAAAAAAACATACATGATGGGATGTACCGTTAATTTAGGGAAACTTTTCAAGAAGCTGGGTGTGCTTGGATGTAAGAGATAATATAATTTTTTTATTATGATATTTTATTTTAATATTATTATAGATAATATTCATCTGTAGGGTTGCCACCTTTTATGTGAAAAAAAGTTGCAACTGGTTTGGTTTTACATTATTAAAAGCACTTTGAGGACATAACAAACTGCGTCCCGTATTGATTAAAATCCACCGAGTACAGAGAAAACAAGTACTAGAATCAAATTATTTTTAAAATATGGGACTGGGTATTATACGGGACGGGTGGTTACTAATCACTACACTACACATCACTATATTGCCGTAGTGGCGTACAGCCACAATTGCAGTTACAAACGTCAAATCCACTGAGTACCGAGAAAACAAATAGGCCTACTAGAATTTTATCGGGAGGCAGAGGCGGCACAAAATTTGATGGAGGCGGTGTGTGTGTGTGTGTGTCTGTGTGTGTGTGTGTGTGTGGGGAGGGGGCGCTACATATGCAAAATAAATATTGTGTATATTATTTTTTTGTGGTTATTTTGGCAGATATTGCAGTTGTGATCACTGAAAAAAATATAAAAATGATATGATATGTTTGTTGGTCTTGAACCCCCAAAAAAAAGGTTCCTTTATGTCTCTTAGACTGGGGAGTCTCTGTAGCACAACACTTACGATGCTGACAATGCACAACAATGTTGAGAACAGGAGTTAGTAAGTCCTTTTTAACCTTTGGATGTTCTCTCACATTGGTCAACTACTAATAGATTTCTCTTCAATCCCAGTATTCTAAAGCAGTTTGGAGATTGGTCCACAGGATGTGTGGTGCCTCGCACCTCAGTCATATGCAGGGCTGTAAACTAACAGGGCTACATGCCATGGGGCAGGTAAATGTTTGTCACAATATAGCAAAACATTGCTGCTATAAAATGCCTAGACATTTTTGGAGGTGCACGTTGACGGATGCAGAGGCTCTGCGTCGTGACGGTGTCGACTTGACACAGTAGTATAAATCAGCCTTCACGCGTCACCACCAGCCGCAGTGTGGTTCCGGCGCAGCAATGTGGAGGCACATACCCGGTGTGACTGACCCAAAAAGAAAGAGTACAGAGGAGATAGATGGAAAGGAGGATGAAAAAGGCGAAACGTCAAAGAAAAAAGCAAAAGTAAGAAACTTCAATGAGAAATGGAAGATTCAGAGGGAATGGCTGCAGTACGAGGAGGCGGCCGGTATCATGTTTTGTTCAGTTTGTAGAAAATATGCTAAAGAAAAGCATTTTATGTGGTCTTCAAATATGAAAGGCAGAGTGATTTTGGCAAAAACTTGAAAATGAAAAAAAATGAAGTATGCCATTTGCAATAAAAATTTCATAAAATATTTCATTTGTATTTAATGTTAATGGTTCAAAGAATGTCAGGCTGAATGGTTGGCCCGCACACATTTTCACCTTACCAAATCTGGCCCTCTTTGCAAAAAGTTTGGACACCCCTGCCTTAGACATAAAAATATGGACATATAATAGATATAATAAACTTAAACAACTTTTAAACTGCAAAAAAGAACAGTGGCATGTAGCCTTCAAGTATTTAAAGTAAACAATACTTTCCTAAAATATAAGCAGTAAAACTTTTATTGCACAGCATTTCAATTGTGGCTTGGAAAGCAAAACGGGCTTTTGCGGGTCTATAATCAACCTCTCATCATCTGCCTCGAAAGCAAAATATTTCCATACACGACTCTTGTGGCTTTGTCTTTCGACGAGCTGAGGGGCTGCAGCTGGACCAAGTTGTGTGCCTGAACTTATCGCAATCTTTCATTTGTTATTGCGGCTAGACTGCAACCTAGTAGTGGACGTTCCTCATCCTCCCTTGGGCAGAGGCAGAGCATGTGCCGGAGAAACTGTGCTTAAATGTGTTCTGAGTCACTGAAATGTTGCCAGAGATGCAGTAATTAGTGTTAATGTTCTTTTACACGTTTTTGGTAGATTACTGTCACTTTTGAGGCAAGACACTTTTGCACCATGAGATAAGTTGCTCATACAGTTAATGACATCCTGCTTGTGCGCAATGAGACCTGATGCACGAGCGGGCGTGACAAGCACTCATTCAACTGCCTCCCTCAATAGGATGTCAATCTTATGTTACTTCCGAAGAAGGTGACTATCAATCTCGACACCTGTCGGTAATTTTGGTACCTTCAATACCATGAAAAAACTAGTACCGTCCCGTTTTTTGCCATGTGGCATTGACTTGGTACCGAAGTATCGGTTCCAGTGACAACCCTAGTCATGACATCATCACTGTGGCTCCTTCACATACTATTGATGGTGTTAGTTCATTTTTTGAACATTTTAAACTAAAAGTCTGGCCAGATTTGGCCAGATCTTACACATTGCACCTTTAAGGAGACAGGGAAATTTATTCAGTATTAGATAATTCCAAGTTTTATTTTACTCCTTCCAAGCTCTACACGATGGGTTTACTGACTAACACTTTATGCTGGAAACATCAGACATATATAGGAACATTTTTACATGCAATATGGGAGTGTAAACTCATTTTCCTATTTTGGAAAAAAAGTAACGGAATGCATAGGGAAATGGGTGGACTTGATGATACATACCTGTGTCGCCAAAACTGTTTATTGGGTGACCAAGGAGAATTACCAAATATATATATATATATTATTATTATTATTATTATTTTTATTACAGTGAAAAAGGTAGGGGTCATTGTGTTCCTACATCTGCAAAGACCCGCACCTGCTCTGCCTTTGATTGGTTCTGTCACCGATATTCTCTTTCACTGAATGCAGCCAGGGGAAAAAAATGTGTGTGTAGGTGTGAAACCTCGTCCTGTACCTACTTGTCCTCGACCGCATTCACAACTTAACAACCAAACATACTGGTAATTCAAAATGAAGAGAACTATTCATTAAGAAAACTGCTGTGGTGTCCATTATACCAGATCCTTTAATTAACAATGTTTCGCATATTATTGATAATTTGTGGTGGTGGTTGTGGTTTGCCACAATATCAACACTGACACGTATCTATGAAAATCTTATTTTACTGTAGAGCTGAGCACAGCCCATTGATTCTCTCACTACCTCACAAACACATCAGACTCATTGTGATAGTCGGAATGGCCATACACTATTATTATATAATTAATTTAAGAAGTACAACAAAAGTAAAAGTATCAATAAAGCAAAATACTGTAAAATACTCATTACAAGTAAAACTCCTACAAGAAAAATCCTACATAAGTATTACATACATTACATGAGTAATAGCAGCAAAATGCAGTTAAAGTATAAAAATTAAAGCACTGGTTTGGTCCCTCTAACTGACTTAGTATTGTATATGACATCATTAGGTTCAATAGAGTACATTTGAACATTTATTAAAATTAAACCATGTAAGAGGTTTAGAGGGAGCTAGTGGAGCTGTTAACAACTCAGACATCTGAAATCTGACCCCGAGCACACACTGCTGTTTGTAAGAAGTCAAAAGACAAAAAGGTTGGAAACCGATGGTTTCAAGTTTGACAGTGTGCTGTCGTTTAGAAGCTTGTAGGGTTGTACCAGTGGATGATAATATCGGTGATCGACGATCAGAACGATCGCGGATTGCTCATGCCCTTGAAAATGTCACGATGATATTTGACTTCTTTACCCATTAATCGAGTACCTTATTATTATTTGTTGTATTAAATTAATATTAAATTTAATTTGCCCTGCTATACACATATATAACCTCATATAACTGATGCTTGCAACGTGCGCGCGCACACACACACACACACTACTGATTGTAATGAACAGTTGCTTGTTGTGTGTAGCGGAGGAGATCGACAGACAGACAGAACACATCATTTAGTTTGGTTTCTCTGTCAATGAGAGAGACGCATTATTGTGATGACAATTTTGCTTTAACATAGCTATAAAGTGTAACATAACAATCATATCATCGATTGGCAATTTCCCGGGGTGATGATCGGACTGTGGTTAAGATCATGAAACCCTAGAAACTTGTTACATTAACCATTATCTGTTGTGTAAAATCTTCATCTTAAAAGTAATTAGTAACTAAACCTGTCAAACACATGTAGAAGAGTGGAGGTAAAAAGTAGCATAAAGTGAAATAGTCAAGTAAAGTACAAGCACCTCAAAATTACAGTACTTGATTGAATGTACTTAGTTACTGTGTAAGATACTTGATCCTGAACAAATGTCTTCAGTGGAGATGGTCTCATCTGACTCGGAAATACTGTATATGCCTTTTGCAAACGATGACTTGTGCAATGATTAAAAAAAAAAAAAAGGTTATGGTTATTGTGGCCCGGTGCAGCAGAAAAAAATCACCCACATGAAAATGTTAGGCACGCTAGACGTCTGTAACAAACCAAAACATGGCAGGTGTAAGTTAACAATACTGTGTGTGCGCTTTTACAACAAGAGATCATTTCGAGGAAACCATTTCCTGTGTCTCCAAGAAGAGCACTTTTGCTCTACAGCAGCCAAGTTCCAGTAAAACTAGCATCTAGCACCTAGCATCTAGTGTGCTTCATCACTGAGCACTATCACTCTGAAGATTCGCCACAGAAAGAAAGCTGTTTGCAGAGACAATGACAGACAGACTTTTTAGACAGCTGTTCAGTTTATGGACGAAGATTTCAACCCTTCAGTTAATAAGGAGATGCTTGCACCTGTTCAGGCCAGGCAAGATGGTTAGACCTATCTTCCTACACTTGTGTGTGCAGTCGTTAGCAGAAGGATAAACTATTAGCAACATTCCACATAGCCAGTCATCACCTGCTCACAACCAACCACTGCAACACATTTAGATCCTACAACAGCCTGTTACCTGTCCAGGAGAAGTTCTCTCCATCTCTGAAACCCTTCACCAATATTGGCACACATCCATCTGAAGCAACATGCACACACATCTGCATTTGTAGAACAGCTAATAGGAACACTCTCTCTCTGAAAAGACCTGTGAATGGCCGAAGTCTCTTGTCACGGGCAAGAATTTCTAAAGTCTGAAAACAGAACCAAGAGGAAGAGCGGACATCTAATTTGCTCCCAGACCACTTAAATTAGAATATGGAAACGAGTAGGTGGAAGGTGGGACAGATAGCATCAAGTAAAACCAGCACAGAATGGCAGAATTTTGATATAATAAATTGAAAATAAGGTTGTATGTTGGCTGTGTCAGATTAAACTGGTATAACTAGGACGCAGCTCATCATGCCAATTTGACTGAGTGTTTTCTGACTTTTAGACAAGTCAACTAGTCTAAATTCTAATTTCTGTTTTATCAACTAGGAAAGTAACCATTAGGAACAATGTATTTTATCTAGTCTGAACTACAGGAGGTGGGTCGAATCATACCCCTGCCTGTCAGCCTGCACGTCAGATCAGATTTATACGCTATACAGGGCAAGTTTACCCTGTTTTTTTTTTTTTGTCAATGTATTGTAGCACTGCACAGCATACACACTATAGCTCCAGTGTAAACAGTGTAGACTACTTAATCTCACACACCTGATTTTTATGGGCTTCTTGGTCCAAATGCTGAAGATCATGGATCCATAATATTAAGTTTATGAGATTAAAGTATTGATATAATAGAGAGAATGCCATCCCCAACAGTGAAATGATGCAATTCACTAGAAAGAAAATGTCTCATTCTGTTGGGTTTGTTTGGACCTAAAGAAACACTCCCTCACAAACTATCCTTGACATGCGCTAACAGAGGTGTGCAGAGAGCAGCCAAGATTAATTTAGGCTTGTAATCAAGTAACAGAATGAATTAACAATAACTAGTGACAGCGGATATGAGCTACCACTGGCGACGTTTGTCATTTTAACCCCTGAAAGCAGCGCTCAGCAGCTAAGATGAGAAGCTACAGCTGAATGTTTTCTTCACTGCTTTGCTAATGATTATTAACGTCATGTCTCAGTGAATCTGCATCTTTCCAGCCTACGTATCTGAACTCAGAGTCACTAACTGCTTTGTCCAATTAATATTTCACACTCACATGACACATTTTCACTGTCTCTGCTATACCTGTCTTAATCAAATATTTCCTAATTTTTTATATTGTTATTAAACCTTTTTAACCATGTCTCATCTTAAACATTAACTGACAATATTTCATGTTTAGGAACATATAATCAATGAATTATTAATATTGTAAGAAGAAAAGAAAGGTGGACATCACCTAACCTTAGTGGATATAACTAGTTATCATTTTGTCACCCAGCACTGTCAAATACATCACTCTTGGATTTGGTTTACTACATTTAATTTTATATGCAGATTCTGAGATTTGAGCCACATCGTGTCAACCTCAAAAGAAAAAGTGTGCAATCATTTTCTATTAGGGCTGAACAATTGATCGAAATATTATTGAAAAAAAATGCAATATGGCCAAGTGCAAAATCGAAATAGTAGGAACTGCAATTTCTTTGGTAACGGTAAAATGTGTCACAACAAACCGTAAATGAAGCGTTGTGGTGCTACAGACACGCAGTGGCCTGCAAACCATATTCTCCAGATGTAAGGGGATGTGTCACATCATCATCATTTTTATGTTTTACAGTGAAAGAAAAATGCAAAAGTTATAAATACAACTGTAATGGTGATTCATATTGCAATTGCAATATCTGTCATAATAATTGCAATATGACTTTTTTGCATATTGTTCAGCCCCATTTTCTATACACCTTTATACTCTTTTGATTGGCAGAACACACTCGACATTCAGATGTGGAGAAGGTCTGATAACACACACCTTGCCATGAAAACTGGCAGGAATACAAGGTGTTGCTTCTTGTTTATTACCCGCTATCTGTCTTAACTTGGCACACTGCCACAGTGGGCAACATTATGACATGTCAAGACTAACATTATGGTTTATAATTCTGTCAATTGGACCTAGTACTGCCGAGTGGCATGATGCCGAATACTAAACATTCTGCTTCGACATGCTGTAAAAATCCAGGATTGCCTTTATGAAAGCAAACTATTCAGTAAATCACAGCCTAGCACACTGAGGGACTTCAAACATGACAAGATGGTTCACCTTATTAAGTGCTCTCAATAAAAATATCAGATAGTTATTTCCTCATTCAACCATATCTGATCAATATTATAAAACACTGTGCATCCTTACTCCGTCAGGCACAATCTATAACCTCCAATGCTGTAAATGCATGAAAATCTCCAGACAGTGGTACCTCCTTACATCTGAAAGGAGCCTATAGCACTGCCAGCACCAATGCACATAAATGCTGGGTGTGTATGGGCCGCTGCAGTCACGGCAGCAGCAGCAGCAGCAGCAGTTAGAGGCTATATGCACCAAACCCACAGAACGATTGCTTTTACGGATGGATGCCAACAATCTAATTTCATGATCACAGGTCTCCAATTTTGGATTTCCATTTACATCGAAATTTTCGTTTAAAAAAAATGTTTTTTATGGAATAGCTCACTAACAGACCGGCAGAGGATGCTTGACAGATACAGCTGAGGCTGGTGACACGTAAACCCTGGTAGATTCAGTCAAACGGCCCAACTCAGCCCCGCAAAGATGTTTCATTCTCTTTAAAGGACAGACGGTCCTGCCAAACTGCACTGAAAATCTCACTGTTTATGTGGAGGCTGTGATTAAGCAAATGCACATGTTTTAACATATCATTAACACCCTTTTCTTGATCCTTGAGGGGTCCAGTCTCTAAGTCGGCGTGCATATATAAGTTAATCGTGCAGTGGCTTTTTGGGTTTGATCACTGATTAGCAAAACAGCAGTTCTCTGCCATATTCTGAAAATACACTTCAGCCAACATTGGACAGTGGGTCATATTGAAACTGGGGTGGGGACGCACAGCTAGCGGGGACGACAGTATCGTTACGGACCTGGGATGAGGAGCAAAATGACTTTAATACTTTACTACTCCTACTAGCTAATGTTAAAATTAATTTAACAGTAGCTAATTTGTCCTACAATGCTGACTACAGCGAGTCCATAAAGACGAACGTACGTTAGGGTGGCGATAACCAGCGTTACAGCGGCACGATAATGGGAGTTGTAGCTTTAACAAGCTTCATCATAGCTATTGTGAACTAAGCACATATGTAGAAAAAGTACTAAGCTTAAACCAAAGCAAGGGCATCGCATGGTTTAGATAATAACGTTAAATGGTGTGGTTGGTTAGGCTCAGTGCAATGTTTCTGTATTAGCTTCTTTTCCATAGCACATTAACATTAGCTAGCCTTAAGCTACTCATTGGTTAGCCCTGGCTAGCAGCGGGCTAACAATTCATCTCACCTGCGAGAGGTTTTGTAAAAGCTCAGGGTCCAAACGCAGAAAATGGGATGTCAGTCTCAAAGGTGTTGTTTCCTCCTCGGATTAAAATCCGCAGAAACAGCTCGTCACATTCATTATTATCCATACGAGAGTCACTGAACGGTGCCAGTAAACTGTACGACTGTACGGGTCTTTCTCTGGTGGTTAGCTTCCCCAAGCGCCAGGCTAATAATAAATGGTTGGCTAGCTGGCCAGGCACCGATACGTCTGACGTTATTTTACTACAGGCAGCTAGCTTAACTAACTATTAGCTAGAGGTCGAAGCTGCTTGGTTCTGTAACTTCTTTCAAGTGGTGAGTGTCCGAATGCAGGCCGCTCCGCCTGCACGGAAGTTAAGAAGAAAACGACGAGAATCTACTCCCAAAAGAATTATGTGCTCTCCTCACACATCCATAATAATGGTGGCCTACACATCACCAGAGGCCGACATATTTGCCTGTACTACAAAACTCTGATGCCAGGGTCCAACAGTAGAATTGTCGCAAATGTAAAAAGCTCTGATTGGACGACAAGGTTGTCAATCAGGCCATAAGCGAATTGTTTTTGCTTCTTACACACACACACACACACACACACACACACACACACACACACACACACACACACACACACACACACACACACACACACACACACACACACACACACACACACACAGTGAACGTCATGATTGCACACTAAATAGTGATTGCAATAGATAATAAAGCCATGGTAATATATTTTAATATATTTTATTGTCGCTTAGCATGGTTGGCACATAAGCTGTCTCTGACATGAGGTTTTAATCCTCTCATGTGACACACTGACACAGTAACGTATGTTTGTGTGTGTGTGTGTGTGTGTGTGTGTGTGTGTCTTTATTTGGGGACCAAGGCACAGTATAGTTAACACTAACACACACACACATACACACCCACACACACAATGGGGAGATTAAAATGACAGCAGGGGCTATGAGGATAAGCCCACACAACCAAGCTCCTCATCAGCACACCCACACACAAACACACACACACACACACACACACACACACACACACACACCCACAATCCAGAATTCCATGTATGATTTTCTGGTGGCAGGATTTTAGATTTGTTATTATTTTGGAGATTTTGTTAGTGTGTGTGTGTGTGTGTGTGTGTGTGTGTGTGTGTGTGTGTGTGTGTTTACACATTTTTGTAACCTCTTTGGAACCTTTGCTGATATAAACACCAACCTTGTCGGGACCAGTAGTTCATAATGAGGTCCTGGCAGTCAATGCAATGTCCATGAATGTCTGTGTGTGTGTGTACTGAAGCCCCTTGGCAATTGGCATGTGAGTCCATGAAAGACCCTGAACTAAAGGGACAATTATGGCATTGAAAATACAAAGGATGATTTTGTGATGACCCATATTCTTTAGGGGGGGTCAAACAAAGAAAACTGATTTTCAACATGAGGTGGAGAGGCCTGCATTTCTTTAAGTTTCAATACACTATTCACCTATCCAAATAGAGTTATTGGTCACTGTAATTGTCCCTGCTGTTCTTACCTGTAGTTCTCTGGGCTCTTCTATTTCACTTGTGTGTGAATTTTTATTCTTCTTATCATTTACATAAGTGGAGGATCTATGGCTAGGAAATATGTGTAAACATAGCTTTGGTTTGTTATGTTCCCCCTCAATAGCTCTACAGTGTGGAAGCCAAGAAAGGCCATACTAACGATAAAGAGATAGGCTACTATTAGGGAAAAATGATTTCTTGTTACCCCGAGATAATGTTGGAAAGATATTTACAGATTCAAATTCCCCGGTTCAACAAACGAAGCTACAACCTAGTTTTCATCAAAACGAGCCGGAGGAGTAACACTGATCTCTATGAGCAGCCGGCTGTGAGACAGTGCTCAGGGACCTTCTACAAAACACATCAAAAACAGATATATTAGTTAATATTCGATAACTTCACTCTTACGCACTGTAGTGTCACAAAAATCATGTCACACATCAATGGTCTCCTGTTGGTTATATTACAACACTTAATGTGGAGTAACATGCTTTTTCCTAATTATAATAATTATAATAATAGTAAAAAACAGATATTTAAAGGAGAGGAAGACCATGAGAGAGAAGAAGAGAGGTGCAGGGACAGAACCATGGATGTATTAACAGAATGTTTTCAAAAGTGAAATATGGAATCAAGAACAGAAAATACAATTTCATTTAATATTTCCAATGATTTTTAATTGTTTACATTTTTCCACAACAAATCAAAGCAAAATTGCAAATCAAGTCAGAAAAAAAATAACACAATAATACTTATTTACAGTGGAAAATCAGATCAGCCATCAGCCCCTTCAGTTTATAGAGATGATAAATATTTGTTATCGCTTACATTTGGTTTTAAAATTTATTTCATGACAAAACTTTAGCTCCCTCCTCAACATTGGTTCCGCTGTGGCCAGAAGGTCTGAATTGTCTATCATAATAAAACACAATAAAATCAACAACACCTGTACAATGTGATGCAATCCAATACCATAGACACACAATAACTACTACCGTTCTGACGCCTATAATGTCCAATTAACTAAAGACTTAGTCACAATAATTTGTGTGGCCAGTGTTTTTACTGAATTTGTATTATAGTAAGTTGTGTCTGCTGTATATTCTGTTTCGCTTGAACGCATTTCCTACTACAATTGAGGGTCGTGTTGGTCTGCCACAGTCTGGTACTCTGTGCATGTGCATCTCCCGATCCACACTCCATTCCAGTTGGAGGCAGTAAGGCACCACGACGTGTTTAGTCAACTGCTACCAAAATCAGGAAGTAGAAGTAGAAGCATGCTTATTAGGTCAAAAAAACACATCTCCCCAAGCCTCTGTGCTATTTCTAGCCAGGAGTTCAACACCTTTTGGCTCTTCAAGAAGATCCACAAATGTTGGTAACGCTTTGCACAAACTCTCTTCAAAACAAAAATCTGTTTTATTATCAGGAGCAAGCACAGTTCAACAACGAATTTTGGGCTGCACTCAGAAGTCGGCATATGGGTCCACGTGGACTCTGGCGGACATGGGCAGATGACGACAGTTAGGTCATGCGCATCAAAGCCGACCCTCTCAGGAATACAGACGCAGAAAATATGAATTGGCCTTTAAACATCAAGACGTCGAACCGAGGCACTTCTTGAAAAGCATACATGTAATGTCACACACACAAACACACATTTCAGCTATTTTAAAATATCATTATGTAATCATAATCACTGTACAAATCTTATCATTAAGCTATTAAGACTGTACAAGCTCCTTGTTTATAGAACTCACTAGAAGCCATGTTGTGCTCTCAGCATGCAGGCATCACAATACATCTTTATTCATCATCTCTCGCTGCTGCATTCCAGTGCTTCTTGAATTACAAGAGTAAAAAAAAGCAGCTTTAGTTGTTTGCTACAATAATATCAAATCTTTTTTTTTTTACTTTTACTTGACTAAAACAAGGACTACAAAATGACTTTTAAATGATCCAAATCAATATGATTTTTTTATTTATTGGAAAAGCACCTGCACCCAAAAGTCTTACTACATTCTGATTCTCTGTTATTTATTACTGAGGTCACTTGCTGTGGAATCAGCTTCTCCTCCTCGTTTTGGTCCTCCTAATGGTGCAGTCGGACAACAGTCCACTTCCCTTTCATGTCAATGTGAAATGGGGCGGAGACTTGTTGGCTTCTGGTTGAAAATTGTCCAGCCTGCAGCAATCAATCTGGTTGAACTTTGACCTGTAATATTGAACCTGAGAGATGGGTGGGACTGACCTTTCATTCTTACACGGGGAAAAGTGAATGTGTCTCTGTTTCACACTGACATGAGAGGGAAACAATTTTTGGCACAAATGCACCATGACAGAGCTTTGATTAATAAAATATCCACAGATTGTGATGTTATGTCAAACCAGCAAAAGAAGAAACAACTGACAGACACTCACTTTGGATACTTACTGGAAATGACGGTTGATGCTTTTACCTCACGTTTTGAGCGCAAGGTTGACGCAATTGACACAGATCTCATGGCACACACGTCTCTTTTCACGCAATAATAAAAGTCAAGTCATGAAAGTCATGAAATAGCCGCCTAAAATAACTTTAGGTAGGTGCTGCAAAGATGTTGTACAACACCGAGATAACCAGCTGCTTGTGTGAAAGTGGGTGAAGTGAACAATCTTGTCATTTCTACACATTTGTCACTCAACACGGTGGTTCTTCAATTGTGTCACCAAACTGGGCGGGCAGCTGAATCCTGACACAGGTACCTAAAGGATTTTACTGGCAGACTGCTTGTAGTTCAATGCCTTTCAATCATTTCATCTGACGAAGACCTCTGTGTGGTTGTGCTACTGCTAGCTAGCAAGCTAACATTAATTCCATCCATCCAACATCAGACTGATAAACTTTCTACTTGAAATCCATGTTAAAGCCAAGGCACTTCTTATTTTATTAGACTAATTATTGCAGCAGAGGCTGGGAACATTTGCATATAAATATCAACTGACCCTGTGCTGAATTTGACACTAACACATTCAAAAATGAAAAGACTGAATCAGTCAAAGCTCGTCTTTGGGAAGGGAAGAGTTTTCACATTTCTAATGTGTGTTTCTAATGTGTCAAGGTGTTGGTAGGTGGACTTTAAAAATTCTGGACAAAGCCAAGATTGCAGTTCTCCCCTGCTTTCAGTTTTTATGCTAAACTAAGCTAAGCCAAGCTAATTGGCTACATACAAATGAACACAGAGACATGAGAGTGGTATCAATCTTGTATCAATCATCTAAATCTCAACAAGGTAATAAATAGTATTTCTAACTATACTGCCCACTGGGTGATTATTTGTAATGCTCCCTGAAGGTTGTTTAGGTTGCTCGTTGCTTTGCTAGTGCTCTATATTCAGCAAGTAGCTTTACGAAGTGTAGAAACTACCAAGGGAAGTTATCAGATATACTGTACATTGACATATATATATATGGTATGTCAGATATGGAAGCACAGAGTGGGTGTAGTTGCTTATTACATTTAGGCCTGCTATCTTAACATCACAACTTAAGCATTACTTCTATTTACACTTGTAATCACTTGTTACTTGCTCACTTGGGGTAACAAATGATGTTTCTGTAACTGGTAGTAATTAACCTTGAATTGTGATGCTATGTTAGAATAACTTCAAATTGTGGTCATAACAACAGTATGCAGCATGCGTACATTTACTCTTTTGGCTGGCATTTTTGCTGTTTACGATGATGGATTACTCAGCAAAAGTTTCAAGCACATTCCCTGATCTACAAAGTCGAGTTATGCTTTGAAAAATGGCTGAAAATACTCTTAAGCTACTGTATGTAGTTAAAAGGAAATAGGATAAAACATGCAGAAAAACACTGATATGGTCCTTGAAATTTTATGTTTGTTTGCTCGGGTCAAAGGTTTGGGGACTGGAACTTTTCCCAGTATGCAGTGCACTAGTCCATCAAGAATATATTTTTTAAATCTTATTTACGGTGTTAGTGGAGAAGCTCCCATAAACAGGGAATCAACTTGTAAACTCGTTAACCACTGAGCCACCTTTACATGACGGAGACTAGTGAAAAGACTGTTTTCTAAAGGAGAGGCCTGACCTCAGAGTTAGAAATGTAACTTGTATTCTGTATTCATAAACCACTGAACAGAAATTAAAAAAAATGTAATATAAATTGATCATTTCACTTGAATAATCTATAATCTTAAACACTGTGCCCGTTTGGTGTGTATCCACTAGCTGCGTGCCCATTGGCTTGGCTCTTATCAGTTCCTCTAGCTGATTGGTTTAGAGGAGCATTCTCTTTGTCATGGCTGGCAGCCAGCCTATCACGTGCTGCCTTTGCCCTGATCAGGTTTCTGCGGTGATAGAACAGATAGCCCGGCAACAGGAAGCCAGCCAGGGAGAAGATGAGAAGGCCCAAATTGATCTGTTGTAAGGAGAAACACGTCAGTGCATGTTGCTGTATGCATTTACATACTCTTGACCTCGCTTTGATTGATTGTGTGTGTGTTTTCTACCCAGTAAGGATCTCCATGGAAGTGTCCCAACATTAGTATGAAAAGTGGCTGTTGGAGCAAGGCGAAAGCAGCACTGATCAATGACTGCATGCCTGTTAGCGTCCCAAAGTGGTTGGCTGGATATCTAGAGAGAAAGACAAAGAATGTCGAAGAATTTTTCCAGTCACTGTCAAATATAAATATATTATATGAACAACACACAAGACTTAAACTGCATATGTTAATGACGGATACATCTAATTCGGACCAAACCCAAATGTGTGCTGCACAGTGTGTGGAAACATGATATCATCACTGGCTGGTAGTCCAAGCAAGATTCTTTGCTTAGGTGCAGTCACTCTTTACGCCCCAACCACGTCTTGCTTGTTAAAGCTCCATATAGTCTAAAGGTAGATGTCCATGTGTTGTTTGATTATAAAGCAGGTCTAAGTTCTATATCATTACTGTGAAAGTATCAAAGCCTCAGTCCACAGAGAAATGCACACAGCCTGTATTCAGAAACTGAGCCTTAAAACTAGCTGTCAGCTGACTTCTGGAACTTAGTGATGTCACAACAAAGCAGTCACCAAGTCCTGCCCACCTGGACCCATCATCCAGCCTTGTAGGATTTGGTTTCTCTGAGTGTTTACCTGAAATCTGCTATATTTTTATTGGATCACTCAGAAAACAGTGAGCCGATCAGAAGAGAGGCTCAGAGCCTCCTCTCTTCTGATTGGCTCACTGACCTGTTGTTACTAGAGCTCCAGAGAGAAGCCTGAGAGAGGCGAAGTAAAACTACATTGAGATGGTTTTTGGTTCTTAAAACAACAAATACAGTATATCTTCTTACGGATCAACACTTCAAATAAAACACAAAAAAGGAAGGAAATTTGGAGTTTTAAAGCAGCACTACTGTTCATGAGCTTTGGTTGGCCCGGATGAATTACGTGATGGTTTTAAAACGGTATGCCCATTTACACATCTAGCGGACTTAGAGCAACATTAGCATTCATTCCTGATGATAGATGAATATATGTCCAGTATTCAACTTGTTTTAGCTCCGTTTTGGTCTCCACCAGCTCCTGAGAAAAATATCTAGTTCTACAGTAAATGCTTATCAAGTATTTGAAAGTGCTGAGAATGAACCAAATCAGTAAAGTGTCAGGTCCATAAAACCAAAACAATGAACTGAAAGACACTAAAAAGCTCCACAGAGCTGAGAGGAATCAGGTGATAATAATCTGTGAGTCTCTCACTACAAATGACACATTTCACATTATACACAGTCATTTGAGACCCATTATTAATACAAACACATTGATTAGAGCAGCTTGTCAGTGGCAGTACTTACACAGCAGCGTAGAGGCCTCCACAGCAGGAGTGGATAAATCCTCTCACTATAGTATGTAGAACAAATGACACCAACTGACAAAGAAAGACACAACAGACACACACAGATTCACAGATCATCATATGCGTCACTGTGTGTGTTTCTGTGTGTATAAATTTACATGCACTGGTCTTCATACTGTATTCACACACATGGTAAGTTTGATCATTGGGATTCTGAGCAGTATTTTTCTAACCTGAAGGGGCAGGTTTTCAATCAAGGAAACTATTCCAAAGGTGACCAATAGGAGGTTGGTGAAGACGAAAGCCCTCATGGCATTGGTCATTTTCTGGACCTTTCTGTCTCGTTTTGGGGGATCTGATTGGCTGAAAGGGACAAATGTCAAATATCAAAGAGGCATATTGCTAAGGAAGAGGTGTGGATAATACAGATAAGTCCCAAATGCGGGAGTATGACAGTGTGCTGTTATCTAGTCCCTCCAGAAAGTTGCAATGTCTCAATAATTAATGCAAATTCAACTATCCCCGTGAATTCTGTGCGAACTTGGATTTTTGTCCAATCACCGCAACTTTTCCGCAAATTTGATCAAACATCCTCAAAGTTTCCCTCGAGTGGCACCAATCACAGCAGTCCCTGATCAAAACCTTGATGTATGTCACCAAACTCACTTCCTTAATTCTGGTTTTGAAGCATGTTGTGAAGCTGCAGATATATGTGACATGAACGTCTTACATTTACCAACAAACATCACTGTTAAAGACCGTGTAAAGACATTCAAACATGTTTTACATAAAAAGGTTAAATAGTTTTGTACTACTGTAACACTGTGGTGGAACCACAGGTGTAGAGCTGCCGGAGCCACTGGAAGGAGGCTCCACTACTTTTATTATCCAGATGAAATAAAATATTTACAGTCACATGATCTGGTTGATATTTATCTACATTTTAAGAGCTTGAAGATCCAATCATCACTAAAGAGTCTGTTATGTAAAGATCTGACAAAAACTAATGATCAAAGTTCTCATACTTACATTTAAGATGTATTGATTTATTTCCAAACATCAATCACGCATCAAGTAACATTCAAGAAAACATTCCACCTTAAAAGATGGCGGTAGCTGCCGGTAGCCTCTGAGCTGCTCAGTGAATTAAATGGTTAATTAGTAAAGATAAAAAGACAGAAAACAGCCTTTCATTTATCATTCACTCTGATCTAACTGTTTGATAGGCAGAAATCGTGGGGCGGGGTATAAAATTACTATACACATGTAAAAAGTTCTACGTTAAAAATTCATAAATTCATGAGCTTTTTATAAAGATCAGCTCTACCTGTGATTAAGCCAGAGCAGAGGAGAGGAATCGCTTGTTTCTAAAAGCTGTAAAATAATCTAAAAACATTGCAACATGCATCACAACTTTTATGAAAAGCTGCTGCAAAATCAGGTATTTTAGTCGCAACAATCTCAAAAAAAGTCTGTGAAATCCTGGAGGGACTGGTTATCATGAAGACTGGACTGACTCTATATATCGACAGCAACCAATAACTCTTTCACTTAAGTTTCTAGATCCTATGTGTTGAAACCTTCCAAGCCCACTACAGTGAGTGTCAGGCTGTCTGCTGTACAACAACGTGTGAATGTAGCACACATTACCCAAACCTAAAGAGAGGCTGATGAACCCCTTAATACCTTTTGTCTATTTGTGTGTTTGTGTTTTCCTCTTCACACTCCTTCATTCTCCAGTCCATCATGTAGCCAATCAAAGGACAAGTCAATAGACAAAGCAGCTGCATTGTACCAAAGATAGATGAGTAGAAACCAACTGGGGAGGACATGCAGAGACAGAGTGAAGTCAATAGAAATGAATGGAGAGTGAGAGACGGACACGTGTCAGGTAGATAGATGCCAGGGCCGTAGCCATAACTCATGAGTGGAGTCCCAGTGGGTAGTATTCACAAAGAGCCCACCCACTGAGCGCCTTGACTCTTACCTTGTTCCTCCACCTCCATTTTCATCTCTTCTGAGGCTGGAGGAGAGAAAAGCTGGTCAGGGATTCCCACAGATGGGTTAACACAAATTCCAATGAAATGTTTGAATGTAGTTCACAACATTACTGGTCAGTTCAGTCACTTCTGACCCAGCTTTTTTTCACAGTGTTGATATCCAGGGCCTGTATTCACAAAGCATTTTATGTTACCACTAAGAGTTCTCCTAAGTCAGAGAGGTTTTTAACTAAAAGTTTAGTTTTCACCTCCTCGTCTTGTGATGGTGCAATAATTTTAACATGTGTTCCATCTATAGCACCGACCACAGCGGGTAGACTGACCATGAAGCTCCTTTATTTCTCTGTAGTTGTTGAACATCTAATAGAAATTGTATGTATTGTCCTATGATGTCGGGTCAGAGCGCATTTATTGTTTGGTGAATAGATCAACTTTTCTCTGTTGTCAGGTAGCGCAGAGTTGCCAAACACTTCATTTCTGCACATCCTTCACAAACTCCACAACGATCATTATTCCCTCATGATTGAATCATATCTTTTAATTAATTCAGCATCATGTTAGGTTTCCAGAACACTGTGAAGTTTCTTAGTGATTTGGCCTTAGTAAGTTAGGAGTCCTCTCCACTACTTCTAACTTCTCCGACTTTGGAGCTACTTTTAGTGCTAAGTGGCTTTGTAAATTACTCTTAGTCACAAAAATGAGGAGTCATAAAGTTAGGGTTGACACCCCATTATTTTTGGGAGTTTCTCCTAAATCGGCAAGTTAGGAGTTACTTTTAGCCTTAAGATGCTTGGTGAATACAAGCCCAGAGCTCTTGTCACAGCTTTAGAACTTAAAAGCCTTAAAAAAGAAGTTGTACAAGTTATCATTCTTACGGTGGGCCTTGCCGTGGGTGACCAGAAACTCCACCATCTTGTTCATGGCACCCATGAAAAAGATCAGCCTCAGCTGGGTCATTGCCATGGTGATGAGACTCCACAGGAAGATGGGAGAACACACAGAATGACAGAGCGGCACTGAGCCTGAACAAGGAGAGAGAGAAAGAGCTTGTGTGTGAAAGTCATAGACTGTACATAAAAATGGTCCGATGGAAGAGCAGTTTTGAAGCTCACAGCGAGCTGCTCCACTGTCGCCATCTTGGGGGTTTCTGACTCCGCCCCTAATTCCTAGCTATTTCAAAAATGGACAAAGAGATGGGGCATGTGTGACTCCAGGCTAACTGCAGTGTCATAGAGTGCTAAATGCTTCACAGGCTTTTCCACCCTGATAAATTGAAAAAACAGGATAAAAACCTACATTTGTTGTTTCATACAAATATATAAACATAAATACAACACAGATGTAATGTTAATCTTACTCTGGCCAGTGCTTTGGGAATCTGTCTGCTCGGGGTTTGACTTCTTAGCCCCCATTGTGTCTTCCATTGTGGTCACTTGATTGATGTACCTGTCTCCAGTCATCTTGTCCTCTGTCACAACTCCACTCAGCTTCACCTTTTTACTAATGAGAAAAGAGAAGGAAATTTTTAAATTTAAAAAATTTAAATTTTAGAATGACATCTAAAGTAACCTCAGAACTTGAACCTGATGGTGACAGTGGGCAAGGACAGACTTATCCGCTGGGTGTGTTGTGTTATATTTATGATTATTGAACAAAAGTTTCAAAAGTCATGGTGCTTTCAACATGGAAAAGGGATTCTTTAGTAAACTGTGATCTGCTCTTTTTCCCTGGAATCTGGCATCTTTACACGGGTCCAATCCAGTTAGTGACACAACTGTGACAAACAATCGTTTTAAGAGCCATAAGCCTAGTGTACAATATGTGTCTGTATGTGCCACTGACATACAATATAAGAACTTGTATGTCAGTCATTCTGTACGATAGAAATGGATTTCAGTTGTTGTGTGTTGGTCACATAATGAGCTCAGTCTAATGTAGCTACAGTCACTATGTGTAGAATATTAATGTGATTATGGCATCTTTCAGATCACTCTGACTCCCTAAGTCAGATCTGTGTGTGGGGGGGTAAAGAGGGTCTTTTTTGAATGTCTGTCGCTGACTGACTGACTGATGAAGTTGCACCATTGGTCAGCAAGTGTTGGAGTTTCCCCATTGGCCGTTGCTCTTTCAAAATAAATTGGTGCAGTTTTTATTTTGTCATCAGTGCCACCGTTTGTTGCTACAATTCACTGACTTTTCAGACCCTTTAATTACTTTTTTTCCAAACAGCACCAAGCGACAAATCTAATGACTTTTCAGACAAACCTCAGCTACTTCTCGGAGAAGAGTGTCTCCAGTGCTGCTCCACGGGTGCAAGGTCAGGCTTTCCTTCCACCTCTCTATTCTGCTCATTCAATTAACTTCCCAACAGCTGATGTGAATGATCTTCTACCTCTCTCTCTGAGTGATCATTACACAGTAAATCCAGCTGAAATCACAGCTCAGTCTTTGATGTGTTTTGTGATGTTGTCAGACAATGTCGTGGTTATAAAATCAGGATTTCAGTGGCAGCTTGGAGGTGACTGCGGACTAACATGTTGGACCACGTTTCAGACAGTGTTTCAAACTTGTTCAGTTGTCATGACAACAGAAAAACATGTCAATGAGAACAGCTTTATTGTGAATTCAGCTGCATTAAAATATTGTATATGTGAGTGGAAATGAGAAGAAAAGAGCGGAAACCACCACTAGACTAAATGTAGATATGATGCAATGACATCATGAATAAGCTAATTAGTGTACTAACACCTAGCAACTCAGCTGTTTACAGCGGTTCCACAACAGTTTTCAATTATGTCCTCAGTTTCACATATTGAACATACACGGTCCAGACCTGTACCAGGTTTGGACCTGGTCTTGTTGATACCAACACATAGTTACATTCATAGTCACAATATACAACACAGTGGCTTTAAAGCTACACTGATCAATATTCTAATATCAACAAAGGATCTAATGTGATGTGTGTAACTGTCATCAACTCTGTTGTCTCACTCAGCTCTACAAGCATTTAGTTCTGGTGTATGCCCAGTGTACTGACGTGTATCTGATGTCCTCAGGTGCAGGGAAGGACTCAGCAGGCCAGTTTAGGAAGCAGTTGAGGAAGACCATGCAGGCCATACCGGACCAAACCCACATGATGATGCGGAACGACACACCAAGGTCGTAAATCACCTGTAGTAGTAAGACAGGGAGGAAGAGGAGGGTTTGGATGGGAGGAAGTTTAGGACAGTTCAGGAGAGGGAAGAATGAGGGTGGAGTCGAACAGAAGAAAAAAGTATTTTAAAAACCATCAACATCTCAGTAACACCTTGACTGAACTTCAAATTTGGTACAAACGTCCATTTGGATTCAAGGATGAAGTGATTCGATTTTTCTTGTCAAAGGTCAAAGGTCAAGGTCAGTGTGATCTCACAAAAAACCTTTTAGCCATTACTCAAGACTTCACACAGCAATTATGACAAAATGTCACACAAATGGTTCATATTTAAATGAACCATTTGTTCACCATAAACAGGGACATAACCTGGAACTATTCTAAGTGGAGGAGGGATATAACCACAAGTGATTCTAATTTATCTTTATACAATTATATAAAGCTTCTTTCACTCTGTCAACTGTTCACAGTCCTTCAGCTGCTTTTTTCACAGTGGATTAATCTTCCAGCTCTCAGCTATCACATGTTTTCTCCAGAAAACTATCTTTTGTAACTGAGTCACTGAACATTGTATCATGTAATAACAGCAATCCTAAATAAGTATATTTTGTGATGATTGTGTTAGAGAGAGAGAGCACCTTGACACCAGGGAAGGTGACGGCTGAAGAAACGTAGGAGCCGAACATCAAGGAGAGGATGGTTAATCGAACATTCCCAAACATGTTGGGCAGCTGGAGAGGAGAAAGATTAAAGATGAATAAATGAAGCACGGGCTGTGAGCCGTAAACGTGAAAAAACACTTACAGTAAACATATTCATCAGCTGTGTTTCAGTTCAATGATCTTTGAGTTCAACATATATTTTTTGGACATTTTTACAAAATAACACAAAACAGACTAAAATAAATGTCATTAGAAAAATAATGTACATTACAGTGATTTAAATGCACTTTAAGAACTTAACCAGCAGGTGGTGCTGTGTGTACGTGTATACAAGCTTTTCAGCTGAGGGGTGTAAGAAGATGATTAACACACACACACACACACGCACACGCACATGCACACGCGCACACACACACACACACACACACACACACACACACACACACACACACACACACACACACACACACACACAGCCCTCATGTAATTGTCAGCCAAATTTCCGTCATGACAACTTGGCGTGTGTGTGTGAGCATTCTCTGGCCATGCAGATGGTTAAGGTTAGGAGTGTGTGTGTGTGTGTGTGTGTGTGTGTGTGTGTGTTTCTACAGACTCATTCTAACTATAGGTGCAGCTGGAGCTCTGCCAGTCACACAGCTTACTGCACATGGCTCTGTTCACGCTCAGTTTAAACTCACTGCTCCGACAAAGTCACCTACAGTATTTCCCAGTTCATAACTGTTCATAACTAGTATGAACTGGTGCCACAAACAGTTGTGTGGTTTTTTTTGTTGTTTTTTTTTTTTAATTCAAATAATTTTTGAAATGTATTATATGATGCAGAATTTGACTTATTTTGCCTTTGTTTTGTTTTCTTATTTAGTTCTTCTTTAATATTTTGTCTATGTTGTCAAGCTTGATTGATTTGATGTTATTTGTTTAGTGTAACTTAGTGTGTTATGTTTGACCTGTGTTATATGTTTTATCTTCTAGTTATTTATGTCATATTTTTGTCCAATTTAAAAAAGAAAACAGAATCATAAGTAGCTGTACAAGTAGAACTACTGCCACATTATTGTAAAATAAAACAAAGAGAACACAAAAAACCCCAAGGTTCAGTGGATAAAAACTTTCTTGGTGTGGAACTGAGTCCATGTTCAGGCTGAGATCAATGAGCAAAATCACATTTACTGAAACTGTTTCTGTCAAACATTGCATCAGCAAAAAAAAGAAAAACCTCTGGTCACCTGACCTTCTGTTGATCTGTTCAGTCTGTCTGTGGATCTGTTTCATTCAGCTAAGGTCAGAGTTCAGGACACAACAAATCTGATCTGTTTACGACAGATGGAGGCATTCTGATTAATTACATAGTTATTGCGCTGTTCTCTACTGGTTATGGTTATACTGACTTTCATGAGACACTGAAAGTAGTTTATTTGCTGTAATGGAGGCGAGGCTCAGTGTATTGAAAGCGCTCCTCCTCTTCCGTGCATTTCCCGAGCAGCCGGGAAACCAGTGGTGGAAATATCATCAGTCAGTCAGTCAGTCAGTCAGTCAGTCAGTCCGTCAGTCAGTCAGTCAGTTAGTCAGTCAGTCAATCAGTCAGTCAGGGACTTTCCAGTTTATAGGGCTGGCCCCACTGTTGCGGTCCAGCCAAACAGTGCTCTGAGGTGGTATTATTTGGCCTTTGTATTGTTTGGGGTCAGATGTGGGCTGCCAACAATTTTGAGATTTTCAAGTGGGTCATGAGATGGAAAAGGTTTTGGAACCACAGAATTCGCTGGTGTCTAATGTCACATGTAAGAGCACAAAAAAAAAAATTAAGGTCTTAAAACTTGGTTTTGACAATAGACATGGCTACAATAATACAGAACAATTAGTTGATATTGTACTGTAGTGCAAATTTAATCACAATGTCAAATGTTTTTGGTTGCAGGTTCCAGTTGTTTGGTTTTTAATTTTTTTTTATTAATACATAATTATATTATTGTATTTTATGTTTCAGGTGTTTTTTTTAATAATATGGCATATGACAGGAAATATCACAATATTTTGTTCTTTGCCATCCCTAAAGTGATAACTTCTAACCACTTTGTCTTGTTGTCAAACAGCCCTTTACTTTGGAACTACATTTTCTCAACTGCTGCACACCTCTAATAATACAGTTCGCTGTTGGTGCACTTTTGCTTAGGAATACAGTAGTGCAAGATTTGAGAAAATATAGTTCCAAAGGAAATGGCTGTTTGATGGCAGATAAAGCAGTGAAAATATTCACTTCATAACACTTCAACTGATATAAGCTTTCTTCTGTGGGCATTTTTTAAAAAGAGGCTAAAACACATTTGGCTCATCACTGAGCTCCCACTGATTCTCTAAACTGAGAGCTGATCTTTATCTACTGGAGGTAAAACACTGACAGTAGATCAGTACGTCTTTCCAACGCTCTCTCCACACTTTATCAGCTTCACAACAACAAAACTACCTGTCTCTAAGTCACATGCGTCGCTAAACTAACCAATCAGAAGCTAGAAGGACTTAGACTGAGGTAATTACAATGAAAACGATATAGAGATGGATTCAAGAGGTTTCCATAACTCTTTTAAAAAGATGCAGAAGTAAATATTTGAACTTGTAAATATGTAAATAACAACTGTGTAAACATACTTATGTAAATAGTAACTTTGTGTGCATAAATGTGTAAATAATTAACTGTATAAACACTGTTGATATACTGTATATTTCAGTAAATAAACACAAGTATCATCTAAACCTTACAGTAGCAGATGTAGAATTTATATTGTACCAAATACAAATATTACCAGTGTGTTTGTCTTTCAGGTTTAACTAACATCAAAACTCTCTGCTCTGACTCTCTCTCTCTCCTCAGTCATGTTTCCATGTTGTTAGTTTTGCCTCCACCTCTGTTTTTCCATTCTTATCTGCCCTCCCCTCTGTTCCATCTCTTTCCATTAGCTGTTCCATCTATTCTCGACTTCACCTCTGAAAACCTGCCTCGTATCCTTCTGTCTGTCTACTGCTCCTGTAGTCTGAGGTACGACAATCTGCTCAACAGATGTTATCATACTAAACTAAGACGGTCAAGACAGCATTGTCACAGTGAGCAGGATCTCAGTACACTTGTCTTGTTAAAGGTTTAATAAAGACATTACTGAGCTCTGATCAGAGATTTAAACCTTTAAAGTCTGTTGTATGTATGAAGATTACAGAACACTGGCAGTTCTAGTCAGTTCACTATAGTACAAACTGCCTTATCAAAGTTGACACAGCACAAAAAGTATTGGCAGCTAGTTAAGTTAGCTGGGAATGTACAATGTTTACGTCAGGTAGTTTTATCAACAAGGTAAAACACACACACATACACACACACACACACACACACACACACACACACACACACACACACACACACACACCAGGAATGGCCAAAATGACAATGTCAAGTCCAGGACACAGTCTACGTCAGGAAGTGGGAGGAGGAGGAGAGAGAGAGATGGGGTTGGCAGGGGGACAGGGCTGTGGGAGGGAGTGTTGGCCGCCCAGGTTTTGTATTGGCTGAGAGGCTGCAGCAGAATTTAGAACAAGCGGAACAGCATGTGCTGCTTTCCAAAATACACACAGACTCACACAGGAACATGTGCTTATTATCACAGGTACACAACTCACAAAGCAGACACAACCAGACACACAATGTCAACACAAATATACAACTTGTACTGACAGTCAGGTGACTAATAAATTAAACAACATAAAGTGTGTGAGTCAAGTGTTGTTCCACCTCATGTCTCCAGAACAACTTCACTGCTCCAAGTCTCTGAACTCCACTGAGGAGGAACTCTTCATAGAGCATTTTGTCCTTTAATGCAGTCAGAGCGTCAGTGAAAGCATGATTTTCAAACCTCTCTGATGAAAATCCAGTTAACATCCATATGATGTTTTAAATCAATACAAGACAAATGATGAGTGAAATAACCATCAACACCATGACTGAGGGTTTCCACCTTGAACTGCAGTGAACCAATGAAAGATCCAAAAACAGATTCAGAGCCAGGGTTTCATACCTCACAAACCTAAGGAACCAATCCTGTCAACTTGTGGGGACGGGGGGGGGGGGGGGGGGGGGGGCGCTAAATAAACCTGAAACCTTGTCAGTACAGAGAGAGAGTTAGCATTACACAACTGCTAACACTGTGTCAGCCACTGCCAGTTACAAGCTAACAAACAACATAAACAAATACAAGATGCTAACTGTGCTAACCCTTCTGATACGTCTGCTAGTCTCTGGTTCTGGTCTCAGACTCCTCATCTGAGTCTGGGTCTGACTGAGGCTCAAACATGTGGCTGAGTCTCTCTGATGTTTCCTCCTCTCACCATCTTGATGCTCTCTGCTCTTTCACCTGTCCACCTGGAGACAGCAGGTGGTGGGCGGGGCATAATCCAAAATGAACATTCCAGCCCTAGTTTATGTGTGCAAACCATGTGAAACTGAATATGAATCATAGCAGAGGTTTTTAAAACAGGTCTAGAGGAAGTTTAAATAAAAAGATTAGATTTCATACTGTTCCTGGCTTTTCTTAAAGTGTTACTGCCCAGCTCAGCTTCAGTTTTATCTTCATACCTGAGTTTATCTTTTTTGGTTTCTGACCTGGTCTTTTTTGTTTCCTCAACCTTCATCAAAAGCATTTTGACCCTCACTGTAGCCTCTACACATGGGGCGCCTGCTCAACCCACTGAGCCACTCGACGCCCCTTGCAATGTGTCTTTTAGACTGGTGAGTAAACAGCTCCTAATGCTAACGTTACCTATATAGCAAAAGAAAAACTTACAAATAAAGAAACTAAAACGCTTTGTAGAGCTGAGAGAAACGGCAGTGTTGGATGATAATTATCTGGGTTTCTCACACTGGGAAGGGGTCAAATGTTTCTGAAGCCCATTGAGATTTACAATATACACACACTGAGCACTATTCATGCAACTATCCAGTTAGCCAATCATGTGGCAGCAGTGCAATGACTGGATAGACTGGTTGGAGCTGACAGGAAGTCACTCAGATAACCACTCTTTACAACTGTGCTGAGCAGAGAAGCTTCAGAGTGAACAACACGTCCAACCTACAACAGCAGAAGACCACGTCATGTTCCACTTCCTGTCACCAAGACCAGAAACCTGAGGCTGCAGTGGACACAGACTCAGCAACACTGGACAGTTGAAACCTGGTCTGATGGATCTGGATTTGTGCTGAGGCAGCAGATGGTCGGGTCAGAGTCTGAATCCATGGAGCCAACCTGCCTCGTGTCAACAGTCCAGGCTGGTGGTGGTGGTGTGATGGAGTGTGGAACGTGTTCCTCTTAATACCAGTCAATCATGGTCTGAATGTCTCAGTCTATCTGAGTATTGCTGCTGACCATGTTCATCCTTCATGGCCACAGTTCACCATCTTCTAATGGCTCCTTCCAGCAGGATCATGCTCCATGTCACAAACTGGTTTCATCAACATGACAGTGAGTTCAGTGAACTTCAGTGACCCCCCCAGTCTCCAGACCTGAATCCAGTAGAACACCTCTGGGACGTGGTAGAACAGGAGATTGGCAGCTTGAATGTGCAGCTGAACAAATGTGCAGAAATGATGTGATGCAGTCATGTCAACGTGGAGCAGAGTCTAAGGGGAAAGTTCCAACATCTGGTGGATCCATGAAGAACTGAGGAGCGACCCAGAGTTAATGTGTTGTTCCTGTTGTTCCTTGGTGAGTGTGTGGGATGTTGGTTCATAGAGATAAACCGGACTTGATGTGTAAGTGATGATATAAAATAAGTCGTCTATATAGAAAATAACAGATGAGGTGGAGGTGAAGAAAGGTGTTTTTCAGTGACAGCTATTATCTGGTAACTCAGCATTAAGCATTTTTATAAAGAAGCAAGTTGAGGCAGTTCAGACATCTGATACGATCTCCTGAATGTGGAAGTTGTCAAGGCATGAGGTGAGATCCTGAGGCAGACCCAGAGCATGATGGGAGGATTATATTGCCTGGGAACACCTCAGGGTGAAACGACATGTTGTACTGTACTCAGCTTTTTGCTACTGACACAGGTAGCTATTGTACATGTATCTGTTTGTTATGTGAGGATATTTTTGACCCTTCTCACTTTGTAAATGTGTGTACATATGTGTGTACGTGTGTGTTCATGTGAGTGTGTGGGAATCGTACTGTGAGTGAGGTGAAGGTCAGGCAGATTCCTCCAAAGCCATTGAAGGAGACAGCGAGGAAGATGAGGAATGACAACACTGATGGAACAAATGAAGAATACCATGAGCTATAATGCAACTTTAAAGGTCAATTTTTTTTTTTGTCTTTGGTTTTGTACCTTTGTTGATGGACAAAGGTACAGAAATTTCTGATTGCATGGAAGTCTTTGATAATTAGGGTGGGTCAATGTTTACTCAGGTTAATAGGCTGCAGAATGTGATTAACTTTTACAACAGACAGTTTAGGTTATAATTGTAACATCTCTTTCAAGCAGAGGCTGCGTCAGACTTCCTCGTTGTTCATCATTTTGTTGAATAAAATGGTAAAAATTCCGTCATAATCTATTATTACCCGTCATTTTAATTAAAATTTTTAATGATAACGAGACATATCCTATTTAATAGAATTCAATTTTCAAAAGCAACTGAGATCATGGAGAGAAAAGATGAACTGAGATACTTTTCATGTCAAGATAAAGCAGCTTAATGAATTTTTCCTCGCAGTGACAGTGGAGGGAACAAAAACACTACAACTATTGACAAGAAATGAAATGAAACTCAATTGACTTGTTGCAGCATTCCTCCATGGATTTAAACCTGATGCAAGCATCAGCAGACTGCTGCAGAGGCAGTTGGCTGAAGTGGCGCTTGTAATTCCAGCTTCCAAAACCTAATGACAGAGTTTTGAAGTTGGGGAACATTTCTCTCAGGGGAGTCGACAAGACGGACAAGCACCCGGATGGTAAGATGTGTTGCTGCGAGGGGAATTGAGTGACCTCCATGATGTAGTCTGTGTGCAAAATGGAAACGGTCTGTGCGTCTGCCAGCCACGGAACCTGCGATCTAATTCTGTTCTCATCTGTCAAAATGACGGACAGCTTCCAGGTTAAAAAACTTCAGTCAGTGATGGAAAATATTCAGTTAACGCGATCCCTGCTTCCAGGCTATTTTTGGTTTAATTGGATATATGCTTATAGCCTGGTATATAGTTTCATCATTCGATTCCTCATCCATTGTAGTCTGTTAAAAAGATGTTGCAGCATCCTCAGATCTCATAGTGAAGTTGGTGAGTAAAATGTTTCTGTAACTGATATGAATGATGGCAAAACTACAAAAATAAGACCCAAACAATTGGACTGTTGTATTAATGTGGTTGGTCAAAACAAGCATATGATGATTGAAGGTGTGATGTGTTGATGTGTCAGCTCACCTTCAGGCTTGTGTGCAGCAGCAGCTATCATTGCACAGGAGGCTGCAAAACATGAGCTGAAACAAATACAGACACAGGATGTCAGAACACGAACACACAAACTGTCACATACAGAATGGAGGCAAGTTATTCTGTCGTACCTGCCAACAAGCCTCAGTGGGCGTGGTCCATATCTGTCCATCAAGATCCCCAGGGGTAAAGTGGTTGCACTCAGGAGGAACGAGCCAATGGTGAAGCCAAGATTCAATATCTCTTCCTGCTCCACACAGCTCGGCCACGCCCCACTCTCCAAGGAAGTCACATTGGTGTCGACAGTCCCGTTGTCTGGAGAGGGTCACAGACAGAATGAGTCAGGAGAGGGTGCTCAGGCTGCAAACACACATCCTCACTACACATCACAACATCTGAGCCAGAATGAACACAAGACACAAGTGCTACAGAGGTCAGAGGTCAGAGGTCAGAGGGGAAAGATTGGGCATTTGAATTGTTTCAGGTCAATTTTGCCTTTTTATATGTGCTGCAAATACAAATAAAAACACAAGCAAATTCACAAACATGCTGCAGCTTCAGAAACATCTTCATCACTTTGACAACACATGAGCTGCAAATACTCACAGCACAACACAGAGTGTTTCCAGTGGACATGCTGAGACATACTTGTTGTTTGATGCCTTTAACTTCAAAAGTCACAAAGCATCCCAGCCATGTTCAGAGAGAGAGAGAGAGCAAGAGGGGATGATATGCAGCAGAGGGCCATGTGTTGGACTCAAACCTGCGCCGCTGCAGTTAGGACTAACACATTCATGGTACAACCTGTACCAGGTGACCCCCCCCCCCCTGCCTCTCCTGTTGTGCTGTGAGTATTTGCAGCTGTTGTCAAAGTGTTGAAGATGTTTCTGAAGTTGTTTGTGTTTTGTCTGTTTGCATGTGTTTTGTTAAGTTGCAGTGTGGTGAACTCCTCGGGCCACCATACTTGCAGATCATAAACCAATTGTTTTCAACGTCACCTTATCTGGTTCTCAGTTTGGTGCCAAAACATCTGGCTACCACTCTCACCATATATCTGCTCTGCTGAGCCTCCTCTGAGCCCAGATAAATCATCTCCCTCTTCCACACGCCCTGCTCTGCTCTCCTGGACTCCGCCTCCCCCTCAAATATCCAAATCCCAAACTTAAAACCTGTCAGTGGCTGGAAGATTCAGCCACTCCCTCAGGCAGGTCTGTTGTAAAGCTGAACGGATATGGAAAAAAGCTCACCTAAATATTTTAATTAATTAATAATTTTCAAACAGCAACCAAGAAAGCCAACGCTAAATTTTTCTCTGAGGTCATCAGTAAACATTCTCACAGACCTAAAATTTTGTTTATCCCTTTAACTGCTATAAAAATTTTTGTATGTTGTCATTTGATATGTTTTGTTTGTAAACATTATGTATGTGATTTATTTTACGATATATGATTATATGTTATATTTTCTTTTATTTGTATTGGCTATATGCAGGATGTAGGAACTCAGTTTGCACCTGTGTTGCACAGGGAAACTTTAAGTTATGACATTTTCCTTCAGAAAAACACATGAAGTTGAAAGAATCTTTTTTGTGATCCAGTAAAGTTTAAGTTGAAAAGGTGAAGCACTGCCAGTTTTTTAAGATTTATTTTTGGTCCATTCCTTCTGGGTCGTGTGCAGCCAGCAAGGTTTGTTTATTTACTTTCTTATGTGTTGACGTGTATGTTTATATTTACCTTTCTGTAGTTTGTTGTAATATCAGTGTGTGTGTTTATTTTGTACAATATTATGTGTCTAATTAGTTTGAAGGTGGTGGTGGTGCCGTTTGAAGATAAATAAATCCATCAGTAACAACAAATCGTTGTGTCGTCTATTTCCTGGAGGGAGTCACAAGCACTACTAATTCTATATCTAGTTTTCAAAGTTTTTGACAGTGAAAATTGGAAACATCAGATCACCCTTCCCCCCATCTCTCTTCGACACCCCGCCACCTTGTCCAGGTGATCCAGCCCACTTCATTAATTCCAACAGGTCACTCTGCCCAGATTTAATAAATACTGTTATGAACATGGAATTCACAACCTCTCCCCATGATGACCTCTAGACAGACTTTTATTTCAAAAATACGGGAAAAAATTGTTCTTTCACAACGGCATTCATTTCTGAATACTAACAATATCCTGATGCATTCCAATCAGGGTTCAAAGCCCTCCACAGTGCTGACACAGCTCTGCTAAAAATGACCAATGACCTACTGCTCACTCTTGACTCCTGGGAAAATACCATCCTCATTCTACTAGACCTTATTGCTGCTTTCGATACGGTCGACCATGATGTCCTCTTAACACGTGTAGAGCAGTGGGTCGGTATTAAGGGTTCTGCTATAAACTGGTTTGGATCCTACCTCAAACACAGGACATTTTCAGAAGTTCCACACAGAGAATTGTTTTTAATTCACAGTTAAAAACAGGGACATGGAATGGAAATCATTGCCTATTTTATTACAACAAACACAACTCCCTATTTAAATCATGATTTTGCAATCACTGATTTGCAGCATCATCTGCCTGAACCTTCATCTTGTTAAAAGTACAGAGTATAGTATAGTGGAGTAATGGCGCCCTGAGCAGAGAAGAAGCCACACCCCCTTTGTGCGTGATGTCATCTGAGTTTCTCTGCTTTTTGTTTTGGTAGCCGGTCCGGCAGCGTGTGCATGTTAGTGCATGTAAGTCCCTCCTGTTAAACCGCTGGCCTTCCCCCCATCTACGCACCCACAGGCTCCGTCCACAGGTGTGATGTCACAGTGCAGTACACAGCATTTAGGTAAAGCGACCTTCCAGAATTTCCTCCAATGAAGAAGAAACCATGTTTCTGTCTAAAAAGGCCTCAGACAAAGAAAGAGATCAGTCCAGAGCACAGGTGGACTGGACTGAGGACTACTGGCTCAGATCCTGGTCGGTCTGTGGACCATCAAAACATCCCAAAATTTATTACAGGCTTCATTAGTGTGCTTACCGGTCCTCTCTGTGTACCTCTCATTTTTTCTGCCAGTCCTAGTGGATGAGTCCAATGTTGAATTTCTTTCCCAGTCCGACCATGGAGCTGAGACTGGTCTGGTTTACTGAGAGGAGAACCCTATGAGCTGCTAAAGGCTCCAGCTGGACTCAGAAATGCTTTTTCTACTCCTCCATGTGGCAGTAACGTGATGGTTCATAATGTGACAGTCTGTTTTCATTAGGGATGGCTACAGTAGCATGCTAACATTGACTAACTTGTTGTTACCCATATTATACATGTGTTCTGCAAATGTTGCTATCACTAGCTTGCTAACTGTCAGCATTGCTGTGGAGCATATCACAGCTATAATGGTTATATGGCTAGATTGTTTCTGATTGCTCTCATGTATACAATAACTTTATTTGTCTTGCTTGTTGTGTGTTTATTGACAGTTTCACTGAGCTTCATAACGCTTCCCTGACTGAGAACATGACCGGAGGGGAGGTTTGGCTGACCGGAGGCCAGACGTCAGGCTCATGAAGCCTTTGTTTTGGGTGGAGATGTTGGTGGTCTAGTGCGACAACTAGTGGCAGTGATAAAATTATGAAAAGATAGTAGTGTGTCACAGAGGAAGGAGATGGGTTTGTCACTTCCATTATTTCTAAGGCACTTGTACAGCCACGATGGTCTGGCCATTGGAAATTCATATGTGTGATTAGTTTCTTATTTGCAGAAACCTAAAAAAAAATGACTCCTGTGGAATTTCAAAATAAAAAAATATATTTTGGTGGAACCGCAGCAGCTTTGGACTAAACCACGAGAGGCAAGTGTCTGCACCAGGGACAAGCAGGAGAAAAGGGCTGGTCTTACCAACACAAACATGGGAATAGAAGCCTTCATTCTTCAGCATGATGAGTAGTGAGCCCCAGCCCAACAGAACAGCAGAGAAGAGCAGGTTCTCTATGATGGCGGTACAGGCCATCCACCACCTCCTGCTGTACGCCTGGGCCAAGCTGGGAGCCATGGCAGCTGGAGACACACAGGAACAGGAGGAACATTAGTCCACCAGGCATCGGGGAGCCACTTCACACCACTTGATTTTACTGCATTTGCCTTGGTCTCAGATTAGGATTTTATTCACACAACTTTCTCAGTTCTCTTGAACAAAGCTCAAACTACAATTCAGTCCCAGCAAAGTGCCCACGAGCAAGGCACTTCAATCCTCAAACACTCCCTCAAAGTGGTCCAGGGAGAACAGAGCTACAGCATTATTTGTCTGGCTAATCTTAACACCTCCCTCAATCTTCATGATGGAAAGCCTTTGGAGGTTTTGGGCAGTTGTTGCACTGTACAGTTGTGTTTTAATGCAGGTTATGCAACACACATTCCTGCAGATAGAATGATATTATCATAACCACTAGAAGTGATGACCAGGGCTATAAAATTAAGTTGTAATAAAACATAGGTTGTGTCCGAAACCACTCATTCACTTATACCCTTGAATATAAAAACAACTCACTGAAATCGGTTGAGAAATATAAACCTTGTATCTATCAAGAAAAACTGCAGCTCCTCCATTTACTTGTGTTTGTCTCGGTCCAATATGGTGGGGACATTGACGTATGATCCAGTGGCCAATGTGGCATCTACCTTACTTTATATTGCATTATCAATATACTATATAAAGTGATCTAGTAAATATTGTCGAAGCTCATTAGACAAACTGTAAATAGATAAAATAACCAAATAGAAATGATGGAAAATCCTGTAAATCCAAAACTGAGTATTTTATGAATAAAGAAAAGCTTTCGCCACAATATTAGGCGAGGATACACACAACACTGTGGGTGTCCTGTCACCATGAAACACCATCACTGCTGTGTCAATAGACACCATGTCTGTGGCAAAACAGGCGGAACTATGCTGCACGTGACGTCAGTGAGCTGACATGAAACCTGAGAAGAAGCGAGGGGATGGGAAGATGAGACTGGAGATGGAGAAGTTTGACCCCACTTGACCTTTAGCTGTCGCTGGAGCTATCGAGTGTCACGCAATGATCTACCCCACGTGCACCCACACACACACGCACACGCACGCACACACACACACACACACACACATACACACACACACACACACACACCGAACCATTCAGGTTGAACTACAAAATCAAGTATCCTAGTGTTCTTCCCAGTTGTGAGTTTGTAAATATTTGAACTACTGAATTTAAAACTTATGTGGTGTGTGTGTATATGTGTGTGTGTTTGTGTGTGTGTGTGTGTGTGTAACCTATATAAGACATTTGGAGTCCTGCTGACACAGGAAATGGCAGAGCTCTCTCTCTCTCTCTCTCTCACTGTAAAACTTCAGTTAAAACACTTCCTGTAGTTCCTTCACAATAAAAGATAGGTTAGAGTATAATTAACTGTCACAATACTAAGCATGAAATAACACAGAAATCTACACATGCGTGATTGCAGTTTGATTTCCTGCAGTGGTTCAGGAAATCAAACAGACCCTAGTCTAACCGTTGAATAAAGCAGTTTCATTTTAAAAATCATATATTCACTGACGCGCCTCAGTGACACAGGACAGGACGTCTCCAGCAGCTGGGAGCTGAGCTGTCGCACATTTCCTCAGCTTGTTTCTCTGATAACTTCAGATCCAGACGTCCGACGACTAAAAACCTTCATCTGGTTCAAATATAGAGCTGAAAACCATCAAGGTGTAAGAAGCTAATCTTAAAAAAGTGCCTAAAATCTGGATAAAAACATATTGTCACTGACAGGTGAACAATGAAATGTTACCATGATTAAAATCACACATTTCTCTGGTTTGACAATTGATGGAAACATTTGGGGAAATGTAACAACACAACTCAACAACATACAGAATATAGCTCTAGTTGTTTTTAGACATTTTGATGTCGAAAAGTTACAAAAGTTACAGATCATAACATATATATATTTATAATTCAACTTTAGCTGTGAATCACTTTTCATCACTTTGACACAAAATGCACAAAAAATAACTACCACATTTCAAACTCACTCAACACGTCTCAGCCACCACCAAACCTCTGTGTATTGATACACTATTTTCAAGACTGTAAAGTTAATAATTCAAAGTTACTGTGAATGAGACTGTGATGTGAGGCAGAAATAACAGAGCTGACACTGAGGCCTGTATGACAGACTTGTTCCAGGTGAGGAGGCTGAATCCAGGACGTTCTCCTGCAGACTGATTTACAGCACAACCCAGGATGGAGTCACGTCTTTCTCCACCCGACTCTTCATCCCTCAGTCCTGCAGATCAACTCTTCTCCTCATGGGGGTGGACAGTTTATGATCAGACATCCCTGTTGGACACATCTGCTGAGGATTGCTAGGGATGGATCAGGCAGCATCAGGTGTTTTTTCTTCTACAGCCTTACTTGTTCAACTGTTGTTTTTGTTCACTAATGTAAGTGAACTTTAGATGGATATTATTTAGAAGTGTGCAAAAAAATAAAAAATAAAAAAAGATTCACATTAGAATTGCGATTTTATCTCTTCAGATTCAAAATTGATTAATTCCAAAAAAATGGATTCACATTTTTCAGTCTTGTAACAGCGCTGGTTTACATTTTTTCCTGACATGAGTTCAGCTTGCCAGTGCTAGAGATGGTGCCATGTCAGTTTCAGCCCAGATACTCCTCTTTGGTGTGAGCAGGAAGAAAATGCTGTCAGAGCAAGCGGCATCCTCCGAGGCTGAAACATGAAGCCAACACTGAAGAACCACAAACTGTAGTTCCCCTAATGACCACTAGAGTCTGGCTCCAACAGTGAGTCAGTCTCCATAGACTCCCATGTTAAAATTTCCAACTTTACAGCAGAAATAAACATGTTTACAGCCTGGTACAAAAACTGTTTTAGTGAAAGTTCTGCATAACTGAGGGAATGGTCTCTTTGAGTGACAGTGCTGGGAGTTAGGGGGCGGAGCAAGACACTGCCAAAATGGTGACAATGAAGCAGCTCACTCTTAACTTCAAAACCGCTCCTCTGAAAGAAGCCACGTCCATCTTTATTTACAGTTTATGAGAGTGAGCAAAGGAAAACTTAAAGGAAGAAGTTATTCCACCTGCCTCATCTTCAGTGAAGGTGTTCAGGCAGATTTCAGATTTCATAACCTCCAGGGGAAGAAGCAACTCGATGTTATCTGCAGCTTTATCTACATTTTAAGAGCTTGAAGATCCGATCATCACTTAAGAGTCTGTCATGTAGAGAACTGATAAGAACTAATGGTCAAAGTTGTCATGTTGACATTAAAGGTGAATCATTGGGTAACACGCAAAAAAATATTCCACCTTAAAAGATGGCGGTAGCTGCCGGTAGCCTCTGAGCTGCTCAGTGAATTAAATGGTTAATTAGTAAAGATAAAAAGACAGAAAACATCCTTTCATTCATCATTCACTCTGCTCAAACTCTTCCTTTATATGTGATGTATTCAAAACAGAAACATGACAGAGTCCATCTGTTACACTTTTACACAGATGTTTGGAGTCGTTCACCGCTAACATTACTGAACAAAAAACTTTCCGACTGTCTGTACTTGTGCGACTTTCACACCAGAGCTGCACAATTAACTGAAATGTAATCAAAATATGTCCAAGTTCAATATCCAAATCACAGGAGCTGCAATTATTTGGATAAAGGTAAAATGTGTCACATTGCTGTGCATGGTTAGCACCATGAGTGTTGTTGTGCTACAGACCAACAAGACCAACAAAAATCACATCATTATCATTTAAAAATTGTTTCTGTGAAAATTCAACACAAAAACGACCATTCACACTGAAATTGTAATATCTTCCAAAATAATCACAATATGATTTTTTTGCATATCGTGCAGCTCTATTTCACACTGTTTTATTGTTTACCATTATCCTGTAAGTGTCTTTATACTGTCCATGAACAGAACGAGAGGTCCAGGTGGGACCTTGTCACCTTGGATCCATTAGTGAGCCACACTATCGCGCTGTAGAGAGCGAGGTGGAGCTGGAAGTTCTGGGTTCTGGTCTAGGATCAGGACTATTCTACTACAACTATTCTAATAATTAGTCAATGTCACACAAGCGGGAGTGATGTTTTACTGAATATCAGCACAGCTAGGATTCGATCATAGGTACGAGGCCACAGCAACAAGCGCCATATTAGTCAAATAAGCAACTACAGATTATGATTTGTTTGTTTTTCCATCATTTTTTTGGCTACGCCAACACAAATAGTTCCACAACCTGACTGGACTTCTCCTGACCTGATGATGTCATATGTCATATCCAGGATTCTTCTCTTCACCCTCGACATCATTTAATTCAAATGTTTCATATATTTCTGGAAATATTTTCATCTTTATTTGTTACGATCTAAGAGCGATAACGACCCTTAATGTAACGCTAATTAATGGTTAATAGAACACCTGTGAAGAGGAGTGATATATGTAGTTTAAAGTCCCAGTGCTGATGTACTATATATCAGCACTCATGGAATGACTTTCGTCCAATCAGATTACTTGGTTGGAACGGATGTGTAAATAAAAATGGCGCCTTGGAACAGAGCCTCTCTCAGCAGTATGTCACAAGCTTCCTGAATCTGTTTAGATAAAAACAAAACAATTAAATACAGTTGTTTAGTGATTGTTTATGTCTTTTAGCAGCTTTTAATAAACACCATTTCCCAAAAGCCCTTGATGGTGCAGTTGCAAAACGTCAACAAGATGTCCATGAGTGACAGCATGCGAGAGACAACAGAGATCACAGAGAGTCAGGATAGACAGGTGACAGACAAAACCAGGTGTGGATGATGGAAGAACCTCTGCTGCAGATGTGGTGGATTGTCATCTGTTTGACAGCCTGGAGAGTAACCGTCAGGAACACGCCTCAGCGTTTCAGACAGGCTGACAGGAGAGAGGCCGGCCATGCCGCCATGATTCCTCCTCTCCATAAACAATTTGTTCTGTTTCAGATTCCAGCACATCACTTCATCTGCAGTGTGTGGGGTAACGCTGCATTCACACAGGGTCGACAGAAAAAACACTCTTTCTGTTGAGCGTTAACATATTTTTCCTTAGTGGTAAAAAAGCTTCTGTTGAGATCAGATACAAAGAAAACTTGTCCAACATTGGAAAATGATTGTATTACTATTTATTCTGATGTCACGTCCAGCCATACTGCCAACAGTTGCCCGACACTCTGTAGTTCTCTCTACCTCAACTCTGAATTGCAATCACACGCTGACACAACTCAGTCCTTAAAGTGATAACCCCCCCAAAAGGCTTAAAGAGGGGGGGTCTTCACATTTGTGTACGTGAAGCAATCATTAACACACAACATGCTTAAAGTCACTTACTGTCTGAGTTGTTGTGCTGCAGTCGATGGTCGATGATCTGTGTTTATGGTGATGATTCCCTGTCGCCTCTGTCTCCAACAGGAGAGTTTCACTTGTGTCAGACTTGAATCTTTCCTCCTCCTGCAGGTTTAAAGTCAGATTTCCTTCCTTCTGTGCGGCAGCTGGATGAAGTGGCACATGTGCACTCACACTGACTCTCTGCCTATCTCTGTGTACAGTATGTCTATAAATGGAGCTCAAGGTTCGTCCACCCAACCTACTGTCCTTAACACACAAACACACACACACACACACACACACACACACACACACACATACCCACGCACACACACACCCATGCGCACACACGCACGCACGCACGCACACGTACCCAAGCGCGCACGCACGCGCGCGCACACACAAACACACACACACATTCAGAAACACAGCACAAACTTGTTGACTTCAATAGACCAGGGGCTAAATTTGTCCACACCTCATGTGTCCAAATGGTTTGATAGAAATGCTGTGAACCCCCCCCCCCCCCCACCTTGAAAATCTGACGTGTTGGACAAAAAGGACGTGTGTGCTCTCGTGAGTTGGCTCTCTGGCCCCATCATGTGGTCAACTACAGTACAGCTGTTTAAGATAAATGGTGATATACTCACTCCTCACTCAGGAACTCATGTACATCTTCAAACGTCAGAATGAGAGAAAATGATCTCAGTGACTTTGAGCTTCATGGTTGTTGATGTCAGAGTTTCTGAAGCTGCCGATCTGATTTTCACACAGTCTGTAGAGTTTTTACTCCACAACAACAAAAATATCCAGAGAGCAGCAAACAAAACCTGTGTGTTGACTGCACTCAGGTTAAACAGTTAGTTCAACCTGGTTTTATAAATTATAACAAGGTAAAACAAGTGGCATGTGGTGACTTTTACACACACACACTCAAAAAACCACCATGTCACTGTGTGATTCAACACCACATTGAGAAAAATATGGACCAAACTAAGACTTACCTTTTAATGTTCTCCTTTCTAATGATTTTGTGCTCTCCTCCATCTTGCTGCTCCCCGTCTGGACATCTTCACCTTTCTGCACTCCTTCCTGGCTGAAGAAGTTTTAGGATTATTCCTTTGAACTGACACTAAACATATCAAATGTGCAGCATAGAGGAAAAATATCTAAAAATCACTTCTATAATAATCTTCAAAATACTTACCCTTAACTGACAATGACACACTCTGGTGACAATGCTCCATAATACACCCTAACTCCTCGTGGTCACACATGTTGACCAAGGTGTCATTTGCTTGTTTACTTGTTGTTGCTGCCTCTTAATGCTTTGGAAGAAAAACCTGTGGAAGTCATTTTCTAATGTGCAAGTGCTGAAATACCATAACTGATCTCAGAACAGTCGAAGCTGAGTAAAGGACAGCTTGACAAGCAGACCTCAGCTGTAGCTAATCACAAGTCAAAGATCCCAGGATTATCATCAATGTGCAAACCTTCAAATTAAGATGCTGTCTTCTCTGTTTGATAAGATCCAGCCTTTGTCAACGGGACACGGTCACACCCATGAAACTGATAGAAACTATAGATACAACGGCTGGACGTCAAGCTAGCTTCCACAGACAATACCCAGCTGCCACCACAAGAGGGCAGTAAATTACATGATGAATGCAAAAAGGAAACAGATTGCTCTTCTGAGATGTGAGGATAGACGTCGTTTCTGCTTTGGTATCGTTCTAATTGATTTCCCACTTAACTGGTCAAACACTGCTTGCCTTGCTTGCTCTGACAGCACATCACTGTGTTCTAACAATGGCTGCTCTTCCTGGGTTCCCTTAAATTTATAAACAATTCTTCAATGGCAACAGATTCAACTAAACACATCCATATCATTCATTTTCACAATGAAACTCACAATATGCAACACAACCCTGGCGACACACAACCAACACCAACTCAAAACCTATCTAATACATACAATAGCTCTATTTGATCATTTCATTTCTTAATAACTGAGAAAGGAAAACTGCTCGTTTCAATCTGCAAAGTAAAAAAAGAGATAAACTAGAATCAACTCCTCCTGGTTGTCTGCCTCCTCCACTCAGACTAGTTTCAGATTACAACCCTGTTTATCCAGAGTCTTATTAAATATGAAACATTTGTGTGAAATTTGTTGTAATTGCTGTGTGAAGTCTTGAGTAATGGCTAAAAAGTGTTTTGTGAGGTCACACTGACCTTGACCTTTAGCCACCAAAATCTAATCAGTTCATCCTTATGTCCAAATGAATACCTGTGTCACATTTGAAGACGTTCCTTCAAGGTGTTACAGAGATATTGCGTTCACAACATGAAGATGCTCCCGGACACACGTTTGTAATGTGTCAAACACGCAAACACACATCATATGTTTATATTTTTTAACTTCAACAGCAGAATGACTGAAAAAACAAATTCATTCAGCTTCAGTGTAAATGTGGGTGAGTTGGATATGAGATGAAACAAGGTGGAGAAAAAGAAAAGAGAAACATATTTGAGAACAGTCTCTCCAATTACCAAGTTCTGCATTTCAACCTTTATTTCAACAGGCAAGTCAGTCAAGTACAACTTTTCATTTAGTGACGCTGCTCCAAAAACCCTCCCTCCCACTCATCCCACTCCTGAAGACATGGCTGTCAGCTAATAATAATAATAATAATAATAATAATAATAATAATCATTATTATAATTATAATGATAATAGTAAAGGAAAAAGGTGTAAACAAACTTGGTACAGTCAGGATGTGTCAGAACTGGGCTGTACATGGATGCAGAAAAATAAAATATTAATAAATAACAAGAAAAAAAAAGAAAAGACAGAAAAAGAGAGGCAGAATCTTGGGCAGTGAAAACTTCTTCTGTGGTTTTTGGTTCATTAAAGGAGAAGTAACTACAGCAACGTTAAATCCAAACAAACAACTGACAAGAAAAGTGAATAAATACAAAATAAAAATCCCACAACAGGTGAGTTGGTCTCCATAACAGTTTTCAACATCAGAAAGTTTAATGTTTTTCTATTTTATAGCCATCACTTTTTTATTAAATGCTCTCATAAAGAAAAAAAACAACAAGAAATGGACATTTTGAGAATTGTTATATTTTACAGAATACTGCAATATATAGAGAAAAAAATTATACCGTTGAAAAAAAATGTAAATTTTATTCAAAAAGGTCATAAACTGTCACAAAATCAGGAGAGAAGTCATAATTCACAAAAAAAGGACAAAATTACAAGATAAAGTCAGTTTATGAACAAATGTATCCCGAGATTTATGATGTAATTTTGAAAAAAAAAAAAAAGGCGTAATATTAAAATAGAGTCAAACTCTTAGAAGAAAAAGTCAGAGTGAGGTTGTAATTCTGCAGCTGTACTGTTAGTGGATGCACTGAGACTTTATTCTCAATAAATTCTGACTTTGTCTCAAAATATTTCGACTCTAAACTCTAAAGCTCAAATGTTTTGTCCCACCGCGCCATCACAACCGACGTTATTCTAATTACAGGAATCAAAAAAATCCCTTGGATGGCAGACAGAGTGAGATGTCACAATGGCATCCCTGGAGAAAATGGCAGACTGATCAAAGATTCACACACACACACACACATAACAAATTTACAAGAAACATTCGCTCACTGTCAGGCCTACTGTACTGCACGACTTGTGTGTTATTGATCACTGTGTGTTAGAGTTTTCCACCTGTCGACTAACACAGAGGATCTTAGAGAAAGCAGAGCAGGGGTTAATAATAAACACATAGAGTATATTTAAAGCTCTAACATAAAAAACCATATTCATCTATTCAGCTTAGTCACATCCTTCAGATGTAGACTGCACCTGGAAGTACATGACCACCTCTACTACGTCTAACCACGGATATAAATAATATGATCAACGTTTCTGAACTAATCAAACAGACTCGACTCATTGATCCGGGTGTGAAGGCTTAAAATCAGCTTCAGTCAGGGGGCGTGGGGGTGTGAAGCCTCAGGACATCAAATTACATTTAGGACTTTGAGAGAGAGACAGTGAAGGAGACTGAACAACAGCTGGAGATCTGTCAGAGTAAAGCTCTAAACGAGTGACCTGTCAGAGGTTAGACGTCACCCTCTGTTTCTACAGAATGTGTGATGTGTACTCAACGTCTGCCAACAGTCTTCTTCACAGGTTAAATGCTTGTTTTAGTCTCACGGACGAGGAAGTTTTAACATTAATGTTACTATTTCTGCTTTGCAGCATGAGGAGTGTTGCAGCGGCCGGCTGTGGGCTCTACTGTACGTCTACTTATCTTGCCTCATCCACTGACCTCTTATTATTATTACTGGTGAATAACAATGTGTGCATAAATCTGGTGTGTGTGTGTGTGTGTGTGTGTGTGTGTGTGTGTGTATGTGTGAGACTGTGGACCACTCAGAGCTTCTCTCTTCTATATACTCCACTCATTTTTCAATCGTCTGAAAAGGTGCTGTGTGTAGCATTTTACCTCAAGATAAGCAGGCTTTTATTTTGAAGAACTGGTTCCACTTCCCTCTTCAGGAGCCTGTTGTACCAGCTCTTCCTAAAGTTAAAGTTCGCCATGTTGTCATGTACAGTTTCAGGGGCAACGTCTACCGAGCTGGCTGAGAAAACCTTAGCTTGCTAATAGAGGACCTGTTCAGACTGAAGAGCTAAAGATGTAAAACACTCATTAAGATGCAAAAGGATTACATTTCATTAAAATAGCACAATTATCTCTATCTAACGTTGCGCCAATAACTCAGCAACTAAGCAAAGTCATACCTACACTTCCAAAACATTGTCAGACAAACTGTTCGTTTGTTCGACTTCCTAAAAGCTCCTGATGCTACGACGAGTTCCTGTCAACTTCCTGTGACTGGATAACTACTGATGTTCCCTAACAACTAATTTACACTGAAGTCTTTTCTCAGTTTATATATATCCAAAAACAAATCAAACAAAACAAAATCTGCCTTGATTGCGGCCATTGTTAACCACTGATGACCTACAGTATATTTTACACTGTGTCCCTTGGATCCATTTTGGTGGGAAGCCTAAATGCTGAGTTGCTTTAAGGCAGAAAGACAGACAGACGGTAAGTTAACACTTGCATGTTAACTTGCTAATGTCTACCACACAATCTTTAGTATCTTAAGACTGTAAAAATGAGTAGGTTAGCATGCTATGCTAACATAAAAGTACAACAGAGACGTTTCACTGTGGACCTGTGTGTTGGTGCAGCAAACGTCTGCATGCCTGAGGCGGGAACACGGGGAGCAGCTGGAGGAACAGTCTGAACTATGAAGTTGTGAGAGAGACTATTAGCTACACGAAACACCTTTTCATTGAGAGCCTAAACCTGCTTTACACTTTCATCTTCTTGTTTTTCTGATTGTCTGCTGGCTAAAAAAAAAAATCACTCTTAATCTTCATCCCTTACATCCCTGTATCTCAAGTATTTATCATCTTGTTTCTCACCCTTCCACATTCCTTCTCCTGCATTTTCATCCCTTGATCTCCTTCTTTAGCTTCTCTCTGTCCTCTTCCAGTCTCCTGTCTTTCACCGTGTCCCCCCCATTACTCCCAGAAGATGTTAGTGATGTCAGAGTCCAGGCTGAAGATCCAGATCACTAGTGGCGCAGAGATCAGGACGAATGACCAGGACACACCCTTTGCTGACTGGTGTACCCTTGTCATCATGGCGCTGAGTAATCCGGCGTTAGCCCCTGTCCTCTGTAGCTCCTCCTCCTCCTCCTCCAACGTCTGTTTGAGTGACAGATTTGAAGAAAGGAGAGCATCAGACACAGAGCACTTCAGAGATACAGAAACCCTGCTACTCTTTAACTGAAGACCTGACCTGGATCTGACTCCCCGGCTCGATGTAGTTGCGGGCCAGGAACTTAAGGGCCTCGTCCATCAAGATGACAGGAAGTGACATCTTCAGCACCACCACCCACTGAGGCCACGACAGAGGGCGAATCTGGAATATCACCTGAGGACACAGAAGGAGGGACGGATGGTTTGTGCGGCATCGGTGTAGGACAACTGCATTATCCTTCACAGTGAACAATCAGAAAAGTGGAGACTTTAAGAACCTTTAGGACACATACAGTTGAGGTCAAGTTTACATACGCCTTAGCCAAACACATTTAAACATTTAACCCTGATTCCACCTGTCTCAGGTAGGTCAGGGTCACTACTTCAGTTTCAGAATGTGAAATGTCAGAATAATAGTAGAGAGAATTATTCATTATAGCTTTTATACATTCCCAGTGTTTACAGAGACTTTGTTAGTATTTGGTAGCATTATCTTTAAATAGTTTAACTTGGGTCAAATGTCTCAGGGAGCCTACGTCTGAATCTTGGTCCATTCCTCCAACAGAACTGGTGAACGGAGACAGAGATGGAGGCCTCCTTCCCCACACAAAACTTTTCTATAGGATCTAACTCGTCCTGAAGACATTTTGCCACAACTCTGGAAGTCTGCTTGGAGTCAGTGACCGAGCTTTAACTTCCTGGCTGATGTCTTGAGATGATGCTTCAATGTATCCACATAATTTTCCTTCCTCGTGATGCCAAATATTTTGTGAAGTGCACCAGTCTGTCCTGCAGGATGGCAACATGATGCTGCCATCCTCCATTATGGCATTTCTCCAGACAGTCAGATCTTTGTCTCCATGTGCACTTGATATAGCACTCATTTTACTGTGGATACAGATACTGGTACAGATACTCCTCCAGCATCTTCACATGGCTGTTGTTCTGGGATTGATTTGCACTTTTCGACTCTAGTAGTCAGAACACGTCTCCTTTCTGGGTGGTCTGACACCTGCATGGTTCCAAGGTGTTTATACTTCTGTATAACTGTCTGTACAGATGAACGTGGAACCTTCAGGTGTTGGAAATTACTCTAAGGATGAACCAGACTTGTGAAGGTTCACTTCGCTGATTTCTTTTGATTTTCCCATGATGTCAATCAAAGAGTCACCGAGTGTGAAGGTAAACTTAAAGGGGACCTATTATACTTTACTGAGTTTTTCCTTACTTATAGTTTGTTATATATGTTTTTCTTGCATGGAAATGGTCTCCGGAGTCACAAAGATCAAAGTTTACACCAAAGGGAGGAACGCTGTCAGGGCAAAACCTGTATGAAAACGCCTTGTTGGGGGTCCAGACAAAACTCCCTGGTCCTATTGACGTCAATGTGTCTCTTGGTGCTGCCCACCTGCAACCTGGACACCCCCTACAAGCTTGGCACGCCCCCACACAAGGCGCAGCACATAACTACTTATAATGAAGAGTTTTCTTTAGTTTGATACAGTTTGATAACATGAAAATCTGTGGAGTGGTTAAAAAATTAGTTTTAATGACTTCAACCTAAGTGTGTGTAAACTCATGACTGCATCCTCACCGGCAGGGGGTCCACATATAGGATGAGGAAGTGTAAGGCCATGGATAGACAGATTGCTCCCACCAGCCAGGGGTTGGACCAGGGAGGCATTTTGAGCAGGGACTGGTTCTCTGAAAGACTGAAAAACATGATGCTCACTGTCACAACTTCATCTCACCCCTTCAAAAACATACATATAGTCCTATACCAGACACACACACTCCTATACTATACACACACACACACACACACGCACACACACACACACACACACACACACACACACAGGCTGTTTCACGTCTAATACATGACAGCAGTGTGGGACGTGAAGTTCAGTGTTTGGGTGTGTTTGTTTTGTTCTTACCTGTTCAGGGCGTTGCACATCTCTATGGTAACCAGGACAGACAGAGCCATAGTCATAGGATAAGGAGACTCAAAGACTGAACACTGCACACCAGCAAACTCCACATGGCCTTCGCTGCACTGCAGGTAGTGAGACTGCAGAGGAAATAAAGGTGTAATTAATATTCCTACAACTTCCTACTTACCTGTCTCCCTTACCTACCTGTGCAAAATATGCTAATGCTGTGCTTCTTCTGTTCAGCTATGATCCTGCACATGTCTTAACTAGAGGCTGACCACATCAACATGGCCGATATTATCATCAAGTACTGGCTGATCACAGATCTCATCACTATTGACTAGTGCAGACTCAGATTGGCGTTTAAAGCAAATGAGAGATAGTACTCTGATTGGTTTATTTCATCTTACGCCCAAAACACTCTCATGAATAATTAAGAGACTAAGTACAACCCTTTTGAACCATGCACCTGGTACTGTTTTTTCCACGGTTAAAACACACTTCAGACCATGAGCTTTGGGTCATTAAAACAGAGCCCAGAGGAGCTGATACAGCACATCCCTGGTCATAAAGCTTCACTAGTTGTTAATATTATCAATACCTAGCATTTACTGTTTGTTACCTTATAGCTATTACATGCTGTTTTTCGGTTTCTTGATATTTATACATGTAATACCAGGTCACTCCCTCAGTATATCCACAGAACCACAGCATATAATGAAGGACCACAGAGCATCAGAAGCAGGTGCAGTGATGGGGAGATGTGTGTTTACCAGTTGATAGAAGGAAAGTTTAGGTCCATCATGAGCTGCCATAAACCACCAGGCAGCAGCTCCGACGGTGGCTGCTCCCACATAACCTGCACAGAAGGATGGTTAGCAGCAGTGTGGTTTGTAAGCTGCAGATTCTGTGAAGCAGGACACCTTGTCTGACAGGTGAGATGCTGCTATGTGTTCTAATAATGTGTATGTGATCACAATCTGATTATGAAAAGCTCAAGACTCACATCCGATGATGAGGTAGCGACAGAACAACCAGCTGGAGATGAGAGGCTCTTTGGGGGAGCGTGGAGGGCGGGACATGATGTCCAGGTCAGGAGGGTTGAAGCCCAGAGCTGTTGCTGGGAAACCGTCAGTCACCAGGTTGACCCACAGCAGCTGGACTGGGATCAGCGCTTCAGGCATGCCAAGCGCGGCCGTCAGGAAAATACTGAGGAGGAAGGGAAGAAGGAAACAGTGAGGGGTCCAAACAACACTCAACTTCCTCCAGGCTGTTTGGATCAACTCTCTGCGTCAGAGTTTCCTCGACTCACCAGACCACCTCTCCTATGTTGGATGATATCAGGTATCTGATGAACTGTTTCATGTTGTTGTAAATGGCTCGGCCTTCCTCCACAGCTGCCACAATGGTGGAGAAATTGTCGTCGGCCAGGATCATCTCAGAGGCCGACTTGGCCACCGCCGTGCCGCTGCCCATAGCGATGCCGATCTCTGCCTTCTTCAGCGCCGGGGCATCATTCACCCCGTCGCCTGTCTGAACCCACGACAGAGGGGAGGGGTGTAGGGGAATAAATTGAGGATGTCACAGTACTGGTTAACAACATGCCAAGTACAAGGCCACACACTCACCATGGCAGTGATGTCGCTCAGGCTCTGCAGATACTCCACAATTCGACTCTTGTGTGCCGGCTCCACCCGGGCAAAGCACCGCACCGTCCGACAAGCCTGACGCTGCAGGTGGGGGGGCAGCTCGTCAAACTCCCTTCCAGTCAGGCCTCCGCTGACCCCCGTGCCTTCCTGCTCCTCCTCCTGCTCTGTGATGATCCCCACCCTCCGACAGATGGACAGAGCTGTCCCTTTGTTGTCACCTGCACAGGACAGTTGTTAGATTAATGCTTGGATCAGTTTGTCCACATGTGAACAGGTCAGCTGAGGTCACCGGGAAGCCTGACACTGCAGATTGTAGGTGGAATTAAAACATGACTTTGGGTGAGAGATAATAATCTTTATTATAAAGTGTAAATAAATAAATGACTTTTCAGTCTCTCCAGGATTTCACAGGCTTTTTTTGGGATTGTTGCAGCTAAAATATCTGATTTGGCCACAGCTTTTCTTAAAAACTGCGATGAAAGTTGCAATGTTTGTGGATGTTTTGTTTTGTTTTGTTTTTTTTTGCAATGAAAATGCGAGAAAATAGAAATTTCTAAAATTGTCTCTATCTTTCTTTTGTATAATTCATTAAAAGTGGAAGGCTACTTGAACCTTTGAGAATAACTCCAGGTCAGTGCAGGTGGTGAGCTAGTCTTCACAAATATTTTAGGGAAAAAGAACAAGTGATTCTGCTCCTCTGTCTTAATCACAGGTAGAGCTGATCTTTAGAATCTACTCATTAATTTATCAATTTATAACATTGAGCACACACACCTCAGACACCAATGTAACATGACTAAACATACTTCAGAGCCATGTTGGATATGACACAGCTGTTTAAACAGGCTGAGCTGCATGAACCATGAGAAGTTAACAGATCTTTATGAATAACTTGGTGGCGTGTCCCTTTAACAAACTGCTTAGAATGACAAAATTACCAAAATTAGACCAAACACAAAACAAAAGTTCGGAATACTTCCTGGTTAACACAACAGTGTTTGTACTACACAGATTCCTCAACAAAGACATCCCACTCCCCAGAAGGATCCCCTGAGATCTGTGTGGGTTGGCACATGTGAAACAAAGGTATGAAGTTTTTTGCCCACATACAGTTGTGTGTGTACATACTGTGTATCAGCTGTACCTGTGATCATGATGACTCGTATACCAGCCTGCCGACACATTCGGACTGCGCCAAGCACCTCTTTCCGGGGCGGGTCCAGCATGCCCACACAGCCCACAAAGGTCAGGTCCGACTGGGGACAGGAAGACACAGAGGACTAGTTCAGCATTAGACTTTCAGAAAGAAAGAGTGTTGGACCATGAGCCTTCATCATCATCACCTCATAGTCAGCAAACCCAGCTGAGTTCTCCAGGTTGAGACAATGGATGTCAGGGGGTGTGTCCCTGGTTGCCATGGCAAGGCAACGCAACGTGTCTCGGCCTGACCCCCAGTCCCGCACAGTGGACAGGAGCTGCTCTCGAAGCGCCGGGCTTAAAGGCACGCGGGCAGCGCCGCTGACCCGGATGTAAGCGCAGCGCTCTAGCACGCTCTCCGGAGCACCCTGAGGAGAGACGGGGAAAAGGTCAGACACGTCCAGACGTCATAATGGATAACTAAAGGGATCATGACGAGCTGTGTGGAACTGACCTTGACAAACATCTTGGCTCCAGAGGAAGACCTGGTGAGTTTGTTGGATGAACAGAAGACAGACATGGACTTCCTGTCTCTGGAGAACTCCAGTGTCAGCTCTTTCCTCATTAGCTGCTTAATCACCTAAACACAACCAATGAAAAGACAGCTATAGAACATAAACGTCATCTTTGACAAACACATAGAACAAGCTAATAGAAAACCAGGCCTGCAGCATGTGACACACTTAGTTCAGGCTTCTTCTCACAGGTAAAGAGACATAAGACAGATGAGGAAGCATGGTCCTCGATAACAGATGCAGAGGTCAGCATCAGCACTTTATTTAAAGCTCCATATTTTCATGTTGATCCATAAGAAGAACCATCTCAGTGTAGTTTTACATCTCATCTCTCAGTTCTCTCTCTGGAGCTATAGTAACAGACAGCTGGTTTTAAGGCTCAGTTTCTGAATACAGGCTGTGTGCATTTCTCTGTGGACTGAGGCTTTGATACTTTCACAGTATTAATATAGAACCTAGACCTGATCTATAATCAAACAACACATGGACATCTACCTTTAGACTATATGGAGCTTTAATGTGAAATAGTAAAACTGCACATTGCGCTGTCTCAGGATCAGAGTGACCCCCTGATTTTGTCATCAACTACTGCGTGTGATGTGGATGATGATGCTTTAGACTATATGGAGCTTTAAATAGATTTTCAAGTCACTGAAATGTGTCCCTGCTCCTGAGAGGCCTCTCTCTCTCTATCTCTCTCTCACACACACACACACAGTTTGCACAGCCATACTTATTAGGACATTGTACTGACCCTGACCTTAACCAGGACCTGTGACATCTTGCCTCATTAGGACCGGGCTTTGGTTCGATCCCCATGAGGACAACTGGCCCCAACAAGGTTGCTGTTTTTATTGGAAAGGCCCCCGAAGAGGACACACACACACACACACACCCACACACATACACTTACAGAGCAGCATGCTGTCGCTCTCTCAACGGGGGTTAGTCCTCTCAGGTCAGTGTCGAACACGTTCATTTTCTCCACCAGACAGCAGAGGGCAGTCTCTGTCGCCTCCCCAACCTTCTCATACACTCCCTTTGCCTGGAACACACACACACACACACACACACACACACACACAACACACACACACACACACACACACACACAAAGTCACAAAGTATGCTGTTTACTCACCAGCAGTTTAGGGCTGCATTTCTGACAACACACATTTATGTGCAGTTGTAAATGTTCCAGAACCATATACGGTCATTAGTGATGGTCTGAGCTGTTGCTGCATTTTGTACCTCGTTGTAGTCCAGCGATGAGTCATTGCACAGCGCACAGATGGAGGCCATTTCCACCAGGCCTTCGTACTGACTGCACTTCACCACTGAGCCGTCCTTGTAGCTGGAGACAGAACAGGACAGAGAGACAGGTGGAGGACATCAAGACAGAGGAACAGACATGGAGAAGTGGAATGCATGCAGGTCGATACAAAAAAGGACGGAGAGATTAACTGGAGGGTTATAAGTGTTGCCTTTCATAATCCATAAACATCCAGGGGTTAAAGGGTTAATGGTTAAAAGTTAAAGACACTCACACTTCCCCTTCAGGGGCGTAAGTAGATCCAGTAACTGTGAACTCGCTCAGGCTACAGCGCTCCCCTGACACACTGTCCACAACAAAAATCTAGACACACACACGCACACAAACACACACACATACAGATAGACATTAGTTCAATAAAGTTAGAAGATCACATGAGGTTATTTTCACATTCCAATGTCAGCTCTTTAAATCAACACCAACACTGAGTCTGAGTTGATTCAAGAGTAAAATGTACGTAGCTAACAGCCGCTATGGTGCCGCAGTGTGGTGAGTACGACATGACGTCATGTTGTTGTACTGATGGAGTCAGTGTTGCTGTAATAAACCTCGAACAGATCAGAAAACAGGAAGGATTCTTGCTACTGTTTCAAAATAAAGGACTCAATCTTTCAATGGCTGAGATAAAGATAAAAATCTTCATCAAAAGTATTATTACATTTTCATATGAAATAAGATTGATTTAGTTTAGACATATTAAGGCGTTTTTTATATAGCAGACAGGCTTTTATTCCTCCTTTCATCTGATTCCCATTGATACAACTCAACACTTCCACCACCTTCACTTGTCATCCTCATAGATGCAGTATTGTGTATTTCCACAGCACTGGTCATACTCAGCACTCACTCCCTCTCTTACTAATATACATGTTGTTTTCATTCGCCAATGAATTCAACTTAATTCACCTCCAGTAGATTTTTAACATTAAAAGTACTCCAGACTTCCTGTTATTTGCAGATTTTTAATATTAAGAATCTCTAGACCGCTCTCTCTTATTTAACATGGAACATTTTAAAAGGTTGTACTTATGTATCTACAGTCACACTCACACATGCTTTTTTTGATGTGAAAATGTATACTGTATGCCTGTGAAGAGAGGGGGGCTCTAAGCCCCTCTACTGATTGGCTTTGTCTCTTTCTTTCTGAGTGATCCAATAAAAATATAGCAGATTTCAGGAAAACACTCAGAGAAACCAAATCCTGCAAGGTTGGATGGTGGGTCCAGGTGGGCGGGGCTGGGTGACTGCCCTGTTGTGACATCACAAAGTTCCATAAGTCCTGACGGCTGGTTTTAATGCTCAGTTTCTGAATACTGGCTGTGTGCATTTCTCTGTGGACTGAGGCTTTGATACTTTCACAGTATTAATATAGAACCTAGACCTGATCTATAATCAAACAACACATGGACATCTACCTTTAGACTATATGGAGCTTTAAATAGATTTTCAAGTCACTGAAATTTGTCCCTCGTGTATGTATGTATGTAATCAGTCATGTCAGAGCTGGATGAGGCTGACTGGTGGATGTCAGCTCCATGTTTATCAGTCTAATGTTATGCTCCCCCTTCATCTCACCCTGCAGACTGACATCTGGTTGGTGGTCAGTGTTCCTGTTTTGTCAGAGCAGATGACAGAGGTACAACCCAGTGTCTCCACTGACGGCAGGCTGCGGACGATGGCGTTCTTCCTGGCCATCCTCCTGGTGCCCAGGGCCAGGCAGGTGGTGATGACTGCTGGGAGGCCTGAGGGGAAACACGATAGGCAGTTGATGGTGATGAAACTGCCGCAAACTGTCGAGTCCACTACAGCAGCTGGTTTTATGGGCATAATTTTCAGAGTGGGTGGAGGAGGTTGGTCAATTGTTTCTCTACTGTTTTCTGTCAGATAATTTTTCTTCAGATAAGATGTTTGACCTAGTCTCATTAGATTTTCTTTTACCCCAAAGCAGAAAGCACACTTTACAATAGAGAGTTGGACACTGTATGGGAGCCAGGATGCCAATCATTGGCATATATTTTGGGAATGTTCAGTAATAATACATTTCTGGACAGAGATGCACAATACATTGGAAGGCATATTCAATACAAAAATACCTTTCCAGTTGAACACCTTGATTTTAGGGAAAGTTGACTTTCAGTGTTCTGATATCAACCAGTGAAAAAAAACATTACTAGGAACTGGTTGCTTCCTGACCCCCCCACAACATAGGAATGGACAGATAGATAATGAATTACACACAATAAAAAAGATCACTTTTTCATTCCACCTACAAATAAATATATATATATATTTATATATTTATGGTTAATATACAATCCCTTTCTCAGATCTTAAAATAGTTATGAAAAATTTTACTGGATAAGTATTGTCTATAAAAAAACTAGAATCACCTCCTCATGGTTGTCTGCCTCCTCCACTAGTTTCAGGTTACATCCTGTTTATCCAGAATCTTACAAAAATATGAACCATTTGTGTGAAATTTTGTCATAATTGCTGTGAAGTCTTAAGTTATGGCTTAAATTTGTTTTGTGTGGTCACACTGACCTTTGACCTTTCTAATCAGTCTAATCGGTTCGTCTTTGAGTCCAAGTGAATGTCTGTACCAATCAGAGATATTGTGTTCACAAGGCCAAAATCCTCTGACCTCTGACCACCAAACTCCAGTCCTAATGAACGTTTGTGCCAAAATTGAAGAAGTTCCTTCAAGGTGTTACTGAGATATTGTGTCCACAAAAATGAGATGGACAGACAACCTGAGACATAAAAAAGATGTTGAGAAGGGAGGGGTTGTTGGCGATGCTGTTCATTTGCTGACTTATAATACTTTCTAACTGCAAGGCTATTTCTCTCTGTAATTGCTGAAATGTTCTGAATTATCCTAAAAAAAAAAAAAAAAAAAATGCAAATAAAAGAATAAAAGAGTTTGACCTTCTGGTATGGCGGCCACAGCCAGGGCGACAGCGATCTTGAAATAGTAAACAGCTCCTCTCAGCCAGCTGCCTCCATGCACCGGGTCATTAAAGTGTCCCACATTGATGGCCCACACCGCTACACAGATCACACTGATGACCTGCAGGGTAACAGCCGCACAACATTGATTCTATATTGATTCTACAGATTATGGAAATACTCTCACACTCATCAGTAAACCTCACACAGGGACTTGCCTTAGACAGCTGCTCTCCGAACTGGTCGAGTTTCTGTTGCAGCGGAGTCCTTTCAGGGTCGGTGGAGGCCATCTCATCTCTGATTTTCCCGATCTCTGTCTGCACCCCTGTCGCCACGGCAACCCCGATGGCTCGCCCTGCCGCAATGTTGGTGCCCTGGGGAAAGGCCGTGACAGAAATAACTTCACTGTGTCTTTTGTGATGCTGTTAGTTAAAGTGAACGCTAATATCTCTCTCTTTAACACCGGGCTGTGATGTGAAGTCATGCTATGTCCAACAGCGCTCTGATAACCACACCAACAAAGACGATCTGCAGCTCTCGCAGTCAGTGACGGCTCTTAATAAAACATCAAGGGCTGTTGTTCTTTGACCACAGACCACCTGCTGACTCCACAGCCTTTGAGGTCTGACAGATTTAATACAACACACATACTAAATGTCAGATGTGTATATAAGTGTATGGGTGGATTTTGGGATGGAGCTGTAATTGTAGAGTAGCTCTGAGGAGAAAAAAGCATGTCAGGTAAACTGGGGTCTCATTAATCTTTGAATAGAATCAAAATTATTTTACTAGTGGGAGGAAATCTGGGGTGAGCTGATGTAATATTTCAACAGTGTTTTATAAGCACATACTATAAAAAACTTTTTTTACTGTTGATATGAACAAACTAAAAAAATTTAATTATAATTTAAATTTTTATTGAACATTTTTTTTGTTTAAAAAAAATGAATAAAAAATACTTTTTTCACAATAAATGAAAGTTGGATTTTTGAGGAAGATGCCCAAGCTAATTTGGGGTAAGAAGCCCCTCCCCCACTGGCATCAATGATTTTGAACAGTGTCGTCTTGCTAATTTTAGATTTATGAGAAAACATGTACAACAACATCTAACATAATGAGATAATAAATAAGCATGTGTGCCAATCTTACATCACTTCAATGTATGTAACAGGATTTTTGTGTTGTGTATCAATTTCATTGATAATTAATTTTTTTTTTGTCCCATCAATTTGAAAATAATTGGCAATAATCAAACTGTTCTAAAAAGCAAGATGTTATTTAACGTTTATGTAGGAGTCAAAGCATTTTTACATTTAGCTTTATAATAACAAGGATGTAGCTTGTTAGATTTTAATTACCCTCTAAACTACACTTCCTGTGTATATATTGACATTCAAAATATACATATTCTAAACGAAAATAGACATTGCTCTTAGGAGAACATTTACCCTGTAACCCTGAGCAGATAAATGCTTGAAGGCTTTTCTGTTAAGAGCTACAGAGCTCACTCAGACTCAGTGACTTCCTCAGTGGATAAGCAATTAATATTCTACCGAGGTGTGGAGACATTTATTGGAAGAGGAGATAATTATTTAGATACAGATGTGGAGATCAAGATTTGTTCTCAGATATCATTGACCTTCATTGCTCAACATGTGGAGAAATATTAGCTGTTACCACTGTTTTACTCGTATGTTTTTCAAAGTAACCAACTTAATTCAACTAAAACCTTCATATCGTGGGAAATACAGAAATCAAATTTAAGGATCAGTAACTACTGTAGCAGAAAAGAAGCTTTCAAGTGAAATGTTTGATAGTTACAGCTTCAAACATTAGTGTGAAGTGTAGACAAAATATCTCACAAAAATACTATTTCATTTTTAAAAAGGAAAAATAATTTCCTAATAAACCACAGGGTGTTTTACTCAACAAGTTCAATAACAAAAATATCCCTAAAGTGTAACATGACAGCCGTGATTGTTGAGACTCACAGAGAAGAGCATGTTCTTCTTGTCCTGGTTCACAGCTCTGGGATCTGGTACAGGGTCTGTATGTTTGAGCACTGACACAGACTCCCCTGTCAGGATGGACTGGTCCACTCTCAGAGTGGTGGAACGGATGGAGGTCAGCCTGATGTCAGCTGGGACCTTATCACCGACTGAGGAAGGCAAAAGAAAAAAAAAATCTTGATTTCATTCTGTTTTATTGTATTTAGTTTAAGGACAAATATGATGTTTTAAGTAAATTCTTCACACTGATTGTTGGACCCAAATGCAGACACACATGAAGGCAGAGAGGTGCAGAGAAGGTTCTTAAATACTCTTGACTAGAATCACCTCCTCATGGTTGTATCCCTCCGCCAACCAGACAAGTTACAGGAAATATGGTCACGGTTTACAGAAAATTATGGTGTCACAGTGAAGTTGACCTTTGACATTTTGGATAGAAAATTTAATCACTTCATTTTATCCATATAGACATTTGAGTTAAATTGTGTCACTATTAGTGAATTAAGTTATGGTAAAAAAAAAAAAAACACGTTTTGTGAGACCACAGAAACTCAGTTAATCCTTGAATCCGAGTGAATGTTTGTGCCAAATTTGAAGAACTTCCATCAAGGTGTTACTGAGATATCATGTTTCCCAGAATGGGAAGGACAGATGTACAACCTGAAAATAATATGCCTCTGGCTCTGACTGTAACTGGCGTTGAGGCATAAAAAATGTTTCCCCTTCATCAGTCTCCATTCAATTTCCCATAATAACAAAGTAAAAACTTAATTTTTTGCGAATGCATGAAAAAGTAAAAACTGAAATATCACATTGACATAAGTATTCAGACACTTGGAATTCAGGCACTTTTCAGACCTGGTATTCCCATGCATCTTCACTGACCTGTGATCATGTGTCATTGACTGAGACTGAGACCATAAAGAGGGAACACATTGCAGTAGTTTTAAAGTCTCTGCCTGTCTGCTTCAGACCTGGTTTAAACATCTTTTATTGGTTTATAAAGCTCCTCATGGTCAGACCTGCATTTATCCGGTGAACTGTCACTCTGTTGGTCAATCACTGATTGTTTTTGTCCATTTCTGCCTTTATTCAGATCACTACAGTGAGAGAGGGAGAGGGAATGACATATGGACTAAGCCTTTGTGGTACAAGCTCTACCAAGTGATCTGCCACGAATAACGGATCTTTAAAGGTAAACTGCTTTATTGGTGTTTCTACTGGATTTAATCTCCTGGTGTGTTTGTTATGGAGAGGAGGACACCTCTGTGGATAATTCAGCTGCTGCTAAAAACCTGCTGAACGTCTGATTCATAAATTATTAGAGAAACAATCCAAACAAAGGTTAGCATCAATCTCAGCTCCAACTCTTCCCTGAGTCTCTGTCCTCCGTACAGCGTCGCTCAAACACTGACTTTAAATGTCAAACTGCTTTATTCAGTGTTTTTAACGGTTAGAAACCGGGTCTGTTTGATTTCCTGAACCACTGACACTGAAGGAATCCAAACCGAGAGAAGCTTATGATAATGATGGTGAACACAACAACTCCCATGTATAATGTAAAAATAGATCAATAATAAAAATCTGCTTAATGAACACAATGACAGATGGCTGCACATGAAAGGTTATCATTCTTTCTTTTGGAAAAGCAGAGCTGTTCATAAACTGTTTATACAGGTCGGTGAGTAAGAAAGAGGCAGAGAGCAGAGGGAGAGACTGAGAGGTGCACCGACACATCAGATCTGTGCTTTCTCTCAGCATTACAGTGACTAGTTAAGAAGAGATTAACATTATGATTCCTGTTAAAGCAACAAAGAGACCTTTGACAGAGAGACCTGAAGCAGACCTTCCTTCCTCAAGTCAGTTTTATTGGACTTAAAAGCATTGATTTAGAAAGGTTGTCTAAATAATGTTTAATTAATTAAACAAAATGTATTTAAATGAGGGTTAGGGACATTTATTTATTAAAAATTAAAAACCCCTCAGGTATCTATCAACGTTGTGAATTGTTTTTCAGTTAGGGCACCTCCCAGTGGAGGTCTTCCAGGCAATGTCTACATCGGGGTAGACCCAGAACATGCTGGAGAGATTATATATATTGTATCTCATCAGGTCTGGGAAGACCTCAGAATCCTGCGGGAAGAGCTGGAAAACATTGCTGGGCAGACGGACGTCTGGACTACATTTCTTAACCTGATGCCACCGCAACACGACCCCAGATAAGCGTCAGAAAATGGATGGATGGATGGACAGATGGACAGATGGATGGACAGCGGGATGGTCAGGTAGTTTGGAGACGATGAAAGTTCTGCTCTAGAATACAGAACTTTTCATGAAAATAAAATGTATTACTGCAGCAGTTTGGGGTGTTATGATACACCAGTGTTGATATTAACCATGATATCTAAAAATTTAAATATCAATTTAGTGGTAATGACACACGTTATAATGTCTGGAACCAGGACACTTCAACACGTCTGTCTCATATAGGACACATCAGAGCTGGTACAAACACAAAGGTTATACTGGAAGCAGTTGAGTAATTAATATGAAGCCACATGACCAACACAAGTTACTGGCAGCTTAAATCGAAAAACGTACAGCTGTACCCAGACAGACTCTGTTACATGAGAGAGAATACAACAATAAGAGAGGGTCACATTAACATGAACACAGCCTCCAGCTCTGAACAGTGTCACAGAGTTCCCACGCTCTGGAGGACCAATACTTTTACTACAGTCAGAGGGGCACTGGATCTCACACACACACACACACACACACACACACACACACACACACACACACACACACACACACACACACACACACGTAACCCTGTTTCCTATCTCTGAGCATCTTAAAATAGCACAGGGTATCTGGAGGATTGAAGAGTTTTCTTATTAGGTCAAGATACATTTGTGTGTGTGTGTGTGTGTGTGTGTGTGTGTGTGTGTGTGTATAGATCTTATCTGTGAATACAACGGATCTCACCATGTTTACTCAAATACAAACACTGAGTGATTTCAGCTGTTGAATGTTCGGTAGAATGAGGACGGATCTGGTCTCATGTCTTTGACCAGAGAAGAGCTCAGATAAATGTTGGTGAAAACTCTGAGAGATGTTGAAAGCAACATTGTTGACCAGGTAATAGTTTCTATCTCCTAATGAGACTGATCCCATTAGTGACAAATCAGTGGTGAACCAGAAAATTTTTTATATCCATGTCTGTTGGACAACATATGTCGGTCTCTCCAGGATTTCACAGGCTTTTTTGGGATTGTTTTGTTTTGCAATGAAACTGCGGGAGAAAATGAAAATTGCAAAAATTGTTACTTTTTGTATAATTCATTTACAATGGAAGACAACTTGTTCCACTGAGAATAACTCCAGGTCAGTGCACGTAGTGACCCAGTCTTCAAAAATCTTATAGGGAAAAAGAACCAGTGATTCTGCTCCTCTGTCTTAATCACAGGTAGAGCTGATCTTTAGAATCACTTCATTCATTTATCCATCTATAACGTTCATCAAGGTTTTGCACAAGGACTGGTGTGATTGGTTGAATTTGCGTCAATTATTATGCTTGAGACATCGCAACTGATTTGTAGTGAAGACTTTGAAGGATTTTAAATAAAAACAGGTTTTTACAGAACATTGTGATTCCACAGTGAAGTTGACCTTTGACCTTTTGGATATTAAATGTCATCCCTTCATTTTATCAAGTTAGACATTTGTGTCATAATTATGATTCCTATACTTGCATCCCAAAAATGTGTTTTGTGAGGTCACTGTGACCTTGACCTTTGACCTTTGATCACCAAAGTCTGATCAGTTCATCGCTGAGTCCTAATAAATGTTTGTACCAGATTTGAAGAAATTCCCTCAAGGTGTAACTGAAACATCACATTCACAATGAATGGCACTGGTGGATGAACTACCTGAAAACATAATGCCTCTGCTCATGGTTGTCAACGGCAACCACAGCACTGAATATAAACAAGCACCTTAAAACTCAAAGATGGCGGTGCTCAAAAGTTCTCTGACCGGATGAAACAGATTTCCTAAACGTTCACACCGTCCTTCTCTCGTCATCAATCTATACCCCAAAGGTTTCTGGGATTGCTACTTTTAGATGCGCTCCAATCGCATATTTTCCATGAAGGCCTTGTGTGCCTCTCACTGGGTTTCCATGGCTACAGCCAGAGGAGAAGGCAGAGATGCAGCGGCAGGCACGCAGATTATGATGTTTGCCAGGAACAAGTAAACAAAGAAGCCACAGTGTTATTTCAGCCATGTCTAAACAATCATGCAGTGGAAGGTCTTTCCATGCTCATGGCAGCACAGCAGGCAGTAGTTACAGCGTATCAGTTATGGAAAAAACATGAAACGCTGGGCTCAAGTTTTCCATCATTAATGGCTCCTGAACCACTACTCCTTGACTCACAGTGTAGATCCTCCTGGTCAGATATGACATCATAGTTGTAGCTTTTTATTATTTTATTTTATTTTATTTCATATTTTATTTATGATTGTTGTTGTTGCCTGTTTCACCTGCTTAGCTTTGGGTCTTTTTATATGGTTACTTTCTGTATGCGTGTGGTGTGCAGCTGACTGCCTGAATTTCTTTCAGGATGAATAAAGTATCTATCTATGAAATGTTGGGTCTTGTATCAAACATGTTCCTGTACATCTGGAGAATATGATTTGTAGGCATCTCTGTAAGCGCCACGAGGCTTCATTTATCGTTTGTTGTGACACGTTTTACATTTACCATAAAGTATAATATATTGCACTTGGCTGTACTGAGATTTTCATAATATTTAGATTAATTGTTCAGCCCAACTCAACAGTGATAGTGCTTCTTGATTACTGTAATAAAAATACATGTTGAAATGACAATTATCACCAAACCCTGCATTCATGAATTTCCCCTAGGTGATAAATAAAGTATCTATCTATCTATCTATCTATCTATCTATCTATCTATCTATCTATCTATCTATCTATCTATCTATCTATCTATCTATCTATCTATCTATCTATCTCTACTGAACTTTCTCTCTTTACAACCAATGGGATGAGACCAACAGTTGTTTGAGTTAGTTTTACACGATGCAGCAGTTGCTGATATTTTCACATCTAAAATACAAACACAGCTCACAGGAAGAGTATTTGACACTCAAGACTATGATGAGTGCAGTATCACTTTCAAAGGATTTAAAAGCGCCATATTTTCCTCTTCTCCAGTGTTTTGTTTGAAGTGTTGATCCATAAGAAGATATATTTGTGGTTTTAATTTATATTTGTAGTTTTAAGAACCAAAAACCATCTCTATGTAGTTTTACATCTCCTCTCTCAGGCTTCTCTCTGGAGCTCTAGTAACAACAGGTCGGTGAGCCAATCAGAGGATAGGAGGCTCTGAGTCTCTCTTCTGATTGGCTGACTGTTTTCTGATTGACTGAATACAAATATAGTAGATTCAGGTAAAGACTCAGAGAAATCAAATCCTGCATGGCTTGGTGACTGTTCTGTTGAGACATCACAAAGTTCCAGGTTTTACTGGTTTTAAGGCTCAGTTTCTGAATACAGGCTGTGTGCATTTCTCTGTGGACTGAGCACTTTGATACTTTCACAGTATTAATATAGAACCTAGACCTGCTTTATAATCAAACAACACATGGACATCTACCTTTAGATTATATACAGCTTTAATGTGAAATAGTAAAACTGCACATTGCACTGTCTCAGGATCAGAGTGACCCCCTGATTTTGTCATCAACTACTGTGTGTGTGATGTGGATGATGATGCTTCTTGTGGCGGTATTTGTCTTCTTACCAGCAACTTCCACGATGTCTCCAGGAACAATGTCTCGGGCTCTGACTCTCTGGACACTCTTCTTGTCCTGGCGGTACACCTTGCCCATCTCTGGCTCGTACTCCTTCAGAGCCTCGATGGCGTTCTCTGCATTACGCTCCTGGATGACGACACAGGCAGATACAGTGCATAAACATAAACAGCAAAAATTACAGCTTACAACTCAAGTAGTTACCACCGTACCAGGTCAGTGAAGACCTCAATTCTTCCAGCTATTTGTTAACGTCATGTAATTTAACGTCTCCGTGTTTCTGGGTAGGGATCGACCGATTATCGGCCTGACCGATAATGCAGACACTGACTGCAGCACGTCACCACGTGAATGGCCACTGACTATTGTTACTGAAAAGACATTTTCTACAGCAGAAAAAATAAAATCCCTGTGTAAAAATGGTCTCAGATAAAAGTACAAAGTGATTCAGTTAAAATGTCTCTGAGTAAGCGTATTACATTTTAAAAGGGGGAAGGCTAAAACATCTTATTTGTTGATAATAGTAATATATGATAATACTATTAAATTAAAGAACATCTTTAGGTTACCAGGTGAATCAGTCCACAGGTGAGAACAGCACTGAAATCAACCAATTAATTGCACTCAGGCTCTTTGCAGTCTGTGCATACAACTGATAATTACTAATATACACTCAGTGTTCAGTTTATTAGGAACATGTAGATAAAACTCATGTAGTTTAATCCAACAGTCCTGCAGTTAATCTTTCTTCATGAAGATTATAATCTTCAGTTTGTAATAAAATAGTTTTAGACAGTTGTTGATGATCATTGTGGAGGACATAGTGTGTGGAGCTGTGTTACAGTATACAGAGGCATTTCTGTTAATTACCTACATTCACTGAATGAATAGAAACACCTGGACGCCTTGGTGAGTGTCCTTATACAGAAGTAGCTTTGGGTTGGCATATTGGTTTCAAATATTTGTTAGTGGTCAACTCGTTTGCCGATAATCTGTATTGGCATCGGCCCTGAAAAATCCATATCGGTCGATCCCTATTTCTGAGATTAAAGATGGAAGTTCATCAGTTACTTCATCCCCATCATATTTACAGTTACAGTTTACAGTTAATGGCTGATCTTTGAACCATTTAGCGCTCTTCATTTTACATGAGCTGAATTTCAATAAAAACTTTTCACTGAAGCTTTTTCTCTATTGGTCTGAATGGTTCCTACACTTCTTCTTAAGGGCGAGACCTTTATGATTATGTGGTCTATGCAGACTACATCCGGTTTGATTCTCATCATCCACATCAGCATTGAATCGTCATCCAAACATCACGCCACCATGCAGAGAAGATGACGGGCACAGACAGCAGGCGTTCAAAAACTGTGGTTGCTTATATTGGTCCTTTGTTAAAACCAAAACTAGGTCAACAGGAAACACCAGACCAAAACAGTAACAAACAATAAACACTGCTGTCCCATATGTGGACAGTGTCTCAGAAAGAAATGGACTACGACTCCTTTTTCTTTGATTTTCAGTCATACCATGGACGATTTTATAAAAACTGGAGTTTATTAATACATGACATTTTTATTCTGTTGACCAACACTAGTTTAGACCTACAGTGTCTCGTTCATGCATGCACTGACACATGTGGCACCATTCACATAGGCTGGCCATGCGTGAGCCAGTGTAAACAGGAAGCAAATTGTCTATTCTGCTGATACAACAAACAAGGAACAGCAAAGGCAGTTGTAGTATTAACATGAAGAATTCAACTCCACAGATTTAACTCCTCTAACTTAACAGCTGCAAGCAAAAAACAACAAGGTCAGTAACACTTGTAATTCGATATAAATGTAACTTTCACCACTGGTGGTCGAGGCTGATTAGACTATTAGCTGGGGGTGTCTACGTCATTGTTTCCAAAGGTCTCTGTTTCTGTCCGTCCAGACTACAACAAAACCCCAGAGTTTTCTAAATAACACGGGTCCAGCAGAGTTTCCAAAACTCTCTGTATCAGCGGCTCCCAAACTCCAGAGTAGTGTAAACGGCAGAATTAAAAGTAGAAAAAGTGTGGAAGTAGCCTCATTTTGTCAAGGGTCAGCAGTGATAGAGTGAAATATAATTGCTGTACAAAAACAGTCATAGTCATATTGTCTCAGAATCAGCTAATGCTAGATGACAATGGTGATGGTGATATAGTGCATGTGAGCTGACTTTTAAAAAACATTTGATGCTGATATGATGTATATGATGCATGATACACACCACACATAAAATCAAATCAACACTGAAAATGAAACAGCGAGCAAACATCTGCTGATTTCAGGACACAGATTAATTATCAACTGTGTCTATAAAAGGTGTGATACGTTTAGGCTTCGATAGTATCGAATAATACAATATTTCCACATGGAATATATATATATATATATGTATACACACAGTACTGTGCAAAAGTTTTAGGCAGTTGTGAAAAAATGCTGTAAACTAAGAATGCTTGAGTGAGTGAACGAACGAAAAATCTAAATCACATCAATATTTGGTGTTACTACGCTTTGCCTTCAAACCAGCATAGATACACTTGCACAAAGTCAGGGATTTTGTAGGATTATAGTCAGGTGTATGACCAACCAATTATACCAAACAGGTGCTAATGATCATCAATTTCACATGTAGGGTGAAACAGTCACTACCTGAAACAGAAATAGCTGTGTAGGAGGCTTAAAACTGGGTGAGGAACAGCCAAACTCTGCTACCAAGGTGAGGTTGTGGAAGACAGTTTCATGTCACAGGTCATACACCTTCCTGGTACATCTGCCCCACTGACTGCACACCTGGTTCTGATCCTCCTGCACCCTCGACTACGTCACCAGCCTGCTCCCTAAAGGTACAGTTGCCTTCCTACCAATTCGTCCCTGTGTGTGTGAGCCTTCCCAACCCGCTCCACTCCCCTGCTCCGCAACACTGCATCTCCAGCCCCGGATCCCTTCCTCTATCCCCAATACCCACCTGTGTGCTGTCTGCTGGTTCTTCAATAAAAGTCATTACCCACTATTCACTTGTTTGGTTGTGCTGCAATTGGGTCCTACCACACCCTGTTACAGACGGACAGTAGTGTGGTGGTTGGTTGTAGGGCTGGGACGATTATCCGATGTAATCGACGTTGTCGATTATAAAAATTATTCCACGTGGAATTTTAGTGTAGACGCGTCGTGTAAAACCACACAGGGTAAATGTTCATAGAACAAAACCGGAACTTTCTAATGGGACCGTTTATATCCATCGTCTTTGGTTTACCCGGATACAAGCGCAGCGCACGGACTGGGACAACGCAGTGACGTAATTGAAGTCATTGACTACGTGAATGATTTGCGTCTGTGTAATCTATTTGAACAACACGGCGGCGTCTACCAGCGGTACGACGGAGCGTGTGGAGCAACACGCGGCAAAAAAGGCTCGTACACGGTCCTCCAGAGTTTGGGAATACTTTAATCTTGACACCGGTAGTCTGCAGACTCTGCAAAGTGCATCTGGCATATCACTCTAGCACGACAGTCATGCACGAGCACATAAAGAGGAAACACCATGGTGCAGCGAGTCAAGATGTTGGACGGGGCAAATTGTTATATTAAATGACTAACTGGAAAATAATTGCAATAAAATTACTGTTCGGTTAATAAAAAAAATAATCGTTAGATTAGTCGAATAATTGAAAAAATAATCGCTAGATTAATCGTTTAAAAAATAATCGTTTGGGACAGCCCTAGTTGGTTGTTTTTTCTTTTTCTTTTATTTTATAGATACTTTTTATTGAGCTTAAACAAACATACAATACCCCAACCCCAGACATCTGTATAGCACACACACAACAAAAGAGGAAGAGAAAATAAATAAAATTAATAAATATTGAGAATACTTTAAATAATTAATTAATAATTTAATAAAGCAAAAATAAAGAGAAAAAAATAATTTACATGAAAATTTACATCAAATGAGGTTAAATAAAACATGTTCTCTGGTCTGCTCCACGAATGAGAATTTAGACTCCTCCAAAGTACGTTTTTCAGGTCTGCTGGTAAATAATCAAGGAATGGTGACCATACATTCGTAAACAGCTCATCTTTTCCCCTCAAAACAGCTTGTAACCTTTCATGGGGGAAAATGTTAAATCTTCCTGTACCACAGGGTATCACTTGGTGGGGAGGTTTTGAGCCATCTGTGCAAGATGGACTTAGGAGGAGCTTCTCAATAAGTTTGTATTGTGATGCAGGGAGGTGTAACTTCTTGGAAGGGAGGCCAAGGAGAAAAACACCAGGATCCTTTTTATTTTTTCTCTTAAATATCCCACCTGAGAAATAAATGTCCAGAATCTGGAAATTAGTTCGCACTCCCAAAAGCAATGGAAATATATCCCCCTATCAGGATGACATCTGATGCAAAAAGAAGAAAGCTTACGGTCTATTTTATGCAAGGTAACAGGAGTGATGTTTAGCCTATGGAGAATCTTGTATTAAGTCTCCCTCAGTCTGTTACATGTAAATTGAGATCTGATCAGGATTATAGCCGTCTGCCATATCTTCAATATATTCAGTACCTAAATCTCTTTCCCATTACGAGAAATGCAACTTGTACGTGTCACAGGAACTGAGAGTCGAGTAAAAGGATGATATTAAGTGTTTTCCATTTTGGCATTCCAATATAAATCTCTTTAAGTCACTACAATGGGAGTTAGCAAAAGAGGTAACCTGAGAAGATATAAAATACCTTATCTGCAGGTATCCAAAAAAAATGTCGCTTGGAAATATTAAACATCTGCTGTAGCTGCTGGGAGGACAGAAAAGCATTATCTTTAAATAAGTCACCAAGTACATGGATCCCTTTGTCCCGCCAAGAGGAGAACACAAGAGCTTATACCTGCAGAAAAATCCAGATTCTGGACAATAGAAGATAGTGATGACTTTATGCCTTTCCTTCCCAGGTATTTAGTCATGTCATGCCAGAGTCTGATACTGTTAGGGTTATGCCTTACTTCTGATTTAATCTTTTTTGCATCGCAAATAACCAGACTCCATAGGTAATGTGGGGTACAAGCCCAGGAATCAATACAAGTCTCTCTCTTAAGATATGTATGTAACCATAGCCAAAATGGCGTGCATGACAAGCCCAGTTGTAGAATACCAAGTTAGGCACAGAAAGACCACACCTGTCTATAGGTAATTGTAATGCTCTGAGTCTCTGTCTAGGTTTCTTGCCATGCCAAATAAATTTAGAAAATGCCTTACCAAAATCCTGGTTGATTTTCCTAGGTAGGTGCAGAGGAAGCATCTGCAAGGGATATAGAAGCTGGGGGAGGATATTCATCTTAATTGGACTAATTTGGCCAAATAGGGAGAGTGGTGGGTTATGCCATCAATCTAGGTCTTTTTTCACTGATGCACAAATCTGGGCAAAATTAAGTTTCCATAGATCTTTCAAATCTGGCAGTGCTTTTTATTCCCAGATATGTATATCCAGAGGTCGACCATTTAAAGGGAAAATTCTCTGAAACATCTGCGTTAGTCATATTCCTAATGGCATGGCTTCAGATTGACTAAAATTGATTTTAAACTCCCTGAACTCCCTGAAAATTGTTAGAATAGCAGGAATTGATAGTTTAGGGGATGATAAGAACGAAAGAATATCGTCGGCATACAGGGCGATTTTATGCTCCACGTCTCCTATCACTATACCCCTAACACCAGTGTTCTAAGGCTAAAGCAAAGAGAAGTGGGCTAAGTGGGCACCCCTGGCGGACACCTCTTGTCACAGGAAAGAGTTCAGAGCATTGTCCATTAGTAATGACAGTGGCTGTTGGAGAGTAATATATAGTTTGGATCCATTTAAGGAAGTCCCCAGTCCAAGTCCAAATCTTTGCAGTGTGTCCAACAGGTAGTCCCATTCAACTCTATCAAAGGCCTTCTCAGCATCAGGTAAGACAGCCAGTGCCTTCTGTTTGGTCTGAGTAGAAAACTGTATAATGTTCAAAAGCCTTTTGACATTGCTGGTTGAGTAGTGGCCATGAATGAAGCCTGCGTTGTCTGAATTTATAAGAGTTGGCAACAAATTCTCTAGCCCCCTAGCGAGGAGTTTTTTTTTTTTTACTATTTTTCGGGCTTTTTATGCCTTTATTAGAGTACCAGTGAGAGAGAAACAGGAAGGATGGGGTGAGAGAAAGAGAGGGGATGACATGCAGCAAAGGGCAGTGGGTCAGATTCGAACCCAAGTCACTGCGGTAAGGACTGAGTCCTAATGGTATGCGCTCTACCAGGTGAGCAACCGGGACGCCCCAAGGAGTTTTGAGAGTAGCTTGCTGTCAACTGATGAACTAGACTGATAGGTTTATAGGAACCACACATATCTGCAGGTTTACCTCTATTCAAGAGGACTGATATATTTTCGAAGTTTAAAGTAGCAGGAAGACAACCCCTATCAAACAAATCCAAATCCATGTCCATCAAGGGGCAGACCAGGACCTTGCTGAGCTTTTTGTAAAATTCAGGGCCGAAACCATCCAGCCCCCGGGGCCTTGTCTGCCCTGAGAGTACTGACATCTGAGACTTCATCCCTACTAATTGGTTTGCATAAAAATAGTTTTAGAGATGGAAACTTAATTTTATCAAGGAATTTCACTCTGGCCTCGGCAGTGGATGTGCACTCTGCGCTATAGAGGTTTTATTTATCAATAAGAGAAGGGATGACATTCGGTTCAGTTTTGCCACGAGCAAGGCAAGCAAGTAACCGGCTGGGCTTGTTGCCTGATTCAAATTACCTGTGTTCAGCGAAAAAAATTACTGTCTCTGCCTTCTTGGTTAATAGCTGATTCAAGGCATATCGGACTGCATCCAGTTGTTTTGTCAGAGCACCACTGTGAGATAGTTTGAATTGAGTCTCTCGATTATGTATAGTTTTTTTTTAGCTATTGTCTCTTAAGAGCATCCCTTTTCTGCGCTGACATATAATTGCCCCTCGTAAGTATGCCTTTCCAGATTCCCACAATGTAGAAGAGCTAACCCCTACCGTATTATTTTCAGCGATGAACTGCTGCCAATCTGTAGTAATGTACTCAACAAAGGTATTATTACTTAGTAAAGTAGGGTTCAGGAGTCAGTGTCTGCAGGCAGGATCTCTATAAGGAGGGGAGATAGTAATACTAATAGGGGAATGATCGGAGAGGGACCGAATGCCAACTATACAGTTCACTATCCTGTCCAAAACCACCCTAGTAGAAAGAAAATAGTCTATTCCGTAGAAGACCTGGTGCGGGATTGAAAAAATGTTTATTGCTAACCCAAAGGGTGTAATGTTCTCCAAGCATCATACAAGTGTAAGTCATTAAGAAATTCACAAATTTTTACACTTTTTTTCGAGAGAGTAGAGCAGGAAAGAGACATATTAATATTCGGGTTAAGTACACAGTTCCCTCCCAGAAGTATGTATGGAGAAGAAAATGTTGCCAAATCTGAAAGTAGTTTTGGTATAAAAGAGACCTCATATACATGTATGTTTGGGGCATAAATACATCCAAGAATAACATACTTACCATACAGCTAGCCAGACAAGAGTACATGGCGCCCCTCATTATGTTATTGTTTTGTCCAGGATAAAGGGCAGGGCACGGTGTAGGAGAATAGAAACCCCCCTGCTTTTTGAGATGTGAAATAGTAGAACACCTGACCCGCCCAGCTCCTACTTAATTTAACATGCTCCATGTCAGAAAGGTGGGTTTCTTGGAAAAAAGCTACTTCGCATTTCTCTTTCTTAAGGAAAGACAGAATTTTCTGGCGTTTGATGACATGGCTAATGCCCTTCACATTAAGTGAAATTATTTTTTAAGATCACTCATGTACACTAGTGTAGCTGAGATAACTGGTGGGGCAGCAACAGATCTATTGTTCACATACTAAAGGGCCGGACCATAATTATAATACACGTCCAGTAAAACAATACACGTGTCAGTAAAAATCCATCCCCCAACGATGAATCAAATCCCAATACAAAACGGAACCCCCCAGAAACGAAAATAGATAACAACCATTCAAAGGCATTAAGTGTTCTGGGACAAGCAAAGCTAAGAGGTATCCCCCCCCTCCATTAAAAGAGAACCACACATCAGCCACAGGAGTCTTCATCCCACTGCCGAGTGTCGCCCTCTACACCCCTCCCGCCCCCAAGCTGATCAATAGCATTAACATGATCAAACCACAGTATATAACGGTATAACACTGTGAAAAGAACAAAAAGCTGAAGGGTTACGTGACCCCCCGAGATGGTTGTTTCTGACCAATCACTGCTTATAGAGGGGCAATTTTTTTGAGCAAAAAAAGTTGTGGTTTTGAGCATTGACGCTGGATTGTTGCTGAGGGCATCTGTCAAGAAAAGTCACTTCAACAATCAAGTAGCGGCATGACTCTTACTGATTACTGTCACAGTCATCACGTTGCTAATCTAATCGTCTTGATTTCATGCTGAAAAGCAGCGATTATGCAGATTTTTATTTGAATGATCCGATATCGACGCTGATCTCTGCGCCTGTGCTGAACGCTGTGTGTATGCAGTGGTTACTTGTTTTAAGTGGTTCAGTTAGAGCTGTGTAAAATGTCGACTATGAGTTATTACAACTAACACAAAAAGGTTCTTTTTTGTGCTGGTTTGGTGCAAACTACGTCCAACAAGGCCAAGCTGAGAGATACAGAATCAGCTTCAGTAATGACCACATGCATCAGCTCCTCTCTTCCTCCATTGCTGCTTATAAAGAGGCTTACGACTATGAATGAGAGAAAAATTAATCTCCATCAACCACGTGTGGCTGATGTATGTGTAATGTGTTTCTAGAATGTGACATTAAAAACATCATTTGAGCTTTAAATGGTTATTATATCTATATATCAGTAATTTTATCTTTGTTTGTTGCATGTGTACATATTTATGTGATTTTTATATTTATATGATGTTATTTTATATTTCATAATTACCAAGGTAACGATACAACTATATAAAGACCATTACCTAGGGGTCAGACCGAGTTTGTATCCCCCATGTGAGTGTGTGACTGTTAAATGAAGATCTGTCAATATTAATATATTAATGTAGATCCAATCTGAAAGAGAAAGTAACTGCAAGGTTGAAAAATGACAGACTGAACCCTGTTACATATGCAGGTGCAGCAGCTGCTGGAACATCGACCGGGCTAGTTATAATTTATCAAACAATTAGATCACAGGCAAATTCACTTAAACTCCACCATTCTCCTCTTCTATTTTTTGTTTATTACTTGCACAGTATCAGATCATTTTACCCAAAGGAACAAATATAAAAATATATTTAAACAAGCAAATATAAAATATAGTTTGCCAGTGAGTGAACATTAAATCCAAGAGTCTAATCAAAAGATTTAAACAATTAATGAAGGAGTCTGAGCTGAGCCAGCAGAGAGTGAAGTGAGCAGAGGTGTGAGTGTGAACTTCATCCACTGACATGATGCTTCGTCGTGTGTCTTTACACTACCCTGCAACTTGTTTTAAAAGTACTCATACTGACATGTGTCATTTGTTCACAGCATATAGGATGGATCAGTTTGTGGTGTCACTGATCAAACTCGTTTGCTTCTGCACACAACTGCAAATATTAATGAACATGACTACAGGTGTTAAACTGAGAACCCGCTGTAATAAAGTGTCTTACATGACTTATACTGTTGACTCGATACTCCACGACTTTGGAACTTGGAATCTACAGGACAACATTAACTGTTGGATCTGGACTGAGACCTGAGATTTAAATTAGAGCCCGACTGATTTATCAGTAGGCCAATTTTTTCAGCCAATATTGGCTTACAGATATATCGGTATCAGCGCATATATTCTTCGATATGCGCTGTTACATTTATTAAGAAGCAATACTTGCAGTGGACTTAATATTTCATATTCATGTTCATATTTCATAATCCTCAGCCATTATAGTAAATATCAGTGTGCTGTTCCAACAGCATCACTTACTTACAGGGAGATTGTTACTGGAGTGAATAAATATTAATTATTATCTCACACATTAGGACTCATGATGAAAAATTATTATACTTGCTATTAAAAATTCTGTTGCACAGTTGATTCAACTACCTCTTTTTATTAAGCAGTGAAATTCAGATTTAACTTTATCCACAACTGTATTATTAATTTTTTTTTTTAAATAGTTACAGTTGATTGTAAATTTATCATTTATTACATTATTTTATACGTTTCCAGTGTGACAGGGCTTGAGTTGATCCATCACTTAATCACAGTTTAATATTTATAAATTCTGTTCTTAAAAGTGTTGCTACCATCGCCTGTCACCAACAGCAGAAATGAAGTTGCAGGTAAGAAACTGAACCTATGAATATTGAAGACAGAGAATAATAAACAAACTAATCAACACTAAGTCTGTCATATCATTAGAGGAAGCTGAACTGGGAGTGGTTTCCTAGCATCATCATCACAGCCCATTTGAGAACTAAGGATGTCCATGCAGTCTCCTTTCTCTACAACCAGATGAATGGAAACAAATGGGCAGCTTCATACATGAGGTCTGCCTTCTGTTTGGCAGTGGTCACTCAGTTTTCACAGTGTGGAAACCTTTCAAATGACAATAAAAGACAAACACTTTAGTTAAGATGTGGTGGATCACAGTTAATCACAAATATCTATCAGCTGTCAGGATAGGTGCATGAATGTCTGCTTCAGTTGAGGTTTTGAGTATTAAAAGAACAATCCTCTATATGACATATTTTTCTACACATTTTGCATATGTCACGTTATCTTAAGTTGAACTATCACAACGTCTTGATGGACAATGTATTAACTAACATTAACACTGTGCATTACACTGATGCAGATCACTTAAACTGGGTCACATGCGCGAGAAACACAAGCCAAACGTCATTAGATTAACGTTGATTAAATGTACCTTTTTATTGGTCTTTGACTGAACACATCCACGGGCTAACCCAGGTCAGCCCAGCAGGTACCGTTAGCATAGCAATTGCTAAGTTATCAGCTAATGATAGCACTAGCTGGCTAGTTTGGTTAGCAAGGTGCATCTTCACCTGAACTGTGATATTAACAGGGATGCTAATTTTGGCTAGCAAAGAAATAGGCTTAAAACAAAATGTACTTACCAGAAAAAATTGAACCGCCGACTCCTCCGAATGTCTTTTAGAACAACTGAACGCCGAACAAGGCATTTTCAGGCAAACATGTTAGGGTTAACTTTGAACTGAAAACACAATGACAAGTCAAATGTCTGACACATCGCTCTGACCTCATATCCGGATTAACAGGCAGGTCCCCCTGTGTGTCAATCACGCAGTAGCCATGCCCTAAAACCACTCTGCTTTAACGTCTATTATCTTTTAGATAGGACATTAATTTGAAAAATGATCATGTTGTATTGAAGGAAACTTCAAACTAGTGATTCAGACCATAAACACATAATGAAAACGTCTACTGAGGTGAAAATCAAGTGACAAGTAAGGTCATTTACCCATCAATACAATCGTACTCCTTTTTCAACCAGTGGTTTTGCCCCTGATGGTCAATCGATAGGATGCAAGTTTAAGGCACTTCCGCATTGGCTTCATTTTCCACACCTGGTGTCGACGTCCATTTTTATATACAGTCTATGCTACATGTGCAGAGTCAGGCTCCGCCCCTCTGTCAAATCATAATCAACGACACAGAGGAGTTATTGTGAGCAGCTGTCTCCTCACACAGAACAGGAGGTCTGATGTTTGGATGACACTCCTGTCTTGGCCAAAACCATGTTTTGTGAGATCACTTCATCCTTGAGTCCTAGTAAATGTTTTATGCCCAATTACACGAAGTTCTGTCAAGGTGTTACTGAGATATCACGTCCACAAGAATAGGCCAGACGGGCACCCCGAAAACAATATCCCTCCGGCATAAAAAGGCCACAACTGAGAGGTGTGTTTCCATTCTTGAGGTGTGTGTGTGTGTGTGTGTGTGTGTGTGTGTGTGTGTGTGTGTGTGTGTCTGCCTAGTAAGACAACAAAGCCATGTCTCTCTCCCACATCAATGCAGTCACACTGGTTTGGTGCCAGGACATGACCAAACAGGCACAGACCCAGACACTGGTATAGATCCTGGAGCGATATAGAGCCCATCACCTCTATCTACAACATATGAAGACTGAACAGTGTATGGACTCTAGTTTATTCAGTCTGCCTATGTCAGGGAGCTAACACTAGCTAGCACCTCCCTACAAATGTACCTACATGTGGATGCAGCACATGTGATTCACCCTCCCTCTGCCTCAGTCAGTTCACGGGTTGTACACACCTTCTCCTCCAACTCCTTTTCTCTTTTCTGCGTTGCAGTAATCTCAGTAAAAGAGACTGTTCTTCAACATTTATCAGCTCCAACTCCAACACCACCTGCTCAGTCTCAATTGCCGTTTTGACGTGGCATTGCAAAGCGACACAATGTGTCACTGACAGTGGTAGCTTTGCATCTGTATGGAACAGCATTTCTTTTCAAAATATGAACAATGATGATTCACCTGTGAATGTTGCAGGATTTTATTGCAGATCCAAAGAATATTGATGTTGATTGATGTTGATATTGATGCTTATTTTTCAAGGAATAATTACAGCCGGGGAATGTGTTTGCAATTTAGCCTCTAATGTGACTTTACACAAGAACTATTCAAAAAAACAACAGTATTGCTCATTTGTTGAATGTAGGAGAAATGTAAGTGTGAGAAGTAACATCAGTGTTTATCTGATGTAACTGGATCATCAAGGATTGAATCGAATCAAAGTGAAACTGAATGGAAATCAAATCTTTACCTGCCATACTCCAACAATAGCGTTGGCGATGAGGATGAGGAGGATAACAAAGGGTTCAACAAATGCAGTGATCGTTCCCTCCCCTTCTTCAAACCAAGCCAGGGTCTATGAGAGACAAAAGAGAAGACAGAGAGAAGGTTGATGATTTGTGTGCAGTGTGTTACTGTGTTGCTAGACCCATTTTATTTTGAAAACTTTGTTTGAACTTTGTTGAAAACTGGGTTGTGTTGTAGTCTGGATGGACAGAAATTAAGACCTTTGGAAACGATGATGTAGACCTGATTGGGTTTCATCGGCCTGCACTACCAGTGGTGAATACAACATCATAATGAATTACAGTGTTACTGACTTTGTTGTATTTGCTAGCAGCTGCTGTTATAATCTCTATTCTCTATATCCCTTCACTCTAAGTCTTGTTTAACCAGTGTTATTTGTGAATATTATTTTTTATGGCGCATGGTGAGATCAGTCACAAACATGTGAAGGAATACTTCATGTAAGTGTTGTCTGTTCATTAGTAAACAAAGCTTTTTAATATCTTTTGTCCTTGTAGCTGATAAATACTCTCATAAAGACATGAAGTCATCTTGCCTGAGAATTTACATTGAATAAGTGTTTAAGAAAATGTTTAGGTATGAATCTGGCCTTATTGATCATGCCAGAGTGTGGTTTAGATTTTCTGGAGGAAAATTATTCGTTTAGATTAATTGACTAATCGGTAAAATAGTCAATAAATTTGGAAAAACAGTCATTAGTGGCAGCCCTATTTTCTGCAACCAATCAACTGCAAAGGAGACTCACTGTAAGTGAATAGTCAAACATGTATGTGTTTTCAGGTGTTTGTATGGGCGGAGATTGTTTCTGATATGGAGCTTAAATGCTCGTCTGGAGGTAGCCTGTATCTTATGTTTGTAATGAGTATTCTATCATCTGCTGCTCCATACAGTCTACTTAGTGCATTACATCACAATATCTAAGGAATTCAAAACATGTACTGCATCATAATCATCATCACCATCATCATCATCACGTCTTTGTCTATAAAGAGTCTTAATGTTAATGTGCCAAAAACATAAAAACTAGAAAATGTGCTCAGTGGACAGAGCTCTGCGTAACCCTGCCAACAAATAAACAAACAATAAACACATAACCCAAACCTGGAGTCTGAGTCGAGTCTCAAGTCTCTGTGTGTGCAACTTAAACTCGAGTCCCCATGGTCTATACAGATGGGTTAAACTCATATGTCAGTTCACACAAATATATCAGCTGTTAGCAATGATTGTGACTGTTGTGCGTGTGTTTTGCTTGTGGTTTGCATACAGTTGTGTTTCCTTACAAAGGAGATGCAGGCAGCCAGCAGCAGGATTCGCACCAACAGATCCTCAAACTGCTCCAGGACTAGCTCCCAAAGGGATTTCCCTGCACAGGGACACCAAGAAACACAATGTGATAGATAGATAGATAGATAGATAGATAGATAGATAGATAGATAGATAGATAGATAGATAGATAGCTCACCTTCTTCAGCTGGTAATTCTGTGAGTAAAGATGAAGGAGAAAAAGAAAAAAAATTAGCATCATCACCACTGATACTTTGTTTTACTTATTTTATAAATTACAGTGTAGAGAAGTTATTTTCATTCTGCACACATTTTCAACATGGATGACATTCATTGCACAGACTTTTACTGTTGTAAATGTTAAATAAAAAACAGATAAACCTACCATTGGGTCCCCATCTCTCCCTATTCTTCTTCAGCTGCTCACAGCTCAATCCTGTAGATTCATTCACACAGAAGAAGCCCAAAACCTCCTCCACCGTCTTAGTATGAGCATTATCCATCACTGAAGAGGGAGGAGGGGAAAGAAAACAAGGCAATATCAATATCAACAATAAGCTTTTTCAGTACTAAAGTTCAGACTTTTATTCCACTAACCTCGGGAGAGAAAAAAACAGGTCAATTCAAAAAGCCATCAGGCTAAAAGTACAGGAAGGTAATATGGTGTTAATAAAGATATTTTGGATTGAAGGGGCAAAAGAGCAAATGTTTTGTGCTGTATGCAGCAAATATGACTATTTTCACGATGTTTCTGAAAATACAGTGTTCTTGTTTATCCAATTTATCATATCAGGGATGGAGCACATAGACTGAAACTACTTTCATTTTCAATAAAAGACAGTATTTCAGTAGTTTCAACATCTGAAAGGTAACCTGCTTCTTGAATGTGGTACTGTCTAGGTATCTGCAGTGACAACTACACACTGTAGCTGCATTATTTGGCTGGGGAATTAAATGCACTGTAGGTACAGCCAAGCAACCACACAAACTGGAGCCCGCAGAGACCAACAGGCCCAGGAGACATGACTTACTATCCATAAGGTGTCAGCTGGTGCTGACAAAAATATCTCCCTGTGTTGCATCACACTGGACAATATTTATTTCTATTCAGTGTTTTTGGGCTGTGCTTCTCTATTTGGCCTCAAAACTCCATTAAAAAATCTGTCAATTTAACGCTCTCTTGCCTTTTGCCAGATGAAGAGTGACTCCTTGAACAAGACTTAAGGCCTTTTACAAACAAGCAAGTCCTGCTGGTCAAACCGGTGCACATCCAATGCACCAACTAGCTTTCATTTAAGCAATAGTGTAGGGTTAAGAAAGCCCGTTGTTCCCATGATCCTTGTGCCGCTATGTCCGTGTAGGCTAGGATAATTCAAAAACTTTTAACTTTATATAATAGATTGTCTATGCGGGATTTGTCACAAAAATATCTTCGTAAAGGCCTGATTCGTAAAGGCCTTCAGTCAGGTTATATGAAGAAGGCCTGTGTTTGAGGTAATTAACTCTACATGACCGCCCTAAAAATCACTGACGCCACTTTCCGCATCTGCGAAATACAAAACGGAACAACCGCCCCGTGCTGACACATTTGCCCACACGAAATATGCAGCGTTACATACTTTAATTGTAAATACGAGTGGCCTCGCCTAAATCCCGGGTTAAATGGATGACATAACGGCAAACAGTCAGAGACATGTTGCTCATATGACTGATGAGGTTTGACAGCGATTTGACATGTACGCTAATACGATAAACCATATGTCAAACGACAAGTGACGAATCATAACTGGCAAAAGCCTTGTAACTAAACTAAGCTAACAGTTAGGTAGTGAGCTACACGGATGACTAGCTAGCCGCACAGCTAGCGGTATGTTCTAACGTTAATCCTCCGGAGATGAACAGGTTGCTTACCAGAGCGGTGGGTCTGTCCGTGTGTCGTCTCTCCACTGTCTCTACAGTTAAAGCAAGTCAGGATATATTACGGCACCATGCGTTTTAGATGGAAAAGGATTAAAAAAAAAAAAAAAATTATTATGAAAATTATCTTTTACAAGCTAGTTATACTGAGTGAAAAATCGTCCGGACGATATTTCCATTGAAGCAGTATGATTTCCGAAAGGTAAAAATATTGTCTATTAAAAAAAAGGATTATTTAATGCAAATGTTTCCTAAATATGGTTCAAGACCAATTTACCCGTATAATATGGTTGTTATTACTCTTTATCCCCAGCTCCAGTAGTGTCTACGGGTCAGTAATACTCAGGCGACAAGATGCAGCATCCAATCACATCAAGTTAGACGATCAAAAACTACAACATCCGTTTTTAACTTACAAAATAAAGACTTCTCCTTAAGAAATGCTGCATGGCATGATAACGTGTAAATGTATATTTCATGACATCGACTGTTTCATGCTATTTTAGAAATGTCCTTAAGTACTGCACAACCGACTAGAAACGGTCAGCTGTATTTCATCCAACAGGCTTTTATTTTATATAAAAGTCGTCTAACTTCCGGTGTTACCCCGGCTAATTCTTCCCCTTTATGATGCTGCTGCCCCGTAATGAACGTGCCTAACGTAATTTGGCAAAGCAAAAGCCCACGCCAGCCAAGAATAGTCCAATGAGAGGTCGAGGAGCCAGACTGACGCAGTGGATTGAGAATTGCAAATGAGCGTGTAGAATCCTCCAAAGTCCTGCCCACTGGAGGCTTTACTGCAAAGCCACCCCGCCTCTGATCCAAGTTACCTAGTTCCTGATCAATCAGCGGGAGATGCGTCTGCCGTCGCTCAACTGATCAACACGCCAACCAATCAGCGTCGGGCTGTGAGTGAGTGACGATATTGCAAGCTAATCGAATGACGCTGGAGGCGGGATAATACGTTTAAAGTATAATACTCGCCTTCCAACGGGCAAAACACAACTAGTATAGCTCATAGTGAAGTCTACAAGCATAGGAAATTAACAGTGAATAGTACATTCTCTTTTTCAACAGCATTCTCAAAGGAAATACAGTGTATGAGGAGAGACCTACATGTTAAAAGAAGTCCTGAGCATGTATTTGTGTTATTGTTATTGGGAATATATTCCAATAAGTATATTGATATCTTCATTGCTATAACCTTAACTGCTAACACTGGCTAACCCTGACCCTTCAGGTACTATGGCTGTTTCTGTTCTGTTGGCTGTACTGCAAACACACCTGCTCAATCACTATCTTAGGGGGTTGAGTGTAAAATGAAGAGGGAGAGTGTAGGTTAGGTCAGTTATAAAAGGACTGAGGCAAATATATGTCAGTGTGTGAAGACCACACGCTATATGCAAGAGGGGAGCAACAATTTGTGAATGTGTACCTTCACGTTTTGTCAGCAATAACCTTTACAAGACAGAACAGGACAGTGTTTTTTTTTTTTTTATTAAAAACATTAATAAAACTTAGTGTGTAGAAGACAACAAAGTTCAACTGTGAGAAAAGAAAAATGTTTCTGTTGTGTCATTCTTCAGTCTCCATGCTGAGAGAGGTATCCCCTCTCTGTTGCTTTGGTTTCTCCCTCCTTTATATATATATATATATATATATATATATAATTTTTTTTTTTTCTGGAGTTTCAAATGGTCAAAGGATTTGAATTGTTACATCATTGAAAATGTCGACATATAATGAAAGTTGAGTTGACTTTTGATGGGGGGGTGTTCTTTTCCCCTCTTTACGATCACTTCCTCACAAAGGATATTCGCTCCACAGGCTGAAAGACAAAGAGCACACCAGCTGTATTAGTATTATTCTGTCTGCAGAAGTTTGGGCAGAATATCTACATTTGTCAACACTATATAACATTTGCCCAAATCAAATGCCGACATCTTTTTTTTTAAGCAGCTTGATATATTCACTACTGAATAATGATGTTCCTGATAGTAATATGCAGCATGTGTGGGAGCTTGATTTCAAGGTGTCTACCTTGTATCTTAGCTTATGAGCTTGGACATCATTATCGTTTATATTTAATTATGTATGCACCAGGGTTGATCCTGCAGATTTTTCCAGTTTACTTATATAAAGCCTATTGATCCGTCATGTGATCACCACAGATACTACATGTACAAAATAAACATTACCATCATCTTTTATAAAATACCATACATCTTCTCTTAGTGGACACAGAAATTTTAAGGAGAAATATGAATGACCATAAGAAATACAGAACATACAATATAATATAATGGAGGCTCATGTTGAGGCTGCAGCAGTGAGACAGTGTGGGTTCTCTTATCAGGTGTAGCTATGTAATGTTATATTTATCTCATCAATACAGTACAGCGTATTCAGTAGCTAACCCTTTTTAAAAGAATAAAATCTTCAACAGGATTATAATTTTTTTTTTTTAAGTTTCTGGAGCAGCAACGATAAACAATAAATAATCTCAATAATATCACTATGGAAACAAATGTAAAATGTCAATATATTAAATAATATTCCTGACATGAAAACAGTGAGTGATGAACCTGTGTGAATGCATGGTGCATGTAAATAAAACAATTTTTTTTTCTAATTCATCACGTTTCTCTCCATCTTTTGCAATGTGTTTATTGCACGTTCATATCGCCATGATGATGAAAATATGATTTATCGGTCAGCACTAGTTTTTCTTGGCCCCATTGTGTCATCATCTGGCCCTCCCTGTGTGCCTGTCATTTATGGGATGCCATATGATTCAAAAGCCTACCCAAACAAGATGCCGCCTATCAAGCTGCACATAGCGTGCAACCTATCTGGGCAACACAGCGCGGTCCGGTTGGATGCAGCACGCAACCCAACTCGATATTGCAGCTTGACTGGATAGCGAAGGACGACCTTAATTAAAGTCTAGCTACAGTCAACACCTATAACATTCTTTAAATAGGTTACCACTGTTGTAGTGTGCAGTTGACTGAATTATTATTGATCAATAATAACAATAATTTTTTAGAACACTTTGAATTGAAGCTCACACTGGCCTACACAGGATGCGTTCAGGCACAGCGTTGAGTGTAGGTCACTTGTGCTTTGAATGTGCTCAGAGGCCAAAACACAGTTAATGTGATTCTGCACATTAAACAGAGCAAAATAGAAAATGTGCTTCAGGTGGTGTTTGAAGGCGGACAGTACGAGGTCTGTGTAGACAGCTGGACGGATTCAAACAAAAGTGGATCTGTTCCATCAGACAAGTATTCACTGAATTTAGGCCACAGACAAGAAAACTCTGTGTGTGTGTGTGTGTGTGTGTGTGTGTGTGTGTGTGTTACCTGAGCTTATAGTTGGGGCCAGTGTGTGTTTGCAGCAGCAGGTATCTGATCTCCTCAGGTGGGTTCAGACCATGAAGCTTTGCTCTCTCCCATCTCTGCAGCCTGGTAATACCTGAGAGAGAGAGAAAATATGACACATGACTCACTGTTTTCTGTGATTGAAGCTCAATATTTTCTTCTTCTGTGTTTTATTTGAAGTGTTGATCCATAAGAAGATATATTTATGGTTTTAAGAACAAAAATCAATCTCTGTGTAGTTTTACATCTCCTCTCTCAAGCTTCTCTCTGGAGCTCCAGTAACGGAGGAGGCTCTGAGCCTCTCTTCTAATTGGCTGACTATTTTCTGAGTGATCCAATAAAAATATAGCAGGTTTCAGGTAAACACTCAGAGAAACCAAATCCTGAAAGGCTGTATGGTGGGTCCAGGTGGGCGGGGCTTGGGGCGTGGCTGAGGGCTGTGACTGCTTTGCTCCAGAAGTCCTGACGGCTGGTTTTAAGGCTCAGTTTCTGAATACAGGCTGTGTGCATTTCTCTGTGGACTGAGGCTTTGATACTTTCACAGTATTAATATAGAACCTAGACCTGATCTATAATCAAACTACACATGGACATCTACCTTTAGACTATATGGAGCTTTAAAACCTATTTTTGTACCAACTCTACCTTTCTTAAAAAGAGTGGCCCCAACACTTCCAATATTTCTGGTCCTTAAGAAAGCATGGATATAATGTGTGTGGTCTCACCCACAGATTAATGAGGCATCAACATTTTACAGGAGTTCAGTTGATCTTTTTCACTTCAAGCTTCTGTCAACAATGGCAAACATGCCCAAGAACTATCAGCCGTCCTCTTAGACATCATTCAAGCTGCATTTGTACATGTCTTTTGGCCACTTGGGGGCAGCATACGCAGCTGTAAGCACAGTTGTTCTTCTGGCCACCCAGTGAATGTAAGATCAATATTGTTAGCTAAACTGTTAGCCACCTGCCCAGTATATTATATACTGGGCAGTTAGCTGACAGCTGACCTGTTGAGGCTGGAAACAAGCAAAACAACAGCATTAAAGGCCTTTGCACACCAAGTCTGAATTTCTGGTAAGTGTTTTTTAAATCTGTCATTCAGTAAGTAGCATTGTGATGGAGGGAAATGGCATCAGAACTAAGTGAAAGTGTCAGTAGTCAAAAAATTTGGTCTAAGCAAAGAAGCAAAGAGGGGCTTTCCACACCATCAGGAGATCAATACATCAAGCTCAGTTCCCTGACAGATAGAAAGGCAACTTCATCTCAGATGCAGTATTTGTTAAATAAAGAACACAAGAAGGCCGTCCTGTCATGGTCTCAGAGGACAAGTAGCAGTTTCTAAACCGTGTCGCAGGAGGGGAAACAAGACCAAACACTGAGGTAAAAGTTCAACGTATTTTTATTGTAGAATGGTGAAACTGCAGATGTGTCTGCAGTGTGAGTGCAGGCGTTGGCTGATTATATCAAAATGCCCAATTAATGAGTCTACACACACTTGTGAGCAGATTTATGTGCACAAAGTCAACACTGAAGTTGAGTTTTTCATAATACAGTATGTCCCCTTTATGGTATTTTCAGGATCTACTCTTGAACTGTGGACACTGTCAGCCTTTGTTCTATTCATCATGCAGAGCTTAGTCCATCTGCACTGGGCAAAGCTGCTCCTCATTTTATTCCTATTTTCATATAAAACTTAAATGATCATATGGACAATGACACATTTTAACCTCCTAGGACCTGGCGTCCACATATGTGGACCTCACATTTTGGGTTCTCTAGACCACAATACTAACTTTTTCTCAACAAGGGCCTGGTGACCACATATGAGGGTATTATACTGCCACTCAGTAATCGAAATTTAAAACTAATGTCCTCATATGTGGACATCATTTTTCTCAGGTCCCAATCAGCCTGAATAGCAAAGAGAAATTAAAAATGCACGCCATGCAAGAGTTCGGGTCTTAGGAGGTTAAATTACTTACGACTGAGTTGCTGGGAAGATTTATAATACATTCATATTTATTATTATTATTATTATTATTTATTATTTATTATTTCATTTCACATCACTTTATGTCAGTACATATTTTTGTGTGTGTGTGTGTGTTACCTGTGCAGGGCCCAAATCTCCAGTCCAGATCAAACTGTCTGAGCTTCTGCAGCTCCTCCTCTCTGACCGTCTCAGTCTCAGCCTCTACATCAGCAAAAAGATTCACAGTCATAACTACATGACAAAGTTACATCAAAAATCTATTCTTTTTTTTTCTTGTTTAAAATTCAATAACATGACAAAATCATTATCACACATTGTGACGTCTTCAATTTTATTGGGCAAATTTACAAAGTTATCAGTGAAACAAAAACAACAAAAAAACTTAACCAGAGTATGAAAAATATATTTTAGCCTTTTTCATAATGTGCAGATGCTGACTGATTCTGGATTAAATACACACAACACATGCTCTTCACCTTTCTGTGGCGGAGGAGAAGTAGGTCTCTTCTCTCGCCGCCCCGCCCTCTTTGCTTTCTTCACCACCTTGAATGAATCAGTTATCAGTCGGTGCTTGGTTGTCATGTTGACTATAATCTGGAACAGACACACATACGTTGGTCATGGGTTTAACAGCCTAAATAACCAGCGCTCACATCCGTCAGACCAGCAGCGGTCAGTGCTCAGCTATGTCTGATGTACAATAATGAGGAAGATTGTAGAGATGAGAGCGTAGTTACTTCATTTCATTATTTTCTTTCAAATTGTCAGTTGCAGCTCCACTCGCTCCCTCTGCCAAAGCCCTGATTTAACCTCATTTATAATCTTAACGTATGGAGATTACAGCTGTTTACTCTTTAAGTAACTAAACTAAATCATTCAAATTCATTTAAACCAGAGGTGGGAGTAAGTTACAAGTCTTAAACTTCAAGTCTCAAGTTACCGTGGTGAGAATCAAATGAGACAAGTCCAGTTATATGAAACTCTGATGATCAGCTCCTGTTTCCTCATTTTACAGTTTTTCTGAATCACTTTGATGCATTTCACTCATCAGAAACATTATTCTTACCACTCTTAATACTGTTCTCAAAACAGTTAGTGCATTTCTCAGAACACTAAATCACCTGTGCAAAAGCCTCTAAACCTAGTTCACGTGTCCAAACATGCAAAGTCAGTCAATCACTTCAACATTGTCACTGATGAATTAAACCTTTTCACAGAGCTTCAGACCTTGATGCCTGTTTTGATGTTTTGATAAAAACCTGACTGACTTTAGAAAAAGAGAAGTGCAAAATTACAGAGTAAAAATGTTCAGACACAACACAGTATTACAGTTACAACACTAACATGTTGGAAAAATAACTACATTCTGGTGCAACATTGCATTGGTGTTTATTTTACTATCTATATTCCAACCTCTCAAGAGATCACTGTCCTGTCACTTTACAACACTGTATGGAAATGTATATACAAGCCTTTAGACAGAAGAGCTTTAGATTTAGAACATGGTGTAAGCAGAACAATACTACAATGAAACAAGTGTTTGGAATTCAGTGCAAATACTTGATTTTTAGACTGGCAATTTATGGATTTGTGTAAAGAGCTCTAAAAAAATTAGTTTAGAAAATGTTTAAAAGCAGTTGTAAAGAATTATCAGTAAATTCACAGAATATAACTGCTTTAACTGAGGAAACCATAGAGGAAGGCATTTCACGATAAACATGGAACTATCAATCAGAAAAAAGACAAACAAGATTATGCAATCAAACTTAGAACATAGCATCAATTATAGTACAGTAGATTCACACCGCATACGTGTGTGTGTGTGTGTGTGTGTGTGTGTGTGACTGGGCTTGCTCTATCATATATATTTGAAGAAAGTTTAAAGTGATTTGATCGAAAACACTGATGCTGCATGACAGGACTGTGATTATATCTGATGAAGGAACAAACTGTTTTCATGAGTCAGATGAGAAATGCATCAACACAATGAGAAAACGTCTAAAGGAAGCCTGAACAAACTCACTGAGAAATGCTGATGAGTGTGAGGAAATGATGATCTGTTAAAACTGCAAATCAGTTAAAGACAGAGTTCATGAAAAGTTTGAATAAAAATGTGTACGGAGGAAAGAGGAGGGGAAAGGGGAGGGTAGGCCACCCCGGCTGTGATTGAGGCGCTGTGTGGTTGGGCTGAGCCACCCCCCACCCCCCCAGGAAGTACTCAGTACATTTTAGTGCAGATCTCGTTAAAGGGACGGGTCCAGCATCACTTTCTTTAATGTGTAGGGTTGTTTGGACTTGGTGGACGTGTAAACTCTACTGAGTGTCATTCTAGTTATTACTATTACTCTACATCTCTATGAGGAACCTGCACTGTGCTTGCTCATGTCAAGTCTTTTATCAGTGTTGGTCCAGCAAGTCTCAAGTCATGTGATTCAAGTCCCCCACCGCTTCACTTATTCGTGCTTCCATAGTACTCAGTCTATAGAGGGATAAATAACTGATATAAACAATTGATAACATTTCAAATATTCACATTCATCTCATTTATAGCTGAACATGTCTGGGCATATGCCAAATCACTTCTGGTTTTAACTTTCAAAATAAAACTACTGTCATTTGACTGAAGACTTTCAGTTCTATTAGAAAGTGTTAATACAGTCATAAATAGCATGTAACCACACATAACAAAAACGACATATTTCCGTCAGGTTTCACCTTCTGAAGGTTTGGTTCCGGAAGTATTAAGTTGTTACAACTTTACAATCATCTGTCATCGTCCTGACATTTCAGACGGCTTCACCCACTCACAAGCTCACAACAGACCGAAGAGCCGCCGTGTTTATCGGAGCTACAGGGATAATTAGATGGATACAACACCGACAAAACGTTCGAGGTTGTTTAACATTAATATTTTGTCAGTCTCTTGAACCTACCTTGTTAAACACACTATCAGAGCTCTGTCAGATCAATTCGTGCTGTTCTGCAGCAAAACCAGCAAAACAATGACGAAACCTTCCCCTCCTCTCTCTTCTTCTTCTCCTTCTTTTTCTTCTTCTTCTGGTGCAGTCAAAACCATTTCACCCTGTGCTGCTGCCACCTGCCGTTCACTCTGCATATTACAGATCAGCGGTACAGCATTGTAATACACTCAACACAATAATTTTACATGTTTTTTAAATTTAATTTAATTTTTTTCATCATTTTATTGATTAAAGGAAATGTTCAGTAATTTGGGTTATACAACAGCACATAAAAAACAGAATATAAATGATATAAGTACAACAGGTGAAAATAAAATTCATCAAAATGTGAAAAGATAAATTCTTTTAAAAGAAAAAAAGCACAGGGGAACATGAAGACACAAACATACCGTACATAACTGGCCTGGCATCAGTCACAAGCCATTAAGGAAGTTCATTATAAGGACATGCAGAGTTATGGACCCACAATTAACATTTTGTGACTCTTCCCACCATCAAACTATCAAATTGATAGGAAACAGAGACCAAGGACCCCTCTTCCACAAACAGACCATGCTTTTAGCACGACACAGAACCAGACCAAAGGTCAAAGGGTCAACTCCAGAGGATCAACCAATGGACACCAGACAACTGGAGAATATAGGCAAAATCTCCAGTTTGTAACAATAAGACTCTGTCTAATGATATTTGATTGTTTCTTATATTGGACAAATAACACCAAAAGGACTGATTATCACTAAGGTGTAACTCCTGGCCTCTCTGTGCCATGCATGAACACACACACACACACACACACACACACACACACACACACACACACACACACACACACACACACACACACACACCAACCTCCCTCCCTCTGTCCCTCTCTAGATAAGAGTCATAAACTACAACCCACATTCCAATCCTGGGTAGTGACCAGCAGAACTCTCTTCACAGACACAGATCTATGGAAGAATGTAAAATTAAATATCTTGAGATGTTTCTATGTAATAGTTCAATCCCAAACTTCTATCCTATAGAATGTTTGAAATGTAACATGTAGACTTTAAGCCAATGTCCTTCATGTGACCATACTGTCAGCATCCTTCACACAAGGTAACACACACTACATGACATCATTACAGAACTGCTGTGTAATCCACATTTATAGACTATTAGCTTTAGGAAATGTTTATATTGTTGCTTGATCAGTTAACCACTTGTATTATGATTGATTCCAGGTTTGAAGGATGTAATATGAAATCCACACTTGTATTACTCCTGTCTGTAATCATTAGTGCCATTAGGTTTATAGGTTATTTCATTTAATGTTTTATCGTCATGGTGGAGGACGGATGTGCGAGTTTATAGGTAAGCAGTAGAATTAAACTATTCAAAAGCTCCGTGACAAATTACTCTTCTCCATGTTGAAACACGGGAGAAGATGGGTGACGCCTCTGAAACGTGCACCAGCCCCCAGGGAATAAAACAGTCAGATCAATTTGCACATTGCTCTTACCAACAGCTCTGTTAGCTCTGTAGTCCAGGCTCCAACAGTCCGGCTCTTAGCTCTAAGCTGCTAGCCACAAACTCATGGCTCTTAGCCATTTTTGCACTTACTCGTTTTGTCCGTGTCCTTTATTCTTTCTTTGCCACGTTTATTTTTATAAGTTGAGACCAACTGAACCAAATCAACAGAAGTGCCTCAGAGTAATTTTGTAACTTTTAATCATCATCAAGTTTTCCTTTTTGAAGATTTTGACAACTTTAGAGTCATCTGGTCAACGCCAGTCTCCTCTAAAGTTATCCAGCCAAAGTGAAGAGCATTAGAGTTTATTTCGCATCATAACCAGACACGGCCTCCAGGAGAATCCACCTAGATCTTGCGTCTCCAGGGTCACCGAGGCAACGATAGCCACCTGGGTTCCAGCCGAGGGTCTTCAGCTACAGCGCAACTCACAGTAAACTGGTGTTAACATTCTGGGTGACATGACTGGGTTGATGTTGAAATATAGTAATATTTAATTACCAAATCTCATTCGTAGACGTAGTGATCATTAGCTGTATAGCCATAGTGTATAGCCATAACATATTCTCTCCCACCATTGCCAACTCATCACACTGCTCATTTCATTATTATTTTCATCTTTATGATTATTACACCTTGCATTTACTCTGTAGATAGTAGATTAGTTAATAAACTCCTTTATTTACACCCAGTTGTCGTCCTGTTGTGTTCTTTTGGTGTAGAGACTGGAGATCCGTTGAATAAGGAAGTCATGTCTTCTGATATGAGATTGATAAATTTATCAATGAAGTTATATTGTTGTGCTCCCAGAGGACTGGTGCCCATTTCAATGAGAGCAAATTCTAAATTATGGCGTTAATGCTAGAAGTGCAACAGACCAGTTAATCAGGCATGGGTGACGGGGAGATCGCACGATTTTTACCGCTTACACGCAAAACACAGGATTCAATTCTATATCTTTAGCAATAGAAAATACAGTTAACCGAACTCTTTAATAAATGAGAACTTAATCTAACAGTAAACGTTGTCTGGACCTCCATTCTTGGAAGCGCGTTAGACCAAGGTTTTCTTCCGCGCACAGCTGGGTGGCTAAAATCAGGTCGGGATAGTCACCACATTAGGTAAAAACCCTGATCTCAGCAGACATCACTTGGAGCACACACACTTAAGCCTGCAGCGATGCAAAGTAACGATCGCTGATACCGATTAACATAAATCAAAGGACATCCCCGGTGAGTGCATACACCTGTATTGATGTGTGATCGCCTGTTGGAAGCGGTGATGCCTTGTGTATGTGGCAGTTGAGGATTATGGTGTGTTGCATTAAAAGCCTTATCAGCTGTACTGACTGTCAATTGACTCATGAAAACAGAAAGGAAGAGATTATCGCTCAACCCCTTGATGTGTCCATGAATGTGTTGTTTGGACAAGTTGAAAGCGCACAGGTTGTGCACAAGCCCTCAACATAGCGCAGCACTTGTGTTGAAACATCTTCTCTTAAAATAACAATAAAGATTTGTGGAAAATGAATGATATGCACCATGTTACTGTTGATACTGAGTCCACAGAAATGCAATGTGATGTCACTGAAAAAAGAACAATAAAAGCTACTGTGAAAGGAATCTCAATCATAATCGAAAGACTTCAAAAGGAAAGGAGTGGCAATTTCCGACAGGAAAGCAAATTGAAAATAAAAATCACCTCTCTTGTCTTCTAAGGAAAATGTCTCTGTTGTGCAACAAAATATAAAAAAGTTCAAAGGCTTTGCCAGAGTTCCTCCGCACTTCATAACACATTGCTCACTGACTTACCTCTACCTGAGGAGGAGCAGAGAAAGCAGGAAGCATGATTTCATTCAAAAAAGGCTGGCAATGATGTATTTATTGAAGAAATATCAACATGGTTGAAGGAAAATGGAATTTTAAATGATGATCATGGTGAAAATGTAAATGATGATGATGAATGCAAAATCAAATCAAGATGATATTAATCCTGAAGACAGTGTTTCTACACTGTAAAATCTAATTAGTTGACCTTACTTAAAAAAAGTATGCAAACTCGTTGCCTCAAAAAAATTAACCAAAGTAATCTTAAGATTAGTGAGTTAGAAAAGCTTGTTTATCTTAAGTGTGCAGTACTAAATCAAGTAGTACAACAAAAAAAAAAAATTAAGTTCATGTAACTTAATAGCCATGCTTAGTGTTAACTTAATTTTTTCATTTTGTGTGGACTACTTGATACAAATTTAACCCCACTTAAAATGACTAAATACCTACAACTTACTACTCACTAATTTTTCAAGTTCACTTAAATTAAACAAACCAATTTCCTTGGATGGGTCCTTGTCTTTCTTCTCTCTCTCTCCTATTTCTTATCTATTTTAGCTGTTATTACCTAATAAAGGCAAAAACACCACAAAAATATACTTTAAAAGAAAACTCACTGGGTTGATTCAGCTGCATTACAACATTTATTAAAAAATAATAATTGCATCATTGACAGATCTAGGCTGAACAATTAACATTTGATATTGTTATTATTTTTGATTCCATTTCTCCAATATAAAATGTGTGTTTTATTACTCATGTAATAACCTTACAATAATCAATAAAAATTACTGTTCTCCATCCTCTTGTCACATTTAATGTATTTTAAAGCTAATTGTAAAATTGCTCATAGGGTGATCTGTCTGTTAGGCTATTGTAATAACAATATGCATTAAATCTATTATTCAGCTTCAAGTGTTCTGTTCCCAAGTATCACTTTCTTGTACATTCAAGTACAAAACAGCAGCTTAACAACAAACTTGTGGTTTGATTTGACTGTAGAACATGACACGGACAAGGCAAAAATAAACCAACATTTTTGTGAGCTAATTCTATGCATGTAACAGTCTCACAATATTAAACAGGTAAACACCTGATAATTACAGGACTTTGCATTTCTGATCAAAACTGAAAGTACAACAAATGCTTTTGTGTCCCAAAGCGAGCATCAGTCCAAGAAGGCTCTTTACTGGTCTAACCCAGTAGACTGTTCTTCAGAGTTAACAGTTTTGATGGGAGGTTTTTCTTTCCCAGTCCAAGCATCACAGTCTGAATGAAGTTGAGTGTATTTGCCATGCATTTTGGGTAATCCCAATGCAAAGCATATGTAAGCCCAAATAACAGACAAACTGCCTGAGGCAAGTTTTTAATTCGATCCATGACAATACCTCCCTCCAGAATGATGGCAGTGGAGATGGGCTGGAGGTCCACTGAACTCGGACCCTCGTGAGGACGATCTTCACTGACAACTGTCAGCACACCAACAGTGATGCATTCTAGGGCCTCGTCTCTCGCTGTATCCTACAAAGACACACACACATTCTTCAGCATGGACACAACACAAATATGTGTTCACACTGGATTGTTGCAATATAGCCAACAAAATAAATTTGGTATGGTTAAACTAAAGCTATGGTACACAAGGTCCATATATTCTTGAACAGTGACACTGACTTTTCAACTTAGACTCCTGCTCCTTAGATTTAAAATGAATTAATGTGTACAACGTTTATGTGGCAAATTTCATTTTTATTTACTGGCTGTTTAAATACGTCTCAGATTAGCTGTGGAGGAATTGCTATACAAAATACATCAATCACTGTACAAAATGTATATTGTATATTGTGCAGATAGAATTACATCTTCTATGTCAGCACAGATATAGTTCTATTTTAATGCAGACCAAACTTTTTTCTTATGTGCAAGTACTTACAGAGCATGTCTTGAAGAATTCACTGGAGTCGTCACAAAGTAAAATGGGAATGCCTTTGAGGACAACAGAGCGAAGTACTGTCACGTCTGGTGTCTAATAATACACAGAGAGAAAAGACCAGTTAACAGAGTAATTTGCAAGGCACAAGCACAAGTCAGACAGGAAATAGAATAGGTTGGTCTGGATCATCTCATTTAGAACTTATTGCTGGGGTTATGGAATGTGTGGATTGATCACCATCTGCCTGAGCCTGGAAGGGGACAGTTAAAAATAATACAACAATTTAACACAACCAAAGCTCACCACAACTCATAAACATATTGTGTCCAGTACAAGTGAAAACTGTAACATAGGCCTATTACCCACAAAGACAGTATTTTAATGTACATATTCTAGACAACATGACCTTAAATAATTTAGGCCACTGAGTATGCCAGTAAATACGTTCCCTATGATAACAGGCTATGATAAACTGAGTAAAGATCTTTTCAGACAGGGAGACACTTTTGTCTGTACCGAGTCTGATCTGCGGCTCTCACTGCGCTCCCCTTGTGATCAGGAAAGCACTGGGCGAGTAAACAGTGGGTGCGCTACACGTGGTAACCATGGAAACGGCACAGCTACGAATATCGACTAGTGTTAAGTGAGGAGGGTTCAATAAAATAACATTAAGTTAGTTGACTGTGGTGATATCCCCAATCATAGGTCGACACACAGTGGTAGTCCTGTCTTTGACAAGCACAGGCTGTTATTGTTGGTAGCTAAAGTTAGCTAAGTTAGCATAGTCCTACCTTAACAGCCTAGCTTAAAATAAAATGATACATCCAGACTTGTTCTGATGTTCTGCCATGTGAATGCCCTCCTGTTCATGGAAACTCACAAACCGCCAGGATCAGTCTCTCATCTTGAGTCAGTACTTGATAAATTACTGGCCTCAGAAAATAAAAAAAGCAACTCCGACAGCGGGTGTGCGCGTGCACGTGACGAGTCACAGCAGTAAACCAAATGCACCGGATGCAATATATTGTCATCTGGAACAATGTGTCATTCCACTGCTCTGCTCTGGTCCAGAACTGGTTTCAACACCTTCCACAGTTTACAGTACTATACCTTCCACCAAACTCTCCGTTTCTAAATCCAATGGAAGAGTTTTTCTCGGCATGGTGGTGGAGGGTTTACGATCTCCGGCCCCAGGCTCAGGTACCCCTCATTCAGACCATGGAGGAGGCCTGTGACCAAATCGACACAGCAGCTGTGTGTGGCAAAATAAATCCTGTATGGGTTATGAACATAATAATTGCTTGGATGGAAGTGATGGAAAAGAAGAGTTTTATATATATATATATATATAAATATGGTTCTTGGGGTTATAAGTGTTATGAGAAGAAAATGTTCTTTTTAGTTAAAAAGTTCTGGTACAATGTTATTCATTGCCAGTGTAATGGTTAAGCAGTAGTAGTAGTAAATCACCAGCAAGTGTCAGTGTCGCCATGTGAGCAGGGTATGCACAGGGAGAGTCACAGGGAAGTCTTCTGTGAGAAAATTAGATAATGGGAATCTCTGTGTACCAGACAGAGGCAGAAAACGCTGTGTAGTGATTGTGTACTTAAAGATATATTTGTGCATTCTGCAAATCCTTATTAAATGTGTAGCACCAGATTTAGCCTGCATGACATGACATCATTCTGGGCACCGCTACATGTGCAAGGATAGATTCGACATTCAAGGCGGTTCTACACAAGTTGTCTTGCCAATGAGGATATCGCCTGTGATGTTGATGAAATTCTCTGGCCAGATCTGGCTAAGCAAAAAGATAATGTCTAGTATTTTCTGTATAGTTTTTTTTCATTTTTTTTTTTTCAGTCTGCAGCATTGGTCTTGTGTAGTGTTTGGTGAATTTATTGTATATTTGCACTTTCTCTGTGTACTTCACTTACAGTACCCTAATCACTGAGAAGTATAATTGCAAAAAGTGTTTTAGGTTAAGCACAGCAGTGTGTAACTGGTTCATAGTGTTTCATTTTGCAAAGGATCTGAGGTGTTCTGCTAATTGGGTGTGTGGTTCGGCTAATTGTGTGTAGTGTTTTGAAAAACCGGCCTCTTTTTCCAAATCGTGCTTCAGCAATTGAAGAAAACTGTATTTAGCAGAGTTCGGATTTGTAGCATTTTAATTCTCTTTAGAGGAGGGGATTCTGTTTGTTCGATCTACAGACATGGTGTTAAGTCACTGGATAATCTGAATAATAGCACAGGATTAGAAGATTAGTGAAAATCAATTAATTTAAAGTAAAATTGGTTACAACATGTATACACAAGCTAGAATACATACAGGCAGGGCTGTAAACTAACTTTTTGGCTCACCTGCCAAGGGGACCGGTAGATGAAAAAATCTACCGGCCAAGTAAATTTTTTACCGGCCAAGTAATAAATTGCCTCTTTTTGTTACATATACATCTGTTTCAGTACTTTTCATTGAGATAACAGTATTATATAGCGATATATATTTAGAAAAGAGACCAAAATATTATTCAAAATACATTTTTAATCTTTTGAATATTCAAAACATTGCGAACATGGACAGTGCCAGTACCAGTTAACCTCCTGTTCTGATAACAAATGATAATAGCAAAATTCAAGGAAAATTAAAAAAAAAAAATAGAACAGAACAAAGTGGATCAGTGCATGATCTAATCAGAACTCATCATCACTGTCTTCAGCAGACACCCTCTTCGCACCACCATGCATATAGTCAGGCGGCAGGTTGAGTGAAGAGAGGCTCGGACTGAGCCCTAGACACTGATTTGCAAACAGTGTGACATTTACTTGCTTCGTGCTCTCGGATGGTCTCGAGTTTCATCGTTTTATTGCCAACCACAAATGAATTGGTGTGCTGCTTTTCTTTAGCATATTTTCTACAAACTGAACAAAACATGATACCGGCCGCCTCCTCGTACTGCAGCCATTCCCTCTGAATCTTCCATTTCTCATTGAAGTTTCTTACTTTTGCTTTTTTCTTTGACGTTTCGCCTTTTTCATCCTCCTTTCCATCTATCTCCTCTGTACTCTTTCTTTTTGGGTCAGTCACACCGGGTATGTGCCCCCACATTGCTGCACCGGAACCACACTGCGGCTGGTGGTGACGCGTGAAGGCTGATTTATACTACTGTGTCAAGTCGACGCCGTCGCGACGCAGAGCCTCTGCGTGGACGTGAACCCCCGACACAGAGCCTCTGCATCCGTCAACGTGCACCTCCAAAAATGTCTATTTTATAGCAGCAATGTTTTGCTATATTGTGACAAACATGTACCTGCCCCATGGCATGTAGCCCTCCAAAATTAAGTCGCCAGGGGAATATTTTAGTCGCATTTGGCTCAGTGCCGAGAGTAAAACGAACTGGACTGAAACAGTGACACATTCCTTGTTCACTGCAGAAACATCTCAGTTCTCTGTACCAGAGAATGTTTTGATCTGGCATGATCTGGTGAATCTTTCTTGTTGCAGGCAAAGATTTCAGGGTAGGAGGAAGGACTTTGTCAAACCTCTCTATTTCTTGTTCATCAGTGAGGTAGAGTATGACATTGTTAAGGCTGTTGGAAACTTTGTCATAAAACTGTTTGGCACTGACAATGTCATGTCCTCTTAAAACCAGACTGTCGGCTACCCTCTTCACTGCCCCCCCAATGCCATCTGGGGCGCCTTTTCCATGTGAAGTTGGGAAAAAGTTCCATGTTGTTCTTGTAAACCCTAATTTCTGAGGTATGTCACTGAGAAGGAAGAAATTTTTCTTATTCTTGTATTGCTTGCTTGGACAATCTGACCAAAAATGTACTGTATCAACTGATGGATGTGCCCTGTGTATCTCTCTCAGTACAGGATCCATATAGGCCCAAACTGATGCAGCATCTTGACATTTAGATTAGAAACTGTGCAGAATCCTGACTTAGTTTCCTTTGTATAATACATACCTGTATGTAAATTTAACAGAGGTAAGTTCTGTCCAAAATGGCATGCCTGGACTTCAGAATGGTACTTGCACTTCCATGCCTCCGAAAAATCAATGTGTATGATGACCTCGTTCTCATTGCAAGCTTGAATCAGGTTGCGGTATTCTTGTGACTGGTTCCGGGCAAGACACACATGTAGTGTGGTTTCGCTTTTGAGTTTTTCTTCATATAATTGAATAAGCTCTGAGAGCTTGCCTTCATGAGATACCATAATTGTTGAGGTGTATGTTTCATTTGCTGTTGATCGGCCCACTCTTTCCCACTGCTTCCATTGGACGTTAGTTGTCTCATGTTCTGGGAGCAGCAATGTCTCCTTGTTTACACAGCGTGCACATTTTCGAAGGAGGCAGGACTCAGTTGGTGTGCAACACACCAGTTTAAAACTATCCTCAAGTTTTGTTGAATCCACAACCCCTGATGATTTCAGCACCTCCAACATTAAAGCTGCATTCTCATGAAGTTTACATAGGTATGTTTTGCGGTCAGAGGGTTTTGGTGCAGTAATATGAAAGGGCCTTAAAGCACAAAAGGATGAGTAACTGAGTTTTACTGTAGGGTTGCTTGTGATGAATTCATTGTGTAAGTTTTTCATGGTGTCCATTAAGATCATCCTCTGACGCTTTACTTTCTTCCTTGTTATGGTATCTTGTTTGTCTGTTGTAATCCGGGCAGAGTTATGGAAGAAGTCTTGAACTTCTTTGGCGATGACCTGAAGGTATCTTGCCTTTTTTGTCTTGGTTTGTTTTTTGTTTAGAGATTTATAGGATATTCCAAACTGTTGGATCTTGTGGAGAATGCAATATTTTTTAAGAATTTTCCCTGATACAGTCAATTCTCGTTTCCTGCGTAGAGTTTTGTGATTGTTTGCGGACAGCTCATTTACCAAAGCATTGTGAAAAAGAAGGGTTCCTCTTAATTTCAGGATTTCTCAACTCACTTCAACAAACCATTTTCTCAGTCATGGTTTGTGGAGAGTACATGACAGATTTGGATGCATGTTTTGCGCGTTTAAGTTTTTTTTAAAGACAATCCCTCTCTCTCTTCAGTGTCAGCAGCTTGCTTTTTAAAGACTTCATTTCTCTTATGCGCCTTTTCTTATGCCTTTTCCTGGCCCTCTCTCCTACAAGGGACTGTCTGCTAACACCTCGCTCATCGAGGCCCTCATCTAATGGGCTACCTGGTGGTGTATCTGCTATCTGCAGAGTCTCAAAGTCTTTTTTGCGCTTTCTTGACCTCTTCTGGGAATTTCTCCATGTCCTTCTCTTTAATCTCCTTGCTTGCTCAGTCATGTCTCCTATTTGTTTTATTTTTCCCTCCACACATCTTTTTCTCCATCTTTCTCTGTCCCTTTGTAGTTTTTTTCCTTTCTGTCTGGCTGATTATTTATCCTCTCCCTTCTCTTTCTCTGATACTCTCTATTTCTGGCTCTCTTTGCCTCCAATGACAGGGTGTGTTTAGCCATTTGTATCTGAAAATTATTAAAGTAAATAGCCTTCTTAATCATTGATATCCATACATTAAAACATTGATAAGGTAGTAATGGTATTTAAATAACTTAATGGAAAAAAAGCACTAATTTCAAACACATTATTCAATTATTAAAGAGAACTGAGACTTATGTCACCTCCGTCAGGACAGACGTCAACTCCGTCAGATGCAATTTCTGACGGAGTTGACGTCTTACGGAGTTGAAGAACTGTTAAATTTTTTTATTTCACAGCATAGCTGTAGGGAGTAGCCATTTTATTTTTCAAAGTTGCTAAGACTTCTCTTAATACTAATCAAAATGCACATTTCTTATTTAGTTTTGAATTAGAAGGTCTATGGAGTTGATCTGTTATGGTTGAGACACACCCGATAGCAATATTAATTCATGAATTTATCAAAAAATGGGAACATTACCAGTGCTTGAGCAGCATTCCCTCCTTTTTAGAAACCAGGAAGTGAGACAGGGGTCTTTAGGATATAGCTAACCCTTTTTATGCCTGATTAAATTATGTTTTTGTAGAAATCTGATGGAGTTGACAAAAATCTGGGACACAACTTTAAAGGGCCAACATTTTCATAAAAAATATATTATAAAACAATGATGATTACAGTATAAAATTTTTAAACCTATATTATCAATAGGTATTATTAATTATAAATTTTGAAGGCTTTTAACACATTTTTTAATTGTTTGAATTTGTGAATTCTTGCCTGAGACAAAGGTGTTTTCTGGCACAGGGCAAGTTTCGAAGTAAAAAAAAAATGAAAGCAGAACAAAAATTTGACAAATCTTATTTATTTCATATATAACTGTTTTTGTTGTAGAGGGTTGGACTGTATAAGTGGTTTGAAGGTGGTGTTGCTCAGGCAGGTCGGTTAGAACCTGATAAATTACATGAAGCAGTCTTCCTTTAACCATTTATTGTGCTTCAGATTTCTTACAGGATCTCTCAGACGTCTTGTCTGTGGATTTGTGTGCTGCAAGGGCAGCAAACTGTGTGCTGCAAGGGGCAGCAAACTTAAAACGCACCACTAACGGTGGAACTGGCATAGTATATCTACGTAATCGCCGTCGCTAGGCAACAGCGGAATCAACAATATGAGTCCGATCGGCGGAGTCTTTCATACAGCCGCCCCCGAATTGCTGAGGCAATTCGCTCCCAAGAAAGACTCAGGTCTCTAGAGAGGCGGCAATATCCTTAGACGGTGACAGATCTCTGGTGTCATCAGAGTCCGGGATTGCTGGTAGCTGGATGAGTTGGGCCACTGGCCGGGTGTAGACTCTGTCTTTCAATCAGACATCAGCCGAGCGCACATAACCATCTGCGCTCTGATGAACCTTGACGATAGTCCCAATAGGCCAACTCGCTCTGGGGAGCTGCGGGTCAACAAGCAGTACCACATTACCCACAGTGAGGTCTCCGGTGGTGGCATGCCACTTCTGGCGAAGCTGTAGTGTGGGCAAGTAGTTCCGGATGAAGCTCGCCCAGAACTGGTCGGCCAGAATTTGGCAATGTCTCCATCTCTTCCTGGTTAGGCCTTTGTCCGTGGGGTACACTACTTGAGGTAGTGCACCGTCAGGCCGCCCCATTAAGAGGACATTGGGTGTGACTGGGTCCTCATCAGCTATACTGGATGAAGTATAGCCTAAGGGCTTGGAGTTCAGGATGGCTTCAACCTCCAGCAAGACAGTACAAAGCACTTCCTCTGTTACTTACTGAGCTCCTATCACTGTGTGCAGAGCAGTCTTTGCCGATCTTATTTCACGTTCCCAGGCCCCAACGAAATGTGGGGCTGCCGGAGGACTAAAGTGAAAGGCAATCTTCTGCTTTGCGAGAAGTCTCTGGATCTCTGGATTCATACTGGTATAGGCCTCGCGTAGCTCCTTCTCGCCGGCCTTGAAATTGTTCCCCTGGTCAGAGTAGACCTCCGCTGGGGTCCTTCTGCGAGCAATGAACCTCCTCAACGCCATCAAGTAGGAGTCTACGTCTATGCTGGGTAGGAGGTCAAAGTGCACAGCGCGGGAGGTGAGGCATTTGAAGATAATGCCCCACCTCTTCTCTACGCGGAGACCTAACTTGATCTGATACGGCCCAAAACAATCAACACCAGTTGAATAGAAAGGCGGCTAGAAGAGCCGTAGCCGAGCTGGTGGTAGGTCTGACATTTTAGGCACTGTGGGACGAGCCTTCCAGCGGCTGCACTCTAGGCACTGGTGCTGGACGGGGCGGACGGCCTCCCTCCCTCGCAGAACCCAGAAGGACCGTCTCATTTCTGCATGCACACGCTCTGGCCCCGGATGACAGAGGCGAGCATCATAATCCTGGAGTCAAGTACCTCCACTCGACGCAGCCTTCCTCCCACCCGTATAACTCCTGCAGCAGAGTCCAGCTCTGGAGACAAGGTGAGTAAACGACTGCTGCTCCGTACAGGCTGGGAAGCTGTCTCGTTGTGCCTGCTTGATCACCAGCATCTCTGCTTGCTGATAGTCGGAGGCCGTAGGGGGACCAGACGGTGTGGCCGCCCCATGACACTCCTGTACAGTGGCCTCGACTAGATCCCCCCAGCAAGTATACTGTTCCGTCATGGCGACTCTGGGTTGACTCACCGTTGATGTCAAACCGCAGAAGGCAGACTTGCGATATTCTGCAGGATCTGGGTCAGCCTCCCTGGATGGTCTTTCCGGCCATGCCTCTGGTCCCTTGAGGAGGAAGGGCGGCCCCTGACTCCAACGATTTGGCAATGCCAGCTCTTCTAGCGTCTTGCCCCGCGTAATGTCATCGGCAGGGTTCTGAGCAGAATCTACGTAGCGCCAGCTTGGATTTCAGAGAGAGATTCAGATTGGAGCCACGTGAGCACAGTGGTGGAGTCTGTCCACAGTATGGTCTGGTCTAGGGGCAGCGTGAGCTCCTTTCCCAGTAGACTGGATAGCTGGGCTCCAGTGAGGGCTCCACAGAGCTCCAATCGGGGCATGGATGTCTGTCGGCGTGGGGCAACTCTTAATCTTGCTACAAGGAATGATAGGTGCACTTTGCCCTGTATGTCTTCTGTTCGGAGGTATGCGACAGAGCCATAAGCTTTCTCGGACGCATCACAGAAGATGTGGATTTGTCTGTTGCAAGCCTCTACCTGTGTTGGCACATATGGTCGAGGCAGCGATACACGTGGTAGCGCTTGGAGCTTTGTCTCCCAGTCCTTCCATTCTTGCAGCACATCTTGGGGAAGGAGCGGGTCGTCCCAGCTGCGTTGTTTATTCCAGAGATGCTGGACAAGAGTCTTAGCACGGGTTGTGTAGGGGAGAATGTACCCCAGAGGGTCGTACTGCCGAGCAAGGACTTTGTACACATTCCGCATAGTCACTTCTCTATACTCAAAGGGTCTGTGTTTATATCCGAGTGTGTCAGACCCCCAGTGCCAGGTGAGTCCGAGAGCTGATTCTGGGTAGTTAGCATCACCCTGGGAAAGCCAGTGCTCAAAGCTGTTGGACCGGGCTTCTTTGGGTAAGTGGCTGATGGCTCTTGGGCTATTGCTCGCCCACTGGCGGAGCTCGAAGCCACCAGCAGCTAGTAAGGCACGGAGTTTATTGACAAGCTGCTTGGCCTCTTCAACAGTTGACACACTCTGTAGGCAATTATCAACATAGAAACACTGCTCTACTGACTTTCTCACGTCTTCGTCATCAGAGTTGTGCTCCTTGACATGTTGCTGTAGCGCAAATGTCGCACAGCATGGGGAGCAGGTCGTGCCAAAGGGCAAGACTTGCCACTCGTACACGTCTGGGGGGTCTTCTCTTCGCATGTCTCTCCATACGAATCTGAGGAGCGCTCTGTCTTCTGGCAAGTGCCTGACTTGATGGAACATACTGCGCATGTCGCCGCTAATGGCTACAGCACACTGTCTGAAATGGAGCAGAACCCCGAGGAGAGAGGCACCCAGGGTCGGTCCAGGTAGTAACGCCTCATTCAGGTTGAGGCCTTGAAACTGGTACGAGAAGTTGAACACTATGCAGTTCTTCTCATTGTGCCGCACTAAGTGATGGGGTATAAACCATGATTCACCCTCTGTTGGTAAATCAGGGCTGAGCTTCTTGACTGACCTGCCGTGGACCAGTTCGCGAATTTCCTCACAGTAAGCTTCTGCAAGCTGCGAGTCTCTTGACAGTCTCCTCTTTGCACTCCTTAAACTTGGCATGACAGCCTCTTTAGTTGCTTGAAAGAGGGGCATTTGGCTTTTGCGCAGTAGGGGGGTCGCATACCGGAAGACTCCTTCCACTTCCACGCGCGTCATCTTCGCCTCCAGCATTTGCACAGCATCTCGATCCTCCTTTGAACGCATGACTGTCTTATCACAGCCGGTCCAGATAGAGAACCTCTGTGGTAGTACTGACTAAGCAATTCTTCTCTTTGGGTGGCTCAGGACTGTCTCTCTTATTGATCTCATGTAGGACCTTTAAGTGTTTGCCTTGACACACGTCGCATGGCTTCTTCAAGTCACACTGAGCAGCTTGGTGTGACCTTGCACAGCGCCAGCATCGACTGTTAGCTTTGATCCATTCTACTATTTGTTCCTTTGTGAGTCTCTGTATGGTTTGACACTTATTCAAGAAGTGCTCTGTGTTCTCACAGTATGGGCAGTAGGGCTTTGATTTACCTTTCTTGTCTGATGAGGCTGGGTGCTGACGTGATGGCTCTGAGGCGGTAGAGCTCTCTATGCCATGCAGCACAGATGCTACATGTCTGCTCTGTTTCTTCACAATCTTTGAGCTGTGTTGCAACTGTCCTGTGCGTTCCAGCTGGACCTCATAGCCTTGGCACCAGGACTCGTATTTTAGCCACTCTGCCAGGTCAACTAGGGTGTATATAGCTCCAGGTCGTTGGAGCATATGACGGCGAAAGTCAGCCCGCATTTCAGATGGCAGCTTTGTGAGGAGACGGGTGACGCGGGAGCTACATTGCAGTTCAACATCCCCGTCGGGCCCCAGGGTCTGAAGCATGCCAACGAGGGACTGTACTTGGAGCGCAAACTTCTCAAAGGCTGCAACATCCCCACGCTTCACCTCTGGGGCTTCCATGACAGCGGCTATCCTCTTCAGTGCCACATGATGGGGCTGGCCGAACTTCTCATCTAATGCTGCCATAGTGTCTGAGTATGGCGTGAGCGAGTGAAGGTAAGAATCGGCTACAAGACAGGCCTCCTCAAGCTTCAAGTGATCGGTGAGGACTTGATATTTAAAGAGTTCAGTGGTATCTGCAGGCAAGAGGTTTATAAGGGCTATTTTCAGGCAGGCATACTCCATTGGATCTCTATGGCTGAAGAAGGGGATCTTTGGCTTGGGGCCCCTGTACACTCTCTCTTCAAACTGGGATGAGTTGGATGACTGATGGTGGCTTACACATGCAGAACTGAAGCCCGCTCCGGGGCTAGGTGGGTATCTGGTGCGTGCGCCTGGACCATACTGGGCTCCGCGGTGTGGGAGAGTAGGCCTTACCCACGGTTGGAGAAGACTGAGAGAGTGTAGATGGCTTGGGCATAGTAGGGCAGCCCGCTTTGGGGGTTGAGGACCATTGGCCCGTTGCTGATGTCCCGGGGGCAGTATTCTGTTTTAACAGCTGCAATTCACCCATCATCCTGTCTATGGCTGAGATGAGGTGCCCATTGTTATCATTACCTGATGGAGCTGTTGGAGGCCAGGGCGGGGGAGGAGGCCAGTTGTTGTCGTCGCCATCATACTCCGCTCCGTCTATGGTGTAAGAAGTAGGCATTGGCAGGGGAGGTAAGTCTGACTCTCTGCTTGGGCTTTACCTAAAGCCCTCACTTTCTCTTCTAGTGATCTCATGTTTCTGTGGACGTCTCTGAGTCCTTCAATGTTTTGCAGCATATACTCATATGACTGGCGCAGTTCACTGTTCTGCCTCCGAATCTCCTCTAATTCAGCTCCATAAGCAGTAGAAAGGCCCCTTCCGCTGTCACGCTTTGGAGAGGAAGGCATATGCTCACTTAACTTCTTATGCCATTCATCATACTCTGTACTCATGCAGAGAATGCTCGTCCTCTTGTTCACTGAGGGCTGGGTCCCACTGTACTTAACGTGTAGAGTGTGAGGCGTGTGCTTGGGTGATGGGTGTCATCTTGACTGTTCCATCCATACCTGAGCTCCATTTGCTCCCGATAGCTGATGGAGGCTGATATCGTTTGGGCCTGGCTGCTCCTATCACATAGTTTTCCAGGTAAAGTGGCGGGCATGTCTGCCGCTTTGGACGAACTGGTTCACTGCCTTCTTGCATCATGATCCCGAATCAACACCATCCGGCTCGAAGGACCAAATGTTGTAGAGGGTTGGACTGTATAAGTGGTTTGAAGGTGGTGTTGCTCAGGCAGGTCGGTTAGAACCTGATAAAGTGCATGAAGCAGTCTTCCTTTAACCATTTATTGTGCTTCAGATTTCTTACAGGATCTCTCAGACGTCTTGTCTGTAGATTTGTGTGTCGGCGGAGTCTTTCATACAGTTTTAAAAACAAACAAAATTTCATTAAAAAAAATGAATTTGTGTGTTGATGACTTATAATTTAAAGTTTTTTGGTAGGACATGATTTGTCCCAATTCTCAAGAATGGGTGATTTACATTCATTTCCAAATACCTATCTAATATTGATGAGACTTGTTGCTATAATAGATAGATAGATAGATAGATAGATAGATAGATAGATAGATACTTTATTTATCCCCTAGGGGAAATTCATGTGTCCATTAGCTCATTGTTGATAATAACAATAATAATAATGATAAAAACTGTTACTAATAAATAAACAATAACAATTACATTAGTCCACATCCTTTGGCTGAGGTGTTGTATAGCCTGATGGCAGTGGGAACAAAGGATCTCCTGAACCTCTCTGTTCTGCAGCACAGTGAGATGAGATGTTTGTTACAGCTGTAGCTGCTTCTCTGTCCCGCCAGAATGTTGTGGAGAGGATGGTTGGTATTGTCCAAGATGGCCTCCATCTTACATTGCATGAGTCTCTCCACAACAGTCCTGAGTGAGTCCAGACTCCTGCCAAGCACAGACCCAGCCTTTTTGACCAGCTTGTCCAGTCTCTTTGTGTTCATGTTGAACATGTTGCTGCCCCAGCAGACTGCAGCATAAAAGAGTACACTGGCCACCACTGACTGATAAAACATGTGCAGCATTTCACTGCAGACGTCAAAGGACCTGAGCTTCCTGAGGAAAAAGAGCTGACTCCGTGTTCAGGGACCAGTCCAGTTTACTGTCGAGGTGCAAACCTAGGTATAAGTGTGCACCACCTCAATGTAATTCCCTCTTATGTTGACTGGCTGAAGGGTGGGCCTAGACTTCCAATAGTCTATGACCATCTCCTTGGTCTTGGAGGTGTTCAGAACGAGGCAGTTCATGTCGCTCCATTCACTGAAGGCCATCGTCAGATCCCTGTACTCCTCATATACATATTATCCTCCTTTTCAACAAGTTTAAATAAGTCTCAGAGGTCCCCACATGTCTTTGAAGTTTCTTGCTAAAAAATCTACTCCGATCCTATATTTCAGCATGCCTGTAAACCCCTCTGTTTCAGCCCTGGCGTCAGAAGCGGTTTGGACCAACCGTATGACTTACATCCAGAATCTGACCCAGAGGGAGAAGCTGCTGAAGATGTTCAAACTCTACAACTGCAGCAAGACGTTTCTGAATTTTGTGTATTTTGACATTACATTTTCAGTTCGTTGATGTGTGCTGGCACACAGTTACTAACATGTAGCTAGGTAGCTAATGCTAACTGTTACTATCTCATCATTACTGGGAACTCTTTTGGTAAATAAGCGCTATTGTGAATTGTGTAATGTAGTTATCTATCATGCCTCCTTAGATATACTTTTACAGTCTATGAAAATGTTTGTTGTCTGAGGACTGCTACAGGTGTTCAATGTCAAAACTGGTAAGATATTTTAATAGATGATGACAAAGTAAATCATTTTTATTTTTATAAATTTTTCTCCATGTTTTGAACAGAGATGCTCATCATGACATCTTCCTTTATGTAGTAAATTTATTTTGTGTATTACAATGAAAGCTGTAAATCAGCATAAACATGTCTGTCAGCAACATTAATCTTTAGTCAAAGACGAGGCTGTGCAATGTTGTCAAGCTCCACATTACACGCAATAAGTGCCATGTTATAAATTACCTCTACTATATGCGCTTGATACTGTATGTAGCCAAGCTTACTTCTTACCCACCTTAGCTCCACTGTCTGTCATTTTTTGAATTTCATAAGCTTTATATTTTGGTGAATGTTTCCATTTTTCTCTATATTTTGGACAGGTGTTCCTGTGGAAACTGTGCAACCATGCCCACAGAAGCTGAGAATATCTGCTGCTAGGAGATACCACAGGTAGCATTCTCACTGGACAAACTAATCAGTAATTTGTTTTGATAACAATACATTTATAATAAACTGTAGCATTTACCATTTGTAATTCACTGTAGGTTACCAGACGGCTATGGGAGATCGATGAAGATTTACCATGTATGGTAGACCGTCCTGGGTTGGAGCCGCTCTGCCTCAATGTGTTCTGCCTGCAACATGTACCGCGCTGACTACGGTACTTTACGGTTGAGAGGAATACACCAGTATGTTTTGCTTCTTTGTAAAAACATAGTTTCAATCTGAATAAAAGATGTTAGACAGTCTTGTTTTACTCAGTGCATATAATTTTACAATGGTAATAACACACCACAAATGGAGTAACACACCCTCAAATAAATTAGTTTAGCTGCTCTTTGATTTGTAAAGTTCTTCTATCAGCAGATAGTGTGCATATAATATATGAATTCAGGAGTTATTTCTTTAGTAACAATCAAGCATTTATTTACATCAAATGAGGCACTTATAATCAGTGATAATAAAAAAACTGTAGGATTCACTGGATCCATATAAAAAATTGTGACACACAACATAGATATGTGTTTGCAAGACTAAATGCCCTGTCCAGTTGTTTTAGTCGGTACAGGTATCTAGCCTATAGGAGCTTTGTGAGCTGGTGCTGGGGCTTTCTTGGTCGCAGAATCTGGGTTGTCATTCCAGCCTGCGTGGTCCTACACATCCATGCCGAGTTTCCTGACACCACAGGACAGTACATGAGTTTTAGACTGCCCCATGATAGAACCGGGACACAGAGCTGGATATGACCTCCTCCTTCTCAGGCCGCTCGAACTGTGCAGTGAGGTCCTCTGGGATGGGGATGGCCAAAACAGCTTCTGTGTATGGTCCGAGGTCAACAAAGACTTTTTCAAATATGAGGTCCACCACATTCTCTGTTTGATAAAACAAAAGATTTTGTTTACATTTTTAATTTTTTTGTTGTTTTTTTTTACGAAACAATGACTGAAAGTCTGTTTCTAACTACCTCCTGACATTTTCTTTACTGTATTTTGTTGTTGGTGGAACTGTCATAACATTATACGTGCAATACTTAATACAATGTGTACAAAACATTTTTTGGTTGAAAAATAAAATAATATAACACTTATAGAATGTCGGCTCAGTCTTAACTGGTTTAGCTCTGCATTCTCCCTTCATGGCCTTTGGAAATTGGACCTTGAACAGTGGTTCACCTTCTTTTGTTTGGGCTTGTGGTCGGTCAGCATTTTCATTGTAGGACATGGTAGCCAGGTAGAGTCTGGAGGTACAGTAAAGAGAAAATCAAAGATGTTAATGTTGACAGAAACCTTAGCCTACACACTCTCACAAGTTGTAAGTAACCACAGCTTCATTTACCTGCACAGCATTCCAAGACTGATAAATGACTGTTAGGTTTATCAAGAGTAGATGCACTTCAGATGGCTACAGACCTGTACTTCTGATGTGAGGCTGAAGAGTCCTCAAGGATAACTGTGTGCCTACAGTGGGTCAGTCTGGCATGCAACATCCCTTGTTGCAGGAAGCTTTGATGTGCTGGCCTGAACAGAGGAAACAGAGGATACACCAACATCTCTTCAAATGTGTAGTTATGGAAACAGTTGCAAGCAGTGCAAAAAGTGTGATAAAGTTAGCTGGGTGGCTCTAATCAACGTCACACAGCGATACCAAGCAGAAGAATTGCATACAATCTGTACCCAGCAATACCCGGCTGTGTGGACGAGGCAAAATGTTAGCCACATTAGCTGCCATGCTAACAACACATGTAACAGGTTCTCGTGTATATACAATAAAGCAACATAAAATGGTAAAACTTACAGCTCCCAAGTTTGAAGTTGGGTCTCGGACAGTCGGTGCTGATTCGACTGCAAGCAAAAGACGGAGAGGATGGACTTCTCTTATGTTTGGGGAGTTTGTAGACAGGCCAGGGACACATATTACTGTTAGAAAACCATGGTAAAGTGCATTTTGCATAATATGTCCCCTTTAAAGTCGGCCGTATACAGGGTGAACAGGAATGGAGCCAGAACAGTCCCCTGTGGAGCCCCAGTGCTGCTCATCACTGTCTCTGAGACACAGTTACCCAGCCTGATGTACTCTGGTCATCTTGTCAGGTAATCCACAATCCATGACGTGAAGCAGGGATCCATCCCCATCCCTTCCAGTCTTTAAGAATGGGGGGTTGGATGGTGTTAAATGCACTTGAGAAATCAAAGAACACAACTGCCTGGCTCATCCAAGTAAAAATAGGCCTGGTGGTGCATGTTCAACCTGTGGCTTCAGAAGGTGGAGAAGCAGCCGCTCCAGGGTCTTCATGATGTGTGATGTGAGTGTAACACTCCTATAAGAGACTGATAGGTGGTGAATAAATATTGTAGTTTGTGAAGGACCAGTAGGTTCGGCTGCTGGAGTGAAATGGCTAAATGAGACGCAAAGACGTAAGGTTTGATTTAGAAGTATGCATGCTTCTTATTACAAAGAAAATAATAGGTTAAACACACAAATCACAATATTGTTACCACTTACAATAACAGTAATAACAACAGTTGTGATGAGCCACAGTTGATATCACATTAGCAATTGCTCTAAATTCAAGTTCACTGTACCTTATTGCAAAGTGTCTATCTTGGGTTCACCCTTTACCTGAATGCTCAGTAAATGACAATTGATTCACGGTTTCTTTCTGATCAGATTCAATTCAAAACATAGTTCACAGTACGCAATCACAGCTCTGCTTACAACCACCACCCTGCTGGAAAATATCCTACCACTCAGTCATTCGTTCCATGAGATGAAGAGGTGAGTCTTTTGTTTAATTCAGTCCAAAGTCCAGAAGAAAAAACTTAAAAGGTAAAAGGTGAGTTCTAGTCCACAGTTCAAGGGGGAATGTGTGTGTATTGGTGGTGGTGGTGGGGGGTATATATGAATGAGAATGATGAGGCTGAGTGTGAGGGTGTTTGTAGCAGTTGGCCTACCACACCACCGAGTGCAGTAGAAACAGGATGCGCTCAATGCGACTTGCTAATGCTAATTCACTTTTTTTTCAAAGATACTCCACAAGCACAGCATACAGCGTACAACATATATTATCAAGGTTAACTGGTATTTCCTGAAGTTTCATCAACTTTTTCAGTCTTTTCACCGGCCCTGTTAACAGTGTTCCGACACGATGTCTCTTCGCACACACCGGAAAAAAAACACACTCTTGCTCTCACAAGACGTGAGCAGGGGGGTGGGAATAGATACAGTCAGATCATCTCTGATTGGTCCAAGATAGCTTGTCAATCTTTTCTGATCTGTTCACTGGATATGGAATATCCCATTATTTAAACAACTCTTATGTTATTTTGAGTGAAATAACAATATTGCAATACTCTTATAGTTAGGTTTGTTTTTTTTTCTGTAAGTCACTATCATGTGGTTTACATGAGGGCCATCGGTCTGTAGTCATTTATCTCAGCCAGTTGTCCTACTTTAAGCACCGGAACAAAACATAATGTTTTCCATAGGACCAGGACCCTGTCTGTTTGTAGACTTAAGTTAAAGATCCTCTGGAGAGGATCCTTTAACAGCCTTGGTCACACACCATTGGGGCCTGTTGCTTTTCTAAGATGTAGCCCCTTGAGCTCCGCCCTCATCTCCTCAGCTGTAAAGGACAGGAGACTTGACCCCAGTGTGGAGGGAGTTGCAGCTGCAGTGTCAGGTTGTGGAGGAGATGCTGTAGAAGAAGCTGCAGCTGAAGCAGTGGGAGAGAGAACAGGTGAGGCTGTGTCACACCTGTTGTAGAACAGGTTGAACTCATTGGCCTTGTCCACTTCACCTGATGTTGCCTGGCTGTTCTTCTCTTTATAGCCAGTGATGGTCCTCATCCCCTTCCACACCTCTCTGGTGTTGTTGTGCTGCAGCTTCCTCTCTACTTTCTTTTTGTAGTCCTCCTTCGCCTGCTTTAATCTCCTCTTCAGCTCATGTTGCACACACCTGAGCTTCTCCCTGTCTCCATCCCTGAAGGCCTCCTTTTTCTGCTTGATGTTACTGGTGATCCAGGGTTAGTTGTTTGGAAAGCAGTGTACAGTCCTTGCTGGTATTACAGTGTCTATACAGAAGTTAATGTAGTCCGTGGTATATTCAACCATTCTATCAAGGTCAGGATCCTTGCTTTTATCATCTGCCAAGTGGTGGAGCTGAAGCAGTGTGGGCCCCCTTGACATTTGCATACAACAGATCAAGTGCCTTATTTTCCCTTGTAGGACAGTCAACATACTGATGAAGCCAGTCAGATGAGAGGTGAGAGTGACATGGTTAAAATCCCCCGATATTGCAATGAATGCATGAGGGTGCTGGGTCTGTACTCTCGCAACAGTCTCGTCAATGCAGAATCTGCTTGTGGTTGAATGTAAACAACAATGGCAACATTGTGTGAGAACTCCCTCTGTACATAGTACGGTCTAAGACCAATTGCCACCAGGTCAATATCCCAACAACAGCTCTTGTCCTTCACTGTGACCGGGGTTGCTCCATCTATTGTTCACAAGCAGAACCAGTCCTCCACCTTTATTCTTTTCACTTGCTCTGGCGTCTGCTCGTTCTGCAGTGAAGCCGGGTAAATCCATACAACGATCGGGAGTCATGTGGTTTAACCAGGTCTCCATGAAACACATGAGATTACACTCACAATATGGGTTCATCCCACCTTCCATGTTTCCAAGGTCAAGCCTGTTCATGAGAGTCTCTTGGTCCCGGCTGCCCCGGCTCCTCCACCTTGGATCATCGAGAGAGGTCCCACCTTTGCGGTCCACTAGCTCCTCCGTACCCGTCCTCAAGGGAGAGGTCTCCAATACCTGGTTGACTGGGAGGGTTACGGTCACATCCTGGACCCTCATCTCATCAGGGATTTCCATCGATAGCACTCCGACCAACCCTCCAACCCGGTACCTGCCTCCAACCAACGTCGCAGGGCAGCCCCTCCTCTCTTCGATCCACTGGAAGAAGCAGTTTCTCCCCTTGAAGAGGATCAGTCCTCGGCCAAGGAGGAGGAGTCTCTCTCTCTGAAGACCCCTGCTGAAGAGATGGATTGGTCTGGCTCCGAGGAGTTTTAGCACCACCTTCCTGGGCTCCCCTCCTGCCACCCAGTTTTGGATGGATCGTTTGGGACATCAAGGTCCACGAACTTTCCCCTGTGTGTGTGAGCTCAGTCGCCACTCTCCACTCACCTAACCCACAGCTCTCCAGCCCTGGCCCCACACCCCTGCCTCTATCCCCAATATCCACTTGTGTGCAATATCTCTGCTGGTTCATAAATAAAGGTCATTACAAACTATATCCAGTTGTGTGCTGCATTTGGGTCCATACTACACCTGTTTCAATTTGAGTAAAAATGAAAATGCAATAAACCAATTTGCATTTTCATTTTCACCTACTTATATGGGCATTCTAGGACAATATTACAATAAATTCCTCACACTCATCAGCATTTCTCATTGAGTTTCTTCCTTTGTATCCACATATGTTTCACTACTAGACGTTTTCTCATTGTGTTGATGCATTTCTCATCTGACTCTGACTCATAAACAGTTTGTTCCTTCATCAGATATAATCACAGTCCTGTCATGCAGCATCAGTGTTTTCGATCAAATCACTTTAAACTTTCTTCAAATATATATGAGAGCAAGCCCAGTCACACACACACACACACACACACACACACACACACACACACACACACACTCATATATATATATACTGTATGCGGTGTGGATCTACTGTACTATAACTGATGCTTTGTTCTAAGTTTGATTGCATAATCTTGTTTGTCTTTTTTCTGATTGATAGTTCCATGTTGATCATGGAATGCCTTCCTTTATGGTTTCCTCAGTTACAGCAATTATATTCTGTGAATTTACTGATAGTTTTTTACAACTGCTTTTACACATTTTCTAAACTAGGCCTAATTTTTTTAACTCTTCACACAAATCCATAAATTGCAAGTGCCACAAATGCTGCAAATTGAAACACAGCAAAATATCATACAGTAAAACATCTAAAAATCAAGCATTTGCATTAAATTCCAAACACTTGTTTCATTATAGTATTGTTCTGCTTACACCATGTTCCAAATCTAAAGCTCTTCTGTCTATAGGCTTGTATATACATTTCCATACAGTGTTGTAAAGTGACAGGAGAGTGATCTGGTTGGAGTATAGACAGTACAATAAACACCAATGCAATGTTGCATCATAATGTAGTTATTTTTCCAACATGTTAGTGTTGTAACTGTAATACTGTGTCTGAACATTTTTACTCTGTATTTTTTCAATTGCTAACAAGCATTGGTCAAAACTGAAGTCACATTGACAAAACACACACAGTCAGAAAAACAGTCTATGTGGATCAAACTGAATCACTTTTCATTGCTTTCACACAAAATGCATTCAGTGACCACAGTTACCAAAATTCATGAACTCCTTTCTCAGTCAGAGTCCACCATCTCCAAAACACTATACTTTTGCAGCACATGTTTCAAATGCTAACACACTTTGTTCACAGTTCAAAAGACAATAAACACAGAATGATGGGGGGAAAAAAGTGCATTTCTGCTGCAGCCACAATAAAATCTATAGAGAATAATATCAAAATATTGACAATAAAATGAAATAATAATTCCAAACACAGCTGAGTGCAGTTTGCAGCTGAAAACCTACCTAGGTGACCTGTGTTTGGCCTCATTACTGTACCAAGCAGATTAAAGGGGATGGCTACTTAATGTTTTTTTAAAAATATGGATCAAAGAGGACAGGCTGGTGGAGAGAGAAAAGTGACAGGGAGAGGAAGACCAAGAACTGTGGTCTCTGATGAGATAAGGGCATCAGAGACTGGCAAAACAACAGGTGAGACATGCATCCCTCAACTATTGAACTACATTTCACAGTACAGTACACTATGTTTATATTTTACATCTACTGACATTTTTGAAATATATTGATTGTTTTGTGTCCAGAGTCCTTGAAAAACATAAAATAAGGATGAAGCAGTTGTACACAGGACCATTTGAAAGAAACGGAGAACGTGAAAGAACTCCATTGTCAATAAGTCCAGGTAAGATGTCTGTTCAACCTGAGTTCACACCTGAGTGTGTTTCCTATATGGGAATCAGCTGTGACTGATCTATTTGCATAACTTCAATCAGCTGTTTCTCAGTAGCAATGGAAAAAAATACAGGGGATGTATTTGTGTTTCAATCTACAATATGAACAGCTGTTCACTTTGACTTTAGCCTATAAGTTAGGTTTAGAACATGATGTTATCTGCTCTGACATACAGTGTGAAAGCATTGGTATATTTGGCAGTGAAAATCCATTGTTTTGGTCTTGGTTGAGCTTGTGTGTAAAAGAAGTTCAAGCATTTTAAATCTGTGTTACCTGTATGCATTTTGTGTCAAAGCAACAAGAAATCTGTTAATTATATAGCCTAACATGTTGTGCTAACTGTGTTAAGAGTTTAGGAAAATTGTTAAAAGTATTGAAAAAATTGTCATAGCAATCGTAGAAAACTGTAATACTGACACATTAAAGAAGACACAGAAACGGCATCTCTGTCCAGTTCTACTGAAAAAAGTGATAAAAGTGACTGACGTGATCTTTGTGGCTAATGCTTCAATCATATGGTCAGATGTAATGTTTACAATGAAAATGATGGTAATGATGATGGAAGTTAACATAATGTTGATGATGATGGGTGACAGGAAGCTTTCTCTCTCTCTCTCTCTTTCTCTCTCTCTCTCTCTGGTTATAAATATCCAAATCAATACAAATCTTTTTGACCTGCAGCTTTCTTCTTTGGTAATTTCTGCTCCTCCATCATGACAGATCACTTACCAGATAATCTAATTTAAGGTGTGTGTGTGTGTGTGTTATGTGTGTGTAGCATGTTCTCCATCCTCCATCCACAACATGAGTCATCAGTCTGACTGGCGACCCTGGAACAACATTAGCAAGACTTCCTGTTTTCTTCAGCTTTTATTTTATGTGTTTGTGTTAACCTGCTTTCTGTCCATCCATCTCTTTGCACTTTATTTTACGGCTACTTCCTCTCATTTTCTTGTCCTCCTATTTCCTTCCATCCTTTCTGTACCCCTGCTCTGTTTTTTTCCCCGTCTTTTCCCAAGCTGTTCCCTCTTCACCCTCTTCCTGATCCAATCCTCATATTCTCTTTGAAGAAAGAAAGAGAGAGAGAAAGAAAGAAAGAATTAATTATATTTTACCACTTCCTGGTTATCATCCAATGGCAGTGCATTATCGACTCATTGTAAGTGACTGCTATATAATGCAGGCATTCAGGAGTCTAGATGGCATTAGAGTGAAGGCAGCTGTGATTGAGTTACAGTGAAACGTTATCTCCTGGATTTGGTTTGTGGTGTGTATTCGGACGTAGAAAGTGGGACATGGGCTTGATAGTATCCTTTTATACAAGATGAGGTCTGCTCCATTCTCTGTTGTCCATCTTTGACATGATGGTTGCAGCACAATTTATATCATTGAATATTTAAACTACACTAAACTTCTCAGTGTTTCCCCCAGGATTTCTCCCAGCAGCGATAGGATCAGCACCAGGGGGTGGGAGGTGGTTTTTGTGGTGGGCCAGTCCAACTATGAAGGTTTTTGTCTAGTTTCATTGTCCTTCTATTCACCCTGATTTTATTGTACTATTTCATTTCTATTGTAAAGGACTTGGAGCTACTTCTTTGTATGAAAAGTGATCTAGAAATAAAGTTAATTATTATTCAGGTCATAAACAGACTGGGTATAAACCTGGTTCAGGTCTGGACCTTGTATGGATGTTAACTGTGGGCCTTAGTCCTTGCCATGGCGACACAGGTTTGAGTCCAGCCTGTTGCCCTTTGCTGCGTGTCATCCTCTCTCTCTCTCTCTCTCTCTCTCACTATGACGGAAAAAAAGACAAAAGCCTGAAAAAAAAGAAAGATACTGTGTCGCTAAATCTCTCTCTCTCTCTCTCTCTCTCTCTCTGATCATGTTACAGTGAATCCAGCTGAAATCACAGCTCAGTCTTTGTGTTTCATTTATGTGTTTGGTGATTTTGTCAGACGACGTTACAGTTATAAAATAAGGATTTGACTGGAGGAGGTCCGAACTCACAATGTGATTTTTAGCTCTAAAGCTTTCAACTGAATGATGACTCGTTTTCCTTATAACATCACAACGTTCAACACCAATTATATCAACGATATTAACACCATCTTACTTTTCAGAGCATTATCTTCTTTTTTGCTGCTCTCCAACTTTGCAGCAGAAATAAACATGTTTACAGGTACAAAAACAGTTTTGATCATTATTGCTAATTTCCTCCTTTATGACAACTGTTTATATAACTCACCTGTTTACATTTTATTAAGGGTCAAAGTTATGTAAAATGTTAATTCTATATCATTTTATTAACTACAATTATTATCTTTCCCAATATAAACAATTATCTAATTCCCCTTTAAATATTAAATCACAAAACAATCACATTTACACTGTATCCACAATAAAAGTACTAACTTTTTAATTTATTATTCCTAAAGAGTTTGATGTGGAGACGTGGTCAGAGTATGCTTTACACCTAGATGATGCTTCCCTGTTCAAATTCTACATTTCCGTTGAACTTTGTGGACTCTGGAGTACATTCAATTTTGATATATGATCATCTTACAAACTGCCACATATGTGCTTATTGCATGGTTTTTGGCTCAACGTTGCGGACCTGATTTAATTGCATATAAAAATGCTTTAAATCTTTTCTGCTGCCACTTAGTCTGTGCGATGAATCTTACCCTATGAGTGCGGTGTCCAGCAGTCATTACGATGTGCGACCACTTCAAATCACATGCTGCGAGCCCTCCCGAGGTGCGCAGCATTGTGAGGGCCCACTCAATGCTGCTTGCAACTTTAATTTAGCTTGTTGATGGTAAATTAACTAACAGAACACGAGGAAGTCTGTGCTTCTGTGTTTTTGAGGTGAGTGAAATTGTAGTATTATTTTATATATGTTAGCAACAATTAGCAGGTATCAGTGTCTGGGTTCACCATACCTTGTCTTGTTGCTTAGCTCTTTAATTAGCCAGAAAAAGAATTATCATTGAGTTAGACTTTGAGCAAGACGCCCATTTGTGCTAATGATGCTAACGGGAGCATATGTTTGCCACATTAACCCAGTATGCACCAAAGTCTCGGCTCCACACACACCCCACCAGATTATGGATTAGCCGGAAGTCAGGGGGCGGAGTCAGGCACTGGCAAGATGGGGGTGGCGGAGCAGCACTCTCTTCAGAAACCTGTGGTTGACATCACAGAGGCCTGAATGAACCAACCCCATATTTCTCCAGAATCATCTACTGCACCTTTGACTGGAGGGTAAACGCATTTGAAGATCATTCTTATTCCCAGTAGTTACACATACTTTATGAAATAATGAATTACATAGAAAGAACATTTCTGTGTTAAAACCTCTGAAAGCAGAATATAGATTGTAACACTGCTTTGACTGGAATATGTCATTTTGGTGTCACCTTTTACACTCTAAGAAATGAAAGCACAAATATGGACCTAAAAAGGTACAAAGGCTTTGTGGCTCCAGCTGTCCCCTAGCAGGGTTCAGCACTGTACCTTTGAACATTGGTATATTTTTGTACCTTCTTATCTGGACCTCTAAAAGAACATTTCTGTTCCCCTAATGACAAAAATGTACCTTTATGTCCTGGTACAAAAATATACCCACTGGAAAGGTACAGAATTGGTATCTTTTTTTAAGTTATTTTTTGGCATTTTTGCCTTTATTGATAGGTGCAGTGAGAGAGACACAGGAAAGTCAGGGAGAGACATGCAGCCTGGCCATAATCGCTGCTGAGAATGTTGCCGTCAGCGCGGAACCCCCATTCTCTGTCACACAGAGCGACGTAAGGAAGGTCCTGAGGAGGGCAAAAAGCAGGAAAGTGGCTGGACCTGATGGCATCTCTGGCCGGGGCTTGAGATCCTGTGCTAAAAAACTAGCCCCTAAGTTTATAAACATCTTCAACACATCCTTTGCCCAAACCATTGTTCCTTCATGCTTCAAGCGGTCCGTCATCGTCCCTGTGCTGAAAAACAACTGCCCCTCATGCCTAAACGACTATTGCCCGGTGGCCCTGACATCAGTGGTGTTGAAGTGCTTCGAGAGGCTGGTGAAGGACTTCATCTGCTCATCCCTGCCCAGTTCATTCGACCCCCTCCAGTTTGCCTACAGAGCCAACAGGTGCAGAGACGACACCATCTCCAAGACCTCTGCACATCACCCTAACCCCCCTGGTTGGGGGGAGGGAAAACTATGCCAGAATGCTGCTCATTGACTGTAGTCCGGCATTCAACACTATAGTCCCCCTCACCCTGGCCTGAACCAGGACTGAACACGACACTGTGCAGTTGGGTCCACATTTTCCTCACCAACCAGCCTCAGGTGGTTCAGGTGTGTGAACTGACCTACGGCTCAGTAACCCTCAGCACAGGTTCTCCTCAGGGCTGCGTCTTGAGCCCCCTGCTGTACAACATCTACACCCTCAACTGCAAGGCCACCAATAGCTCCACCTCCATCACCAAATTTGAGGACACAGTGGTGGTAGGCCTGATCACCAACAACACTGAACACGCCGACTTGTACCAGGTAGATGACCTAGCACAGTGGTGCCAGTCCAAAAACCTGAACCTGAACGTCAGCTAATCTAAAGAAATGGTGGTGGACTTTAGGAGACAGCAGGTCAGCAGATACACCCCATTAAAGATCAACGCACAACCGGTAGAGAGGGCCTCTCCAGCTTTAAATACTTCAGGGTACACAGGGTGCTGAGGACCTCACCTGGACCCCATCACATACTAAAAAAATCAAGACAGAGGCTCTACTTCCTCCAACAACCGTGGAAATTTAACATCTCACCCTCCATCCTGAAGGCCTTCTACTCCTCGGCTGTGGAGAGTGTCCTGACAGGCAGTATCATCGCCTGGTACAGGAACTGCTCTGCCTGTGACCACAGCGCTTTGCAGAGAGTGGTACGTTCAGCTGAATGCACCACTAGAATACCCCTTCCCAGCCTACAGGACACCTCTGCAGTCATATGGCCAAAACCAGAGGTGGAAAGTAACAAAATACATTTACTCACGTTACTGTATTGAATACTTTTTTTGTGTATTTTGTATTTTTTAAGTACAATTTAAAATCGGTATTTTGTATTTTACTTGAGTACGTTTTTACTCAAGTATTGTACTTAGTTACTTTATAAATCCTATCCGTTACTGAGTAAAAATAACAATTCAACCTACAGGGGAAAAATACGCGCCAGAACCATTGACAGTAAACCAATGGCCAGAACCAACAGTGACTAACTTTACAAAACAACTAACTTTAAGTTGCTACTTAAACTGAACAAGAAGTTCAGTTGTTGTGAAGTTGTTGTTTTTGCACTTACATTTGTTACACTTGTTCTTTAATTAAAAACAAAATAGTTTTGGTTTTCTGACCCCTTGTCCTATTTTTACTACCCTCACACCCCAAACAAAGAAAGTAACTAAGTAACTTTTACTTAAAGTACATTTCAAATGAACTACTTTTTACTTTTACTTGAGTACATTTTCAGATGAGTACTTTTACTTCTACTTGAGTAATATTTCATCAAAGTATTGGTACTTTTACTTGAATACAACATTTTTGTACTTTTTCCACCTCTGGCCAAAACCAAAAGACTGAAGAGGAGTTTCTATCCTCAGGCCATCCGGATCCTGAACACACACTCTTCACCTCAGCAAAGTTCCACACGTTTGAACACTTTCAAATACTGCATATACTGTCCGTTTGTTCTGCACTGTCACTTCAATGGCACGCCAGGTCACTTTTACTGTAAAATTGTAACAAATCTGCTACATGTGTAATGTTGTTTGTATTGTTTGTATATGTTGCTCTTAAAATTGTATTTATATTGCACAAGTAATTTTTATTTATTTTACTCCTTTTATCTTATTATATTTTAGCAAAGTAGCTGAGCTGAGCATCCCCTTCATGTTTCACTTAGTATCTCTGTGCACATGACATATGAAGAACCTTGAACTGTGATAAAGGGCCAAGGGTCAGACTTGAACCTGTGGCCACTGCAATTAGGACTAAACCCATGTAGTACACGCTCTACCAGGTGAGCCACTGAGGCACCTCCTGAATTGGTACCTTATAAGGTACAGTTGGAGCGACATGTCATTTTGTACCTTTGAGGTAAAAACATTTACAGGTATTGACCAAAATGTATTTAAAAAACAACAATTAGTTTACATCTTTAACAAAATCAATTTTCTATATGTAAACTGATCCATTTTCAGTGTGTTTCAATGTATCGTTCTGATAGAACTGATTTGTTCCAGCACATGAGAAAAAGCAGCTATTCAACATTAAGTTGAAGCATAAGACCGGAGGAGCCATTCACTTATCACTGATTACAACCAAGAGAAATTTAATTTTGGTTTCAGACACAAAACAGGAATAAAGTTCAGTAAAAGTACATTTACAAAACACAAATTCATGTCTCGCATACTGTATTACATTCACTTCATTCAGTGTTTTATCACTGGCTTTGTGAGCCTGCCGCATGACCCTACAACATTATTAAAACCATTAGAACAATGTAAAGACTAGAGGAAATCACTAAAACACACACTCAGCTGTGTTGTTACTGAAGCTGATAAAATTATAATTGTAATATTTTATTACAACAAACACAACTCTCTATTTAAATCAAGATTTTGTGATCCCTGATTTGCAGCATCATCTGCCTGAACCTTCATCTTGTTAAAAGTACAGTTATGTACTTTTTATTGTACCATACCCGTTTCTCTGAGTGTAGGGACTACTCTTATTATAATACACTTGCTGTTGTTTTTGTGCCATAACTGTAGATAGAGAAAACTTTACCCTGAACATCCATCGTGCATCGAGTAGAAGGAGGGAGGGGGACTGTGAGGAGTAATTTCAGGGGAGGAGGGGAAACAGAGAGTCAGAGATAAATCAGAGAGAGAGAGAGATAGGGAGAGAGAGAGAATGAGAGAGTGAGAGAGAGAGAGGAAAGAAGAGAGTGGCAGAATGGGTGAATAGAGCTAAGGACAAAGACAGAGAGAGAGAGAGCTGTTAACCTGTTAACTAGTTAATATGTATTAAGTCTGAAGTTACAGGAAGAGAGCATCAGCTGAAGATCAGGCGATGGGCATTTCTCTGTTTTCAAAGACTTCTCCTTGAAAAAGGAGACATACAAGTCCTGGACTTCAGGATACTGCTCTCACTGTGTTTTCTTCACAAGTTAATAACTGAAGATGTCGACTAGATCCCGGGACATGAATCTGTAGTTGTAATTTTCTTCAAATTTCTATTAGTCAAATCAGATACAGAAAATAGACAAACAGCGGATCTTTGGTATTTACTGACACTGCCAGGATGTGGTCGTGTATAACGGACTTCTTCACCTATGAAACCACCAAGTCGGTGGTGGTGAAGAGCTGGACCATCGGCATCATCAACCGAGTTGTCCAACTCCTCATCATCACTTACTTTATTGGGTGAGTATTTCCCTTCACCTTGGTGTATTTGTGGGATGGTGTGGTTTAATTAAAGAACAGCAGCTGCCAGTTACAGAAATCTTTATACGTTTGTATATTTTTATTAAAAAAAAGAAAAAAACAGTGCAAAAATAAAAAGGGGCATGGCCGTTCTCGGCTTCCGTAGTTTATACATGAAATGTTTAGACATTTATATTTCATACAATAAATTGGCATTGACTACTATATTGATTAATTGACAATTAACTAATAGGCTACATGATAGCACAAGTTAAAAATTAAGACACAGACAATACACCTCCCTATTATATCATCACTTGTATTACTGTCAAGCATTTTATTATGTGCCTGCAATGCAATAGCGCTGAAGGCATATATGTCCTGCATACTTATTCGACTTATTCATCTTCTGTATTGAAATTTCGGCGCGGTTTGTATTATTATCAACAATGAGCTAATGGACACATGAATTTCCCCTAGGGGATAAATAAAGTATGTATCTATCTATCTATCTATCTATCTATCTATCTATCTATCTATCTATCTATCTATCTATCTATCTATCTATCTATCTATCCTTCCATCCATCCATCCATCCATCTAAATGGCAATAAAAAAAAAATCCTACAGAGAATAAATGGGGAGAAGTCTTGAAAACGACCAAACCCAGCCCTCTAGAGCTCTACTGCTGCGTCATACTTCAATGTAGAAAAATCGTTGAAACGTTAAAGACTTGAGAATCTTTTGGGTTAAATAGGTATTTTGACGCAGTTTACGTTTTGTGTCATTTTTAGACCGTTTCAGATTTTATAATGGGTGTGTATTGCGCGGAATACTCAGAGCTAGAGTGGATGACATTTCGTGCACTGTAACTGGTTGGCTGATTAGACTCATTAACTCTTAGCCTTTTAAGTCAGGTATGAGAGCAACTCTGAGGTAAATAAACAGTGTATTTGTGTAAACGTGTGTGTGTTGATTTGTGGTTGTTTGTAGGACTGCCGCAATTAGTCGCTATAATCCACCTCTATATTTTGCGTCTACGAGTCGTTTCTCATACATACATTGATTGATTGGCGGCAAGTCACTATTTAGCGCCATATATTTATTCTCTATTTGTCTTTTATGCTCACACTGCTCTCTGGTCTCCGGGAGAGGCGGGGCTGCAGACACACACACACACACACACACACACACACACACGCTGCTCCGGGCACAAAACCAGGTGAAGTAAAGAGAACTGAAGATTACTTGAGTTGACGACAATTATCACTGAACTTTACTGTAAGTGCAATAAAACGTAAAAGGCCAATAAGAACTTTATCCAATCACCTGTCAAACAAACAACAAACAGAAAAGAGATGTTTTCATCTGTTTCCTCTCCGACTGCCGCTGTCTTTTACACAACATTGCGCTGGTTAAGCCAATAACGAACTGTTGGGAAACGCTACAACGAAAGCTGTATGTAACTGATTATCTTGCTTTTCCATGAATCTTAAAACGTGGCTGACTGTTGTAAACTGAGCGACTGGCTGAAACAAACCAGAACAGCCAATTCAAATCCCTTCACAGTCAAAGTTAGTTAAAAAACATTGTTGTGAGGTCATTTTGGCTCGTCCTGAAAACTTCAGAGGGCTTTTCGAAGGTCAAGCTTAGACAGTTTCTAACATACATGAACATTGACAGACAAACCATCTCCACCTTTGGATATTTACTATATAAGTGTCTCAACGTGGTAACACAAGCTTTTTGGAGGCTCTATGGTAGAAAGCTCTACTGCCACACACAACAATAAATACACGCACATTGACAGAAGTGCAGTTGCTGCCCAAACTTTCACACGACTGACTGTGATTGGCTAATTAGACTGATTAACTTAGGGCATCTTTTGCTATTGTACATGTTGTTCTGCTCTAGCAGGAGACATCACAGTAGCTTTATTGTGGATCAGCTTTTGTTAGGGCGTGTACATGTGTGTATACGTGTCTTGCTGTAGTTGTGGGGACCGATTGAGGTTCAAAACGATCATTGTGAGGTCACTTTGAAAATGTGAGGACTGGCGAAAGAGCTTTTTGAGGGATACCTGCAGTGACTGAGGTCAGAGATATTATTATTCTCTACAACATGAATAAAACTCAAAGTAACGTCCTCTGTAGAGATTGAAACGTGTGTGATGGATACACACCAAGCAGCAGGCACATTCAAAATTTCTTCAGGAATTTTGTAGTTATCAGTGTAATTATGGTAGCATCTTATGAGGTTTTTTTTTTGTAGTTTAAGATAATTTAGGTTTGTTTGTAGTAACTAGTATTTCTAGTTAATCATCAAAATTATAATAAGTAGTGTATTATGGGGGTTTGGGTTACTCTAACTCAGAAATGGATTTAAGTTAGGATTCGTTTACCGAAGCTGGTGGTCAGACTTCCTTCTGTTCTGTAGATATGTAAAGGTGTGTAACTTCAATTCAGTTTAATTCAGTTCAATTCAATTCAATTCAATTCAGTTCAATTCAGTTCAATTCAATTCAATTCAATTCAATTCAATTCAATTCAATTCAATTCAATTCAATGCCTTTAATTGTCACTGCACAGTGTACAACAAAATTAACTGTCTTGCTATTGGTCAGATAAGCTTTTGAATGTCTTACACTAATTTTTTATAATAATAATATATATTTTTTTTAATTTTCCGATACTGTAACGATGAACAATTTGACATTTTTAAGCTGTTCTCTGATATTGGTAGAGTTGAAGTGTAATAGCATCATTACACAAACACATACGCACAAATAAAGAAAGAAAGAAAGCATTAAATGATGGATACCTTCCACTTGTGCTTTTATTATATTTTCTTGTGTTACTTTCTAGATAAAAACCCATTTGCTGCAGCTGCAGTGATTTGTTTTTTTTTTATTAGGTACCTTTCCTCTGATTTACTCTGGAGAATTAAAGGGATATTTCAGATGTTTTTTAGCATTGTAGCTGTATGCAGAGAACTAGGCTCCCTGCAGAATGACGTCCAGAAATACACAGGAACTGTGTGTGTGTGTGTGTGTGTGTGTGTGTGTGTGTTTGCTTCAGGTGGGTCTTTGTCTATGAGAAGGCCTACCAAGTGAGAGACACAGCTATTGAATCCTCGGTGATGACCAAGGTCAAAGGTTTTGGAATTTACAATGACAAGGTGATGGATGTTGCAGACTACGTTACTCCTACACAGGTATGGATGGATAGATAGATAAATAGATAGATAGATTGATTGATTGATTGATTGATTGATTGATTGATTGATTGAGTGATGTGCTATATATGTGTTTTTTACAGGGAGCTTCAGTCTTCTGCATCATCACCAAACTGATCACCACAGACAACCAGGTCCAAGGATACTGCCCCGAGGTCAGCTACTGTTACTGCCATTACTGCAGTACTACCGCCATTGTTACTGCCTCACCATTACTAATACTTCTACTGGCATTACAAGTTGTGTACAAGCTAAAGTAGCTAAGATTAGCTAGATGAATCTTCATCTGCTGCATCTTTCCATTGACTGCCTCTAATTTCAGCTTTGCAGCCTTTCTACCTGCCTCTTCACAGTCACTATGTTTCCTACTAATAATGCTGCCACTCTGCCCTAATTTTCACAACTGTCTCTGATCCAGGCACATAGATATGAGTCTTCATAATTGATAAAGAATGGATTTGTTTCCTACATTACAAACTGTGTCATATGAACTCAAAGTTCTAAGGTGTGAATATGTCACAGCTCACATATTGTTGTAAAAGGTATATGATGTTCCTTTATGAACCAAATTTACAGGACAACATAGTAATCCATCTATAGCATCAACAAAAATGACCCGTTTGAGAATGAATCGGATGATATGCTACCACGCAGAGTATGAGACAGAAAACAGCGGGTTGTACCCGTAGACTGTAGATAAAGATGGACGTAGCCTTCGTGATGTCACCCACAGGTTTCTGAAGCTCAGAGTGAGCTGCTGCAGCGTCAACCATCATGGCAGTGTCTGACTCCGCCCCCTAACTCCCAGCTAATCCAAAAACAAGCAAAGAGAAAGGGGTGGGTAGAGCTGAGACTGAAGCATATGTTGACCCGCCTGTCACTCAAAGAGGCCATACCCCAATTCTCCATAACTTTAGTGCTAAATAAAATGTAAACAGGTGAGTTGTATAAACTGTTGTAAGGAAATTAGCTATAGAGACCAAAACTGTTTTGTACCGTTTAGTCGCAGCTGCCAACAATCTGCAGGAGCTCAGTGTTAAACAATAAGCTCTGTCTGTGGTAGTCTGTGCTCTTGCTTCACTGGCTAAACTGCTGCCAAGGTTTCCTCAGCTGCTCTACGCATTAAGAAGACAACACATGAAGGCAGCAGACGAGCCATGATACACAAATATCACGTTTCACACATTATTGGATAAAGTCTGATGAAGTTAGCTGCACTGAGCAGACTGACCAGGGCAGAGCCACACACACATTTACAACTACCAGTAATTATATTTAGGATTTATTCATGTCATTCATTGCAGCATGCAGTTTTTTTTTGTATTATTGTTTTGAGCCCCTCCATAATTTAACCATTCGTACAGTGATTTTATTCACTGAGCTGGAAACATCCCTGAAGGAGAGACTGGACCTCTGCATGTATATATCCAAAGATGAGGAAGAGAACTGCAATTTCTGTCCCTTGTGATGGAAAGTTGACGAAATGATCAAGTTGTCTTTGTGTATTTTAATAAGAGCTTTGCAAAAGATCAGCGTACAGTCACAACAGAGTGCAACTGCAGACTAATATCGAACAAAAAGTGTACATGAACTTTACTGGGAAAAGAAAGAAAGGGGGCAGGGTGTGTGTGAACAATTCCTGACTGTCTAAACTGCCAAGAAGAAGCAGCTGTATGTTCAAGACCAAACTACTCCTTAGTTTGTCCTGGATAGCACCAGATAAGGAGAATACATCTGAGAACAGATTCACACCAGGGTTATACAAAGTGCAGAATATGATTTCTCTATTACACCCCTTTCCCTTCATACGTTATTGGATCTAGTGTGTGTGTGTGTGTGTGTGTGTGTGTGTGTGTGTGTGTGTGTGTGTGTGTGTGTGTGTGTAATTGGATGTTACCTAGAGTGAGAAGAAGTATTCCTGTACCCAGGACAGCGACTGCACCAGACACCTCAATAAACCAGGGAGTTACGGTGAGACCTTCTGTCTTTCTCTTCTTCTTCTCCTCTCATTTTTGCCTCACAGTGTTTGATGAATTGTTTGTCTGTTTCTGTTTGTTTGAAAGCTTTTCTTTTCCTCCTCAGGTATCCTCACAGGGAAGTGTGTTCCTTTCAATGCCACCGTCAAGATGTGTCAGATAAAAGGATGGTGTCCTGCGGAGATAGATACCATCAAGACGTAAGGCGATGCTGTGCATGTGACAGAGCTTCTCTCCACCATCACACTTCTGTACTGTTATAATGAAGAACACTGACCTGAGCTGCTGATAAAAGATCATGATTAAAACTCAATTAAACTCACACACACAGACACAAGCTCTCAGAGGCCGAACCTCTCCCACACCTGCTGACCCTTCCCATCCTACCCGGAAAATAAATCAAATAAAATAGAATAAATTAAAAATAAAGACATAAATCAAAATGCACCATCACGACAGTGAAGAATTATATCTTGACTTAACATACATATACATATACACATGCGCATACGTAAATGTACCCACACTTGCACCATGTAAACATATACATACGCACTCACCCATAGACGCACCCAAGTCCTGCTTCATCCCAAAATTCAAAAAATAACTGAAGTAGTGAGTAACTGAGTATTTTATTTTGTCCTTGTCGATTTGACCAATCATAAAAATGCCACATTCAACATAAAATCAAAGTTTATTGATATCTGATTGGTTGGTCTGGCCCTACAAGAACTTGATACAGTGAGGAGAGCAATGACTATCGCTTCAGTTGTGATCCCCAACCCAGTTGCACAAGCAGTGCACCCACAGTTTTAAAATTCAAAACTGATATTGCCAATTCCATTATAGCATCCCATTTAAACAGAAAATACATGAGTAGACTAGAAATGTAAACTGGATTACGGCAGATAGTTTATTTTTAATTAACCAATCCATGCAAGAATAGATGTTTAGTAGGTTTAAATTTAATACATTATGGGCTCATGTATTATTAGAGTCTATGACTTTAGTAGTAACATAGAACAGTGCATGTTATATTTTACAGTCCTCATAGAGGAGCCCAGTAACAAGTCTTTAAGTCTGTAATCTGATGCTCTACAGACATGAGAGGAGGTGATGGATGTGAGTGTGTTGAGGTGAATCAGATGGAACTTCACATTGAAACGCACATTGCCCGATTTTTTTTTTTAGAGATTCTGGGGACAAAAAACAAAGAATACTCTGTATGTCTGCAGTTACACTCTCTCTCCCTCCCTCCCTCTCTCTCTCTCAGTACACCAATGATGGAAGTGGAGAATTTCACCATTTTCATCAAGAACAGCATCCGCTTCCCAACTTTCAACTACACCAAGTATGACAAGTATCATTTTAAACACCATGATGATGATGACGATGATTCTGAAGTCTCACATGCCGACATGATGGTGTGTGTGTGTGTGTGTGTGTGTGTGCGCAGAGGGAACTTCCTTCCGACAATCACTGGTGATTACATCCAAAAATGTAACTTTGACATGATCAACAACACCTACTGCCCCATCTTCAGAGTGGGAGACGTGGTCCACTACGCGCGGCAGAACTTCACTAAACTGGCAGACAAGGTGGCGTCCACACACTTTCTCGTGTCTCACGTCCAAGTCTAGACACATGATTTTTTATGTAACTGGAATCAAATAAGTCCTGTGCCTTGGCCTGATTATACAGAAGGCCTGAAAGGCAATTTTATTCCACCGCCCAGTGACAGTCAGAGCAGCAGCCATATTGTTTTCAGGTTGTCCATCCGTCCCATTCTCGTGGACATAATATCTCAGAAACGCCTTGATGGGCACTGTGTCAAATTTGGCGTAAACATTCACTTGGACTCAAGGATGAACTGATTAGATTTTGGTGGTCAAAGATCAAATTTCAAGTTCATGGTGACCTCACAAAACACAGTAACGCGCTGTGAACGCAATATCTCCGCAACGCCTTGATGGAACTTCTTCAAATTTGACATAAACATTCATTTAGAGTCAAGGATGAACTGATTCGACTTTGGTAGCCAAAGGTCAAGGTCACGGTGACCTCAGAAAACTATTTTTAGCCATTACTCGAGACTTCACAAAGTAATTATGACAAAATTTCACACAAATGGTTCGTATTTTCTATGACTCTTGATAAACTGGGATGTAACCTAAAACTAGTCTGTGGAGGAGGCAGACGACCACCAGGAGGTGATTCTAGTTTGTTTTGTTTTTTTTGTTTTTTTTTTCCAGGATAATTTTTTCTGATTTTATTTTCATCTGTGAAAACAGGTGAGAAGTAAATATCTATATTTTTTTGGAAGGATTTTCTAGTATATATTTTTCCAATTCCAACTATGTAAAATAACTTCATATATACTAATTAATATTTATAAATACAGAAATACCTATTGTGAAATAGGTCAAAAGCTGTAGAGGTCAATTTGAATAAGACATATGTAAAAGAACATTAGCAGCAGTATTATAAGACTGTACTCATGAGTAAAGAAGAGTAACACATTCAAACAGATTCATATTCCAATAGTTAATCCCAAACATAACAGCCAGTGCAGATTAGTTGCATGCAGGGGTGCTCTGTCAGGAGAGGCAAACCAGACAAATGTCTGGGGCCTTCAAGGAGAAAAGGGGCCCCTGATGGCCCATCATACTGGCACATGTTGCAATGACAACTATAAACCTCCCATAAAGACACTACACAGTTGATTGCTGTGAACGCTAACCCTAACTCTTTAAATGGGGGCCCTGTTGATGTGCGATGTAGCTAGCCTCTACCCATTGCCTGCATGTGAAACATGTAGGGGACATCTGTAAATAGTAGCGTCACTCATCCGTTTACCTCTCTCATGTTGAAAGGGAGGAGTGATTGGAATAAAGATTGGCTGGATGTGTGATCTGGACAAGTCAGATGACCAGTGCAACCCCTCCTACTCGTTCACCCGATTGGATGCCATGTCGCAGAAGAACGCTGTCTCACCGGGATACAATTTCAGGTACTTAGCTCAGCTGTTGGTCTGATGTGGCTGATCCAGAGAGCTCGACTGAATTGGAGAAATTCATGCTCTGCACAGGATGATATCTAATTATCTTAGTAAACACATGACCTTTCCTCTACCAACAACATTCGAACAAAACTCACTTTTACACATGAAATATTAACATATCTGATGGTATATTCAAGTGTTACATCTAAATCCTCTCTTCTGGTTCTGATCTTTTTTCTCTATTAAACCAGAGATTTACCTCTCAGGTGCACACTGATACAGAAGATTCCAATAGTTTCTATTATATAAAAAATAGTGTGATCTGTCTGTCTTCACAGGTTTGCCAAATACTATAAGATGGAGAACGGGACAGACTACCGTACGCTGGTCAAAGCCTATGCTATTAGGTTTGATGTTCTGGTCAATGGAAATGTGAGTTTCAATCAATATAACAAGATTTAAATGTGTCCATTCAGACAGGATTAACTTTATACTGAAGACAAAATGGAAGCTACATGTTGCTCTTTATACTTTATTATTATTTACTTTATACTTTCCTTTTAGGCATCTAAAGTGTCACAAATGTCTTGCTGCATAAACAGAATAATTTATACATCTACATGTGATCTCAGTAACAGTATGGTCTTAAAAGGGTTAACTTTGTGTCAGGTTTACACCACCTAAGACATTTAATACTGACACACAGAAGAGAAAGACAAGGGCGTTATTTCCTACTTGCGAGGAGAACGGACAGAGATTTGCTCAGTTACAATCTCCAACCCGCTCTGAGCAAACTCCACCGTCTCCTCTCTTTTTATTATCACACAAAGCATTCCAAACATTCTTCCAGCAGCAAGACATTGTTTATCTTAAAGAACTGAAGGTCATACCAAGTGTAACATAAAGGATGTCAAAGGTAATACAAAGGATAACATAATACAATGAGTGAATATAATCAATGAACATAATGAATGAATATGATGTGTGAATATGATATGGGGGTGATTGTGATACATGGTACAAATGTTTATTTCATGGTATAGAAGTAGAACAGACTGATTTCAGTCTGTTCTGTGCAGCGATCATGACAGCCTGTGGTCCTCTCCACCATCTGCATCCTGTTAAACAACTCATCACAAAAACAACTACATATATGGTTAGGGCAGTAAATCAGAGCGTGTTCATGTTAAGGGCAAGGTACAGACTAACTACATATATGATCTGAACAGCAAGGCAGGATAGATGGTTATGTATTATCAAATATGAGATAATTATATATACAATTATTCCAGCATTTCCCTCCTGTTTATCACATATTTGCTCAAATTCTCATATCACTTAGACAACCACTTCAAAAGATTTTCTGTTGTAAGATCATTTTTATGAACACAAATATGCTTACACTCAGAGAATCTCCTGAGAGAATGTTTTACTCACAGTCTCCAGGGTCAGGAAAAAAGTCAGGTACTCCATAGTACGTTGTCTCAGCATCGTCATCCTCACTATCGGTATCCTCCTCAGATGGTTTACCTAATAGTGGATACATTTGTGCTATTTGGTTTCCCAGGGGTGAGATGGCTGTGGTAATGAGACGATTTAACAATGAACGTATGCAGGGAATACAACAACATCCACATAAGGTTAAGATCGCAGCAAACACTGCTATTGAGACCAACACAGAGGATACCAGGATTCTGTATTTTCCAAACGCATCCATCCAAGAATCCCACAGCGTGGTATCTACTCCTGAGTGGTCTTTCATTTTGCCGTTTAGAGTTCGGAGGCCCTCTATAGCCTTGGTGAGGCTGCCATCAGCAGCAGTGTTATTAGGAATGAAACTGCAGCATCGTTCTCCAAACATTGCACACACTCCTCCTTTCTCAGCCAAGAGCATGTCAACCGCTATCCTGTTCTGAAAAGTCATGAGTGACGTCGCAGCTAGTTGACCATGTACTGCCTCGAACCCGGCCTCTGTCCAATTTCCCAATTTCTGAACGTTATAGTGGACATAGTTTATTCTATCTACGTTTTTATTAATTGTACACCACCAACAAATTGATGATTCAAATCCAGCAGCCACCTGATCAGCCAATTTGTACTCGTCTCTGGCACCCCTCTTGGCACCCCTCTTGGCACCCCAATAGCATCAATGTATGTAGGATCGTTGTCTGATCGCCATGCCACTGCTCTTTTCTTTAGATGCCACTGTTTGGGCATTTCGGCAGTTAGATTTTTTGTCAAGTCTTTTGCTGATACGGGATATATAGATACAGGTAACAGTAAAGTTACTAATGCATATAACCCTGTCACATTTATAGGAAATCTGTCAAATATCCTATCATCTCCACACCACCACCATATGTCTCCTCGAGACACAGGCTTGAGATTAGCTGTTGTGATTATGCCTCCAGTGCACTCAGATTTAGTGAGATTACTTTGATATTGGCCACTACCGGTTATGTTAACGCATGTGAAATTACCAGGTGCCACCTTTTTAGAGAACACAGGTTTCTTTGCTGTTGCCTTGGCGATGGGAAAAACCGCATCCCAGCCACTGCATGTGGAATTAGGATTTGTTTTATTCATAACCTCAATCACACACTGTCGTGAAATTATTGCAGGGATAACTTGCAGAATAGGTCTAGGACTCATACACACCACACAGTCTCTTTTAGACATATTTGCAGCCTGATCTACCATAAGTAACCAATTGTTGCTCTGTCCTGAAACTCCTGTAGTAACCCTAAACCATTCATCCACATCCTTCTTTTCAGCGTTAGAGGCCTTCATTGTCACATCACTCTGCTTCCTAGTGTTATTTACACATATTTGTAAAGGATAATATGGATCTATGCTGGAGTGTCTGGCCCACAACAACAATGTAAAACATGATGTATTGTTTAAAGTAATATAGGGAACAGTGTAGGGACCATTAGGTAAGGATACTGTTAACTCTAAATTTGCACCATTGTGTTTTAAGGTTATTTTATCCTGGAAATATTTTGCTGATGTTTCTGATCCTGGTGTCCAATATTGATTTTCGTCAGTGATTAAAGTATCCCAGCTGAAATCCGAAATGCTACTAGTTAAGTACCACCAGTAAGAATCCCACCCTTCCCCTGTAGTTAGAACCCACGGATGGGTACCCCAAAATCCCTTGAGATTTTTTATAGGAACGGATAGAACAGTGCTGTTGTTGGGAGCTACAGTTACACGGACGGCATTTTCTCGTGCCCACTTTACTATCCAAGGCGTGCCATCCCACTCATAATCCGCACTACGTTTGATCTTTTTGTGTGTTACATTTTGCTGAGTTAGGTTAAGAGTCTCATTTCTAGTTAGTCCTTCTTTCGGTGGTCCGCCTAAATACCACACGAACAGAAATGTTAGAATTAAGAACAGTGTCACTGTCCAACCTAGAATTGCGTTCCTTAACCCATTTGGAGTCATTATGGCTGAAAGTTTCCTCCTCTACTGGGTTCGGTGTCTTAGAAATTCTTCACTGACTTTCAGGTCTATCCAGACTCTACACGTCTGAATCCACCCTATTATCAGTCTTTAGCTCACCTCCCCTATCGGAGTTTTCAACCGAAATGACCTTTTTACAATGAGTAAGATGAATCCAAGTTGATCTTTCTGCTATTTTTACCGCAGTGGGAGTCGTTATCAGCACCTGATAGGGTCCTTCCCACTTAGGCGAGTGCCAGTGTTTCTTCTTTATACTTTTTATTAGCACCCAGTCTCCTGGTTCCACTAATTGGATCACCTGTTGGGAGACAGAAGGATTTTCATCAGTTAGTTTTTGTTTCTGTTTCTCTAATATTTTTCTCATGTAATCTGCTAGATTAGCTTCCTCATCCGTTTCCCATTGATTTTTAAATTGGGGTAATTTATAGGGTCTTCCAAACAAAGTTTCGTATGGAGTTAACCCTGTGGTGGATGTAATGTTTATATATAGTTTAACTAAGTCTAAACACTGTGTCCATGGCCTTCCTGTTTCCTCAATGCACTTCCTTAACCTATTTTTAATAGTTCCGTTTGTGTGTTCCACTAACCCTGCACTTTGTGGATGATAAGCACAGTGATTTTTTAAGTTGATATGGAACATTGTTCCAACCCTTTTGATGACCTGGTTGACAAAATGAGTTCCATTATCACTATATATTTTTTCAGGGATCCCATACCTTGGTATGATATCTTTGCATAACGCTTTAGCCACTGTTAGTGCATCAGGGTGTTTTGTGGGGAAAAGTTCAATCCATTTTGAAAAAGCATCCACTATGACTAGACAATACTTTTTTCCTTCACTTTGGTTTAATTCTATAAAGTCCATGTGGATTATTTGAAACGGATATTGGGCTTTGGGGAAACGGCCCCTTCGTGGTCTTAGGTTTCCTTGCGAGTTATGTTTTGCACAAGTTAAACATTTTTTGAATAAGAGTTAAAGCCATAGGTAGTAAAGTATTGATGTATCTGTCCTACCATCCCTCCTGTTGAGACATGTGTTACACCATGGCTCAATATAGCCGCCCACTTGTATAGGTTTTTTGGTAGGATAGGTTTATTCGCAGGTCATACATATGTGCCTTTGCATAGTTTTGCTCCATTTTTTATCCAAGTGTCTTTTTCTGACTGTGGACTTTGATGTTGCTTTTTTTCTAGTACCTCATCATCTAGTTTTTTATCTTCCTCCAAGGATAAAACCTCGAACTGTCCTTCCGCAGCCGCTTTTGCGCTCTTATCAGCGAAAGCATTCCCCAGGGAAACTTCATCTGTCCCTGATGTGTGTGCTGCACATTTACATATCGCCAGTGTTTTGGGTAACTGAACTGCCTGCAACAGTTCTTTCAACAGGGTGGCGTGTGTGACTGGTTTCCCAGTCGAGGTTACCATGCCCCTGTTCTTCCAATATTGTGCAAAAGTATGTACTGTAGCAAACGCATACTGGCTGTCAGTATAGATTGTAGCATCTTTATCTTTCATTAATTTGCAAGCTTCTGTTAGTGCTATGAGTTCAGCAGCTTGTGCTGAGAGATGTGAAGGTAATTGTTTAGCTTTTAGCACCTTATTTGAGTCACTACTGCATATCCAGTCTGAGTTTTGCCTAGGTCATTCTTTTTGGATGACCCGTCCACAAATAAAACTTCCCCTACTCCTAAAGGTTGATCTTTTAGGTCAGTCCTGCTCTTTGCTGTCTGTTCAGCTAATTCCTGACAGTCATGTTTTACTCCTCTTGGGAGTGGTAACAAAGTGGCAGGATTTAGTGTTGTACATCTTTCAATAGTGAGATGTGGTTGTGACAGCAACGTGGCCATGCAAGACAAATGTCTTGCAGGTGACAGAAATACCATATTTGTTTGTAACAACAAAGCAGAGACAGCATGTGGCACTTTCAGGATTAGAGGGTGAAACAGTACAATGGTGGAACTTGTTTCTACAGCCATTGAGGCTGCTATAACAGCTCTTACACAGTGTGGTAAAGCACATGCCACACTATCTAGTTTAGATGAAAAGTATGCAACGGGTTTAACTTTATCTCCATGTTGTTGAACCAACACGGATGTCATGAAATGTCCTTTACAGTCTACCATTTGAATGAAAGGTTTGTTGTAGTCTGGTAACGCTAAGGCAGTGCTTGACACCAAAACTCTTTTTATGTCACAGAAAGCTTTTTCAGCTTCTTCTGTCCAGTGCAATGGTGAAGTCATTTTTAGATTATCTGCATACATTAGTTTTTGCAAAGGTGCTGTTATTTCTGCATAATTAGGCACCCAGCTCCTACAATAATTTGTTAGGCTTAAAAAGGACATCATTTGCTTTTTTGTTCCTGGTTTAGGTGCTTGGAGAATAGCCGTCTTCCTATCCTCTACAATAGTTCTTCCACCTGCACTTAGATTGTGACCCAGATATTTTACCGTTTCTTTATATAACTGGAGTTTCTTTTTGCTCACTTTGTGGCCCTCTTCTGAGAGATTATTACTCCTGCTGTTATTAAGTCTTCTATCACTGGTTTTATACCTTCATATGCATCTGGTTTTAATGGGTACTGTCGTACACAAGGTCTGTATTCTGTTTTTGATCTTATTTGCACAGGAAGGGCTCCTTTTATCAATCCTACGTCAGTAGATCCTTTTGACCACAATTTATCAGGAATCTGAGTTATCCATTGCTCCTCTTTTTCCGTCAGCAATATTTCTCAGTGTTTTGTTGATTGTAAGTGCACACCTCCTTGTACTGTGATTGGCCACAACAAAGCTTTTCTAGTTAACCCAGTAGACTCACTCCCCCAAGTTACAGTTGACGTCTGTATCCAGTCTTTTGCATTCTCTCCCTGTTGCACCATTTTCCCCAAGTCCTTCCAGTCCTGGTCTGTTCTTTTGTACAAAGATATGTGAGGTGGGGTCCACATTTTGAACAAAGTCTGTGTCTCATCCGTCAGTGCTACTGCTGCAACTGATGTGCTGTCTGCGTCTGCGTACATGTAGGTCACTGTGATTTTTGCAGGGGTCATTCTGGTCAGTTTAGCTTCATAGTCTTTGTCTGGTCCAGGGAAACGCCGATAACAAAGCGTTACGTGTGGATCATCTTCTGCCATCTGATCTTGTGGTGTTTGTATCGCATTTCTTCCCTCTGCCATCAGTGCAGTCGCGGCCTCATGTGGAAGCCTGTTGGGAATGTCAAGGGAATAGTAGTAGTTCGGCTGACCTATCCCCTGCACAACAAAAACGTCACCACTTTGCAAATCTGCCTTTCTTACGACTACAATCTGCCCTTGAGGTGTAGGTATCAGGGCTAATCCTAGTAGCAACGAGCCGTCACGGCCTAGAAGATTTACTGGACATTCTGGGAACATCAGGATAGATAGCTGACAAGATTGTCCAAGTGGGTCCCTCAACCAGACTGGCTCTGACTCTGGTACTTGGGTTAGCTTTCCACTTGCAGAACGCACATTCACACACTGATCGCTTAGTCTGACGTTGGGTAGAAATTCTCTACATGTGGTCCGACACGCCCCAATGTCACATAGGAATCTGACTGATTCCCCATTTACCATTAATTCTACTTCGGGCCGAACACTGTCCAAAGATAGTAACTCTTGAAAAATTAAGGAGAACTTCGTCTCCTGTTGGTTCACTTATTTGTAATGGTTCAGCTGTCTGGGGCATAGATTCAGTGTGTTTTGGATCTAGTCATGCTGAGAAGGATTTTTTCTCCGGACAATCTCGAACGAGATGTCCCTCTTTGCCACACCCCCAACATCCTGACAGACTCCGTCTATAATCTGCGCGTCCTACTCCTCCACCTCTCTGTCCTCTACCTCCTCCTCTAAATCCGCGTTTTCCTCTACCCCCGTGGTAGAAAACCTTGTTCTTTCCCTTTTGATGAAAGGCTCCAATGGCCTTCTTTTTCTTTTCTTTTACAACCTTTTCTGCATGGAGGGCATGATTAACATAATCGTCTAAGGTCCCTGCGGTGAACCCTATGTAATGTCTCTCAACCCAACTGCGGATAGCATCTTTGGACCCTGCATGGATGGTGTTTTTTAGTAGTTGGCGGAAAGCACCATTTTGCTGTCCATCATCCTCCAAGCCACTGTGCATTTTGAAGGCTTTTGTCATTCTGACTTTATAGTCTTCAAAAGACTCCTCATCTCTCTGTTTAACTCTCCCTATTTCTGTATAGTTTGCTCTTCGTCTAAACCTGAGAGTGGCTCTGTCCTCTAGTGCTCGTATCCTGACTAGAAGCTCAACAGAATCGTGAGCTAAGACAGCTGGTGGAACTGCTCCGTCTAACGGACTCCAGTTCCCGCACACGTGGTGCCAGTCAGTTTTTAAAGCTGCCATCCACACTTGCTGTACTTCCTGTCCATTAAGATGATATGATCTCCTCAAGCCTTCCATTTCCTGGATAAACTGAGTTATATCCTCCTTGTGTGAAATGATTCCTTCTACTGCTTTCTTAACATCCTCTATGGTCCATGTTCTATACACCAAAATGGTGGGTTGTTCCCCATTATTATTGGGGTTTGCTACTTGGATCTTGGGATAAGCTTCAGCACTACTAGGTGACATGTCAGTCACCACTGCCACTGCCATCTTTATCCAAAAGTCTTTGTCACTGTATCCTTCTTTTTCCTTTTTCTTGGGATCATTTTTTGTTTTTGTGATTATATCGGTCTTTGGTACGGCTATTTTTTGGGTGCTTAGCTGACCCTCAAATCCATATTTTGTTATCCATTTATCTAGGTGTTTTATTTTACTTGGATCCTGTTTCTCAACATATTTCCAATCTTTACATGATAAATGTTCTTTTGGAGTTAGTTTGCTACCCCCCTGTCCCATTTTACCTTCTTATTTTTTATTTTATTTTATTTATTTATCTATTAATATATTTATTTCTTTATTTCTTTATTTCTTTACTTATTATTGTCTCTTTATGCTTTGTTGTTTGGGATCGTTTTATCTATTAATATATTTATTTATTTATTTCTTTACTTATATTTATCTCCCTAGGTACTTTAATTTAGTTCGGTTTGACTCTCTCCCATTTATTTTATTTGTTTATTTTCAACTTATCCTTATCCTTAACTTGAGCTTTTAGTTGTTTCTTGTGTTTTTTTAAGAATTTGGGTCAGTCCTGTTAACACCTAGGGTGTTCTAAAGACTGGTTTTTCCTTTGTCAGTAGGACAGCACTTCAATTCCCTGTTGTGGTAATTCTCACTTCAACTCTTTCGAGTGGAGAATTCTTGCCTTTGCATCCACAAAAGGTTTGCTGTTTACTTCCCACTGCCTTATATGAGACTAAACACCTAGTGGTATTTTAATCTCCATTCACTCAGTCATTCATTCACAGTTTGTTTTTCCACGGATCTTTACGGGACTCCGCTGCCCATTACTGTTATCACGGAATTTCTCGGACTCCGCCGTCCCTCTTTTACCTGTCAGAGCCCAGGATTCACAGGGTTTGTTACAACGCGCAATGACCCTCAGTCACTCGCTTGTTTTTAACAAAACTGTACTCACCGCTGTTGTCCTTCCCCTCTCGGAATACCGTCACCCATCAGATCCCAGCTGGAGGGTAAACATCCAGTCCTGGAAAAGGATTTCAAGAGCTCACACTATGGAGCTCTGCTGTGGCCACAGTCTTTCCTGGAGTTCACCCTCCCGCTGGAATCCTCAGGTCTATTGGTATCCGGCTCGAAGGACCAAGTTAATGTCAGGTTTACACCACCTAAGACATTTAATACTGAAACACAGAAGAGAAAGACAAGGGCGTTATTTCCTACTCGCGAGGAGAACGGACAGAGATTTGCTCAGTTACAATCTCCAACCCGCTCTGAGCAAACTCCACCGTCTCCTCTCTTTTTATTATCACACAAGGCATTCCAAACATTCTTCCAGCAGCAAGACATTGTTTATCTTAAAGAACTGAAGGTCATACCAAGTGTAACATAAAGGGTGTCAAAGGTAATACAAAGGATAACATAATACAATGAGTGAATATAATCAATGAACATAATGAATGAATATGATGTGTGAATATGATATGGGGGTGATTGTGATACATGGTACAAATGTTTATTTCATGGTATAGAAGTAGAACAGACTGATTTCAGTCTGTTCTGTGCAGCGATCATGACAGCCTGTGGTCCTCTCCACCATCTGCATCCTGTTAAACAACTCATCACAAAAACAACTACATATATGGTTAGGGCAGTAAATCAGAGCGTGTTCATGTTAAGGGCAAGGTACAGACTAACTACATATATGATCTGAACAGCAAGGCAGGATAGATGGTTATGTATTATCAAATATGAGATAACTATATATACAATTATTCCAACACTTTGAAATAATTTCAGATCAGATAAAGAAGCTATGATCAATTAAATCTTTTTATCAGACATTATAAACATAGATCTTGGGGCCTTTCTGTGTGGAGTTTCCATGTTCTCCTCATTTCGTTTTGAATTTCCTCCCACAGTTCAAAGACATGCAGGTATGGTGGATTTACTGACAGAGATGCCTGCTTTAAAAAAACCTGCTCCACATCGGCCACTACATGAATCAGCATGTAAACTCTGGACACGTCGAGAAGAAGTGGTTATGAATGCTTCATATTAATTAGCTTGGTTAGCTAGGTTCATGAAAACAGACACTGGATTAGAGGGACACTCTCTTCTTTTTAAATAGCCTGTTGATTCCCTCCTCCTGGTGTGGCTGAAACTGAGATTTTTTACATTAACTATTGGTTCAGTAAAATTCCAAAAAATAAAACCATGTATATTCTTTCACTTTACTTTAACCAAATTATGTCAAGAGTGACACATAAATTTGTACATATATTGAAACTAACACAGAAATATAATCCTGCTAATTGTGTCACAAACTTGCTGACTCAGGAGATCCTTTGTTCCCACTGCCATAAGGCTGTACAACACCTCAGCCAAAGGAAGTGAACTAATCTAATTATTATTGTTTATTTATTATCAACTGTTATTATTATTATTATTATCATTATTATTATTATCAACAATGAGCTAATGGACACATGAATTTCCCCTAAGGGATGAAATATCTATCTATCTGTCTATCTATCTATCTATCTATCTATCTATCTATCTATCTATCTGTCTATCTATCTATCTATCTATCTATCTATCTATCTATCTATCTATCTATCTACACAGCCTCCTCCAAGCCTACACCGCAGTTTTCAGGGAGGCGTGACTGTGGCTCCTATCCAGAGTTCATGTATAGGTCATCGCTCTTTCCACCTACATGGAACAAACTACACTTGTTAACACTTAAATAACACACATACATAAACACACACATAAATCATTTATAAGCTGTTATAACACATCTGATAAATAGAGCAACAATGGCCTATTGCTTGCCAAATGGTGAGCCCACATGTATCTGTACTGTTCTCCATCATCAGCATTTGTACCTGCTGCTTCTTCACATGTTTGTTAATTTACTAGTAATTAACCACCGTCAGCATCTTAATGGTCAGAAAGTTTCATTTGGCTGATCAAATTATGGCAGATTACACGATCATATCACATGACCAGATTCATCCTCTGAGGCCTCGGCAGTGTTGTTTACCTTGACCTGCTCTCAGCAGCCGTCCTCATTCTGATCACAGCTGTTGATAAGATATTAACACGCAGATGCTTTCTGCTGGTTGCTCTCTTCTTCAGGACTGTAACACTCAGGTAGAACACAGGTGGTGACCTTCCTTTACCTGGTGAACGGCTCACCCATTCTTTGTCCCACTGTCCACATCTCTGTGATTCTCCCTCCATCCATCTTCATGTTTCTTCATCTCATTTTAAAATCATTTATTTATCACTTACAAACATTTATAAACACATCATCATTTATTAATGAGTTACTATAAGGCCCCTTATAAATGGTATCAAATCATTAGTAAGAATAATGAGTAGTAAGCATTAACTTGATCATGCCAAATGGTGAGCTCGCATGAATGTATGAAAACTGTTATAACTTGTTTATAATTGTTTATTTATCATTTATAGGAATAAGAATTAATAACTCAATTATAAACCATTTATAAATCCTTAATAAGGGCAGTCGGACCAACATTTCTACTACAAAATTAATGAAGTGCTAGAGATACCCAGGAGACTGAAACCTGCTGATATGATCTACTGTTCTTCCTTTGTAGGCAGGCAAGTTCAACATGATCCCCACACTCATCAACATGGTGGCAGCCTTCACATCAGTGGGAGTGGTGAGTTGTGCTGGTATACCTGACACAACCAGTATAAAATTATTTATAATTATTAATGATTATTCTTATGCAGGGTACGGTGCTGTGTGACATCATACTTTTGAACTTCCTGAAAGGAGCGGAGCAGTACAAGGCCAAGAAATTTGAAGAGGTAAGATATACAGTGGAGAGTTCAATGCACCGCAGCTTAAGAAAACATACCCAAAAGACACAACACAAACGTGCTGCAAATACATGCCGTCTTCATAACTTCAAAAGTCACAAACCAGTATATACCAGCCAGTTCATCACTTTCTTGTGTCCCCTGGAGACACTTCCTTTGTCATCTGTACTATTTGCAGCATGTTTCTGCATGAGGTTGTATTGTGTGTATTTGCAGTGCGATTCTTTAGTTGCAGTGTGTTGAGGTCTCAGAGTCACCGTAAAAAATACCTGGTTCTTAAGATAACTAAGTGTTGATCATCACCAATATGTGGTTTGTCAAAACTTAAAGCTGCATTAATTTGCTTTTTTAATTTTTTTTTGCAGACCAAGCTATGAACAGAACATTGACAAATTATCACCTTTTAAAGCTGATATGATAAACTTGTTAGCAAACAGTTGTCCTCACATCCAGAGCCAGAAAACCAACACAATGAGCTAAAAGAGACTAAAAGGTAATATAGAGCAGAGAGGGGCAGGAGAGTTGGTTGATAACTCTCTGCTGGTTTGTCACCTGCCATGTTACATTTTGGGTTTGGGCGCCCTATTAAAGCAGTTATTTGTTAGTTTTGCTATCTCTACATAACCAACGTTAGCATAAGCAGCTGTGTACTTAGTACATAGTCTAGAAGAAATGTTGTGAGTTCAGCATCAAACTTCATTCAGACTTGCCAACAGCTGTCTCCAGAGGTGGACAGCAATGCCAATTATACCTCTTGTCTCTATCACATCCTTTCTTCTGCTGAAGTTAGCATGCTAACCAGTGAACCCCAGCCTAACAATTCACTGTAGCATCTGATCTGCTCCCAAAACGTATCGCTGTGAGGGAGTATTATAACTTCTTGTATTGTAAACAAGCTTCCTACATCAAAAACTGAAATGCTAAAACCTGCAGTTCCTGTAATGACCACTACATCATCTTTATTTACAGTCTATGATCAAGACAACAATGGCAGAAGAGCTTGTCAAGAGACAATCGCCACCACCCACTTCTGGCAGGAAACAATGTTCAGCTAAAGAGAAAACTTAGAAATCGCTCTTTTAAGTCTGTACTTAATAATGCCCCCTTTTGGCAATTAAGTCTTTCTATTCATACAGGAGCTCATACTTAAATCTAATGTATGTGTTTAGTTAGGGTTAGGAGGTTTTGACAGATGACAATACCATATTGTGTTAACATACTAAATAGCAATACATCTCTCTGTCTGTCCCTCTCTCTCTCGTACTGTAGGTGTCGGACAGTCCACTGGAATCCCAAAGCAACGGGTTTTACCGCTCCCAGCTGTCACTCAGACATCACGAGACCATCATGAGGTCCAATGACTCAGGTGCTTTTTCTATTGAGCATTACAGCTAAATTGACAGGGCGGGAGGAACAGCCTGTGGCCAGTGGTTGGGTTTCTCTCAAAATGTCAGAGTTCTCAGTTTGATCAATTTCACTTATTCAGGCCTTTCTTTATATAACACAGTACCTCAGTGTTACCCAGGTTCATGTCAGTGTCCAAATACATCTGAAGAACCTTGAGCTGTTGCCCTCAAATATTTCAAAGCAGCTAGTGACAAGCATAAAATAAATATATTAAAAATAGATAAGTGAATGAATAAAATAGGAAAGCAGAGTGTCCTAGCATGGTGATGCTCTGGCTCAGGTTTTTCTAAGGAAGTAAAGGTTTTAGTCTTTAAAAAACGAAGTAAACTTAATATTTATATATTTAATGTTTGATCTCCCTTTGCTTCTTTTCCACCTTGTATTGAAACTGCTATATTGAAGCCTGTGTGACACAAAACCTCAAATAAATACAACATCTGGCATGAGCAGGGTTCACATGCTTGGTCCTCTTTAAAGCTCTATTGTGGTTTTCATTCAGATGGATTTACGCTGTATAATGGAGCTATTGTGGTTTGATTTGATGATAACAAGCGGGATAAAGCCCCATAATATGATTGTGTATCTGTATGTGTGCATGGATATGTATCAGGGACAAAACAGTTGAAATAACAGGAAAACCTTTTAAAAGGTGTTGCTTTGTGCTGAGGGCTGAACTGGCAGGACTAACAATGGCATCAGGATTTCAGCTTTAAAGGCTGTGCACATCCATGCAGATGTTTTCACTTACTCAGCTCAATAGACTGCTGCTCACCAGCAGACAGCACACATCGACGTCAGAGAGACGTTTGACTCGTACAACTCTAATGTCAGACAGATGTTACATTTTGTAGCAAATGAAAATCAGGTTCACGTCAAAACCCAAAGTCCGCTAATTGAAATTATGACGTTCAGGAGACACGTCCATTCTAAGAAACGAACTGCAAAATTCAGAAACAAATCAGACTTAAAAACATATCTAAAAATACAAAACAAAAACAAGAAGCGAAACAAGCTGCAAATGAAACAACATGCTGCAAGTACAGAAACAACAACAAATACACATGAACCTCCAAAACTAATGCAGCAGAAAAAACGCTGCATATGAGACAACACAACAGAAGAGCTCCAGGCCACCAGGGGGAGCTCTGAAGGAACACTTTGTGCTCAAGCTTGAGCTTTGACACAAGAGGCCAGACCTACGACCTAGTACCAAACGAGAGAGTGTGAGGGAAGAAAGAAGAGGGGATATAAAAAGGTTTGTGTTCTTTTTTACATTTGGTCGTAGTTTTTATAATATTATAAAAGAGCAAAAGATAATGTAGCAAGTGTTAGCCTTAGCTTATATACAGTCTATAGGTGTTCTACTTATAGCTCCCCCTAGAGGCCTGGAGCTCTGACACGTTTGTGTGTTATGTTTTTTAATTTTTTCATTGTTTGTTTATTTTTTTAGTTATAGTTTTAACTTCCTGCAGCAGGTTCTTTTTTCATTTGCAGCTTGTTTATCCTGATGGAAGAGTTTTGGGCTTTTGCAGCATGGGACATTTGGAAGATGGTGGATTCTTGTTACTTAATTTCAAAATATCAATGTCAGCTGTCGTCAGTATTCTGTTGTCGTAGATGTGCTGACATTGAATTTTGGTCACCTGATGTCACAACTAATCTGCAGGACAGGTTGACGTTGATGTGCCATATGTGGAGCCAAAGTTCTTACACTAATGAAAATGCTGAGGGTGTAAATTGTCTGATAAAACAGAGATAAGGTCTGGCCACTCAGCAGCTGTGTTCTCCCTGTGATAGCTGCTTGGAGCTAATGTGTTTGATCAAATCTGATAGTGATAATCATACTACGTTGTAGTTATTGTTAATTTGGGTTTTCTTGGTTTATTGAATTTTTTTGTTTCTCAGTGTTGCAGTGTTGTCAGTTTTTGGTTGTAGTCTTTAATTGTGAATAAAATCCCTTATTTCTTCTGCATCTGTTTCCTGTGGATGTTTTTGTTTTGCCCAGTTATCTTGTTTTATTCATTGTTACTTCCCTAAATCCCTGGACTCTTACAGGGAACGTAACAATAGACATTTTTCGTTTATGTCATGGACCAAAGTGGACCCTCACAGACATTTTGGTTCAGACTGAAATATCTCAACAAATATTGCATGGATGTATAAAGAGGATGTATCCTAATGACTTTGGGGATTTACCTCTTGCACTAACAGTAGGTTCCCATCTTTGGTTTTTATTCAAATATCTCAACAACTATTTGGTAGAAATATTCATGTTCTCTTCAGGGTCACTTATATCCTTATTGATCCCTCAACATTTCCTCGAGCACCATAATCAGTCAATATATTAATTAGACCATCAGTTAATGACTGGATTCTGACTTTCTCATCATCCTCAGGTGTAGTTCCTGTTGAGTGCTAATTACTAGCACACTAACATTCTAAACTAAGAACTGTTAGCATTTATCTTAAAGCACCACTGAGAACTGCTGAAACTGCTAGTATGACTGTAGACCCTGAGGTGGGCTGATTTTAACATAACCTGTGCTGGTCAGCGATTTTCACCCCCACCTAAGTGATAATTACAGCCACACTGACTTCCTGTTTTTCTGTGAACTGGCTGTTCATCCTGTCATTTAAATCCCGTCCCTTGTCTTTTGTATGTCCTTCTACTTTTGTTTCTTTTAGGTCAGTATGATATTTGTCTCGTGTGAAAAAGCAATAAATCAAAAAATGTTTTGCTCCTCTGAGGGATGCAAAAATGATAACACCAACAAATAGAGTGCTGCAGGGATGATTTATTTCTGTAGGTCAAAACTGAAGTTAGCTTCATTTTGGTTCCCTCCACAAACAGCCAATAGGATGTTCACATTGTTTGAAGCCTAAATACAATCAGCAGAAATTATTCAGTGTTTAGTCATGGACACAAAACAGGAGCTGGGTGTAAACAACAGAGACATAAATAAAAACATAGAACATATGACCTGATCAAACAGAGTGTATTATAAAAACATGTAAAAATAGATAAGCAACAGATGTAGAGAAGCCTTTCTGAAGAAGCCTGTTTGGGGATAACTTCCTCCGGTTAGCTCTAACAAAACACATGATTTCCTTTGTAATAAGTTGTAGGAGAAAGTGCATGTAGGGCTTTAAAAGTATTAAGTAACATTTTAAAAAGCAGCTAACTGGTAGTCATTGCAGTGTTGCAAGTGTAGGAAGGATAAGCTAAGCTTAGAGTCAAATACAACACCTAAAGCCTCAGATTTGGACTCATTGAGCTGGAAGAGTTCCAGCATTTGATGTCAGAGAGAGAAGCCATAACTTTGGAGAAAATTTTCACTACCAGTCAGCGGAACATAATGCTGGGTATCGTCTATGTTAAAAGCTGGGAGGGAGGGATATAGGACATGAATAGAACACCACATGAGGCTGGGGACGAGGAGACCCATTACAACTGTGCTGTGCTGGACTCAAAAATTAATGCGTGAAATCAACACACTTTTCTAAAATTGTAGATAAAGTTTGAGATAACTTTGAGATTGGGCTAAAATTGTTGAAAACAAAAGGGTCAGTGTGGGTTTCTTCAGGAAAGGTTGAAATATTGTGTGTTTAAAGGCAGTTGACACAGAACCAGTGGACAGCGAGCAACTGATAAAAGACAAAAGTCTTAAATACTTCTTGTGTGTCTAATAGACAAGTAGATGAATTGAAGTGGGAGATTAACTCCTCAAGGAATAAAATTTGGTTAAACTGCTATAAAATGGCAGAAGATTCAGTGTAGCTGAAGAGCTTTTCAGTCACAGGTGTGATATGGAGCCTGATATATTTTATTTATGAAATGATGGAGAAACTATTCACATATGTCATTGGATGCTGGTTAGGAGGAGTGTTGATCACTGAGTTTGTTGCTTGGGGTTGTGGCTGCTACTCGTTATTAAATTTGAGAAATATAAATATAAATAACTGGCTTCTTTCACTGCCTGGCAGTAGCAGAGATCACCTGTCCTACAATGCCTCTTTAAATCCCATGTGTAGTCATTAAGCCGGGTTAGTGCATTATCACACCAGTCAGACACATTATCAGGTGCCTTGTTGGCACATTTCTATGTTGAGGCAGTGGAAAGTAATTGACCAACAAAAACCTTAGGCTCTACTTGAACAGTCCAAAGTGCATTAGGGGAATACAGTATCTGTATCACCTTTGCTATTTTAACAGCGAAGAAATCGGTCACAGCTCCAAGTGCCTGGTTCAAAAGGGTTGGACTTTTCCTCTTAATTAATCATGGGGGTTTTTTGGTTGTAACATGCAATAAACCAAAGTATTCTCTCCCCTTCCCTTTAAAAGCCAGGCGCGCTTGCACCTTGGTGGATTGTTATTATAATGGTGCAGTGTCTAGCTACTGTTTGTGGTGGGTTGATGACATTTTGTGACTGTGTCACATGCAGGCAGCAGCCCCGAGGGGCAAAGAAGGACTGAGGGAATCATTGTTCTGTGCACAGGTCTACAGAGAAGGAACGGTACAAATCACAACGTTAGACTTGTGTTTATATGTTTAATATGTTTATCAAGTTATTGTGTAGTATGTTCCATGTAGTTTGTTCTGCTCCCTAGGCAAAGAGCTATGACCTATACATGAACTCTGGATAGAAGCCAGAAAGTGCTGCATAGGCTTGGAGGAGGCTGTGTAGACTGAGTTAGCACATTTGTGGCCCAATTAGCAATACGATTAGTTTTAAGTTTCAGAGTTTTACTAAACCAGTAGTTAATGTACAAAATATGAACATCAAAGGCTCCTTGAGGTGCCAGGCAATGGCTGCGAGAAAGCCCCACTGTGAGTAGCTCTTTGATTAACAGTTTGATTGACAGTGATTAATGACGTTTCAGTTTCTAACCCTAACCACACCAGGAGGAGGGAATCAACAGGGTGTATAAGGAGAAGAGAGTTTCACTCTAATCCAGTGTCTGTGTTCATGAACCCAGCCTGGGTTTTGCTGTATTTGCATATTACAGGAAAATCTCAAGGATTGCTCTTGGCTCTGTCTGCTGTTGTCTTTATTTCTTCAGTTTTTGAGTATTTGCTTAAATGTTATATATTTTTGGAAAGTAGTTAAAAGTTAAAGTGTTGAGGTGACTCCACTCCACTGGCCCACCTGAAGAAGATCCTCAACAAAGTGTAAATACATTTTCTGTTCATTATGAAACTGCACAAAATTTAGCCCAGGTATGCCCATGACATGACAACATTATACAACACACAACATGCCACGCAGAGTGCTCCGATCTCCTGAGGCTGTGTTGTAATGTTCCACTGACTTATCCAAACATCTGAAGCACATTTTGAGCACACAGAAAAAGTGAAATTGTGTCGGTCTGAAACTAGCAAAGACGCTTGCATTGCCCTTTGCACACTTTGTATGGTGCAAGGTGTAAGATACACCCCAGAGACCTAAAGATGCTTTCCCAAAATGTTAATAACCTGTTACTTTTTTATTTCATGAATTATGGTGAAAATAATAATAAGAAAAAAGATTTTACATCATTAGCATGTGCAGTCGTTACTTTGTAATGCAATGACTGCAGTGACCCCTGCTGTCGTGCTGACATCACGATTAGGGTTAGTTCATATACAATTGATTTTCCTTTTCCCACAGTTCTAAAAGTGTTTTCTCTTCAATCAATATCCCAATTTCAACAGCAGAAGACATTTTCTTTTGTGCTCCATTACTATCCAGACATCAAAACATCATGCTTTTTATCTGCACTTGATACAAATCAAACTTAGGGCAGCACCCCTGGGGTTATCAGCAATAGATTTCATCAATGTGTTTAAACATTAAGATGGTGTCAAACTTCCTCAAACCAAACAAAGCTGTTAGCATTACCCAAGATTCCACATAAAAATTTAAGCTATTGCTGTTTTGTTCCATGTCTTTCAAAGTGACAGGTTACCAAAAGAGCCATGACAGAGACAGGGCCCAATTACAATCAATCACATAAACGTTTGTCACTGTGATTTAACACTCATTTCTTCAATGGCAAACAATGGACAAATCTATTTAATAAAAAAATTTTTAAAGTTCTGTAGCAAAGCTATTGATTTCACATTTAGGCTGTTTTGCAGTGTGTAGCTGCCCTCAGCCTCAGGCAACAAGGTCTCTAAATTTATAATCCTTCTCAAGCTCTCAGATCTTCTCCTTCCAGGCTTTTAAATACACACAATTTTACACACAAGAAAACATGCATCACAGCTTTTATCTTAACTGTGCTCCAAAGGTATGGAAAACCTGCCAACAGCTGTGAGAGATGCTCATTGAACAGTTGAACAGAAAACCTATTTATTTAACTTGGCTTTTAATTAATTCACTCATATTTTACTATTCTTACTGGTTTCTGTTTTTGTTTTTATTTATGTATTTAATTATGTAATTATCATTCTATTGTTTAATTTCATCATCCTTCTGTTTGCTCTTATTTTATTGTACTATGTCATTTTTTATTGTAAAGCACCTTGAGCTACATCTCTCGTATGAAAAGTGTTCTATAAATAAAGTTTATCATTATTATTTTTGAGGTATGAGGGGTGAAAGTATAACAAAAAGTTTGTTTGAAATCACTTAATTTTTCATTCAATATCAATTTTTACTGCTCACTTTGTCCATTAAAATTTATTTATATCTCCTCCATTTTTTATCAATTAAGTTCTGTCACTTACCATGTTCCCTATTTTCAACAAGGTCTCCATCTTTTTCAGTCCATACACCTTCTTTGTTATTGCAACACATTTTACACTAACTAGAAATCCTTAACATTTTATTTTCTTACACTTTAGTTTTCTAAAATAAATGAATGAATGAATGAATAAATAAAACTTCCTGGTTGGAGTTTCCATGTTGAAGTTTAATTTTACTTTAAATGCATTATATGACGCATTATTTTCTCCATATTTTGGTAAGTCTGGAGTCTGGGGGCAGTCTTTCCCACCTGAATCAGCCTGTGGAGGAGGCGGAGATTAGCCGCTGCTATCCCGCTGTCTGAGACACTAAACACGGCCTGAGCTCGGCCATACAGCAGCTGGAGGACAGCTCTGACTTTCTCTGTGGGTGAGTCGTCTGTCATTAGATCAAAACTACAGGACTGATGTGGATTCAGTGTGGTGGGCTGAGGGGATTTTACTCCTTATCACTGATCAATGCTGAGAATGTCATGTTATTTTTTACTGAGTCTTGATTTATTATTTATTTCACGTTGTTGGATCAATATTCAGGTCCAGATTCCCAGTTGTAGGTTGCAGATTAAAAACACATGGTTAACACATAAAACGATTAAAGATGAAGCTGCAGCATGTTTGTCCTGCCACTCTTTAGGTTACATCAGTTCAGTTATTGACTGACTGTCTCTGTTTCCCTGATTGTTTGTCATCAGAGTCCTTTACAGGAATCTCTGTAGGCAGTTTTTAGGAATTTACACACTCTTATTAATTATTAATTATTAACTATTATATAAGATAATAAACATTTCTATCATTCAGAGGGTCTTAAAGCAGTAATGTAAACAAAATTCATTGTTTTCTCTTTCATTTGATTGTAAACTGAATATTTTGGGTCTCTGACAAAACGAAACATTTGAAAATGTCACCTCAGCCCTGAGACCCTTGAATGGATAATTTATCTCTATTTTCTGACATTCTATCGACCAAATGATTCATCGATTCATGTAGAAAATAACTGTCAGTCACAATCAATATTTTAAAATTTCAGTGGCAGTGAAATGACTGAATGTTGTAATCATAGACCATATATAAGATGGACGCAGCCTCTGTGACTGTATCCAAAGGTTTCTGAAGAGCGGTTTTGAAGCTCGGAGTGTGCTGCTCCACCGTCGCCATTTTGGCAGTGCCTTACTCCGCCCCTCACTTCCAGTTACAGTAATCCAAAAGTGGGCAAAGAGGAGGGGTGGGTGGTGCTGAGACTTTGGCGCATGCTGGTTTGTTGCAAACATACACTCATCCACCTGTCACTCAAAGCGGCGCACTGTTAATTATGGATAATTTTAAATTTCCTGTCCATGTGAAAGTGAACTTAGCAGCATGGATCAGTGTGTGGACAAAGAGGAGGGAGCCCCTCACTCTAAAACCACTCTGTGTGGGGTACATGAGAGCCAGACCAGAGCTCAGAGGCACAAGGATCTCTAGCTGTCCACGACTCTTCTTCAAGTCAGAGCTCAGCACTCAGATCACTGCTCCACCATCATTATTCACACTCAAAGTTCTGTATGCATTGTATTGAAGAGCAGCTTCATCTTTAATCACAAGCAGTACACAAGTCTCTGCTGGACCTGAACCCAGCTCACACCTTGGTCTTGGAGGTGTTCAGAAGGAGGCAGTTCTTGTCGCTCCATTCACTGAAGGCCATTGTCAGATCCCTGTACTCCTCTTCCTACCCGTTCCTGATACGCACCACAATAGCTGTGTCATCTGAGTATTTCTGGATGTGGCAGGACTCAGAGTTGTATTTAAAGTCGGTCATATACAGGGTGAACAGGAACAGAGCCAGAACAGTCCCCTGTGGAGCCCCAGTGCTGCTCATCACTGTCCCTGAGACGCATAACATTGTTGCAACGGGAGATCGTAATGAAGAATATAAAGCAATTATTAAACTTGCTCAAGAAGGGGCATCGTTTGGTGAGTGGAACCCGGTTCCACTTACCAAAGCAATAAATAAATTTATCTGTGAGGTTAAGAGTGCAAGAATTTGGCGTATGGATCACTGTTGATTTTTTTCTGGGACAGTACTCAACAAGGGAAACTTCTTAGAGTTAACAAGATCGAAGGTAAGAGAGTAGAGGAACTCTGATTAATGATAAAAAGATGGTTTGAGGTGTAATCTCAGGAATACCTACAAGTGTAACAATGGAACAGATAAAGAAAATGTGGTAGGAGCGAAGGTGCTAGAGGCAAAACACCAAAAAAACACTCGTAATGGAAAGAAATGTCAAAGTCTGTCAGTAAAGGTGAAATTAGAGGAGGAAAGACTGCTATCCAAAGTTCACATAGGGTACTTGAGATATGAAGTTAAATCCTATGTCCCTCCGCCATTGAGGTGCTTTAAATGCCAGAATTATGGGCACGTAGCAGCAGTGTGTAAAGGCAAACAAAGATGTGGAAGATTTGCCTGTGAACATGAGTATGGAAAGTGCGAAAAAGGGGTGACTGTGGAGGAGAGCATAGCTCAGCACACCGAGGCTGTGAGGCTAGTAAGAGAGCAGCAGAGGTGCAGCAACTCAAACTTTCCCAAGGGATCACATACACCAAAGCAGCTAACAAGGTGGTAGTGATGCAAGGCAAATAGAACACTGAGATAAGCATTGCAGAAAGCAAGAAAACAAGACTGTGTGAAGGATGTAATAAAGTTAAAGAAGATACACAAACGAGTTTGTGTTGTTCATGGTTGTTGGTGCTCTGCACAAACGGACAGGAAGATCAAAAGATCAAAATAATTGTTAAATCAGCACAAAAATATCTTGGGATCAAGGGACTAGGGTGGGAAACAGTTGAGGAAATGTTAAGCTCACAGTCACAATCATGGGATGGTGGCTCATCATGTTTCTAATTCATCTGCAGAGTAATGCAAGAAGTCTCATCGCTAACGGTCAGGAATTCAAAAAGATAAACCCAATATTATATGTATACAAGAAACATGGCTGAAATCACAGTGGAATTTTGTAATACATGGCTACAGCAATTAGGAATGATAGGAAGGATAGGAAGGGTGGTGGGGTGGCACCATTTGTGCAGGATGAGACAAGATTTAATACTGTCAATATAGAGAAAGAACATGAATCAATACTGATCAAGATCCAGACAGGGAAATAGGAAATAACAATCATTTATTATTGTAATCCATGTAAAAGATTGTGTTTGGATACACTGAATACTATGGGTGGGAAATATATGGTAAAATGGTATGGTGTGGGGACTTTAAGGCACATAGCACATTGTGGGGGAGTAAAAAATAGATGTGAATGGTTTAGTCATAGAGGAATTCATAGAGGATAAGTGCTTAGCATGTATGAATGATGGGAAGGGCACTAGGTATAATAGTACACAGAATACAGAAAATGTAGTGGATCTGACATTGATTTCAAATGAAAGGGTGGGTATAACAACTTGGGAGGTGTTTAGTAAATCACCAGTGGGGCAGTGATCATTATCCTATAAGAATTAAAGTGGGAATTGAAGTACAGCAAGAAGAGGAAGTGATGATACCAAGATGGAAAATGGAGAAAGCAAATTGGGAAACCTTTCAAGCAATAAATAAAAGTAGGTGTGAGCACTTACTTAGAGAATGTATTTCAGATGTTGTAAAAAGAAGGAACACGACATTTAGACAGTTAAAGAAACACCATTCTTTAGAAAGATTAATTGAATGTAAAATGTCACAGGCAGTTCAGAAGACTATAAGAACAACTAAACGGGCATATTGGAGGCAATAATGTAATAAAATAGGGAGAGAGACACATTTGGCTGATATATGGGGAATGATTAGAAGAATGAGTGGAATTAGGTTAGTGTTGATAAGTTACAACAAAACAGCTGTCAACAATATAGGACACTTATCAGTAAAAGCTAGACAGTGTAGGGATAACACACTTGCACTGAATCCAGGTGTTAATGTAAGGAAACCTACAACAAGAGAAAATTTAGATTTACCTTTCAGTTTGTTTGAGTTAAAGAGGGCTGTGTTAAATACAAGAATATCTTCTCCAGGGAAAGATGGAATCTGCTACAGTATGTTCATATGCTCATCTGGAAGATAGTGCACTGCTTGCTGTATTAAGGCTGTTTAATTTGGTTTGGGACACAGGGAAAAGTCCAATAGCATGGAAACGGTCAGTCATTGTACCAATTTTGAAACCTGGTAAAAAACCCTCAGACCCCTCAGACTATAGACCAATAGCTCTCACATCGCAATTAGGGAAAACAATGGAACGAATGATAACTGAGAGGTTAACCTATTTTCTGGAAAGCAGAGGCCGTCTTTCTTCTTTTCAAAGTGTTTTTCATAAAGGGAGAAATACAATGGACCCTATATTATGATTAGAGTCAAAAATTAGGAAAGACCAAACAAATAAGGAAATGGTGGTAGCTGTCTTTTCCGATGTAGAAAAAGCATACGATATGTTGTGGAAAGAAGGACTACTGATTGAATTAAGTAAGTTAGGTGTTGGAGGGAAGTCATATAACTGGGTGCTTGACTTCCTATTTAGTAGGACAATAGAGGTAAGAGTAGGTAAAGAATTCTCAAGTAGAGAACGGAATCCCACAGGGCAGTGTTTGCAGTCCAGTGCTGTTTAATATCATGATTAATGATGTTTTTGAGACAGTTGAGAAAGGGATAGGCAAATTGCTGTATGTGGATGACGGGGCATTATGGATAAGGGGGCGGAATTTAAGATTGATACAAAAGAAAATGCAGACTGCAATTGAGATGGTGGAACAATGGGCAAATAAGTGGGCTTTTAAACCATCTGTTGCAAAAACGCAAGTGATATGTTTCATCATAAGACAATATCTTTGAAACTTTATGAACAAACACTAGAGCAGAGTCAGTGTGATTAGGTTTCTTGGAGTATAATTTGATGAAAAGTTGACCTGGAGGCAGCACATCGAAAAAGTAAAAGACAAATGTAAAAAAGTCAACAATATCTGTGCTTGCTTGTCAGGGTGAGACTGGGGAGCAACCAGAGCATCATTGTTCAATATATACCAGGCCCTTATGAGAGTGACATTAGGTTATGGGTGTGTAGTTTATATGTCTGCGGCAGAGAGTCATCCTAATAAGCTCAATGGCTAAAAATATGTAGTGAAGCATTTAAAACATCTCCAGTAGCTGCCATGCAAGTGGAAATGGGAGAACAACCGTTAAGAATTTGAAGAGTGAAGCTAATGCTGGCATACTGGATGAGTTTAGAGGGTCATAGTAGCTCACACCCTACAAAGGCCATCTTGCAGGATGGTTGGGAGCACAATGAAACTCATTTCAGAAGTTTTGGGTGGGTAGGACATAGTAAAGCTGAAAATGTAGGTTTAACCAACATACAGTACAGTCCAACAGTCCCCTCTTCAGCCATTCCTCCATGGTTATTTGTGACACCACTACTCGATTTACACATACAGCAGTAATTAAAGAGGAAACCCAAACAGGCATGTGCTGGGAGTATAGCACAAAATTACATTGAACAGCACTATGGTGATAAATTATTGGTATACATGGTTGGGTCAAAAGATCCTGAGACTGGACACACAGGAGCTGCAGTTTTCATTCCACAGTGCAAGGTTGCAATAAAGGAAAGAACCACAGATCATTTATTAGTATATGCAGTTGAACTTGTTGCTATTCTGATAGTATTGAAATGGTTAGAGGAAAACAACAAAACAAATACATTAATTGCATCTGATAGTTGGGTAGCACTCACAAGCATAAAATCTGTGAAATCGTGTAGATAAGATATTTTATTTGAAATTCACCATTTAATAAGGGTTTGACAGTTTGCTTTATTTGGGATCCTGCCCATGTAGGGGTAGAAGGAAACGGGGATGCTGACATACTGGCCAAACAATCACTTAAACTGCAAACAGTAAACATTAAAATCCTGTTAAGTAAAGCTGAAGGTAAAACAATCATAAAGAGTCAAATGCAAAAAATATGGCAAGAATATTGGGACACAAATGACACAGGAAGACATTTTATAGCATCCAGAATCATGTGGGTTTGGGAAGGAGAATGGGCAGGAACTGAAAGGAAGAGGAAGTCATTACTCGTCTCAGGATAGGACATACATCACACTGCATCAGACACTACACAAAATCGGTAAACATTCAATTGGTAGATGTGAACATTGTGGACATTCAGAATTGGTTCTGAACCTACTGAGAGAAACATCAGGGAGAATGTATATTCATCTAATCATGTATCTATCATGTATCATCTTTCTTTTAATTCATTAATTCATTAATTAATTAATTTATTTATTTTTATTATTTTATTTTGCCATTCTAATGCTCCACACTCCAGTCCAGTTTGTGGCGGTAATGCGCCAGAAAGCTGGTTGCTAACCACCAATCAAATCAAAAGAAGAAGAAGCTGAAGCATCTATAGTAGAGATGCTGGCAGTATTTTTGGCTTTGAAGTGGGTGGAGGAAAACAAACCAAGGAAGACTATAATTTGCTCTGACTCTGTTTCAGTCCTTAGGAGCCTGAGATCCTTCAGTTCTAACTGTCAAGATATCCTATTCAAAGTGTTACAAGTACATTCCAGACTTCCAGCACATGTACATCTGAGGGGAAAGGAGGAGGTAGACAGGCAAGCGAAACAAGCATTACATCGAGTCACCATAAATTTGCTAATCCCATTAAGTAAAGCAGAAGTCAAAGCAATAATTTGGAATAAAGTAACAGAGGAATGGCAAGGGAAGTGGAACACAGAAACAAGGAGAAGATCTCTATACAGTAAATCAATAGTAAGAAATATTGGTAGTTCAAGAAGAGAGGAGGTCATATAAACAGAATAAGGCTAGGTCATTCCAACTTAAACAGTACACTCAGAATTATAAGAAAACACCCAACTGGATTGTTTGAATATTATCAGGCAGAGGAAACAATAATACATGGAATTACACAATGTGATAGGTATGAGCTAGCGAGACTAGCTATAAAGAAAGAGCTCAGGAAGGTGGAGCTTTATGACTTCACACTCAAAACATTGATGAATTTACCTAATAGAGTAGGGAAAGTCTTCATTGAATTTATTAGACAGACAGGGATATGGAATTGAATTTGAGCTCTGATCCACACTCCGGAGCAGAAGGTGGCGGTAATGCACCTATTACGCTGGTTGCCAACCGCCGTAAAGAACGAAGAAGCAGCAGCAGCAGCAACAGCAGCAGCAACAGCGACGTCATCGTGCCGTCACCTTGCAAGATGGCGGTATTTGCGTGGCAACATTGATGAGAACAGAAGAATGACTGTTGGAGAGAAAAAGGTATCTGTTCCGTTCTTTTTTCCTGGTTTGTATCTGTCTACGTATGTGGATATTGATATCACTTGAAGCTGGAGACAGTTTAACCGTGTAAATGTAGCAGCTTTCTTCCGGCTTATCGCTGTTAGTTGTATTAGCTTGTTAGCTTGGATATGTAATTCTAGGCTGCTGCTGTTTATTTTAGCCCTGTGCTAGATTAGCCTGGTAGTTGTTTGTGGAAACCAAACGGTGGTTTTTCTTCGCGTTTAGCCTTGTATTATCTTTGAGAAAGCGAACACATTCGAACAACACCATTGAACGTTGTGTTGTGGTAATCGGTGAATTCACTGGTCACTGCTGGTGTAGTGCAGTAAAACGAGGCAGATGCTCCGTTATTGGATAAGTGTTCTGAATAGGTTGGGCCACACATACATGTCTATGTACTGTATGTGTATGAATTGAGACTCTTCAGATTTTCACAACAGCTCCAAAATCCGTCTGACAGTGTAAGCAGCAGTGATGTATCATTTCTCTACTCGGTTACAAGATGCATTCGGATCATTAGAGCTAGGCTAGTGTATCTTAATGCAGGAAAACCTGTGTGTGTGTGTGTGTGTGTGTGTGTGTGTGTGTGTGTGTGTGTGTGTGTCAGCCAATCAATAACAAGGAGCTGCAGTACAGACATGTCAGACTAGAGTGTTGAGAAGTCGATTTATCAACTCAAATATTTTTACATTATTTTACACAAATATTATACATGCATACTACTGGTCAAAACTATAAGAGCCACTTCTTTTAGCAGTTTAAATCCAGTTAATAAATCGTATCCAGGTAAGAGGTAAACTGCCTGAGGGTCACCAAAAACAGATTTTCTGCAGCAGTAAAAGTAAATCAAAGTTGATGTAAGCAATTCCTACAGGTGTTCCAACTTTCGTTAGTTACTTACAAACCGTCCGTCTGTACAAAGGCAGTGTTGGAACAAACTGAACCACAAACACTTTGTTCTCCAGACTGATCTTTTGCATTAGGTGCAGTGTATATCTTTGGATTAGATTCTATTTGTGGTGGTAGCTCACTACACTGTATTAAGCCACTGGTTTCCAACCTTTTTGTTGTTTTTTACATCTCACAAACAGCAGCATGTGAGTTGTTAACAGCTCCACTAATCAGTGATTTTCCCTCTAAACCTCTCACATGGTTTCATTTTAATAAATTTTCAAATCTAATCTATTTGAACCTAATGATGTCATATACAATATTAAATCAGTCAGATGGACTTTTATATTTTAACAGAATTTTGCTCCTAATATGTATGTACTTGTACTTATGTTATGCGCAGGACTTATAATGGAATATTTTGACATTGTTGTATATGTACTTTACTTTACTATACTAAAGGACATGGATGTGCGGCACTCCTAATGGCAGCGGAGCCTGAAGCTTCACAAATAACAAACCAAGCTCAACACTTATACACAGCATTGCAGTCTTTTCAATGAATTTTGTTATTTTTCAACTTGAAATGTTCTCGAACCAAACCTCGCCTTGCTCTCTTCATGTTTACCTGCGATGGCAACAGCAGTCCGCGCACTGGTAGCTGAGTATTCATTTTTCTCTGTTAAAAATTTAAATTGCACCTGGCTGGTTGCTGCAACGTAGTGAAATTCATTGTGTTGCTTCAAGACAGACTACAAAACACAACCTCGTTGATACACACGTTAGATCGATCAGATTCCACGTGATTGCAAAAATTCTTAACGATCAATTATCGATCATCAATTAATCATGCCCACTCCCAGTCCTCAGCAAATACACTAAAGTCTAATTAAATACGGTTTTAGTTTAGTTTGAATTCTTTTTCAGTATATTTTTCAAAAAAGGGAAAATTCTAATGGAAGGTTCTACAATGGTTAATCTTCATTAAAGAGAACGCTAAGTTTTTCTCATGATGAAAAAAATGAACGAAACGTGTGTTGAGGCAGACAGAGGAAACCCTGTGGACGCTTTATCTTGTCTGTAACTCATCAACACTGTGGTTGCTTCAGATAATGTTGCATTCTCTATTTCCTTTTGGCAGATTCATCTGACAACTCCAGTTTCTCCTCCTCAGTCCAGTTTCTCTTCCTGTTTCTCATATTTTCATCAAACTGTAAAAACACCACCCAGAAGGACGCTCGGGTTTCAGTCAAGATCTGAATAAGTAGGTATGGCGCGACCATGGCAACTTAACCATATTCCTGCTGCACTGTGGGAAATCAAGCAGGATTGTTCCCTCTTTTAGTAAAAGGTTGGAAGTGTATCTGGTTTTCAGGTAGAGAGGAAGATTCTTTTTGATGGTGAACCTGAAGACCAGCATGTCAGAATTGGTCCTGCTCAAATTTAAACTATGACTGAAAATACTTGAATCCAGAGTATCACTTGACGCTTCCTTCACTCAAGCTCTGATGACTGATGCCACTGTTTCACCACAACAGTGGATCACAGTTTAGTGCTGCATCTTGTTGTCCAGTAAACTGCAGGAAGCCCAAAAATGCTGGTTTAAAACTGTTGAATATCTCAAGAGGGGAAGATCCCCAGATTTATTGTCAGTATTACACATACTTTTTATGAACATTTGACATTTGATTTAAGCTGCTTTTGCACAGATGAAAACCTGTACTGTCTGCACTACCTAACACAGTTAGTGTGAGTAACTCAGGATGTCTTGCAGTGTTTTACAGTAGCAGGCCACCTCTTCTGAAACACTGACAAAATATGACCACATTTCTCTAATTCTTGCCTCACTGCACTGGTTACCAGTGGCATTCAGAATAGATTTAAAAATTTTAAAGCTTGATTTTAAATCACTGTGGCCTGACCCCATCTTATATCATTGACCTTCTCACCCCCTATATCCCTGCTCGCTCTCCTAGATAAGCAGATCAGCTGTTGGCTCCGAGGGCAGGGCAGGAGACAGACGGTGGTAGGGCATTTGTAGTTGGGGCTCCTCAACTGTGGAGTAATCTCCCATTGAGAATTGGACAAGCTACCTCAGTGTCCTCTTTTAAAACTCTCTTTTATAAAAAGGCTTTTGAGTTTGTGTCTGTTTTATGCTTTTTTAAGATTTTAATTTGATTGCCTTTTATCTCTAAATCCAGATTGCACCACAGTTTTTTTTTTATGTCTGTGAAGCACTTTGTGAAAAGTGCTTCACAGACATAAAACATTGTGCAGCATGGTAGGATTTGTTGCAGGGCTGTTGTATCAGACTGCATTAGCTTGGTGGACCCATAAACTGGCACATCAGTGTCAATTTCCAGTGTTGGGGACAACCTTTATGATTCAGTACAGTCACTTCGAGCTGCAGTATTATTGTACAGTTAGTGGGGGCTCCTGGTCTGAGCAGTCTGTCTCTGTTTGATTTCAGAGCTGAAACCTGCTGACGAGGAGAGACACATTTGGAGGACGTTAACTTTGACCAATAAGGATTAGAAATGAGTTCTTCAGAAGAGGTGAGATCTAATAAATATTAACACCCACTAAGTTGTCATGACCATGACTTAAGCCCAGCCATCATACCGGCCATCACACACAGAATTGCTTGTTGGGTCTCTGTTTTTTTTTCTTGTGCAGATTCATGCAGTGTCCTACTTCCTGCCGCTGTTTCACATTAAAATCCTAATATATAAAGGGAAAATCATGCCCTTTGAGCCCCGGGGGATGTTGTGGTTGTATAAAACGTTCTCCACACTGCCAGTCACTCACTTACACACTAAATGGGTGTGCTCCAGGGACATCCCTGGGAACCTGGGGTTGTCCAAATCTACAATTCATTAACCCTGCAAAGCCCCTCAAGCAGACTTCTTGTGGACTTCTACAATGTTATTTGGGGTGCACACTTGGGATCAACCAACGTTTTTTTCAAGGCAGATTCTGATACCAATTATAAGTAATCATGACCGATAACTGATATCTGGGATATGCCAGCACAAAATTACTGCTGTATAAGGACACCGAACGTGGCGTCCAGGTGTTTCTATTATTCTCTTCACCCCATTTATATCAATGAAAGTAGGCTAAATAACAGAATCACCTCTGTATAATGCAATACACACTACACCTTCCACAGTGATCATACAGTTAAATTAACAACAGTCTAAAACTATTTTAATAAAAACTGAACATTATAATCATCATGGAGGATTTACTGCAGGACTGTTGTATTTGACTACATCAGTTTTAGCTATGTGTTCCTAATAAACTAACAACTGAGTGTGTATTAGTGATTATCATGTCTATGCACAGACTGAAAAAAGCCTGACTGAACTGATTCACCTGGTGACGTAAAGATGCTCATTAATTCAATAGTTTTATCATATTTATTATTATCACCATACAACATGTTTTACCCCTATCCTTTTAAAATGTAACATGTTTACTCAGAGGCATTTTGACTAGAGCCAGACCGATTTATTGGTAGGCTGATTTTATCAGACGATATTGGCCTATCAAAGATAAATCAGTGGCGTGTATATTCTCCAATATGTGCTGATATGAATACTTTTATTAAGAAGCAATAATGCAGGAAATGCTTGGGTCAAGTTATATAGGCAGCATTTCATGTATATTTGATCCTTTGTTTTCATTCAAGTTAAATATATATATTCTTATGTTTTTTTTTTTTTATAGTTATTTTTTTGTAGTTATTTTATTTAATTCCCAGTGAAGTTTACCGTTTCAGTGCACTGATGTCATTTTGGACAATAAAGTTTATTGTTAAACTGTAAAATATCCTGCTTTCATTACATATCTTTTTCGCAAGTGTTTATATATTGGCCGACATATGGATAGCAGAATTTTTTTACTCCCTAATAGCGGTATCGGAGTCGGCCCCATAAATCCAATATTGGTCGGGCTCTAATTTTAACTGACTCACTTTGTACTTTTATCTAAGAACATGTTTACACAGTGATTTTACTTCTACTGCAGAAAAATGTCTTTTCAGTAACAGTAATTGTGCTGCAGTCAGTGTGTTGTTTCATCTCCAGTCTCTGGAGTTTCTGTTTACTGCTAGAGTTTATTTCTACTCTGTCTGAACAGTTAAAGGGGACATATTATGCAAAATGCACTTTTCCATGGTTTTCTATCAGTAATATGTGTCCCCGGCCTGTCTACAAACCCCCAAACATGAGAAAAGTCCATCCTCTCCGTCTTTTGCTTGCTCCACCTTTCAGAAAATGTGTGCTCACACAGGCCAATTGGAGATTTTCCCTTGATTTCGTCATGAAGGGAAATAACACCTCCCCCCAGGTGGGTGACACTCCCCGAGCTAGGTGTGTGTTCCTCTGAATCCGCCTTGCAGCCGCTATCGTTTACTCCCTCGCATCACGGCTCCGGTAAAACTATGTCGAAGGTACGAGCGAAGCACGCTCGTTGCTCAGTTGTTGACTGTACAAACCAACACAGAAGTTTTTTACCCCCTACGCCTGAGGATCTGAAGACCGAGTGGATTTGTTTTATTTTATTTTTGATGGACACTTCAGGAGTTGTACCAGGCCATTTGACGTCGGACTGCTTTCTCAACGAGGGCCAGTACAGTGCAGGATTATAAAGCACGGATCAGCACCGACTGTCCGAGACCCAACTTCAAACCTGGGAGCTGTAAGTTTCACCATTTTATGTTGCTTTACTGTATGTACATGAGAGCCTCTTGCGTGTGTTGTTAGCATGGCAGCTTATGTGGCTAACGTTTTGCCTCGTCCACACAGCCAGGTATTGCTGGGTACAGATTGTATGCAATTCTTCTGCCTGGTGTCGCTGTGTGACGTTGATTAGAGCCACCCAGCTAACTTTATCACACTTGAAAGGCGTTGTAGCTGTCTGTAAAGTCAAGCCGGTAAAATTCAGGCTAAACATAGGCTTTGCAGCGATTAGCATAGGTGTCTGGGCTTGTTTATTAGTGCTGTGAAAGTTAGTATTGAGAGTCATGCCTTATGATGTCCGTTTTAACGTTTATATCATGTTTACAGATACAGTGCCTGTAGGGAATATCTAGATAAGCGCAGAGTTACAGGGAATATGTGAAAGGGGATAGTCTATAATACACATTTTTTGCATTTTGCACATATAGTGAGCTATTTGCAGCATTTACAAGCTATTGACAACCCAATTTACACATAATTGAGTTCATTTGTTGTTATCATTTTTGCACTGCTTGCAGCTGTTGCCATAACTACACATTTGAGGAGTTGTTGGTGTAACCTCTGTTTCCTCTGTTCAGACCAGCACATCAAGTGCATCTATACAGCTTCCTGCAACAAGGGATGTTGCATGCCAGACTGACCCACTGTAGGCACACAGTTATCCTTGAGGACTCTTCAGCCTCACATCAGAAGTACAGGTCTGTAGCCATCTGAAGTGCATCTACTCTTGATAAACCTAACAGTCATTTATCAGTCTTGGAATGCTATGCAGGTAAATGAAGCTGTGGTTACTTACAACTTGTGAGAGTGTGTAGGCTAAGGTTTCTGTCAATATTAACATCTTTGATTTTCTCTTTACTGTACCTCCAGACTCTACCTGGCTGCCATGTCCTACAATGAAAATGATGACCGACCACAAGCCCAAACAAAAGAAGGTGAACCACTGTTCAAGGTCCAATTTCCAAAGGACATGAAGGGAGAATGCAGAGCTAAACCAGTTAAGACTGAGCCGACATTCTATAAGTGTTATAGTATTTTATTTTTCAACCAAAAAATGTTTTCGTACACATTGTATTAAGTATTGCATGTATAATGTTATGACAGTTCCACCAACAACAAAATACAGTAAAAAAAAATGTCAGGAGGTAGTTAGAAACAGACTTTCAGTCATTGTTTTGTAAAAAAAAAAAAAAAAGTGAAAAATGTAAACTAAATCTTTTGTGTTTTATCAAACAGGGAATGTGGTGGACCTCATATTTGAAAAAGTCTTTTTTGACTTGGGACCATACACAGAAGCTGCTTTGGCCATCCCCATCCCAGAGGACCTCACTGCACAGTTAGAGCGGCCTGAGAAGGAGGAGGTCATATCCAGCTCTGTGTCCCGGTTCTATCATGGGGCAGTCTAAAACTCACGTACTGGCCTGTGGTGTCAAGAAACTCGGCATGGATGCGCAGGACCACGCAGGCTGGAATGACGACCAAGATTCTGTGACCATGGAAGCCCCAGCACCAGCTCACAAAGCTCCTATAGGCTAGATACCTGTACCGACTAAAACAACTGGACAGGGCATTTAGTCTTGCAAACATATATCTATGTTGTGTCTCACAATTTGTTTTTATGGATCCAGTGAATTCTACAGTTTTTTTTTTATTATCACTGATTATAAGTGCCTCATTTGATATAAATAAATGCTTGATTGTTACTAAAGAAATGACTCCTCTGAATTCATATATTATATGCACACTATCTGCTGATAGAATAACTTTACAAATCTAAGAGCAGCTAAACTAATTTATTTGAGGGTGTGTTACTCCATTTGTGGTGTGTTATTACCATTGTAAAATTATGTGCACTGAAGTAAAACAAGACTGCCTAACATCTTTTATTTAGATTGAAACTATGTTTTTACAAAGAAGCAAAACGTACTGATGTATTCCTCTCAACCGTAAAGGACCATAGTCAGCGCGGTACATGTTGCAGGCAGAACACATTGAGGCAGAGCGGCTCCAACCCAGGACGGTCTACCATACATGGTAAATCTTCCTTGATCTCCCATAGCCGTCTGGTAACCTACAGTGAATTACAAATGGTAAATGCTATGGTTTATTATAAATGTAATCGAAACAAATTACTGATTAGTTTGTCCAGTGAGAATGCTACCTGTGGTATCTCCTAGCAGCAGATATTCTCAGCTTCTGTGGGCATGGTTGCACAGTTTCCACAGGAGCACCTGTCCAAAATATAGAGAAAAATGGTAACATTCACCAAAATATAAAGCTTATGAAATTCAAAAAATGACAGACAGTGGAGCTAAGGTGGGTAAGAAGTAAGCTTGGCTACATATCAAGTGCATATAACAGAGGTAATTTATAACATGTCACTTATTGCATATAATGTGGAGCTTGACAACAGTGTAGTGTAGAAACTGCACAGTTTAGTCTTTTACTAAAGATTACTGTTGCTATCAGACATGTTTATGCTGATTTACAGCTTTCATTGTAATGCACAAAATAAATTTACTACATAAAGGAAGATGTCATGATGAGCATCTCTGCTCAAAACATGGAGAAAAATTATTTACTTTGTCAGCATCTATTAAAATATCTGACTAGTCTTGACATTGAACACCTGTAGCAGTCCTCATACAACAAACATTTTCATAGACTGTAAAAGTATATCTAAGGAGGCATGACAGATAACTACATTACACAATTCACAATAGCGCTTATTTACCAAAAGAGCTCCCAGTAATGACGAGACAGTAACAGTTAGCATTAGCTACCTAGCTACATGTTAGTAACTGTGTGCCAGCACACATCAACAAACTGAAAATGTAATGTCAAAATACACAAAATTGCTTACCAACCATTCAGAAACGTCCTGCTGCAGTTGTAGAGTTTGAACTTCTTCAGCAGCCTCTCCCTCTGGCTCAGATTCTGGATAAAAGTCGTGCGGTTGAACCAAAGCGCTTCCGACGCCAGGTCACAGGTCACGGTCACCGTAAACATTAGAGCATGGTGCCAGAAGCCCAAGCCGCATCCCCTTCCAAAGAGGGGCGTGGTCAGGCACAGCTCATTTGCATTTAAAGCTACAGACACAGAAACAGCCTCTTCTGAACAAGGCTGGGGTTTACAGGCATGCTGAAATATAGGATCGGAGTGGATTTTTTAGCAAGAAGCTTCAAAGACATGTTTTGGGGACCTCTGAGACTTATTCAAACTTGTTGAAAAGGAGCATAATATGTCCCCTTTAATGTTGCTGTTTTCTTCATCACAGTTTCTAACTACCTGCTCTACATTTAAACTTACACTAGTTCTGCCGCATTAACCAGAACTCTCTGTTCAGATCAGCTTGTTGCTTTAGCTTAGCAGTTGGCGCAAGCTTCTCTCTCTCCCGCTCATTAACCGGAGCTGCTCTAGTCTGTGAGCGGCTGTGTACACAGCAGCCTTCAGTGTGATAGGTTGTTACATATCGTGACATATGACCAATCAGATGGTGCTGTGGGCGGGACACTGCTCGAGACCACAGAATGGAGACTACATATTAGAGACAGGCAGCTGCATCAGAGCGCATTTTTTAAATTAATTTATTTTATAGGTTAAAAAAAAAATAACGATTCCGACTTCAGTCTAAAATAAAGCAAGAATTATAATAATAATGATGGTGTTCAGTGTTTCTGCCGGTAACATTTCAGTGTGGTGGCCACCAAAATCTTTGCCGCCACGCAAAAATAATAATAATTTTTAAAAAATCAACAAAAAAACACTCACCTGTCTTCACGTTGTATGTTAATTTGTATGTTCCCCCTTCTCCAGTGGTCGCCAACTGGCAACCCGTGGGCCAAAACTGACCCACCAGCAATAGTATCTGGCCCGCCACATTATTTTGATAATCAGATTTTTTTTCAAATCTTACAATATGGAACTCAGTCTCAGTCAAGCTATAGCTGATGTCGAAATAGATAATCTACCCCCACCTTGAGATGCTTATTATACATTTATGTTGAGAGTGAATGACAGACACAAACAGTCACATCAGGGATCAGCGCCTGGTTCGACAATACATCTCCGTCATGGCAGCAACAGTTGCCCACAGAATTGCTTCTTCTTTAGTGATTTTTGTCAACAATTTAAAGACGCAAGAAAATTGTTTTTTTCCTGCGATTCTGTTCCTGTTCAAACAATTGTGAACTTTTATTATCAAAAGTTCTGAGAGGAAGCTCTTAAAAAAAACACAAAAAAAAAAACGTACAAATTAACAATGGTCTGATGTCTTTTTCTCTTCTCCAAATAACACTGTGCCCACACTGATGTTGTTGATAATGATGATGATGATGATGATGATGATAATAAAACCAGAACTATGGTCTACCCATAAAGATGATATAGACCAAAAATCATACTGGTGTCCCCAAAGAAGGATTTTGTGCTTGTGGTTCAGTTGTGTTTCAATTTTATAAACAATCAACATTGCTAATGAAATCTTTTCTTCAACACACCTTACCTAAAAATATAAATAAAACGAGGCTTCAAATTTGTAGATATTTTTAAAAATCTGTTAGGTATACCATATTCAGTTCTCAAATCAGTGAATGATTTTAATATCATGTTTTTATGAAACAGATCTTTGAATTGTTTTATACCCAAACTTGACCATTTGCATTTGATTGATGTTAAGTGTTGTATAGTGAAATGCTCCGTGTTTTTTATTTTATTTTAAGTATTTTATAAATAGAGGTAAAGGATGAAAAAGGCTTGCTTCTTGGCTGGAGTCACATCTCCACATCAACCATTATACAAAATTTCTTAATTGGCCTGACCATAAGTAATACTGTAAGTTTGAGAGATCAAGACTCCCCATGGACTCTGATTTTGTTATTTATATAGCACCTTTCAAAACCAAGTTACAAAGTGCTTTACAACTAAACATACTAACAATAAAAACAATAGTAAAACAATAAGCAAATAATTAAGATCCCACACATTGACAAAAACATGGTAAAAGTTACAGCAAAACCAGTGGTTAAGAAAAAGCCAAAGGATTAAGGTACCTCTTAAGAAGAGATTTAAAAGGGGCTGCTGAGTTTGCCGGCCTGAGATCAGGCAGTGAATTCCACAGCCTTGGAGCCCAAACTGCAAAGGCTCAGTCACCTTTAGTGACAAGTCAAGATTTCAGAACCACTAGTAGTATCTTGCTGGAAGATCTCAGGCAGCAGTCGGGCTGATAGGGAGTCAGCAGCTTACAGATGAAGGCTGGAGCCTGACCATGTAAGGCTTTAAAAATTAGCAATAAAATCTATCTTCTAAATTCTAAAACTCACAGGTAGCCAGTGAAGGGCTGCAAGGACTGGTGTAATGTAGTTGCTTCTCTTGTTACATGTTAAGAGCCTGGCAGCAGCGTTTTGATTTAATTGTAATCTATGGATGTTGCGATTACTGATGCCAGAATAAAGAGCATTACAATAATCAAATCTGGAAGTGATAAAAGCGTGGATGACCTTTTCTAAGTGAGAAGGTGAAAGGAACAACCTGATTTTCATTATTTGTCTAAGTTGGGCAAAGCAGGACTGCATTACTTTGGACACCTGAGCATCAAAAGGAAGGTCTGAATCAAAAATTATATCTAACATCAAACATTACAGAAAAAGACCTGTTGGATAGGTAAGAGACGAACCAATCCAGGGCCACATCACTGATGCCCAGGCTGTTCTTCAGATGGCCAATTAAGGCATTGTGGTCCACAGTATCAAAGGATGAACTGATGTCAAGGAGGATTAAAATAGAGAACTGACCAGAATCAGCAGCAAGTAGCAGATCATTTGCAACCTTGACCAGAGCAGTCTCGGTACTACCTTGGGAGCGAAACCTTTTTTCTAAAATCTTGGATAAAAATGGCAACTAGGAAATATGGGTCTAAAATTATTTAAAACAGAGGGATCTAGAGATGGTTTCTTTAAAAAAAACTGTGCTAAACTGTGCATGTTTACTATAGAAGGGAAAAACCTCAGATGAAAGAGCAATTTATAATAGTTAAAATGTCTGGACCCACCGTGTGAAAAACAGCTTTTAAAAACCAAGAAGGGATGCAATCTGAAGGGGCAAGTGGAGGATTTAGGAAGTGCTACAGTGGGCTCTTACTGAAATGGCCAACAGAAGAAGGGGGTCAGGAGTCAACAAATTCAGCTGTCTAAGTTAAGTGTTGAACTGTTGATGATTTTTTTCAATTTTGTCAGTAAAATAAGAAATAGTTCCAAGTTCTCTGGCGAGGATTGACAGGCTGGCTTGGCAGGGGACCAATCACAGATTTTAATGATTTAAAAGGATTCTTTTTTTAAAAAAACTGAATTTTATTGCTTTTCAACATACACAATAATCAGCAATATACTTTTCTCGTTATAGAAAGAATAACAAGTGTAGAACAAATCAACCTAATCATAAACAACCCCCCCGCCCCCATCCCCAAAAGAACACAAAAAACAACAAATTAAGTTCCATCCAGTCAGTTTCGAGAAAGAAATGTCACAGTCCATTATATTATACAGTACATGCGCATCATGTCACAGCAGCCTTAATACTTAGTACTACACAGGATACAGTGATACAAAAGATAAAATAAGAAAATAAATAAATAAATAAAAACTAGACTAGTAGAAGAGAAAACCTTGATTATTCAAGGTGGCCATGGACAATGCAATGGCTGTTGACCCTTTAGCAGTAGATGAGTCAATTCCCCAGGCAAATATTCAAGTAGAGGACACCACCTTAGGGTAAAAGACCTCTCATTACCTTTCAAAACAGCACTAATTCTTTCGTGAGGGAGGACCCTGAATATTTCTCTGTACCACAAAGTGACAGTAGGTGGTTGGTCAGTTGATCAAAATACATTTTCTAGCCAACAACAGTAATTTGTCACAAAGTTTGAACTGAGTAGGTGATAGGGTTACATCCTTGGAGGGGAGGCCAAGAATGAAGAAACCTGGGTCTCTCCTGACCTGCACCTGGAAGATACCCCTCAACTCCTGAGAGACCATACCCCAAAAGCTTTTAATAAATTTACATTGCCAAAAGTAATGATAGTATGTTCCAATCTCTCTTTTGCACTTGTTACACAAAGGTGAGGCCTGTCGATCCATCTTATTTAGTATGTATGGAGTTATATGAAGCCGGCGTAATATTTTATACTGTGTCTCTCTGTCTGTTACACGTAAATGTAGACCTAATTACTTTAATAGCCTCTTGCCAATCATCCTCGATGTACTCAGTGCCAAAGTCGCCTTCCCACTTCTGAGTGACACTTGCAATGTGATCTGGACTGATGGAGTGTAGTAGTGTATAGAAGGCAGAGATAAAATGGGTGATACTGTTTCGATCAATAAGGAACCGCTCTATATCTTTATATATGTCTGAGTCGGGCAGAGGTAGACTCCTAGATCCCCCAAAGTGATGAATCTATAAATAACCATAAAAATGTTCTCGGGGGATACTATACTGTGACTGTAGTTGTTGAAAAGTCATTAGTACCCCATCATAATATAAGTCTCCAATCACATGTACCCCATTGTCATCCCATGTATCAAAAATATTGGAGAAGAGACCAGGGACAAAATCCTGGTTCCCTATGATAGGAGTCAAGAATGTGGCACAGCTCCCTCTACCTACGTATTTGAAAATTTCCTGCCAGACTCTAATAGTGTTGTATATAATCGGGTTATTCTTGATGTCACCGGGTAGCTTCTTCCAGTCTCCCATAACCAGACTCCATAATGAGGAAGGCAGAGAGGACCATGCATCTAAGCAGGGCTTGGATTCAATATGAGCATGCAGCCATTCCCACAAGAACCGAGCATTGCATGTCCAATTGTAAAAAATTGTGTTGGGCAGGGCTAGGCCTCCCCTGCCAGAGGGCTGCTGAAGAGTGCTCATTTCCTGTCTAGGCCTTTTGCCATGCCATATGAATTTGGAAAATGCCCTTTCCATATCCCGAGCAACTTTTTTGGAAATCCACAAAGGTAGCATATGAAGGGAGTATAGAAGTCGGGGGAAGACATTCATTTTAATTAAACTAATACGACCCATGAAGGATAATGGGAGATCATGCCATCTATTTAGGTCGTTCTTTATTGTAGCTGCTATTGGAGCAAAGTTAAGCTTCCATAGCTCTGTCAAGTCTGGTGAAACCTTTATTCCGAGATATGTGAAACCTGTGGGGGACCGCTTAAAAGGACAGCTGGTAGGTAGAGTTTGACCAGCAGCTTCACATAGTGGCATCACCTCTGATTTGCTATAATTGATTTTGTAACCGTAGGAGCTGAACTCTTGAATAACGGAGAGGGTAGCTGGTATTGATTCTTCAGGCCTTGTCAGAAATAATAAAATATCGTTAGCATAGAGTGCAATTCTGTGGTCCACTCCTCCGACTGACAGACCATGCACATCTGGGTGCCGCCTTATAGCCTCAGCTAGAGGCTCAAGCACCAGCACAAAGAGCAGCGGAGATAGGGGGCAGCCCTGTCTCGTCCCCCTACGCAGTGGGAAGGGTGATGACCGCGAACCATTAGTTATGACACAGGCCTCTGGGGAATTGTACAGTGTTTTAACCCATCTAAGAAACCACCTTCCCAACCCAAACCTATCCAACACATCAAATAAAAATTCCCATTCTAGCCAGTCGAACGCCTTTTCAGCGTCTAAAGACACAGCAAATGTCTTGAGCTTATTTTGGTTTGAGTACTGTATCATGTTCAGCAATCTTCTCACATTTGTGTGGGCGATCAGTTCTGGATGAAACCAGTTTGGTCTGGACTTATGAGAGATGGCAAGATCTTTTCCAACCTAGTTGCAAGTCGCATTCTTTAGCATGAGTGTAATATTTGCCAGATTAAGCGTTGGTGGACGGCGTTCATTCTCAAAGGACTCCAAAAACATGTCAGTCAGTGGCTCAACTATAAGGTGACCGAGTTTCTTATAGAATTCTGGACAGAAACCATCAGGTCCCGGTGCCTTTCCACTCTTAAGGGAGGCTATAGCCTCGAGGACCTCCTCCTTAGTTACTGGCGCAGATAATTTTTCTCTCTGCTCCTCTGACAGGGATGCCAGAGGCACCCCATCGAGAAATTCTTTTCTCCTCCTCTCAGATGAACAACACTCAGATGAGTATAAATTCTCATAGAACTGCCTCATAATTCTATTCATGTCTTTTTTTTGTAATGCCTGACCTGGTTGTCATCTAGCAAACACGGTATCATATTTGCCTCCATTCTACCTTTAGCCAGTCTTGCTAGCATCTGGCCAGGTTTGTTTCCCGACTGTTGAGCAAAGAAAATATTAGATTCTGCTTTTCTAGTTAACAGCTGGTTCAAGGCTGAGCAGGTGGCCTCCAGGTTTTTAAACAGGGTCTTAGAAGGTGTACTTTTAAATTGTGCCTCCAGCTGTTTTTATTGTATTCTCCAAGTCAGATTGCTCTTTAATAGCAGCCTTTTTTTGGGCTGTAGTGTAAGATATAATACACCCCCTTAGATAAGCTTTAGCGGCTTCCCACAGCAGGGAAGGACTGACGCCTGGGGTCTTATTAGCAGTTAAAAAAACATTCCACTGTACAGTGATGTAGTCAATGAAGGCAGGGCTACTCAATAGAGAGGGGTTCATCCTCCACTGTCGGGACGAAGGGTCACTAAAGGGGGGGCAGATGATCAGACTTACATGAAAATGGTCAGAGATTGAACATATGCCAATTGAGCACTCCCTTACCCTATCTAAAATCATCCTGGATGACAAAAAGAAATCGATTCTGGAGAATGTCTGATGAGGATGGGAGAAGAAGGTATAGTCCCTCCCTCTAGGATTGGTCATCCTCCAAGTGTCAAAAAGCTCTAAGTTATGGCAGAACTCCTTCAACTGAAGACTCTTCCGAGGGGCTGAGTCAGGCTTAGGTGGAGACTAGTCAACATTAGGATCAGGCACAGAATTAAAGTCACCCCCCAACACAACGTATGCTGTGGATAGTGAAGCAACATCAGACTGAAGTTTGGGGAAAAAGGCAGCCTCACATGAGTTGGGGCCATATATACAGCCTATGAGGATCTGCTCCCCATAAAGAAAACCTGAGATGAGGACATACCGACCATCATTGTCCTTAATAATTGTCTTGAGGGTGAATGGGAGGCTGCGGTGAATTAATATTGCTACTCCTCTATTAGTGTATTATGGCACGAATAGAACACCTGGCCCACCCTTAGTTTCAGATGCTCCAGGTCATTCAGGTGGGTTTCAGATGATAAGGCAATATGTGTTTTCTCTTTTTTCAAAAAAGCGAGGATCTTTTGCCTTTTAACTACATTATTAAAGCCCTTAACATTAAGGGAGATTATCTTAAGATCACTCATCAAAATAGGACGAAGATTGTAAGCTAGATTCGTAACACAGCTAGAAGACACGATGCTCACACCATAGGTAGATAGAACCTGGGACAACTCTGTATGACATATGGACGGCTTCAATACTAAAATTGCATATGTAAAACAAAATAAAAGAACAGCGCTAACACAACATCCATCCCTAACCAATGGGACCCTAAACAACAAACCCCAAAATACCCCCCATCCCAAGCCCACCCTCCACCCTATCCCCCGGTGCAGACCAATAAAGTGGCCTGTTGTTGAGACAGTAGCGGGACACATGGAACCGAGCAAGAATGTCACTGATATAGAGAAAAAAGAAAAAAAAAAAATCCTCTCCACTCCCCCGCACACCAAGAGCCAAAATGATTTACAACCTGTTAAAATTACCTTGGGTTATATTCAATAGTAACCAACTCAACTGAAATCAATTGAATCATGCCACAATGGCATATTGAGATGGCAAGAGAACTATATGTAAACATAGTTAGTAAAGCCGGCACCTATCGTTCTTCATGGCAGGGAGCATTTAAAACACGTATTAGATTGACTATAGTGCACTGCATACAAAACATTCGTGAGGTATTCGTCAAACAAATGCAGCTGGCTTCCGTGAAGAACAGTAGCTCTTGCAAGTGCATGGATGTCATTCCATACAGTGTACAGTAATATAAATCAAATACGGAGAATAAAATGCCATTTAAGTTTCCTTAAACCAAAACAGTAATTGGTTCACCACTTAAAGCAGTTTTGGTAAACACCTTTTTTCAGTAATAATAATAACTAGAAAATTCCAGGGAAATTTTGAGTGCCACGGGGGCTACTGTCGGGATGAGTACATGATTTATTTCCAGTGTTCAAAAGTCACCCTGATCATATTCTGGTTTTGAGAAATGTTTTGATATAAAAGACTCTGATATAAAACAATGTCACATCGCTCCATCATGTATTATGTGGAAATATCTCACGTTCTGTGTTGTTTTTTTTAATAAAACAAGAGGCAACATGTCTTCAAACTGGCATTTAAAGGGTTAAAATCCTGAAAACTAATAAACATTTGGTAGGTTTGAGCAGAACTGAAGTGGTTTAAGAGATGTATGCAAAAAAAAGCAGAAAAAAATATTGATATATGATGATTTTATAGCATTTTCTTTGTGTGTCCTTTTTTGGACGCGAGGAACCCCAGAGGGTACAAAATGTGTTACCAGTGTATAATAGACCTGTAACAGTAACTGACATTAGATTTTAAAAAATGTCAAAAAAGACACTTTCTTGCAGAAATCCATACCTTCAGCTGTAACACAGCCAAAATGATCAGCAAATCAAAAAAGAAAAGTGAAGAAAATGTCCAAAAAAGGACAGAGGGACCCCTGAGGGTTAATAAATCCCATGAACTGCTATTTAAATTACCACTATTATGTTTTTTTCTGTGCTAAATTTAACATTACTGGGGAGGAGAGCAACACGACTAGAAGTGACAGCGAGAGAGGGCTAGTAGCTTCTCCTCTCCTCTGTCTCAGCGGAGACCGTCACAACTTCATTCACTCTTTTAACAAAACAAAAAAAAAAAGCAACGAAGGAAGCAGTAAATGGACTTAGATATTTAAGACCTAACTAAATGTAATTTAAGACCTAACATGCGGCTAATGTAAAGCTAGCGGAGCTTGGAGAGTTGGTTATCTGGTTGCTAGGCGCACGCACGCAACGCACACAGGTCAGGAGCTGCCGTTGCCATGGCATTGCGAAAATCTGCCCAGAATTTGGCTTCTACATGGCTTCAAACAACTCCTAATTATGAGAAAACCGTTACTTCTTTTCATAAACCGAAAAGACCGTGCCAGACACTGAAGCCAGAAGTTTCTACAGTCTCTATTTTATTCAGATATTCCTTAAAATGAGTGAGTAAGCTCAGTGCGAAGACAGAGTGAGATTCTTTTGAAAAAAAAAGACGATTACATTAGGTGTCAATGAGAGTGAGACAGGTATTGCTGCCGGACTCGGCACCCCCGTTTAAATTTTGTGCAGACCCTGCCTGTCAAAGTTACATTTTATGAATCCCAACAACTATGTCTACATTTTCAGAAAGAATTATTTGTCTCCTTTTTACAGGTTGGCCGTGAGCTCGAGTTAAAAATAAAAATAAAGGTTATTTTTTACTGCTTCACGCACTCTAGCCAACTGACGCTGTCACTCTAACTTTGAAGAAAAAGTGATTTGCAATCCTCCTTAGAGTGCTCCTAGTTTGAAAAGTTTACATGTTATGTAAAAACAGTTCCTGTCTTTTTGAGAGAGCAGAAGTTTTCCTCCGTTTTATAGTTTGAATCACATTTCTACGTGCAGGTATGAGAGAGCTGGGTGACTCAGAAAAAATGTGCAATTTTGTAGAAAAAAGATGGGTTTCTAAAGGAAATTCCAATGCATTCCTAATGCATTATTTATTCCCAGTTTTTTGGGAATAACTTTGGGAAAATTGGAATTTTAACACCAAAAGTCATAGCACCCCTTTCAGGATCAAGACGCACGTTTTGATGTATATATTACCAGGGTTTTTCTCAAAGCTGCGGGACGAGTTACGCGCCGAAATTTGGCGGAAGAATAATAAACCCGAAAGAGAATATTAATAGATGCCTCGGGGCTCTGCCCTCAGCTATTCTCTTTTTCCCTTCGTGGACGAGAGTTAGAGTAGCAGGGAAGCGCATAGAGAACCTCATGTTCTTTTGGATGAGCCGTTCTCACACACCGTTAAGTGCACAGCGCATCTCTTTGACTCCGGCTGCCAGGTCCTGACGGATGGATATTTTCTGTCCCTCGTGTGTCAGTGTTCCTTTCTCCTTGGCTGCGGCCAGGATCCTCAGTTTGTCTTCCGAGTTGTGTAGCTTAATAACTACCGCGCGGGGCCAATCAGAGTTTGGCGGGCCGAGGGTCCTGTGAGCACGGTCAATTTTGACAATACCCCGTTTGGTCTCCAGGCCCAGCAAAGTTGGTAGCCACCCCTCGAAAAACTTGACTGGCTGTCGGCCCTCCACATTTTCTTTGAGGTTGTGAATTAATATGTTCCCTTGTTAGCTTGCACATTCTTGTTTTGGTCCTTGGGAGGCTTCCCTCTGGATTTGGCGGCTTTACTCATCATAACTTCGTTCTTGATATTGTTAGATAAACTTCAGTACGGTTGTAACTCGGAAAAAAATGTGTTAAGTAAGTAATGTAACTCAGTAGTGGCGGAGCTCAGCAGCGGTTGACTGCTCAGGGTGACAGCATCACGTGATCCTCTAAAAGGATTCTTGGGTTGTGACCATGATCAGCGATGATTTGTGAAAATAGGTGTTCCTTGCTTCTTTGATATTAGACTGGTAAGTGAACATTAGTTTGTCCAGTTTGTCCTTTTTCCATTTCCTCTCAGCCTTTCTGCATTGTCTCTTTAAAAACCTTACTTTGTCATTCAACCCAGGAAGAGAGGGGGTTTTCAATTTTTGAAAGTGGGGCTAAGTGGGGCTATTCATTCTAAAATGTTTGAGCAGGAGCTGTTAAAAACACATTTAAACCCCCTTTGTGTCCAGTTAAAAGGACAAGACTTGTACATTTTTTCTGTTGTCGTCATATGTAAGAGGCATGCATTAGATTTGTTAAAGTTTATCTTATACCTTGAGTATCTTCCAAATTGCTCTATTGTGCTGTATAAATGTGATATTGAATTTTCTGTTCATTTTTATTAATCTTCAATCCTTTAACGTTTGTATTACGTATAGAAGATACTAGTGGTTCAATCACCATTGCAAAAAGCAAAGGTGACAATGGACACCCCGGTCTTTTTCCTCTGGTTAAGGAAAAGAAATCAGAGGACATACCATTAGTGATGACTGCTGCTTTAGGACTTTTATAAATTGATTTGATCCACGCAATAAAATTAGAACCAACATTATATCTGTGTAAAACGGAGAAAAGAAAAGGTGTTTTGAATAGTTTATAACATTTAGAAGTCTTCTTATATTATTATCAGCATGTCTTTCTTTTTTGAAGCCTGATTGTACCGAATTGATTAATTTAGGCAAAATAGAGTCAAGTCTTTTAGCAAGTAACTTATAACTTGATAGTATCTTGATAGTCTTAAAATCATTGTCAAGAGACTTATAGGTCTAAATTAGGAACAGTTTACGGGGTCCTTGCCACATCTGTGTAACACACTAATATGTGCAACATGCATTGATTGAGGGAGTATTCTATTATGACAAAAAGTTTTAATCACTGATATAAAAATGGGTTGGAGATCATTCCAGAATTCTTGATAAAATCCGTCCGAAAAGCCATCTGGTCCTGGACTTTTATTTGAACGTATTGACTTAACTGTAGCCAGAACTACTTCTGTAAAAGGTGAATTAAGGTATTGTTGATCTGATTCTATTAATTTATTAATTAGTTCTTCTTGTGAATAATTACTGTAAGATTTATTGTAAAATTCATAAAAAGCCTGATTAATCTCTTTTAGGTGGTAGGTAAGGTTAGGTGTGGTTGTTTATCAAGATGGCTGTTCCTCTGATGAGTTTTATATGAAGAAAAGTAAACCCTGATCCAGCCAATCCCTTTTTAATTTTACATGTTCATTATATTCGCCTTCATTAGTGTCAGAAAAGCTTCCTTAACATGCTCCAGTAAGATGTTTTAGGCAGCTTGTATGTAACGTGAGACAAAACTCAACAAACACAAGGTCAACATGATTAAAGCTGCTGTGAGCACACAGTACCAGTTGAAGGATGTAAGCATCTCACCTTTGAATTAATTCCAGTGTGCATGCAGCGTCATCTTTGGACAGAATCTTGAAGCTGTAGTGAGTAGAAAAGACTGCAGCGAGACGCAGTCAGCTGGCTGGGTGCCCTCACAAAGGTCATGCCCCTCAATGCTGATCATGGAGTGGTGAATACAGCTTTCCTGGTGTTTCACCTGAAATTTGACAAAGAAAAAACCGCATTGACATTGTCATACTGCAAATGATATGTACCAGGGAAACTGAAATCCTTCTGCCCATTCATAGATGAGTCCTGTTCTTTTTCCTATATGCACTGTAAGGTGTTATAATATATAAGGTGTTATGATATAGAACTGAACTCTGATAAACAGCCACATTATTTCTGTTCTGTTCAGTGTAATAATAGTGGAAGTAACATATGATGACAGTTTAGCTAGCTTGCTAACATTAGCAAACAAGCTCCCAGTCAATTCAGTTCCAACAGTAAAGTAATGTTATCTAAATAAAATCAGCAGCGTCCTTTGGAGACGTGAACTTAGCAGATGCCAGCTCCTCTCTCTGTCACACAGTGAAACTGCCAGTGAAACGGGTGATAGAAAGTTACTATTACAGTGTTACTGACATTTTCAGATCGCAACGGAAGGATTTTTTCCCACTTAGCAACTGTAGAGCTATACATCGAAGTAGATAACTTACACACTGTTTGCTTGTGTTTGTGTCAGACTCTCAGACTCTGATCTCAAATGACTTAGTTCAAGTCTGAGTACAGTTCATTTTAGCGAAATAATCCTAAACATGAAGATAAACTTAAAGTAGCTTAAAGACTAACATTACAAGTAAAATAATTGTTTAATGGTATTCTACTAGATAACCAATACAACTTGATTGGAAACGTGACGTATTTTGCCTAAGCTAACAAGCAAGGCAAAAAGGCACTCACCTATTCATTTGAAGGATGAAGATGGGTGAAAAAAATCAAACTGCATTGTCCAGTCAAACATGTCTCACTCTGTTTTCCCAAAATTCATTGCAAAAAATACTGTTACTGTATACTGTTCTCTTTCCTCCAAGCAATAATACTGTAAAATGCTGTTTTAATAGTGTTTCATGAGAAAAGTTTACAGTAATATACTGCATTTAATGATAACAGGATTGTACTGTTGAAATTTCCTCGTAAATTTACAGGAATTTGTTACAGTGTAGCAGCATTTTATTAAGCCCTTCACTCTGACCCTCATCTCTCTGTTTTTCTCAGATGAAACCAACAGACACAGACAGGACCAGACCTCATCAGTGTCAGAAGTGTGGGAAGTCTTTCAGTCGGATTTGTAGTCTGAGAAGACATGAACTCACTCACACTGCAGAGAAACTGTACCACTGTGAACAATGTGGTAGCACTTTCAGTGAACTAAATGCATACAATTTACATCTGTATACCCATCCTGAAGAGACACCATACTGCTGCGACCAGTGTGGGAGGGATTTCAGCGACCAGAACTCATACAGAAAACATCTGCGTGACCACACTGGACCATACCAGTGTGACCAGTGTGAGAAGAGCTTCAGTTACTTCAGTATTTACAAGATACACATGCGTGTCCACACGAAAGAAAAGCCTTACTGCTGTGACCAGTGTCCAAAGAGTTTTAGTTTTTTAAGTTCATACAAACGACACCTGCTCAGTCACAGTGGAGAGAAGCCCTACCAATGTGACTTTTGTGGAAAGAGTTTCACTCAGTCAGGGCATTTCAGTCTACACCTGCGTAACCATACTGGAGAGAAACCATACGAGTGTGACCAATGTGAAAAGACATTCAGTGACTTGAGTAGTTACAAGATACACCTGCGTGTACACACAGGAGAGAAACCATACTGCTGTGCCCAGTGTGGGAGGAGTTTCTCTCAGTTAGGTAATTACAAGTCACATTTACGTATACACACTGGAGAAAAACCCTTCCGTTGTGAACTGTGTGAGAAAAGTTTCTCTATTTCCAAAACATACAAGCAGCATGTGCGCACCCACACTGGAGAGAAACCGTACCAGTGTAAAGAATGTGGGAAAGGTTTTGGTCGTCTAAGCAACTACATGCGCCACCTTCGTATTCACACCGGAGAGCAACCATTCAGCTGTGACCAGTGTGGGAAATGTTTCAACAGTTCATACAGTTATAGCCGCCACCTGCGTGTCCACACTGGAGAGAAACCATACTGGTGTTCACAGTGTAAGAGGCTTTTCACACGTTCACAGTCTTTGAAGAAACACCGCTGTGTAGAAATAGAAGAGGAGATTTCAACTGTGTGTATCAAAGAAGAACAAGTGAGCTGTTCGTCAACAGAAGCAACAAAGGACAATCAATAACAACCAACAAAATAAATTACAGTGGGTGCCACAGAGGATACAGCAGACTTTGAATACACACACAGCACACTTAGGATCAGTTAATTGTTGTTGTTTTTTTTTCCCCCATGGGACCTTTTGACACTAAGACAAATACAGAATATATCACCAGACTTATATAAACCATGTTTTTTTCTCTGATTAAGATTAAGGAAACAAAAAAGTGTGGTCACTAAACCCACACGCACACACACACACACACATACATACACACACACAGGAAAAAATCTGTGAAAACTCAGACATATCCCAGGTTTCTTTGCCCCAAAAACTGTTGTTGGAATGCAAAATGTGACAAAACATGCTTTCATCATCTTAGAAAATATTGCTAAAGTGCAGCCATTTCCCACATACCGAGAGACTAGTGCATTCTTTCAGCACCAGCAGGCTACACTACTGTAATGCTCTCTTCTCTGGTCTCCCCAAATAAGCTGTAAATAGGTTTCAGACCATTCAGAATGCAGCAGCACGTCTTCTGACTGACACCAGAAGGAGAGCACACATCTCGCCTGTCCTAGTCTCTACACTGGCTGCCTGTTAGTTTTAAAACAAATTTTATAAAATCCCGTTATTATTCCTCAAATCACTCAATGGATAAGTGCCTGAATACATGTCAGAAGTATTCCCCCGCCTGACAACTCAGGTCCTCTGAGACAGCCCTTTTAGTTGGTCCTAAGTGAGGACAAAGAACCAGTGCTCTGCAGGTAAGCCCCTCGCCTGTGGAACAGCAGGACATGAGGATGGCACAGTCACTGCTTAGTTTCAAAAGAAAGACTTCGTTTTTTATTTTAGCTTAGCCTTTTAAACCTATTTACTTATTTATTTAGTCGATTTACTTATCTATCTATTTTGTCCTATTTTGATTGATTTTACTGCTTTTTAATATCCTTAAAGGGACAGTTTCGTTTTTTTGACATGGGGTTGTGTGATGTAGTCATATATACTCAGTACATTACCCACAGTAGATTCTGTTCAGCGCAGTTAGGAAATTTGACTGGCAGCACCCGGCAGAGTGATATGTTGTTGTGGGTGGGGCCACGAGAAAAAAAACGTGTTTTAGACCCATGAAACAATCCAATATCTGTTTAAAGGTAGCTCCATATAGAATATTTTCAGCGCTGAACAGAATCTACTGTGGATGAGGTACCAGCTATTCATGAGTACCTCACACAATGCCACATCAAACGACCTGAACTATCCCTTTAATCACCTTGTATTGCAGTTTTGCACAAAAGGCGCTATATAAATAAAGCTGATTTTAATTGATTTGATTATCTGCCTGATATTTGCAGGAAAAATCCTCCATAGGGCATCAAGACCACAAACACGGCAGAGACGTCACATTCAGTGACTTGAATTGGCTGAGGGGATGCCGAGCAGACAACTTGCAGACTGTGACGGCCCCCACCTGTCACTCAAAGCTGTTGTGTTGTCTAGAGTGGAGCACTTCAAAATTCTGATTGGTTGCCGCTGCACCAACTGCACATAGCTCATTACCATGAAGTTTCCTGGACTTCAACGTTCTCTGATGGGCATGCCACCAACAGACACTGGCTCACATGGAAAATGAATGAACGACCACAGGTGACGTTCTCACTGCTCTGTCTGAACACACATTTACTTTGGCGCCACCTGGTGGAAAAAGAAAGGGCACAGTGACTGATTATTCTCATGTCATTCACATTGATAAGCAGTAGACTGATACCACAATTATTTTTGTAAAATTTCATGTCATGAGAGGCTCTTTGTCGCATGCCCCTCATGTTTGTCATGTCTTGTCATGCTGCCACCCCAATTTATTGTTGAGAAATGAGTTGCTCACACAATTGGAAATGATACATTTGAAAAACTTCAGTGTGTCACACACTTTGTGGCCTTTTCTACTATTTCCAGTAGAAAATAGTTCCTAATAACAATAATTCAAACGATGCGCTGACAACAAGTGGCAGCAAGTCCGCAAAGCTCGTAGTTTTTTTAAATATTTGTATATATTAGTATATTTTTTGTTGATTAATGTTTTTCTATGTCATTTCATCTGACGAACAACTCCTGGCTTTTAAGTTTACCAGATATGGAGTTAAACAGATGCAGAGCTGGGGCTAAGCTAAAGGCTAGTAGATGGAGATTTAACCCTTTTCTACCATCGATCCACATGGGAAATGTCAACTCCCTGGCTAACAAGTGTGATGAACTGGAGGCACTTAAGAAGAACCAGCAAGCATATTGTGTTGTGAGTGCAGTCTCATGTGTTTCATGGAGACCTGGTTAAACAACAACTCTCCCGACCGTTGTGTGGATTTACCCGGCTTCACTGCAGTATGAGCGGACAGAGACGCCAGTGGAAAGAATGAAGGTGGAGGACTGGTTCTGCTTGTGAACAATAGATGGTGCAACCCTGGTCTTAACACAGGGAGGGAGAAGATCTGCGTTTGGGATATTGAACTTTTGGCAGTTGGTCTTAGACTGTACTATGTACCGAGGGAGTTCTCACACATCTTCAGCATTGTTGTTCAAGCACGAGCAGAGCCTGCACTCGCTTGTGACGTCATTCACGAGACTGTTGCGAGAGTACAGACCCAGCACCCTTATGCATTCATTGCAATATCGGGGGATTTTAACCATGTCACTCTCACCTCTCACCTGACTGGCTTGACTCAGTATGTTGACTGTCCCACAAGGGAAAATAAGACACTTGATCTGTTCAATGCAAATGTCAAGGAGGCCTACAGTGCTTCAGCTCAACCACCACTTGGCAGATCAGATCATAATAAGTTTTTTCTTCAGCCTTCCTGCAAGCCCTGTGTACTGAGGCAGGCTGCAACCACCCACTCATTCAGGAACTGGCCCCCGGAGGCCAGGGAGTCTCTAAAAGACTGTTTTGAGTGCACAGATTGGAACGTCCTGTTGGAGTCACAGGAAAATGATAAAAGGAGCCTGACCTTGATAGAATGGTTTAATGTACCACAGACTACATTAACTTCTGTATGGACACTGTAATACCAGCAAAGATTTCCAAACAACAAACCCTGGATCACCAGTAACATCAAGACCCTCCTCAACCAGAAAAAGGGTTAGGTCTTCAGGGATGGAGACAGGGAGAAGCTCAGGTGTGTGCAACATGAGCTGAAGAGAAAAGGCTGGGTCTGTGCAGGAGTGTGGACTCACTCAGGGCTGTTGTGGAGAGATGCATGCAATGTAAGATGGAGGCCATCTTAGACAATACCAACCATCCTCTCCACAACATTCTGGCAGGACAGAGAAGCAGCTACATAAGCAAACGGTCTCATCTCACTGTGCTGCAGAACAGAGACGTTCAGGAGATCCTTTGTTCCCACTGCCATCAGGCTATACAACACCTCAGCTAAAGGAAGTGGACCAATCAAATTATTATTGTTTATTTATTATTAACTGTTTTTATTATTGTTATTAGCAACAATGAGCTAATGGACACATGAATTCCCCTAGGGGATAGATAAAGTAGCTATCTATCTATCTTTCTATCTATCTATCCATCTATGGATTATCCTGCGGTGTTTATCATGTGTGATTTGTTCATTCTGTATGTTCTGGGATTGTGCTCTGTATGCAAGTAGTTGTATGATAATTATTGTTATTAATAAATGCAATTTCAACTTACAGCTGGAAACATTTGAAACCTTTGTTTTCAGATTTGAAATGTCCAGAATCACAGCTAGACTGTTGTCCTTTTTGGATCATATCATGTTTTTACAAAGTGATCCATTACTTGAATGTCACATATACTCAGAACACAGAGTACTGTTAATGTCACCATTGTATATTGTGTATAGTATTATTAGCATTTCAGTAAGGAGAGATCAATCGGATGTGTATGACAGTGCTGAAGAAGCAGCAGAAGACAGTTTTGGTGATTAGACTGAAGCAATGAGGACAGGGGACAGCAACAACAACCCAGTGGAATCATGGCACAACCACCCTCACGTCACACAGATGGAGACCAGGTGGAAGTTACAGAGCCTGGGTGTCCACCTCCTCTTCTGACTGAATCAGATGCTAGCAACCGATCATCAATCAAACCAATCAAAAGCATCAAGAAGGAATGCCGAAAGCAGGTTTAACAAACTGAGAATAAATTATATTCAAACATCAGTTTATAGTTTCCTGTTGTGGTGCAGTTTTTTTAGGTCTTTACACAATGGGAGGATTTAGTGAAACAACATTTATGTATAGACTAAAGTATTTAGTTATGATGATGATATCGTTAACTATAAATCCAATCTGCTTGCTCTTCATGATGACTCCTGGATTTAAAGAGAATACATCTATATTTATGGTTTTGAGCTTCAGTCAATCAGACAAGAATTTCCATCAAGCTTAAAACAGCTGCTCTGTTGTTTCTACATTTATGTGGCTCTGCCGAGGTGAAGCTACAATGGTGTGTCACTTTAAATGTTGCTGTGGCAAGGAATTGCAGGATGGCATTTCTCCTTTCCTTTTGTGAAGGTAACTCCAATGTTTCCTCTGCTAAAGGAGATAAGATAGGAAGCAGTGAAGCTCCTTTCCGCAGCTCTGATCATGATGCTGCTCAGATACTTCAGACTGTTTCACTCAGTTTGAACGTTCAGAAGAAAAAGACTTTTCAACCCTGTGTGCTTCTGTGTGGAGTGGGTGGGATCTGGTGATAGTGTTGACCTATGAACCCTTGAACCTGCCAGTGAACAGGGTCTAATGACTGTCTGTACCCTCCCCAGGCCTGCAGAGGCAGTCAGCACCTAGAAGTACTGCAGTTCAAACTACAAATTATTCTTCACCTGTAATGAATGATATGTGAACACGTGTACATGTGTAAACGTGGGTCCAGGTGGGCGGGGCTTGATGACTGCTTTGTTGTGACATCACAAAGTTCCAGAAGTCCTGACGGCTGGTTTTAAGGCTCAGTTTCTGAATACAGGCTGTGTGCATTTCTCTGTGGACTGAGGCTTTGATACTTTCCCAGTATTAATAAAGAACGTAGACCTGCTTTATAATCAAACAATACATGGATATCTTTAGACTGTATGGAGCTTTAAGCAATTTAATATCAGATTGAAACGTAGTAGTTAAAATACCTTTAACTTTATGTTAACATACAAATTAACATTAATATTCAGGGGAAAAGTGCAGAGAGGCCATCACACAGCAGGGACCATATGATAAATGAGTATCAATAAATATAATGTGATTGAAATATGAAAGACATATCTTCAGAGTTCTAAATTGGACGGGGGCTTAGCCTTACCAAACTGTTTATATTATTATTGGTCAGCGAACATTACTAAACTGTCTATCTTGCTCTCCACATTTAGAAATGGTATAGGCTCTGTCTGGTCCACCATAGAACTAAATTCAAGTTTGCCTTTCTCACCCATGTTCTTAATGTGTTGTATAGCATTGTTTGGTGTGCCCTCAAACAGGCAGGGAATCACCTCATACCAGTCAAATGCGATTGCACTGCTAGCGCAAAGATTAATTCTTATTAGATGGAAGGCTACCTATCCCCCTTCTTTCATACAGTGGATCAAAGAAGTCATGATGTGTCTTCAAATAGAGAAGCTGAGATTTACTCTGAGGAGTTTACTTGGGAGTTATAACCAAACTTGGAGGCCCTTTATTGAATATGTAGAGAAATTGTCTTTCCCAGTAGATTAGATTAGATTAACTTTATTAATCCCACAACTGTGAAATTCATTTACCACAGCAGAAAAATAAACATCTATAGAATAAACATCTATGGAAATATACATAAAAAATACACCAAATATACACTAATAAATACAATATACACACTACACACGATATGTACATGAAAAAGTGCAAGTTTGCACATGGTCAGGAAGAGCAGGAGTTGTGGAGTCTGACAGCTGCTGGAATGAAGGACCTGTGGAACCTCTCCTTCTTACAGCGAGGATGTAAAAGTCTGCTGCTGAAGAAGCTACTCAGAGACCACAAATGTTTATACGAGCAAGTAAATGAGCTGGTTTTTAATTTGTCAATGGTTCCTTTGTCCCTCTTTTTCCTTTCCTTTTTTCTTTGAGTGCAAAGAATTTCTATACATTGTACATACCCTACAGCTGACCCTTTTTTTTTCTTTTCTAATAGGGTTGTTACATTTGGTCTATTTGATGTGACCACCTATTAGTTGCCGTTTGTCTGTGTTGCGCCTTTAAAATAGGCAAAATAGCAAGGGAAGAGGGATGAAACCATTACACGGCTCTCGTCTTCACTCGTATGTATTAAGTGGGGAATAAAAAAACATACAGTACAATCATATCTCACTATCAAGAGTCTCAAATACAAAAAAATGGCATAACAATAGTCTGACGCTTGAGCGGGAAGATGACAGTAGCTAGCTTACACAGCAATAAAGTTAGCCTGAAACTCTTAAGCAAACAAATGTACACAAAAACTCACAACCTTTCTCTCAGAATAACAAGCAATGACAGATGAACAATTGATCAACCCATCGCTACATTTATAATGTTTGCTGTGTGGTAATTACCTTTAAAATAGGCAAAATAGCAAGGGAAGAGGGATGAAACCATTACACGGCTCTCGTCTTCACTCGTATGTATTAAGTGGGGGAGAGAAGCGCAACTTCCCCCTACTGGAGCCTTAAGGCATTACTAATACATCGATACACAATCAATCTGGAATCTGTCAACTAATAACTTTAACAGCATAAACAAGATGCAAACGAAACTATGAACTATAAAAAAATACAAAACACAATATATATCTTAACTGTCAACTGAATTGAATTGTTTTTGAAAATCAAATAGTTTTTAAATCCTTAAGTACCACATCTGCAAGATTGTTGTACTGTTATTAAATAAAATGTATAAATAAAGTGTTCAAAAAACAATAAAAAGAAATGTAAAGGCCTAGTGCACTTTGAATCCTGCCTGATCTGGTAACAGTAATGTAAAGTGGTTACAATATGGTGAACTGATCAACGTGTATTTACTACCGGATCCTACAAGCCATCCTTCGGGATGGAGATAAACATTGTTTTCCAGGAGCTTAAGTCATTTTATCTGCTACCATGCTACACTTTTTTTTTTTCCAGATTTACAGCAATAATTGTGAACTTTGTCATATTTACTTTTCTTTGAAAAATGAAAAGTGTGGTGTGCAAAACTATTCAGCCCCCTTTACTCTGATACCCCTAAATAAAATCCAGTGCAACCTATTGCCTTCAGAAGTCACCTAATTAGTAAATCGAGTCCACCTGTGTGTAATCTTATCTCAGTATAAATATAGCTGTTCTGTGAAGGCCTCAGAGGTTTGTTAGAGAACATTAGTGAACAAACATGAAGCCCAAGAAACACACCACACAGGTCAGGGTAAAATTGTGGAGAAGTTTAAAGCAGGGTTGCGTTATAAAAAAATATCAGAAGCTTTGAACATCTCACAGAGTAACAGGGTTACGTTATAAAAAAATATCAGAAGCTTTGAACATCTCACAGAGCAGTGTTCAATCCATTATCCGAAAATGGAAAGAGTATGGCACAACTGCAAACCTACCAAGACATGGCCGTCCACCTAAACTGACAGGCCGGGCAAGGAGAGCATTGATCAGAGAAGCATCCAAGAGGCCCGCGGTAACTCTGGAGGAGCTGCAGAGATCCACAGCTCAGGTGGGAGAATCTGTCCACAGGACACCTATTAGTCGTGCACACCACAAATCGGGCCTTTATGGAACAGTGGCAAGAAGAAAGCCATTGTTGAAACAAAGCCATAAGAAGTTTTTGGCCTCAATGCAAAACGCTATGTGTGGCGGAAAACTAACACTGCACATCACCCTGAACACACCATCCCCACCGTGAAACATGGTGGTGGCAGCATCATGCTGTGGGGATGCTTTTCTTCAGCAGGGACAGGGAAGCTGGTCAGAGTTGATGGGAAGATGGATGGAGCCAAATACAGGGCAATCTTGGAAGAAAACCTGTTAGTCTGCAAAAGACTTGAGACTGGGGCGGAGGTTCATCCTCCAGCAGGAAACGACCCTAAACATACAGCCAGAGCTACAGTGGAATGGTTTACATCAAAGCATATTCTTGTGTTAGAATGGCCCAGTCAAAGTCCAGACCTAAATCCAATTGAGAATCTCTGGCAAGACTTGAAAATTGCTGTTCACAGACGCTCTCCATCCAGTCTGACTGAGCTTGAGCAATTTTGCAAAGAAGAATGGGCAAAATTTCAGTATCTAGATGTGCAAAGCTGGTAGAGACATACCCCAAAAGACTTGCAGCTGTAATTGCAGCGAAAGGTGGTTCTACAAAGTATTGACTCAGGGGGCTGAATATTATTGCACACCACACTTTTCAGTTTTTTATCTGTAAAAAAATTTGAAAACCATGTATCATTTTCCTTCCACTTCACAATTATGTGCCATTTTGTGTTGGTCTATCAAATAATATCCCAATGAGAAATACATTTAGTTCTGATCCAGAGCTACAGGAAGCGCCTGGTTGAGGTTATTGCTGCTGGGGGGGGGGGGTCAACCAGTTATTAATTCTAAGGGTTCACTTACTTTTTCCACTGCCATTTTGAATGTTGAATGAGTGTGTTCAATAAAGACATGAAAGATCAGATTTTTTCTTATTATTTTAGACACATATTTGTCAATACCCTTGACTTAGATGATCAGATTTTATGACAAATTTATTCAGAAAACCGTGACATTCCAAAAGGTTCACATACTTTTTCTTGCCACTGTATGTACATAATGTATGATTGCTTCACCGGATTCCCTGGTTTAACTTGTGTCTGAGGACTTGATGGAAGACAGAGCCCGGCCTGTTCTGTGGCTTTTCACAGCGTTTTATTATCTGTCAGAGGCTTTACTGCCGCCTCTCTGTTTTCTTCACCATGGCTCTCATCACTTTTCTACATACAAATATTAAGATGAGTAAATATGAAGGACAAAAATGACTTATTTCTATATATATTTATTTATTTATAGTTATGTAATTTTTGTACTTCACACAAGGTCAAATGATAATGCACCACAGGAGAACTGTCTAAATTCCCATGATTAAAAACTGTTATAGAAAAATCATATTTTGCACTTTGTAGGTCTGGCTTTGTATGACCTAGAGCACAAAGCTGTCCTCACACATATGCTACTGTCTGGTACGAACTCAGTAGTTGCTTGTCCTTGAAGATGCAGCTGCTTCTCCTGACACTTTGACAGATTCGATGGCACCCAGAATTGTACATGCACACACCCTGACTGCTGCCTTTGTTCTTTTCTCTATAAAAGTGCATGTACATTCTTTGTTCGATATCAGTCTGCAAAAACCCCAAGCAGTTTCTCTGCGTTTTTACCACTCATCACATTTTTACTCAATGTGGGCTCATTTTTCACTGCAATATAAATACCTCAGGCAGAATTGAAGAATCCTTCACATTCAGAGTTTCTCCCAGAACTTTATTATTTGAGTGAGGTGGGGTGGAAACAGCGTCAAGACCATAAAACTGACTAACATCCAAGATAATAACAATAATCCACATGCACTTCTATGGGGCATCAGGATCAAACCAGGAGGAAGTCTGTCACAGCACCAATACTGTCACAGCATGACTCACACTGTGTGCGTTCGTCAAGTCGGACTGCGCAGACACAACCACATGGTCCTCAGTGGATAACCACACAGCTGGCACACAGACAGCCAGTGTAGTATTCACTTTCCTACAATAAATATGTCTTCCAGACAATACCATGGTAAAAATCAGAAACATGTCAAAGTAAAATCATCTGATCAGAAGAGGATGACGCTGAAGTCTGAAACAAAAGAAATCCAACCCTGAAGAACATCCATCACAGCTGCGCCTGTCTTCTTACAGTATGTACAGTTTGGACGTATGTGTCACAGAGGTTATGTTGGTATGTGCTAACTGTGTGTGTGTGTGTGTGTGTGTGTGTGTGTGTGTGTGGTGACTATCGGTAAAGGTAATCAGCTTGTATGTTGGCGGCTATCTCTGCTTCCCACTTGTCTCCGTTGTTGAGGAGCTTCTCCTTGTTGTAGAGCAGCTCTTCATGGGTCTCAGTGGAAAACTCAAAGTTAGGGCCCTGCAGAAAGAAAGAAGATAGCGATAGAGAGAAGAAGGAAGAGAGGGATCAAAGAAAGAGGTAAAGATGAAGACCATCACAGTTAGAGGTCATCTTTCTAATGGAAACACTGAATCATCATCAAAGGCAAATATTGGCTCAACAGGACAGAGGTCTGTATCATGTTAGGCAAACACCTCCGGCTTCGACTCACGTTTTCAAGTCTTAGAAGGCTGGTTTACTTTATCCAGCACAGGAACTTCACAAGTGGTAATTTAATATGTATAATTACTTTTAGCTTTAGCATGGGTTCTGCTTCTCTTTCCACTCTTCTATTCCTGAAGCTAAATGTTGGCACTGCACAAGTTCCAGGCACTGGGTGGGAAAAAACGGCTGCTTATTTACTGAAATATCACAGTGACACAAATACACTTTGCTGTGACACTTGAAATTTAGCTCAGGTTCCTCCATTTCTCTTGATGATCTCTGAGATGATTGGACATTATGTGCAAAGACACACACCTGTCTATATCAGGTGTCAAAGCAGATCAGAGCAGAAACCATGAGGAGGAAGGAACTGCTGCAGAGCTCAGAGACAAGAGAGTGGCCTCACACACAGCTGTAGTTTCCTTCTCAGATGTTGCAGCAGAAACTTTCACTGCTTGTTTTTGTGGTGTGTTCATTTTGAGCCAAAAAAAGCACAAATGTCAGTTATCTACTGACTTTCATGCTCTATTTAACAGTGAACACATGGCTCATATTTAATAAGAGCTGTATTATCTTTAACACAAATAAGGCAGACTATTACCTTTTAATATTTCTATTCCTGCCTTGAATAGTTCTGTACAGACAGTGACAAATTGAAGGAAGAAAGTGAAACATGCGTGAGAAACAGGACAATAGTGTCTCTGTCCATAGTTCACAGGGGTCACTGATGGTCTGCTGAGGCAGAGGATGATCTCAGTCAAGTTGAACACCTATGGAGTGAAGTGTCCTCCACAAACATCATGAGGGAATATGAAGCTGTTCTGGAAACGTGATGGAACAACACCTGACTGGTCTTTCATCTGTGAATTGAGTGAATTTACTTTAGGCTGAGGCTCAGGATCTTACACATACCTCTACGATGGCGTCCACAGGACACGCCTCCTGACAGAAGCCACAGTAGATGCATTTGGTCATGTCGATGTCGTAGCGAGTTGTCCTCCTGCTGCCGTCAGCTCGAGTCTCAGCTTCAATGGAGATGGCCTGGAGACACACATTGTTGGTGATGACAGTACTGTGCTGCACAGGCTTTTCTCTGCTCGCTACCTCCCGTTTAGATTAATTATTAATTCTTATATTTATTCACAACTGATATAAAATGTGTATTTTAAAACACGTCATGTTTAAGTCACAGTAAACACAGTTATTGAGGGTTTGAACAGATACAGCTACATTTAAGATCAGCTTCAAACATCTTTTTTAGGAATTATTGGACTCGATCAAAATGTCAAGGTTGGGGCTCAGGAAGGATGATACATGTTGGACATGCAACAAAGACTGGGGCACACTGTCTCATATGCTTTATGGATGTGAAATGGTGCATAACTTCTGGTTAGAAATAGTTAACAGTATTACTAACATACTACAGACAGATTTCAGTGTGAACCCAGCATATTGATTATTTTGCCAATTGAAGATAATTGGTCCTCAAAGGTGTGTTCCTGGCTGAAAACGGGCCTTGATAACAGGAAGTAGAATAGTGTTAATGGAAATGAAAAGAGCATATCAGGCTTCTTATCCACAGAGTTAATAATAGTCCAGATGTATTTCGGAAAATATGGGCCCATATTTGAGTGCAATAGGTAGAGACGTCAGGACATCTGATATTCACGTATCCAATCTCAATCCTTTTAAGTCATGTAACTGTCTAAACTCGATGGACGAACATGAAGTGTAATATAGATGTGTAATAGCCTGTATCACTCACTGAAGATTCTGCATTTTCTGTTTTTATTTTATTTATCATATTTCTTTGTTACCTTATATCTTATATGTGCAAACCTTTAATGTCTGAAAGAGGTTTAATCACAAAACATCAGGCTTCAAACTGTCCTCTTTGATCAAGCTTATGGTTAGTTAGTAGACTAATGTAATTGTTGTTATTATTGTGTATTTATTATTATTATTATCAATACCAATGAGCTACTGGATACATGAGGTTCCCCTAGGGATACATAATCAATCAACCAATCAATCAATCAATAAATCCATCTTTCTATCTTTCTATCTATCTATCTGTGGAGGCCTGAACCATCTCTCTGTCTGTGGTGAAGACACATGAACTCCCATGATCCCACACTATTCCATGACGTTACTCAATGCTGTCATTTGTTATTGTTTTGATGGAGGGACTCCTAGAGGACTGTGTGTTTAAGTCTGGCTGTGTGTGTGTGTGAATATGTGCATGTGTGTGTGTGTGTGTGTGTGTGTGTGTGTGTGTGTGTGTGTGTGTGTGTGTGTGTGTGTGTGTGTGTACCTGGGCAGGGCAGATAGCTTCACACAGCTTGCAGGCAATACAGCGCTCCTCTCCTGAGGGATACCTGGTGTGACATAATCACAAAGACTTTGTTACTACCTGTGTCATGAGCTGCTCACAATCACAATTTACTCTAAATGTAATTTAAGGTGTTTTCAGACAGGAAGTTACTGCTGCTGACATTGTAGGGCTTTATTCTGCCACCATGGCTCCTGACAACCTCTGACCCCACAGGTTGCTGCTGTCCACCTGATATACAGCCTGCAGCTAAACAGCTGCTAGTCTAAATTAGAAGGAATAGTTAGCAAAATGACACAATGAAGTCAAGTTTTGCTGATTAATATCAAGACTGTTTATTGTCACAGACGAGATAATACATTTTTGTTCTCCAGTGAAGAGGTGGAGTAAAATCAGCTGTGGTTTCTGTGGTTGCCATGGAAACAAAAGGCTTACTGTCTGAAAGCACCTTTAAGGCAAATACAAAATTTAGTCAGTATTTTTACTTCCATGTAATTTTTCACAAGTATCTCTTAAAATTCATCAGAACAGAAGAAGATCTGTTCCACTGTGAAAATCAAATAATCCTTATGTGACCAGTTATTCACATTATCATTTCAGTGGTGGTTAGTTTTTAATCAATTTGACTGAACACACATCACACCCCAGTAGATTCTGTCCTCTAAAGTTGATTAGTTTCAGAAAACACTACGAACAAGGAACAGTAAAGACAGTTGGAGTGTTAAAATGCAGAATTCAACAGATCACCTGTCAACAGCAAAGACAACAAGGTCAGTAACACTGTAATTCATTATCATGTTGTATTCACCACTGGTACTCCAGGCTGATGAGAGCCAATCAGGAGAGACCGTGGGTGTGAAGTAATCTTTTCCAAAGGTCTCAGTTTCTGTCCGTCCAGACTACAACACAACCCCAGAGTTTTCAAAATAAAACACAACCCCAAAGTTTTCAAAGTAAACCGGGTCCTGCAGAGTTTTAGGATCTCAAAAACTCAGGAGTTGTGTGGACGGAAGGAGGAAACGTAGCTACAGTGACGCATTTTAAAACGAAAACACAGTTGAGTGGATGCAGCCTCACATGACACTGGGTGTTTAATGAGGGCTCAATCTCACCTGCGCAGGGCGTGCTCTCCTCTGAAGCGGGGCGACAGCGGCCCCTTCTCAAATGGGTAGTTGATGGTGGCGGGCTCTCTGAACAGGTAGCTCATCGTCATGCCCAGACCTAACATCACAACACCATCATCCATGTTGAAAAAGAACCAATACACACAGCGCAGGGCTGTTTGTGCCCTGGGTGAGATGTCATACTCGCACCACCATGTTGACTGATCGGTTCATTACAATGTTTTTTGATAAACTATAGTTATACATCATTTCATCATCATCTATCGTGTGTGTGTGTGTGTGTGTCTGTGTGAGAGAGAGAGAGAGAGAGAGAGAGAGAGAGAGAGAGAGAGAGAGAGAGAGAGAGAGAGAGAGAGAGAGTGAGAGAGAGAGAGAGAGTGAGTGAGTGAGTGAGTGAGTGAGTGAGTGAGTGAGTGAGTGAGTGAGTGAGTGAGTGAGTGAGTGAGTGAGTGAGAGAGAGAGAGAGAGAGAGAGAGAGAGAGAGAGAGAGAGAGAGAGAGAGAGAGAGAGAGAGAGAGAAGAGCAGCTGACCTCTGAAGAGCTCTGTCCACAGCAGCGTCTGAGCAGCTCGGTCTGTGATGGACTTCATGTCTGTAGGAATCTCCTGGGCGTTCACATACTCTACACACACAAACACAATCAGAGGTGTGGTTCCCCCCATGTTTTGTTGGGTCACTGTGACCTTGATCTTAGACCCCCAAAATCTAATCAGTTCATCCTTGAGTCCAAGTGAATGTTTGTGACAAAGTCTGCAACCCTGGTGAAAAGTGAGTCTGCTTTGTAAAAACCAGCAAACCTGACGAATGCACAGAGAGAAATGTAACACTGATCTCACTTTGTGGGTCAGGCCATCAATAGGAAACACATCAGTAACAGCAATGCAACACAATGAATTGTATTTGTGTTTGCAGTGGTACTTACTGAATCCTTCCCTTTGTGTAGAGACACTGAAGGATCTCACTAGACTCTGGCTGGTCACAAAAGTGCCTGAAGGTAAAAATTAATTAGAAACTGCATTAAGATTACTGTAGTGAAAACGTCCTTTAAACAGCACTGGAATACATCACATTACATCACCTCACTACACAACTGAAGGACACTGTGCATGTGGCAGTACCAATGTGGCTCATATCAGTGACATCTATGTGGCTTGAGATTTCACAACCTCTGTTGTGTCCCTTGCAGATTAGATTTATATTGTACTCATTGTTTAACAACCTTGCCAGTCACATTTGGAGAGAAACTGTCTCCACAGCAGAAACTAGCACTGCACCATAAGGAAAAAATCATGTTGTAATTATTTTCGCAGATATTGCAATTTCAGTTGGAATGATCATTTTTGTATTTTTAATTTCTGGGAAAAAAATGTAAAAATGTTTGTTGGTCTTGTACCAAACAAACTTGTTCCTTTACATCTGGAAAATATTATTTGTAGGCCGGGGCGTCTCTGTAGCACCACAACACTCCAACAACCATGTTCAATGCACAGCAATGTTATGACCAGAGGTGCCGTGATCACATTATTTTGTCACCGATACCGATCATGTTTGTCATGCATAGCAGATGGCGTACGTTATATCAGTCTCACACACTTTGTAAAAGTTCCACAGGGCCGACATGTTTTGTTTGGGTGGCCTGTCGGTGGGAGGCGGAGCTACACTACACAGCAAACAGAGCTTTTCTCAGAGTATTAACCACAGATGATCAGTTTTAAGGTAATTGGTGACTAGAAACATTGATTCCCATCTACTGATCAAGTATTTTTAATGAAAATTGGCTGATAATGATCAGCAGCCGATCAATCAGGGCATGCCTAGTTATGACACATTTTACCTTCATCAAAACAATTGCAGCACCATTTTGTGATTTTGATTATAGCCCTAACAGTACCACAGTAACAACTGTGATTCACTAGACCTGATGAGTCTCAAGCAGCTTTGTTTCAGCATGACTCTAAAAAGCGCTTGTGCCACATGTTCAGAATCAAATCTGTGAAGGAAATGTAACTAGAAGGACTAATGAAGAAATCAGACTTGGTTTACCTGGTTATTTGTCAAATTTGAACCACAACTCAATCATATCTGGTGTTTAAATGCTTCCTAATAACAACAGCTACACTGGATTATTGTCTTGACGTGTTTGTACCGAAATTACTAGAATTTGTGTTGTTTTTTTTCATCTTACCTGGCCTTGACACAGAGAAGAGTAAACGCAGTGTTGCAGCCATGATGTCCTTGAAGCTGAAACCACACACACAATAACAATGAGGAACAGTTAAAAAAAAATTTACTGCATAACTGCATCATTAGATATTTATTATTTGAAGCCAATTCTGTATATTAAAGTAAACAAATCCTCACTCCTCCCTGATGTCTGGCACAATCCAAACAGTGTAAAAACATTGTACTGACACAGCAAGATTTTAGATTATCAATGCTGCCAGATTAGTCAATCTTTCTCTTTAGAATTGATTCAGGTGAGATGTTATAATTTGGCCTCCTTGTTGTACCATTGGAGTTGTTTCCACCTACAAAAACTTCAGCTGTATTTCAGGTTTACACTGTGAGGAAGAAGCAGGAGGAGAGACATGAGGCAAAGATACTGTGAGAGGTGAAAGAGACAGGTACATGTAGGTAAAACAAAAAACAGGAAGTTAGTTATTGTAGTTTCGCTGCTGATCAACACGACCAGCAGTTGCTGCAGCAGCAGTGACACACCTTTCATGGAATAATGAAGGAGACTTTAAAACCTTTAGAATCAGTAAAAATGTATTGATCCATGCAGGAAAATTGCTTTGTTATAGTTGCACAACACACGATATCATACAAAAAGGTAGCTGAATGAAAAAAGTAATTCCACGGTGTAAAAAACAGAGCAGGACCCTCTCTACAAGCACGTTTTGAGAGGGCGCAGATCAAATAAGTCAACAGTAAAAATGTAAAACTTATCACTAAAAACTGAAACTCCCGTAACAGTCATAGGAAACAGGGATAAAGAAACTGTCAATGTCCTTCTGTCCTGCAGCAGTGGAAGTAAATGAAACACTTCACCTCTGTACACTACACCCTCTGATAGTCACCATGACAACACTGTTCTGCAGGAAGTAGGACTGTATACTGGTGTCAGAGTGGAGGGAGACAGAGCAGGAACAAAAGAAAACAGATTGGTTGGTCAGAGCTTCATCCTACAGCAACATGATGAAGATCAGCACAGTCTCCAGATCTGAACCTCATGGATCTGGTCTGGGAAGAACTGGACTGAAGCTGACAGTGACACACATTAGTGGACCAACTTTCTGAAAATGGTCTGATCTCCACTGTAGAAAGAATGACAGAGACTTCAGCTGGAGGAGTCAGACATCTAGATTCAGTTTAGGGTTTAAAATTCCATGATTGCTTTAGAAAAAGAAAAAAAGAAAAGAAAAATGGTCTATGCCTTAATTTCAGAAATACTGAGACATTGCATTATGTTGATTTCAGGAAAAACTGGAACAACTGTTCTAAAACTGTGACTCTAAAAAAGTGACTCCATTAGTCTAAGACCACGAATCAAGATACCTCTATTTTGCATTTGTTTTGAATGTAAAACTATTTTTCAGCTTTAACAATTTGAGAGAAAATGTGCATGATTTTCAGAATATCTTGGTACTTGCTTTGTCCCCCTTTTGCTTTAATGACAGCACGCACTTGAGCTGAATGGACAAAACCTGATGTTCTCCCCGCAAGATCTGACAATGGTCCACAGAGGTTCTTGTGATGTCACAGCGTGCTCATCTTTCTCAACCTTCAAAAGCCTTCATAAATGTTCAGTGGGGTTTGAGGTCAGGTGACCATGGAGGAAAGTCCATGACAGTATGGACTCCTTGGTTGGGATGTCCCAATCTGTATTGGGATCAATCAAGGCATTTTTTTAACAGATTGGTATTGACTGTGTTGAGCACAACACACTGCCCTACCGGAGCTTTACAAAAAGGTTTGTAACTACCTAGAAGATCTTTTATCAGACGGCTTTTGGCTTTACCTCAGACATTTGTCCCTTGTCACTGCAGACTGCCATTTGATTTTACAATAATAATAAAAAAAAATATTAAGGAATTAAGGATTCAGGATTTTTTTTTATTAATGCATTGCAGAGCTTTTAAACTGTCAAGCATATACATTAGATTGATTTAAATAACTTAATGTATTTAAACACACAGTTTGTAACTTCTGCTACTTTCAATAAAAACACTAAAAAAAGATGGTGTTGGGTGATGTTATGACATAGAGTGGGTTTGGATTCCTACAGTGTCAGTGGTTCAGGAAATCAAACAGACCCGGTGATTCTAACCAATTTCACATTTAAAGTCAGTGTTTTAGCGACGCTGTACGGAGGACAAAGACGTCAGGGAAGAGTTGGAGCTGAGATTGATGCTAACCTTTGTTTGGATTGTTTCTCTAATAATTTATGAATCAGACGTTCAGCAGGTTTTTAGCAGCAGCTGAATTATCCACAGAGGTGTCCTCATCTCCATAACAAACACACCTGGAGATGAAAACCAGTAGAAACACCAATAAAGCAGATTGCATTTAAAGATCAGAGATTCACCGACAATGCTCTTCAGTGGACACAGGACAGGACGTCTCCAGCAGCTGGGATTTGAGCTGTCTAACATTTCCTCAGCTTGTTTCTCTGATAACTTGTAACTCTGATAACTGATGACTGATAATCCAGACGTCTGATGACTAAAAACCTTCATCTGGTTCAAATATAGAGTTGAAAACCACCAAGGTGTAAAAAGTGTATGTGGCTTAAAACTAGATAAAAGTCAATGTTAAGCTTCTGTCAGACAAACACAAAACATGATCAGAGAAGATATGATGGCATTGAGAGTCAACCAAATGACATGGAGCGTTACCACTTAAAAATTACATATTTTTCTGGTTTGAGAATTGATCGAAACATTTGGGGAAATATAAGAGCACAACTCAAAAAAATATAGAACATAGGTCTGGTCATTTTTAGACAAATTAATGTGGAAAAGTTAAGGATTATAACTTTAAAGCGTTCACTGTGCGACGTATTGTATCAGGACTCGGTATCAGCAGATGCTCAATACTTCAGGACTTCTCTGGTCTTCAAGTACTTGTAGTAAAGCTTTGAGGCGTTTGTGTAATGATCCTGCTGTAGTATGAATCCTTCTTCACAAAGATGCAAACCAAAGAGTGTAGCATGTCTCTGAGTGGAGTGGTTCCTCTTCTTCAGGGTGTTGTCAGGTCGGTGCAGGTGTCAAACTCCAGAGTAAAAACACCCCAAGACATGAATATTCCCCCACCATGATGCACCGTGGTATCATTCTCTCTTCTGTTTGCCTCCTTATATACACCCTTCTGTTGCCAAAAATCTCAAACTGTGATTCACCAGTAAATGGGACTTTTTCCCAGTCATCCACTTTGAGGTGCAGGTGTTTCTCCACCTCGGCTATCCATGAACCAAGTTAGCGCTGACACTTCACGCTACTTCGGTAGCATGACATTGTTCAGCTTTACAACAGTAGCTTGGAAGACGCACACACGATATACTCTTGAGACAACTCGACTTCACTGCACAACACACATGTACTATGAACAGTAAACTGTCGTTGACTTTGGGTTTACTTTGTGGAAAGTCGTGGTTTATTGCTTAACTAAGTTAAGCTAAGCTAGCGTCATACTGTCAAGGACTTTTGCACAAAGGTCGCTTGAGGTGAATTAAAGACAATTCCAATCCTTGCAAGACATGAACATGAATGACATGAATAATAATACATTTACTGTCTGTCGTAACGTAAAGGAGCTTTTTGTGAAATAAGATTTAAAGAGGTAAAAAACTCACCTAATTGTCGCTATTTGGCCTTCTTAACCAGAACAGCGGACGATTTGCGGAACGGACCCTGCGTGTACAGGAAGTTACACAACGTGTTACGTCACTGGAAGTTACCGCATTACAGGCAGCGCCAGTGGTATGAAATGGGACACAGTTCCGGTCTCCTTAGTGGGCGTTGTTCCTCAACCCCTCCCTCAAGCCAAGGCAACTGGCATGAAATGTGACAGTAGCAGTGGCGGCTGCTGGTCCTATAAGGAGGGGAAGCTCATTTTTCGGCCTACATCATAAAATGTGTCCGTTTGTTTAAATATAAATTCGCAGAGTGACAGAAGAGAGTCGCCAAACACAACGCTAGTCGTTTTTAACAAAGAAAAAGTAGCTGATGATCAGAACGTCTCCAGATCAACTCCGAACAATGGAATGAAAAACTTGAAAACTGCTTCGGTGGATGCTTATACTTCAAGATCGTTGATTCGCTCATTTCGCTGTCAATCAAAAAGGGACTCAGCCTCAGACAGATCATCCAATCATCATGCAGAAGCCGAGCGTCCGGGCCAGCCCACTGTCCCATAGACCCCCAGAGACGCTGAGCGTCCGATGGGCGGGACAAAGCCCAGCATTTATCCAATGACCGTCTAGTTTCGCTGCAGTGGAACAACCCACTCTGTGGTTCCCCATTGAAGTCAGGAGACGCTCGGCGTCTACACTGTGTAAAGCTCTGTGGCGCTGCGGGGATGAATGAGAAGAAGTCGTGTCGGTTACCTGTGATAAGTAGGTGATTCTGAACAAAAGATGAACGTGTTCTAGCGCATATTTAGTAAATGAAATGTTCACACAACAGAACATATTTGATCTCTTATTTTGTTGACATTTTAGGGGAAGCTGAGCTTCCCTTGCAGTCTTAGAGCAATCGCCACTGGACAGTAACTAATATTAAAATCTACCCTGTCTAGACTTACCTCTCTGCATCTTTTGGGAAAGAAAAGACTGATCCGTTTTTCTTGTCATTACAGCCTGTTGCTACACAAAGCTCGGGGATTTTTAACACAAATTCAAGGATTACTTATCCCTGCCAAAAGAATACAACAATAGACGATACAGTATTACAATAACACAGATACAGTATAAATTTGCGCCTTTTTTGCTGCTGTTTTATATCTACTAATGACATCTGAGCAGCCCAGTACAAAGTCATGTCATTAAATAGGCATATCAGCTCATTACTACACGTGCTGAAACCCAAATGAATTTAATTGACATACCTTGTCGTATGTTACACTTTGAATAGGATATCTTGGCGACTAGAATTGAAGGAAACAGAATTATATTATTTATAATCTTCCTTGGCTTGTTTTCCTCCACCCACCGCAGAGCCAAAAATACTGCCAGCATCTCCACTGTATAGATTCCCAAATTAAATAATTTGGGAATAGGGGTTGTCTGGGCTTGTATCTTGTCCAGTTTTTCAAGCAGAGTTTTTTAAGCTGAGCCATATACCACACTTCCATTATCTAACACAGACCGGATCATTGTCACATATATAGTTTTTAATGAAGAAGAACTTGCTCCCCATTCCATGCCACTTAGACACCACATCATATTTAAAACCTTCTGACATTTCACAACTATTTTATGTTTATGATCACACCATGTTAACTTTAAATCAAAAACAATTCCTAAAAATTTGAAAACATTTACTCTCTTCAATATTTTTCCATACATCTGCAGGCTTACTTCAGGCAGAAATCTTTTCCTTGTGAAGATCACTGTTTGTTTTTTCAACTGAAAATTTAAATCCTCAATCATAAGCCTACTGTTCTACCTTACTGATTGCTTCTTGCATTTTCCCATTAATATGCAAGATATTTTTCCCCTTCTCCACAAAGCTCCATCATCAGCAAAAAGAGATCTGCCTATGTCTGGCTGAATCTGAGAAAAAGACTTGGACTTTTGACTGACATACCATGTTTTTGTTTTAGTCTGTATGTGGGTTTTGTTTAGTTTTGCTCTTCTTTTATTAATAGAACAGTATGTACAGAAAAAAAGGAAATATAACTGTTCATACCAGGGCTTACAGCCTTAAAACAAACACATATAACAGGACAATCAATGAAGTAAAACACAGAACTATAAATACATATATTAAAACAATACACAATATTGTATTTAACAATACCACTATATGTATTCACAGCATTCTTATTTTTACAAAGAAGCAGTTCTTGAAAAATGGATTTGATTTAGGATCAGTACGTATCTTCCTAATGTAGTATTTTCCATTCAATAAAATCAATTGTACAAAGAAGATAATAATAATAATTATTATTATTATTATTATTATAAATTAGTTTCTCGTTTGCTTTCCCTTTATTTTCTAATCCACAGGAATATTCAGTATTAAGTCTAAACCTCTCCAATATTTGTTTTATATATCCAATGTAAAATTCTAAAGAAAATAAACCATACAGTGCCCAAAAATCTTCCTGGGGGCAGAGTTTTTTTTCAATCTTTTATAATATTTATGGCGTATCTCTTTTTTTTAAGCATTTTGTCTTCATAATATTTACTTCTCCGAGGAATAAACTGCTGTCAGATGGATCCATTGTTGAGATTTCAATTATAGACCCTCTAAGAGACTAGTGAATTAGTGAAACCGGTGAATTAATTTAATCCATCTCCTCTTTCACCTTGTCAGAAAAAATGTATAGAGTTGTATCAGCATTTGTGGTGTAACCACTAGATGAGGTTTTATTAATTAAGAGCAGTCAGTAGTGTGAACCTCTCCAGTTAAGGTTAAAACTGCACAGCTGATTTAAAAGAGAAATTGCTCCTGCTGCAGTTTAAAAACATATTGCTTGACATGTTATAGAAATGTGATTCCTAATAGTAGCTGATTTCCCTTACTGTTGTTGTTTAGTCATTAGGTTGGCAGTAGTAGTTAGCAGCAGTAGAATTACAGGCACACACACAACATGCGTCAGAGCTGCTTCTAGTTAAGGTAATGGAGCATGTGAATTTTAATTGAAAATGTTTTTGATGACACTTCCATCTGAGCTGTCCAGTACAAACACCTACAACCCCCTGTTGATGGCTGTGGACTGACAGCTCACTGTACAAGTAAGTGTAGCTGTTTTTTTTTTCGATCAAACATCAAATGTTGTCAGTTTGATGTTTAAATCTTCGTCTGTCCCTGTGAATGCGTAAAGTGCCTCTGTCTGTATGACAAGTCTCCATATTGTCTGTAAAGCAAGGAAAAAGGTCAGATATCATTAGGCAGTGACCATCCTTTCTGTTTACTTAACATTCAGTTAGTGGTACTAAAGAAAGAAAGAGAATACTGCACCAGTGTCTGACTCACCATCCATTCGTCTTAGTTTTATGGTTCTTCCAAAAATGTACAATCGTGGGTAGTATACAGTGTACTAATAACTAATAACTACTAGCTCTCGCTCTCTCTGTATGTATATATATATATATATATATATATATATGTGTGTGTGTGTGTGTGTGTGTATTTACAGAACTATATACTATACCATATACAGTATATATATATATATATATATATATATATATATATATATATATATGTATATGTATATGTATATGTATATATATCTCAACCCACCTGCTCATTTCATTTGACTCTACTATTGTAACACCTTCATCACAGTGCTTGACATCTCAGTGCAAGAAGTCAACATTTCTGATATATATATATATATCAATAACTATATATAAATATGAATAAATACATATAGATACATATTGTTAAATTGTATAATAGTAATACCCAGTTCCTGTTTTTTTCTATTTTTACTTTTAGTTCATTTGACATTATGAGAAAAGAAGACATTAAATCACACAGAACTACAAAATGTGAAGGATGGGACAATAAAGTCCAAGAAGAGTAAAGATGCAGGAGTCCACGTAGCATCATCTGTCTAAATTATCACCAGTTAAACTATGCAAGCCAAACATCCAAAAGATATACTGTAAAGGATTACAATGTAACTAGAATGGTAAGTTTACACTTCCTGTAAACCATAATTTAACATTCCATTTAGCAATGTTTTGGTTTCCTTTTTATGTCAATATGCAAAGAGTAACTTATTCCAATTCAACATGTTGGTATAAAACCTTGAGTAATAGCAGGTTTAGTGTGGTGGACATGAGCTCAGGTAGTCCCTTTATACTAAAGTCTGCTGTGCTGTGTGTTTCCTGTCTCCCAGTGGCTGAGTGGTTTAATGGGACAATGTTCATGGAATGTCTGTGGACAGAGGCAGAGAGGTGGCTGCTGGTGGCTGTGCTGGGACTGGAGATGGTGATGGGAGTTGTGGGAAACTGTCTTGTTCTGCTGGTCAAAGTCATGGTAAGGTGGGATGGCAGTTCCTCATATTAGTGTGAACTGTTATTCCTGACCATGAAGTACTGTGGCTGAAATAGACTGGATCTTTTGGTTTTGGATGATCATTCACTTTGACATGATCTCAATATATTTTCTTCTTCTTTCTGTCGTTTTCAGTGCAGGGGTCAGTTCTGCTGTCGTTACTGGCTTCCTTTCATCAGTCTCACCTTGTCAGATTTAGGTAAAATTTACATGCCAAGGCCAACAATAGTGCATTACAAGAATATACGTTGTAATCTCCTCTCTTGGTGTATCCCACTACCTCTCAACCCACCTCATTTTCTTGACTCTAGTATTGTAACATCTTCATCATAGTGCTTGAAATCTCAGTACAGGAAGACAACATTTCTGATAATGAACCACTGTGTTGTCAAGGCTGCTCCCTGCTCATCATCTCTGGCTCCCTGTTGGCCATGCTGACGGGAGGTCAGAGGTCACCATGGTGTGAGGTCGTCAGCCTGCTGAAGTTTGCCTTCATCACCTCCTCCATAGGGAGCATAGGTACTTTTTTTAAAATTTATTTGATACATTAGATATACAGAATAAGGCACAGAAGAAGTAGGAAGTAGGTCCTAAAAATCCTGGAGAGGGTAGTAAGAAAATCTAGATTTTCCAAGGATCAATGTGGTCAACAAACAGGAGCTCTGGTCCTTTCCCCTGTGAACATACAATTTTTCAAAGTTTTGGTGCTTTTGGTGCAACACACTCTCCTTCCACCAGATACCTCACTCTCCAGGTGTCAATGGACAGGGTGTCTGATGGCAATAACTTAACAGCTCAGATATTGCTATTGCTTGGTGACCCATGCACCCCATTGTCACAGACTGAAAGGTATAGCCATTTTATGCCAGTGTCTGTTCAAGGTATTGCCATTGTATCAATGTACAACCACTACCTGTCCATTCTGCTGAACCCATGCTCTGCAATAAGGTAGGTTAAGCGGACAAAGTCTGCATACCCCCAGGACAGGCCCTCATTCCCTGGGAGACATCCAGGCCCGGACACCCCCTCCACCAGCCTCTACATGCTCCAGGGCAGACCCCCTAACCCAAGCACCCCTCGCCAGCTATACACTTCCAGTTGCACCCACAAGATACTCATGCCCCTGGTACCTGGGGACCCTGTTTCCATCATTGTGCAGATGTTTGATACCCTGGAGACCCAAGTAAAAGCTCTTATCACTAGAGACGGGGACACTTTACTCTTCTTCAGCCAAAAAACTTTTTCAGGTATTTCCATTGGGCACCAGAATATATACTTACAAAGGCATTGCCACTGTAAACCAATATCACTGCCTGTCCACCAATGGCGGCTGCTGGTCTTATAATGAAGGGAAGCTCATTTTCGGCCTACATCATAAAATGTGTCCGTTTATTTATATGTAAATTCGCAGAGTGACAGAAGAGAGTCGCCAAACACAAAGCTAGTCGATTTTAACAAAGACAAAGTCGCTGAGGATCAGTAACGTCTCCAAATCAACTCCGAACAACGGAATTAAAAACTTGAAAACTGCTCCGGTGGATGCTTATACTTCAAGATCGCTGATTCGCTCATTTCGCTGTCAATCAAAAAGGGACTCAGCCTCAGACAGATAATCCAATCATCATGCAGAAGCCGAGCGTCCGGGCCAGCCCACTGTCCCATAGACTCCCAGAGACGCTGAGCGTCCGATGGGCGGGACAAAGCCCAGCATTTATCCAATGACCGTCTAGTTTCGCTGCAGTGGAACAACCCACTCTCTGCTTCCCCATTGAAGTCAGGAGACGCTCGGCGTCTACACTGTGTAAAGCTCTGTGGCGCTGCGGGGATGAATGAGAAGAAGTCGTGTCGGTTACCTGTGATAAGTAGCTGATTCTGAACAAAAGATGAACGTGTTCTAGCGCATATTTAGTCAATGAAATGTACACACAACAGGACATATTTGACCACTTGTTTTGTTGACATTTTAGGGGAAGCTGAGCTTCCCTTGCAGTCTTAGAGCAATCACCACTGCTGTCCACTTACACATGCAGTAAGGTAAGGGAAATGGACAAAGTCACTAAACTAAACTGGTCAACTAAATCTCTCTATGACTGAACTCTTGCTCATCCCGGCCAATCATTCTCTCCATTACAATAACTTCAGCTCCTACCCCAATCAAGGTTTATAAGGAACCTGGATGTCATGATTGATGACCAGCTCTCCTTCTCTCACCATCTTCTCTCGGTCATGCCAATTTATTCTACACAACATCAGAAAAATTGGTGACTCAGTAGCCTACCCAACTCTTGGTGCAGGCCATGGTTATCTCTTGCCTTGACTACTGTAATGCCCTTCTAGTGGCTCTCCTTTCGTACAGAGTGAAACCCCTACAGAAAGTCCAGAACGCAGCAGTGTGTTTGGTTTTTGATCAATCTGAAGGGGAACATGTCACTCTACTGCTCACTGACCTCCACTGGCTACTGAAGGAGCTTTTTGCTGTTTAGAGAAAAAAACTCTCACCCCCACAGGGTGAGTGCAGTGTTCAAAATACTCAAAAGACCAGTGAATGTCCACACCAAAGAATTTAGTTCAAATTGTTTAGTGAATCTTTTCAGCAAGCAATGAACAATTACAGAATTCTGGATCAGATGTGCCTTTTCCTAACCAATAACAAGTGTTGGTCAGTCCACAGTCTGACAACCTAACTTTCCCTGATCCAGTGTATTTATACAAGTACAAACAAAGAAATGTGCACAGTCGTTTTGTCGTCTTCTGATTGGCTCTGCTGACTTCCTCCTTCCCATCTGACTCCGACCTTAAATGTCACCTAAAGCTCAGCACGCTCAAAGGAAGACAGTTAATGCATACATATAAATTACCACTAATCTACCTCTGTTACCTCCGGCTACCCCCTACACATGGCCATAGGGTGATCTTTATCAGTGGTTGTAAATAGTTTCCCGGAGGCAGATGTTTAAACGACCACTCACCCTTAGCACCTAAATATCCACTAGTATAAATCATTAAACAGTTTTAACTTTAATAGTCTGAAATACTACAACACTACCCATGGCTGTCAAATTCAAGTCACTACTGCTTGTCTGCAGAGTGACTTCTGAGTCTGCACTAATTTAATTCAATCATACAGCCTTATGCTGTTTCTCGAAACCTCCAATCCTCCAAGTAACATTTTCCCTGCTTACAATATAATCTGAGTCCAGACTGTTCTGGTCTGTGGTTCCCCAATGGTGGCACAAGCTACCAAAGTCTATCAGAGCAGGTCGTCTCTCTATTGTCAAGAATCTGTTGAAGACTCATCTCTTCAGAGAGACCTCTTCTCCTAACACCTCTGACACCCTAACATGTGTACCTCACACTTACTGTGAACTTCTTTACCTGATCTCCTTGCAAGTACAATGGGACAGCACTCCACAACAATAATGGATTTGGTCCTGTTCTCCCAAGGTCAACGTATACTATATACTGTATAAATATATGGATACATGGCTAATATTCTGATATTTTGCAAACTGATTATTTGTTATTAGCTGTATGTAAAATCTTAATCAACTAAGTTACCAGTATACATCTACAGCCGTTGATGGAATGTATCACTGTGGACTATCACTGTGATAAGCCAATGATACTGAACTTTTATGTTGTCCCTTGGCAAACCACTTAGCCACCGGACCATATCATACACTTGTTTGCTATATTAGTATATATATATATATATATATATATATATATATATATATATATATATATATACATACAGTACAGGCCAAAAGTTTGGACACACCTTCTCATTCAATGAGTTTCCTTTATTTTCATGACTATTTACATTGTAGATTCTCACTGAAGGCAACAAAACTATGAATGAACACATGTGGAATTATGTACTAAAAAGTGTGAAATAACTGAAAATATGTCTTATATTCTAGTTTCTTCAAAGTAGCCACCCTTTGCTCTGATTACTGCTTTGCACACTCTTGGCATTCTCTTGATGAGCTTCAAGAGGTAGTCACCTGAAATGGTTTTCCAACAGTCTTGAAGGAGTTCCCAGAGATGCTTAGCACTTGTTGGTTCTTTTGCCTTCACTCTGCGGTCCAGCTCACCCCAAACCATCTCGATTGGGTTCAAGTCCGGTGACTGTGGAGGCCAGGTCATCTGGCGCAGCACTCCATCACTCTCCTTCTTGGTCAAATAGCCCTTACACAGCCTGGAGGTGTGTTTGGGGTCATTGTCCTGTTGAAAAATAAATGATGGTCCAAATAACGCAAACCGGATGGGATGGCATGTCGCTGCAGGATGCTGTGGTAGCCATGCTGGTTCAGTATGCCTTCAATTTTGAATAAATCCCCAACAGTGTCACCAGCAAAGCACCCCCACACCATCACACCTCCTCCTCCATGCTTCACGGTGGGAACCAGGCATGTAGAATCCATCCGCTCACCTTTTCTGGCGGTTGGAACCAAAGATCTCAAATTTGGACTCATCAGACCAAAGCACAGATTTCCACTGGTCTAATGTCCATTCCTTGTGTTTCTTGGCCCAAACAAATCTCTTCTGCTTGTTGCCTCTCCTTAGCAGTGGTTTCCTAGCAGCTATTTGACCATGAAGACCTGATTCGCGCAGTCTCCTCTTAACAGTTGTTCTAGAGATGTGTCTGCTGCTAGAACTCTGTGTGGCATTCATCTGGTCTCTAATCTGAGCTGCTGTTAACTTGCGATTTCTGAGGCTGGTGACTCGGATGAACTTATCCTCAGCAGCAGAGGTGACTCTTGGTCTTCCTTTCCTGGGGCGGTCCTCATGTGAGCCAGTTTCGTTGTAGCACTTGATGGTTTTTGCGACTGCACTTGAGGACACATTCAAAGTTTTCGCAATTTTCCCGACTGACTGACCTTCATTTCTTAAAGTAATGATGGCCACTCGTCTCTCTTTACTTAGCTGATTGGTTCTTGCCATAATATGAATTCTAACAGTTGTCCAATAGGGCTGTCGGCTGTGTATCAACCTGACTTCTGCACAACCCAACTAATGGTCCCAACCCCATTAATAAGGCAAGAAATTCCACTAATCAACCCTGACAAGACACACCTGTGAAGTGAAAACCATTTCAGGTGACTACCTCATGAAGCTCATTGAGAGAACACCAAGGGTTTGCAGTGCTATCAAAAAAGCAAAGGGTGGCTACTTTGAGGAATCTAAAATATAAGACCTATTTAAGAGTTAAGAGTTATTTCACACTTTTTTGTTAAGTACATAATTCCATATGTGTTCATTCATAGTTTTGATGCATTCAGTGAGAATCTACAATGTAAATAGTCATGAAAATAAAGAAAACACATTGAATGAGAAGGTGTGTCGAAACTTTTGGCCTGTACTGTATATATACTGTATATAGATATATATATTGTGCATTAACCATTACATCCAAGGCAAAAACAGGAGCATCAAAATGTGCTCTGAGAACGCATTTATTTGGCCTCAATATCATTATGGGGTCGGATGTGGGCTGCCAACATTTTTGAGATTTTCAAGTGGGCCCTGAGTTGGAAAAGGTTGGGAACCACTGCTCTAAAGTAAAGGTATGAATCATTTTCAATTAAATCCACCCACTTAGTTATTTTCCATAACTTGTCCTGACCTGCAGTAGCAGTAGCCGTTGTAGTAGACAGCAGTCCCACAGCTTCAATTCATTCAGTTTGAGGGTTTCTACTCTCCTTCACAGCTCTCCTCTGTGTGCAGCGGCTGATTGGCAGGGCCTCCAGAGGAAGTGCTCTCTTTGTCGTCATTGTGACAGCATGCTCGGTTTCTTGGGTGACAGGGATGGTGTTTGGGAGTGTCCCTGTTGTCTACACCTGGATCAGGTATTACTACTTCATGCTTTCACATGACACATGACAGTTCATGAGAGTTACTACACAGTAATGAATAATAAAATTAAGCACTTCATATGATATGTAATGAAACAGATACATGCAGCTAAATGTGGTTGCAGTGAGAATACAAAGTGATGTTCCACATGGATTCCTGGATCATGACTGAACCATAGTAAGTGGGGTAACATACCATATTCCTCTCCATTATGTCTTCTCTCTCCTCCAGGTATGACAGTGCAGAGATGCTGTGTGCTGTCTTCTGGGAGAGCAGCTACTCAGACATGTTGGTCTACATTCTCTGTGCTTTCTCCATCTGTATCTTCCTCCCCTTCCTCATCATCTTCTTCTGCTCTGTGCTAAGTGCCACCGGCTGCTGCTCAAGCTGCAACAGGTAAAACACCTGAGAAAAGATGATTTCAAGAGACATGACACAAGCTGGAGACTGCTCAGATGACATTCTTGTTTATGCCTGGTAATATAAAATGGACACGTTCCAAGGTTTGGAGTTTGGTGCAGTTCCCATAATTGTGACTATTATGGTACCATGAATCATGCTAACCACCTGCGTTTACAAGAATCAGGTAAATAAGGACTCATGTGGAACTACCTGTATGAGTGCAGGCAGCACGAGCCTCCTACAACTTTCCAAATGATTTTATTTCATCTTATATTTCATCGTCGTTTTGGGTCTCTGTGGCGATTTTACACCTAAATGTTTTTCTGGTCATTTTTTCTCCTTTTTCTTGTTTTGAATCTGTTTATGGTTGATTTCAGTCTCTGTGGTAATTTTGTGCCTTTTTGTGATCATTTTCAGTCAGCTTTTGGTTGTTTTGCACCTATATTTTGCAGCTTTTTTGTGCCGGTTTTGAGTCTCCTCGTAGTTGTCTGACATCTCTTTGTGGTCATTTTCAATCTCTTTGTGGTTGTTTTGCATTTTGGTCGTTTTATTAATCTGTTTTTGGTTGCTTTCGGTTTATGTGGGCATTTTGAGATGTTATGTGGTCGATTTCAGTCAGTTTCAGTCGTTGTGCATTTCTTTTGGGTGGTTTTGAGTCTCCCTGTGCTCGTTGTGCGTCACTTTGTGGTTATTTCACATCTTTGTGGTTGTTTCGTGTCTTTTGATGTTTTTTAACTGACCACTATTACTTGCAAACAAGAAATAAAAATATTCACTTCATGTTGATACCATGACTAAACTACAGAGCACAATCCCTGTAGTTTTAATACATACAATTATATATGTAGTGTAATATTTACTATATATTGCTGTGCTATTATAGTGCACACATAAACAAAGCTGTCTTGTTTCCTCCTTTTCTCAGTGGCGATGAAGACCTGTCTGCAGTCACACCGCTGCTGGTGGCCTCCTATGTGTTCTGCTACACTCCCTTTGTTGTGTCTGAGGTGACAAATGCACTCAGTAACTCTGAAGCATCACCTGAGCTGCTGTACCTGCATGTATACAGGTGGAGAAGCCACAGTCAACACCTGCTTCTCTACTCACTGACTGTCTTTGTTTCTGTCTCTCCATCCACCAATCAGCTGATCCTGCTGGGTAGGCTGGACCTGTCACCGGCTCCTGCCTGGTTAAGGACACTGTCATCAGTGATGTCATACCTGGACTGTGGTCTGAACCCTCTTATCTACTGCTCCCACCACGACTTCAGGGTGGCAGGCCTGACCCTGCTGTGGACCAAAAGGAAAGCACAGTCCGAGCCTGTCCTCACGGCTGTCACTCAACGTGAGCTATAAACATGAGGGGAGAACCCGACAGTGATACAGCTCATTTTCCTTCCAATCAACTCATTGCTTTTTTCCTCTTTGTTTATCTATTCAGTGAATAATCCAAATTTCAATTAAAGTCATCGATGTGATTTCCAATTTTAAGACCCAGAGCTTTTCTTTGCGTTTCAGTCTGAAATGTTTCCTGTTCTGGGTTTTTGAGAAATGGATGCTCTCTGCAGTACATTCTTCATGTGGACTGTACTGTGAACATTATATTGCGTCAGAGCTTCCTTGATGTGTGTCTGGAGTAGGAAGAGTCACACACTTAAACGGATTATTTTTTAATCAGATCTTTAGTGAAACTTTTAAAAGCATAATTAGAAAACAAAATGCTGACTCAAAACAGAAAGACTGTTCTACTACTGTTTATTACACCATAAAATGATTATTAATGAGTAAGATGAGTAAGCAACATGTAGGGACATTATAACTGATGTAGGGAGCATTAGTGTATTAATAAAGGCTTTAATTACAGCATACAGTCTCGGCTTATCAGAAAATGGCGCCAGAGAAGGTTTAGTTGGTGAACTGCCACAACACCTACAGGCCAAAGTCACAAAATAATCTTAATGTGAGATGAGGTAGGCTACTCCCCGCGGCTCCGCGGACCTGCGCTCTCTCAGTCCTGGCGCGCGGCGCTCTCTCAGTCCTGGCGCGCGGCGCTCTCTCCCTGGGCCCTCTGCGTCAGCGCGGTCAGGAACCAAAAGCAGAAGTGGAACTGCAACACGTCGCACACTTTGGACCAGAAGTGCCCGGTGAGCCGCTGGAACAGCCGGTAACGAGCGAGCCAGTGATCCAGCAGCTTCAGCGCCACGAATCCGGCACACGACAGCATCGCGAGCAGCAGATATCTCCGCGTGTGACCGTCCCCCTGCTCCAACTGCAGGCGAACTCCCTTATAAACGGCAATAACAACGTGACAGCCCAGCGCCACCTCGAAGCCGCGTTCGTGCACCAGCGCCAGACCATAGCTGAGGAGCGAACACAGTTCAAACGCTGCCGCATGGGACGCGCGCCACCTTGCTGGCCCGCGGTCGATGAAGCCGATCCACACAGGAACCCACGCGAAGATCGGTAAGGTGAACCACTGGTCAAGCACGGCGGGAGCGCGCCGCAGCACAGCCAAGCGAGTCCACTGCACAGGAGCGTAAAAGAGCGCCATGAAGGCGAACACCTGTCTCATGTAGCGGCTCTGCGCCGTCTCCTTGTCGCCTCTGTCCCACAGCAGCCAGGACAGTCCCACGTAGACATAGGCCAGGTTCACCAGACAGTTACAGGGCATCGCCAGGAAAACTGGCAGAGACTCGACCCGTCGCTCCGCATAATGCTCATAAGACAAGTCCACTTCAACTCCGTCGAACAGGCTGGTGTTCGCCAAGGCGACGCAGAGCGCGACAGGCAGCGACACGTGCAGCAGAGCCGACTTCATGACTTGTTCCCGGTCATTACACTCTTCCTACAGTCACATGTGGACTCACCAGCTCTATGAGATTTAACGTTTCTCTCACTTTCCTGAATGGGATCAAAAGTCGGAACTGCTGTTGTTGTTATTATTCCGGATATCAAAATCATGTGGTAGGAGGGTTTGGATTGGCTTGCTCGCTGCTCGCCCCGCCCCACTCTATACTTCCAGTAAACAGAGCGGAACATTTGCTCAGTGCTTTTTGGCTTTACTGATTACTCTTGAAATCTATTATTTAAACGTTCAGCTTTCCTTAGGACTTAGGAAAAGACAACCTGCTTAGAGAATCTGACTGGACTTACACTTTTTTTTTTAAACTAACTTTATTTAAAGATAAATACAATGACAAACAGAATCACAGCTGCTGAGAAAGATGTTTTAATCCCTCACAGGAAGTAACATCAATACTGCTCAAAACAAGAACAAAGCAAACAAGATGAAGATGTTCAAGTAAGATACCATTGGAGGAATATACATATAGAGTCATCATTAACCAAAGTAAGGAACTGAAGAAGGGGCCAGAGCAATGATATTCAGACATGAGTATATTGTTTCCTGGCATAGGTGCACTGACCTTATATATTTAGTAGGTGGGGTGGTTTAGTGAAACATTTATATATTTATATATATATATTTATATATATATATATAACCTTTGGCCCACTTGAAAATCTCAAAGATACTGGTGGCCCACATCTGACCCTGTGACTATACAGAGACCAAATAATGCTCAGAGCACTTATTGTTTTAATGAGAATCTCTTGACTCTCTTTCCTTTTATTTCTTCCTGTTAATAACCAGCTCTCCATGTTGATTCTCCACTTTTTGCCATGTGATGTGATTTTTAGTGACAGGCCTTAAAAAAATGAAGGAGTATTTAAACATTTTAAAAGATCATCTTACTTTAAAATACTTAAACACATTATTTATATATATGTATATATAGATATATATTTTTTTAGATTTACATCTTTTCACCAAAATTGCAGCCTACTGTTTGGCAAATGATTTGTTGGCCCACTTGCAGGACCCCGCCCATAGGTTGGGAACCACTGATTTATGGATTTGGGCTTCAGTCTATCAGACAAGGATTTCCATCAGTTCTTGATCGGGTCACAAGTATAAAACAGCTACTCTGTTGTTTCTAAATTTATGTGCGTTTGTTGTGGTCAAACTACAATGATGTGTCGCTTTAAATGTTGCTGCTGCAAGGACACTCAAGTGTTTCCTCTGCTAAAGGAGATAAGATAGGAAGCAGTAAAGCTCCTTCCCTGAGCTCTGATCATGATGCTGCTCAGATACTTCAGCTAATTTCAATCAGTTGGAATCTTTCTTCTTTCTGCCTTTGCCGTTGTCTTAGCTTGGTGTCCGCAGGTCAAGCAGACAATCACAGCTTCCTCTTTTTTGGCGTTCTTGATCTTTTTTTGGATTGCGTCTTTGCTTGTAGTGTTGTATACATTGTAAATTATTGTTACCAGATCTCACAAGCTGGTCGGGCCTGGTCAGTACAGGATGGCAGACTGCCTGGGAATACCAGGTGCACTTTATCTGTTGCTGCTTCTTCACCAAACACAGCTGACAGACACGGTTCAGAGCATGTTGATATTTTAAATAGGTGATAATTAAAAAGTGAGAACAGACAAAGGCAGAGCTGCTCTTCACTCTGGTCCAATCACAAGATGATCTCAAGTGTCAAGTGTATGTCACCTGTAATGAGTGTTTTTACCCTTGGGAAGGAAAGCAACAAGCAGCAGGATCAAAAAAACACTTTATTGTCTCTTTATTAGCTAGTTACCAAAATATCATGCAACGTTTCCTAAAAAGAACTGTATACTACAACATTTCAAATCTCTGTACACATTTAACCTGATTTCATTTAATGATATGGAAAGTGACAGCAAAGCACTGATGAAACCAGATCGATTTACACAAAAACATAAAAGGGATTTGTGGCCACGAGCCAGCTCTCACCAAATATTTGTGACTGAGTGAGTGAGGCCGCTGCTCCTTTAAAATTATTTGGCGTGAACAGTTTCTATGATGTCATCAGGGGGTGTTTACAGCTGATCCACAACAGTTTTCAACCTTAACCCTAGCCTCGTTTTGATCTGCTCCTTGTTGCCCTGTTAAAGTTACTGCAATACATGTTAATAATTGAAATCTTCCCACAAAAAGCTCCAAGATCAAGATCCTCTTCTTAAACCACATGAACCACATTCTTCCAAATGCTGAAGCTTGTAGGCAAAAGCTCAAACCACATGTTCACAGAAAAACAAGAGCATCCTGTTGCAGCTGAAATCACACTGGCCCTCATTTATCAATCTTGCGTGAAAACAGGCGCAGATCTGAGCGCAGAATTGGTCGTACGATAGGATCCACGTGTGATTCATGAAACATTCGTATCTGACCAATCCCAGCGTACGAATGATCGGGTCTTGATAAATGCGGCGGCTGAATTCGATCGTCATTAACATGTTACGCCCTTAAATATTCCTGGTTCGGAGGCCCCGCCCACTAAGGTCAAACATGGAGAGAAGCGTTACTGGCAAAAAACGAAACTTTTCAGAGATGGAGATCGACATCCTGACATCCGAGGTGGCGCAAAATAAGGATGTGCTTTTTGGCAGTCTGAAGAGTGGGGTCAAAGGAGCTCATAAAACCGCTGTGTGGAAGAGGGTGACGGAGATGAGTTTGGCTCTGCAGCGCCGCCTCCTGCAGCCGCGCGCCAACACAGCTGTTTTGAAAAATAAAAGAATCGTGTGTGTGTCCTGGCCACCTGCCCACCACGTTTAAAAGCGATAGCTTGGCATCACAAATCATCTGTACATTTATAGAGTGGTAGTTCATAGCATGGTAGCTCCAACCAAATTTGGAAACCCAGCAATCTGGAGATCCCTGCGGTCTCTGAAAACGCGCTCACGTCTGACACGCGCGTATTGTTCCTCCAAAACGAGTAAATCTGCCATCGTTATGATTTAATAACTGTCAAAGCATCTGTTTAAATAAGGGAGTGAGTAAACATCTGACCAACCACAGTGCAACAATGATTATCTCACCAGATGCTTTTAATTGTTGTTCCAGTTGTGTCACACCCATCGGAAAAAACAAAAAACAATTACACAATTTTGCCATGAGTTAATTTGCAAACACACATTTCTGCTTGTATTTATTATTATTTCAATTTTAATGTGCAATAATTAGATGTCATGTTAGGCTATTTAGCCTCTCATATTGTTTTATTGTACAAAAAAGTGGTATCAGTAAAAAACGTGGGCTTTTTTAAAATTAATTTTTTTTTATCTTGTTTTATCCGTTTTAAGAATCTGTTTTGATCTGTTCTAAATATGTGACTGTTTATGCTAATGACAGCTGAGGTTTGTTTAATAATTATTTTCAGACTCAGCCAGATTTTGCTGCTGCACCGCAAATCCAGACTCAGATTTGCGTACACGAGCTCAGACCTGACGTGAGATCTGATCGTAGCTTCCGCTCACGTCCAAATTGATAAATACCGAAGCTTGCGTGGAAATGGTCGTACGCACGGTTTTCTGCCGTGCGTACGCAAACACAAACGTAGGCAAACGTTCGTTTGACGTTCGTTTGATAAATGAGGGCCAGTGATCATTCCAGAGGAACACAGTACTGAGTAGCAAAATTATTGTATTGTTTGACAGGTTGATCTCTGCACGAGAGGCGTTTGTCATGTTTCACTTGCCACCAGCAAACACCAAGTTCATCTGTCATGAGTGCACCGCTTTAAAAACTGCTCGAGTCATCCACTGTGGAGAATATGGGCACTTCCACAGCTTCTATCTTCTCTTCGTACCTCCAAAACCTGACAAACAAAGATGTTGGTTAGCCAGCAGGAACTACGGCAAGTCTCCAACGGCTGAGACCTTGCATCAACTCATCTCTGGAATCACAGTGCCTTCACCAAAGAAAACACATTTCATTCTAATTCATATCATGAATTATAATCAATAAATTCAGGGCCAGCTAAACCAGTGCAGGATGCTTCATGGATACAAAGGCACCATTTGGTAACAAATATCAAAAAAATGCATACAGTCAAGTTTGATAAAATGTTTGCTGAAGTTTTAGATCAGGTCACAGAATACACTACAACACCTGTTGCCAGGTAACTGTGATGAGTTCAAACTCAGATTAAGGAAAAAAGTAAAAAAAAAAAATCTCTTTTAAATGAAGGAAGAAAGTTGAAAATGGATAATCCGGAATTAAGTTTCACTTACAGTTCTGACAGAATATTAAATCAGGGTTCAGGGGAAAACAATTCACAGAAAATTGAAACACCTGTGTGGACTCTCGGCGTCTCAGCAGAGAAAGACATCAACGTTCAGCTTGTGGTACGACGTAAAGGCGCTACTGGTAAAGACTAAATGAATATTATCAACCAGAGGCATTGCATTTATTTAAGGTGTAGATGTGTTATATAATTTTGATTAATATTGAATGATTGATCTGTAATGTTGAGCAGCATATATGGCAGAGTTTGATTTGATTAATTTATGGATGTTTGCTAATCTTATCTGATTATGAGTTATGGGGATGTGAATATTATTTTAAATTATTTAAGCATAAAGCTGCAAACAAAATGTGCGAGTATGGTTTACTGCTAAATAAGTATAACTAAATGAATGTACTTTAAAAAATATTTAGTTAAGTAAGAGGTGGATAATATCAAAATTCAAAGAGTGGATATTTTGAAAATAATTGATTTTGTGTTCAATTTTCTTTTGTTTCTTAAAAATACCCAAAATCTCATCAATTCATCCTTAAGTCCTATTGAATGTTTGTGCCAAATCTGAAAAAGTTTTGTCAAGGTGTTACTGACATATCATGTCCACGAGAATGAGACAGACAGACAACCTGAAAACAAAATGGCTGCTCCTCTGACTGTCGCCAGCGCGGAGGAATAAAAACAAAATGCTTGAATGTTCACGAATCCAGATGCTGAGGCACTGACTTCTCACACCAACAGTGACCATGTGACTGTTCTCATCAATAATTGTCAGAAACAGCATTTCAGTGGTCTCACAGTTCATACTCTCTGTCACCCAGGTAATGACAGTAAAAATCATCACAGGTTTCTTTTACTCCAACTAGATATATAGTATCAGGATTAATCCTTTCATCCAATAAGCTGTTGATATCAGAGGTGGTAAAGGTGTCAGACGTTCGTGTGTGTGTGTGTGGCTCTGTTCGCCAACATACCTGAAGCAGTGCGTGTCCCAGAGGAAGAAGAGGAGGAGGAGGAGGAGGAGGAGGAGTCTGCAGCAGGAGGATGTCTGCTGTTGGTGTAACTGGAGTGGTTGTAGTTATAGGGCTGGTTTCTGCATAACAATCACACAAACAACCTGAAGGCTCTGATTTAAGCGGAGGAGGAATGATGTTCTCTCATCTCTTAACTAACCTTTGACGGCCAAATAGATACCCCAGCACTCCACCTGTCCCCATGCCAGTCCAGAAGCCTCCACCTGTGCCGGGAGCAGCTTGGCCTCCTGGGTACTGTTGTCCATGGGTGTAGTCACTACGGAAACCGTAGCCTGGGTTGGCACCACGATAGCCTGAGCAGACAAGAATACATTGCAGATTTCAGAGAGGCAGCTGTAATCTTATTTCACACTCCAGCACTACAAGCTGGATGCTTATTCAGCTGTTTGTACCAGAGAAGAAATACCCCAACTCACCCACCCCCCTCCCCAACAGGAGGACCAGACCATCTACTGTTGCTCTACCCTTCTGCATCAGCTACCTGTGAAGTCAGGTTTGAATCCCGGGGGTGGTGGTCCTGCGGTGGAGCCGTAGTGATTATCTCTAGGGTACCCAGCCTGTCCTCCGTCCTGCTCCCACTGGGCTGTGTTCCCAACGAGGAACAGCTTGTAGACGCCATAGGCTAAGAGCAGAAGCACAGCAACCACCAGCAGGCCACCTGAGTTCTCGCTGCCCGAGGGGTATGAGCTCTGATGGCTCTGCTGCTGATACTTGTTTCCGGAAAAAGCGCTGAAGAAACTGGAGGCGAAGCCCCCAAGATCTGAGACAGACAAACAGAAAACAAAATTTCCTCAATATCAAGTCTGTGTGTGAAAATTAAACCACACCAACCTCAAGTCTCTATACTCTGACCTCCAAATCCCTTGAATCCACTTTGGGAGCCCCAGCTGCCTTGTGTCCTCCTCCGGCCCTCTTCAGTCAGTTCCAGTGAGTATTCTAGCCCACAGGAGCCCTTCAGTATGTAAGCATCAGCAGGGTGGCTGTAGCCCTCACAGCTCACCTCCAGCCTTCCAAACTTGTACGCATTGTCCATATCAGTCTTACACTCCCACTGTGAACAGCAGAGGAGGGGTTATAGCCACAGACCACATCATTCACAATCACACACACACGTCCTGACTTCTTGTTTCCAAATAAATCACAGACTGACATTTGACTGACATTGAGTTCTGTTATGGACATTACTTTGTTTACAGTCAGTCTCACCTCCTGGCATTGGGACAGGAAGGAGAGTGTGAAGAAGCAGCACCAAGAAGCTGCCATGGTGCATGTAATGACTCCCACTAGCGGGCATCCTCACTGGCTTCCCATTGGTGAACACAGCCAGCTGTGTTTGTTGGAATAAGGCTCAGTCAACACTGAATCTCTTAGGCTCAGACCAATATTTATATGGGAAAATTTAGAACATCCTATGCAACTGTCGTGGCAAACATTTGTGTTTTTAATATTAACAACAAAAACTGAGTTGTGACCAGTCTTTGTGCTGAGCGGCATGATGTACAGTGATCTCAAAGCATCCTAAAAATTCATTCAGTTATACTCCATCCACCTCACCTCTCAGTCCTCACCTGTACATCCACTCCATCCCAACCTTTGTTCTGACACTGCACCACCTCTGGGATGAAGGCCTGGCAGCCTGCTGACCCTCCAACACACTGGAGCTGAGGGACGGGGCTGGAGCGCCCTGCTGTGGTGTAGCGACCCTTATACAGTGTCAACACCTGGACATCCCGCAGCAGCACACTGCCTGTAGTGGGGAGGAGAGGAGCAGGCTGGGTAAGCGATACTCCTACAGGTCTGCAGTTGTAAATGTCTATAATCAGGTGTCCTGCAGCCATTTCCCAGATCAATGCTCAAACAGTTGGAAAGGTGTAAAAAGATTGCTGGAGGATGGTTTTCCACAACCTGGCAACCCAGCAGTTGGTCTTATTAATATCTTAAAAGACTTATTCACCATTAATAAAGCCGTTAATTAAAGTTTACTAACCCCGCGGACTATAAACTAATTTAGTTTCCGGTATGGGCTGCGAGCGGAGTGGAGGTGTTTGTTACATTTTCTGAACATGGTGGTTGGCTGTAACGTTACCCTGACAACGTTAAAACACAGTGAAGCAGAACTTACCGCCATCCCAAGCCTGGACGTGTCCCACCATCACAAACGACAACACAACGGTAATGAACCGCTTCATCTCCCCGCCGTATGTGCCCGCTATAGTTGTAACTACAGTGGAGACCGGAACACAGATGATGACAAGACCAGCGAACTTTACCTTCCCTGTTGCGTCATTTGTATTTGCTGTCGCCGACCAATGGGGAAAGAGCACGACACCCATGTAAACTGTCAGTTCAACCAATCACACAGAGTGGATTCGTGTGGTCAATACCGTGCGTTCATGTGGGGTCGGAAAAATTAGTTTCCATCTGGGAAAATTCACGTGAACACATCATCAGTACGGAGCAACAACATTTTCGATGCATAAGCAGTTTAAGGACTGATGAATCCTGGATGAAGTTATCTTGAATAACAGTGAATAACTGTTGAATAACTGTTATTCATTGGCAAAAGGCATAATGGCAAAATGAATTAGAGAGATTTATTATCGTCTACCTGTAGTGGAGGCTGAACACATGAAAACAGCTTTTACCCACGCAAAGCATCATGATAATAAACATTATTTATGAAGTTTACTATATAGTGAGACTGTAAAAAAACATAAAGTTAAATTTGATTTTGTTAAAAGAAAATGAAATCAATTTAAACAACTTCTAACTATAAACGACACACACACTATGTATATACATTACATATAATATTTGTTGTTGTCTGTTTTGGCATTTTTTATGTTGATTTTATATTGGCTTTGTGTGTTAACACATTGCAAACTGTTGTTTATAATGTATTATACATATATATACAGAGTGTATATATATATATATATATATATATATATATATATATATATATATACTGTGTGAATAAATGTGAATAAATGTGAATGATTTGCTTTTACAATTTGCTTACAATGCAAATATCAATAAAAAAAAGTGAAATATCATTTTGGTTCTTAAAAGACTGGTTTATAGAGATATTTTTGAAGGTTACAAGAGTGAATCATTTTCTTTTCTTTTTAGTGGGTATCTTAATTAATAAGAATGTAGGCAGCCATATATCAGCATTTTTCTTTGCTTGAGCCTGATCAGTCCTTATTTAATACATAGAACATATATTGTTTATATTAAATGTGGGACGACTGAAGAAAAAACTACTAATACTACTACACGAGAACCAACAAACTACAATCCAGTCACAACCATTAGCCCACACTAGCATAGCTGTGATATACTCCACAGCAATGCTGAGTTAGCCAGCTAGCAATATCAACATTTGCAGAACACACCTGGGTATGGGTAACAGAAAGTTTGCTAACATTAGCATACTATTGTAACCGTCACTAGTGAAAATAGACATGTCATATTGTGAACCATCAAGTTACTGACACATGGAGGAGAAGAAAACCAGTTATGAGTCTGGAGGCTTTAGCAGCTCATAGGGTTCTCCTCTCAGTAAGCCAGACCAGTATTGGCTCCACGGTCGGACTGGGCAGGAAATTCAGCCTTGGACTGATCCACTGGGATGGGTTGCATGAATGATGCTGACGGAGCTGATCAATGCTTGACTAACGAGTGATGAAGAGGAAGAGAGCACGACGGGCCCGCCGGTGAAGATGAGTCATACTGATTACAAGTCATTTAGCTTGATTTATTTTTACAGTTGAGCTGCTGAGAGTACGAGACGAAATCCTCCAGTCTCTATTTTCACCATCGGTCCGAAGTGAAGAACAGAACTCACCTGTGCACCACAATCAAGGAAAAAGACTTTAAACCTTTTCTAAAATAAGCTAAAACAATCAAAATATAGTTGTCCAATCAGTTTTTTTTCTTTACTTTTTTGTCATCACTTGGCAGAGAAGAGATTAGTTGGCTCACTGATTGGTTAGGAGTTCATAACTAGGCCGTAAACTAATGAAAAATAATATACAAAAAGCCCCCCAGCCGAAACTTGTTGCCCAACAGTCGGTAATGGACTTCACATGAGAATATTCACAAAAATATGTTTAAGCAAAATGCTTTTGATTTTTTTGAATTGGTGGACCTTTATGAACTTAAAGAACATAAATAATTGAGGAATAAACAGACAATTGGACTTCCCAGATGTCATTTTATCAGTTGTTCCTTACCATAGTTTATCACAGTACAACAGTTACCACGGTCAAAATACATGAAACCGGACCTGTCCCCCTTTTTTCTTTAGTAGATAAAAACATTGGATATTTTAATGATATATTGACCACTGAACTGGAAATGTCCCCTTTTTCCATTTGAGAAATCTGGTCACCTTACCCCATGTCCAGTCCACCTCAACTCAGGTCCGATCTCTGTCTTTGTCTGTGGCCTTTCTAGACAGAAACATGGTTTTCTTCCTCAGTGGAGGAAACTCTGGAAGGTCGCTTTCACCTGAACACTGCACACTGAACTGTGACATCACCTGTGGGTGGAGCCTGAGGGGAGGGCCAATGGTTTCAGAGGGAGGGACTCACACGAACTAACATGCACACACTGCTGGATCAGCTACCAAAACAAAGAGCAGAGAAACTCAGATTACATCATGCACAGAGGGGGTGTGGCTTCTTCTCTGTTCAGGATGCCATTACTCCACTATACATAGAAAACAGATTTTTGCTGATGTATTAAAGTTTAAAATCTCATTTATAGAGCCTTTAAGTTTTCTGGGTCCAACATGACCCAACTCCAGCATCATCTCAAGGAGAAGTTACTCATTTGCTTGAAAACACAATAAAAAAACACAACCCAGTGGTTGTAGTAAAAATCAGGTCTTTTATTTTCTCAGTCACCCAATGTTTAGCCCATATTATTAAATCTCTGCTATAAGTTAGATATTTACAACATCATTCAAGGCCCTTCACAAAATGCATCACGATCGTCTTTAGAAAGAAATCTATTTACATTGTACAAAACATTGCATACATGATGATCTGTACACCAAAACCCTCTTTCCCAAAAAAAAGGAGTCACATTTTTTTTCCTTTGTTGTATTCCCCACCATAAGCATTTCTCACTGGCATCATTTCCCAACCCAAAAACCCTGTGTGTGTGTTTTTTTTTCTTTTTTCCTTTTCAGACAGGCAGTTACTAAGTCACAGTCAACTGGTCAGCTACTAAATTAGTCATCAAGACTGTGAGGAAGGCAGGTCGGTCAGAAGTGCTCAGTCCGTCATATTGATGTGCTCTCCTCTAAAGCATCTCAGTGTTTGTAGGAGCTGATGAAAATTCATTCAAGCCAACAGAAATCAACAGAAGCAAACGGCCAATCAAAGTTAACTAAATAAATAATGTGAATAGTTACTTTTACTGAAGTTTTACTAGTGTGGATTTGAAAGCATATTCTCTGAGGGATGGACCACTGCTGGTTTTCACGTGGCGAGGGACCTTGAGGTGTTTTAGAGAAAGGAGTGCTCTGTGAAGCTTCATCTAGGAGTAAACCAGCGTCTGTTGCTCTGTTTTCATTATGTGGTTTTCTTTTGATGCTCTTCTTATTCATTAACCTGTCAGATTACTGTGTTAGCTTCGACCTAGACGTGCCTCTTCCACAGGGGATGCTAAAAATGCTGTTCACAGACTCTGGAGTGCAAATGTGAAGAAAAAACAAATACAATTCAATGTCAGAATCTTGTTTGGCCTGTTCAGCGTTTGCCTACAGGAGCTTTAATTAGCTCTCTCTCCACAGGGGAAGGCTGATGTGGTCTCATCGACATGCTGATGCCGGCCTGTTGGCTCTTTCAGAAGCAGCTGACCAAACAGGACAGTTTTTCACTTCCACATGTTGATTGTTTATATCCTCCTTCACACATCAGCATGATGCCACCAAGTCAACACAATCAAATTTTTGTTTCAAAACTTTTAAAAATGCGGAGCGGATTACTAATTTCCCAGTCTATTGAACAGATTCTGCTCACCTGAGTTTCCTCCTTTGATATTTCTATTAAATGCTTTGTTTCTGACATCCTGTTTGACATATTGTTCCAGCTTGAAAGCCATCCAAACCTGCCTTTCAGACAAAAGCAAGGATGATGCCAAGGATGATGTGTATGTACAAACACCTGGTTAAACACACTGATGATGTGACTAAATCTTCCACCAAAAAAAAAAAAAAAAAGAAAAAAAAGACTCTTTGGTAAGTGAGCTAATCAGTTTGGCTAGCAGTTGATTGAAAAAGTCTAATAAGAGCAAGACTGTTCAATAGTTAGAATTAATATGATTAATTTCATAAATCATCGAGTGGTTTAGAAAAGACCTGAGAGCCCAAAAGAACAGATAGAGACATAGTGTAAACACGAGCATCATGAAGGACCGAGACAGAGACAGAGCCCAACATGTTTTCAGTTCAGTGAACCAGCAGCTTCAGCCTCCACATCACCAGCTCTTCTGCCACCTGGAGTATCTGTGTGTCTGTATCATGGATGAACATGTGGACTAAAGTTTGACTGAGGCATATTTTGGCTGGTGGCAGCAGTTTTGGATTGAAGCTGTGAACAGTAGACACTCTGACAATGACCGGCTCATGACAAGTTTTTCTTCAAAAGGACAGTGTCAGCTCGACAGACCTGTAAACTTATAGCATGGATGTGTTTCTTGGCGTGTTAATCAGTGTGTATGTCTTCATACAGTCACTGTGTTGCTCTCCCAGCTCCTGCTGCTCCTCTAGTCTTCATACGGCCACGATGTTGTTCATCTCCCATTTCTGAGTGGTTTTACTGGTGTCACAGTCTGATATGAACACTTTGTGCAGCAGGTCAGAGCGGTCCAGACATTTCCCTGTTTGGAGAATACAGATGAACATTAGGTCAGAACACACTGTGTTGCAGCTGCGAAATGTCTTGGTTTTTATTTGGGGGGGGGGTTTCTTATTTTTCTAGGCAAAAACGCTAAGGAGGAAGGGATTCTGTGACTGTAAAAAAAAAAAATCATATAATAATCTGTGGAACCAGATTTGGCCCACGGGACGCCAGGTGCCAACCACTGATCTAGAGATTCGGTGTCTTGCTTATTTTTCATATGTGACATGTCTCCTGGTGATGTTATAGTGACATCATAGCAGCAACAACACATACAACTTCCACCTTCCACCATAGTTTCTCTTTAGGCTGACTCTGAATATGATATAGACATAAAAACGTTTAAAAAAAAAAAAAAAAAAAAAAAAGAGAAATTAACTAATAATGAAAAGAAAAACATTCAGTAATCTGCTGCAGCAGAGAGGCAGCAAGCGTGAACACACACATGCCAGCTTCTCCACAGCAGCTGAGTGATGTCAGCCGCCACGCTCACACAACACAGACCGTGTGGTCCTGGTGTTACTACTACTGTGTGTTACACAACACGATTAATCCTTGTGGATCCCAGAAGCTGCACAGAGGCTGTGCAGCAGAACCTAACTCCACATCACAGGCCGCTCAGAGTGCAATGACCAAACCTGAGTGTGTTCAGCATCTGCTTCACCTGAACACACCTGATCACATGTCAGTGTTTTCTCCTCTCGTGGAGCTACAGGCCACACTGACAGGGTGGACGCTCTCAGGCTGTGCGCAGGCTGTCACTGAATGTCCTAATCCTTCTGATGATGATGATGATGATGAATATATGAAAAGTATTTTCTGTGGTGCAGATATTTACCTGTTTGCACATGAGTGAACCGATGGAGATCCTGGATGGACAGAGAGAGAAACAGGCTTCTTGGTCAATCCAACACTTTCCACTGTTAATAAACACTTCTGTGTGTGTGTGTGTGTGTCACCTTGAAGTACTTCCACTCAGTGTGCTGGTTCTGGTCACAGTGTGTGATAATGACAGCTGAATTATCAACTCCTCTGGTCAGGCACTGGTCGTACTGCATCAACTGGTTGGCTTCATTGATACGGAACAACTACACACAAACACGCACACACACACACACACACACACACACACACACACACACACACACACACACGCACACACGCACACACATGCACACACACACACACACACACACACACACACACACACACACACACACACAAATGGATCAGATTGCAGGGTAAAGTACTAGATGCCCTGAGGTACAACTCTTTGTTCCACAGAGTTGATATTAGATATCACTTTAACATCTGCACTCAATTGCTTACTGTGCATTGATGAATCAATGAATATTTATTCCTCATGTTGTGATTGGTCGCTCTGATGTCAGTTCAATCATAGTTGTCCTATTAGAGATGACGTGAACATGTGTGCAGCTGAAAAAACTTTAAGACTGGACTAAAGGCAGTTTAAAAGTCGAGCTGCCTAAGTCTTCACTTGTTATATTTAACACTGATTGTTAAGCAGCAAATATTTATGTAAGATTGACATCCAAAATGAGTTTAACTTAAACACCTTTTCAACAGTAAATAATGATGAATTACTATCACTGGCTCAGATAGAATGAGGCTACAATTAATGGTCTGTAAGTAAATTAAAAAAACATAAAAAGGATTCATAACTCATTAAGGAAACTCAAGTGGAAAACATTGAATAAAATCTAATAGTGTCAATAACTCATTGACATTGTGCCAAACTTGAAGAAGGTGTTCAAGGTGTTACTGAGATATCGTGTCCACAAGAATGGGATAGACGGACAACATGAAAACAATATGGCCGCTCCTGCTCTGTCGCCAGGCAGAGGAATAAAAACTGTCCTTCACTGGAAGACATAGAGTCCACTCATCTAAAGTAGCTCAGAAAGGCCACATATTGCTTCTGCAATTCTCTGTCTGACAAACTCATCAAAGACCAAACCAAACCAGATCCAGATCAGTCTCATCTGGACTGAGCTGTGCTAAAGGAGACTGAAGTGTTCCTTTACCTGGTTGCCCCCCATCCTGTGGCACGGTCCTATTTCCACATTGCCTCCATTGGTGTGTCCCATGCTGTCAATACAGTAACTTGTCTCAAAGCCGCGAATCTACACACACAGAGAAGGACACACACACACAATCTGCTGTCAGAGGATATTTCATTACATGGTTCAAACAAGCTGTGTGTGTGTGTGTGTGTGTGTGTGTGTGTGTGTGTGTGTGTGCACCTACCTCCCCCCACTCCACATTTTTCGGAGGCAGAGGGTAGTGCAGGGGGATGTCGTACGCTATTTCCTCCATGAACCATTTGAAGCTCTTGCATCGATGTTCCTCCCTGACAACAAGTCCAGACAACAAACAGCAATTCACTAACAACCACCACTCTTTGACTGTGACATAATCATTTATTCATTTCATAACCACTTCTAAAAATAAAAAGTCCTTTGACACTAACCCAACCCTTTGAAGAGCCTTTACAGGGCACAGTGTATATCACTTGTGTTGTAGTGATTTTAGATTTTTTTTTTTTCATCTCATCCCTCTCAGTCACAGCAGTGAGTGTCACACTTCAGTTCAGTTCTGAATGCCGTAGGTGAGGGACTGCAGTTTGATGGTGTAAAAAAAAACAAAAAAAACAACAAGACCAGCCAGCAAACTCACCTTAGTTAATGTCTGTTGTGCTGTCACCATGATCAAGCTGCTTTCTGCTACAGTAATGTTACACATGACAAAAACTTGCACTTACTACTATTGTAAAGTAACAGACAGCTTATAAACGAATGCCTTTAATTAAACAAGTGTTGCAGCGCTGTGCCATTCATCAGTTAAAAGAAGCATCAACATCTGGGGCTGAAACATGAAGCATCAACACTGAAGAACTAATTCCTCAGTTCCTGCAGTTCGTCTAATGACCACTAGGGTTAGCTGGCTCAAACAGTGAGTCAATCCCCATAGACTCCCATGTTAAAATGGCTAACTTTACAACAGAAATAAACATGTTTACAGCCTGATACAAAAACTGTTTTGGTCTCCACGCTAATTTCCTCCCTCATGACAACTGCTTATATAACTTGTTTACATTTTATTAAAGACTAAAGTTATGGAGAATTGAGGGCGTGGCCTCTTTGACTGACATGTGGCTAGTGAGTGAAATTCTAGTATGATTTAATTTTTATGTTACCATTGATTAGCAGGTGTTTGTGTCTGTATTCACTACCTGGATTGTTAGGTTAGGTTGGTTGTCAACTTGCTAATTAACCAGCAAATGAATTCACCTTGGGTTAGCCTTCGAGCAAGACGCCCAGCTGTGCTAATGATACTGTTATTAAACCAGCATGCCCAAAGTCCATGCATGCTGCTCCTCCTTGCCCATTTATGGATTAGCTGGGAGTTAGAGGAGGAGTCAAGCACTGCCAAGATGGTGAAGGTGGAGCAGCTCACTTTAAGCTTCTGATGTCTATCTTTATTTACAGTCTGTGGTCAAGAACAGAGATGTCTCTGACCTGCATTCATGTAATGTTGGAATAATCAGAAAAAAGTTCCCGACTGAGAAAATTGTTGCATTCACATGAATTTTCTAAGTTCAGTCCATGTCAGAGTGTGACGGTTGCACTCTGTGTCAGTTTGTGTGACGTCCACTTGTGCAGAGATTTTGTGGTGAATCGAAGCACTACAACGTGAATGGAAGGAAAAGAGGCGCAAATAGAGACATGTCTTCAACACAATGTCATTGGTCTGTACCGCTCCCATGTTGTGAACACGTAGCAACAGTAAACAAGCATTGCTGCAGTAGCAGCAATAAGCTAGTGTATTCAGTCATTTCACGCAATATTGTAATGGCTGGTTTACAGATGTGGATCATAGCAGCAGTCACTTTGTAAAAGATTTGGTCCTAAACTGTACTCAGACTAAAAGTCACAGTGTGCAGAGTCTTTAGGTGGGCATTTGATTGATTAAGTGAGACGAATAAAAAGTTTGAGCATCTATTAGAAATAAAAGTTTGCATTATTTTGTTATATGTGTGTTATACCTGAAGCGTTTGAGCTCACTGATGTCTCCGTAGGCCAGAGTGAGAGTTTCAGGGCGACTGGCGTAGAAGTAGTCCTTATATTCATCCCACCATACCTCCACCACACGAACATAGTTCTGTACACACACACACACTCACGTTTTTATAGCTAACTTTAAGTGTTGGAAGAATGTAAACATGTAAAATGTGACTATACATCTGATTAGTGGCTACACCTTCAGAGTGGGTGAGGATCCAACATGTGCAGGTGGAGGGTTCCCTTGCCATCCCTGAAGTCTGTAAATATGGCCAACACGAGAACATGGTACGAAGAGAAGCTGGCCGCCACACTGCCAGATCTATACAGAGAGAGAGAGAGAGAGAGAGAGGGAGAGAGAGAGAGAATATTGTTCTAAAGCCTTTAAAATGATCTTTCAGCCTCAGCCTGTATAAACTGGACTATTCCATGTCTACCTTGTATGAGATTTCAAAATTCTCTCCTCCCCATATCTGCAGTCCGGGGTCATACAGACCCAGCTCAAAGAAGAATTCTCTCTCTATGGCAAAGAGACCACCTGCCATGGCTGGAGACCTAGGTACAAAGACAGACACACACATCCAGAAACAGACATGTAGACACATGCTCACACAGGTGCATCACTGTGTAGCTCAACATTACTCTTCACTCTAAAGGTTTCTCCATTTCAAGCTACTACACAGTCAGTCCCTCAGTCAGTATTAATAACAATGAGAACACAGAAGAGACAAGAGCAGACTGACACAGAGACAGGCAAAATGAGAAAGTAATGAAAGCAAAACTGAGGGGAAAAACAGACTGACAGCAAGGCACAATGGATGAAGAAGTGATTGGGGGGAGGTGGGGGTGATGGTGCCCCAGTCCGAACCCGATTCACACCAGAAGCTCCCCTGTAGACCTGACCAAATTTCCCAAGACAAACCCACGGCCTTTAGATCAAGACTCAATCATTGCTCACTGAAGGCAGTGTTGTAAAGTTGTCAGTCCCTGGGTTAAAAAGAAAATAGCTTCACAGACCCTCCCTCCCCAAAACAAATAGGAAATTGGCCTTAATTACTGCAGTTACACCACAAACAGCAGAGTCAGACTGAGAGTAGAAGACTACACAAAGAGACAGGGCCACAGCACACTGTGGTGAAACGCCAATCAACTCCCAGTAGTAGAGACATTAGAGCACAGCAGCAGCCAATGGACAGGACAGGAGTCAGATATTCCCTCGGAGGGAGGTAGGTTTGGTTTAGTTGGTTAGTTATGATATGCAGTAAGAGTTAGGCTAGTTTTCCAAATTTAAACATCCTAAATTTGTGTTTAATATCAGCCGATGGTACTCATACTACCCGGTCCACATATTTCTGGGATTAGCATTTCTTCACTAGTTGGTTGCTGCAGTAGTCTTAATCTAATGTATGTACATATCGTTAGCATTGTTCCAGGTTAGCTGGGATATGTTTGTCCTCTGTGTTGACACTGACAGGATTAGTCAGGACGCATCATGTTCTGTACCTATATGGCTCAGTGTGAGTTTTTCTGAGTGCTTTTTCTCTGTCACCCAGAGGAACTCTCTTCCAGAGCATGCTCCAGTCCCACGCTCCTCTAGCAAAGCCGTCCTGGTCTCCTCCACCCTGGGGCTCGATGGTGAACTTCTGGCCATGGATGGAGTCGATCAGAGGCACCGTACACACCGTTCTGACGGAATGGGGGTGGGGCCATGCATACAAGATACATGGGGGGAAGAGGTGTAGGGGTGGTGTACATGAAGGGGGAAAAAACAGGACAATATGGACAGCAGTGCCAGTAAAAACACAAAGACATGGGGTGGAGTGTCAGAGACCGAGACAGAGCGAGACAGCAGCGGAGAATAGGACAGGTGGGATGAAGGGATTGGAGACAGAGACACAAACAGAACAGGGATGAGTGTTAGCATGCTGGCTGTGGAGTGAGTACCGGTAGGGCTGGGTGGTGTACTTTCTTTTGGCCTTCTCTCTCTGGCTAAGTGGGACTCTCTTCCAGAGCAGGCTCCAATCCCATGCTCCTCTAGCCAGGCCGTCCTCATCTCCACCTTGCTGGGGCTCCATACTGTACTCATTACCATCTATATAGTCTATCAGTGGTACTGTGCATACTGTCCTACACACACACACACACACACACACACACACACACACACACACACACACACACACACACACACACACACACACACACACACACACACACACACACACACACACACACACACACACACACACACACACACACACACACCTTGTCTGTATTGGACTATGATGATTAGATGTTATTTTAACGAACCTCACACCCACTTATCAAAAGGTTTTGTGTTGCTTAAATTAAATTAAATCAGTAATTTTCCTATTGAACAGTGGGACGATTGTGGGAAAAATGAAACGTTTTCATAAAATGTCACGTCGTTGATCTAAACCAATCAGCTGTTAGATCTAGTACACTCAAGGCGTTTCCCATCATGCCCTGAGGGGTTTGCAGTCAGTGGAGAGCACACATGGCGCCTGGCTCCAAAGATCCGCTGTTATTGTTGCCTACATTTGCATCACGTCAGAGCAAGTCGGGGTCAGGTCGGACAGAGAGCTAACTGGCTGCTGAGAATAATGTTGACTGTCTCATAACGACTGCTCATGTCAAGCTGTGGGATGTATAAGACGGTAAGTTAACAGTTGGTTCTCGTAGTAAACTTGTTGGACTCGGGAGAAAAGACCCTAGCCACTTTGAAAAGACCTGGGCTCACTCTTTCATTCCTGAGCGCAGTGTAGCTGCAGTGTCTCTGGTTTAACAGCAGCGTGCTGGACAGGTGACAGGTGTGTTACAGTGTTTGTGCTCTGAAAGACATTACAGCAGGAAAATGAACGTGTTCATCCGGGTGTTGTGTTCACATCACTGACGCTGAGAGCTGGAGCCGATTTCAGATGACTGAAATATGATGTTTCAGGTTTCAGAGCTCATAAGTCAAACATGTTGACTTTCTGTAAAGTATAAGCAGCTCATAAATCATTATCAATGCGTCAGGACAGAAAAGAAAATCATCACTATGTTACATATGGATAATATATAATAATAGTATATGTCTTGTATTAGGCGATACATGCATCATGTAGTTTAGATCTGTGGTTCCCAACCTTTTCCAGCTTAGGGCCCACTTAAAAATCTCAAAGATGTTGGCGGTCCACATCCAATGACATAACAAATAATACACAGCGCACTTTTTATTTTAATGATAACAATGGAACATTTCTTTTTTGTTTAAAGCGGAGAGATCACTTGTCGATTCACAATCTGTCTCCTTTTCCTGTTGCTAACCAGCTCTCCATTTTGATAGCAAACAAGTAAACAATGTGATCCAACAGTGACAACATAAAGGTTCCTATGATTGTTGAATTACAGTGAATTGCCTTGATACGAAAATAAATTTAAAAAATGAAAGTTTTTATACATCTTAATGTTTTTAAATATCATGTCATTTTAAAACATTTAAAAACATTTAATATTTTTACCAAAATTGCAGCCTACTGTTTGGCAAATGATTTTACAGCCCACTTGCAATATCCCGGCCCACAGGTTGGGAACCACTGGTTTAGGTGGTAAAGGTGAGATCACAGATATGGAAATACAACCATTACTGATGATATTCTGTGTAAAAACGACCATGTGCATGTCCGCATGCACCAACAGTAGGTTAATAATAAACTAAAGAAATGGCAGCATAAAATATCTAATCCTGTTTGTACCAAACTCTGTCCAACACACAAAGGGTCAAGCATACGAAACTCCACAACTGACTTTAATTGCGTAATAAACAATTTCTTTTTGATGAGAGCCAGTCTTATAAACTCAGAACTCTGTGACAGCTATTATCACATGATGAGGCTGAACAGGTGTGTGTGTGTGTGTGTTACCTGTCTTTTGAAATAGGAGCAATCAGTGGAGCATACCAGTTGATTCCAACCTCACAGTGAGCGTCCAGGTAGATCAGCACCTAAAAGACAAACGCACACAAACACCTGGATGTTTCTCTTTCACGTGATCCACACAGACTTTACTTGTGCAACTTGTGTGCAACTTGTGTGCCCCCCCTTAATACTGCACCAGGTCAGAGGAACAATTGACAGCATTACTTCTCTTAGAATCTCATTCAGGAAACCAGTGGTGATACCCAGCCCTCATAAACATCCACACACTAGTAACAGCAACAGTGACAGGTCCAGAGACGCAGCAGCACTGAGACCACGATACCTGTCCTTTAGCAGCCTTCTTGGCTCCTATACTCCTGGCCTGGATCAGTCCTTCTCTCTTCTCATTTCTGAAGAGTTTGACGAGACCGTTCCATTGTTTGATGTACTCCTCCAAGCGCTCCTTCAGATGGACTAACACACACACACACACACACACACACACACACACACACACAGATGGAACTTTACTTCAGTACTGTACTAAATATATTTTTTGAGTATCTGTACTTTACTTGAGTATTTTTTATTTCTTTTTAGAAAAAACTCCCCTACACTTAAAGACAAATATTGTACTGACTCCAACCCATTTCTATGAGGGACTCTTTGAAGCAGAGCTTTTAGTCAGCGAATGAATATTCTTTTATTTTGAAAATGTGATAGACCATACACTGTGTTGATCACAGGAGAAGAACCAATCAAAGCCAACTCCTCCACTGTCACTCATGTGTGAACCTGTCAGTGTCCTAACGATGGCGACATTAGATAAAGATGAGGCAGAAGATTCTTCACCAGAGACCATGGTCTGATCTGAGGTCTGTGTTTGAAGGTTTACAAATAAGTCAGTGAGTCATCAGGCTCTGTAAATATGGATCAATACAACGAGTTGACATTAAAAATATACTTTTGAATACTTCCGTATTTTTAAAATCAAGTACTCCAGTACTTTAACTCATAGCATTTGACCTGGAGGATCTAAACTCAGACTCCAGTGATGGAGTTGTGGACTTTGTCCACCTCTGCCCACCACTAGAGCTGCTTACAGAGGATATTTGTTTAAAAAATGTGCATCCAGCTGTCCTCTTTGATCAACTCATCTCGGCCCTTCCCACCATCTTACCCACAATGCCTCTGTTTCAGTTCAGCTCTCCCTACGACAGTGTTATGCTACATCACATATATCCATGACAGTTTGGCCTCTGTCTGCCCCCCGTTTCCTACGCCAAACTAACAGGGGGCAGCACATCACCACAGAGTCCGAAATCTGACTAACTGATGCTGGAATGTTCAAAGATCACATTTTATTCCAGCCGCCATAACGTGTGAGCAAAGCAAACCCACCTTTGTTGCTGTAGTCATCTATCATGACAATCTCGGCCAGGTACTTCCTGGGAGTCCTCTTGATGACACTGTGGACGGTTCTCATCAGAGTAGACCAGCCTTCATTATGGAAGACTATCACCACACTGGAGGTCAGCAGTCTGTCGTCATAATGCCAGTACTTACACCTGGAGATGTGGGACAGAACACAGAGTGCAGGTCAGTTACATTCATTCAGAAATGTCAGGAATGTTGCTGCTCTCTCTCTCTAATGCAACGTCTCTGCGCAGACATGAAAAAAACAAATAAATCTCTTGGATTAATCTCCTAGAAAAGAAATGGAGGGGCAGCGGGTAGGGAAACCACGAGAACCGATACTTCAGGAATCGGAAAATGGGATGGTACTTGTTTTTCTATAGAACTGAAGGTACTGAAGGTATCGTAGGTGCTGGAGATGTTATTCTTCTAGGACTTTCGAGAGCAGTAGAATAACACTACAAGTGTTCTGACATCAAACTCAGCAAGAAGAAGACAGGCACAGTAAACAACAACAACCATGGCGAACAACAGTGGCAAGTGCAGGTGCAGCAACAGGTCCGTCACAAGTTGTGCAAAAAAAAAGAAAACATGGAGATAGTTAGTATTTGACGCGGATCACTTGGGAAAGTTCTAGACGACTAAAAGCTAATATGTAAGCTGCCACAGGAGGAAACAGTTCAGACTGATCTGAGCAGCTCAGAGACAGACGTCAGATCTGTACATAGTTCAGTTACTCACTTTATATCATGTATATAACATGTCGTCAACATGTTCATGTCCTGAAATGTTAGTTACTGTCAGTGAGCTTTGACAGCTGACACCTGTTTTAACGACACTCAACACACAACATTTACAAGAATCATATCTCCTAACGTTAGCTTGTTTAAGCTAACAGTCTGTGAAAATATAACAATGACTAAACAGCAGACTAAACTGCTGCTCTACTCTGACTTTATGCAGGTGTATGTATGTGTGTGTGTGTGTGTGTGTGTTTGTGTGTGTGTAAGGTAAGGCAGCAGATAATGTTCAGTTTTTATTCAAAGTGTTCTAGAGAGTTGTTAACTCAACTGTGTGATCGTCATGGTGATGTAGCATGTGTTAATTCTGAGCTGTATCACGCTGTACTGAGAGGTGTGTCTGTTATTTAGCCTTACTCCATTGATATAAATAGGGTGGACAAAATAATAGAAACGCCTTTTAATAGACTTTATGTAGCAAAGTGTTTCCTCTACATTCATTTAGCAGTGGCGGCCCGCCAGTGCTAAATCATAGCCGCCACGCCTTCAAATTTCTTTTCTTTTTTTATTTTATTGTCGCAAATGCACCACCGCCACATCTCTCTACCTTCACAGCACAGCCGGTGTGATGATGAGCGCAACAGTGGGGGGAGGGGAGGAGAGGGGAGGGAGGGAGTGGGGTGGTTGGGGGATCCTATTGGAGTTAAGTACTCGCGAGAGCGCGGCCTTGAAAGTGACGTCACGTCAGGCACCAGGTGAGAGTCAGAGAAGTGTAGTCGTGAGGAATAAGGCAGCGAATTACCAGAGAAAAGGTAGATTTATTATCCAACTCAGTGACGCTAACTTGGGTGAACTAATTGATAGCATTAAGCTAATATCTACACGTCATTATGTATTAACTGCTGACTTCATTTTCAGATGAGCTTGTTCAGATACTTCTCTAAGAAGAGAAAGACAACAGATGAAGAAGACGCTAGTCAGGTAGCATCATAAGCCTTTTACTGACTCGTAAATGACGATGGTTAGGTAAAAAATAGTATTTTAATGTTCACACTTGTAATCAGATGTGATGTGAGTGTAAACTATATAACGCTGTTAGCGTTACGTTACTCACACTTTTAATGTAATCTTATTAGACAAGTAACATTAGACAGGGAGGAGTTGTTAAACAAAGTGGAGGAGAGCAGAGCACAGCAGCGGGAGAGCTGGGTGAAGGTGCAGGAGAGAGAGATGAGCCTGGGTGCAAACTTTGCCACTGACTCTACCCCCCCCCCCCCCCCCCCCCAAGTTGACTTACAACAACCAGTGCAGCTATGTGCTGGATAGCAAGCTGGCTATGTAGGAAGATGACATCCCCATTCTTATTTCTACTTACTAAGCTCTGATTGGTTGACTGCTTCTCCAGCAGCAGAAACCCCTGATAGAAATCACAACAACAGACCCATATATTTAAATCACTGAACAAACTGGAGATGTGACACCGGGCAAGGATTACAAGTGCTTTATGTTAAAACTACTACTTTAAAGCACATTCTGTCAGGCTGTAAGGTTAGTCTGTCGCAAGGCAGGTATACGTGGCGACATAACCAGGTTTTAAAAAGCTTAGCTGCAGGAATTGAAGAGTTACAGAGGCAGGCAAATTTATGAGGGCCTAAAATAAAGAGAGTTGCAATCAAGTTTTTTCAAGAGGGAGAGAAAGTTGGTAAGACAACAAGGAGGCAAGGCAGCTTAGAAGGTGCTTGTGATTGGGAAATGCAGGTAGATTTAGGAGGAAAGCTTGTTGTTCCCCAGGAAATAGCCAGTACAAAGCTAAGGCCTGACATAGTCTTGTGGTCTAGGAGTAGAGCTGACTGTTCCGTGGGAGGCCTTAGTTGAAGAAGCATATGAAAGGAAAAAGCTCAGGTATGCAGAGTTAGGGGCAGAAGCAGAGCAGCGAGGATGGAGAGTTAGGATTTGTCCAGTGGAAGTAGGATGTAGAGGATTTGTAGCAAGGTCTGTTGTCTCTTTGGTAAAGGAGTTAGGAGCAAGTGGACAGAGTGTGAGGAAAATAGTAAAGGACATGTCAGATGAGGCAGCAAGATCCAGTCAGTGGATTTGGATGAGAAGGAGTAATGGTAGCTGGGGGCCCAGCAGGGGGAGCACTTAGGATAGACAGACTCCAGGAAATCCAGGAAGAGGAAGTGTTTTTAAGTGGGGGGTGTAATCTGCTAGTGTGTTTTGTCAGAGTTGATGATGGTGTTGTTTGTGGTAGCATAGGCAAGATAAAGAAAATAGTTGTGGTGTGAGGAGCAATGATGGCTGGCATTAGGGGAGTGACTCTGGGACGCCAGTGATCACTGTCACCTCCCTCTTAAATCCCTCCATAAACTTCAATTGGTCCAGAACACAGCTGCCCGTATCATTACTCATACCCCCTCCATCCACCACATCACTCCTGTCCTCCAACAGCTCCACTGGCTACCGGTTCAGTTCCGTATTCATTTCAAAGTCCTTCTATTAACATTTAAGGCCATCCACAACCTCGCCCCCCCATATCTGTCCGACCTCCTTCATGTTCCCACTCCCTCCCGCTCCCTCAGATCATCTTCCTCCACACACCTGTCTGTCCCCTCCACCCGTCTCACCACCATGGGGAGTAGAGCATTCAGCTGCTCTGCTCCCCGTCTCTGGAACCTACTACCACCCCAACTCAGCAATATCGATTCATTCCCCCATTTCAAATCACAACTCAAAACACATCTGTTTAAAACTGCCTTTTCCATCTGATGCCAATTGCACTGTCACTTTTGTATTGTTTTTATTTTTATATTTCATTTTTATTGTTGTTAATTAATTCTTAATGTGTTTTTAATCTCAATTTGTGTAACTGTGTACGGTGTACAATATACAGTGAGTATATTTTATACAATGACATTTTATCTTACTCAATTTTGTGTTTTCTATTACTATATTTTTTCAGCATAGGACTGCAAGGCAACTTCACAGGGGTGGCAGAGGGCCCCTTTTCACACCTGAACAGGAGGAGGCTATTTGCACCATGGTTGTAGAAAACAATGCCATAAGACTAAGGGAGATAAAGAGTGCCATTATGGAGGACAACAACATCTTTGAAAACATCCAAACAGTCACCATCTCAACCACTGACAGGCTGAAAAGACACCAAATGAATATGAAGCAGCTGTACACTGTTCCATTTGAAAGAAATGGTGAAAGAGTGAAGAAGCTGCGCTACCAGTATGTACAGGTAAAACACGTATGAGCATGCAGTAACTGTACCTCACAGTAAACAGTACAACATCGTATAGTGATATACAGTACAGTAAGTGTGACCTTTACACATTTGCTATGGCTGTAGAAAAGAAGTTGCAATATGTGCTGTATACATTTGATGTAATTGTATCTTGTCCAAAATGAAAATGCATGTAATTCATAAAACTCATTCTGTGTCTTCTGGATATAGCGTATAATGGAACTGGAAGCAAGTGAACCACCGCACAACTTCATCTACATGGATGAGGCTGGCTTCAACCTAACGAAACGCAGAAGACGTGGTCGAAATATCTTCAGCCACAGAGCTACAGTTGATGTGCCGGGCCAACGGGGCGGGAACATAACCATGGGTGCTGCTATCTCTGAGAATGGTGTGCTAACGCATATTCCCATTATTGGGCCATACAATACAGAGCGTCTTGTCACCTTTTTAGACACTCTCTACAGGGATCTCATCCCTGAACAAGACAGGGGTCAGATTGGAGATGACTTGCCAAAGTACGTGATAGTTTGGGACAATGTCAATTTCCATCGCTCCAACATCATCAGGCAATGGTTTGGGACCCACAGGATGCTGATGGAGTTCCTCTCACCCTACTCCCCATTCCTTAACCCCATTGAGGAATTTTTCTCAGCATGGAGATGGAAAGTATATGATCACCAGCCACATACACAGATGACCCTTCTGGCCGCCATGGATACAGCCTGTGATGACATCACAGCAGATGCCTGCAGAGGCTGGATAAGACACTCTAAAAGATTCTTTCCACGCTGCATCGCAAGAGAAGATATTCGTTGTGATGTGGATGAGAATTTGTGGCCCAACAGACAGGAACATCAGGAGGTGTAGGAAGACTGCAGCACTACTTTATTTTTGTTTTTTTCTTGTGCTATGCAGTGCTGTCTTTTTCCTTTCTGTATCACAATGACATGGTCTGTCAACAAATAAATAAAAACAGTAAAAGCATAAATGTGAATCTTGTCCAGTCTCTTGCAATCAATCTCCCACATACACTAAGGTGTAACTTACAATTTACAATAATTGTCATCGAAACTTTAGCCATAGTTTACATCAGAACATCCCTCCAGAGACACTGTTATATTGACAACACGACTAAGCAATTTGACTGTCTTATCCGTACACAATAACACAAGGACTTTTCATCTGATGGCAGTGACATGTTCATTGACACAGATATTTACTTTTGAGAGATGAACTAAGGATTTTGAGCAAGAGACTGGCTTTTGCAGGTAATCCATGGTGTTTTGCTATTTGTACGAATTGTTTTGAGAAATTCACTTACTGTTTTGCAAATTTCGAGGATGATTCGAGAAATGTACCAAAGCGACTGAGAAAAACTGTAACAGTTATCATAGGACATGTTAAGCTTAGGGAGCCATTCACTGAGTCTGGTCCATTTTCTGTAGCACAAGTTTCTTGTGTTTACCTTAAATATGCTGCCAAGTTAGCTAACAGAGCCCTGTGCCATGAAGTAGGTTCAACATTATCAAGGATAACTTTTATTTATCTGGTTTAACTGAACTTAACATTGACCGTCCAGATAACCTGTACTATGAAGCTGGTTATCACCTGGTTCAGTTAACTCTGTGTTTACTTGCGACTTGTGTTTACTGCGATTCCGTTAAATCGATGTCATGAAGTGATATTCAACAAGGTGAAATGTAAACAACATGATCACATGACTAGAATAAAAAAGAAACACTAGAAATATTTTCCAATGACTTATGTCAGACTAATGATATTGTAAATAAGAGAAAATTAATTATTATGAATCATGAATCATTATCTTACTGAGTATTTTGCTCTTTTGTCTGATGATGAACAAACTGTTATGAACATGTGATAGGAGAGGAGAGAAGAAAAGTAGCTGATGTCTGATTATACCGTCTGACTGAAATGTTCATTTCTAATCATGGAAACATTGAACAGTGTGTGGATCATTGTTGGTTGTTTTATTTCTCGTCATGTTGCTCTGAGCTCAGTGATGAAGAAGAAAGTAAAAGCTTCGTCACTGTCAGTTATCTTTTTGATTAAAGAATCTGTTTTCAGGTCAAATGAAGCTCTAATAGTTATTGTGTAGTTATTTAGTAGATCCTGTAGGAATGGTGACTCAGTTACCATGGGGATTTACCCCAGTAACACGTGAAGCACCGTCATAGAACTGAAAACCCAGAGTTAAACCTGAAGTCATCTCGATAACCTCACATCCTGCTTCGTAGTACAGATTCCAGGTCAAACACACAGGGATGCCAGTACAGAGGGCTCCCTCAAAAACAGGGTGCAGGGTGTCCTAGGAAAAAACTTAACATTATGTGCAAGGCTCTTTGATGGCCAAACACCTGCGAGTGCACATTCCTGGTGAATCACTTAGTAGCATGAACATTGTATTTCTGTTTACCTTGTGATCGCCATGACAAAAGCTGGACGTGCCTTGAAAACTTTGCAGAGTTGCAAATTGTTTTTTTTGGTCTGAACTCCTGTGAACAACTAAGTGGGACTGACTCTGCTCCGACACAACTGAGCTGTCCACTTTATAAGCCACACACACACACACACACACACACACACACACACACACACTCTCTTTTAAATACGTCATGGAATCTGCTGTTTGTCTTTAGACAAATCTAACGTACCAACAATGACAAACAGTTGGGTGGGGTTTCTGTGTGTTCCTGTGCTGGCTGGATGTTTAAAGGCAATAATGAGAATTTTTCTGGAAAAGAAACCTGTGGATTATGTGAGGACTGTGCAGTCAGAACATGTTAGAGCTCCTGAAAACACCGAGTGGGACTCAGAAGTGAAGTGAAGCCAAACCTGGTGCAGTCATGACGTGTTAATGTAAAGGATTGGCTCAACCGTCCGACCTGTGTGTATCAGACCGGTTAAAGGCAGTGTGTTCAGTGGAGCATGTATGAGTCACACCTGGCTGCCTTGTGTGTGTGTGTGTGTGTGTGTGTGTTTGCTTAAAAGACGAGTCAGTCATCAGGTGTCTGGGCTGGTTTGGGCTGTTTGTGTAGGTGTGTGTAGGTGGGTGTGTGTGTGTGTGTGTGTGTGTGTGTGTGTGTAGAAAAGCAGGAACAGATTCCACAGCATAACTGTCATTGTCAAATAACTTATTTTAACTCCCTAGGGTAGATATCTAGGGCAGTTTGCTTTGATGTGTTCATTTACTTTAACTAAACAGCTCACAGTGATTTAATTGATCCTAGCTTCATGCACTCAGAGAAACAGGGATATGGTTTTTGTACCCAAAAGGTCAATATTTCATAAAAGTATCCTGTAAGGTGCTGAAATGACCTCAACACAGCGGTAGTAAGTAACACAGCTAGGTGGGTGTTTTAGTGATTTCAGCTAGTCTTTACATTGTTCTAATGGTTTTAATAATGTTGTAGGGTCATGCGGCAGGCTCACAAAGCCAGTGATAAAACACTGAATGAAGTGAATGTAATACAGTATGCGAGTCATGAATTTGTGTTTTGTAAATGTACTTTTACTGAACTTTGTTCCTGAATTGTGTCTGAAACCAAAATGAAATTTCTCTTGGTTGTAATCAGTGATAAGTGAATGGCTCCTCCGGTCTTATGCTTCAACTTAATGTTGAATAGCTGCTTTTTCTCATGTGCTGGAACAAATAACACTGAAAATGGATCAGTTTACATATAAAATGTTGATTTTGTTTAAAGGTGTAAAATAATTGTCATGTAAAACAAATTTTGGTCATTAATTGTTAATGTTTTTGCCTCATAAAAAGGTACAAAATGCACATAGCACCAACTGTACCTCATAAGGTAGCAATTCTGGAGGTGCCTCGGTGGTTCACCTGGTAGAGCGCCCACCACATGGGTTTAGTCCTAACTGCAGCAGCCGTGGGGTCGAGTCTGACCCACTGCCCCTTGCTGCATGTTATTCCCTCTCTCTCTCTCCCTGACTTTCCTGTCCCTCTCACCTATCAAAATAAAGGCAAAAATACCCCAAAAAACTTAATAAGGAACCAATTCTGTACCTTTCCAGTGGGTATATTTTTGTACCAGGACATAAAGGTAATTTTTTGTCACTAGGGGAACAGAAATGTTCTTTCAGAGGTCCAGAGAAGAAGGTACAAAAATGTACCAATGTTCAAAAGGTACAGCTGAACCCTGCTAGGGTACAGTGTCCTGTACTTCATTTCTTAGTGTGTGTTGGTAAAACTCCGCCTGTACTTGCATTAGATGATGTAGGGATCATTTAACTTTTCCTATAGTGGTCCTGTAATAGTAATCTAGGGCATATTACAGTTAGAAGAAACAACAGTATTAAAGAAGGCGGCAGACTTGCAGTCAGTATGAACAGCGTCACTCACTCTTCATGGCGTATATCACTGATGGTTCTGTCCAGTGAGATCATGTCGCTGGCCACCATGTTGAAGCCAAACTCTTTGATGGAAGCCTGGACTGAATCTTTGTACTCCGGACCCAGGATAAAAGGCTTCGCTCCCTCTCCAGGACCGCTGAGGACCCCTGGAGGCTCGGGCTCCTTGGGCTCAAAGTTTCCCAGGATACCTTTCTTCAGGATGGGGCTGGTGTAGGCATGTGAGTGGGGTCTGAATGTCACATACTGCTGCTGGATCACCTGCTTCTGGTTGGGCTGCTGCTGCTCAGGGTTCAGGGGATGGTCAGCTCCTCCTGGAGACAACAACCAGATATCAAAGGTGATTGATGACATACCACAATGTGCAGTTAATAAGAACCCTGTACTAGTGTGTTGTGTGTGGCAAAATGCCATAGAATGATAAAAATGGTATATTTTCCACAGTGAGTTTCTACTGATTCAGCAAGTTAAAAAAGTACATGTATTTATCAATCAATAAATAATCATCAAACACAACCTGGACCTGTATAGATAAAAGGATGGATTAACCCATTTAAAAATAACTCATGTAAACATGAATTTTACATAAGGTGCAGTGTTTCCTCTACATTCATTTAGCAGTGGCGGCCCGCCAGTGCTAAATCATAGCCGCCACGCCTTCAAATTTCTTTCTTTTTTTTTTTATTGTCGCAAATGCACCACCGCCACATCTCTCCACCTTCACAGCACAGCCGGTGTGATGATGAGCGCAACAGTGGGGGGAGGGGAGGAGAGGGGAGGGAGGGAGTGGGGTGGTTGGGGGATCCTATTGGAGTTAATTACTCGCGAGAGCGCGGCCTTGAAAGTGACGTCACGTCAGGCACCAGGTGAGAGTCAGAGAAGTGAAGTCGTGAGGAATAAGGCAGCGAATTACCGGAGAAAAGGTAGACTTATTAGCCAACTCAGTGACGCTAACTTGGGTAAACTAATTGATAGCATTAAGCTAATATCTACACGTCATTATGTATTAACTGCTGACTGCATTTTCAGATGAGCTTGTCCAGATACTTCTCTAAGAAGAGAAAGACAACAGATGAAGAAGACGCTAGTCAGATAGCCTATCATAAGCCTTTTACTGACTCGTAAATGATGATGGTTATGTGGCATACAGAGCCATCAGTGGGTTAATATACTTACATTATTATTGTTATTGTTTGCATGTTTGACATGGTTTCCGTTTTGTACAGCTCAGGTTCAGAGTGTGGTTAAAATTGTCTGTGTTTTATGGTAAGAAAAGGTTTGTTTATTGTTTGAAAAATGTATATGAATGTAGCAGTATGTGTCTAACTCCGACCAGCAGGATGAGCGCGTTCGCTACACTGTGTGTGTTCAGGGACAAGGGAAGTCTCGCGTTAATACGTTCCGAGAACGAGAGCACACACTTGAGTCCGAAATCACTGTGTGTGTGTGTGTGTGTGTGTGGCGAACGGTGATAATAAAGTATATGTTTGCTCTTTACAGGTAAGAAAGGAAAGAGTTAGAATTGTAAAAAGTGAGGGGTGAATATGTTGTGTCGTAGTTTATGGTCCCGGTTCCGTTATATGTGATATTGTTTATAAACGTTAATTGGTCAGCGAAAGTAACGTACCGAAAACGGCTGTTGGGATTGGTTGCTTAGTTACCGCAAGCGAGTGGGAGGATGGAGAGTACATAAATAACTTAAAATAGATATATGGTTGATTTGATTAATTTGACAATGTTTGGTATACATGATTAGCTGACTCTGTATTCGAAAAACAAGTTGATATTGAATGTACATGATGAAAATGGTCCGGATTAGCCATACAACGGACGTTATTTACCGTTTGGATGTTAGTGTAAATGTTCATCATTTGTCTGTGTTCAAATCGAACACGTTCCGAGAACGAGAGCACACACTTGAGTCCGAAATCACTGTGTGTGTGTGTGTGTGTGTTTGGCGAACGGTGATAATAAAGTATATGTTTGCTCTTTACAGGAGTAAATAAAAGACTTCAAATTAAATGTGTAGTGGAGGGCAGCTTCATTCTGCACCACGCTACATATTTTGGTAGCAGAGGATGGTTGATTCAGCCCACGGCCCAGTCGCATAGAAACATAAATGGACAGAGAAAAAGGAGGACCATGGAGGAAGCAAGGGACGACGTAAGCAGGATACTGCTGACACTGGAGGAGAAGGAGCTCATTTCCTTGTGTGAGCATCTAAAGTGTAACGCACCTGTTGGGGGGTTTGCCAGCAAAACTAGACGCGCCCTCATCAGTTTGGTGGAGACAACATTAGATGAAATCGAGGAGGGTGAAGAGTCCGCAGAGTCATATCAGCAGTATCTGCAGCATGTATTGTCCTACCTGGCCTCTCTGAAGCCGGCATTGGGGAAAACTGAGGCTGAGATTGTAGTTCAGGAAACAAGTGAGTTAGAGAAGTTGAAAATGCAGTACCAGAAGTTACAGCAGCAGATGGAAGAGGAAATCGGGGCGTTGGAGAAAAAGATCAAGCGGAAGACACAAGCAGCAGGAGGAGACACTGCGCCTGCCATCGTGACTGCAAAGGAAGAGGACACAAGGACTGCCACCACAGCACCAAACAGACTGCCCGAGGTGACGCTAAGGCGGGAGTTCCGGATAATTGGACAGATTGGGGAAGCTGGTCAAAGGGATAAATTGTCCTACACAAGCCTCATCAACCAGATCGAGTCTGGACAGCGGAAAGGACATGGAGAAGCGGAGATCATTGAAGCAGTCACACGTGCTGTGAGCCCAGGTCTTCATCTGCGGGAGATGTTGGAAATAAAGCGAGAGCTGACGCTGCACACCCTCAAGACCATACTCAAGGGTCACTACAAAGTGGACTCCTCCTCCGACTTACTGCATCGCCTGATGAACATGACAGAAGATCCAAAAGAGTCAGCACAGAATTTCTTATTCAGAGCATGAGAAAGTCCAGTGATGATGATGGAGGTGAGGAAGGTGAGCAGTTTAGTCCAGAACTAATTCAGAGAAAATTCCTCCGTTCCATAGAAACTGGTCTTTACAGTGATGCGGTTAAGTTCCAGCTCAAGCCTTATCTCAGTAACCGTACTGTCACAGATGAGGTGTTAATTGAGAGAATCAGTGAGGCTGCAAACTTAGAACAGGAGAGACAACAAAAACTGAGAAAGGCAGTCATAAACAAGCCCCCAAAAGTCAGTGAAGTGCAGGCGGAGGTGTATTCACCTGACGCCTCAGCGGCGGCAGTTGATACTGTTACTCACCGTGAAGCAGGGGGGAAGAGAAAGAAAAGTCAGGGACCCAAAACAGAGACAGACCCAATTGAAGCACTCAAGGCTGAGGTTCTAGAACTTAAAAAGTTGATGTTACAGACAGTGGAGGCCACACAAGCTAGACCGACAGAGAAAATGTTCACACCCAGCCGTAGTCGGCCCAGGGGTTGTAGGGCATGTCAGGAAGCTCAGATAGGTGACTCCTGCAGACATTGCTTTAAGTGTGGGCAAGAGGGGCATCTCTCCAGAGGATGTCGGCGGACCAGAGAGCAGCAGGGAAACGAGACTGGGCTGCCGAGCCGGGACCCTCGGTAGCCCGTGAATCATCCAGTCTCAACATGCAGCAACCTTTTCCCCCTCCTGCAGCGCCTCAAATGTCATCAGTCAACTACCTCCCACCACGACGCAAGGAAAGACTCATCAAGTTGATTGCAAAGAGACACACTGTCCATTGCACGCTGGACACGGTTCCAGTAGTAGCATTATGGGACTCAGGCGCTCAGGCGACCATCATTAATGAAGAATGGAGAAAGCTGCACTTACCACACAGCACGGTGCGACCTCTCAGTGAACTGTTGGGCTCAGACATTTTATTGGGAGTGGCAGCCAACCAGACTGAGATCCCCTTCATGGGCTGGGTGGAGGTAGAGTTTAGACTAGGGAAAGAATCCGCCATGACAAAGCCACTTCTAGTACCTATTTTAGTGTCAAGTGACCCAAACGTAGCAGCAGAGCCCATAATTGGCTACAATGTGATAGAAGAAATAACAGGAGAGGGTAGTCAGACAGCAAAGACAGAGACCATCCATACTGTGTGTCAAGCCTTTCAGATAACAGTCAAGACAGCACAAGCAGTGCTTCAGCTTATCCATGCCCCTGTTAGTGAGGAAGATGTAGGAATTGTACACACAGGTAACAGAACACTTACTTTAGGCGCTGAACAAGTCACCACAGTGTATGTTAATGCCAACACTGGGGCTCAGTATCATGGCCAAGACCTACTTCTAGTCCCAAGTGAAGAGCCGACATTGCCAGAGGGCGTAGTGATAGAGGAGGGTCTAGTCAGTGTCCCCAGTAAAAGGTCAGGTTATATACCCGTCCCCATCGCCAACACAAACAAACACAGTGTAACCCTGACCCCACGCACTGTTTTTGGTCACCTGCAAACGGTCAAAACTGCTTACGCGGCCAGTGTTGAACAGATAACCAGAGGACAGGGATTAAAGCCACCAAATAACACAGCATCAGCCCCAGACGGTGACAAATCAAAAAAACATAAACCCGCCTGGTGGGACCCTCCGGTCGACCTTAGTCACCTGAACGAGGAGCAAAGGAGGATCACAAAACAGTTGCTGAGAGAGGAGTGTCACGCGTTTGCATACGACGATGACGACATCGGCTCGATCCCCTCACTGAAACTCCACATCACACTGCACGACACCACCCCAGTAAGAAAAACGTACATGGCAGTCCCAAAGCCACTACACCAGGAAGTGAAAGAGTATATCCAGGACTTGTTGAATCGGGGCTGGATTACTCCTTCACGCTCTCCGTACGCCTCACCGGTCGTGTGTGTGCGAAAGAAGGATGGAACTTTAAGATTGTGTTGTGACTACAGGGAGCTGAACAAAAAGTCAGTCCCTGATCGCCACCCTATACCCAGAATCCAAGACATGCTTGACTCTCTCACTGGCAGCTCCTGGTTGTCCGTACTGGACCAGGGGAAGGCTTATCACCAGGGGTTCCTGGACAGGGAAAGCCAGCCCCTGACCGCTTTCATAACCCCCTGGGGCCTGTACCAGTGGGTCCGAATCCCGTTTGGGTTGAGTGCAGCGCCCGCGGAATTCCAGAGGAACATGGAAGACTGTTTGCGTGGCTTGAGAGATGTCATGTGTCAACCGTATCTGGACGACAATCTGGTCCATAGCCCAAGCTTGGAAGACCACATTGAGAACCTGAGGACTGTATTACAGAGATATCAGGAGCACGGGGTTAAGCTCAGCCCCCGCAAGTGCGAAGTGTTGAAGAGGAAGGTGAGATTTCTGGGACGGTTGGTGTCTGGAGAAGGCTACACTATGGACCCATCTGAGGTGGCCCCAGTCCAGGCCTTGAAGGAGAAAGCGCCTACAACAGTGGGGGAGCTGAGAAGAGTAATGGGATTCCTCTCATATTACCGAACCTACATCCCAAACTTCTCCAGAATAGCCCAGTCTCTCTACCAGCTGCTCTCAACAACACCTGATCAACTGAACAGAGGGAAGGTCAGGGCCACCACCAGGAAGAAAGGTAACCTCCCACCTAACACTCCTATACAGTGGACAGAGGACCACCAAAAGACATTGAACTCTCTCATAGACAAGCTGATAGAGCCTCCCGTTCTGGGGTACCCAGAGATGACCCAACCATTCGTCCTCCACACGGACGCATCCCAGGAGGGATTGGGAGCAGTACTTTATCAGAGACAGAATGGCAAGATGGTAGTTATAGGCTACGGGTCCAGGACTCTAACGCCACCTGAAAAGAACTATCACATGCACTCAGGGAAATTAGAATTTTTAGCACTAAAATGGGCAATATGTGAACGGTTTCAAGATTATCTGTATCATGCCCCACAGTTTGTAGTATATACAGATAACAATCCCTTAACCTATATCCTCTCAACAGCTAAGCTAAATGCTACAGGTCATAGGTGGGTGGGTGAGCTGTCCGAGTTTGATTTTTCCATTAAGTATAGGCCGGGAAAAAGTAACGCAGATGCGGATGGCCTATCCCGCATGCCTTTAGACATAAATGCGTTTATGACACAGTGTACAGAGGAGGTGGGTCAGGAAGTGTTCAGTGCAGCAGTGCAGGGAGTCTGCGTGCAGGGAGACACCCCCCCGGTCTGGGTAGCAACAGTCCCCATAGAAACCCTAGATTTAGTGAGAGATGCGAGAGCACACCCTCGAACCAAGTCCCTGACACCAGAACAGATACGAGACAGTCAGGAAAGAGATCCTGTCATAGGCCAAGTTCTGTATTATAAGAGGGAAAATCAGCACCCGTCCAGGAGAGCTCTCAAAGCAGAACCGGCAGGCGTCAGAGTATTAATGAGACAGTGGACAAAGTTGTATGTCAATGAGGAGGGAATTCTCTTTAGGAAAGCAGGAGAGAAACAACAGCTTATTCTCCCAAAACAGCATCGTCAAACAGTATTCCACGAGCTTCACAGAGAAATGGGACATCTTGGGGTCGAGAGGACTTGGAACCTGATACAAGATCGATTCTATTGGGCCCGTATGTACTCTGACATAGAACACTTTGTTACCCAAGAGTGTGAGTGTCTCAAGGAAAAGCGACCTCACAAAGCAACCCGTGCACCCATGACAACCATTGTCACAACACGCCCAGGTGAGCTTGTATGCATTGACTTTTTACACTTAGAGACATGCAAACAGGGGTTCGAATACATCCTTATTGTGATTGATCATTTCACTGGTTTCGCCCAAGCCTACGCCACGAAAAACAAGGCTGCCAAAACTGTTGTTGACAAACTGTTCAATGATTTTGCACTTCGCGTCGGATTTCCAGAGAGAATTCACCATGACATGGGGAGAGAATTTGATAACCAGCTGATGGACCAACTACAGAAGAGCTGTGACGTGCGGGGGTCCCACACAACATGTTACCACCCCCAAGGCAACGGGAAGTGTGAACGGTTCAACAGAACAATCTTATCAATGCTCCGCACCCTCACAAGTGAACAAAAGGCTGACTGGAAGAGCTCATTGACAAAACTGGTGCACGCATACAACTGCACCCGCAGTGGGGTCACAGGGTTCTCTCCCTACTATTTGCTCTATGGAAGGTCACCCCGCTTGCCAGTTGACCTGCTGTTCAACCTACAGTCCAGAGAGGCAAAAGAGACTTACACTGAATATGTACAGAACTGGCAAAATCGAATGCGACAAGCCTATGAGATCGCATCCAAAACAGCGGCCCGAGAAGCTCTACGAGGCAAGAAAGGCTATGACAGAAGAGCACATGGAGCCGACCTGCAACCTGGTGGACGGGTGCTCGTGCGTAACCTGTCAGAGAGGGGCGGCCCTGGTAAACTGCGGTCCTACTGGGAAACCAAAGTGCATGTGGCGGTGAAGAGAAGGAGCAGTGACAGCCCGGTGTATGAAGTAGCACCAGAGAGAGGAGGTAAGAGTCGTGAGTTGCACAGGAACCTCCTACTCCCATGTGACAGTCTGCCCTTAGAGAAACCGGAACCTGCCCCTGCAAAACAAGAGAGGAAAAGACGGACACGGACAAGAACAAGACAACACCAAATCAGCGAACCAGAAGAAGACTCAGACAGTGAAAGCAGTGAGGAAGTTGAGCTGGTGTGTCATTTCCCATACGACCAAGAACAAAGTCAGAAAGCTGTAGTCTTGAATCCAGAGGCAGAGCCGTTTGCACCAGCTCTGACGATGCAAGACGGAGCACCAGATCTGGAAGATGCAACAGTTGCTCAAGAGGAGGCAGAGACTGACAACAGAGGCGTCATAGCTGATGGAGATGGTGAAAACGACGCTGAGCCCGGGGAAAGTCTACAAGAGCCATCAGAGGAAGATGATCCTGATCCTGATCCTGATCCTCCTCCAATGACCAACTACCCGCAGCGACACAGGCACCGTCCCCAGATGCTGACCTACAACACCTTGGGTGAGCCGACGTGGGTGGGAGCGGGTGCTGAGAGTCTACACGTCGTGAGTATGTCCCCAGCCTGCAGCCCACCGGTCATGTGGCGACCGTGGGCATCACTAGACATTGGAGTAACGGGTTGAACTCACATTACACGAACATTACTCTAGCTCAGAGAAAATGGACTCTGAAAAGTAGAATGGTGAAATTCTATGGACTGTGAAGAAGAGACAATTCCAGGAGAAACATATTGAACTGATACCGTACAAACGAAGAGACTGGTAACAGACTAAGAGAATTGAGGCCGATATGAGTTCTGTTACATTTGAGAATTGACCTAATTGGGGTCCAGAGTACAGTAACTGATGTTTAGTGGTATAGGCCGAAATGGGTCAGATACTTTGATAAATGGGTACTAATTGAATTGAATGTCAAGTGCCACTTTAAAATAAGTAATACCATGTTTTCAGTGAAAAAAAAAAAATAAAATAATTCAATGTGTGAAAGGTACACTTGGGTATCTGAAATGTCTGGAGACATTTATTATTGGGGGGGAGAGTGTGGCATACAGAGCCATCAGTGGGTTAATATACTTACATTATTATTGTTATTGTTTGCATGTTTGACATGGTTTCCGTTTTGTACAGCTCAGGTTCAGAGTGTGGTTAAAATTGTCTGTGTTTTATGGTAAGAAAAGGTTTGTTTATTGTTTGAAAAATGTATATGAATGTAGCAGTATGTGTCTAACTCCGACCAGCAGGATGAGCGCGTTCGCTACACTGTGTGTGTTCAGGGACAAGGGAAGTCTCGCGTTAATACGTTCCGAGAACGAGAGCACACACTTGAGTCCGAAATCACTGTGTGTGTGTGTGTGTGTGTGTGTGTGTGTGTGGCGAACGGTGATAATAAAGTATATGTTTGCTCTTTACAGGTAAGAAAGGAAAGAGTTAGAATTGTATAAGTGAGGGGTGAATATGTTGTGTCGTAGTTTATGGTCCCGGTTCCGTTATATGTGATATTGTTTATAAACGTTAATTGGTCAGCGAAAGTAACGTACCGAAAACGGCTGTTGGGATTGGTTGCTTAGTTACCGCAAGCGAGTGGGAGGATGGAGAGTACATAAATAACTTAAAATAGATATATGGTTGATTTGATTAATTTGACAATGTTTGGTATACATGATTAGCTGACTGTGTATTCGAAAAACAAGTTGATATTGAATGTACATGATGAAAATGGTCCGGATTAGCCATACAACGGACGTTATTTACCGTTTGGATGTTAGTGTAAATGTTCATCATTTGTCTGTGTTCAAATCGAACACGTTCCGAGAACGAGAGCACACACTTGAGTCCGAAATCACTGTGTGTGTGTGTGTGGCGAACGGTGATAATAAAGTATATGTTTGCTCTTTACAGGAGTAAATAAAAGACTTCAAATTAAATGTGTAGTGGAGGGCAGCTTCACTCTGCACCACGCTACAGTTAGGTAAAAAATAGTATTTTAATGTTCACACTTGTAATCAGATGTGATGTGAGTGTAAACTATATAACGCTGTTAGCTTTACGTTACTCACACTTTTAATGTAATCTTATTAGACAAGTAACATTAGACAGGGAGGAGTTGTTGTGAAGGTGCAGGAGAGAGAGATGAGCCTGGGTGCAAACTTTGCCACTGACCCCCCCCCCCCCCCCCCCCCCCCTTCCTCTGTGGTGTCCAGGGCAACAGGACTCCATGCTCCATGATGTGTGGGTGGTGGACTCATGAACAGAGATGTGAACCAACCCCATTGATTCCTTTAAGCCTTCAGCTGTGACTCTGAGCTTCTTTTTCTCATTGATCTGAAACCAAATCATCTCCAGTTATATAAAGTCTGTCTGACTGTGAACTAGGGATGGTACCGAAACCTGGGGCAAAACTTTCCAAGTCGGAAATTTCGTTCAGAAATTCAGTTTCAGGTCACAGAGGATGAATGTGAGGAAAGGGGGGGTGATAATGGGTTAATGTTTATCGAGTGCATGTGAGAAAATAAGCAATGTTAATATTGTTCTTAATTTCTTTTTTTTCCTCTTACAAAATGCCAAAAAGTACAGATAAAAGTACTGCTAAAGTACCGGATCCATAAGTGGTATCGATAAAAGTAGTACTGATTTAACTACTGTTAAATCGATCGAGATGACTGTCACCCTTTCAGCTCCATGATGATTAACAATTCCTGATCCTGAGGCTACATCCACACTAATGTACTTTAGTATTAAATAACATCACTTTTACATTGTTTACACCTGACTTCCTCACGACTCCGGAGTTTTCGAGCCCCTAAAAAGGAGAGTTCTGTAAACACTGCTGGTTTTAGTTTGAAAACTGTGTGGGGGTTGTGTTTTATTTTGAAAACTCTGTTGTGTTGTAGTCTGGACGGACAGAAACGATGATGTAAACACCCACATTCGCTTCCTGATTGGGTCTACCAGTACCACCTTGATGTATCGCTGTATTAACATTGTGATGACTCCCAATATTTTCCACCGCCATGCTCGCCTCATACCCATGTTTTACGTTCAGTAGGAGTTCCACCTTGCTATGAAAACTCTGGTCTTATTTTTCACCACCGCTGTTACTCGTTTGTTGCATTTTCTGCAACAAAGCAACCAACTGCAGAGTAGACAATCTGCTTCCTGTTCACACCGGCACACACATCCCCAGTGGATGTGAATGGTCATGTGATGTGCACTTTCAGGTGCGTTAGTAGAGATTATGTCTGATATGGACCTAAAACACTCATCTGGATGGAGATCGTGTTCAGTTTAAAACGCCGTTCTAAAATGAAAAAGGCTTTTGTTTTAGTGATACACACAAAGTTTATGATTAATTTATGTAATTTTGTTTGTTTTATTTTGAAAATATTATTTTTGCAAGAGGCAGTATGGCGCTTTGCTTCGGTCCAGGACTCTCTTTGCATGGACTCTTGTTTATTTCCTCATTCTGCTGAGCAAAGCTGCACTGACCAGAAGCACTGCCGCCTGTCTCATTCTTTCTCCTGTTTTCACAGGTTGGTGATGTTTGAAACACTTGTATAATTACATACACTTATTCCTCTACATTTGTATTAAATGCTAGATCGATTTTGTAAGGGTAGTTGATGCATTTACATGAATTTGGGAACGAATGGGGATAATACAGTTTTTCTCTGTCGCGTGTGGCCCGATATGGCGCAGACATTAAACTCTTTGTTGTGTACTCTAGTTTAGTACATTTATATAGTTAGTGTGATTGTTTGATATGTATATTGTGAATTGTTATATTATTAGCACTTTGAGAAAGTGAGAAACTTTGCAGACACTGTAGTGGGTTTAAGAAGCCACATGATTTAGCTCCAGACAACACAGGTTAAAACTTGTATTAAACCTTGAACTGCAGCTACGATCACTATTGCAAAACAAAGCCACTGTGTTTAGTAAATGCAACAGTTTCCAGAGCCACTAATAATTGCCTGGATTTACTTCCTGATGAATGGTTGTTGTTACAGTGAAGCAGTCTGACGACCTTGCTGGTAAAAATCACAGTTAAAATATGTGTATCACAACCTGTTCAGTGACATGTCACCTGTTTCAGCAGGGTCCACGTGTCTTGTTCTAGACAAAGTAGGAGCTGAGCTTTTTACCCAGTGTTTTAAAAAAAAATGGAGCTCACCATGTTTGAGTCTGATGGAGTTGAGGTCAACCTCCACCCCCTCCACATGAGGCCAGGGCACCACAGGCTTAAACTGATCTGCGAGGTCTCCTTTGGGCAGCAGACTGTCATCCTGCAGGAAGTGTGTATTACTCACAGGTACATCATTAACATCAGAGAAAAACATAATGGAAGACTATGGTGCGACAAAGCAATGAAAAGTAACACAATATGATTAAATATGGCTCTGGACCAACTTCACACTAAGTGACAGTAAGCTGATAAGAGCTTGTCACTAACGGTGGGATAAGTGAAGGCTAAATCATTCTGTTCTGTTTCATTATGAACACTTTTGCCCAATCCTGCAGAGGAGCTTTTCAAGTTCATTTGGCTCATTATTAGGTTTTAAAGCTCACACATTTATTGTATGGTTGAGTCTGAACCGCTCTCAACGTGTCGGACAACCAGCGCACACTATCTGCCCAGCAAGCTGACCGAGTTAGCAAATATGTCAGGCCTGTGTGTCTGTCAGCTTTAGCGTTGGATGTCCGCGCTAATCTCCCCATTCAATTCATTTGGTTCGTGTCAACCCTTGATTCAGTTACATCAGATAAAAACAATGTTACATTAAGAATTTCTTCTGCATTCAACCAGTGAGCAGCACTTATGTTTCCTTGGATACAGAATGGTGTAAAGTGGCCAAATTTCCCGGTTATGAAAATTATTACTTTTATTGGAAACTGTAAAATGACAAGGGGCATCATCGTCATGCAAAGAGTCAGAGTCACTTATTAGCATCCCTGAATTTTCAAGTGCATTATTCTGAACAGGGTTTTTCTTGCATAGAGAATTGGGAAGTGGCCACCTCCGTCAAATTTCGTGCCGCCTCCCAATAAAATTCTAGTATTTGTTTTCTCTGTACTCGATGGATCTGAAGTTTGTAACTGCAACTGTACGCCACTACGGCAATGTAGTGGCGCTGTATCGTAATCTGTGAATCAGGCAGAGCCATCCGAAATTGCCAAAGAAGAATACTAACTCGCTGGATTTTCTGCCTGCGGAAGGAGGCGGCGCCCACATTTTGTGGCTCTTCAAACCATCAACGTTTTATAAGAAATGGAATACGGCGGCCCAAAAAAGATTTTTTTTTTCCGGATGACGTCACCGTGTGTACTACACTCTCCGCGCGGTCGAGCTTTGCCTCAGGAACGAAGATGCTTGCTAGGTTGATGCAAACGCCATACGGAAAAGTTAGTTAGAAAACTTGTCGGCCTGTTTTTCTAACGTAATTGTTAATCTATATATTAGCCGATATATTAGCTGCGTAATGACTGGATTCACTGATATGACACTGTAAGTGATTTTTAATAGCTTCCTTTTCTTCAGTGAATTTTAATTTGGTAAGTCATTTACCTGACAGGTGATCTTTTCTGTGATCTGTGTGCCCGCAGTCTCTCATCCTTACTGAAGTTCACCAGCCTGTCTTCCACTCACAACAACCACATTCATTTAGTTTATGGCTTAAACTGTCTCAGTGTGGTAAAATTATAACTCTGACTTCACGTCCACGTTGGTGGTTGTGGCCTGAGATGGTGCAACCTGCTCCCCTTCTCCCACTGGTCCCTGAGGGGAAGAACCGTCCATCATCGTCTCTCTTACTCCCTACATCGTCATTATGTATTCAGTATACTGTATGCTAAATGTTCAATGGCATTCATTATTGTTGTTTTTTAAGAATCCTTTTGATTTATTTTATCTTATTCAAATCAAATGTCTGGGACAGTAATGTACTTAATGAAAATACCTGGGTTCTGTGACAGCTATATTTGTGAACATTGAAATTCTGCAGTGTTGTGGAAATATTGAATTGTAATGAACTAATTCATAACAAAGAGTCACCCCATGCAGCCTGGCACTAATTTTACGTATACGTAAACGGAAACCACAATAAAGTTATAACCTCCAATATATATATATATATATATATATATATATATGTGTGTGTGTGTGTGTGTGTGTGTGTGTGTATATGTATACATATTATTGTGTAATCACAATAAAGTTATTAAAATGGAGGTTTTAACTTTATTGTGATTCGTTTAGACATTTAATGCTTGTTACTGATGATTTTCGCATCATCTATATATTACCACTTTTTTTCCTTTTCTTTTTTTTTGTGGCCAATATCATCTAACATAAAAGCACAGATAGGTCGCACAACTGCTTTTATTTTATTGACATTGATTGTGAAAAGATACTAACATTACATGGTGATCACCACAGAAATAAAAGGAATCTGATGACAATAGGTCGCTGAATGGATAGGTTTACAACACACATTTCAGTTCAGGCTACTTCCATCTGTGGTCAATGTGTCATGGACATGGACTCTTCCTTCGAGCATCTTCGCTCCCTTGAAGTGACACTCGGTTTGAATACACCGTTACAAAGGAAGTATTTCAAATGCATGTAACATGTGAAATCCTTCATTTTCGTGTGTGAAGTTGTTGTGTTTTTGTTGAGAAAGACGCTATCAGGTAGAAATCCCCTGTGTAAACTTGTGTGTGTTTTAAAAGATGCTGTCGGGTAGTAACCATGGTAACCAAGATATATTTGTACAAACGGAGCTGCCGTACTTTTCTGTCCAAGATGGCCGACCGTATTGCACATGCGCGAAGCAAATCGGGTAGGTCCGCAGATCGGGTAGCCACAGGCCGCATGACGCGGAAGTAACCCGGAAGCCAGAAACTTTCTTGGGGTAAGCGCCAGGCGATCAACTGCTATAGAAATGAACGGGCGCCATTTTTGATCCAAACCCTACAGATGAATATCATCTCTTTTACATCCAAGCACAACCAGCTTCTTGAAAAATGTCTCTAAATTAACGATACATTCATAGATTATTTTAAAAAGAGTTAGAAGTTAGAATCGCGAGGACAGGTTAAACAGTGCAGAGGGCAGACATCTTTAGTTCTTCTAATATGGGAAAAAAAAAGTTAATTCATGTTACTGACGAGATACAGTTAATTTGTCAGGACTGAAAGTAGGCCTAGTTCTCAGCCACAAGTATAAGTTGCCAGTGGAGGAGAGGATCAGAGTGCAAGAGAGAAGTCAAAGCAAAAGTACCAAGTCATTAGGAGTGTATTAAAGAGTATATTAAAGCCAACGTTTTTGGGTTTTTTTTAATCTTATTGCCGCCGTTGTACGGCTTAGTACCATCCCCGCCAAATTTTCGACCAGGAAAAACCCTGTTATTCTGAATATCTTCGGAAATAAATGCAATTGAACCAATTTGCAAGCAGAATATTTAAATAAAATGTCCAAAGCTAGTGAACTAAAGAAAAATAATAACTCTTCACGTCACAGTTTGTGTGACTGTGGGCAGCTCATACAGCAGCTACAGTAAGTTTTAAACTTGGTAGTGACTTGATTTCCACACGGAAAACATTTCACACAGCATGCAGCCCTAACTGAGCAACTTACATGACTAAACCACTGTCTACACACAATATTTAGTCATTTTAATCATCAGTAATGGATCAGTTTTGATAAAAATCATGACGACAACATTTATTTTTCACATGGCTGCACATCCACCTGGTGACGCAATATATATTCCTTCTGAGCACAAGCTTGTGTTTTTTACACAAAACAATTACTGATACCTTGATCGATCAGCCATAGACAGTTAGTGTAATAATCTTATGATCAAAGCCTCATTTATAGCCCTCACTGGTTCATCTACACTGAAAATCCCTTCATGAAATCTTATAAGGGTCAAGTGTGGAGATCTGGAACTGCATTTGCAGATCTAGGTGAAAATGAAGCTGATGAACAAACCTTTAAAAGGTACTTTATCTGTATATGTTACTATCCACAACAACAGTGTCCGAAACTATCCATAGAGTGTTAAAGTCACACTGAGAGGGATTAATAAATAGGAGGCTGTGGTAGTCAAATATTAACCAGGCTCTTCCTTAACTACACTCATAACTCTGCTGTTTATTGAAGGCCAGTTAAAAAAGGTAGCTTGTAATAGATAACACATTTCCCTGACTATTACTACGTGTGACATCAGTTATCAGAGGACCAATGAGTAATCTGAATCAGAAAGAAAGTTACACAATTCAGTGTCTCAGTGTTTCACTGTTTTTTCACTGAACTTCAGTTCCTGAAATTTCAATAAAAACTAGTAAAATGCAGGTATTGAAAAACTTCTGACTGGTTGTGTATGTGCTTAAAAAAGAAAGTAAAATATCTTCTTGTGAACTTTCACTACCTTGGACAATTATTCCTATACAACATATCTATCAATATCATATACTATCTGATGTCCATATCATTAGATAAATTGGGTAAATATAAAAATCCATTTTAATCTTGCGAATTATTTTTTTGTCTTGATGGTTTGTTTTTTTTAGGCTGTTACAATAATAATGTTTTGATGTAAAATATTGACATTCAATAAGTCATAATTTTTTCCTTCCAGAAACGCCACCATGTGAAAAAAAACCATACTGCACCACTGTCACCTCCACCCCACAGGTGGCATCACACCTGTGGATATACTGTAGTGGTTTCTACAGTATTAACCACGCCTACCTATGTTGGTAATGGAAAATATACACTGTGGATATCCTACATCAAGTACATCCTCATACTCCCATCATTATCCAACAGGTCGCTATTTTTGCTTTGCAGCAAATGTTCTCAGTTGTGACAGTTTCTGTAGAAAGGGGTGGCACTACTTTACAGTTGTCAGTTAATAATGACAATCCAATAATCATCGGGCATTTTTTTTGTAAAAATGGCAACATTTGCTGGTTCCTGTTTCTCAGATGAGATGAGAGCAAACAACAGATTCAAGTCGACATACTTTTACACGGGAGACATAATTGAACTGAGCTCAGCTGGTAACTAACAACTCAGTTCCGCCTGAGGGACCCATGATACCGACATGACGACATATGCGGATCTGCATCCTGGTGTGAACCTTTGTGGGTTAGGACTGTAACCTCCACGGCACCATGTGAATAAAGGCGCTGGTACTAATCGAAGGAGGATGTAGTTTTTCATCGAAAGGCATCTATTCACTTCACAGGGATGAATGCAGCTAGGAAACAATCTCCATGACAACCAGTGTAGGAGAGCTAGCTGAGTGAAAACCTGGTCGCTATCGGAGCGATGGCACCGATCTGCTCCTCCGACCCCTCTGACATTACCATTCATCACCCACACACTGGGTTTGCATAGCTAATGTACCAGGTGCTTTAGATGTGTTGTATTGGGAGTTATGCTAGCAGCGCCGATAGCCGTTCACGCTACATGCGCTTTCGACACTTCGGATTTACCGGTTTGCAGTTCACTCACCCGTTTTCCGAAGGGGTTTTCGTCGCTGGGTTTCGGTGACAGAGAGGACCAGAGCACCACCAAACCAAGAAACGTCCCAATTACAAGCAAGCTCCGTAAAATGAATCCGACTTTCAGCCTCATGTTGCGAGCTCTTCCCGGGTAGCCTGGCTGCCGTCAGCTAAGCTAAGTTAGCTGCTATTGCTCCTAGCAAGGGCTGACCGGCTGGCAGGATAGCCAGGCAGGCGGCTATCGACTCGGTAGCTGCGGATGTTTTAAGTTTGAACAATGAGGTTGGCCCTAACTCGACGACAGGTAGAGGTGCTAAAACAATGATATCTTGTCCCACCAGGCTGCTATCGTAGGACTCCTACGTCCGTCCCCTTCTTGACAGTTGTGGTCCTGCCCTGCTAACGTTACTGCTGACACGGTCCCCCCCGCCCCCCCGCAGTGCAGCTCTGCCCAGCTAAGAGACACACGCCTGTGGCGGCGTTAAGTGGCTCACCTCTGCGTTATGGCTCCAAACACTAAGAAAAATGTTGACTGTTATATTAACTATATATTATAAATTTCTTAACATCCAAATGTTAAATATCGACACCCTCTTAAAATAATGGCCTAAGTCATTTTTTCAGGTTTTTCAGGAAACACAAAAAACTCAACAAAAGAGTCACACTTTTGACATAGGCCATTATACAACCGGGGGTAGAATTGCATGTTCCCCTCAACTGAGGATTCAGGCGATTTTACCAGAGGTGGCCAGCATCATGAGGGGGTGATTTAGGCAAAAAAAACATTTTTGTCAAAACATGACTTAGGCCATTATTTTAGGAAGGTGACGATATTCATGTCGTGTCCCACAGTTTCTGACAGCAGTGTGCAGCGGGGCTGGTCGAGGACTCACGCGTATTAAAGCAGGTTTTACTGGGTGTGGGAGATCAACCAAACAAGAGGTCTATCTGGTTCTTGAGAGCACATTTGGTAGGTGACGCGCGGCTCAGGTATTATAAAGGCTGTGGCTCATTGTTGTAATGGCCACGTCATATATGTGTAGAGGAATGCAGAGACAATAAAAAAAACCCTCTTCAGTAAGGAAACAGTACGCAGGAAATATCCACACAGCTGGATAGAGAACACTGAAGAATAAAGAAAATTAGAAAAAATATAATGTAAAGTGTAGTATGTGTTAAGTCTTTTAACACAGTGTGAAGACCACGTGGAGGGTTTGGGTCATAGGTGTGTACTGGTAATTTTAGATCATCCTCAGACCTCACAGCATCACTTCTCAGACGTCATTTAACATGTCACAGGTTGTAGGCTTCTCCTCAGACACAGTCTTGGACTGAGAATCTTTCTGGACTTGTTACTAAATGTGTTTTTAAGTCTGCAGTCAACCACAAATGATTGTTCACACATCACATTTACTCAAGTACTGTGCTTCTGTCAGATCTGAGCTACCATGACTTTATTTCAGTGTATTCTTTTCATGCAATTTTATACGTACTCCATCACATTTCCGACTGCACTACATTTATCTGACACCTTTAGTCAAACATATGAATAGTTTATAAAATACGATGCTTTGTAAACAATCTATACATGTAGAGCTGAGACGATTAATCCATTAATCAATTGGTTGACTCAGAAAATTAATTGGAAACTATTTTGACAGTCACTTCGGTCATTTTTCATGTGTAAAGCCAAACATTTCGTGGTAACAGTTTGTCAAATTTGAATATTTGCTGCTTTTCTTTATAATTATTTAGAATTTATTTTTAATAATTAAAGCCTTGTAAAGCTGTCATTTTGGCCATTTATCAATATTTGATGAATTTTAACAAACCAAAAAAGTGAATGTAGAGCAATTGTTCTCCAGACTCATGCAATACCCTAGAATGCACTTTAAACATTGATTCCCTGAAAACATTGCAGCAATTACAAATATGCTTTTAAATCGTTTAAATCATAATGTTTCTGAATGTAATTGTTTTTATAAGGAACTGATTTTGTGTATTCTGATTGTTTGCCTGTTTTCTTTCTGCTTGTGTAATCTCGGCATCATTGAACATGAGGGTCACCCCTCAATGTACAGCGGGGAAAATAAGTATTGAACACGTCAACATTTTTCTCAGTAAATATATTTCTAATGGGGCTATTGACATGAAATTATCACCAGATGTTGGTAACAACCCAAGTAATCCACACATACAAAGAAATGAAAACATATAGGTCCATAAATTAAGTTATGTGTAATAAAGTGAAATGACACAGGGAATAAGTATTGAACACACTTAATGAAATTTATTTAATACTTAGTAGAAAAGCCTTTGTTGGTAATGACAGCTTCAAGACGCCTCCTTTATGGAGAAACTAGTCGCATGCATTGCTCAGGTGTGATTTTGGCCCATTCTTCCACACAAACTGTCTTCAAATCTTGAAGGTTCCCGGGGGCCTCTTCTATGAACTCTGATTTTCAGTTCTTTCCATAGATTTTCAATTTGATTCAAGTCAGGTGATTGACTGGGCCAGTCTAGCAGCTTTATTTTCTTTCTCTGAAACCAATTGAGAGTTTCCTTGGCTGTGCGTTTGGGATCATCGTTTCCTCTTCAGCATCCTGGTAGATGGCAGCAGATTCTTATCAAGAATGTCTCGCTACATTTCTCCATTCATATTTCCTTCAATTATATGAAGTCTGCCAGTACCATATGCTGTAAAACTGCCCCACACCATGATGTTCCCACCTCCAAACTTCACTGTTGGTATAGTGTTTTTGGGGTGATGTGCCATTTCTCCTCCAAACATGGTATGACATCCAAAGAGTTCAATTTTGGTCTTATCTGACCAGACTATATTCTCCCAGTATTTCATAGGCCTGTCCAAATGTTGTGCAGCAAACTTTAAACGAGCTTCGACATGCTTTTTCTTCAACAATGGAGTCTTGCATGGTGAGCGTGCATAGAGGCCATGGCCATTCCCTGTGTCATTTCACTTTATTACACATAACTTAATTTATGGACATATATGTTTTGATTTCCTGTATGTGTGGATTACTTGGGTTGTTACTGACATCTGGTGACAATTTCATGTCAATAGCCCCATCAGAAATATATTTACTGAGAAAAATGTTGACGCGTTCAATACTTATTTTCCCCGCTGTATCTCAGATATAATGAAAGGTTGATGAACTGATCACTCAAGTAAGTAGCAAAATGCTGCATACACATTCATGTTGGAGTAATAATAATCTAATGATGTAATATATAAATGTACACCAGTCAAAGGGGGCATTTTCCTCACTGAGTACTTTTACTTTTAATGCTGTAAGTATATTTTCCTAATTATACTTACACACTTTTACTTAGTTAACATTCTCAATGCAGGGCTTTTAATTGTAATTGAGTATTTTTACAGTGTCATATTATTACTTTTACTTAAGTAAATCTGAATACTTCCTCCAGCAATAATAAAACCCTTATGAATTACCTCTTGACAATGTTGACACAGTACATACACAGTGTTATACATTGAACTAAACAGTCCACTGGCTCCGATTACTGGTTCAGCAAACAAAGAGTGACCCCGCTCCATGCTCACTAACTGCCAGAGATGTCACTGAGGTCATGTCACACATCATTTATTGGTATTTACATATACATACAGATACTTGAAGGCCAGCACTTGCCAGTGGAAAATAAATTCACAGTATTCACAAAACCAACATCTAGAGCCAAAGTGAGTTCAGCGTGTGGATCAGCTGATACTATCAGTCAGAAAAATATGTCCCACTGCACAGACATTAACATAGAGAGAGGTTGTGATAATTATGGCAACACAAGGCGATGTATGACCTGTATTTGTTACAACAGTAATGGTGTTCTACACAGCCCCTAAAGGAATTTTTTAAATCGAAAACAACTGGACTAGGTTATTTGTCTGTGAAGACGTTTCACCTCTCATCCAAGAGGCTTCATCAGTTCGTGTACGCATCTGACCAGGCTAGGACCAGTCCTAGCCTGGTCAGATGCGTACACGAATTACCAGTTGTTTTCGATTTAAAAAACCCCTTTAGGATACTATGACCTGGACAAATGAGAATATACACAGGCTTACTGTTCTACACAGCATAAATCATGGTGTTGGTATGTTATGAAATGTGGTTAATTAGGGGCTTGGCACATCCAAATTTAAAATGTTATAGAAATCTTTCCACTCATGTTGCATGCATGCCCTCTACGTGTGCTCCAGGTAGTGAGTGAGCAGGGAAGGTAGAGGAAGGTGGGGGAGCTGCTTCAGTCTGGATCGACCAATCAGATTCCTGATCTGGAGACGACACAACTGACAGAGACTCCTCGGAGATACTGGAGAGAGACAGAGTGATTTCATTTTGAATGTCAAGTGGTTCAACACATCAGTATTGAGAATCACCCTAGTACAAGACATTGCAGTACCTTCAAATGCCAGTAGCAGCTGCTGTGTTCTTCCACCAGGGGGTGCTAGCTCTACAGGTCGTTTATTGTTACCGTCTCTTAGGTTGACATCAGCTCCATAGTCCAGTAACAATGGAACCTGATCAGCACTGTCCTGTCTGACAGCTGCATGCAGAGGACTGTCCCCTCCCCTGCCTACATTAACACTTGCCCCTAGAGACGAGGAGAGAGCAGGAGGAGGAGAGGACAGGAGGAGGAGGAGAAGGCGGGAAGAAGAGGAGGAGAGGGCAGGATTAGGGTGAGGAGAGGGCAGGAAGAGGAACAGCAAAGGGCAGGAGGAGGACGAGCAGAGGAAACTGTAGTAAGTGATCATCCTATGAACCAGTACGACTCCTCTGCATGAGCCTGTTAGTTGTTCTGAAGTGCAGGACTGAAACCTGTGGGTGAAGCAGCTTTTAGCTTTGGTGTTCTGAGCTGTTGGAACAGTCTGACCTGAGAGCAGCTGAAGTGTTGAAACATTAAACATGGCTTTAATGAAGTATGGTTTTTTAGTCATTAGTCACTTTATTTTATTCACTTATTTTATTGTATCTATGTTATAAATCATATTTTATTCTATTTTCGTCTCTTCGTCTTCGTCGTCTCCCGCTTATCCGGATCCGGGTCGCGGGGGCAGCAGCCTCAGCAAAGAGGTCCAGACGGCCCTCTCCCCAGCCACTTCCACCAGCTCCTCCGGGAGAATCCCGAGGCGTTCCAAGGCCAGCCGAGAGATATAATCCCTCCAGCATGTCCTTGGTTGGCCCGAGACCTCCTCCCGGTGGGACATGCCCGAAACACCTCCCCGAGGAGGCGTCCAGGAGGCATCCTCACCAGATGCCCGAACCACCTCAACTGGCTCCTCTCGACATTGAGGAGCAGCGGCTCTACTCCGAGTCCCTCCCGGATGACCGAGCTCCTCACCCTATCTCTAAGGCTGAGCCCGGCCACCCTGCGGAGGAAACTCATTTCGGCCGCTTGTATTCGCGATCTCGTTCTTTCGGTCATTACCCAAAGCTCATGACCATAGGTGAGGATTGGAACGTAGATCGACCGGTAAATCGAGAGCTTCGCCTTCCGGCTTAGCTCCCTCTTCCCCACAACGGACCGGTTCAGCGCCCGCATCACTGCTGACGCCGCCCCAATCCGCCTGTCGATCTCCCGTTCCATCCTACCCTCACTCGTGAACAAGATCCCGAGATACTTAAACTCCTCCACCTGAGGCAGAGCCTCCCCCCCGACCCAGAGCCGGCAATCCACCCGTTTCCGGCTGAGAACCATGGCCTCAGACTTGGAGGTGCTGATCTTCATCCCAGCCGCTTCACACTCGACCGCGAACCGCCCAAGCGAGAGCTGAAGGTCGGTGCTCGATGAAGCTAAGAGGACCACGTCATCCGCAAAAAGCAAAGACGAGATCCTCCCGCCACCGAACCCAAACCCCTCCCCCACCCGGCTGCGCCTAGAAATTCTGTCCATAAAAGTTATAAACAGAACCATTGACAAAGGGCAGCACTGGCGGAGTCCAACCCCCACCGGGAACAGGTCCGACTTACTGCCGGCTACGCGAACCAGACTCACACTCCTTTGGTACAGGGACTGAATGGCTGCTATCAAGGGGCCATCCACCCCATACTCCCGGAGCGCCCCCCACAGGGAGCCCCTGGGAACACGGTCGTAAGCCTTCTCCAAATCCACAAAACACATGTGGACTGGATTGGCATATTCTATTTTATGTTATTTTATTTTTATTTCTTTTTTTGCTAATGTTATTATAGTTTTTAAACAATCTATTTTATTGCCAGCTTTCTTACTTGATTTGCCCTTTTTCTTTTTAGCTCATCAGTCATCTTTGATGCACTTTGAACTGCACTGACCTGTATTAAAAATGCTATACAAATAAAGTTTGATTGAATAATTGAGTGATAGATTGATTGATTGATAGAGAGGTGATTACAGGGAAAAGAAATAAACAATAAATGTTTCTGTTGCATGTTTTGTTAAATACACTCGATACTTCCACCTCTTCAGGCCTTGAAAATAAAAATTAATTAATTTTAAGTTTAAGTTTCAGAACCACTTAAGTTTGCAGTCATCTGGAATAACGGCACACAAACAGACGCCTTGATGATTTTTGGTGGTCAGGGAAGCCACCAGGAATCACAGGTAAAGTGTATTTTTGTACATTTCGACCCAAGTTAAAAGTGCATTAAGCAAAGGAACCACTGCTCTAGACCAATGGTGGCTTATATAAAACAGTGGGCACCTGCTCCCAGTACACGAGGTGACACAGGTGTGCTGCAAATGGAAGTGGCAGAAAGTAAACCAGACACACCTCTGTGCAGCAGGATCTTTGTGCAGGCTGTGTGTCGGTGAAGACAGCTCATGTAGAGAGGAGAGCCCAGGTGAGACACTTCATAGTCTGGATCTGCTCCATGAGACAGCAGTGACTCTACACACTGACTGCTACCTGTTCACACACACACACACACACACACACACACACACACACACACACAGACATGATGAAACATTCAGCAACTTTCAATGATGAAGAATTGCGCTTGAATTGAACTTGAATTGAACAGCTTACACTCTGGCTGCTGTCCCTTTGTTCTCTCTTATCAGGGTTTCAGTGTCATATTTTACTGTAGTTAAACATTACAGCCTGATCTGGAGATGTTTTATTTTGAAAATGCCACTATGCAGAAGAGAGACAAGTCATTTAGCCAAGCTACACCAAAATCTAGTGACGTGGTGTTTGAGATATTGTGACTGAGCAAAAAGACACCGACTAATCGGGACCTAAACTAGACCAGAGATGCCATGGAAACATAATGTCATTATGTCAAGGGCATGATTGTAAGCACTCAGAGAACGTTTCATGTCAGTTTATTAAAGACTGGCTGAGATATGCCCAAGCATCAACATCAATGAACCTAACACTGAAGAACCAAAACCTGCAGTTCCCTTTAATGACAACGAGAGACTGACTACAACAGTGAGTCATCTACATAGACTCCCATGTTAAAATGTCCAACTTAACAGCAGAAATAAACATGTTTACAGCCTGGTACAAAAACAGTTTTGGTCTCTATAGTTAATTTCCGCCTTCATGACAACTGTTTATATAACTCACCAGTTTAAATTTGATTAAGGACTAAAGTTATTTAGAATTGGGGGCGTGGCCTCTTTGAGTGACAGGTGGATAAGGGTATGCTTGCCACAAAAGAGCATGCAGCAAAGTCTCAGCTCCCCACACACCCCACCTCATTTTTATATTTGAAAATCAGGATACTGGGCTGCTCAGTTTTATACTGTAAGCTTCCTGCTCTGCGTATTCACCTCTCTTGCAGGCTTCATGCAGTGCCGATGGGAAATGTGTGTGTGGCGTGTGTGTGTGTGCTCCATTCTGCAGCAGTATGTCCAAACAGCTGACACTCCCGGATGCACAACAGTTGTACAGAGGAGTGACACCATCGATGGTAGCAGCATTCACCTAGACACATACATAACTGTGAGCAACATACATACACACACGTGTGTTTCAGCAAACATAACATAATTATAGTGATAGTAATAAGAAGAACACTCACATTAGCTCCAGCATTTATTAGTGCTCTGACGCAGGCTACATGTCCCGACAGGCAGGCTTCATGAAGAGGGGTCACATGATCGATGGTGACAATGTTGGCGTGATATCCCTAAAATATAAAAGCACACAGCATTCTGACTTTAGTTGTTGAACTTTCTGTTTGACTTGTTTCAAACAGTCTTTCTGGTTTAAATGGATTCTGAGTAAACACTAGTGACTGCAGTATCGGCACATTTTCCAGATTCCCAGGTTTCTGCCTTAAGGACATGACTTTATCTGCTGCTGGGAAAAATCACACTAATGCCCCCTTCCCCTTTTAATACATCTATTGTGACACCTGTAGAAATAACTAACTGCATCTGTGGAGTTATTAGAGTAATCAGTTATGAGGTGTAATTGAAGTTTTTGTATGTAAGTATATTTGGTGGCTGTGGGGGCCATTCAGAAACTTCAGCTCGTATTTCCTGAAGTGGTTCATGGTGGATGTTGAGGTCTGCTTTGGATCATAGTCTTGTTGTTTAAACGTCTCAAAGAGTGAACTGGGGACAGCTTGTCCAGTTGGAAAATATTTTCTGGGTCAGTGGTTTAGGTTAAGAATATAGACAAGACAAGAATACCTGTGTGTGTGTGTGTGTGTGTGTGTGTGTGTGTGTGTTACCTGGGCCAGCAGAGTGCGCAGGGCAAGCAGACGACCCTGAGAAGCAGCTTCATGGAGCGGTGAGCGATCTGCCCAGGACCCTGAACATAAGTAAAGCAAAATATTTAACTTAACTGACACACTAACTGAGGTGTATTTATAATACTCATTAATTTCAGTTGTTCTATATTCTTTCGTACGATTTGAAATATCCTGACTTAAATATCCTAACTGGTAGCATCATAAAAGTGTGAAGGCGACGCTGGGTGATTTTCAGCAGAACAAACTCATCATTCAGAAAACACTATAATCAATCAAAGAGTCTACAGGGACTTTAAAGATTATGATAAATAATAATAATAATAATAATAATAATATTAACAATAGTAATTGTTATTATTATTAAGCTTCAAACTGCAGTTATGAATTGTCAGGAGCATGATATGTACTGCCTGAAGTCAGAGGCACTAGATTAAGTTAACAGCTCCAGAACAAGCAGCTTTCTGTCATCTCTCTAAAAATGATAGATCCAACATCTCTTCTCACATTTAGCAATATATTTCTCCTTCCACCAATTTGCTGCATCAGATATTTAGATGGGTGAGTGATTTTCTATGACAGTACAATCTGGCTTGTATGGACTCAGCTGACTCAGGTCCCATGCACTAGAAGCTTAGTGCTCAGGCCAAAGCCATCCACCGCCATCCATCCCCAGCCTCCTCTCAGCCTCTCCAGCCAGTTCCGGTTCCAGAACGTTGCTCACTGATCTCCAAGCGCCGGGCTTCTTAATTTCACACTGAACAAACTAAAGCTGTCATCATCATTTCTCTGCTCACTGGCTGAGCGAGACTCTGGGGAACCGCCCAGTGAGAGAGGCAGCCTCCTAACTTCTCCTCTGTCAAGCTGTTTGACCCCCCGGCTCCCTGGAGGGAGGCAGCGAGGGGCCTGTTGAATGTGGCAACAGAGACTAAGTGGAACAAACATTCTCTTTCTGACGCATACCACCATGGACTTGCTAATTATCTAAACTACCCACAGACTGTGATGATTTAATCTGTTTCACTATTCACACTAGGGGGAAAGCAGCCCATCAGCTCCCTGCTCCGCCCCCAAGTCTGAACCATAGACTGTAAATAAAGATGGATGTGGCCTCCATGACATCACCCACAGGTTTCTGAAGCTCAGAGTAAGCTGCTCCACTCTCACCATCTTTGCAGTGTATGACTCCACCCCTAACTCCCAGCAAATATAAATATGGTCAAATAGGAGGGGCAGGTAAGGAGCTGAGGCCTTGGTGCATTGCGGCTTGTGGCAAAGATACGATCACCACCTGTCACTCAAAGAGGCCACGCCCTCAATTCTCCATAACTTTAGTACTTAATAAAAAGTAAACAGATGAGTTATATAAACAATTGTCATGAAGGAGGAAATTATCTATATAGACCAAAACTGTCTTTGTACCAGGCTGTAAACATGTTTATTTCTGCTGTAAAGTTGGACATTTTAACAGGAGTCTACGGAGATTGACTCACTGTTGGAGCCAGACTCTCGTGGTCATTAGAGGAACTGCAGGTTTTGGTTCTTCAGTGTTGATGCTTCATGTTTCAGACCGGAGGTTGACGCTTGGTCTGAACCCATGCAGCTGGGCCACACCAAATCTCACACTGGAGGAGCAATGGGCTCTAGGTGAACTTCTGCCTGTACAGTGGCCAGTTCGACCATTTCCAAGTCACCTGTTCAGTAAAAGCTGTGATACAACGCCACAAATATGATCACAGCACAACTTGTCATGATGATCTTCAAGTAAACATCAAACATGCAGCGATCAGGTTACAAAGTCGTCAAACAGGAATGTGCACACACCACAGACTGAACAGTTTTTCACCAGGATTGTCATATCATCAGAAAGGGTCTGTAAACTAAATGTCACACTACACCACCTGCATCTCAGACCAAAACAAACGCTTAGTCCACCACACCTCCAGCCTCTGTTTGGCTACAATCCCCTCCCCTACCTTCACCTTTTCAGTCAACAAGGTGTTATGATGCTATGAAATCATCCAATAAACACACAGCGTTACGATAAAGTTAACAAGAGCCAACTGGCAACAATCCAGCACAACCATTAGCCCACGATTGCATAGCTGTGATATGCTTCACAGCAGTGCTGACAGTTAGCCAGCTAGCAATAGCAACATTTGCAGAACACATATGTAATATTATATGTATATGTTAAAGAGTTAGCCTATGTTAGCATGCCAATGTAGCCGTCACTAATGAAAACAGACTGTAACATTGTGAAAAAATATAAAGTTACTGACAAATGGAGGAGAAAAAAAGTAGTTCTGAGTCCAGGTGGAGCCTTTAGCAACTTGTAGGGTTCTCCTCTCAGTAAACCAGTCCAGTATCAGCTCCATGGTCGGACTGGGAAAGCAATTCAGCCTTGGTCTAATCCACTGGGACTGGCCGAATGAATGACAGGCACACAGAGAGGACTGGTAAGGACACTCAGTGATTTTTTGGACGTTTTGATGGTCCACCAGCTGACCGGGATTTAAGCTGGCAGCTGCCATGTCCAGTCCACTTGTACTCTTGTCTGATCTCTGTGTGTCTGAGGCCTTTTTAGACAGAAACATGGTTTCTTCTTTAGAACAGGAAATGCTGGAAGGTCGCTTTCACCTCAACGGGCGTGTGTGTTTATAGACGAGGGGAGGGCCAGCGGTTTAACAGGAGGGACTTAAATGCACTAACATGCACACACTGCCGGACCGGCTACCAAAACAAAAAGCAGAGAAACTAAGATGACATCACATACAGAGGGGGTGTGGCTTCTTCTCTGCTCAGGATGCCATTACTCCACTATATCTTTACATAGAAAACAGTTGTTGATACTGTATATGCTGCATATAGAGCATGCATGTATATATGTGTGTGTATGTGTATATATATATATATATATATATACTGTATATGTATTCATATACTAGCTTTATTAATAAAAATACTCTAATAATTAATATAACTGTTAGTTTCAGCCCCACTCATGTAACACGACTTCAGCATTGCAACTAATCTGACCTGCCTGCTTAACCAGCTAACTCAGTGTTACTGACTGACTCAACCAGTGAATCTACCAAGACTTTAGGCACCAAGAAAAACATCTTCCTACTCTCATCTAATCTGCTGAGCGAAGACACAAGTTGCAAAGGCAGGCAGCCATATTTAGATGGTCTGTGAGGTCATTTAACTCCCTGGGTTGTACATGCCAGCAGCCATTTTGGAAAGGTAGACGAATAGAAGGAACACTGAACTCCTCCCTCTTTACATAACATTCTAACAACCTGTCTGAATCCAGTCTTTCACCTCCACACTTCCTTTACTCACTATCCCTCCCCCCTTTTTTCCCTGTATGCCTCAGTCCTTTCATATCCTGTTCAGTTGATTTATTTTACATTTATTTTTCTGTTGTAAAATGCTCCACATGGTACATAACTTTTAAAATTTTCACATAACAAATCAAACAACCACTCCCTGAATTTGTGGCACTGTCCAACAAAGCACAGTTCAGAGGTGATCAGCTTCAGATACCTGACACTCACTTTACCATGATTGAAGTCAGATTCTTCAATGGCCAGCTCCTCCATGTCTGCTCGGACATTGACTGTGGTGGAGTATTTAGTTTAGAGGGTTTTTTTAGGTGTCTTACACCTTTAAAGTTATTTTTTGGGGGCTTTTTGTGCCTTTAATGGACAGGACAGTAGAGAGACAGGAAGTGGGGAGGCAGAGAGAGGGGGAATGACACGCAGGAAAGGGCTGTCCAGCTGCAGTGAGGACTGTAGCCTCTATATATGGGGGTGCCTGCGTAACCCACTGTGCTACGCGACACCCCAGGTGTCTTACACCTTTATTAGAGTTTGAAGTAAAGAGACAACAGGAAATGAGGAAGAGAATGACATGGATCAAAGTGTCCCAGCAGGACTTGGACCAAATCGTCAGGCCACTAGGCCTTCATGAAAGATCTGACTTCTCCAACACTGCAACGTATTAATGGTGATGTCTACTACTGTGTCCTCAAGTGAATATAACTGAGTCAACATTGGTTGTATCCAAAAATGAAAACATTGGATTGTGGATAATATAAATTCCTGGTGTTGACACGTAAGAAAAACGTCTTAAAACCTGTCAATGGCACAAGCTAGGATGAAGATGTGTTTCTCACAAGCTCCGACAAGGTTGACTTTACAACTCAATATGACACTGTCAAGATCAGGCATGTGCACAGACCTCTTCCTGTAAGTGTTTGAAATTCAAAGCCTGTATGTCTTATGTTTAGTTATTCCTCTGCTTCCTTTAGTAATAGAGAAAGTAAAATTTGCCTTAACAGAGACTAGGCTCAGAGCTCAGTGATGTTATTAAAACATCGCCAAAGGACAAATAGCCCATTAAACTTTAGCTTCAGAAAAAGTAGCTGTATGGTCGGGCTCTTGAAGTTGGTTGGTTTGTTTATCTTTTTTTTTATTTAGAGAACAGCTTTTTCAGTTTTATGTGAAGATTTGTTAATATTATAGACCAGGAGCAAACAAACTATACATGTGAAAACACCCTAAAGCATGCACAGTGTGTTTTCTTTGTTCTTGCCTGTTCTTGTGATAAATGTAGAAGCAGTCAAGGCTAGAGAGCTTTGTCTCTGTGTACATTGATCATTTTGTTGAAATCTGTTAGGTATTAAACATATGCAAGTGTACAACATGCTAACTACAAAGACGGCTTCCGAGGCACTCCAAACGCTTCAGGAGTCTGTTAGGCACCTACAGGCTGATATTAAACTGGACATGGATGCTGTGAGAAGTGAGCTAACAACACTGGTCACTAGCCTGCAGGCATCGCTAACTTCACGAAGCCCGACCGAGGGAGCTAGAGGAAGCTGCTGTTTTCATTGACAACTGTGTCACACAGCTCTACTCCACCATATCCAGCATTTCACAGTGCTGTCATGTTAACCTTGACCCTACCGCACAGGCTGCGTGTGGCAAGTTACTGCCTGAATATAAAGCACTAAAGACACAGAACCATGGCCACCATCATTTCTGTGCTGTTGATGAATAATTTGAGCTTGGTCACACACGTGAACTCTAAGCCTTCACATGGAGACAGAGGGAGAAATGTCCCAAACATAGTCTAATGTAACGTATGATTCTGTCACTGTTATCCACCTCTGATGGAAGTGAAGCTTCCTGATCAGCTGATTATTTATTGTACTGTAACTGAACTGTCTCTGTCCCACTGTGACATTTCATCCACTTTAAATCCTGTGTTATAATAATTGTAACGATGACATTTTATTATCATATTACTATTATTATTAGTAGTAGTATTAGCAATAGTGGTAGCATTCTGACTTTCAACAGTTTGAAGCCCAAATAAACATTTTTTTCAGTTGTAAAATCCATCTGGAGGCATTCAATCAGAACAGGGAGTGTGGTCTCTCCATCTCTCTCTCTCTCCCTCTCTCACAACCTTGACCAACCTGGGCCTAATCAAACACGTCCACTCCACTGGGTCAACACATTTCAAATAGAGAGCTGTCACCATGCTGATGAGTTCAGCAGCTGGTGCAGGAACAGTGACATGATGGTTACTAAGAGTAGGTCAAACGTAGCAGTCAAATAGTTTTGGTTGGTTAACATCCTGATAATAAGGTTATGAGTTTTCTCAGATAATTATAAGTAGGTTTGTTGAGTTTATTTGTTTTGTATGTGACCTACATTTAGGTCCATGTTTAAGCATTTAAATACATGCTCACTATAGGCTCACTCATTTACTTTCTTTCAAAGTTGAAATTACTAACTAAAAACTAAAAACAAAACGTTGTCAAACAAAGAGAAGCAATGCAGTCTATCAGACCAGGTATCCCATATGAAAATGTACATATATGACATTTCCATATATGAAGTAAATGTTCATATTAAGTAAAAAAAAAAAAAAAAGGCTATATTTATATATGTGAAAATTATATATCAAACCTATATAACATTGGAACATTTTCATGTATTGACATTATATTGTAGACATATGTTTTGCACATATGCCATGCCTTTCAGTATATGTTGATATAATATATATAAATATACAATACAGAATGTTTAAAATTAAAAAGAAAAATGTATATCATATACTTTTATAAACATACAACGTTTTGAATGTGTATCAAAAGTTATAAAGTATGTTGTTTTAATAAACTTGCATTTATAAATTAAATATACATTGTTAACAATACGGTCGCAACGTTATATAAAAATATAACAAGGGTATTCCCTATATGTTATAAACTTCATATATCCAGAGGTTGTATATATATATGTAATGATAATATATTCCCTTAATGGTGGCATATATGGCAACATCACTCATATATTACATTTCCTTACAGCAGGAGTAGTTTATAAAAGCTTTGTTGAGTTGAGATGTTTGTTATGTCTTTCTTTTTTCAGTTTGGTATAGAAATGGACAGAATCAGGCAGTAAATGTCAAACATACAAATCACCCTTACTTAATTATTTTGTCTTCTTCCAGGACTCTATGCGTCTATATATTGTCAAGCTTTAACTCAGTGTTTTCCCAGTAACAGAAACAGCCTGAGCAGCAATGCACCGACCTTGGCTGGTCAGAATGCCCCAGCAGGCCTTCTTCCTCTCCGGGCCATGTTCGGGTAGCGTTCCGGGCTCTGCGCCTCTTTTCCGGGACACCTCCGGGGCTCCGGACGGAACCTCCGGCATGTTCGCACGTCTCGTCCTGACACGCCTACTGCTAAAACAACACAGACTGCAGCAGCGGAGCGCTGCGCAGGGGAAGGTCAGGAGAACGACGTGATTGGCTGAACGGCTCTGTTGTTGTGTTCACCGCACACGACCGCCTCACATGCGCGCCCACGTGTCCACGAGCGAGGCTATTTTTGTCGCTGAAGAGGAGCAGACTCAGCTGAGTGTGCGCGGAGACTGTAGCTGTGGCACAGTAAAGCATCTAATGATCAGCTGAGTCTGACACATGGTAACTTTTAACTCTCTGTGCTCCTTAGAGGATCTGACTGATAGCTTTCAAATCTGACCTCTGATCAGATTCCAGTGTAGATCTCACACCTCACACACATTACATTTGTACATGTGGGTCATATATGACATATATGAGTGATGTTGTCATATTTAGTATGTCACCTATAAGGAGATATATTATTATCACACTTATAGATCCTCTGGATATATGAAGATATATGTTTATAACTTATATGGAATACACATTTAAAGGTAGCACAATTTAAAAATATCTATATGACGATTTTTTATACAAAAATGGAATGACGACCAAGATTCTGCGACCAAGGAAGCCCCAGCACCAGCTCCCAAAGCTCCTATAGGCTAGATACCTGTACTGACTAAAACAACTGGACAGGGCATTTAGTCTTGCAAACATATATCTATGTTGTGTCTCACAATTTGTTTTTATGGATCCAGTGAATCCTACAGTTTTTTTTATTATCACTGATTATAAGTGCCTCATTTGATATAAATAAATGCATGATTGACACCTCTGAATTCATGTATTCTATTATATTATATCTCTCCACTGCTAGAACAGCCTACTTCTGTCAGTTAATCAGTAACAATAAACACAATCATAGATTTCTTTTTGACACTATAGCTAAACTCACTCAGCAGCAGCCATCTCTTAGCTGCTCACCCTTTACACCCCATGACTTTCTAGAATTGAGTCCCTGTCAACTTCTCCTTCAACAAATTTCGAGACTCTGTCTCTTGCACTACTGTCTTAGCTAGTGTTGAATTCTAAACCCACCATCTGTCAACTGGACCCTCTACCAGCTAAGCTCTCCAAAGACCTCTGGCCAATATTGGAACCTTCAGTGCTGAACATTATTAATTTATCACTCACTTCTGGCACAGTTCCCAGTAGCTCTAAGACTGCTGTGGTTAAACCTTTACTTTAAAAAACCACACCTTGATCAAGGATCCCTAAATAATTATCAACCAGTCTCAAACCTTCTTTTCTTTTCTAAAGTCCTGGAAAGAGCTGTGTCTCAAGAGCTTTTGTCTCATTTGTCTAATAACAATCTTTTTGAACTGTTCCAGTCTGCCTTCAGGGCCTGTCACTCCACTGAGACAGCGCTCACTAAAGTAGCAAATGATCTTCTGATCTCCATGAATTCGGACTCCACCTCTGTGCTCCTCTCAGTGCAGCTTTTGATACTATAGGTCATTGTATTCTCTGAGATCCACTTGAAAGCAAATTCTGTGTTTCTGGCCTGGCCCTCACCTGGTTAAAGTCCTACTTATCTGACAGAACACAGTGCATCTTCTATAACACTATATCAACATACTCTACTGTGAAACATGGAATACCCCAGGGCTCTGTTCTTGGCCCTCTGCTTTTCTCTCTCTATATTTCACCTCTTGGTCAAATTATTCGCAGTCAAATAAAATGAATTTCCATTGTTATGCTGACACTCAGTTGTGTGTACCTGTAAAGGCTGATGATTCCTCTCAGATTACAACTTTAGAGGTCTGTTTGTCTGCTGTGAAAAGCTGGATGTCGTAACTTTTTGCTCCTAAATTTAGGCAAAACTGAGATGCTGGTCGTTGGCCCGACCCGACATAAACACCAATTTGATCATTAACATTAACTCTTGATAACTGTGTGATTTCTCATAGTCTGACAGTCGAAAATCTGGGTGTCACCTTTGATTCTTCCCTCTTCTTAGATCAGCACATTAAAGATATCACCAAGACTGCCTTTTTTCATCTATGTAACATAGCCAGGATTCTGTCTCTTCTGTCTAAGACTGATGCTGAAATCTTAATTCATGCTTTTGTTTCATCAAGACTTGATTATTGTAATGTTATGTTTTCCGGCCTCATCTGGCTCGTATTAAAAATCTTCAAATGGTTCAGAATGCCACAGCTAGAACTGTTACTAAATCCAGAAAATTTGACCATATTACAGCCTCCCTTCATTGGCTTCCTGTTCTTATCAGATCAGACTTTAAGGTGCTTTTGATGGCATATAAGGTTAAATGGACTTGCTCCTTCATACCTGTGTGATCTGCTTAAACCTTATACTCCATCTTGTGCTCTCCGTTCCCAGAATTTAGGGCTCCTGTCGGTTCCCAGAGTTAAAAAGACGTCCTCCTCCCTCCGGAGTCTGGAATGTCAACTGCAAACCACCTACTGCCCCCATGATCCTGTTTAACACCTGCTGCTAAACCTGCTAAAATTTACTATAATTAATAATGATAATTATTCATGTTATTAGCTGTCATTACTATTTACATCAGTGGGAGCACTACAGTTGCCGCTACATTACTGTTGCTGTTACTGCCGCTACTATCACTATTGTTAATATTGCTATCATTGTATGTTCTTGTTCTTTTCCTTTGTGCTCTCTCTCTCGCTCTCTCTCTCTAACCCAACCGGTTGAGGCAGATTGCCACCACCCTGAGTCCGATTCTGCTCAAGGTTTCTGTCTCTTAAAAGGAAGTTTTTCTTTGTCCACTGTCGCCTAGTGCTTGCTCTTGGTGGGAATTGTGGTCTCTGTAAACAATATTATAAAGAGAAGATCTTGACCTGCTCTATTTGGAAAGTGCCTTGAGATAACACGTTGTGAATTGACGCTATACAAATATATAAATAAATATATATATATAAATGAAATTGACTTGACTTGAAGGCAAAGGTACAAAATCAGCAGACCAAAGCAGGGTCAAAGACAGGAACTGGTCAAAAAAACACTAAGCACTCACTAGGGAAACACAAGAATTGCTGGTACGCTGTCACAAGGGAACAATACTCAACAGGGAAGGGAGATAATGAGACACAGGTGCAGCACATTAGGGCAGGGAAGGTAATCACGCAGGCGGGAAACATACAAGTACGGGAAGTGAAGGACCTGAAACGAGACAAGAGGTGAGTTTCAAAATAAAACAGTAAACATGAGAAAAAACATCTTTCATCTTTCACCATGCCTGAGAGAAAGCCGATAGCAGCAGCAAGAGCATGCTAACCGATGTGAGTGAAGAAGAAGAAACAGAGCAATTTGGACAAAAGATTCTCGGCATGTCTCCAGTCCATTCGTTGGTTCTGGCCAGCCTCTGGACGTCTATGAATGGATAGATAGATAGATAGATAGATAGATAGATAGATAGATAGATAGATAGATAGATAGATAGATAAATAGATAGATAGATAGATACTTTATTTATCTACTAGGGGAAATTCATGTGTCCATTAGCTCATTGTTGATAATAATTAAAGCTGCAAGCAGTGATGAACGGGCCCTCACACTCCTGCGCACCTCCAGGGGGCTCACAGTCGCAGACCATAATGACCACCAGACACTGTGCTCATGGGTTAAGATTTATTGCACAGATTGTGTGGCACCAGAAAAGATTTAAAGGATTTTTATATGCAATCTCAATTCAGACCATTAGGTGGAGCCAGAGACCACATAACAGGCACACATGAGGCTCTATATAAGACTTACAATGAAAATGTCATGTAAATTATTCATTCATTCATTTTCTACCGCTTATCCTCTAGTAGGGTCGCGGGGGGGCTGGAGCCTATCCCAGCATCTTCTCGGGCGAGAGGCGGGTACACCCTGGACAGGTCGCCAGTCCATCACAGGGCAAACACATTTTGCATGTCTTTGGACTGTGGGAGGAAGCCGGAGTACCCGGAGAGAACCCACACTTGCACGGGGAGAACATGCAAACTCCACACAGAAAGATCCCACGGCCGAGCCGGGACTCGAACCCGGAACCTTCTTGCTGTGAGGCCTGATTGTCAATTAAGAGTTACTTCATATTTTCAGTAGGTGGCGATGTGATTATTGTGCAACATTAGTATGCAGATATCTTCAGTGTGAGAATGACATCAAACATGTAAAATTTAGGGAAGATTGGAGAAAGTATCATAGAGTTATAACTTCCTATATTTCCATTAGGTGGCACTATGAGTATTACTAAATCTGAGCATGTAGACGTGTTCAGGGCAGGCGTCTTATCAAATCTGTAAAGTTTCAGCCTGTTTGGACACTGCATGCTGGAGTTATAGCAACTTCCTGTTTCATGGCGAAGGATCAAAGTTCAGAGTGCCACCACGGGTGGGTCCTTTGAAGATAACTCAAAAGCTCTGCACTGTAGAATTGCTCCGGTCTGATGATAAGAATAAACAAACTACGATCTTGGAATTGTACAATATGTCACGTACATAAAGCCACTTCCTGTTTCGCGTTGAACTCGCCGCCAGAGCCCCACCCTTAAGTGAAAAGTTAAAATTCACATCCAAGAAGTATCAGCTTCCTCAACAAATTATTTTCGGACCCTTTTTTTGAGGTCCAGGTCAACTCTCTAGGAATAATAAATGAAAAAGTAAATCGTAATATCACATGTTGCCCAGAGGTGGGGCTACGAGAATTACTAAATATGGACATATAGATCAGGACTCTTATCACATATAAAAATTATGGGGCTGTTTGGACACTGCATACTAGAGTTATGAATTTTCATGGCGAAGGACCGAAATTCGCCTTACTGCCACAGGCAGGCTGTTCCACGAAAAGTCACGTTTTGACAGTGCATCATCAAGTTGTTAAGCATATCCTGACAATGTCTAGGTCAAGATTTGATGAACCTGCTATGAGCAGTATATCAAAGTGTATAGGAGGTTTGATGCACCTGTAGCTGCTTCTCTGTCCTGCCAGAATGTTGTGGAGAGGGTGGTTGGTATTGTCCAAGATGGCCTCCATCTTACATTGCATGGGTCTCTCAACAAAAGAGTGAGTCCAGACTCCTGCCAAGCATAGACCCAGCCTTTTTTACCAGCTTGTCCAGTATTTTGTTTTCATGTTGGACATGCTGTTGCCCCAGCAGACTGCAGCATAAAAAAGTATACTGGCCACCACTGACTGATAAAACGTGTGCAACATTTCACTGCAGACATCAAAGGAACTGAGCCTCCTGAGGAAAAAAGAGCCGGCTCTACCCTTTCCAATAGATGGCATCTGTGTTCAGGGGCCAGTCCAGTTTACTGTCCAGGTGCACACCTAGGTATTTATAAGTGTGCACCACCTCAATGTCCTTCCCTCGAATGTTGACTGGCTGAAGGGTGGGCCTAGACCTCTGAAAATCGATGACCATCTCCTTGGTCTTGGAGGTGTTCAGAAGGAGGCAGTTCTTGTTGCTCCATTCACTGAAGGCCATCGTCAGATCCCTGTTCTACTCTTCCTGCCCATTCCTGATACGTGCCACAATAGCTGTGTCATCTGAGTATTTCTGGATGTGGCAGGACTCAGAGTTGTATTTAAAGTCCGCTGTATACAGGGTTAACAGGAATGGAGCCAGAACAGTCCCCTGTGGAGCCCGAGTGCTGCTCATCACTGTTCCCTAGACATAGTTACCCAGCCTGACGTACTGTGGTCATCTTGTCAGGTAATCCACAATCCAGGACGTGAATCACGGATCCACCCCCATCCCTTCCAGCTTGTCTTTAAGGATGGGGGGTTGGATGATGTTAAATGCACTTGAGAAATCAAAGAACATTATCCTCATGTAACTATCTGGCTCAGCCAAGTAAGAATGGGCCCGGGGGCCCAGGCGAACTGTAGGGGGTCCAATGCATGTTCAATCTGTGGCCTCAGAAGGTGCAAAAGTAGCCGCTCCAGGGTCTTCATGATGTGTGATGTGAGGGCCACCGGTCTGTAGTCATTTATCTCGCCCTACTTTAGGTACTGGAGCAAGACATGATGTTTTCCACAGGACCGTGACCCTCCCTGTTTAGAGACTTGACCCCAGTGTGGAGGGAGTTGCAGCTGCAGTTTCAGGTTGTGGAGGAGATGCCATAGAAGCTGCAGCTGAAGCAGTGGGACAGAGAACAGGTGAGGCTGCGTCAAACCTGTTGTAGAACAGGTTGAACTAATTGGCCTTCTCCACATCACCTGATGTTGCCTGGCTGTTCTTCTCTTCATAACCAGTGATGGTTCTCATCCCCTTCCACACCTCTCTGGTGTCGTTGTGCTGCAGCTTCCTCTCTACTTTCCTTTTGGAGTCGTTCTTCGCCTGCTTCAAACTCCTCTTCAGCTTATGTTGCACACACCTGAGCTTCTCCCTGTCTCCATCCCTGAAGACCTCCTTTTTCTGATTGAGGAGGGTCTTGATGTTACTGGTGATCCCTCAATGAGCGGGTGGTTGCAGCCTGCCTCAGTACACAGGGCTTGCAGGAAGGCTGAAGAAAAACCCGATTCTGATCTGCCAAGTGGTGATAGAGCTGAAGCAGTGTAGGCCTCCTCGACATTTGCATACAACAGATCCAGTGTCTTATTTTCCATGGTGGGACAGTCAATATGCTGAGTGAAGCCAGTCAGGTGAGATGTGAGAGTGACATAGTTAAAATCCCCCAATATTGCAATGAATGCATCAGGGTGCGTCACATGCGACTGCAGGCTCTGCTCCTGGTTGAATGTAAACAACAATGGCGAAGATGTGTGAGAACTCCCTCGGTACATAGTACAGTCTAAGACCAACTGCCAACAGTTCAATATGCGAACAGCAGATCTTCTCCTTCACTGTGATGTGACTGGGGTTGCACCATTTATTGTTCACAAGCAGAACCAGTCCTCCACCTTTATTCTTTCCACTTGCTCTCGCCTTTCTGTCCACTTGCACTGCAGTGAAGCTGGGTAAATCCACACAACGTTTGGGAGTGTTGTCTTCTAATCAGGTCTCCGTGAAACACATGAGACTACACTCACGATATGCTCGCTGGTTCTTCACAAGTGTCTCCAATTCATCACACTTGTTAGCCAGGGAGTTAACATTTCCAATGAGGAGTGATGGTAGAAAAGACTTATATCTCCATGTCTTAGCCTTCATCTTAGCCCCGGCTCTGCATCCACAGTATGGCTTCTTCAGCTAAGCCGGTATTAGTACTAGTGTTGAAAAAAGTATTTTTAGACCGCCACCATGTCATATACATCTTAAAAGGAGTCATTGTGAGGCTACCAGACATTGACCGGCATGAACAGACAGATGAGTGCTAACAAATGCGTGTTCCGACTTTTTGGAAGCTCAAGATGCCCCCTCGGATCGAGTTATTTACCCTGGATAGCGGAAATCCCATCCTGTGGTGAGTCTCCCACCTTTCGGAGTTGACAAGACTGATGGACCACCCACCTCTGAGTCGGACGGGCCGGGTCCTCAGCCACCTACCTCCGGGTTCTACGAGACGGACAGATAAGAGCCCCAGCCACCTACTTCAGTGGTCTACGAGACGGATGGGAAGGATAGTTCACTCACCTGTCTCCAAGTCCACACGTTTCACCCAAAGATCTCTCCAACTTTGGAGATATGGAGGTGGATATGAAGATGTTCTTGCCTTTCAAGGGTCCCCACCATGCTCGCCGATGCTATCATCCCAAGTCATCCCGTCTGCATTGACGCCTCTTACCTCTAGCGGGAAACTGAAAGTCCGGAGGATGAAATCGACGGATGGGTCGGTTTTCATCAAAGTTGTAAAATCCATGGTGCTCCATCTGCTCAACATCACCATCCACAAGTACCATCGCGATAACTGTTTTGGATGTACCATCAACTACCCTAGCTAAAAAGAACATCAGTGTTTCGCAGTGCTAGAAGACGACTACTACCGGAACAACTTCCACAGACTGATGAATAGACTGTGTACCCCCAAATTCATCTCTTCCATTCAACAGCTGCTGACCAAGCGCAACATGCGTGTGGACGACGACATAGTCAAAACTGTAGCGCAAACCCTTTTACATGAGCTTAAATCAGAGATTAGCGACTGCATTACATTGCGACAGCTACTCACCGCTGCTAGGTGTGGTAAATATCAGAGGTGGTTTTGAGGCTACTGTGAGTGCTTTGGGATGGGGGAGGGGCTCGTGGCAGCACCCGCTGCTCGTTGAGGACAGTAACTGCAGAGCGATACGTGCTTTCACGTCAGTCTCCAAACACCAGAAAAGTCTCCAATAACACCAGAAAAAGTCACTAGATTTGTTGCTAGTCGCTTTTGACAAAAAAAGTCGCCAAGACGATTTGGAAAGTCGCCAGATTTAGCGAGAAAGTCACCAAGTTGGCAAACCTGTCTCTACCCCCTGTCATGCATTAATGTAAAAACATACTCCATCCCAGAAGTTCAGGGGTGCCCATGCCACATACCGCCACTACTAATGTCTACGCCTGTTACGATTCCATTCTGGAGATCAACTGTAAAAGACAGGTGCTGGTTGATTATTATTAAAAAGATGAACAATCGTCAACTGCAGAGTCTTTTGCATCGTTTGCTAGGAGATACATTTTGCAGCGTGTGGGCCTCTGACCAGCTGCCATCGCTGAGTGTCTCATTTAAGCCTTCTGCCTACTTTATCGTTACACACACCCCGGACATGCCCGGGGAGCAATGGTTAGTGTTGACTTTAGAAGAGGACAGCAAAGCCACCTTTTTTGACTCTTACGGATTCCCTGCCAGATTTTGCTCATTACCCATTCAGCATCTTTAAATTTTTGCAAAACCACTCCGAGCCGATATTCTACCACAATTGGCAACTACAACACATCCTGTCCACTGTCTATGGTCAACACTGTATATATTATCTGTGCCATCGAGCCTGTGGATTATCTTTGGAACAAACATTGTCATCGTATCACGACGATCTGTTCAAAAATGACCTAGAGGCGTCCAACTTTGTGAAAAAATATCAACATTGTGTTAGGAATCAGAGGTCAGACTCCTTTAACCACAGGGCTTGCTCTTTACAAATGTTTAAAGATTGTTACAACTTGTGAAATGTTTGTCGATTGATGTTTTGTTTGTTTTTTTGTTTTTTTTGTTTGTCTTATTTCTACAACGATAAAAAATATCTTTAGATTATTACGATTTGTAAAATGTTAGATCCTTTGTTCCCACTGCTATCAGGCTATACAACAACTCAGCCAAAGGAAGTGGACTAATCTAATTATTATTGTTTATTTATTATCAACTGTTATTATTATTATTGTTATTATCAACAATGAGCTAATGCACACATGATGTGCCCTAGGGGATAAATAAAGCATCCATCCATCGGTCCATCCACCCACCCACCCACCCACGTGGTGCAGACCTGGGCCTCCTCAGACTGGGCTGGTCATATTCACACACATCAGGATCCCTACCCCTTGGCAGGGGGGCACCATGATGTAAGACAAGAGTTACAGTCCGGGGTAAGATAGAGCTGCAGGTGGGGTGGATGCTATTTTGGTAGAGCAGTCACATCTTGTTTACAAAAAGCACACATAACAGTGTACATAGCAGTGTAAGTTAAGCAGCAGCTGCTATATATATATAGACTGGAGTTACTGACTGCAGCTTCCTAAAGTAGATCATGCTGGGGCAGCCTCAGCCTGAATTTCATGTTCAGATTCAAAAATGGGAGTTTAACTCACAATAGTGCTTTTAAATGCGTTCAGTTTCACAATGCATACCCGTTCCCTTCACTTCTTCTTTGTTGGCTTGTCTGCTTTAGTTGTTGTTTATGCTTAAGTTAATATCTCCTAATGTACTGGTTGTCTATGTGTTGCATCCTCTTGTCTGTTTACTGGTCTAGAAGAGTTGTGTGCCCTGTTTTGGGCCTGTTGTGCGCAACACACACACACTCCGACCTTCACATACATACTAGACATCATTCACCACTGGACACGGGTGGTGAGGATTTTAAGTTGGGTGAGCATAAGAGCTCCAACCGCTAGTCAGCGCTGCTGGTTGTCTAGGAACACAACCACATTCATTTAGTTTATGGCTTAATCTCAGTGTGGTAAAATTATAACTCTGACTTCACGTCCACTGGGTTGGTGATGGAGGCCTGAGATGGTGCAACCTGCTCCCCTTCTCCCACTGGTCCTTGAGGGGAAGAACCGTCCTGGACGTCCTCATCGTTGTCTGTCTTACTCCCCACGTCATCATTGTGTGTTCAATATACTGTATGCTAAATGTTCAATGGCATTCATTATTGTTTAAATTAAATCTTTTTTTAAGAATCCTTTTGATTTATTTGATCTTTTTCATACAAATATATGGGACAGTAATGTACTGAATGAAAATACCTGGGTTCTGTGACAGCTACATTTGTGGACATTGAAATTCTGCAGTGTTGTGCCTCCTTGTTACGAAATCGTTCAATACAATACAATATTTCCACACCATGAAGCCTGGCAGAGTAGTCACAAATAAAAGAGCTTCACTTCCACTTTTTTGCACTAATTTTACGTAGAAAATATAAAATAACAGTGACTTAATTAATAAATATATTTAAATACAAATAAAACTGAAAAGGTTTTGGTGGATCAAAGTGGTAAGACGATGAAAAACAAATCATTATGTAAAAAATGACCAAAATCAATACATTTTATTTGATATGCTCCATTATAAATAAGTAGTGCAAGAATGCTTAGAAGACGTGCTGTATGAGTATGCTTCAATATAAAAAGGTAAGAAAGTAAAGCCCTTGTAATATGTGTCACATGCAGTAACAATTTCTAATAAAAATGCTCAAAAAACAGGTCATTCTAAATATTTTTTTGGTCCGATTATGATTTATTGTATTGAATCCAAAGTGATTTTAAGCTCTAAAGCTTTTAACTGAATGACTTGTTTTCCTTTTAACATCACAATTAACTGTCATGAATTATCCGTGGTTCCTAGGTTCCTATGTTTAACACCATCTTACTTTTCAGAACATTATCTTCATTGTTTGTTGCTGTTGTCAATTGTATAAATTGATGATTTCAAGCCCCAAGCAAGTCCTGTTGAAGTCTTATTATTCCTCCATGAAATCCGCTAGCATAGCATTTATGAACGCACAGCTCCAGATCCAGAGCGCTGTTCGCTCGTTCTCATAGCCCAGAGGCATCATGGGAGTGAAACTACATATTCAGTGGGCCGCATAATGCAGAAGTAACCTGGAAGCCAGAGACTTTTTCAGCATATGCGCCAGGTGAGCAATTTCTATAGAACTGAACAGGTGCCACTTTTAGATCTGGCATCCAGGTCTTATAATACATCCATGGACACGACCCCCTACAAAGTCACGTCCGCCATCTTGGGTCTGGCATGGGGTCATCTTTCAGATCACATCTGCCATCTTGTCACACACACACACACACACACACACAAAACCTGAATGCATTTACTGTATTGCTGTTGTCTTCTATATGTTTGGTTAGTTGTTAGTTGTCAAGAATGTGGTTAACTTTGTTGATTGTTGAGATTAAATAAACATTGTTGTAGTTTAAAGAAGAAGTCTTTGAGTCCTTATTGTGCATGTTTATTGTGACCTGTGGCTAATTGAGAGTCAGAGCTTGAACTTAACCCTTTTTTAGACACTTATAGTTGTTGACCCCAGGAGCTCAGCTACTTTAAGTTAACTACTAAGGTCGTAAGACTGCAACCTGGTTTGGTTATCGTTCCCGGTCTCCGGGTTGTGTCCCGTATTAAATCTGAATAATTTAAATAATAACAATTAATAATTTCTTAGTTAATAATTTATAATTTTTTGACATAATAAATCATACTTTATAACTAAACACGTCCCTACCAGATCCAACAGGTGCAACACATTAGGGTGGGGCAGAAAATCACAGTGGCGGGAAACATAATCAGGAGGTCAAACGGGGCAGGGGGCCCCACTGGTAAACTGACCATAGGTGTTACACTGTAAGGCCTCTAGAGGAAAATACCTCTTGTTTCTACACTCTTTTGATCAATTTGTTGTCCTGTCCAACCACATGTCTGTAACCCATCCCCCTTTTACTCAACTGTATAACTGTCCCTCTGTCTCAGACCTGCTCTGTGTCAGTAGGCTCACTGTATGCTGGAATACCAATAAACTCACACCATTATGACAAACTTGGAACTAAAGAGTTCTTCATCATGAGGCAAAAGCAGCCCTCTAAATTGAGAGACAATATAATGGCATGGAAATTCTCGTGGTGGGCATTGGGTTCCCTGATTACCTGGCAAACGGAGCAGTGTTGCTTCTCATGAATGCTTTCTGCTTTGTGAGTAGATTGCAGCTTCCATTGGTAAACAGTCAGCTGAGTCCGTTGTGACCAGTTCGAACTGTCATAAACTGGGAACCACAAAGTCAGTGACTCAAAACCATGACTCAGGCGAGGGAAATTTCAGGAATCAAAGTCGCAAAGGTTTGGTATGTTACCGGCGCCAGAGCTAGGGGTCTCTGGTCCGGCAGTCTGAGCCACTCAGGCGGCGGGCACTGAGCGGCTGAGCTACAGTGTAACTGTGGATCTGTGGATCCAAACACACGACACGAGAGCTGTTAGCTCATGTTACTACTGCTTAGCAGGTTTATTCTCTGCACATGCGCAGAGCAAAGCAGAGCAGACTGTTTGCTGGACCCACTGGTGTTAGAGCACCCTCTACTGGTGCAACGAGGTAATGCTTTCTGCAACTGTGTTCATCAGAGTTCAAATAAAGGTTCAAATATTAAAATGAAAAAAGGGGGTGTCTGTTAACATAATAAACTATATGTGGCTATTTCAGACCCACTACACTCTCCCCTGCTCCAAGAGATGTCTCCCGACATCTAGAACCAACAAAAATATTAAAAGAAAATGTCTCAAAACAGTCTTGTCAACATACAGTTACTGTATATGTGCATGTGTACAAGTGTGTGCCAGTGTAGGTGTGTATGTGTAAGTGTGTGTGTATAAGTGTGTGCAGGTGTAGGTGTGTATGTGTACAGTAAAATCTGGTCTAGTCTGTTCTTCAAGTCTTTCTGTGTCTCTAGCATGTCCACACTGCTTGTGAAGGGTAGAAACAATGTTTGGGGACAGCTGGGCAAAAGGAGGGTATGGGACATGGATTGAGGGGTAATGGGAGATGAGACATGGGGTAAGGGGCATAGGTGAACATCAGGTTTGCACCTGGTCCCCAAGACTGGTATGATGATTGTCCAAGATGGTCATATGTGTGCATTTCTCGAGGTCTCTGTGCTCGAGCTGACCTCCTCACAGGTTGCACTTCCTCCTCGGACAGTTCCATTGCAGGCTCATCATTGTCCTCCTGCTCTCTTGAATCAGCCTCCCCCGCCGTGTCCTCCGTTATGAGTTCTCCTTGCACTTCCTGAGCTGGTGATGGAACAGCTGCCAGCTGGTCTGGTGTCTGCACTGGATCTGGGACAGTGACAGGATCATGTTGTTGTTGTTGTTGTTTTTGAGCCATGTCTGTTACCTGTCTCGGTGGTTGAAACTCTGGAGCTATAGGTCGGAGCTCATTTGGTGGGTTAGACTGAGGACTTGCAGGTCTGACTCTCCTCCTGCTATACACTGGAATTGTCCGAAGGCAATATGTGTATTCCTCCTCTTCCTCAGAGTGTTCAGACTCCTGCTCCACTGTCTCTCTGTTGTTTCTGTAACAGTCTGTCTGTCTTTGTCTCTTTCCAGGTGTGGACTGACTCGGTGGGACTTCTAAGGGCAAATCATTAACAGGTAGCAGAAGGTTGCGATGCAGCACACGGAGAGTGCGTTCTCCTGTTTCTGATTGAACTCTGTAAACAGGTCCGTCTCCCATCTTTTCAACCACTCGATGAACCTTTTTCTCCCAATAAGCTCTAAGTTTGCCCGGACCAGCCCTCTCTGACAGATTCCTGACAAGTACACGATCTCCGGGCTGCAGTGTGATACCTTTAACATGCTGATCGTAATACTTCTTTCCTTTAGCTGAATGCTTCCTACATGCGTGAAGCCCATTTCTGTGCAAACTCTTGCCTGGACCGTGGCTCCTCTTCAGGTTTCAAGTCAAAGAGCAGATCTACAGGTAAACGTGGAGCTCTACCATAAAGAAGAAAAAATGGCAAATACCCTGTCCCCTCATGTCTTGTACAGTTGTACGCGTGGACTATGTGAGGTAGGTGATCTTTCCACTCTGTTTTTTTCTCCTCCTGCAGACTTCGGAGCATCTGTAGGAGTGTCCTGGTAGGGAGTAGTTCGTGAGTGGGAAATTCCTGCGAGCTGCTGGAGTCTCTGGAAGAGACTGTTTTTCAAACTCCCGGCCCTGATCATGATGTAGCTTTTCAGGGTACGTGAAGCGAGGGATAAAGTCATAGAAGATTTTCTCAGCTGCTGTTCTGCCAGATTTGTTTTTTGTGGCATAAGCTTGACCAAACCGAGTAAAGTGATCTACCAGGACTAAAATGTACTCATAACCGCCTTTACTCTGTTCAAGATGTAAATAATCAATTGAGACGAGCTCAAATGGAGCACTGGTTGTTATAGAACCCATAGGTGCTCTCTCTGGGATGTTTGGCTTTTTTTGTTTAATACACTGACACTGGCGAATGACATAATCTTCTATGTCCCGTTGCATAAAAGGCCAATAAAACCTTTCTCGTGCTAAATGTATGACTTTGTCGGCGCCCACATGTCCCATGTCATCATGCAGATGTTTTAACATGGTTGCCTTCAGTTTACTGGGAAGAACCAACTGTTTCCTCTGTCCTGTTTGTCTTTACAAAATCCCTTTGTCAAGTTCGTGTACCAGTCTGCGTGTTTCTCGTCCCATTTGTCTCTTTTCTTGATCCTGAGGACTCCATCCAGTTTTCTTTAGGTTTATCACCTCACAGATGGGAGCATCTTCTTTCTCTGCAGCTCTGACACTTTCTGGGGTGATAACTGGGGTGTGTCCAGTGTGTGTGTCACCTACATCAGACTGTAGCTGTAATGCAGCCACCCATGGCACATCACTGTCTTTTACAGCTTTGTCCCCCTGTCAGATGGCAGAGACTACATCAGGGGACACTGTCTCTGTGTACTCTTTTAAGTGATCAACAAAATGCACTGGGTGTCGTGACAGGGTGTCAGCATCAGCGTTTGACTTGCCTGGCCGATATTTGATGGTGAAATGAAAGTCGGCTAACTCACCCACCCAACTATGTCCGACTGCGTTCAACCTGGCTGAGCTCAAAACATATGTAAGGGGGTTATTGTCTGTGTATACTATGAACGTGGGGGTATAATAGAGGTAATCTCTAAATTTATCACAGATTGCCCACTTTAACGCCAGGAACTCAAGCTTGCGAGATGGTAGTTTTTCTCAGCTGCTGTGAGTGTCCTGGAGCCATAAGCAATAACCCGGAGCTTGTTTCCCTGCTGTTGATAGAGCACCGCACCCAGACCTTCGTTCGAGGCCTCTGTGTGGAGTACAAAAGGTAAGTCATAGTCTGGATAAGCCAAAATGGGTGGACTGGTTAACATATCCACAAGGTGTGATACTACAGCACTGTGATCTGATGTCCAGTAAACAGGTGTTTTGGATGAGAGCTGACCACTCTTAGTATTTTTTGACTTAACTTTGGTAGCTCTCTGGCTAGGCTCACTAGGACTCTCTATTAGCTGAAACGGGTCTTGCTATCCTAGAAAAGTCCTGTATGAATGTTCTGTAATAGCCTAAAAAACCTAAGAGGGCTCTGACCTCTCCCACATTCTTTGGCTCTTTCTCTTTCAAATGCCGAACTGCCTCAATATCTTTAGGGTCAATCTGAACACCGTCACGAGTCACTAAGCGTCCTAAATACCTGACCTGTCTTTTAAACAGTTCACATTTTTTTGGACGTAATTTGATACCATGCTCTCGCAGGCGACAGATCACCCGTCTCAGATCTTCAACATGGTCATGAAAAGTCTTGGAAAAACAGAGAATGTCATCCAAATATGGAGCACAGCACTCGTCCCTCAACCCGTCAAGAACTCCCTCCATACATCTTTGAAAAGCCGCTGGGGCGTTTGTTAGACCAAATGGGAGGCGGGTCCACTCATAAAGCCCCCAGGGTGTGCTAAAGGCAGTCAGATGTCTGGAGCTCTCATCGACGATGCCTTGATGGTACGCACTACCCTGGTCGAGTATGGAGAACCATGAGTACCCCCCCAGACTGTCTAGAACAGGGGTCGGCAACCAGAGCCGCATGCGGCTCTTTCATCCTTATACTGTGGCTCCGAGTGGCTTGGGAAAATAAAATTATAAGTATTTAATTGAAGTGTATTTTATTTGTGTTAGTTCTTTTTTTAAAAATGTAAGTTCTAAATTGGAAGATTATTGTGATCTTGAAATATCAAAATAAAATTATATTTTATTATTTTTCGTCGCTCAAAATAAACGTCACACTCGCGGACGCCGGTATACCCGCCAAAACGCCGTCCATTTGTCGAGACTTTCAACCCCAGGTAGGCCAAGTATGGAGAAACGTAAGAAAAGAAAAATATCTGAAGAAAATAGAACATTTAATGATGCCTGGGCAGATTCATTTGCATTTACCTCTGACGAGAGTGGCCTACCAGTATGCCTAATTTGTGGACAAAAACTGGCTAACATAAGAGGTCAAATGTCGCAAGACATTTCAAAAATACACACAGAGCCTTTGCTGAAAAATATCCAGAGGGAGAAGAGAGAAAAAAAGCTGTTTCGGAACTGATGCGGAAGGCTGATCTGAGGAAAAATCAATTCAAGAAGTGGGTGAAGTCTGCAAATTCAACTACATATGCAAGTTTTGTGGCCGCTCAGGAAATAGCCAGGCATGGGAAACCGTTCACAGATGGAGAATATATGAAAGAGTCATTCATTAAGATTTCAGAACACCTATTCGTGGACTTTAAAAACAAGCATGAAATTGTGCAGAAAATCAGAGAGATGCCTTTCTCTGCGAAGACTGTCAAAGACAGAACCATAAAAATGGCAGAAAATATCACAAAACAGCAAATTAAAGACATCAATTCAGCTGCAGCGTACTCAATCGCCTGTGATGAGTCCAAAGACAAAAGTGACATTGAACAAATAGCGCTGTTCTGCCGATATGTGAACTCTGCTGGACCACAGGAAGAAATGGTTGAGCTGATACCACTAAAATGCCAGAGGGGGGGGGACATCTGTGAGGCTGTGCTTGATTGTTTAAGAGCCAAAGAAATAAAAACAACCCACCTAGTGTCAGTGGCTACTGATGGGGCACCGAGTATGACTGGAGCGCACAGGGGCTTTGTGGCCTTGCTGCAGAAGTCACTGGATAGAAAGCTGCTGACTTTTCACTGCATCCTGCACCAAGAGGCATTGCACAGAGGTAATGAATGTTGTCATTCACATTGTCAATAAAATAATGGCAAAAGGTTTAAATCACCGCCAGTTCCGTTCGTTACTGGATGAGGTGGAGAGCACATACTCTGATCTCCTGCTGCATAACAGGGTCCGGTGGCTGAAACGTTTTGCTGCATGTCTGGGAGAGGTAAAAACTTTCATGAGCAGCAAAGGGCTCACCTTTCCTGAGCTGGAACAGCCAGAGTGGCTGGAAAAGCTGCATTTCATGGTGGACATGACAGCGAACCTGAACACGCTGAACACAACTCTTCAGGGGAGACAGCGCTACACATGCTGGAGGAGGTGTTAGCGTTTGAGCGCAAACTGACAGTTTTAGCCAGAGATTTACAGAGATGCACACCGTCTCACTTCCCCTCTTTAAGGGGAGTTCAAACAAGCTCACAAGGTGATCAATTCAGAGTATTTGCAGTCTGCAATCACCACAATGCAAACATCGTTTGGGAAACGATTCCGTGAGTTCAGAGAGGAAAAAACCACATTGTCCTTCCCCGTCACTCCCCTGACCATCGATCCATCCCTGCTAAATGTGGGTGCATTTGCAGGTGTAAGTCAACCTGATCTGAAGCTGGAGTTGGCTGACATAGCTGACAAAGACATGTGGGTGTCCAAATTCAAACGCTTGACAGAGGACCTTGAAGATGTTGCCCGTCAGAAGGCCACTCTTGTTCAGAATCACAAATGGAGTGATATTGAGAACCTTCCAAGACCGGACAAACTCGTGTTTGAAACATGGAATGCCATCCCCGACACCTACATAAACATGAAGAAATATGCCTTTGGAGTCCTGTCGATCTTCAGATCCACATATGTGTGTGAGCAGCGAATTCTCCACCATGAACTACATTAAAAACAAACACCGCTCACGCCTCACAGACGACAGCTTACAGTCCTGCGTAAAGATGAAAGTGACTTCGTACAGCCCTGATTTGCAGACGCTGTGCGCAGAGGTTCAGGTGCAGAAGTCCCATTAACCAGGTAAAATAAATATTTATGCAGATATTTTGCAAATATTTATTTTTCATTGTTTAGTGACACAGTGCTTTTTTTCCCAATTTATTTTTTAAATTCAGGTCAAGGCTCCGCTACACACTGTGAAAGCCCAAAGGCGATATAAGGATGATGGCTCACAGCATTTTTTTGCTTTTGTTTGCTACATAGATAATTATAGTTCAGCTTTTTAATTCATTTGAAAGAGACATTCAACTCGGCGTGTTGCTTTTTTTAATTATTTTTTCAAGAATTCAAAATGTTCAAAATGTGTTCATTACATAAATAAAATTTAATTTTCTCTGTTTACACAAAGTGTAAAGGTAAGAAAAAGCAATATATACAGTGTAATCTTCATTTTAGATGTCAAAAAGTATTTGCGGCTCCCAGTGTTTTCTTTTCCGTGGAAACCGGGTCCAAATGGTTCTTTGGGTGTTAAAGGTTGCCGACCCCTGGTCTAGAAGGTCTTGGATGCGTGGAAGAGGGTGGCGGTCCGGGGTGGTGTTCCGATTCAAGCCTCTGAAGTCAATACACAGACGTAAACTCTTGTCCTTTTTCCTGACACAGACCACTGGAGATGAGTAGGAAGAAGCAGACTTTCTGATCCAGCCCTGGTCGAGCAGATTTTGGACATAGTCCTTCACCTCTTTGTACAAGGGCTTAGGAACGGAGTTGTAGGACGTTTGCACTGGCGTGTCATCCTTCAGATGGATTTTCAGTTGCAGGTTTGGGATGCACCCAATGTCACAATCATCTTTGGCGAAGACATCTGACTCTTCATACAACATGTCTCTGACAATGTTTTGTTCATGTTTCTCCAGGTGCGACACATCAACAGGGGGTTGCCACTTCTGTCTTGTCGTGTCCTCTGTCTTGTTTTTCTCACTTGTTCCTCTTTGTTTGTCTGTACTAACCTGAGCTGATGATGTATTAACAGTGTTAGGGGACATTGGTTCTAACCAGTGGCGGCTGCTGGTCTTATAAGGAGGGGAAGCTCATTTTTCGGCCTACATCATAAAATGTGTCCGTTTATTTAAATGTAAATGCGCAGAGTGAAAGAGAGTCGCCAAACACAACGCTAGTCGTTTTTAACAAAGAAAAAGTAGCTGATGATCAGAACGTCTCCAGATCAACTCCGAACAACGGAATGAAAAACTTGAAAACTGCTTCGGTGGATGCTTATACTTCAAGATCGCTGATTCACTCATTTCGCTGTCAATCAAAAAGGGACTCAGCCTCAGACAGATCATCCAATCATCATGCAGAAGCCGAGCGTCCGGGCCAGCCCACTGTCCCATAGACCCCCAGAGACGCTAAGCGTCCGATGGGCGGGACAAAGCCCAGCATTTATCCAATGACCGTCTAGTTTCGCTGCAGTGGAACAACCCACTCTCTGCTTCCCCATTGAAGTCAGTAGACGCTCGGCGTCTACACTGTGTAAAGCTCTGTGGCGCTGCGGGGATGAATGAGAAGAAGTCGTGTCGGTTACCTGTGATAAGTAGCTGATTCTGAACAAAAGATGAACGTGTTCTAGCGCATATTTAGTCAATGAAATGTACACACAACAGAACATATTTGACCACTTATTTTGTTGACATTTTAGGGGAAGCTCAGCTTCCCTTGCAGTCTTAGAGCAATCGCCACTGGTTCTAACCCACCTGGAAAACAATTAACTGGTTTAATTTCAGTAGCTTCCTCTAATGTTCCTAAAACCGTTATCTTAGGGAGGTAGATGTCATGCTTAGTGGGGTTTTGAACAGGTATCTTAACAATTTTTGAGGACCCACTTGGAACATCAACTAAGGCCTGAAACAAAGCCAACCCCTCAGGACAGTTACTCACGAAGTGGGGTTGGAAGAGTATAACCCCACCCCTGGTCATTCTCTGGTTCTACATCTCACCTCACAAATCTGCCCTGCGGGAATAATGAGACCCATCTTCCCTGTTCTCACACTGCACTCTACCGCTGTCTCACCTGTGGTCAGCATCTGACAAACAGAGACTAGGGCTTCTACAGCACTGTCATTAGTGCCACGGGTGCTCAGCTCCGAGGCATCTATTAATATTCTCCTTCGGGTTTATTATTCTTCCGCCAAATTTTGGCGCGTAACTCGTCCCGCAGCTTTGAGAAAACCCCGGTAATATATACATCAAAACGTGCGTCTTGATCCCGAAAGAGGTGCTATGACTTTTGGTGTTAAAATTCCAATTTTTCCCAAAGTTATTCCCAAAATACTGGGAATAAATAATGCATTAGGAATGCATTGGAATTTTCTTTAGAAACCCACAAAATTTCACCTTTTTTCTACAAAATTTCACCTTTTTTCTGAGTCACCCAGCTCTCTCATACCTGCACGTAGAAATGTGATTCAAACTATAAAACGGAGGAAAACTTCTGCTCTCTCAAAAAGACAGGAACTGTTTTTACATAACATGTAAACTTTTCAAACTGTGAGCACTCAAAGGAGGAGTGCAAATCACTTTTTCTTCAAAGTTAGAGTGAAAGCGTCAGTTGGCTAGAGTGCGTGAAGCAGTAAAAAATAACCTTTATTTTTATTTTTAACTCGAGCTCACGGCCAACCCGTAAAAAGGAGACAAATAATTCTTTCTGAAAATGTAGACATAGTTGTTGGGATTCATAAAATGTAACTTTGACAGGCAGGGTCTGCACAAAATTTAAACGGGGGTGCCGAGTCCGGCAGCAATACCTGTCTCACTCTCATTGACACCTAATGTAATCGTCTTTTTTTTCAAAAGAATCTCACTCTGTCTTCGCACTGAGCTTACTCACTCATTTTAAGGAATATCTGAATAAAATAGAGACTGTAGAAACTTCTGGCTTCAGTGTCTGGCACGGTCTTTTCGGTTTATGAAAAGAAGTAACAGTTTTCTCATAATTTGCAGTTGTTTGAAGCCATGTAGAAGCCAAATTCTGGGCAGATTTTCAAATTGCCATGGCAACGGCAGCTCCTGACCTGTGTGCGTGCGTGCGCCTAGCAACCAGATAACCAACTCTCCAAGCTCTGCTAGCTTTACATTACATGTTAGGTCTTAAATTACATTTAGTTAGGTCTTAAATATGTAAGTCCATTTACTGCTTCCTTCGTTGCTTTTTTTTTGTTTTGTTAAAAGAGTGAATGAAGTTGTGACGGTCTCCGCTGAGACAGAGGAGAGGAGAAGCTACTAGCCCTCTCTCGCTGTCACTTCTAGTCGCGTTGCTCTCCTCCCCAGTAATGTTAAATTTAGCACAGAAAAAAACATAATAGTGGTAATTTAAATAGCAGTTCATGGGATTTATTAACCCTCAGGGGTCCCTCTGTCCTTTTTTGGACATTTTCTTCACTTTTCTTTTTTGATTTGCTGATCATTTTGGCTGTGTTACAGCTGAAGGTATGGATTTATGCAAGAAAGTGTCTTTTTTTGACATATTTTTTAAAATCTAATGTCAGTTACTGTTACAGGTCTATTATACACTGGTAACACATTTTGTACCCTCTGGGGTTCCTCGCGTCCAAAAAAGGACACACAAAGAAAATGCTATAAAATCATCATATATCAATATTTTTTCTGCTTTTTTGCATAAATCTCTTAAACCACTTCAGTTCTGCTCAAACCTACCAAATGTTTATTAGTTTTCAGGATTTTAACCCTTTAAAAGCCAGTTTGAAGACATGTTGCCTCTTGTTTTATTAAAAAAAACAACACAGAACGTGAGATATTTCCACATAATACATGATGGAGGGATGTGACATTGTTTTATATCAGAGTCTTTTATATCAAGACATTTCTCAAAACCAGAATATGATCAGGGTGACTTTTGAACACCGGAAATAAATCATGTACTCATCCCGGCAGTAGCCCCCGTGGCACTCAAAATTTCCCTGGAATTTTCTAGTTTATACTTAATGTTTCTTTTAATAAAGCAGAAATATCAACCTCACTTCTCTGTTCTTTGATTATCTCAACTAAAACATTGCTGCCTAAAATGAAAAAGAGGGGGTGTCTGTTAACATAATAAACTATATGTGGCTATTTCAGACCCACTACAGGTACAAAGGTGAGCAATACAATGACACAGTCAGATCCTTGAACACAGAGGACAAAGACAAACTGCCGAGGGAAGGGGAGAACACAGGCTAGATACACTAGGAGAATGGAGACACAAGACACAGGTGCAAAACTTTAGGGTGGTGCTGACAATCAAAGTGGCGGGAAACACACAAGGGCAGAACTGAATTTGCAACAAAAGGGAGAGTTAGTGATACCAAAATAAAACAGGAAATATATAATAACGATAAGACAAAACCAAAAATGAAAACATGACTAAGGAAGCAGAGCTGGACATGACAATAGGTTTAATTGAGCTGTGCACTTGGTCTTAATAAAGGCAAAAACCAGAAACACTGTCTATGCACAAGTTTCACGAAACATAAAATATTATGATTTATGTATTTATTTATTGTAAAAATATGAACTAATAGAATTGTGTCTGACGAAATCTGATGCTATGATCCATGATGTTGTGAAGTGTGTGTGATGTAGTGTGTTGGGCCAGGTGCTCCTAGTTTTTCAAGTCTTGTTCATACCTGTACTTCCACTACTACAAACATCCCAACATAGTGGCAGTGCAAGTGTTGAGTTAGTGCTTGTTACATAAAGACTTGATTTTAAACTTTAAAATTGCGCCTTATAAGAGTCCAACTACAAATAATTATGGATTGTCAGTATTATCAGTTTTTCTGGGTACATTAGTGGTTGCAGGTCTGAAATGAAGAGAGTAAGGATGCATTGAGTTCTCTCTCTTCAGTTATCACGATGATGCCCAGGCACACAGGATCTCCATGGAGCTCAGAGTGACCTCAGGTTCTTGGTCTCCTCTTTACCCTGATGTCTCAGTTAGTCCAGGTCCAGCTCTAGAGGAGTCCTGCTTGTTCCAGACTTCTTTATGTCAGAATGATGGAGACCACTGTTCTTCTCAGGAACCTTCAATGCAGCAGAAACACAACCCTGTCTCTGAGCTCTGCAGCAGTTCCCTCCTCCTAATGGTTTCTGCTCTGATCTGCTTTGAGACCAGATATAGACAGGTGTGTGTCCAATCAGCTGACTTTACCACAGAAACATCTCAGAGATGATCAATACAAATGGAGCAACCTGAGCTAAATTTACATAGGCATAGTAAAGTCTTCACCATGGCAACAAGAGTGAACGCTGGCGCAACTTGCTGCTGCTGCTCGCCGGTAACCTAACTTTTTAACTTTTAATATTTTTTTTCAACTTTTCAGAAGTTCTGACTTATTTTATAGTTTTTATAAACCTAATCGGACCTTGTAATTGCCTTCATTTGGAATATTTCTACGATTTACTGGCACTACGTCCGTGTGAGTCTTAACTAGCCTACCGTTAGCTCACCTGTTCTGTTCCGGCTTGAGCCTCACTTGACGTTTATCTGGTGAACGCTGCCTGAGTTCTCGTCCACAATGTGGACGGTAGGACATACATCTTGTCCGTATGTGTCTGGCTCTTTCTACTGCCCGTCCACTTGCCAGTGCTGGTGATGCTTCAGTACTCGGCCACTGACCTGCTCCGGCTGCGCTGTCACCTGCCTGGACCTGCGCCTGAGGCACTCCACCTTCACCCGGACATCACCTTCCAGCTCCGCCGGAGATACATTCACCGAGGGTCCCGCCGTAATTTCCACTATAACAGCTCAACAACAATAAAGTTCATCTGGTCCAGCTCTCGACGCCCTCCACGCTCCACCAGCCGGGTTGTCGACCACAGTGTGTTGACCCGCCTAGCCTCGTCGGCCAACACCACCACCAGCTGCGACAACACCTCACTCAACTTCGCTCTGCTAAACATCCGCTCACTGACAAGCAAGGGACATCTCATCCAGGACATCATCACAGACCGTAAGCTAGACTTTCTTTGTTTAACCGAGACATGGCAACAGCCCAACGACTTCTCCCAGCTGATTGAATCCACTCCTAGTGGATTTGTTTACGTCTGTCAACCCCGTGGCTCCGGTCGGGGAGGAGGTCTCGCGATAATTTACCGCGACAAGTGGAAAGTCTCGCCGGTGTCTGTGCCCGTCTCCAGCTCGTTTGAATCCACTGTCTGCGAGCTGTTTGGTCCCACTCCAACCATCATTGCTACTGTCTACCGCCCCCCCAAACCGAATAGTGACTTTTTAAATGACTTTGCTGGAGCTTTCCTCTCCCATTTATCCTCTCTCTCACCAAATATAATACTGGTGGGTGATTTCAATATCCACATGGACATAATCACTCTACCTCTCACCAAAGACTTCACATCCTGTTTAGAGAGTTTTGGATGTCAGCAGCATACCACTATTCCCACACACTCCAAAGGACACATTCTGGATTTAATCTGCTGCTCTGGTGTCACCCCCCTTGAATTTACAGCTGATGAACTCCCCATAACTGACCACTTTCTCCTCTCATTTACAGTGAAACTCACTCTTTCCATTTCTAAAACACCACGCCTCATTTCATTCCGGAATATAAAGAACATCAACCCTGCCACTCTCACATCAAGTATCCACTCCTTCTGCCTCCCTGACATCCACAACCTGTCCACCCCTGATGATCTGGTTTCTCACTACAATACTGGACTTCATAATATTCTTAATTCTCTTGCTCCGTTAAAAACCAGATCTGTGTCTTTTTCCGTCTCCGCCCCTTGGTTCACCCCTGATCTTCGTGTTATGAAAGCCAAAGGTCGGCAACTTGAACGACTCCATCGAAAAACTGGTCTCACTATTCACAAAGAAATGTACAATAACCATATTTTACATTATAAGGACTCCATTGCCACCACCAAAACCCACTACTATTCCAGTATAATCGATGCAAATAAAGGAAACTCCAAGCAACTGTTCTCCCTGCTCAACAATATCACCCAACCCAAGGACTCTCTCCCCCCTCACTTATACACAACCTCCTTCTGCAACTCCATTATGTCTTTTTTCACTGCAAAAATCAAGAATATCCACCAGCACTTAGGTCCAAATCCTCACCTCAGCATCTCAACCAACTTTCACCCATCCACACACTCATTCTCATCCTTCCTGCTCCCCACTCTCTCAGAAATCAAAGAACTCATTCAGAAATCCAAGCCATCCACTGGTCAACTGGACCCCCTCCCCACACAACTTGTTAAAGCCTGCCTTCCCTCTCTGGTCCCCCTCATTTCTGCCATCATCCACTCCTCTCTCACCAATGGAACTGTCCCTACATCTTTCAAAACTGCTGCCATTACTCCAATTCTGAAAAAACCTGGCACCGACCCCTCCAACTTCAACAACTTCCGTCCTATCTCCAATCTACCCTTCATCTCCAAAATCCTCGAAAAAACTGTTGCTTCCCAACTCCATTCTCACCTATCCCACAATAACCTGTATGAACAGTTCCAGTCCGGTTTCCGTCCACTCCACAGCACTGAAACAGCACTCATCAAAATCACCAACGACCTCCTGATGGTAGCTGATTCTGGGCTCCTCACCATCCTCATCCTCCTTGACCTGAGCGCAGCCTTTGATACCATCTGTCACACCACTCTCCTCAACAGGCTGTCTTCCATTGGCATCACCCACACTCCATTAGACTGGTTCACATCTTACCTCTCTGGCCGCACTCAGTTCATTCAACTCAAGTTCTTTAAATCCATCCCCTCCCCCGTCACTTCCGGTGTGCCCCAGGGCTCTGTCCTGGGGCCCCTCCTCTTCATCATCTACCTCCTTCCCCTCGGCAATATCTTCCGCAAATTTAACATTGACTTCCACTGTTACGCTGATGACACCCAGCTCTACCTCTCCACTAAACCCTCATCCACTCTCCCGCCCACCTCCCTAACTGATTGCATCACTGAAATAAAAACCTGGTTCACTCTAAACTTCCTTAAATTAAACAGTAACAAAACCGAGGTTCTCCTCATTGGCACCAAATCTACTTTATCCAAAACCAACAGTTTTTCTCTCACTATTGATAACTCCTCCGTTTCACCCTCCCCCCCAGGTTAAGAGTCTGGGTGTCATCCTTGACAGCACACTATCCTTTCAATCCCACATCAGTAACATTACCCGGTCTGCCTACTTCCACCTACGAAACATTAATCGCCTCCGCCCCTCCCTTACCCCCCACACTGCCGCCATCCTTGTCCACAGCCTCGTCACTTCCCGTCTGGATTACTGTAACTCTCTCCTCTTCAGCCTCCCTCTTAAATCCCTCCATAAACTTCAATTGGTCCAGAACACAGCGGCCCGTATCATTACTCGTACCCCCTCCATCCACCACATCACTCCTGTCCTCCAACAGCTCCACTGGCTACCGGTTCAGTTCCGTATTCATTTCAAAGTCCTTCTATTAACATTTAAGGCCATCCACAACCTCGCCCCCCCATATCTGTCCAACCTCCTTCATGCTCCCACTCCCTCCCGCTCCCTCAGATCATCTTCCTCCACACACCTGTCTGTCCCCTCCGCCCGTCTCACCACCATGAGAGCAGAGCAGCTGAATGCTCTACTCCCCGTCTCTGGAACCTACTACCACCCCAACTCAGAAATATCGATTCTTTCCCCCATTTCAAATCACAACTCAAAACACATCTGTTTAAAACTGCCTTTTCCATCTGATGCCAATTGCTCTGTTACTTTTGTTTTTATTTTTATATTTAATTTTTATTGTTGTTAATTAATTAATTAATTCTTAATGTGTTTTAATCTCAAATTTGTGTAACTGTGTACGGTGTCCTTGAGTGCCAAGAAAGGCGCCTTTAAATAAAATGTATTATTATTATTATTATTATTAAAGTTTCTTACTTATGTCAATGTGATATTTCAGTTTTTCCTTATAAATTTGCTGAAATTTCTAAAATTCTGTTTTCACTTTGTCATTATGGGGAACTGATTGTAGATTGATGATATACATGACTTTTGATGATTTATTTAGATTTTAGCTGCAACAAACGAAATGTGAAAAAATGAAGGGATCTGAAGACTTGCACTGTGTGTATATACTATTTTGTTATGATGATGTTATAATTAAACCAGAAATTCAACACGATTGTTTTTCATGACAACGCCAACAGTTAAGAAAGAGAAGAAATCTATATTCATTGACATGGAGCTCATAAGTTGTACATTGTGTCAAAGCATTAAAGGTGCTCTGTTCTACATTCATGTGGCTCTGCCAGGGCGAACAGTGCAGTGGTGCACTTAAAATGCACCTGCCCCAAGGAATTGTGGGGCATCATTAACTCCTGTCCCTTCATAAATGAAGGTGCATGCTAAAGGTGATGAGATAGGAAGCACTGAAGTTCTTTTCCTCAGCATTTAGAGAATTTGACCAGCTAAAAAAAACCTAACAAACAACAACGGTGTTGCTGAGAGAAGACCTGCAGAGCATCAACATGTTTCACTGTGATTTCCTCACTGAAGCCTCTCAGATGTGTCCTCTGACTGTCCAGCCCATGAGACAAGAGACGAGCTGATGAAGATGATGATGATGATGATGCTCTCACATGAGTTTGTCTTCACTCATGGACTTTCTCAGCCCTGGATCTCGCCTCTCAGGCTGCTCTAAACCTCTGATTGGTGGAGGTTGTTCTTGCTCCATCCAGACAGATAGGAAGACCTGAAACACTACTGCCTCCTTTACTCTGTGTTTTTATTGTGGAGAAAATATAAAGCTACATTTGAATTTACAATGAATTATTATTCTGCTATAAAACAGCAGAACTAAACAGCAGTCAAAGACAAGGCTATAAAGAACAGGAAGTAAATATGAAACATTATTTACCATAAAGGATGATTTAAAGTAAGTTAATGAATGATTCATTTCATCAGTGATACTTGTTGACTTAGCATTATAATGGTTGGATGAACATTTTCAAGCCTGTCTGAAAACAGCACTGACATGTCCACATACACACTGACAGAGCTCTTGGTCTGTGTTGTGTTGTTCCTGCTTAACACAACGTTAATGAAGAGATGGAGATGATCCTATCCAATAATATCTTATAAAGTTCAGCTGAAGAACACAAGGCTTTGACCGTCTGAGTCAATCTCATTTTCCTTTCCTTTCCTCACAAGGAAACTGTTGAGAACTGAACTTTAAGCGCTTTAAGTCAAGAGATCATCAAGGATGATGGTGGACTGGACTCTGTGTGTGACAGTGGAGCTGTTCTAAGCTGTTGTTTAGTTCAGTTTAGTTTAGTTTAGTTTAGCTTAAATTAATTTCATCAGCTTTTTAAAATCACAAATTATGTTCTTTAAACTAAATTAAAATGAACGTTATGTTGTTTTTTTTACAGACTTACTATATAATAAACTGCATAAATAATGTTTATTATCATGATGCTTTGGGTGGGTACATGCTGTTTCCAGACGATACACTCACTGGCCACTTTTTAGGTACACCTGTTCAACTGCTTGTTAATGCAAAATATCTGATAGGCCAATCACATGGCAACAACTCAATGCATTGTTGATGCCAGAGGTCAGAGGCAAATGGCCAGACTGGTTTGAGCTGATAGAAAGGCAAAAGTAACTCAAATAACCACTTGTTACAACCAGGGAGTGCATGAAAGCATCTCTGAACGTACAACACGTCGAACCTGGAAGCAGATGGGCTACAGCAGTAGAAGACCACACTGGGTGCTACTCCTGTCAGCTAAGAACATGAAACCGAGGCTACAAATTGCATGGGCTCACCCAAAATTGGACAATAGAAGATTGGAAAAATGTTGCCTGGTCTGATGTGTCATGCCTCACCTTGGCACTAGGTCATGTTTTAGTTTTTTCTCACTTTTTTAGTTCTGTTTCCTGTTTTATTTTGGTGTCTAACTCTCCTCTTGTTTCAGATCCACTTCCTGCCCTTGTGTGTTTCCCGCCTTTGTGATTGTCTGCCTCGCCCTGATGTGTTTCACCTGTGCCTCATTTTCAGCTGTGCGTTTGGGTGTTTTCCTGGTGTGTCTGAAAACCTTACATGATGAGTCTCAATTTCTGCTGCAACATTCAGATGGTAGGGTCACAATTTGGCATAAACAACATGAAAGCATGGATCCATCCTGCCTTGTATCAGGCTGGTGGTGGTGGTGTAAGGGTGTAGGGGATATTTTTTTGGCACAGTTTGGGCCCTTTAGTACCAGTTGAGCATCATTTAAACGCCACAGCCTACCTGAATATTGTTGCTGACAGATTTCTTAAACATGACAATGGGTTCACTGTACTCAAATGGCCTCCACAGTCACCAGATCTCAATCCAATAGAGCACCTTTGGGATGTGGTGGAATGGGAGATTCGCATCATGGATGTGCAGCTGACAAATCTGCAGCAGCTGTGTGATGCTATCATGTCAATATGGACCAAAATCTCTGAAGAATGTTTCCAGTTGTTGAATCTATGCCCTGAAGAATTAAGCAGTTCTAAAGGCAAAAGGGGGTCCAACCCAGTACTAGCAAGGTGTACCTAATAAAGTGGCTGGTGAGTGTATATATACATTTAAAATAACACATTTAAAGAGCAAAATAACACACACTAAATGAGTGGGCAATTAAATAAACATCCTATGTGCCACAACGTCACCCAAAGGGTTCTGATGAGCAGGTTTGAAGCAACTCTCTATTGAGTTTGCCTTTATTTCAAAATAAGAGCACACTGTTATTCAAGATAACTTCATCCAGGATTCATCAATCCTCAAATTGCTTTAAAAGACCCTACTTAGCTGAATGGGAATTAACAGGATTATTTTATCTTGATAACAGCGTGCAGTCTGGATTAGGTCAACCACATTTGAAGATCATGATCCAGTTTTATTCAAATAAAACCATCTGAGAAGTTTAAACTGACATCTAACTGGTTTAATGTTTAATAATGCATGTTATATATACACATTTATTGTAAGTTTTTAATGTAAATGTTTAATCTGTAAAGTAACTCCAGCTACAGTATTTTCCTCTGACATGTAGTGGAGCAGAACTGTAAAGTAGCAGAAAATGGAAATACTCAAGTAAAGTTGAACACACCCACCTAACATTCACAAGGAGTCAGTGAACCCTTGGATTTAATTACTGATCGAAACTCCTTTGCTACCAAGAACCTCAAACAAGCTCTTGGACCAACAATCAAAAATACACTGATGTTGAGTTTGTTATCAAACATTCATATTTGAGTAGCTGGAGCTTGTGAATTTGTGGCATTTTTATTTAAAATGACCAGTTTTCAAAATGGTTCTACATTTCTGTGAAATGTGTTGTTAGCTCATCTATTTTTTAATCAGGGATCTTTTTTTTACTTTTATACCTCAGAGTATAATTTGTAAAATATCAAAATAGGAGGTTGCCTAATTAATTGCCTTTAAAATCAACATTTAACTTTAAAGCTACATGAATATGGATTTTTGACCACTGCTAGGAAAATGATAGTTACCTACTATTTGTCATATAATGGCCTTAAATAATCGCTGTAATACAATTATTAATTTAGTATTATTTCTTAGACCTTTACTGCCATTTAGTCAAACATTTGTTTATTGAATTTAGTTCAGGTAGGAGCAGAGGTTGATTGTGACAGTAACAATGGAACAGATTAAAGAAAATGTGGTAGGAGTGAAGGTAGTAGAGGCAAAATACCAAAAAAAACACTTGTAATGGAGAGAAATATGAAAGTCTGTCAGTAATTTAAGAGAAAAGACTACTATCCAAAGTTTACATAGGTTACATGAGATATGAGGTTAAATCCGATGTCCCTCCGCCATTGAGGTGCTTTAAATGCAAGAAATATGGCCACGTAGTGTCAGTGTGTAAAGGCAAACAAAAATGTGGAAGATGTGTCGTGTGATTATTAACTGCTCTGCACAAACAGACAGGAAGAAGGAAAAGATCAAACTAATTGTTAAATCAGCAGAAAAATATCTTGGGATCAAAGGACTAGGATGGGAAACAGTTGAGGAAATGGTTTTGTCAATATAGAGAAAGAACATGAATCAATAGTGATCAAGATCTGATCAGGGAAAGAGGAAATAACAATAATTTGTTATAATCCATGTAACAGATTGTGTGATACATTAGATACTATTGGTGGGCAAATATGTGAAATGGTTGGTGTTGGGACTTTAATGCACATTGTGGGGCAGTAAAAAAAATAGATGCAAATGGTTTAGTCATTGAAGAATTCATAAAGGATAAGGGACTAGGTATAATAGTACACAGAATAGAGAAAGTGTAGTAGATCTGACATTGATTTCAAATGAAATGGCAATTTGAAATTATTAGAGTGATCATTATCCTATAAGAATTAAAGTGGGAATTGAAGTACAGCAAGAAGAGGAAGTGATGATGCCAAGATGGAAAATGGAGAAAGCAAATTGGGAAACCTTTCAAGCAATAAATAAAAGTAGGTGTGAGCACTTACTTAGAGAATTTATTTCAGATGTAGATGGATTCAATAAAAAGTAGGTTGGAATCATAATACAGTTGGGAGACGAAACTATACCAAAGGGTGAAGGGAAGAGAGGTAAAAAGAGTGAACCATGGTGGGAGGAAAATTGTAGAAAAGCTATAAAAAGAAGGAACACGACATTTAGACAGTTAAAGAAACACCATTCATTAGAAAGATTAATTGAATGTACAATGTCACAGGCAGTTCAGAAGACTATAAGAACAACTAAACGGGCATATTGGAGGCAATATTGTAATAAAATAGGGAGAGAGACACATTGGCTGATATATGGGGAATGATTAGAAGAATGTTAGTGTTGAGAAGTTACAACAAAACAGCTGTCAACAATAAAGAAAAGGCAGAACTTCTGGCAGAAACTTTGGTTAAAATTCACAGTTTAGGAAACTTGTCAGTAAAAGCTAGACAGTGTAAGGATAACACACTTTCTCTGAATCCAGGTGTTAATGTAAGGAAACCTACAACAAGAGAAAATTTAGATTTACCTTTCAGTTTGTTTGAGTTAAAGAGGGCTGTGTTAAATACAAGAATATCTTCTCCAGGGAAAGATGGAATCTGCTACAGTATGTTCATATGCTCATCTGGAAGATAGTGCACTGCTTGCTGTGTTAAAGCTATTTAATTTAGTTTGGGACACAGGGAAAAGTCCAATAGCATGGAAACGGTCAGTCATTGTGCTAATTTTGAAACCTGGTAAAAAACCCTCAGACCCCTCAAACTATAGACCAATAGCTCTCACATCGCAATTAGGGAAAACAATGGAAAGAATGATAACTGAGAGGTTAACCTATTTTCTGGAAAGCAGAGGCCGTCGTTCTTCTTTTCAAAGTGTTTTTCATAAAGGGAGAAATACAATGGACCCTATATTATGCTTAGAGTCAGAATTTAGGAAAGACCAAACAAATCAGGAAATGGTGGTAGCTGTCTTTTCCGATGTAGAAAAAGCATATGATATGTTGTGGAAAGAAGGACTGTTGATTGAATTAAGTAAGTTAGGTGTTGGAGGGAAGTCATATAACTGGGTGCTTGACTTCCTATTTAGTAGGACAATAGAGGTAAGAGTAGGTAAAGAATTCTGAAGTAGAGAATGGAATCCCACAGGGCAGTGTTTGCAGTCCAGTGCTGTTTAATATCATGATTAATGATGTTTTTGAGACAGTTGAGAAAGGGATAGGCAAATTGCTGTATGTGGATGACGGGGCATTATGGATAAAGGGGTGGAATTTAAGATTGATACAAAAGAAAATGCAGACTGCAATTGAGATGGTGGAACAATGGGCAAATAAGTGGGCTTTTAAACCATCTGTTGCAAAAACGCAAGTGATATATTTTTTAAACGTCATAAGACAATATCTTTGAAACTTGACAAACACTTGAGCAGAGTCAGTGTGATACGGTTTCTTGGAGTATTATTTGATGAAAAGTTGACCTGGAGGCAGCACATCGAAAAAGTAACGTCTCGTCTCAGGACGAGACTGGGGAGCAACCAGAGCATCATTGTTCAATATATACCAGGCCCTTATGAGAGTGACATTAGATTATGGGTGTGTAACTTATATGTCTGCAGCAGAGAGTCATCTTAATAAGCTGGATGTGGAACAAGTTCAAGGGCTAAGAATATGTAGTGGAGCATTTAAAACATTTCCAGTAGCTGCCATGCAAGTGGAAATGGGGGAACAACCTTTAATTTGAAGAGTGAAGCTAATGCTGGCATACTGGATGAGTTTAAAGGGGCATAGTAGCTCATACCGTACAAAGGCCATCGGGCATGACTGTTAGGAGCACAACGAAACTCATTTCAGAAGTTTTGGGTGGGCAGAAGGTAAAACAATCATAAAGAGTCAAATGCAAAAAATATAGCAAGAATATTAGGACATGAATGACAAAGGTAGACACTTTTATAGAATCCAGAATCATGTGCGTTTGGGAAGGAGGATGGGCAGGAACTGAAAGGAAGAGGAAGTCATTACTCATCCCCGGATAGGACATACCAGACTAAATCAGATAGATCAGGTAAACATCCTACAGGTAGATGTGCACATTGTGGACATTCAGAATCAGTTCAGCATGTGCTGTTACAATGTAGGGGATATGAGGAAGAAAGAAAGGCTATAAGAGCAGCATTAAAGAAGGATAAGCTAACATTCAATGATAGGAACCTACTGAGAGAAACATCAGGAAGAATGTTTATTCATCTAATCACGTAACTGAAAAACACAGGGTTGATAAACAGAATTTAGTCCCCTTTTACTCTTTAAATTAGTTTCCTGCCATTCTAATGCTCCACACTCCAGTCCGGTAGGTGGCAGTAATACACCTGAAAGCTGGTTGCCAACCGCCAATCAAATCAAAAGAAGAAGAAAAAGCAACTATGTGTTCGTTCTATGACGCTTGGTACTTCCGCTTTGTACACAGCAGTTAGCTAGCCGCGCACAGTGTGTGTGATACAGCGTTATTCTTCTCATTCCTGTGTCTGCAGGTGTCTTTTAAAGATGAACACGGTTCTGTCCAGAGCGAACTCTTTGTTCGCCTTCTCTCTGAGCGTCATGGCGGCGTTAACCTTCGGCTGTTTCATCACGACAGCTTTCAAAGACAGAAGAGTTCCTGTGGACATCCACGTCTCCAAAGTCATGCTGTAAGAATTATCTGTAGCAGCTGTTGCGCATGAAGCGTTAACACACTATGTATTACCGATGCTTTCCTATAATTCACACGGTCATTGAGCAGCTCAAGGCCGTTTACGAGACTTTGGGTATAAAGACACAACCTGCTGCTGGGTCTTTGATGTTCTGGGCTTGAACCTGTTTCCGACTGAGGTTTAGTAGGCATACTAGCTTGTGTAGTGATGGACGCTGTTGAGCACCTCAGTTTCACAGTGATGCTATTGAAATTCGTGGGCGCTCTGATGTAGATGAAACGGACAGCTAGCAGGTTTGCTCAGGATGCCCTTTTAGGCGCGATGGCGTTAGCTGGCATCCACCAACTCACCTGGCTGGAATGCCTACAGTGTCAGACGCCTTTGTACATGCATATTTTTTTATTCAAATACTGGGACACAACAGAAAACCGCCAAATAGAGTGCCTTAGGGCCAACCCGGATGTTAGCACCACCATAGTTCTCCCCACTAAAAGCAATTGAATTTTTACATTTTGCATTATTAGTGATCCTGACAGGTTTAGTTCAGCTGGATCTTCACTAATGAATTAAATGAATTTCCCTCGACAGCCCAAAGAAATCACGACAGGAGTATTTAGTGACGTATTGTCATAGAATTAAACATGAAAATGTCTTGAGCTTGTGTTAATCACAGACCTGACTTCTGGATTTCTAGACTTGGGGATGAGGGAACAGGAAGTGCAAAAATGCTATTTTATTTTCTAGTTTAAGGACTCATTCATGCGGCACTCTGTGTCTGATGAAGTACAGAGAGTTGGTTACTTCAGCATAGCTAATGACATATTTCCTGAATCCAATTCCTGTATTATTCATTTTATGCAAACTTGTTGTGTGGCAGTTTGTGTGAAGAGATTACAACTTGATTCATGCGGAAAAAAAAAAAAAAATCATCACTTTAACAAAAAACTTAATGGATTAAATAAATGAACTGATCTTAGTCGTAAAAGTCAGGTATCATGCACCCGTATCAAAAATGTTCCATCAACACTCATCTGTACTAACCTAGAAAACTACATGGACTGTTTCATGTGGTCAGAAAATCTTACAGGTGCAATTCTAAAATCAACAGGGAAAAGGGGTCCGGGAACAGACCAGGGAACAGTCTTAGAACAAGTTCATTCTTTTCAAGCATAACACATTTGAATCTTGTTTTTATCAATAAAATAATCTAAACCTTAAATAACTTGTATAATATATAATACATCTATACCCCTGTACCTTTTTAAAATACCAAAAATATAGTTCATGTTAAGAGATGTGTTTAAATAAGGGTGTGACTGCTGTGTTTTCACTTACACTTTTAGATTGATGTCACATCTTCAATCTCTCTGTCATCCTGTTTCCTCCGTCATCGATGTCCCTCTCTTCTCTCTGTTCAACAGGAAGAACGTTGATGACTTCACAGGGCCCAGAGAGCGCAGTGATCTGGGTTTCATCACTTTTGACCTCTCAGCCAATATCCTTTTCACCACATGTAGTGCAATGTAAGTGCACAGTACATGTCAGAAGAAGACAAGTCAGCCTGTATAAGTATTGGTAAATAAGTCATGTAAGTATTGGTGAGCAGATCTGAAGTGTCTGGAGGTAGAACAGGAGATTTCAGAGAGAATATCTGAAGTTATAGTCCAGGCAGGGCTTTAAAATCCAAATAAAAAAAATCTTAAAATCAATTCTGTGCCAGTACAGGGGAAATGTGGTCAACTGGTGACCAGTGAAGACAGGCCAGTACGGGGCAGATGTGCTTTCTCTTCTTGTTACCACTTAGGAGTCTCATTGCTGCATGTGAGATAAGGCTGACTGACTGATTCCTACACACAGAGAGAGAAGAACTGCTTCAGTCAAGGCAAGAGGAAAGAAAAGCTTAAGCTACAGTCTCCAGATCTTTGAAGGGATAGTTTGAGTTATTTGACATGGGTTTGTGGGAGGTAGTCAAGCAAAGTCAGTGTGTTACCTGCAGTAGATTCAGATTAGCGTGATGACAATTAAGAGAGGCTGCAGGGAACATACTGCTGTGGGCGGGGCCAACAGAAAAAACCTGTTTTAGGCCACAGAAACAATCCAATATCTGTTTAAATGCAGCTTCATGTAGAATATTTTCAGCTTTTTATCTTCCCGCCAAAACAAAGTGAAGTTCATCTCTTTCTAATTCACTCAGCTGACCTGTAGCTGTGGCATAATACAGTGCACTTTGTAAGTGCGTAGATTGAGAAAAATATAATGCCAAATGATAGTGCTGTTTTCAAGAGAAAGAGCTGAAAATATCCTACATGAAGCTACATTAAACGCACACTGCAGCCTGTTCCCTGCTGCCTCTCATAACTGGCAGTGCGCTGATCTGAATCTACTCCAAAAACTGGCTTGCCAGCAATAATATACGGCCTGCCAGATTATTTTCATATTTAGATTTTTTTTTTTTTAATTTGATGCTAAAATTGATCTGGATGGATTAGAGAAAATTGGACTGAGGCCAAACTGACTTGCTGACACCTGACCTCAAGCATTATGGAAACTCTAGTTTCAAAACTTAAAGCATCATTCTCCCCCCAGACACTTACAGTCAGTCAGTCAGAGGCCGTGTTTCGACCGCAGGAACTTTCCCCAGGAACCTTTTGAGAAACTATGCGTGTTTCGACCGCAGGAACCAGGGTCTAAATTTTGTTCAGGGATAATTGATCGACCCCCAAAGGAACCTTTTAGTTCTAAAAGTTCCAGGTACTTTTTGGTCGAAACGGGGCTATAGTACATCGTGTTGGTCTTCGTGTTGACGTGATCCCTGTGTGAGAACCACTTGACCTGGACCAGCTGTGGGTCCTGCAGGGAAAATTTCTGTGCTCCTGTTGTTCCTGAACTTTACCTACATTTGCAGCCAATTTTTGACTGGAACGTTAAACAGTTGTTTCTCTACCTGTCTGCTGAGTACGCCACAAAGAGCAATGTAAGACACACACACACACACACACACACACACACACACACACACAGCGAGGTCAGACTGACACTGTCATATTTCATCAAATGTTACTTTATTTATTTTAAATTACTAAATTTGACCAGATGACTCTGTCTCATTTACAGTTTTTCTGTTGACCAATGGCCTGACATATAAACTTGTGTGTGTGTGTGTGTGTGTGTGTGTGTGTGTGTGTGTGTGTGTGTGTGTTGTGTGTGTGTGTGTGTGTGTGTGTGTCAGTCTCTGAATCAGGTGGTGCTGTGGGATAAAATCGTCCTTCGAGGAGAAAATACCAAACTGAACCTCCGAGACATGAAGTCTAAATACTTCTTCTTTGATGACGGGAACGGGCTCAGGTTAGACACACACACACACACACACACACACACACACACCCTCCAGCAGAGTCTGGCTGCGAGTCTTCTGCTCAGCCCTTTCGGTCTCAGTCTAACTTATAGTCTAGGTGAGGTCAGGTCCATCATGTAGGTGGGTGTGGACTGAGGTGTTTCAGTGCTGCACGGGCGTGTGAGGTAGATGGCATCCGTGTTCAGGGACCAGTCCAGTTTACTGTCCAGGTGCACGCCTAGGTATTTATAAGTGTGCACCACCTCAATGTGATCCCTCGAATGTTGACTGGCTGAAAACATCAGATGAAACAGACTACAACTGGACAGACTGAGAATGAACTGTGGCCTGATGTGATTCTGTTCGATACGTATTCAGCTCCTTCAGGCTGACGAGATCTGGTCCTACAGTCTTTCGTTTCAGTAGTTTCATGAACCTACACTGTCAGACTTAAAGGACCAATCCAACAGTTTAGTAATTCCATTCCCTGAAGTTGGGGGACTGACAGCAGACAGATAAGAGAGAGGTCACAGTCAAAGCATCAGAAGCCAAAAGAACCTGATCTTTAGTCCCTAGTATGGGTCTACCTCCAAAAATCCTGGATCCTGGATTCCAATATGTTTTACTAGAGCCCACATCTTTTAAACTCTACACCTGTGACTGTCCCATGAGCAGCATTCTGTTTTTAATCTCCACAGGTTCAAACAAACTTGACATCTCCTCCTCTATTCTGTTTTTAGGTCATTTTATCTTTTGTTAATTTGACTCTTTTAAATCGTGTTTAAATGTGTTGTTTAACATCGTCCTGTCGTATTTGGCCTTTCTGTCTTGTGTAAAGAACTATCCGAGGTGCTCTTCTTTACGGGCTGCACGTTAACAGATGTGTGTTCTGTAGTGTGATTGGCTGACTAACCGTCATGTCTGTCGTCTCCAGAGCCAATAAGAACATCACTCTGATGCTGTCATGGAATGTCGTTCCCAATGCTGGAATCCTGCCTCTAGTGGCTGGAAGTGGACACGTCAGCCTCCCTTTCCCAGATGCATACGAGGCCACAAAGAGCTATTAGACTGACACAAAAACATATGCAGCCAGTTTAACATGCACCGCACATACACTGATGAAACTAATGATTCACACACACAATACACTGGTTTGTCTTCATACCTTTAAATGAATATTTGGTTTGTAATAAAAGTGGAGATTGGAACATCTGTGTCTGTGAGGTTTTTTAAAAGTAAGAATAGCAAGTAAACTGTTGATAAAGGGTCAGTTCATCCAAATAAAGAAGCACTTAAGGTTATTATGTGCCTGCAATGCAGTTGCATCGAAGGCATATATTATTATGCTATTGCATTGTAGGCATATATTATTATTATTATTATTATTATTATTATTATAAGATAGATGCTTTATTTATCCCCTAGGAGAAATCAATGTGTCCATTAGCTCATTTCTGGATGTGGTAGTGTATTTAAAGTCGGCCGTATACAGGGTGAACGGGAACGGAGCCAGAACAGTCCCCTGTGGAGCCCCAGTGCTGCTCATCACTGTCCCTGAGACACAGTTACCCAGCCTGACGTACTGTGGTCGTCTTGTCAGGTAATCCACAATCCAGGATGTGAAGCAGGGATCCATCCCCATTCCTTCCAGCTTGTCTTTAAGAATGGGTGGTTGGACGGTGTTAAATGCACTTGAGAAATCAAAGAACATAATCTGGTTCATCCAAGTAAAAATGGGCCCGGTGGTTACACAAAATCACAGTTAAAGTTTTGTGTCATTTTTAGACCGTTTATAATGGGTGTGTATTGCACGGAATGTAAAGAGCTAGAGTAGATGACATCATCACTAGAGTGGGAGAAGCTCTAGAACTCCTGAAAAAATTCAGTTTAACTCGTCCTCGTCACATATTTCAGTCTTCACACATTACAGCTCCCTCAATAGTAGACAAATTTGTCCTGTTTCATAGCATGTGTCTACCTGAGCCTCAGAGTGACGGGAGTAACCTCCACCTCTCCCACTGACTACAAATACACACAGTCAGAAAGCTGTTTAGAAATTAGTGTTCATAGAGAGAGATTACAGTTCAGACTGGACAGTATAACACTAAATACAGCAGAAGACATGTTGAATTTACTTTGAGCTTTGAGCTACAGGAAATGTTCAACCATCATAGTAGCTCTCTCATAGACTGCACTAAAAACACACACCACCATTACCACCCCCACCATCCCATTTTTTTTTTTATCGCTGAAGATAGACTAAATAACAGAAACACCTCTGTATAATGTAACATACACTACATCCTCCACATTGATCAATTGAATCAAAAACTGTCTAAAACTATTTTAATAATAAATTTCCAACTGAGTATATTAGTAATTATCAGGTGTATGCTCATGCTCCAAAGTGACTAACTGCAATTCATTCATTCATTTTGTTGCTGTTCTCACCAGGGAACTGATATCTCTGGTAACCTAAAGATGTTCCTTAATTTTTATAGTTTTATCATATATTATTATTACCACCCTGCAACATGTTTTACCCCTCCATCCCCATTTTCAAATGTAACGCATCAATACCTTTACTCAAACATTTTAACTGACTTACTTTGTTCTTTTATCTGAGAACATTTTTACACAGTGATTTATTTCTACTGATGTCTTTTCACTAATACTAGTGACGCGTTCATGTGTTGTCATACTGACGTCAGTGTGGTGTCCCTTCTCCTGTCAGTTTCTGTTACTGGTAGAGTTTATTGCTGCTCTGTCTGAACACAGTTAATGTTGCTCTTTTCTTCATCACAGCGTCTGACTACCTGCTGTACATTTAAACTTACACTAGTTCTGCTCCAGCACCCAGAGCTCTCTGCTCCTATTAGTGACTGTCACTAAGCCTGCAGTTGTTTACATGCTTTTCAGCTAGTTACTTTAGCTTAGCAGTTAACACTAGTTTCTCTTTCTCTCCCTCTCTCGCTCTCTCCCTCTCTCGCTCTCTCCGTGTGGTGTCAGTGTAGAGGATTGTGATGTTATGTTATGTCAGATGTAATCATACAAAAATGCTATATTATGTTAATAATTCTTTCCTGCTACCTCCATCAGATACAGCTAATGAAACTGATAATGGGGGTGTTAGATTTACAGTAGGTGAATGATCACGCACTGACATTAGTCAATAATATTGGCGGCGCTGCGAACATGGCCCCCCAAATCAAATTCTGCTTAGGGCCCCTAAGATCTTTTGAAGAGATGAGGCTAATAAATATTTTAACTATGAAGGCAATCGCAGCACAAGTGGAGGGCAGTAGTTAGTTAGAACCATATTAACATATGAATTAACAAAATTAGCCTCTGTTATGTCATAGCCTCAACATTTTATATACAATATTTATCATGTTAAATACATTATTTTATTGTTTGCCATTACTGTAGATGGTTCCACCCAACTCTTATATATAATATACTTTCCACCTGAAGGTCTGTAGAAGGCATATAGGCTTATTTACGAAACCACACAAAAAATGACAAAATTATCAAACATTCTGTTGCCCTTTATTAACAACAGCAACAAACAAACTGTAGCAGCATAGAGGGCGCTGCTCTTGATTGATGCCAGTTGGCAGCCGATAATTGGTCCAGCATCATATAAAAGCGGCAGCCTGTCACCTGCTCTGTCTTGCGCTCCCTCATTGCGTCATTTCCGGACCGGATAATTGTTTGCCCCTTCAGAGCGGCAACGGTGGGCTGTGTTTGCGGTTGCATTTAGCGTCTTCTGTATTGGTAGGTGTCCTTCTCTCTCTCTCTCTGCCATTGCTGCCATCTCTGCTGGCTAAATGCTGGTGTGGTTACAGGTGAATGCCGGTAGCCGTGCGGGTCTCGTCTCTCCCTCACTCTCCTTAAGCCTGTGTGAACTCTATAAAGGTAAGCGTTTGTTATTGCTGCTTCCCACAATTCTTCAGTTTTAGTGTAGCAATGCTAATTTAGTTTTTTTTAAATATTAGGAAGTCATCAGCTGACAGAATCCACCGGTGGTGTGACGTCACCACCAGCTGACTTGAGCCGCTGCTGTTTCGTCTCCTGTTTGCTTGCTTTGTGTCCTGTTCCGTGTTCGTAGCTGCTTGCTGGCTTGCTCCTTTGCTGTGTTTGCTGCTGTTGTCCGCGCTGCTGCGGGCCTCTCCATCCTCGCTCAGTTACCGGCTCGGCCTTGGTTGGTCGGCCGCTCCACGCTCCACGCTCTCCCTCCCGCTCTTACTGCTGTGCGGTGCTTGCTGCTGGGGCTGTGGGTGACTGACAGCTGCTTTACACAGCTATCGGATTGTGCATAGGACTGTGGCAATACGGTGTAGAGTGTTTTTTTTCAATATTGTTTATTTCATTTCAGGCAGTTTTAGTTTAGTTATCTGCCCATTTTGTTCTCATTCTGTATGTTTATTTTGTGATTATTTTTGGTATTAATTTGTTGTTCTTTTCTCTCAGTTGCTGCAGGCCGGTGGTGGTGCTGGTGACTCGGGTGGTGGTGTCCCTTCCTTCTGTGTGCCGTGTCCTGGGATTTTTGGGTGATTTCACATTGTGTGTGTGCTTGCCACGTGTGTTGAGTGTCTGATTATTTTCACCTCAATATTATTTTGTATTTGGTAGACTCCCCACTCCTCTCACTAGCTCCTGCCCACACCCATAGGCCTCAGCTCCTGTCTCATATTACTTTTTTTTCGTATGGTTGGATTTTATAGTCTTTTAGAGTATTTTTGAAATAAAGTGTATTTCTTGTTGTAAGTACTTGGACTCATGTCTCTTGCCTGGGGTATAACGAACCTGTGTCCTATTATTGTTAATGGTGAATAATTCCTTGGGTGAAATTCCCAAGGTGGCGTTGTCAGGCAATTAAAATAGAATTTGGATTGGTGTGACCCACTGCTCGACGCCGCGACACTTGGCGTTGTCGGCAGGATTTACTCTAACGGCAAAGACGTGTACTCCTTTTACTTACTGTGTTTTATTGCTTTTTATTTTTGTGGTTGTGCATTAAACGCTGTCTGTCTTGTAGGCACCTTGGGCAGCATAAGGAGACGAAGCAGCAGTGGTTCCCGGTGGATCTTCGTGTTAACTCAGGTGAAGGTTTGTGTAGCAGATTAGGCTTTTTGTAGTTTGGTGGCACACTTGTAAGTCACTACTTTAGTGTAGTGTGTTGTGTTGCAGCAATGGAGGAAGAATTACAGGGGCTTAGAGATTTGATTGCCCAGTTAAGAGCTGATAATGAGCGGTTGAGACAGGAACGGGCTGGCCCCAGTGCTTCACCGTCTGCCTCTTCTGTTCCACCCACTGCCCCTTCCACCTCTAATGTCTCTGTAGCAGAGAGATTAGTGTTTGTGCCCCGAGATAGGAAGTGTCCTATCTTCAGAGGTAGAACAGGTATGAAGTTGAGTGAGTGGGAAGAGGAAGTACAGGCTTGTATGAGGGCCCGGCATTTATCTCGGATTGACCAGGCGTTTTTTCTGTTTGACCACCTGGAGGGTGAAGCTAGAGAGGAGATCAAGTATCGCTCTGGCGCAGAGAGAGAGGACCCTGACCGAATACTTGCCATCTTACGGGAGCTTTACGGGTGCTCAGAATCCTATGTCGCTCTGCAGGAGGCTTTCTTCTCCAGGAGGCAGCAGGAGGGAGAGACTCTTCAGGAGTTCTCCCTCGCTTTGATGGGCCTCATGGAGAAGGTGAAGCAGTGTGCGCCCACTTGCATGCCAAATGCCGAAGCGCTACTGAGAGATCAATTTGTTGAGTATGTGTTGGATGGTTCCCTGCGGCGTGAGTTGAAGCAGTTAGTGCGTAGGCAACCTGATAGCACCTTGCTTGATGTCAGGGCAGAGGCAATCCGGTGGGAGCGTGAGGGTTTACCTGGTGGTGCGAGGGGCCGCAGTAATTCAGTCCCCTCAGTGTTTGGTGTCCAGTATGGCGTTAAAGGTGGCCCCCAGTGTGCTGTCTCTTCAATCCCAGTGTCTGAGATGAATGACATGAGAGAGATGCTAAAGCGTCAGCAAGAGCAGCTCAGTCAGCTAACTGAAAGCATTGCTCAGTTGCAGAATTTCCAGCAGCGCAGTCGTCCACCTCGTACTGGCCCCATAATATGCCGGCGCTGCAATCAGCCTGGTCACATTGCAAGGGATTGTGAGGGAGTGCGTGCCCCTCCCCGCTTGCAAATCCCTTTACAGCCCCCATCCAATGCTGGTAGGCGACCTCGTGCTGCTTCGGTGTCGGAAATCTAGTGCCCACCGAATTGCAGAGCCACAGTTTGGGTGGGGCCGCTACTGGCTCACAAGATGTCTCGAGCAGCTTAGATGTTGCTGAGCTGATTTCTTCTTGTCCTCATTTAGATGTGGACATGGGTGGAGTGAAGGTCCCTAGCTTAGTGGATACTGGTTCCATGGTGTCCACTGTCTCTGAGAGCTTTTTCCGCCAACATTTTGAGCCTTGGGGTCAGGAGCGCCTTCGATCATGTCACTGGCTGCAGCTTAGAGCTGCTAATGGCTTGGATATCCCCTATGTTGGCTACTTGGAGCTCGAGGTGCAACTTTGTGGTAAAGTGATGCCCCGGTGTGGAGTGTTGGTTGTAAGGGACCCCCCTGGTGGTGTGCCTGCTCAAGTGCCTGGTGTGTTGGGGATGAATGTGATCCGCAAATGCTACCATGAGCTTTTTGGGCAGCATGGTGTGGCCCTGTTCTCCCAGCCCTGTGTCTCTGAGGCTCCAGGGCCTGTTGTGCAGGCACTGCAGCGGTGCCATCGTGCTACTATTGCAGCCCCAGAGGACAGTTCAGGGAAGGTGAAGGTCAGGGGTAAGAAGGCTTGGCGTATCCCTGGTGGTGTCCTGAAGATTGTGGCCGCCACATGTTCTGCACAGTTTTCAGGTTCCACAGTGTTGTTTGAGCCCCTGGACTCTGGTTTGCCTGCAGGGTTGCTTGCTTCTCCTGCCCTGGTTCGGGTTATCAGGGGCACAGCCTACATACCAGTGGTTAATGTAGGGTCTGTGGATGTGGTGTTGTATCCCCGCACTGTGGTCGGCACGTTGGACACTGTTAACGTGGTCAGCCTCCCATCTGGGGTCATCGAGGTGCCAACAAGGGTAGCTACTGTGTCGTCCCAGACAGCCTCAGCCACAGTATCACAGCAGATGGAGGACATGGACCTGTCAGCTCTTTCTGTTGAGCAACAGGGTCAGGTGAGGTCTCTGTTAAGGCAGTACTCCAATGTTTTTGCAGCTCATGATGGAGATCTGGGTTGTACCAACCTGATCTCTCACGATATCCCACTGGTTGATGATGTTCCTGTCAGACAACGCTATAGGCGTGTTCCACCCTCAGATTATGAGGCTGTTAAGGAGCACATCAACCAGTTGTTGTCATCACAGGTCATTCGAGAGAGCAGCAGTCCCTATGCATCCCCCATCGTGCTGGTGAGGAAAAAGGATGGTAGTCTGCGCATGTGCGTTGACTACAGGCAACTTAACAGTAAGACCAGGAAGGATGCCTTTCCTCTACCACGCATTGATGAGTCCCTTGATGCCTTGTCTGGTGCCTGCTGGTTCTCTACACTGGATCTGGCCAGTGGTTATAATCAGGTGCCAGTTACAGAGGCAGACCGCTCAAAGACGGCCTTCTGTACACCATTTGGTCTGTTTGAGTGGAACAGAATGCCATTTGGACTTTGCAATGCCCCCAGTACCTTTCAGAGGTTAATGCAGCGCATTTTTGGTGATCAGCAGTGTCAGTCACTGCTGCTTTATCTTGATGACATTGTGGTTTTCTCATCATCAGTGGAGCAGCATCTGGACAGGCTGAAGGTGGTGCTTGGCCGACTTCAGGCTGAGGGCCTTAAGGCCAAGCTCAGCAAGTGCTCCTTCTTTCAGCAGGAAGTACATTACTTGGGGCATGTGATTTCTGGTCAGGGTGTCTCCACTGACCCAAGTAAGATTGAAGTTGTAGCCAATTGGCCAGTTCCCACCACAGTTTCTGAGTTGCGGTCATTCCTGGGATTCGCCAGTTACTACCGGCGTTTTGTGGAGGGTTTCGCAAAGTTGGCGGCCCCTCTGCACAAAGCAGTGGCTGAGTTTGGTCGCACTCAGACTGGTAGGAAGTCTGAGCGTGGGGTTATTAGGTGCTGGACAGACGAGTGCCAACAGAGTTTCCAAGCACTGAAAACTAAGCTCACCACTGCCCCTGTGCTGGCCTATGCCGACTTCTCCCTCCCTTTCAATTTGGAGGTCGACGCAAGCCATGGTGGTCTGGGTGCTGTGCTCTCCCAAGAGCAAGCTGGTAAAGTAAGACCAATCGCTTACGCCAGTCGAGGTTTGAGGCCCACTGAGAGGAACATGCAGAACTATAGTTCCATGAAACTCGAGTTCCTGGCCCTTAAGTGGGCCATGACTGAGAAATTCAGGGAGTACTTGCTGGGTCACAAATGTGTTGTCTATACAGACAACAACCCTCTGAGCCATTTGTCATCAGCCAAACTGGGTGCCACTGAGCAGCGATGGGCTGCCCAGCTTGCATCATTTGACTTTGAAATCAAGTACCGGTCAGGGAAAAGTAACCAAAATGCTGATGCCCTCTCTCGTCAGCACCCCCCTGGTCCTCAGATTGTGGAGGCAATGCTTCCAGGCACTGCTATGCCTCAGCCCTTGCAGCAAGCTTTAGGGTTGAAGGTTGATGTAAGTACAGCTGCTATTGTCGCCTTACCACAGCACACCTCCTCTGAGATTGGTACCCTTCAACAGGCTGACCCTGTCATCCAAACCGTGCTGACATTTTGGAGGCAGAAACAGCGCCCCAGCCAGGATGAGCGGGCCCAGTTGTCCCAGCCTGCATTGGCTCTGTTGCGGCAGTGGGAACGGCTGGTTGAGAAGGATGGAATCCTTTACCGCCAGGTGTTTCGGTCAGACGGTGCTGAAGCTGTGCTCCAGCTGTTGTTGCCAGATGCAATGGTAAGTGAGGTGTTGACCAAGGTCCACCAGGAGCATGGGCATCAGGGAGTAGAGCGGACCCTGGCGCTCCTCCGGTCTCGGTGTTACTGGCCCGGCATGTCCTCTGACGTGGCCAAATGGTGCCAACAGTGCGAGAGATGCCAAGTTGCTAAGGATGTTCACCCAACAGCTCACAGCTACATGGGCCATCTTTTAGCATCACGCCCTAATGAAATCCTGGCCATTGACTACACCACTCTAGAGCCTGCTCAAAACGGTGTGGAGAGCATCTTGGTGATGACGGATGTCTTTAGTAAGTACACCATAGCTGTCCCTACCAGAGATCAGCGTGCCCCCACAGTGGCTAAGGTCCTTGTGTCAGAGTGGTTTTATAAGTTTGGAGTCCCTGCTCGCTTACATTCTGACCAAGGCCGTAACTTTGAAAGCTCGCTTATTCAGCAACTTTGCAGTTTGTACGGTGTTGTGAAAACGCGTACCACCCCTTACCATCCAGCTGGGAATGGACAGTGTGAGCGGTTCAACCGCACCCTCCATAACTTGCTGCGCACACTGCCAGTGTCTCGGAAGAGAGACTGGAACTCGTGCCTGCCTCAGGTATTGTATTGTTATAACACAACTCCCCATCAGGCTACTGGAGAGTCTCCCTTTTTCCTGATGTTTGGCCAGGAACCCAGGTTGCCTGTAGACTTCCTGTTGGGTAGAGTTGAGAGCCCTGTTGGCGGCACAGTTCACGAGTGGGTTCAGGAGCACAAGGCTCGGCTGCAGATGGCATTTGAAGGTGCAAGGGAGCGCTTGCAGCATGCAGCAGACCGAAGGAAGCGCCATCATGACCAACATGTCAAGGACCTACCACTGAGGGAGGGTCAAGTGGTGTTCCTGCGTGACTTCACCGCTAGGGGGCCCCACAAGACCCGGGACCGGTGGAGTTCCGTGAGGTACGAGGTGTTGAGGGCACCCGAGAAAGGTGGCTCTGTGTACACCATTGCACCAGTGGATGACCTAACTAAGGTCAAACGGGTTCACTGCACCATGCTGAAGGCCGTGGTTGGCTTGGACTCGCTTGGTTATGCTTCTTCTGCTCCTTCGTCCTCAGAAGGGCAACTTTTGGAGGATAGCTGCTCCTTTGAGTATGATCTGGTAGTTCAACAGCCTTCTGTGGGTTCTTCTGCCCCACCCCCTACCAGACCAAATGTTCTGATCCAGTCTCTGCCTGAAGTGCCTGCTCCACCTGGCCCAGTTTCCCTTGAGGGTGGCGTGATAGTGACCTCCTCTGCAGGAGAATCCTCATCTCTGGCTCCACCTAGTGGAGCATCCACCTCTGGGGTTGTTTCCCCAGCTAGTCGGTCCGGCCATGAGTTGCCACGCCGGACGGCACGGTCAACTGCTGGGCGTCACCCTAATGTCCACCATCTCCCACGTTCAGTCGGAGAAGTGGGATCTGCTGCTTCTCCTGCTTTGGTGTCTAACTCAGTTCAGGCTATCTTTAGACCTTGGAGCTAGCTTGTTTCAGTCTGTTCATCGTCGGGACGGCGATGCAGAAAGGGGGGATAGGATGTAGCAGCATAGAGGGCGCTGCTCTTGATTGATGCCAGTTGGCAGCCGATAATTGGTCCAGCATCATATAAAAGCGGCAGCCTGTCACCTGCTCTGTCTTGCGCTCCCTCATTGCGTCATTTCCGGACCGGATAATTGTTTGCCCCTTCAGAGCGGCAACGGTGGGCTGTGTTTGCGGTTGCATTTAGCGTCTTCTGTATTGGTAGGTGTCCTTCTCTCTCTCTCTCTGCCATTGCTGCCATCTCTGCTGGCTAAATGCTGGTGTGGTTACAGGTGAATGCCGGTAGCCGTGCGGGTCTCGTCTCTCCCTCACTCTCCTTAAGCCTGTGTGAACTCTATAAAGGTAAGCGTTTGTTATTGCTGCTTCCCACAATTCTTCAGTTTTAGTGTAGCAATGCTAATTTAGTTTTTTTTTAAATATTAGGAAGTCATCAGCTGACAGAATCCACCGGTGGTGTGACGTCACCACCAGCTGACTTGAGCCGCTGCTGTTTCGTCTCCTGTTTGCTTGCTTTGTGTCCTGTTCCGTGTTCGTAGCTGCTTGCTGGCTTGCTCCTTTGCTGTGTTTGCTGCTGTTGTCCGCGCTGCTGCGGGCCTCTCCATCCTCGCTCAGTTACCGGCTCGGCCTTGGTTGGTCGGCCGCTCCACGCTCCACGCTCTCCCTCCCGCTCTTACTGCTGTGCGGTGCTTGCTGCTGGGGCTGTGGGTGACTGACAGCTGCTTTACACAGCTATCGGATTGTGCATAGGACTGTGGCAATACGGTGTAGAGTGTTTTTTTTCAATATTGTTTATTTCATTTCAGGCAGTTTTAGTTTAGTTATCTGCCCATTTTGTTCTCATTCTGTATGTTTATTTTGTGATTATTTTTGGTATTAATTTGTTGTTCTTTTCTCTCAGTTGCTGCAGGCCGGTGGTGGTGCTGGTGACTCGGGTGGTGGTGTCCCTTCCTTCTGTGTGCCGTGTCCTGGGATTTTTGGGTGATTTCACATTGTGTGTGTGCTTGCCACGTGTGTTGAGTGTCTGATTATTTTCACCTCAATATTATTTTGTATTTGGTAGACTCCCCACTCCTCTCACTAGCTCCTGCCCACACCCATAGGCCTCAGCTCCTGTCTCATATTACTTTTTTTTCGTATGGTTGGATTTTATAGTCTTTTAGAGTATTTTTGAAATAAAGTGTATTTCTTGTTGTAAGTACTTGGACTCATGTCTCTTGCCTGGGGTATAACGAACCTGTGTCCTATTATTGTTAATGGTGAATAATTCCTTGGGTGAAATTCCCAAGGTGGCGTTGTCAGGCAATTAAAATAGAATTTGGATTGGTGTGACCCACTGCTCGACGCCGCGACAAAACAATTGCCGGTTCATTTCCACCCATTCTGCTGCATGTTTGCAGTCATGCACAATCCTGGACTCAATTTTGCCCTATGGAAAAGAGAGAGAAAAAAGGTTGTCTTCCTATAGCACAACTGCTACACAAATAGTATCATGACCTCTATTATTCACATAAAAATAACATATTGCATTCCTTGTTTTCATAGTATACACCTACTGTTATTGTACCATCGTTGTCTCAACATCTTTTGTAACAGACGTCGGCTTGCTGAGGCTGTAGTTGCATCTCTTTCCCCAAAAAAAAAGAAAAAGAAAAAATTCAAATCCAGTTTATCCAATAATAATCCAATTTAATATTCGAATGATCCCATCAGGGACTAATCCTTGAACTAATCCACCCTGATAGATCTAAAAACTGATAATAGTGATGAAGAATATGTTCAGTAAACATTGCCATGGTAAACCTAATTTTAAAGACGGAGTGGTTCAATTTAAATAAGATGAATTCATTCGCCCTTTACACGCTGTTCAACTGTGAAAGCAACTTATTTCAGTATAAACTTTGGTCTACACCGAACGGCTTGAACGATAGCAAAACTTTAAATCCTAATTTTATTTTCATTTGGACGACAAATAACCTGAGCGTCAGTCAACATCTTAAGACCTATGCAGGTGCGAAACTCTTTACTTTTTTGGAAAGAGTTGAACCAAGCTGAACACACAGTTATATATAAACACTTATATATATAACACGTTATCTTCAGAACCCTCTCAAAGGCTTGGGCCGTTCCAGGTGGCATGGTTAACATCACTAGTTACCCACCCATCTGACAGTAATGAAAACGTAAACGGCACAACTCGTGATAAACACCTCTGTCATGGTACACAAGAGAAGGAGGAGGAGGAAGGAAGATGAGGCAGAGAGAAAACTAAATCTGTTTAACATGGGAGATTTAAGAAAGACACAGCTAAGACTGGAAAGACGGCATTAGGGACAAATATATAAATATGTTAAACCATGTTGAAACGTTTAAGTGAAAAAGAACTGAGGACAGAGCACAGAGGAAGAGAGAGAGAATACAGAGGGAAGAGAGACCTGATGCTGGTAAAACTACAGACCAACTGCTATGAGGTCACATGTCTGTAAATTACTGTAAAGGATGGTATTATTAATTTAAAGTGAGAAGATATTTAAGTTCATACAAGAAATGCTTATATCCCTTCTACATTAACCTTCTGCATCTGTTAGGTAGTCTCTCCAGAAAGGAACAACTTCTTCAGCACGTCTTCTGTTGCTGCCAACTGGTTATAGGTGGATGGTGAAGAGGCTGTCAACCAGGGCAGCTGTGAGGGTTGTAGGAGACCAGCACAGAAGGGGGCAAAAACTGTGTTCTCAGTCCATATCTGAGTTAAAAATCACTGTTACTTTTTAAAGTGTTTTGATTGGTGAGTTCAGTTTTAACAAAATAAAGTTTGTTTTTACATCTTCACATGTAGCAGATGAAAAGAAGAAAAATGTACCAATTATAAATTGAATTTAAACCCTATTAAATATGCAAATATATTATACTTCACGTTAGTTACAACAGTAAAATATGTAAAATTCATATTTTTCAGGGTACCTGGTAAACAACTGGAAGGAGTATTCAGATCCTTTACTTAAGTAAAAGTACCAATACAGCTATATAAAAATACTCCATTGCAAGTAAAAGTCCTGCATGGAAAATCCTACTTAAGTAAAAGTACATAAGTATTATGAGCTTGATGTAGTTAAAGTATTGCAGTAAAAGTACATGAGTATTATGAGCTTACCAGCTTTCCACCACTGCTGGTGCCAAGACTAACACTCAAGCACAATTTGCCAATTCATGTGGAGGGTAGGCATGGTCTAGCACACTATACATTTCAACAGAAATGGCCACAGAAAACCCTGAACACAAGGCAGTCTTCATGGGTTTCAGTTCTTTATTGGAGGGGCAAAAAACTGAATAAAAATGTCTCAAAAGGACCACGCAACGCACTCTGTGTATCACTTGGAACAACTTGGTGTTGATACAGATGCACATACACCACAACATATTATAAAGCGGAGAAAAAAAAATTACCCTTGTAATTTTTTCACGCAGGTCACTATCCCCAACTTCTTCCAGAATTGGCTTAGTCAATTCTGGGCCATCAACAAGGCAAGAGAATAGAGTTGGGGAGAGAAAGCCTGCAGGAGGACCGCCATGTAACAACGCTTACTGCAATGGCCCTGCTTGCAATGAAGCACCTGTCCTCTCATAGCTGGTGAAAATAAAATTATTTATTTGACAGTGTTGGAGCCAATGTGGCAAATTAATGTTATATTTTGCAATTTGATTTATTTTTTGTTACTATTTCTTTATTGTGTAAAAATAATATTGTTGAACTAGAAAATTCCAGGGAAATTTTGAGTGCCACGGGGGCTACTGCCGGGATGAGTACATGATTTATTTCAAAAGTCACCCTGATCATATTCTGGTTTTGAGAAATGTCTTGATATAAAAGACTCTGATATAAAACAATGTCACATCCCTCCACCATGTATTATGTGGGAAATATCTCATATTCTGTGTTGTTCTTTTTAATAAAACAAGAGGCAACATGTCTTCAAACTGGCATTTAAAGGGTTAAAATCCTGAAAACTAATAAACATTTGGTAGGTTTGAGCAGAACTGAAGTGGTTTAAGAGATTTATGCAAAAAAAAGCAGAAAAAAATATTGATATATGATGATTTTATAGCATTTTCTTTGTGTGTCCTTTTTTGGACGCGAGGAACCCCAGAGGGTACAAAATGTGTTACCAGTGTATAATAGACCTGTAACAGTAACTGACATTAGATTTTAAAAAATATGTCAAAAAAGACACTTTCTTGCAGAAATCCATACCTTCAGCTGTAACACAGCCAAAATGATCAGCAAATCAAAAAGGAAAAGTAAAGAAAATGTCCAAAAAAGGACAGAGGGACCCCTGAGGGTTAATAAATCCCATGAACCGCTATTTAAATTACCACTATTATGTTTTTTTCTGTGCTAAATTTAACATTACTGGGGAGGAGAGCAACGCGACTAGAAGTGACAGCGAGAGAGGGCTAGTAGCTTCTCCTCTCCTCTGTCTCAGCGGAGACCGTCACAACTTCATTCACTCTTTTAACAAAACAAAAAAAAAGCAACGAAGGAAGCAGTAAATGGACTTACATATTTAAGACCTAACTAAATGTAATTTAAGACCTAACATGCGGCTAATGTAAAGCTAGCAGAGCTTGGAGAGTTGGTTATCTGGTTGCTAGGCGCACGCACGCACGCACACACACAGGTCAGGAGCTGCCGTTGCCATGGCAATGTGAAAATCTGCCCAGAATTTGGCTTCTACATGGCTTCAAACAACTGCAAATTATGAGAAAACCGTTATTTCTTTTCATAAACCGAAAAGACCGTGCCAGACACTGAAGCCAGAAGTTTCTACAGTCTCTATTTTATTCAGATATTCCTTAAAATGAGTGAGTAAGCTCAGTGCGAAGACAGAGAGAGATTCTTTTGAAAAAAAAAGACGATTACATTAGGTGTCAATGAGAGTGAGACAGGTATTGCTGCCGGACTCGGCACCCCCGTTTAAATTTTGTGCAGACCCTGCCTGTCAAAGTTACATTTTATGAATCCCAACAACTATGTCTACATTTTCAGAAAGAATTATTTGTCTCCTTTTTACGGTTTGGCCGCGAGCTCGAGTTAAAAATAAAAATAAAGGTTATTTTTTACTGCTTCACGCACTCTAGCCAACTGACGCTTTCACTCTAACTTTGAAGAAAAAGTGATTTGCACTCCTCCTTTGAGTGCTCACAGTTTGAAAAGTTTACATGTTGTGTAAAAACAGTTGTTGTGTTTTGGAGAGAGCAGAAGTTTTCCTCCGTTTTATAGTTTGAATCACATTTCTACGTGCAGGTATGAGAGAGCTGGGTGACTCAGAAAAAAGGTGAAATTTTGTAGAAAAAAGGTGAAATTTTGTGGGTTTTTAAAAAAAAATTCCAATGCATTCCTAATGCATTATTTATTCCCAGTATTTTGGGAATAACTTTGGGAAAAATTGGAATTTTAACACCAAAAGTCATAGCACCTCTTTCGGGATCAAGAAGCAGGTTTTGATGTATATATTACCGGGGTTTTCTCAAAGCTGCGGGACGAGTTACGTGCCAAAATTTGGCGGAAGAATAATAATAAACCCGAAGGAATATTAATAGATGCCTCGGGGCTCTGCACTCGTGGAATAATAAATGCACGTTTTGTAAGTACAACGAACTTGTGGGATCTTTTATTGGTGTGGAGTACGACGCGTCCACTTGGTGTAAAGCTGGTTGCACCCACCTCAATGGCTTGTAGACACTTTTTTTGGATCCTGGAATCAAGCCATACAGACACTGCGTGCATACAAAGACTTGACAAATACCTGTACCATCATATAAAATATAGTGATATAAATGTAATAAATCATTATATAAGATTACAAGCAATGCCATACCAGTAATGTTGAAGGCCAGGTTCATTTTTCCTTCTTCTCCCTCAAACATTGGAGATAGGGGCAAAGCTTCCATTAGCAGTCTTAGAAATTCTCTTCTTGGTCCACCTAAATCCACAGCCTCTTCAGGTACTCCCTCATATGTCCCTCATTTAAAATCTCTGATAGCTCCATCCAGGACTGTGGATCGGTTAATGTTAAACTTCTGATGGTTTATTTTTGCAAAATATCTCTTGCTGGCATCGAACATCCTGTGGTCCTTTTGAAATAAACAAAATAAATACAAGTAATAGTATAGGTATAATACACACACAATTTTTAAGAGTGTGGCATTATGTGTGTGTTGTTCATGATCATTAACAATTTTGAACAGTACATAACTGTCATATACAGTATACAGTATATTAGTGAGTATTTAGTATAGTACAAAGGCAAGAGGTTGTGATATGTAGTACAATAAGCAAAGTTCTATAAACTGTGTTTCAAGCATGCTCAGTCGCATCTGCCATTCAAGTAACCTCTCTTCTGATAGTAACAACCTTATCACTGTTATTAGTCTTTGGAGTTATTTTATGAAGAAGTAAAGGAAATCGCTCTCTCCATGGACGAAGGAATATGTCACTCAGTGCAGCTGTGTGGCTTACTGAAATGCTTTTAATAGTTTTTGGACAACAACGGAGCTTTACAGCACAGAGGAATAAGATATATTAGGCTTTGAATACAGGTACAGTAATTGTAAGTATAAATTAGTTAATTGTTGGTTTGGCTCTGCAAAACATTTGTTGACATTTCTTAATAAAAATATAGAAAATTTTCAGCCTTATCCTTTAACTTTGTATATAAAATATACATACCAGTACTGTCAAGGGGCAATATCCACATTTTATATGCATATAAATAATATGAGCAGGTATGACACCTGAATTCAGCAATAACTCAACAACTTTGCAATTGGCTACCAAAAAACATTTGCAATTTGTACTTACCTTTCACTCTGCAGGCTTGCTAGCATGGCCTCATCAGAAGACATCTGACAGTGCAGCCATTACTGAAAGGTAGTTATCATAGTTTGCTAATTGATGGTGTGTTGAGGTAGAGGGTAACGCAGAACAATGACTTGCTGGAATGCTGCTCTGGTAGAATGAGCTTGAGCTGTCTTAGCAAGTCAGGACCAGGGACGGATAAACTGAAGTTGTTCCTCCAAATGATGAGGTAGAGGGCCGACTGGTGGAAGGGCAGCTTTCCAGTGAGCATACTGGCAGTTGACTAGAAGAACTGCTTGCTGAAGTGGTTGGTTGAGATACTGCCTCCCGTTTCCACTGTACTCATCCTCACACATGCACATATTCTTCTGTTACATACATATATTTTCTTTCAACATACATACTTTTCCTTTTATATACATATATAATTTATAATATTAAATGTATACATTGACTGCATGTGCATGAGAGCAAAATATATGTATGTCTGTGTTAAAATACATAAATATTAGAACAAATATGTGGGTGTAAGAATGAAAATCAATTAATGTGAGAGTAAAAATATATGCATGTGAAAGGAGAATGTACTTGTGTGAGAGGAAAGGAGAATGTATGTGTGTGAGAGGGCCAGAATGAATTATGGCTTGTGTGGCCCCTCATACTTGACTGCTAAGCTAAAGTAACTAGCAGATCTGAACAGAATGTAAACAACTGCTGAGTTAGTGAAAGTTGCTAATAGGAGCAGAGAGCTCTGGGTGCTGGAGCAGAACTAGTGTAAGTTTAAAATAAACTCTACTAGTAACAGAAACTGACTGGAGATAAGACACCACACTGACATCAGCACGTCAACATGTGAACGCTGTCACTACTATTAGTGAAAAGACATCAGTAGAAATAAATCACTGTGTAAAAATGTTCTCAGATAAAAAAAAAAAAAAGTAAGTCAGTTAAAATGTTTCTGAGTAAATGTGTGCCTGTGTTACTTTTGACAATGGGGAGGGAGGGGTGAAACATGTTATAGGGAGATAATAATAATATATGATAAACTGTAAAATTAAAAAACATCTCTATGTTACCAGATATATCAGTTCCCTGGTGAGAACAGTAACAAAATCAACCAATTAATAGTTAGTCACTTTGGAGCCTGAGCATACACCTGATAATTACTAATATACTCAGTTGGTAATTTATTATTAAAATAGTTTTAGACAGTTGTTGATTCAATTGATCAATGTGGAGGATGTAGTGTATGTTACATTATACAGAGGTGTTTCTGTTATTTAGTCTATCTTCAGTGATAAAAAAAAAAAATGGGATGGTGGGGGTGGTAATGGTGGTGGTGTGTGTGTGTGTGTGTTTTTAGTGCAGTCTATGGGAGAGCTACTAAGATGGTTGTATACCCACTAGAATAAAGTAGACTACACTACTGTACAGAACCACAGGCATATATAAGCACACACACATACACGGTGCTGATATGCCTTATACATGCTCTCATACTTAAGATTAAAAGGGGTAAGAGTTAATGATTCCAATTAGCCAATAAGAATCAGCTTTGTCCAGTTCAGCCTGGATACTGTGTTAGTAGCACCTGCTGAGACCTGCTGTTTGCTATCAATCAAAGAGTCTCCTAACGAGCCATGTTGAACAGCTGTGTCTAGCTGCAGCTGAGCACAGAGGATAACGAGAGGAAAACGAGTTCCCTAAACATTTGCAGCAAAATTCTAAATAGGACGAAACTATGGAACTAAATAAATAACAAATTAATTAGAAAATGAATCTGCAGTTCTTGGACACTGTGTGAACATTAATTGTCTGAGCTACTGTAAAGGCATAAGAGCAAATATGAGCAACAGATGTAGCAGTTTATCTTTTCACTTTAAAATGTGGTATGTTATATAAACCACTCTGTCAATAACCTGACCATGATTTTTCAGGTGAGTCTCTTGACAGTTCTCTGTATTGTAGAGTTGCACTTGGGACAGTGAGAGTGACGCCACCTTTAGGTGACAGTGACGGGGTATGTCGGAATAATGAGAACATTTTTGAAAAAATACGTATTATACCAAGAAGACTGCTCTGAGACAGACACTGTAACATGAACTCATTCTGCTGTATTTCCTCTTCTCTGAACCAGAGCTCTGCAAAGGGCCTTTGTTGATGTGTTCTCAGGCCACTTTACAATACTTGAACTCGCTGTCTTCCTCTTTATACAACTCCTCCAGTGTTGTGAAAGCCATATTGACCTCTATATAATAGTACAGTATTATTATTGTAAAGTGACATTGCCTTAAAAATATAAAGAATAGTCAAAACATTGCCCAAAAGATATTTATATACTTTGTGTCATTTCTGAACAGGAAAACTCACCTTATTCACCCTGCAAGTTCCCGCAGGGCAATACACATTCAAGCCAGTGGGTGTCAGTAGTGGATTTGTTTGGCTGGTGACAGACGCTCCTCTACTCCTGGGTAAGCAGGAAGCATGCAAGCGCCAAATACATTTATATTAAGTTTATCCACATTGTTGGTTTTGTAGGTATAAAGTTGTTGAATGTGATAAAATAGCTAGCTTTAACAGTTAATCCAGCTAATTCAGTTTGAACAGGCTAGAAGTGTGGCGTTATGGTAACGTTAGTGAAATAATGTGTTAATACGTTATGTTCTCGTGCTAACATTAGTAAAATTTTGTTGCTAAGTTAGCTGTACATTTTATGTTGTTTGAGGCAGGCCAGAGACAGTATCATTGACTTTTCCAAGTGTAGTTGCTTTGTTGTTGAGTTGTCGGAAGCTGTATTATTGGTTAAGAACTGAGCTCAGTCATAATATGAGACATCCAAGACAGCAGCGAAGGAAGCCCATACATGTCTAACACTGTCTTTCTGTTGTGTTTGCTGAACAATATGTGGCACCTGGATGAGCATTGTCATCATTTAAAAGTGTTACATATATGTGCACAACCAATCCAAGCTGCAAGAACTGCTGCTGTGACGCTTTTAAAGCGACCTGGAGATTTTGTCAGTAGAATTATTACATACCATGATTTTCGGGGCATCATGAGTGATGCCTACATCGGTTGTCTCTGGAAGGCGTAGCCTCTGGGAGGGCACATGAGAATGATCTAATGACTTCACTCCAAACATAGCGCTAACGAGTTCACTCAAATATTGGTGGGGACAATTCTGTCTCCCCAAATACTGGTACATGTCCCTAGTGTCCACATGCAAACCTACGCCCCTGCTTTTGTAGCATGAACCTAACTTTACCCTGCAGAGGTATCAGACATGTTTGTGAGACAACCTCAACGACCAATTCATTTAACAGTCTTCAAATTAGCACATGAAACGAAAAAGTCTCACCTGCCATTGCTGGCACCAAGTACAGGATGATTAGTGGCAAAATGGCGTTCCTCCACCGTCCACTGAAAAAGTGGTCTGCAGCATGAGGACCACGAGCCTCGGCACCCCTTGCGGTAGCGACCAGTGGTCTGTACAGTGACCGCGTGGGTAGCACATAAACAAGTGTGTAGGTAGGTAGTGAGAAATAGACTATAGGACCTTTATATGATACAAATGATGTGTGCGGTGGATTGGGACCACGCCACAGGTTCATATATACGGTAGGTAGGTTGGTCGGTAGATAGATAGATCCATCATCACATATAACAACAACAGTACAATCAGGGTCTAATCCACAAGATGATATAATTCAATTTATAATATAACTGTCCCTTCAATAAAATAATATTTTAGCATTAACTGAAGTTTACCACACAAGGACCAGAAAGCACATGAGCTGAAGACAGTTCGTTTGAATGTGTATGGAGAGGCAGCTTGACTGTTGGGAATGGTTACTTTGCCTGAAGTCCATTGACTGGCAGGTTCTGAAGGAGTCGCATCTGCCATGGCTCTTGATTCTGTAGCGTCAGGCTTGTTCTGCACAATACATCCTCTATAAAGCTCATCACCTCTCTGCTCATCAAACTCATCTGCTTCAAAATTGTTCATATTGTTCCAGTCTGAGTTCTACAAGCATGATTTCCAACTGTGCCATGTCTTGCCTTTATAAAGCAGTTTGTGTGTGTGGTCCTCTTGGAGATGACCAGGTGGCTTCCTCTCTCGATGTGTCCATCCACTTGGTTTGTTTGATATACAGCTGCATCTCAATAAATTAGAATATCATGGAAAAGTTAATTTATTTCAGTAATTCAGTTCAAAAAGTGAAACTCATATTATATAGATTCATGATACACAGAGTGAAATATTTCAAGTCTTTATTTCTTTTAATTTTGATGATTATGGCTAACAGCTAATGTAAACCCAAAATTCAGTATCTCAGAAAATTAGAATATTACATAAGACCAATAAAAAAAAAAGGATTTTTAATACAGAAATGTTGGCCTACTGAAAAGTATGTTCATGTATATGCACTCAATACTTGGTCGGGGCTCCTTTAGTATGAATTACTGCATCAATGCTGCGTGGCATGGAGGCGATCAGCCTGTGGCACTGCTGAGGTGTTATGGAAGCCCAGGTTTGTTTGATAGCGGCCTTCAGCTCGTCTGCATTGTTGGTTTTGGTGTCTCTCATCTTCCTCTTGACAAAACCCCCGAATCAAGCACAGTGATACCATGGTCATTAAACCAGGTATTGGTACTTTTGGCAGTGTGGGCAGGTGCCAAGTCCTGCTGGAAAATGAAATCAGTATCTCCGTAAAGCTGGTCAGCAGAAGGAAACATGAAGTGCTCTATAAATGTCCTGGTAGACGACCACGTTGACTTTGGACTTGATAAAACACAGTGGACCAACACCAGCAGATGACATGGCTCCCCAACTCCCCACTTCATGTGACTCTCCCCCAAATTCTTGAATGGCCTTTGCTTCACAATCCTCAAGGCTGCAGTTCTCCCTGTTGCTTGTGCACCTTTTTCTACCACACTTTTTTCTTCCACTCAACTTTCTGTGAATATGCTTGGATACAGCACTCTGAACAGCCAGCTTCTTTAGCAATGACCTTTTGTGGCCTACCCTCAATGACTGTCTCCTGGACAACTGTCCAGTCAGCTGTGTTCCCCATGATTGTGTAGTCTACTGAACCAGACAGAGACCATTTACAGGCTCAGGAAACCTTTGCAGGTGTTTTGAATTAATTAGCTGATTAGACTGTGACACTGAGTCTACAATATTGAACATTTTAGGGATCTGTGGAGAACAAATCCAGTCCTGAGCTCTGCCAGGTGAATCTCTCCACCCATCTGGTCTCACAGAATTGACTATGGAGCTGGAGATTCTTCAACAGCCGCACTGTGTTCATTTGTTCGTTTGTGTGTAATGCTGCAACAAATGCTGCAAATAGAAAATTAAACAATTGACATTTTATTACTTTTTCACACCATTACAAAAAATGTTCAAGTACAATGTCGAACACCTGATTGATTTCTAATGTAGCAGATGAGAGGGCGTCTCCACGAGCACATTTAGCCATGATGACAAGGTGAGAACACCACCAGTCACACTGTCGCAGCTGGTGATAAACACACATTTACATGAAATTCACTGTACAGAAACAATATAATAAACTGCCATTTTGGTTGAGTTCAGTTTCGTAAACAGGGTGGACATGGCTTCAACCAATGTCTGTGTCAGTCTGTAGAGGGGGGGGACAAACATCTGAAACATGTGAACCTTTGACGAGTCACAGAAAGCATTGGAGTCAGTGATTCAAGACCTTCCAAAGGAGTGTTGTGAAATTTGGAAAAAAGGGTGGGAGAAGCTGAGAGTCTCCATCAGCTTCCAACAACAGAGAGCTGTTTATTTACAGGCTAAACCTGCTCATGTTCCTGTTCCTGTCAGCTGACTGCAGGGACAGCACTCCTCACGTCATGAAGGACAAGACCGACAAAAGGTTGAGAGGATAAAAAAATAAATCTCTCCTGCAGCCGACAATGTGAAAGTGTTTGTTTTCAATCCAGGCGCTGGATGAGCTTCTCCTCCATCATGCAGTAGAGGGCGACGTGGGACAGGTCGGAGATGAAGGCGTCACAGGCTCGTCTGCTGATGCTCTTGCAGCCTCTGAGGTCAAGCAGAGTGAGCGAGGAGAGGCGCTTCAAGTAGGACAGACAGCCATCAGTCAGTTCACTGCAGCCTGGACAGACGGGGGGGGGGGGGGGGGGGGGGTCACAAACAAAATTAGTTCCTGAAATGTCCATCCAAATTAACTTTTGGATGAAAAAAATGACACAGGAAACCTAAAACCTATGAAAAACAACAAAGTTACAAAGATTGAAAAAAGAAAAGATATCTTTTATATTACCAAAGAGAGAAGATCTCAGCACATATAAACCTAACAGACAGCAAACCAGGAGCAAACCAACTACCATGCTAACCTGACAGCAAACCTGGAGATGAGGTAAGAAAAGAGGCAGAAAACAAAGACACTGCATCTACAACACTGAAGGAAGTGAAACACATCTACTTTTAAAAGATTTAATTTACTAAAATATAAAAAAAATAGCTAACTTGGGGAGAAAAAAAACAAAAAAAAAAAAGCTAACTGTGATTCTGACAGTTGAAATCAGTTGGAGGACAGCAGTTACAGCAGAGAGGTAGAATACCCCGCTAACTGTAACAGTGCTAACGCCAAGAAAAAACAGAGGTAACACCCTTGAACAGCTGTTTGCTGACTGCATCATATGCAAAAAAGATCAAAACATCCTCCTTATATACAGACAACAACAACAACATAACAGGTCATTTGTAGAAACTACACACACATTGCCAAAGAAGGCAATGGTCCTGGTGGCCACTTAACTGTGTGTCAGGATGAAACCCTTGACAGACAACCCTCTGCTCACTTTTACCTACTACAATAAAAAAAAAAAAAAATTAAAAAAAAAAAAAGTACAATGCTAGTCCAGGGAAATGAAGCAAGCCTCAACTCTTTTGAGGAAATCTTCACCAGGATGAAAACAGAAGTTGAGAGAGAACGACCAAGCACCAGCACTGTAACAGGAGACACAGCCTCAGAGCAGGAAGAGGATGATAACAGAAGTCACATAAGCAGACCTGAAACTAACAACCAATCAGTCTGGCCCCACTCCTCCAACACCCCCCAACTCCTCCAACACCCCCCAACTCCTCCAACACCCCCCCAACTCCTCCAACAACTAAGAGAGAGCTTTTCCCTCCTGGAGCTGGAATCCACTGAGTTCAGACAGCTCACTTTGGCCAAGCTAGCTGAGTCTGATACTACCCAACAGCTAAGACATGAGCTCCAACAGCTAAAGCAAGACAGCCAGGAGGTCATAGCAGAGCTGAGTAGGATCAACCAGGACACCACCATAGAGCTGACGGAGACCCAGAGGAGACTCAGACAGCTGTCACAGGGTGTACGTGAGCTGGAGGAGGAGAATACCACACTACGAGCTCACACCCTGAAATAAAGGAGGATGCACTGAACCAAGACTTGAGCTTCAGCAGGGAGCACCTCCAGTAGAACAGCTGTCATGTATCTCCACCCAATGACACACACACACACACACACACACACACATCACTTACCCAACATCTTCCCTCTCCCCTGCTGCCAAACCACCAGCTCCCTCCAACACTGGCAACTCCCCTTTTCCACAGCTTTTACCCATTTCTCCAGCTCTGACACCCAGAAACTCCCCCCTGACACAGACTCCCTCCCTACTACCCAACCCCCAGTCAAGCCAGTAGTCCAGGTGGTCCTGCTCATGGACTCCAATGGAAAATTCTTGGACACCAAATGTCTCTTCCCCTGGCCTCAACACCATGGCCAAACACTCCCGGAACACAGGCCACACCATGGAGCTGCTTCAACAGGACACACTGGGAAGCCAGTACATTGTGGTGCATAGAGGCACCATTGACCTCCACACACTTCACCGTGGCACTGCTGAGGCCATTACCAAGGTGGCTGAATGGGGCTCCAGGGAGTTCCCAGGGTGATTATTTCTACCATTCTCCCAGGACAGACACCCCCTCCAAGTAATCTGGGGTAAGAACATTCACCAAAACATTGAAGGAGCTGCTACTCCCCGGATCTACAGGCCACCCAGACACCAACAAGCAAGCCGGAGGAAATCTACCTCCCCCCTCCCTGTGGCGCCACGCTGTCCAGCAGCACCATGCCCCCCCTGCAGCACTTCACCACCATCCTATATCCCACCCTCCGGCCCCAGCCAGCCACAGAAGACCTGCCCATCATCACCACCAACACATGACCTACGCATCTATGATGAACATTCCTCCCCACTACACCTATGTCTGTACTAGGGGTAATCAGAGAGATGCTTCAGGTTACTCCAGACAAGAGGTACAGGGACACCTTAGATAAAGAACACACACACTTCTTAGACATGTTGAACAGTTTAGAAACTGAAAAGAGAGGAGCATGTGTAGTCACTGTTGGACACTCTTCAAAACTTCCAAATATTAAGGAGCAGCAGCTCCTCTGGTAGCTAAATATGTTTGTGCCTGCCACAGCCTGAGAGGATCACAATAACATCCCCATAAACACACAAGAATGATATTAAATGACTGTATATAAAATGTATATAATATAAATGTTGTATTTATTAAAATCTAAATCCATATCAGTTTGACAGGTTTAATAATTATTGTATGTATATTTTCATAATTTGTAAACTGCTATGGCAATAACATTTTTTTCTTCATGCTAATAAAGCTATTTTGAATATGACAGACACAGATAGACATCAGTCATTTACTTTGACAAACACTGATGCATGACTTTAAGACTGATTTTCTGTTTACATCAACACATTTAGTCTGTTAGCTGAAGTCAGTAGATTCATTGATGCTGCTGCCTTCTATCCAGCTCAGCCTGCAGCGCTGCATCTCAGCTCTGGACTGTCACTTTCACCTATTACACGACCAATGCTGCTGGTGGCAGCTTCTATCAGCTCCGACTAATGGAGGTGACGAGGGCCAAAATAAAACCTGAGGTCTAGTGTCTGTGTGATCTGGTCAGTGTAAAGGCAGCAGAATTATTGACTCTGATGATCTAGCGTCCTAACAGTGAAAATAAACTCCTCAGCAAGATCTAACAACTGAAAAAAGATGAACTTGCCCTGCATTTATACTGCTGTCCTTATTCTTACAAACCTTGTGTTACAGCACATTCTCTCATTTCCACTCCGTTTTCTGTCTTTTGTGTGACAGTGAGGCGACCTGACAGAGGTATAAGCTGATTGGCCAGCTTGTGTGTATTCTCAGTGCTGATTTGCTCAGATGTAGAACCTGATAAACCCCAGTTAGAGTTCAAGTTTGGAGATAGAACATTTGTTTTCTCAATAAGAAAAAAAAAAAAAAAAAACACCTCATATAAAGTTAATAAGTTGTCAAAAATATGTGAATGACTCAATTTTGACAAAAATGTCAGATAGATAGATAAAATTACAATTCCAAGTGAACGATGTGGTGAAACAACACCTGACCCTGACGGGGGCATTAAGCATAAACAGTTTCATCCTGTTCCAATGAAGTTTGTGATCCTTTTTTTTTTTTTTTTTTTTTTTTTTTTAAATAAATTTGAGTGACTGACAGTGTTGTATCCAGACATTTCAATTTTGCAACATGTTACATCATCTAATTTCATGATGTGAGCCTCATTCACATACGTGACCAATCAATGGGAGTGTGACTGAGCACCCACCTGCCAGCGTCAGCTCAGTGAGGTTGTTGCGGGTGTGAGTTCCGGCCACTGCCAACAGGGCAATGGACGAGTCTGTTATGTCCTTGCAGTGTGCCAGGTCCAGCCTCTCCAGCTGAGGCATGTGGCGCTGCAGCAGCCTCAGAGTGGACTCGCTGACGTCCAGGCCAGACAGACGCAGCGTCACCATGTTCCTGAGTCTGCTGCGGGAAAACTCTGAACCTACAGGACAGGCAGAGGGGGGAGACGGTCACATCTGGTACACCGGTGGCACACTTTGATGATCACATTTACTACCGTCATCTTTAAACCCAGGACTGTGAGAATATGGTCAGTGTGTCAAGACTCAGAGGAAACCTGCTGCAGCCTGAGACAGATCAGCTGTACTGCACAGCCTGAGGATGAAGTCACAGTCTGGACATGCTGAAGATGCCACAGTCACCATTAGGGATGGGCATCATTAAGATTATAATGGCACTACTATTTTTATTGATACCACCTATTGATCCGGTACTTTAACAGTTCTCTTATATGAACCAATCAGTTACCATCACCTGTTACACACCACTGTACTGCCATAATAACCATGATGCCATAACCTTGGAGGGAGAAAGAAGGGGAAAAACTATCCATCTATGAGTAAGACAGTTTAAAATGTTGTATTTGTATCATTCTGAAATAGTTTCTATAATATCTAAAATGAAAAATTCTGAATTTTCAGATTTGATTGTTTCACATGTAGCTAGAGTTACTGCCTCACAGTTGTCTGCCTCCTCCACTCAGACTTGTTCCAGGTCACATCCCGTTCATCCAGAGTCAGACAAAATAATCATCAATTGTGTGACATTTTGTCATAATTGCTATGAAGTCTTGAGTAATGGCTAAAAAGTTTTTTTTTGAGGTCACACTGTCCTTGACCTTTGACCACCAAAATCTATACAGTTCATTCTTGCCTCCAAGTAAATGCTACATTAAAACAGGTGCTGACAAGCAGTGAATTTCATGAGGAAGTTATTATCATCAGAGAGAGTTTGAATTGATCAATGATTTTCCATTTAACTGTTTTGAACACGTCATTCTCCAACGTGTAATGATTAATCAATCTGACAGGTGTAATGTCAGCGAGAGGGGAGGTTTCTGTGGTTCAACAAGACTGTATGTAGATGGTGTTCCTAATATTTTGTCTACACCATTTATGATCAGTGAAGGTCGGTTTAATAACAGAAACACTGTTAAACAGCTCCACACACACCATGATGATCACACACATTTCTAAACAAAGCTGGACATTATAACCTTCAGAGGAGGATTTATTACAGGACTGTTTTATTACGCTACATCAGTTTTAGCTAGGTGTTCCTAATAAAAGACCACAGAGTGGAGAGGAGGGGGTGGCATCAGAGCCAAAGGAGCACATTTTTAAATGACTATTTCAAATGGTAATGGAATAGAAAAATAATTTTAACTAGAATCACCTCCTCTTCCACTAAGGACTAGTTTCAGGTTTTTGACCCCAACACGAGTGTCACCAACATGGAGGAACAAAATCTTGACTATTGGATCCAATAATCGACAACATAGTCGACTTTTACAAAATATTATGCAACTGATGCATGAAGGAGCTGAGCTTTTGGCCTAAGTCACAAGACCATCTTGGCACAAACATTGCGCCATCAAACCCTCTGCTGCAGGAAAGGAAATGGCCTGAGTGTGCAATCACAGAGCCCTACACAAAGTGACTGAGCTCTAAGCCTGCTTTTTTCTGCTGCTACTCACCAGGCGGCGTGATGAGCTCTTTAATTTGGGTGTCTTTAAGGCCTTCACACCAGCGCAGGTCCAGCAACCGCAGGTAGGGTAGACTTGGAGAGACCAGCGCTGACAGACAGGACCAGGACAGACCAGTCACCCTCAACTCCCTCAGACCTGAAGAGACACAGGCAGATGAGGTAAGGAGACATGTAGAGACAGCACGATTTGTATGCCTGTTAGTGTCTTTGTACCTGGGAGCCTGGTGAGCAGACAGTTGAGCTGTCTCTTGGCCAGAGGGGTCCAGGACAGGTCCAGAGAGGTGGGCTGGCGTTTGATGATGCTCGCCAGGGCCTGGTTACTGAGCGGGCTGCACCGACTCACATCCACGTGGCTCCACAGACGCTTGTCGCAGCTCCTGTGTAGGACAGTAAGACAGGACTGGTTTCTTCACAAGCTGCGTCCACCAGGTGAGTACAAGTTCAGATCAAAAGACACATATTGTGTGTGTTTTGTTTGTGGAGTGTGTGTGTGACGTACCACTTGTACCAGGCCTTACAGACAGTCATACAGGCCAGCAGCTCAGCTCTGCTCAGGTATCTGAACACAGACACCCACACCTCCTTCTCCCCTCCTCTCTCATTACCCACATCCTTAAAGGACGGCAGAGACAGCAAGGAGGGAGGAGACAGGGAGGAGGGAGCCAGAGGAGGAGCAGCTTCCTGTTCCTCTGAAGAAGACACAGAGCGATCTCTAGTGCCTCTGTCGCCATGGTTACCGCGCAGACGCGGCCTACAAGATAACCAACAAAACATCAGATGGGGTTTGGATGTGAATATATTATTAGCCAACTGTAAATGCAATAGAGGTCTTACAGTACATGTGTTCAGTACAGTTTCTATTGAGCCAAATACTGGTCTTTCATCAGGTGTGTGCAAGGTTAAACCTCTGATTACACTTTATCACTGTCACCCCATTCTTTTATTTTGTTGCCATGTGTAGCCTCCTGTTCCAGATCACCTGTTGCAGCCAGGAGCACAGGTGTAGGGGTGTGGCCCAGAGAGGAAAGGAGAGAGAGAATAGTTTGAAGGAATACAAAGAGCGAGAGAAATGCTTCTGTTGGTAGACAGAGGAGCTCTGACAGAGGTTAAAACAAGACTAGTTTAAAACCTGGTGACTGTGTTTGGTCAATATGGGAAACTGAGGACATAGGTTTCAGCCTAGTGTCAGGTGCTTTCAGTCTATTATCAGCTGGTTTCAGTCTAGTGTGATCTGGTTTCAGTCTAGCATCAGCTGGTTTTGGTTGTACCTGCCAGGGCCTCTCGGGGTAACGCTGTCGGCTGTGGTGTCGGCACTCTTGAGTCGTGAAGGTTTGGACAGCGCCGTCTTCCTCTGGATGAAGCCCTGCTGACCACCAGCAGCCACTGCAGCTGAACTCGGACCCATGGCTGCTTCCAGCTTTGGAACTATGGATCCTGAGCAGCAGCAGCAACAACATATTTGTTTAACTCGTTCACTTCGACTCTTCTGTTCAGTTATGGAACATGAATACAAACTCTACTTCAGTGTTTCTGTTTGACCACATTGAAGGGATAACACTGTAGCTGCTGGGGTTTTCGGGTCTTACCAGATTGCCTCTTGGCCTTGTGGGGGCGCTGTAGAGTGACAGTCAGGTAGGAGCCGCTCAGCAGGTCATCGTTCAGATCAGACACCAGGAGGACCGGGGGTTCTGGGTCTGAATCCCAGCGCCCTTCCTCTTCCACCTCCTCATCCTCTTCCTCCTCATCATCTTCCAGTGTGTCCATCTCCTCCTCTTCAGGGTCAAACTCTTGCCCCTCACTGTCCTCATCTTCATCTTCATCGTCGTCAGTCCTGCGTCTCCTCCTACGCTGACGATGGCGTCGCTCTTTGTCTTCATCTTCGCTGTCCTCTTCATCCTCCTCTTCTTCTTCATCATCATCATCATCGTCGTCATCATCAGAGTCCTCCGACTCGTCTCCTCTTCGCTGCATCCTGGAGCCTCCCCTCAGCCTCACCCCCCGCCCCCTCCGTCCATTCTCCCTCATGCCCATCCCTCGCTTTAGCTTGAGGATGGAGGAGGAGCCGGGAGTCATGAGTCCTCCTCTGCTTCCTCTCTGGGCTGAGCCTCCTCTCAACAGACCCCTCCTGTTGGCGCCAAACCCCCTCCTGGCTGAGTGGCTCCCCCCTCGAGCATGGAGAACCATCTTTCTTCTTTGAGAGGCTGCAGAGACGGAGAGATGGACAAAACAGACGATCAGGTTACAACAAAGATCTGAATGACAAAATGAAGTTCAAGGTGTATTTTACTTTTATTTTGTTTGATTAATCAACAGACAAACTGTCACTGTCAGGCAGTAACAGTGAAAAGTTGCTTCAGATTAACTATTTAACAGAAACCTTCATCATCGTCATCACTAGCAGAGTCGTCTCCATCACGGCTGTGTCTCTGCCGTCGATAAATCTTTGCCATACGAGCGTCCAGGAGGGAGGAAGATTTGCGTTTCTGCAGTTGACAGGAGGAGGGAAAATTGAAGTAAGGATAGAAAGAAGAATTAAAAAAATTAAATAAAAAGGAAGGAGACAGAAAATGCAGAAAGTATGACACAAAAAGCAAACTGTTAGAGACCTTCAGTTTAAAGTGCAGTTAGAAATAATCAACATCTTAAAAAAAACAAAACAAAAACACACTCACAACTGGATGGCCATCACCTCTGTCACTTTTCAACTGCTGGAGGAAGAGAAAACAAAATATCAGAAGTGACTTCAGAAACTGACAGCTTGAAAAAACTGAAGTCAAAAAACATGTTTTGCCAATATTTTCCTTGCTCCTACAGTAAATCATGGAACACCACACAGGTTTCCATTTTCTATAGTAGAGCCCTTATTGTTGTGACTCAGAGTTTAGGGCAGGGGTCGGAAAGTAAGTTTGACCCAGGGCCAATTTTTTTCTAATCCATTAGATGGTGGCTAGAACATAAAAATGCAACTGGGATTTACCTCGTTACTGTTCAAATGTGTCAGCACACATAAGTTTGAATGATTAACTGAACTTGTGTTATTTTTTGTATAATACCAAACATTACATCTCCGTTCCTGGCTGTTTGAGAGGTCTGTCAAGGGAGCAACAGAATCTTTTGAACTTTGGTCAGAACCTTTTCAGAATAAGAATGGTTGTATAGAGAAAGAACATGAAGAATGTAGAGTACATCATCACGCTCATACCATGGACCAAACCACTGCACAAGAACAGCTGCATCTCAATAAATTAGAATATCATGGAAAAGTTCATTTATTTCAGTAATTCAATTCAAAAAGTTAAAAACTCATATTATATAGATTCATGACAGAGTAAAATCATTCAAGCCTTTATTTCTTTTAATTTTGATGATTATGGCTAACAGCTAATGAAAACCCAAAATTCAGTATCTCAGAAAATTAGAATATTACATGAGACCAATTATAAAAAAAAAAAAAAAAAAAAAAAAAAAAAAAAAAAAGGCCTACTGAAAAGTATGTTCATGTATATGCACTCAATACTTGGTCGGGGATCCTTTTGCATGAATTACTGCATCAATGTGACGTGGCATGGAGGCGATCAGCCTGTGGCACTGCTGAGGTGTTATGGAAGCCCAGGTTTGTTTGATAGCGGTCTTCAGCTCGTCTGCATTGTTGGGCCTGGTGTCTCATCTTCCTCTTGACAAAACCCCATAGATTCTCTATGGGGTTCAGGTCAGGTGAGTTTGCTGGCCAATCAAGCACAGTGATTCAATCAAACCAGGTATTGGTACTTTTGGCAGTATGGGCAGGTGCCAAGTCCTGCTGGAAAATGAAATCAGTATCTCCATAAAGCTGGTCAGCAGAAGGAAACATGAAGTGCTCTAAAAATTTCCTGGTAGACGGCTGCGTTGACTTTGCACTTGATAAAACACAGTGGACCAACACCAGCAGATGACATGGCTCCCCAAATCATCACTGATGTGGAAACTTCACACTGGACTTCAAGCAACTTGGATTCTGTGCCTCTCCATTCTTCCTCCAGACTCTGGGACCTTGAGTTCCAAATTAAATGCAAAATTTACTTTCATCTGAAAAGAGGACTTTGGACCACTGAGCAACAGTCCAGTCATTTTTCTCCTTAGCCCAGGTAAGACGCTTCCGACGTTTTCTCTGGTTCAGGAGTGGCTTTACACGAGGAATGCGACAGTTGTAGCCCGTGTCCTGGATACGTCTGTGCGTGGTGGCTCTTGATGCACTGATTCCAGCCTCAGTCCACTCCTTGTGAATCTCCCCCAAATTCTTGAATGGCCTTTGCTTCACAATCCTCAAGGCTGCGGTTCTCCCTGTTGCTTGTGCACCTTTTTCTACCACACTTTTTCCTTCCACTCAACTTTCTGTGAATATGCTTGGATACAGCATTCTGAACAGCCAGCTTCTTTAGCAATGACCTTTTGTGGCTTACCCTCAATGACTGTCTCCTGGACAACTGTCCAGTCAGCTGTGTTCCCCATGATTGTGTAGTCTACTGAACCAGACAGAGACCATTTACAGGCTCAGGAAACCTTTGCAAGTGTTTTGAATTAATCAACTGATTAGACTGTGACACCGTGAGTCTACAATATTGAACATTTTCACAATATTCTCATTTTCTGAGATACTGAATTTTGGGTTTTCATTAGCTGTAAGCAATAATCATCAAAATTAAAAGAAATAAACACTTGAAATGTTTCACTCTGTGTAATGAATCTATATAATATACAAGTTTCACTTTTTGAATTGAATTACTAAAATAAATGAACTTTTCCATGATATTCTAATTTATTGAGATGCACCTGTATATAACATCACTTCACTTCCTGTGGCCCAAGTCATTACATCTGATTTACACTGTTCCAACGTCAACCTTCCAGAAATACAGTCATGTCGAGAAACGTTTACTATTCAAGTGCCCTGAATTAGATACCATTTTATTTCCAAAATTACAACATCTGCACATGATTCGTTTTTTTTTTTTAGTTTTAGAAAAGTTGTACAGCTGTACAACAGTGGGAGGGTCCATCTTAGATTTTATGGACTGACTATAAAGTCTAACATAGACACTCAGTGAGCACTTAATTAGGAACACCTGTACATCTGCTTATTCATGCAGTTATCCAATCAGCCAATCATGTGGCAGCAGATCCAAGTGAGGAGTTCCAGTTCATGTTATCAAACATTAGAATGAGAACAAATGTTACTCAGTGACTTTGAGCTTCATGATTGTTGGTGTCAGACACTGGTCTGAGTTTCTGAAGTTGCTGATCTGATTTTCACTCACGTCAGTCTTTACTTTGAATGGAGCAACAACAAAAGAATCCAGAGAGCAGAAGCTCTGTGTTGATCAGAGGTCAAAGGAAAATGGACAGGCTGGTTGGAGCTGACAGAGAGACTACAGTCACTCAGATAACCACTCTTTACAACTGTGCTGAGCAGAGAAGCTTCAGAGTGAACAAGTCCAACCTACAACAGCAGAAGACGTCATAAGGCTCCACTTCCTTTCACCAAAACCAGAAACCTGAGGCTGTAGTGGACAAGAATGAACCAACACTTGAAAGTTGAAGACCTGGTCTAATGGATCTGGATTTGTGCTGAGGCAGCAGATGGTCAGGCACGAGTCTGAATCCATGGACCAACCAGTCTAGGCTGGTGGTGGTGGTGTGATGGTGTGGAGAATGTTTTCTTCTCAATTCCAATCAATCATTGTATGAATGTCTCAGTCCAAGTATTGTTGCTGACCATGTTCATCCTTTATGGCCACAGTTCACCATCTTCTAATGGCTCCTTCCAGCAGGATCATGCTCCATATCACAAACTGGTTTCGTCAACTTGACAGTTCACTGAACAATGAGAGACCAAAGACCAGAGACCAAAGAATAAAAAAGTGAACAGTTCAAATACTTAAGTGTCTGGACTGTATGCAGTCAGAAAATAACAGGGTGGGTTTGTCCGACTACATGATGTCCACTATGATGAGCTGCGAGAAAAATCATTTAGAGTATGGAGAAAGGGAAAACGGCTGACTGTGAGAGAAGAGGCACTGCTCCTGTATGAACTACGGAAACAGGAAGTCATTCTCCGTCAGTAACACCATCACATGGACAGTGGAATTTACAAGAGTCGTGTCTCTTCTCTTGAAAACGATGGAAAGGGAAAAAAAGGGGTGGAGTGCACAGGACAGACGAGTGGATGTACGCAGAGTAGGCGGCACCTCTCACCAGTCTCGAGCTGATTGGCTGAGAAGGCAGAGGGGCCGCCACCAATAGAAGTGATGCTGAGGAGGAGGAGCAGGAAGGAAGAGGAGGGAAGAAGCCACAGCGAACCACTTCCCCATCCTGCTGGGAGCCCACAGGACCCCCTATGGTAGCAGAGGGCCCAGGGCCCAGCCTGAGGACAAGGGGCCCATGGGGACGGAGGTGCTGCTGGTGGCTGGCAGCCAACGATTCATCGCTGCCTGATGACTGGCGAAGTTAAATAAAATTTAAAAGGAAATCAAAATTAAAGCAACCAAAAAACAAAACAAAAACAAAAATCAAATAATGGAAACAAACACACAGGAGATACACGACACCCATTAGACACACTGCAACTGAGTGTGTATGCACGCCGCGCTGGTAGACTGTCTGCACTGGTGTGTTAAAAATACAGGAAGTATGAAACCCCGACACTGTGTGTGTGTGTGTGTGTGTGTGTGTGTGTGTGTGTGTGTGTGTGTTTTTTTAACGAGACATTGTGTACCTCTGGGTCAGTGATTCCTTGGACACACTTTGGGCACTCCCAACAGCTGGGCAGGTCTTTATTCACCACTCCTTCACCCTGAACCTGCAGAGCCAGACAAACAAGAAAAATTAAACAGAAGAAAAGAAGAGGAAATAAAAAGTTAACCAGAACCTTGTTTATGGCACTATTGGCTCCTTTTCAAGCTTTCACTTAAAGCTCCATACATTCTTAAAAAAAAAAAAAAAAAAAAAAAAAGGTAGATGTCCATGTGTTGTATGATTATAGATCAGGTCTAGGTTCTATATTAATACTGTGAAAGTATCAAAGCGCTCAGTCCACAGAAAAATGGACACAGCCTGTATTCAGAAACTGAGCCTTAAAACCAGCTGTTGGGACTTCTGATTGGTGACTGCTTTGTTGTGACACCACAAAGTTCCAGAATTCTACTTTCATCTTGTCATTTCGGAGTACTGAATGTAGATTGATGAGGGAGCGTGCGTGCGTGCTGTACCGTGAGGCAGGCAGGATGGACTATCTGTGCACAGTTGGAACACTCCATCAGGGTGAGGGAGGGGTCTCCACTTTCCTCCTGATTGGGCTCTTTGCAGATCTCACACACTGCAGACAGGGGGAGGCCCGGCTGGAGGGAAGAGAGCATTACTAAAACACGCTTATTCAACCAGAGCTGCTGACAAATATTTTTTAATCAATTAATCAAATATGTAAAATAGTCGGTGGATTAAGAAATTCATTTTCCTCAAAGAAAAAAAAAAAAAAAGAAAAAAAAAAAAAAAACAAAACCAAAAAATTTCATTTACAGCTTCATTGTGGGATCTTTACGTATAAATGAATGTCCATTAGATTTCAGTCAGTGCCATGTAAATCTGTCTGTATTCTGCAGTGTGCTGCAGGTTTACATCTGGTGTCTATGGGAACTTTGGTTTGCTGAACAGGGCAGTAACCGTCGAGACGTAGTAGGATACATTACAGTCCGGCCTCCCCATGTATCACTTTCTTTTGTGGGGGGCCAGTTCGATTATGACCAACACATATTACCATTGGAGAGCACTGACTTTCAAAAAAAAAAAAAAATGATCCACACACTGTTCAATGTTTCCATGATTAGAAATGAACATTTCAGTCAGACTGTATCATCAAACATCAGCCACTTCTCTCCTCTCCTATCACATGTTCATAACAGTTTGTTCATCAGACAAAAGAACAAAAATACTCAGTAAGAAACTTTACAATATCATTAGTCCTACTTTAGTCATTAGAAAATATTTCTAGTGTTTCTTTTTTATTCTAGTCATGTGATCATGTTGTTTACATTTTACCTTGTTGAATATCACTTTACGACATCACTATAACTGAATTTGGGGACAGGTATCAAAGTTTCTTCTCATATCATTAATACTTTAATCATGTCATGACAATGTTGCTTATAATTACAACTCTGCCTATTTCAAATTAACACACTCGTACCTGGACAAGTAAACCCAGAGTTAACTGAACAAGGTGATAACCAGCTTCATAATACAGGTACAGGATCTGGGCGGTCAATGTTAGATTCAACATTTACAAGTGACCTTTTAAATGTTTACACTGAACTGCAGCCACCACTTTCTAAACCTGCAGCGCTGACTGGACCAATGAAAAAAACTGACGTCACGACTCAGCAACTACATTGATTCTGCAGAAAAACATTTGTTCTAATGAAATTAAGCATTCAAGAGAAAAAACTGAAATTAAAAATTAAAAAAAATTATAATCCTTATTATTGTAGTTGATGCCACTGACTGCAGCGTCTTCTGGTGGCAACTTGTATAAATCAATAAATAAATGACTTACAGACAGACACTGTCGAAGGACACAGGTCTGCTTGAGCTTCCCTGGTCCTCCGAACTTCTTCATGTCTCTGCAAAAGTTACAGTCTCCACACTCTGGCCTCATACAGGCTTCACAGCGTTTACACCTGCAGAGACAGGAAGCACAACAGCAGCCGGATGATCACTGAAGACAGTTAATCATACACCTACACCAATTATAAAAGACATAATATTGACTCCAAACTACTGGTCTTTGCTGAACTACACTGAGACACACGCTTTGTTACCTGACCCTGCGCCGCCTCAGCACAGACATGGAGGAGGCTGGTTTCTGTGGTCGGGGGATGATGGGCGTGGAGGCCAGTTTAGGGCGAGGAGGAGGTGGTGGAGGAGGAGGCGGCTGGTACCACGAGGGCTGGCGGAGGGGAGCAGAGAAGTTAAGTAGTAACAAGGGTGGAGGTAAAAATTAAATAAATATATACAACATACAGTAGCTGTCATAAACACTGGGTATTAATGTATAACAATTAGGTGGGAGCTGTGAGACTCTCCCTTCAGTGGGCAGGTGTGTATTATTGCTGGAGCCACCAGAGCTGACAGCCAACACATCTGTCTGTAATCTTGGTTGTTTGGGTCTCAAACCTTGTGCAGAACCAGACTCACAGCTCTAAAGTGCAGGCAACTTCTGGATACTCATAATTTGGAAAAGAAATGCAATGCAATGCTGCAATACTATAGCAAGGTTTAAGTGTTTATGGGATAATGGGAAATAAACAACAAATGGAAAATAGGGCACTTTTGTACCTAAAATATTTATTTCGCATTGAATGCTTAAAGAACTGGCAAACTGAATTTTAAAGTGAAATCAAGAAGGCCATGATCCCTTATCTCCCCCCCATTCTTTTTGGGTTGTAAACAAAGAAATTGTGAAGGACGGATCATGTTCAGCAATGAGGGTGCACACACATATTTTTTGATCACAGACAGTCAGTCATCAATGACTGGTAACGTAGTTGTATGTTGGTGTACGCAGACAGCAGCTTCATGACTGGGGTCCAATTCATGACAAGAGAACACTTTTATATAATAAAAAAAAAACAACCACTGGTGGCAGATAGTAGCTTCCTCGAGAACACCGTGTAGAAACAAGGCGCCTGGCTCCTTCAGGCCGCTGGATCCAACACTGCCAGTGTTGCCAAGACCCACCCCACTCTGCTTCTGATTGGCTAGTAGAGTTGGTTAGCTTTAGTGTATGGTTAGGTTGACAGCGAGAGCTGCGTTCCTCTCATACAATTGGTATGTGAAATTTATTACATGATAAACCGCATCCAAGAGTATTGACTTTTCATTTTTTCTCTCACAGCGTTACAATGGAGATCCGGCACAGTTCCGGTATACTTTAAGCCCTGAATATGTTTCTAGAACATTAGCTTCATATGATGACACTAAGGCACACTCAAACATCTAAAAACATTGCAACTTTCATCGCAACCTTTAAGAGAAGAAATCAGGTATTTTAGCTGCAAAAATTCCAAAAAAAGTCTGTGTAATCCTGGAAGGACTGACCAAAAGTGTCTAAAAGTGAGGACTGCTCACCCTTTTTGGCCACTTAACAATGGGTTTTCCTGTGTAGGACAATTTGGTGTTGTCACTGGCGTGCTCTTTCAATAGCGCCTGCAGGACACAAGATACGAGATAGAAAGCAGAGGAAAGGACAGAAATAAATATTAAGAAAGATGTTTTATTACAACACCAGCAAAACACACAGACGTCATACCTTGATGTGTGTAATAAGTGCCGGGGCATTGTGTATCCCTGCTGGGACACACTTCTTGTTGGAGGGCAGTGCCTCCAGTTTACCCAACAAGTTCAAGAGCCCCTCCAGCTCCAGAGGAGTCAGATGAACTTTAGCTTCAGACTGCTGCTCTGAAGCCTCATCGGCACTGCCACCATCCACCGCCTCCTTCACCTGCTCACTGGCCAGTTCTGAGCCGGACGGCTTCTTTAGACCTGACAGAAGGAACGAGTTACACAGTCTATCAACAACAAGATGAGCCCCCTCGAAAACATTCTGCCCCCGTGTATGCTCAAGTTCATACCGATGCCCAGCGAGTGTTTCTGAAATTCTGGTGTGAGGTAGGAGGTCTTGGTCAGGCTGAAGACGTAACGCTCCAACACATACCAACACATCTCATAGTAGAAGGGGTAACGAAACTTCACTGGGACCTGTGGCGGAGGTGAAGGAAAACCATCTCAGAGTCCATCACATCACAGAGTCTCATCACACACAGCTTCAGTGTCTGTACCTACCCGCGTTCGGTCCTCTATGTTACAGATGTTCAGTTGCATAGGGATGTTGAAGCTGTGCAGAAAGTTCCCTCCAAACACCATGGAGTCCACAGGGGTGTAGACGGCATGAATCCATCCTGAGTATGGAAGGAAATTGATAAAATTTTATTGATACCAATATCGATCTGCTTATCAGTCTGATTCTTGATCAGTTTTCTGTGTGGGCTGAAACGATTCCTTGAGAAACTCAATTAACTTGATTATTAAAAATCACCAAAGCAAATTCTTTGCATCAAAGCTTTGTTTACTCCATATGAAGTTCTGTTGATACATGAGTTGAAGCAGATGTGATTAGATGGGGCAGTAAAATATTCAGTTTATTTGACTGCAGTAAGTATCATCAGTAGGTGTAGGACAATCCTTCAACACAGTTGATAAAAGTACAGAATTTTTCTTCAGGAAAGCAATTAGTTCCTGTTTTCTTTTCTCTCATATTTTCTATTGCTCTTTAATGAGACAAAGGTATTTTCTAATGCAATTTCTCCATCCATCGATGAATACTCAATTACTAAAAGCTGCAGTCTACACACATTTTCAGCATCAACACAACTGTTTTAGTATCTGAGTGTGAACACAGTGGAGAAAGATTTAATGTTGGTTCTCTGTAAATATTAGTTATAAAGAGTACGGTCTAGTGTATCTGCTGTTTACATATATGTATGACATCCTTCAGCATATAGATATAGAGAGAGATATAGAGAGAGAGCGCGAGCAAGTGTGAGTGTGAGACCTGAGGGTATGATGAAGGTGCAGCCTTGCTTCAGTTCAATCCTCTGGCAGTCAGATGCTCGGTCTCCCAGGAAAACATCTCCCTGTTTCCCCGACAGCACCCAGTTCTCATATAGCTCCAGGTTCTGAGGGGTGGGAGGGATGAGCCAGAATACCTGAAATGCACACCTGCAGTCATGAGCACACTCTGCCCTGTGCACCAGCCAACATCATGACAAAGAGAACTCATTTATGCCCTCACATTCTGCACTGTTCACTTTAAGTCTTAAATGTTTTCAGTTAACCCCCCCCCCCACCTTGCTCCCTCTCAGTATGTGATACCACACTGAGGTCCCTCCGAAATCGATGTGGAAGTCTGTGTAGCAGCCCTCGACACTCATCAGACAGTATCTGCACAGACAACAATATTAGCAATGATATATTTGGAGATCAAATGAATTAGATGAAGCAATGAATAATTTTATCCCGCCACATCCTGAACATGGAGACTTACTTCTGTACTTTGGGGTACTGCATATCGTTGATGGAGTTTGTCGAGTCTCTTTGTCTCTCTTTCAGGTGACGAGGCCACATGTTGTCCACCCAGTCTATTAGATCCACCTACACACACACACAAAAATACAAATACAAGCCAAGAGGGAGAAGACAGACACTTGGTGCACATACTAAAACGTGTCTGTTTGCATTGGTTGTGTATAAAATGTAAAAACACACAAACATGAGCTTGTTGTGGAGTGTGTGGACGTACTGTGGCAGGTCTCTTGACCAGGTTCTCCAGCTTGGTGTGGCTGAACTCCAGGCTGATGACATTATAGAGCTTCTCTCTCTGAGACGGGGGGGTCTCAGAGTAGCGTGTCCACTGGGCCATGGACATCTCTGTCCCCTTCTGAGTGCTGACGTCCATCACATCTATCATACGTCTGCTACCTGATAGGGGTTTTTGGCAGGGGTTAGTCACAGCGTGTTAGAGAAATCTTATCCAGTCAAGACAGAAGTTGTGTCAGTCCGTCCATGTCACAACCATTTAAATAAACTACATCTGGTAAAATAAAACAGACAATCAAAACATTGTTTGAATTGTCCTAATTAATTAAAATGTGGACACTGGAATTACATGTAGTTTAGTCTAATTAGCCTATTTTTTATTTTTTAATATAAATACACGATTGTATTGATCTTGCTTTCACTTCTAGGTAGAGGAAGAAAAAAAAAAAAAAAAAAAAAAAAAACTTAATTGAGTAGTTTATACAAATTTGGTGATCGAGTAATCCTTTTGTAATTTATCAAGAGAATATATTAGTTAGCTGTTTCCAACTGTTGAATGTGAAGATTTACTTAGTCATATTGTAAACTTAAGTTTTTGATTTATTGAATGCTGGTCTGACAAAAGAAGTGATGTCAATTTTTTTCCCCTTAATTTTAAATAAAGACTAAGTTATTCATAAAGATTCAAGGACATTTTGACGGGACACACAGTTGAACCTTAGACATGTAGTAGCATCTAATTAATCAAAGTAGGAAAACTTAAAGTTGATGTGTGAAGTCTTACCAACAAATATCTTGACGTCATTGACACTGAAGTCAGGATCGGGCATCCTACACAACAACAAGAGGTCACTCAGCACATTACACAGTTTATGGCGTTGGAGTTACAGGGTCATTCCCTGTCAAATCAGACAGAATCCAGGACAATGGCTGCAGAACAGTCTCAGATTTTGTTCTATAAAAAGATGTTTGGCCTCTAAAATATTTTTGTTACATTCCAATGTTTTTATATATTCATTTATGACTTTTTTTTAATATATATATATATATATATATATATATATATATATATATATATATATATATATATATATATATATATATATATATATATATAGAGTACAAAAACACCTCACCTGGGAAGCTTTTAAATATTAATGCCCAAAGAAACTTTTTATACTTTATAAAATTTATTGCGTGTTAGTGATGCAAATAATTTTGCGGGGTGTCGTGTGGTGTAATGGTCTCAGCAGGCTATATGTAGAGGCTACAGTCCTCGCTGCAGTTGGCGCCGGTTCGAGTCCCGCATCGCACGGGCCTTGCTGCATGTCATTCCCCCTCCCTCTGCCTCCCCATTTCCTGTCTCTCTCCACTATCCTTTCCAATAAAGGCACAAAAGCCCCCCCCCAAAAAAATATATATATATATACACACTTTAAAAATAAGAAAATAATATGGCAGCAAACAACTTTTAAGTGTCAGTACTGTGTTTCAGCCCAGTTCATAGCTAGAACTGAAAGTGACAGATGTCACATTCATGAGAATGGGACGGATGGATGACAATCCTTTGAGGTCTCAGCTGTCGCTGATGCAGAGGCATGACAGTATATCAAATGACAAGATTTGAAGAGGAGTACAGATCGACCGATTATCAGTGGTCATTTTCTGATTATCTGTATTGTTATGTTTTTCTAACGATAACCAATAAAATAAATATCTGCGTAAAGATCATCCTGCGTTACACTTTAAAAAGGGGAGGGGTAAAAACAACTTATTTGTTAATAATAGTAATATATGATAAAACTATTAAATTAAAGAACATCTTTAGGTTACCAGGTGAATCAGTTCACAGGTGAAAACAGCACCGAAATCAACCAATTAAATCCAGTGAGGCTCTTTGTAGTCTGTGCATACAACTGATAATATACACTCAGTGTTCAGTTTATTAGGAACATGTAGATAAAACTCATGTAGTTTAATCCAACAGTCCTGCAGTTAATCTTTCTTCATGAAGATTATAATCTTAGGTTTATAATAGAATAGTTTTAGACTGTTGTTGATGATCATTGTGGAGGACATAGTGTGTGGAGCTGTGTTACAGTATACAGAGGCGTTTCTGTTATTTACCTACATTCACTGATATAAATGGGGTGGACAAAATAATAGAAACACCTGGACGACATGGTGAGTGTCCATATACAGCAATAGTTTTGTGTTGGCATATCAGTTCCAAATATCGGTATCAGTCACCTTTAATAACAATAATTCAATCAGCCCTGAAAAAACCATATCAGTCGATACCTAAATTAGGAACATTTACCTGGCCATGGTTTTGAGATCCCTTCATGATGGATATGGTCTGAACAAAATCCAAGGCTGTGCTGCAACAACCATAATCCGATTTGACCCTGAACACAGTAGTAAGGTAGATGTAGATAGAAGAAAGAAAAATAAATGCCTACTTGATGCCCAGTCCATCAGGCCTCTCAAAGATGATTGGCTCAGTCAGCCCGCCTCTCTGGATGAACTCGTAGGTGAAGTCTTAGAAATACAACAAACAGTCTTTCCATCCATTCAATTTTTTGATGTTTTCAAACCATTCACTGCTGGCTGTTTCTTTTCTCATGATTCCTGACTGCTGGATGAAACTAGAGCAAGTGGTCTGGACAGACAGTAACACTGCAGAGAGCCATGAATGATGGTATTTGGCACATTTCAAACTCCTGTCATGTGATCTGTGTGTGTGTGTAAGTCTTACTGCTGCTGTTCATGTGAAACGCTCACAGCTCCCTGACTAACCCACCTCTTCCCTCCATGCGAAGGACCCGGTCAGAGCTGAACCGCTGACTGTTGACTTTTTCCTCCAGGTCAAACATCCTCCTCCCGTCAATCTCCTCATCTGAGATGCCGTCATCATGGTAACGTCGACGGGTACCAGCCCTCTGGGGAAGGGGACAAAAGGGGGGATGGGTAAAAGAAGCATAGCAGAGACAGGTGACAGAGGAAGGATAAACTGTGGGAGGACCAGAACTGTATGGTACCTAAACCTACTCCCAGAAAAACACATGGCAGTATACACTTCCAAATTTCACAGAGCATCATTACTCCAGGACAATTTCAGATACAGACGTGACCTTTTTTTTTCTGCTTAAACTAAACTCAGAAGATGTTCTGAGTTTATTGAAGTGACAGAATAATCAGAAGGAAAGTCAAATATTTAGAGCAGCAGAGGCTGCGGAGCTTTCATAAATCCTGCTCCAGAGAAAATCTCATGAGATAAAGATCACCTCTAGAACAAATATATAAAATTTTCTGTGTTGAACTTTTTCTTCTTTATTATGGTTTAAAAAGTATTATTATCCAGGAAAAAATTTGAGGTTTGTTTTATGCACTATTAACCTCCATTATACTGTGCTGAGTCTTTACTGAGTGACACGTATGATTAGATGAGGTTGTGGCTGATTCTGAATCTGTGCAGCACTTGGTGAAACTTTTAAAAATGACAATTTTATTATGAAAAACACAAAAAGGGTATTTTAAAATTTAATTGTAGGCCTAAGAGGGTTAAAGATGAATTTTAAAATCCAACTGGACATTCTTTTAGCAGTGTGAACGTGAATGTGTCCTGGGCCACAGCCTATTCCACTGACTTCCTCTCAAGGACTGCCTACTCTACAGAGGTCCTCTGAACTTCCAACTACTCTGACATCCTCTCAAGAACCAACCACTCTACTGACATCATCTGAAGTGGTCACTGGAGACATGTTAATACTGAGTGTGAACAGGTCCATCTCTTCTTGTATTCACATGGCACTTATATGGGAAACATCTGCAGTGGCAAGAAAAAGTAAGAACCCTTTGGAATAACCTCCTTGTGTGTGTAGATTTGTCTTTAAATAGGGTCAGATGACCTTCAACCAAGTGTACTATTAACAAACACAATCTATTTTAACTAACCACAAACAAATCATTGTTTTGTTCTTGTGCATATTGGAAATGTCATTTGAACTATCACAATGTAGGTTGGAAAAAGTGTGTGAACCCCTCAGCTCATGGCATTAAATAAAGTGAACTGGAGTCAGGAGTCATCAAACCTGGAGTCCAGTCAATGAAACGAGATTGGAGGTTTGGGTTAGAGACTGACTTGTAAAGACACTAATATTTTTTTAGTCTTCACAATAAGCACCAGCTGATGTGAACCATGCCTCACAAAAAAGATCTCAGAAAACTTGTGATGAAAAATTGATGATGAGCATGAAGCTGAAAGTGTCAGAGTTTAGATCGTCATCAGTCCACAGTCAGACAAACAAAGAGAGATGACTGTGGTTCCTCTCTATAGAACTGAAGTCCAGCTGAGACGACTCCAACAGCCCAACACAGATGAGCAGTAACGTTAAAAAAAAGCTCAGAACCACAGCTGAAGGCTTCACGAATCATTGAAGCTGGTTCACATCTCTGTTCATGAGTCCACCACAGACACACACATCATGGTTGTATGGATCATGGTGTCCTACCAAGTTTATAAAGCGCACCTACACACTCCACAGTGCTGCTGGGAAAATGTTTCTTGGACTGATAAAACTAAGGTTGAATTGTTTGGGAAAAACCTGCAGCTCAATGTGTGGTGCAAAGGGCACTGCACACTACACCCCAACATCATCATCATCCCACAAGTGAAGCAAGCATCATGATGTGGGGCTGATTTTCTGCCTCTGGACAGCTCCACAACATCAAGGTGAAACTGAAGTCTCAAGTTTATCAGGGTCTCTTCCTAATAAGTGTGTCTGTCACCTTCTGAAGCTAAGGAGAAGCTGGGTGATGCAGGAAAATGACCCTGAACATCAGAGTAAATCTACAGCAGAATGGCTTCAGACAAAGAAAATCCTACGTCTGGAGTGGTCCAGTCAGACCCCGACCTGTCTCCAGTAGAGATGCTGCGGACTGAGCTGAACAGAAATGTGCAAACCAGACATCCTGAGAATCTGAGCTGAAGAATTTCTTTAAAAGAAGAACAGTCAAATTTCCTCCTGAACATTGATCAGCAGCTACTGGCGGAGCTAGTTTCAGGTTATTGGGGCCAAATGAGGTTGAACCAGTTATTAAATCCAAGGGTTCACTTACTTTTTCCACAAGCACTTTGGATGCCTAAAAATAAACTCTACTTTCTGGTAGACTAACTGTTTCTTTATCTTTGGTATTTCTGTACTTGCCATTTTTTGGTCGATGTATACTCCCACCAATGTATCTGCAAATTTATGTTATCAGTCAGGATGGTTTATTTATCTTGATTCGCCATGTAACAATAAAATTAAAATCACATCTCACACTTGCTTATTCCCCCTCAGATGATGATGATGATGATGATAATAATAATAATAATAATAATAATAATTTTTATAGTTATACTTTTCAGTTTATAATCCTCTTTATTAAGTCAATACAGCAGGGTTCTCATTTTAAACGCCATCTCAACACATCTTATTTTAATTTAAACTAACAATGTCTACATGGTGGGAGCTATTTTAAAGTTAGTTTCTACCACAGACACTAGCCAGAGGCTGAACTTTGTTGGTTACACCAGACCGTGTCACTGTTTTTATATGTTGCCATGGTTACTAAAAAAAGACAAAACAAAAAAAAAAAAAAAACACCACACTCTACAAAACATGCAGGTAAACACACACAGCATTTTTTTTGACACAAACATTGTCTCGTTTGGTGACTTAATTTTAGAGAACCATGCTGATAGTCAAATGAGAACCAACGCGGGAAAATTAAATTTAAACTTACCAGTCTTTTGCTGTACCGTGGCTTAGATTCAGCCATTGTCACCGGGAAACCGAGCTTCGTCCAACCGAACGCGGGTATTTAACGACGACGCGGGTTATTGCCGTGGACCCATCTGAAAACTAAGCTATACCCGGCCGCCACATGGCTCCTCTGGATAGTAAACAAGCAGCAGGAAGGCGTGTGTTCACGGCTTTCCTAGTGAGCCGAATGAACTCAACCTCCAACAGTGATTAACTTCTGATACCACTGTTTGGCCAACATTACCCGAGACGACAACTCGCTCTCTGATGTCTTTATAGAGCTCTCAACGTCATCTAGGTTAACGTTAATCGCTCCTGGTCTAACCGTTCTTCACATTCACTCATTGTTGTCACACTTTTTAGGAACCGACGGAATATGAAAGGCTTCATGTATGGCTTATTTAAAGAGGCTAGCTAGCTACAGCCCTAAAATGACTTAAAGTGAACAATTACACACAATTATCATAACATCTCTGAACACTCGAGCTTTGTCCCTAGCTTTCTATTCCAATTCGTGTACAGCTAATGTTAGCTTTATGAAAAGCGTCCTGCTCACAACGACATCAAACCCATCGTGACCTGAAGTCGTGTTAGGAGACCCAAGTTCAGATATTTCTCATAATCTGCGAGAAAAGGGCGTACATTGTTGCTGCTCATATCACTAGAACAGTATAAAGTTAATGCGGTCTCCGAACAGCCGCCATTTTCCATCCCATCACAAAACATCACTATGTCCCGCCCACAAACGTACATTGGACCAATCACAGATACGCCCGCGACGCGTTCATTGGACTAGAGCAGTGTCACTCACGTGGAAGATTTGTGAACTGCGATTGGACAAAAGTAGCCAATATGACTGCATAGGAGCTGGCAAGCTACCAATAACAGCACAATTTGAAAACGAACTTAAACCTTATTGGCTAATATGTCCAAAAGCCGTTACTTAGAGGAGAAACTCGCGATCATGCGAGACAAGTAGCCAATCATGCAATGACATAAACACGGTAACAACCACCCCTATTACCCGATATCACAAGTCATCACTCAGAAATAACCAGGGTTGTATTAAAAATAACTCGTTTCACAGTCCTTACCCCCATATTCACAAAGGTCCGTCAGCTTCCAGCCGCCGCCACTGATCCGAGACGTATGACGTCCTCTGCGAGCTGTGTTCCACCAGCTAATGGCTCACATCGCAGGGACACGTTTTGTTGCCTTCACCTCAATGAGGAAGTGCCTGCAGGGCCTTAAATGGAAGTGCGCTTAGAACAAACGGTCGTGGATTGGCTGGAAAATGTTGCAGGGCTCCTGTGATTGGTGGCCGCGACTTGTCTTTCAAACACGCACGGCTCGAGTACGGCGAGCCAGAGGCACACGCCAAACTAACGCGCTTTACGGAACGAAACAGAATATAAATGAACACTCATAAGCAAAAACATATGACAGACTGATTTTTTATTTTCCGTCAGTGGGACAGAGCTACAAAAGACGTTATTTTACAACGGAATACATTCCCTTATAAACTGCTACAAAGTGACTGGCCTTGAATGTAAGCAGGAAGAGAAGGACACACACAGTCACTCTACATGTAATTTCCACCAAATGTCACACAAACTAACAAGTGGCCTCTCTGATTGAACCATGGTTGACCAGTTGTCCCACCCAATTTACAACATGTCCTCGTCAATGCACATTTCAGACAGAGTGTTTGAATCATTCTAGGAGGGAGAGCTGGCAGCGCAGTCCTCCTGCTACTGTCATGCGGACACCCACTGCTGATCCAGCAACCCAGGTTGTAGGTGGAAAGATATTACGTTATCTTATTTTTGGGACACACATTTTATCCATTTAAATGTGTCTACCACTGAGTGGTAGACTGATGCTCATTTCAAGCCTGTGGACACTGAGGCTAAAACTGCAGAAGATAAAATCTGAATCTGGATTACAAGAGTGGTCTGTCACTGCAAGAGTGAGCTGAGGTGTCAGTGTAGCTGCCTACATGTGAAAGGAAGGATGCAAATGTCAAAGACCAACCAAAGTCAAGCCATGGCATGAAACAAGAGTGGCCTCGTTTGAAATACAGATGTAGTCCTTTAAAAAAAATATTAAAAATGAAAGCGATTGTTGTAATAAATACACAAGTAATTAAGACCTGAAGCAGTAAAACACCTCCAAGGCAGTGTAGTCAGTGTAATCAAATAAAGCAGGGGTGTGTTTATTTCCATTTTTCTAATATGACACCTACAGAATTTACTTCTATTCTCAGGTCATACAGGATCTGCTATCAATAATCTGTTAATCAGTTCAACATCCCAATCTGTGATTCTTGAAGGAAAGTGGCTTCCTCCTTTCATTAAATTGAAACATGATTTGACACAGCAGTCACAGCAGGTGCTTATCCACAACATGATATGAATTGTATCGTTAGATGCAGTCGATAGCATAAGTATTGGCACAGTAGGACATCACAACACAAATAGACACAAGTACAAAAGCATAATGACAGCTGTCTCAATTCTTACGATACTGACTTCATAAAGATGCATCATGATGACAGACAGTGTGACGTACTCCTGCTAAAGGGTTGAGCTTTCACTCACTCACATGCCAACAGCCATTGCTATTCACTCTGGACTCACTGAGAACACATTTCACTTGTTTCTTGGATTTAACAATAATGTGAGAAAAGATCCTTCACCACTTCAATCATGTGAGATACAAGTTCACCTGCGGAATTCTTTCAGCTTCAACAGTGTTGGAAGTGAAATGGAGACTGGGATACAAACAGAGCCTACACATGAGGACAGTTTTTTATATGTAAAAGGGGTAAATAAAAACAAACAAGACATCCTGCTGGCAAACAACAAACTGCCAATAGACCCAGTCACCTTTCATCTACTGCCACCATCTGGTTCGGTTTCTCTCTTTTTTCCCTCTGCAGATTTAGCTCATCAACTAAACTATTTGGCTAAAATCAACACTCCTGAAAAGTCCTACACATGTGCACCAGCGTTAACGACAGATCCTGCACCTAACACCTCTCAGGTTCATGAACACTGCAGTAGTAATCATAATGAGGTCAGAGCCACAGACGATAGACGTGTTTCACATTCAAATTACGCCTGTTGATTGTGGAGCATTTTCTCTGACCAGTTTCTAAAGGAGACACACTGATTTTTCACTTCATAAGCTATATGACCCAACCAATCCACTACAACAGCTCTACTGTACATCTCACATTTCTGAAGCCTATAATGTTCAAGGTTTTTGTTGGGACTAGTCTGTTGGTTCCCCTGCAGTCATTCTGACACGGTGTATTTGAACTTAAAAGTGTCTCTAATACTTTTATTTCCTGCATCATATGGCCCTCCATGAGTTCTGCAGCTTTCCATGAATGCTGACTGTATGAGGCGGATAAATCTCTTCTAAGACCATTCAGCAGCATGGTTAGTGGAAATTCTCTAAAGCAGTGTTTCCAACCTTTTCCAACTCTTGGCCCACTTAAAAATCTCAACAATGTTGGTTGCCCTTATCTGACACCATAACAATACAGGAGCCAAATAATATGTTCTCAGAGCACTTTTTATTTTAATGATAACTTTCAGGATTGCATCAGACCCAGATACAAACAAGTATATGATATGGTCTGGCAGACAACAATATAAGAGTTCCTATCATTGGCTTTAAGTTTTTCAACATTTTTTAGAAAGATAATTAGTTTCAAACAATTTGTCGCCCCACTTGCAATACCTTTGCGGCCCTGACCCACAGGTTGGGAACCACTGCTTGAGAGCTCAGTTCCATTTTGACATAACTAATTATTCACAGACAGCACTGAAACTGAATATTAATGTGGAGCACCCTGATAAAGGTACAGAAATAACTGAGTCTGAATGCAAACATGTGGAACCTCTATTTCTACTGTAAATGAGTTGTACTGACAGTGAACTGAGCCCAGGCTCTGACCCATCCTCTACTGTGGACTCAGCTGGTGGGCGGCCTCCTGCAGCATCTCTATTTGATGAAGCTGTAGACAAATGACCCAAGGACCAGGGCCAAAATCACACAGCAGCAGAAGATCATCATTTGTTTCTGGATGCAGACACAGACAGGAAGATGGTGTTAGATGACAACCCCCCCCACAACTTTGCTCTTAACATCAGTCCGAACAAATCCTAGACAGAGCAGCACAACACAACAATCTGAATTTAGGAGGGGGGCAAGACCAGACGCAAATGGTTCAAGACCTGGTCCTGTTTTTCTCCACCCTGTAAGAGTGAACCACAGAAGTGTCTAAACCACCAACTTCAGAGTAAAACAGCTGTTTATTAGGGTTCTAGAACCCTTTTGTTTTTGCTCAGGTTTATTATTATTATTATTATTATTGTTATTATCTTCTGCCTTGGCTCAGATTGCCGTGAGCTGGAATGAACGAGAAACACGAAACTTGGCCACATAACTGGAAATGATGTGCGCTACTGGCCCAAGAAGTATGAATGCAATCGGCCACATGGTGGCTCTGTAATTATGGCTCAAAAGAGTAATTTTCAAAAGGCCACGCCCCTCACACTGTCTGATAGACTTGAAATTTGACACAAGTCCAGCTCAGTGTGCTCTACAAAAGAGCCCCTGGACCATTAAAGTGCGCCTGGATAATTTTTTTTGCAAATTTGAAAAACAGTAAAATGAAAAGAACTTTATGAATTTTGAGATTATAAACCCTAACCCAAATTGTAGTATACAGCCTTGGGAGATGAATATACAAATTTCTATTATAAATGAGCAAGATCAGTGATAAAATATAGCCGCCATCAAGTAAAATATCTTTGCAAAAGGTGGGGCTTACTTAATATTGGCCATAACTCATTAACCATTAGTCCTATCATTATGAAACTTGGTCCATATCTATGTTCCGCAACAGGGAATAGGCTTACCTGATCCTGACCTCTAGAGGGCGCCATAAATGCCAAAAATACATACCTACAAATCTGGTGAACAGATTTTTACCAAAATTGGTACACATGTTCTGAAGGTGAGTATTAACAAAAATCTGAAGTGCCATATATTGATTGATGAAAAATATTATCCCATTCGGCCATATGGTGGCGGTATAATTAAGAGTTGAAATTGTACAAAATTTGAAAGGTTGCACTCGCCACACTGAGAGTCCTATTGTCTTCAAATGTACCTCACAGCTCAATAGTCTCTTTAAATAACCTCTGTGATAATAGCGACTACCATTGTGGGTATGGAGCTAATTAGCATAACATTAAAAACAGTAACATGAATAGAATGTTCCGAATTTTTACTTTATCAATGCCAGATTTGGTATACAGCCTTAGGTGACTGAGAGGTACATTTCTTTTACAAATGAGCAAGATCGCTCAAAAAAACACGCCATTGACTGAAATGTCTTTGTAAAGGGCAACATTTGTTCATCATCATAAAACTTGATAGATATCTTCAGTTTCTTATAGTGAGTAGGTCTACCAAAGCATTAATTAGCTACAATTTCACTGCAAATGAGCGCAGAATGGTTAGAACCTGCGAATTGCCGCTTGCGGCAATAATTATTATTATTATTACATGACTTTTTCAAAACACTTTACCAACACAGTACAAAAGTTAATGTCACATCTCAAAATGTACTAATGCAACAAAACACTGATTGTACTGTCAGGCTTTGAACCTATTTTCTGATTGGCTGACTGTTTTCTGAGTGTAAACTATAGCAGATTTCAGGTAAACAGTCAGAGAAACGAAATTCTGCAAGGTTGGATGGTGGGTCCAGGTGGGTGGGGCTTGATGACTGCTTTGTTGTGACATCACAAAGCTCCAGAAGTCCTGACAGCTGGTTTTAAGGCTCAGTTTCTGAATACAAGATGCGTGCATCTCTCTGTGCACTGAGCGCTTTGAAACTTTCACAGTGTTAACATTGAACCTAGACCTGCTTTATAATCAAACAACACATGTACTCTATCTTCAGACTGTATGGACCTTTAACAATGTTTCAGCAGGTCATTACATCCATGTTGCTGTTGAATCAACTTACCCTGCGTGCCTCCTGCTGGTATTTGGCTGCTTTCTTGGTGTCGGCCACCGCCCTCTCTACAAATCCCACTGACTGGTCCATGTTACTCTCGATCCTGTCAATCATGCCACCCTGGAGGTGGGCGGGACAAGATGGAGTAATGTGATAGACAAGAACATACAAGGACCAACAGACAGACAGACAGACAGACAGTTGGAAAGACAGACAGACAATTTGACAGACAGATAGACAGACAGACAGACAGGCAGACAGACAGGCAGACAGCGAGTTAGACAGACAGACAGACAGACACACCGACAGACAGACACACTGACACACCGACAAACAGTCAGACAGTTAGACAGACAGACAAACAGACAGTTAGACAGACAGTCAGTCAGACACCACCAAAACCTCTATGTGTTTACTTTATATTTTACACATGGTCACGTAGTTGTGTCAACACCGGTACATTTATGGTTCAAACTAAATCGCTGTAGTTTTTTTGCTGCATCTACATATAAAAAGAAGTAAAACTGTATAAACTCCAACTCTTGGACACAGTGATGCTGGACATGTGGACGTGTCTGCAGAAGACTGTCAGGGCCAGATCAGAAATATTTTTAATAAAGAAGTATAGTTTTCTATTTTAGTTTGATTGAGTGAATCTAAAGACTGATGCAGCACACTGCAGCACGTCTGACTCCCTGCTGTGACAGGTGCTGAGAAATAAATCTGTATATGCTACATCAGAGACAGTAGTTATCACAATCAGAATCAGAATCAGAATCGCTTTATTCGCCAAATGTACACAGTACACAGGAATTTGACTTGGTGATATAAGGGCAAGAGGGCAGGAACAAACATAAAACATTCAATTAAAACAACATAAAATCTTAAGTTAAGAAATACAATACAATTACACTGCAAATTATTGCACGGTTAAGTGTTGCTGTTTTGAGTTCAGTTGTATTGCACAGTTGGGGGTGGGGGGTGGGGGGGATGCAATTGGGTGACTAGGATGGGTTGTTGAGGAGAGTGATGGCACCTGCAAAGAATCTACTCTGGTGTTTTGTGGTTATGGTCCTGATGAAGCAGAACCTACAGCCAGATGGGAGTCTTTTAATGAGGCAGTAGGCTGGGTGAGTTCGGTCTGCATCCTGTTGGCCCGTGTCCTGGCCCTGGTGTCATGCAGTTCACGCATAGGCAGCTGCTCCTAGCCTGTGAGCCTGGTAGCTGTGTGCACAATGTGGTCCAGTCTGTGCTTGGTGTGGGCAGTGGCTGCAGGGTGCCACACAGTCATTGAGGAGGTGAGAACACTCTCTATGGCGGGCAGCTCTGTAAAACTGGGAGTGAACCTTTGGGGAGACATTCATCTTACGGACTAGCCTGTGGAAGTACATCCTCTGGTGGGCTCGCTTGATGACCTTTGATGAGTGTGTCACCCACTTCAGGTCGCAAGGTAATGGTGGTGCCCAGGTACATCACAGATTCCACCACCTTTACAGCTGAGATGTTGATGAGAAATGGATGGTGTCTCCACTGTCTTGTTGACTTTGAGCTCCAAGTTGTTGTCTGTTCACCATGCTGTGAGTTGAGACACTGTGTCCCTGTTGGCTGACTTATCATTGTCCTTGATGAGGCCTTGGACCATGGTTTCATCAGCAAACTTGACCAGCTTGATGGAGGGGTGGCTGGAGGTGCAGTCTTTGGTGTACAGGGAGAAAAGATATGGGGAGAGGACATGGCCTCGCAGAGCTCCAGTGTTGGTGGTGAGAGGGGCAGACATGTGGGGGCCAAGCCACACCTGCTGCATCCTGTTGGTTAGAAAGTCTGTAAATCACTCATAGATAGGGTGTAGCTTGGTGTGGTTGGGGATGATAGTATTGAAGTCTTAGCTGAAGTCTATGAAAAGGGCTCTGGCATAGGAACTGGGTGTGTCCAAGTGCAGTAATATGTGGTGAAGGCTGAGGTTGAAAGCATTGTCCACAGAACGGTTAGTTCTGTAGGCAAACTGATACAGGTCCAGCAGGGGGTCAGTGATTGATTGGCGGAAGGACAGGATGAATCTTTCAAAGCACTTCATGACTACAGATGTCAGAGCAGTAGGTCTGTAGTCATTCAGGCATGTGATCGTGTCCCTCTTTGGAACCGGGACAATTGTGGATGATTTGAAGCAGGGTGGAACCCTGCATTCAGAGATGGACTGACTGAAGATGGCTGAGAACACTGGTGATAGCTGGGTGGCACAGTGTCTCAGTGTGGCTGGGGAGATACCATCAGCTCCTGGGGCTTTCCTTTAAGGGGACATATTATGCAAAATGCACTTTTCCATGGTTTTCTATCAGTAATATGTGTCCCCGGCCTGTCTACAAACCCCCAAACATGAGAAAAGTCCATCCTCTCCGTCTTTTGCTTGCTCCACCTTTCAGAAAATGTGTGCTCACACAGGCCAATTGGAGATTTTCCCTTGATGTCGTCATGAAGGGAAATAACACCTCCCCCCAGGTGGGTGACACTCCCCGAGCTAGGTGTGTGTTCCTCTGAATCCGCCTTGCAGCCGCTATCGTTTACTCCCTCGCATCACGGCTCCGGTAAAACTATGTCGAAGGTACGAGCGAAGCACGCTCGTTGCTCAGTTGTTGACTGTACAAACCAACAAAGAAGTCTTTTTTACCCCCTACGCCTGAGGATCTGAAGACCCAGTAGATTTGTTTTATTTTATTTTTGATGGACACTTCAGGAGTTGTACCAGGCCATTTGACGTCGGACTGCTTTCTCAACGAGGGCCAGTACAATGCAGGATTATAAAGCACGGATCAGCACCGACTGTCCGAGACCCAACTTCAAACCTGGGAGCTGTAAGTTTCACCATTTTATGTTGCTTTACTGTATGTACATGAGAGCCTCTTGCGTGTGTTGTTAGCATGGCAGCTAATGTGGCTAACGTTTTGCCTCGTCCACACAGCCAGGTATTGCTGGGTAAAGATTGTATGCAATTCTTCTGCCTGGTGTCGCTGTGTGACGTTGATTAGAGCCACCCTGCTAACTTTATCACACTTGAAAGGCGTTGTAGCTGTCTGTAAAGTCAAGCCGGTAAAATTCGGACTAAAAATAGGCTTTGCAGCGATTAGCATAGGTGTCTGGGCTTGTTTATTAGTGCTGTGAAAGTTAGTATTGAGAGTCATGCCTTATGATGTCCGTTTTAACGTTTATATCATGTTTACAGATACAGTGTCTGTAGGGAATATCTAGATAAGCGCAGAGTTAAAGGGAATATGTGAAAGGGGATAGTCTATAATACACATTTTTTGCATTTTGCACATATAGTGAGCTATTTGCAGCATTTACAAGCTATTGACAACCCAATTTACACATAATTGAGTTCATTTGTTGTTATCATTTTTGCACTGCTTGCAGCTGTTGCCATAACTACACATTTGAGGAGATGTTGGTGTAACCTCTGTTTCCTCTGTTCAGGCCAGCACATCAAGTGCATCTATACAGCTTCCTGCAACAGGGGATGTTGCATGCCAGACTGACCCACTGTAGGCACACAGTTATCCTTGAAGACTCTTCAGCCTCACATCAGAAGTACAGGTCTGTAGCCATCTGAAGTGCATCTACTCTTGATAAACCTAACAATCACTTATCAGTCTTGGAATAATGTGCAGGTAAATGAAGCTGTGGTTACTTACAACTTGTGAGAGTGTGTAGGCTAAGGTTTCTGTCAATATTAACATCTTTGATTTTCTCTTTACTGTACCTCCAGACTCTACCTGGCTGCCATGTCCTACAATGAAAATGCTGACCGACCACAAGCCCAAACAAAAGAAGGTGAACCACTGTTCAAGGTCCAATTTCCAAAGGCCATGAAGGGAGAATGCAGAGCTACACCAGTTAAGACTGAGCCGACATTCTATAAGTGTTATATTATTTTATTTTTCAACAAAAAAATGTTTTGTACACATTGTATTAAGTATTGCACGTATAATGTTATGACAGTTCCACCAACAACAAAATACAGTAAAGAAAATGTCAGGAGGTAGTTAGAAACAGACTTTCAGTCATTGAAAGTCAAAGAAAAAAAAAAAAAGTGAAAAATGTAAACTAAATCTTTTGTGTTTTATCAAACAGGGAATGTGGTGGACCTCATATTTGAAAAAGTCTTTTTTGACTTGGGACCATACACAGAAGCTGCTTTGGCCATCCCCATCCCAGAGGACCTCACTGCACAGTTCGAGCGGCCTGAGAAGGAGGAGGTCATATCCAGCTCTGTGTTCCGGTTCTATCATGGGGCAGTCTAAAACTCACGTACTGTCCTGTGGTGTCAGGAAACATGGCATGGATGTGTAGGACCACGCAGGCTGGAATGACGACCAAGATTCTGTGACCATGGAAGCCCCAGCACCAGCTCACAAAGCTCCTATAGGCTAGATACCTGTACCGACTAAAACAACTGGACAGGGCATTTAGTCTTGCAAACACATATCTATGTTGTGTCTCACAATTTGTTTTTATGGATCCAGTGAATCCTACAGTTTTTTTTATTATCACTGATTATAAGTGCCTCATTTGATATAAATAAATGCTTGATTGTTACTAAAGAAATGACTCCTCTGAATTCATATATTATATGCACACTATCTGCTGATAGAATAACTTTACAAATCAAAGATCAGCTAAACTAATTTATTTGAGGGTGTGTTACTCCATTTGTGGTGTGTTATTACCATTGTAAAATTATGCACTGAAGTAAAACAAGACTGCCTAACATCTTTTATTTAGATTGAAACTATGTTTTTACAAAGAAACAAAACGTACTGGTGTATTCCTCTCAACCGTAAAGTACCATAGTCAGTGCGGTACATGTTGCAGGCAGAACACATTGAGGCAGAGCGGCTCCAACCCAGGACGGCCGACCATACATGGTAAATCTTCCTTGATCTCCCATAGCCGTCTGGTAACCTACAGTGAATTACAAATGGTAAATGCTATGGTTTATTATAAATGTAATCGAAACAAATTACTGATTAGTTTGTCCAGTGAGAATGCTACCTGTGGTATCTCCTAGCAGCAGATGTTCTCAGCTTCTGTTGCACAGTTTCCACAGGAGCACCTGTCCAAAATATAGAGAAAAATGGAAACATTCACCAAAATATAAAGCTTATGAAATTCAAAAACTGGCAGACAGTGGAGCTAAGGTGGGTAAGAAGTAAGGTTGGCTACATATCAAGCGCATATAACAGAGGTAATTTATAACATGTCACTTATTGCATATAATGTGGAGCTTGACAACAATGTAGTGTAGAAACTGCACAGTTTAGTCTTTTACTAAAGATTAGTGTTGCTGTCAGACATGTTTATGCTGATTTACAGCTTTTATGTTATACACAAAATAAATTTACTACATAAAGGAAGATGTCACATACAACAAACATTTTCATAGACTGTAAAAGTATATCTAAGGAGGCATGACAGATAACTACATTACACAATTCACAATAACGCTTATTTACCAAAAGAGCTCCCAGTAATGACGAGACAGTAACAGTTAGCATTAGCTACCTAGCTACATGTTAGTAACTGTGTGCCAGCACACATCAACAAACTGAAAATGTAATGTCAAAATATACAAAATTGGTTACCAACCATTCAGAAACGTCCTGCTGCAGTTGTAGAGTTTGAACTTCTTCAGGTGCCTCTCCCTCTGGGTCAGATTCTGGATAAAAGTCGTGCGGTTGAACCAAAGCGCTTCCGACGCCAGGTCGCCGGTCAAGGTCACCGTAAACATTAGAGCATGGCGCCAGAAGCCCAAGCCGCATCCCCTTCCGAAGAGGGGCGTGGTCAGGCACAGCTCATTTGCATTTAAAGCTACAGCCACAGAAACAGCCTCTTCTGAACAAGGCTGGGGTTTACAGGCATGCTGAAATATAGGATCGGAGTGGATTTTTTAGCAAGAAGCTTCAAAGACATGTTTTTGGGGACCTCTGAGACTTATTCAAACTTGTTGAAAAGGAGCATAATATGTCTCCTTTAAGCTCAGTCTTGAGAAGAGCTTATGGACATCCTGTGACACTGCTTCCTGTGATGCAAAAATTTTCTGTGAGATTGATAACAGCTCTCTGCTGTCTTTCCTGACTCTCCTTACTCTATATCCTCTAAATCTCTCTGATTCTACAATTGATTGGTTAACTGTCACTATCTTCTAACTTCATTCGGTGTTAGATTCAGCCCACCTGGGATCTTAAACAGAATTCTCTCTTTTTAAGTAGTTGGTTGTTTGCTTAGCTTGCTAGCCTAGCTTAGGCTATTCCACTAGCCTTTCAGCTAACGCTACCTCGCTGTTGTAACTATGGCTTTTGTTGGCTGTTCCACTTTCACAGACAGGGTGTCTCTACTAGAGAGACGTGTCCGACCACTAGCTCCAGCTACAACCATGTAGTTATTCATGTTGGCGCCAACAACGTAAGGATGAAGCAGTCATAGGTCACAAAAGTTAGCCTTGCTAGGACGTTTGAGTTTGCCAGAAAGATGACTCTGCGTCGATTAATTGTCTCTGGTCCCTTACCCATGCAGGGTACTAAAGACGAGGTTTACAGTAGGCTTATATCTCTGAACTGTTGGCTGGTCTGTCACTGTAGAGAGCAGGGATATAGTTTTGTAGATAACTAGCTTTCTTTCTGGGGCTGCCCTGACCTGCTGAAAGCAGATGGAACTTCATCCTACCAGAAAAGGCGCTGCTGTTTTGTTTAGTAATATAGAAAAAGGTGTTTACAGCAGGTTTGACACTAGGGACGTAGTGCTCAGCAGGTCGCAGGTGATTAGAGAGCCTGGTGGAGTTATAGGAAGTGCGGTTTTGGAGTCCACTAGTCTAGCATCGAAGTCTAGGGAGGGAAATCCCCATAATCTATACTATCTGCCTGACAGCCACATTTATAATATTGAGACTGTCTCCCTCTCCCGCCGTACTACTCATCAGTCTCTTGAACATGCAAATCTCCACACATTGGTCACCATTCCTATAACCTGTGGCAATGAAGTGTCTCACAAAGCATCTGACACATTTCTCCAAAACCGAATCACTACTGTGTCCTCACACTGTCACATTCACAGGCCCTCTAGATTTTTCCTTCCAAAATAAGATAAAAAAATTTCTTACTTTGCTTGCTTTATTTACCAGAAACCTTACGGACCAGCCTGTTGCTGACAACTCCAGCCTTAACAGGACCCTGAAATTTGATTTCCTGAACATTAGAAAACTGTCCAGTAAAACATTACTAATAAAGGACTTGATTCTTGAGCATAAGCTGGATATTATTGGTCACTGTGAAACATGGTTTAAACCAAATGTTATCATTCCTCTTATTGAGGCTTCCCCACCTGATTTTAATAATGCTGCTTGAGCCACTAAGCAAGGTGGGGGTGTGGCTTTAATCTATAAATCAGATTTCAGGCTAATGACTAAATGGGAAGTAACCTTTAACTCTTTCGAGGCTCTTATATTGAAACCTTCTACATCAGCTAACATCAGCCCTCTCCAGGATGACAGACCACCACCAATTCACCTTGTGGTACTTTACAGACCATCAGGCCCTTATTCACAGTTTTTAGAAGAATTAGGTGAATTTATCCCAGGTCTTGTCACTGACACTGACAACATTACAATTATTGGTGACTTTAATATTCATTTAAATAAGGCCTGAGATCCTCTAAGTAAAGTCTTTCCAGCAATTATTGACACTTTTGGTTTCACCCAGTTTGTGGCTGAACCACCTTAATTTAATGGCAACACTTTAGACTTGATCCTATCCCGTGGAATTGAGGTCTCTAGTCTGACTGTCTCTCCCCTCACTTCTGCAATCTCTGATCACTTTTTTATCAAGTTTGAAGCAACATTAGCCTGTCTTCACAATACTAGCTCAAATGTATTTACCACACAACACATTGGTTCAGCAACTGTAGCTGCTCTTGCTGAGCAACTGACTGTTGTACTAGTAAATTAAACACAGCTCTGTCTAGCGTCTTGGACTCAGTTGCTTCTCTCATCACTAAAACCAGACGGTTAAAGAGGTCTACACCGTGGTTTACTGAAGAAGCACCAACCCTGAAAAAATCCTGCAGGAGATTGGAGAATAAATGGTGCAAATCAAAATATGCAGCACAAGTATGTGTTAAAATACAAGTGTGCTCTCTCCACTGCTAGAGCAGCCTACTTCTCTCAGTTAATCAGTAAGAATAAACACAATCATAGATTTCTTTTTGACACTGTAGCTAAACTCACTCAGCAGCAGCCGTCTCTTAGCTGCTCGCCCTTTACAGCCCATGACTTTCTAGAATTTTTCCGTAATAGAATAGACAAGATTAGACATAAAATCACCTCTTTTCCAGCTTCTACAGAACCAGCAGAGCATTACATTGAATCCCTCTTAACCTCTCCTTTATAAAATTTTCTGTCTACTGGCCCCTCTACCAGCTAAACTCTCCAAAGACCTCTGGGACTTTCAGTGCTGAACTTTATTATTTTTACACTCACTTCTGGCACTGTTCCCAGTAGCTTTAAGCCTACTGTGGTTAAACTTTACTTAAAAAAACCACACCTTGATCCAGGATCTTTAAATATTTATCGACCAGTCTCAAACCTTTCTTTCTTTTCTATAAGCACTGGAAAAAGATGTATCTCAGGAGCTTTAGTCTCATATGTCCAATAGCCTGTCACTCCACTGAGACAGCGCTCACTAAAGTAGTAAATGATCTTCTGATCTCTATGGATTCGGACTCCACCTCTGTGCTCCTCCTGGATCTCAGTAGAGCTTTTGATACTATAGATCATTGTATTCTCTTAGACTGACTTGAAAGCAAATTTGGTGTTTCTGGACTGGCCCTCACCTGGTTAAAGTCCTACTTATCTGACAGAACACAGTGTGTCTCCTATACCCCTGGTATAGTACCCCTTGGCTCTGTTCTTGGCCCTCTGTGTTTCTCTCTATATATTTTGCCTCTTGGTCAAATTTTTCACTGTCATGGAAATTAATATCCATTGTTATACTGACGATACTCAGGTGTATGTGCCTATAAAGGCTGATGATTCCTCTCAAATTACGAATTTAGAGGTCTATTTGCCTGCTGTGAAAAGCTGGATGTCTCGTAACTTTTTGCTCCTAAATTCAGACAAAACTGAGATGCTGGTTGTTGGCCCGACCTGAAATAGACACCAGTTTGATCAAATAACAGTAACTCTTGATAACTGTGTGATTTCTCATTGTCTGACAGCCAAAAATCACCAAAAGTGTCTTTTTTAATCTACATAACATAGCTAGGATTCGGTCTTTTGACTTTATTATTCTAACATTTTATTTTCTGGCCTTCCACACGCTCGTATTAAAAGTCTTCAAATGGTTCAGAATGCTGCAGCTTAAATTGTTACCAAATCCAGAAAATTTGACCATATTGCACCAATTTTAGCTTCCCTTCATTGGCTTCCTGTCCATATCAGATCACACTTTAAGGTTCTTTTGAGTCATATAAGATTCTAAATGGACTTGCTCCTTCATACCTGTGTGATCTGCTTAAACCTTATACTCTTGTGCTCTCTGGCCCAGAATTTAGGGCTCCTGTCTGTTCCCAGAGTTAAAAAGACATCAGCTGGCTGCAGAGCCTTTTCCTATCAGGTCCCTCTGCTCTGGAACAACCTCCCTGCTGATATCAGACTGTCTGACTCCATTCAGACTTTCATATCTAAACCTAAAACGTATTTTTATGGCCTAACTTTCGGTTAGCTGCTTATTCTTTTACAAACTCAGGCTTTGTACCTGTTGTCATCCTACCACCGGCAGGTGGGCCTCAGATGGTCTCCCACCATGGTGTTTTGGTGCATATCAATAACAATAAACATAGTAGGAACAAAAGAAATATAAACAAAGATGAAAACTAGTAAGCAGTGCAGTTTAGATATAAGTAGAAATAATTAACAATTAGATCAAATAAAATAGAATATTTACAATAAAATGTGAAGAAATATGGAGAAAAGAATAAATAGAAATGACCGCAGCCTCCTGCCAGAGGGGAGTGACACAAAGAGTTAGCTTCTCTCACCACCTTGCTAAACCTGTACTTTGACTCTTTAAACCGGTCCCTGTCCCCACTCCTGAGCGCTTCTTCCTTTTGCCACTGTAGGTGACTGAGCTTGGCTGTGAACCAGGGTTTGTTATTGTTATAACTCACCCTGGCACGTTTTGGGATACAGCAGTCCTCACAGAAGCTGATGTAGGATGTCATAGCCTCTGTGAACTCATCCAGACTGTTGGTGGCGGTCCTGAACACATCTCTGTCAATGCAATCCAAACAGGCCTGAAGGTCCTCAAATGGCTTCACTGTTTCATTGCTTTCATGTCCTCACAACAGGTTTACAGAATTTTAGTTTCTGCCTGTATGTAGGAATCAGATGGACCATGATGTGGTCAGAGTGGCCATTGGGACAGCATGATAAACACTGTTGTGGTGTAACGGTGATCCAAAATATTCCCCTCCCTGGTTGGGCATTTAATGAACTGTATTTGGAAAATTTAATGCCTGAGGTTTCCTTTGATAAAGTCACAGAGGACAATAACTAGGGAGTCAGGGTCCATACACACTATCTGGTCGGCGAGAACACGCTGTGCCTCCTGCACGTGCCTGTGGGGGAATGTAAACATCAACCAGAATGAATGAAGTGAACTAACAGGGGAGTAGAAAGGTTTGCAGTTTATGAAGAATGATTCCAGGTCAGAAGAACAGTGCTGCAGCATCACTGTCACGTCATTACACCAGCCGCTGTTAGCATAGAAACAGATTCCTCCACCTTTCATTTTGCCAGAGAGTTCTGTGTCGCGATCCACTCTGAAGAGTTTGAATCCAGCCAGCTGCAGTGCAGAGTCTGGTATTGATCCACACAGCCACGTCTCCATGAAGCAAAAAAAACGAAGATGAAGCGAAGTCACTGTTCTTCTCCACCATTAGCTGAAGTTCATCCAGTTTGTTCGACAGCGAGCTCATGTTGGAGAGAAATATACCTGGTAGCGGTGTGCTAAGTCTGGGCTGTCGGAGGTGCACAAGTGCACCGGCAGGTTTCCCTCTCCTCTGGCACTTCACTGAGTTAGCAACGGTCAGAGCACCTTTGACCAGAATGGCCAAAAATTCCACAGATGATGTGAGGAAAGTGGGAAACAAATCCGCTGGAGTTGTTTCCTCGATGTTTATGAGCTCTTCTGTGGTGAAAGAGCTCTGGGTAGCACAGCAGAAAACGAATTAGCAAACAAGATAAGGCAAAACAATGCGCACCAACACACCGAGGCAGCCATCTGCGGTGCCATTTTGAATCACTTAATCACCTTCTTGTACGACTCTCCCCTCATGACCAAACACGCTCAAAGAGCAAGACTCTGATTCTGATTTGGAAAATAGGGGTTTGGTGAACCCTTTTGGCTGAACAGAGACGCCACAGTAATCAATAAATCACTTGGTGGAGGTTTGTGCCTTTATGTTAACAAAATGTAGTGCAAAATGGTATTTGTACGTGAAACATTATGCACCTCCGACATCGAACTTTTATCCGTATCCCTACGAACATATTATCTGCCTAGGGAATTTCCTATACTGATACTGCCACAAAGGTATATAGTAAAAAAAAAACAGCTAATCAATGTAATATCATACAAAAAAGGGGTCATGACCCGGTTCAGTGAGCTTCAAAAGCTGAAAAGGGAACTTAGCTTGCTAAACAAAATTATAAGGACAAAGTAGGGAACATGTTTGCATCTGGTAATTCATGCCCTGCATGGGAGGGGGTGATAATGGGGATGCATGAGAAGAAGTGACCTGCATAATGAATTTAACTTGTTTTATAATAGTTTGAATGTCCATGATTTTAGTGATGAATTGTCTGTTTGTGTTGCTTCTAAGGCTGCACAGTGGTGCAGTGGTTAGCGCTGTCGCCTCACAGCAAGAAGGTTCCGGGTTCAAGTCCCGGCTCGGACGCGGGATCTTTCTGTGTGGAGTTTGCATGTTCTCCCCGTGCCTGTGTGGGTTCTCTCCGGGTTCTCCGGCTTCCTCACTAAGTCCAAAGACATGCAAATGGGGACTAGGCTGATTGGATACTCTGACCATAGGTGTGGCTGTGAGTGTGAATGGTTGTCTGTGTTTGCCCTGCGATGGACTGGCGACCTGTCCAGGGTGTACCCCGCCTCTCGCCCGAAAAGATGCTGGGATAGGCTCCAGCCCCCCTGCGACCCTACTAGAGGATAAGCGGAAGAAAATGGATGGATGGATGTTGCTTTTATGCAGAACAATGTGCATGTTGACGGGAACATGGTCCTGAGACATTTTTGGTCAGTAAATTTAGGAAAAGTCCAGGCCCTGATGGCATCGGAGGTTGTTTACTGAAGATTATTTTCTGCTTTATTTTCACTTCGTCACTCTGGCTCCGGAGGGTTCCTTGTCTTTGGAAGGAGTCCATAATTATACTCGTGCCAAAAAACAAAGTTCCAAAGTCACCTAACGATTATAGGCCTGTAGCACTTACCTCTTTAATTATGAAGTAACTTGAGAGGATTGTAAAGGATGCCCTTCTGAGCATGGTCCATGAAATTCTAGACCCGTTCCAATTTGCTTACAGGTCAGGTAGGGGGGTTGTTGATGAGACATGCACATTTCTTAACATGATTTTATCACACCTAGAGAGTTCAAAAACTCTGGTGCAGCTAGTCAAAGCCACTATGTGGGGAGCCACATCCTGAAGTTTGCTGATGATTTGGTCATTGTGTAGCTCCTCAGCAGTATGGATCCGGATGATAGTCCTGCAATGTTTGAATTCATTGACGCGTCCTTCCTGGACATAAACGTCTCCGAGTTCGAGTTCATACTGCTTCCATCCAGTCACAGGTACAAACTGCTAAGATGCAGAATTTGTCACAGCCTGCTCTGCTTCTTACCTGCTGCTTCAGTGTTTCTCACCGTACCCACCTGTTGCTCCTAGCTGCACTCCATCTCCAATCAAGCCAGTATTTAGGCAGCCTTCGTGTAATGGTTTGCCATGCAAGACATTTTATGTTTGAGTTTATGTTTGGATTTTGTCACTTCCTGTTTTATTTTGTAGTGGTTTCCTTGTGTCTTGATGTTTGTACTTCCTGTCTTTGTCCTTTTTCCCTGTTTGGTGATTGTCTGTCTCGCCCTAATGTGTTTCACCTGTGTTCAATCACCCTTGCCTCCCTTGTGTCTATTTAGTCTCTGTGCTCCCGTTTGTATGTTCATGTCCCTGGTGTTGCCTGTCCTTGTTACCTCGAGCTTCTGGTTCTTGCTGTGTTTGTCCCCGGAGTTACCGGTTAAGTCCTTGTCTTCCTTGTACTTCTGGTTCCTCGTGTCACCTAGTGCTTTTGGTTCCTGTTCATGCTCCTTGTGTGTGTTGTAAGTAGTCACTTTTTTGATATTAAAATTATTTCTTTCCACCTACTCCCTTGTGTTTTTGGCTGCATTTGGGTCCAGCTTAACCACAAACTTGACACTTGGTCCACTCATTCATTGCCAGATTGTTCTTTGTACTCATGCAAGACTTTCCAGCGTTCATCTTTGGACAGATTCTCTGGTATCAACTCTGCTCATCCCTGACCATCCTGCGTTGTCTCTGCCCCAGTAAATGCCTCAGCCTTCTGTCCCCGACCTCAAATTCTGCCTGTGCACTTCCTGGTTCCCATTTGCCTGTGGCTGTTTGGCGTTCTCCAGCCCCGATGTTGCAGTGCTCATCTTGTGAGTACTTCCCTGCTGGTTTCCTGATCTTTCGTCTGGCTCTGATTACCCGCCTGTCTGGTCCTTCCTGGTTCTGATCCTCCTGCTCCCTCGACAACATCGTGTGTGTGTGTGTGTGTGTGTGTGTGTGTGTGTGTGTGTGTGTGTGTGTGTGTGTGTGTGTGTGTGTGTGTGTGTGTGTGTGTGTGTGTGTGTGTGTGTGTGTGTGTGTGTGTGTGTGTGTGTGTGTGTGTGTGTTGTGTGTGTGTGTGTCCCACCATAGACTACTCACCTGTGTATTAATCTGAACTACACTGCTGCTCACCTGTTCATCCTCATTCCTGTGAACAAAAGTCATTGCCAGTCTTACCTGTGGTGTTTTGTGCTGCAACTGGGTCCAACCAACACCTGGTACAGAACTAATAGGTTTAAGAACTTTTGTCCCTGCTGCTATTGGTTTCTTAAATAACTCATTGTGATTTTTATATTGTACACTTTATTTATTTTTTTACCAGTTGGACCCTTTTGTTTATTTATGAATTTATAGTATTTGTTGCATTGGATTTACTGATTAGAATCTGTTTGATAAACTATTTTTGTGTGAATCACTGTTTTGCTGTAGTCAAATGCTACAGTGATCTATCTGGCTGCACAACAATTTCATCCTCGGGGATGAAGATATTTCAGCTGAGGTCTGGGGGTGACTCTGGAGTGACTCTGTGCTTTTAGCTGCTTTTCATTCTTGACTTTTATGCGTTTATCCTCTATTTTTACCAACCTTCTTTGGCCTGGTTTTTGCTTTGCTAACTGACACCTCTTTGTGTCTTTTATTGTTTTGCTCTGAGACAAAGAAGTAAGGAATGAAAAAATGATGGGTCAATTTGAGATCAGTGTTGATTTCACTTCCCTCCTGACTGATGTGATATAGTTTTTTGTTTCTTTTAAGATCAGTGTCCTCACACAAGATGAAAGAACAATCATTGGTCAAAACTGAAGTCACATTGTTAGAACTATTGACAGTCAGTGAAACAGCTAAACACTATATATTTGCAGGACATGTTGCAAATGCTAACACACTGTTTTCAAAACTTATCACATGCAAAACAGAATGACGGCAAAACTCATGTGTTTCGGCAGGACCCATATTGACATAGAAAATCTCAGCAGAATATTTCCAGTAAAATGAAATAATTGAAAAACAGCTGATTGCAATTTCAGTTTGAAGCAGTTGTACACTGTAACTAGTGAACATGTGAAAGAACTGTGGTATCAATATGTGCAGGTAAGATGTCTGTTCAATAACCAGAGACATACACATCTATACATGTAGATACTGTAACACTGATTTACTGTCATTTAGAGAGTCATGGAGCAGGTAAACTGCGGATACAGTCATCTTTGTGGATGAAGCTGAATTCATGATCACAGTACTGTATAGTATGAGTTATACTGTACATGTTGAAGTTTTTTGTTGTCATTATTGCAGCCCTGGAATTTTGATTCATTTTTGTTCCTGTTAGTGTTTTTCAGTCAGTGTGTTGTGAGTGACAGTGGAAACTTTCTGAGTGAGTGTATGAAGAATTCTGGTGGTTTGAGTTTTGGAGAAGATATTCACTGTTTAGCCGAAATGTAGACTATATGAAGATGTTTGACTGATGCTCATTAGAAACTGAAAAAACGAACTCCAGGAGTCTACTCGGTATTCTGATTAATAAGGGACTTTTTGCATCAATTCTGACATTTATTAAATTCATTCACCACTTTATGTGAGTAAGCAGAATGGTTCCAAAAACTTGGGAGGAATCCAGTTTCCCTCTCTCTTTACCTCATGTTTGGACAGTCCATTATGTGTTATGTTTTGTCCCTTGAGGCTGCAATCCAGGTGTAAAACAGTTGCATCAGAGAAAGCTCTCTGCACATCTTAGGTCAAGCCGCACAGTTTCAACACTGTAAATTTAAGTCGTTTGTGTGTGTGTGTGTGTGTGTGTGTGTGTGTCTATATATATATATACCTGGTTCTCCACCAACATGGCGATGTCCACAAACATGTCATGGAGCTCTTTGATGCTGCTTTCCAGCCTCATGATGTCTTTGTGACGAGCCTCAATCTCATTCAGGGCCTGCTGGTTGATCTTAGACTCTGTAATCTGTGTGTGTGTGTTTGCAGGGGTTGGGTGGGGGCAGAATAAATTATGATTATGACAGTGTATGAAAACAGGCAGATTGAACTGTCTCATTGTCATAAGCACAGATCATGACTCACACACTCAAACATTTAATGACAGTCAGTGGTAGTTCAGAGACGCAACCTGCTGCTCAGTCTAGACACTGAGCCAGACAGCTACTCACTCTATTGCAGGTAGGTGAGGCTGGACTCCACCTGTGTGACTATCTGTTGTCGTGTTCAGAGCTGCAACTTACAATTACTTTCATTCTCAATCCCTTGTTTTCAGATCTTTGTTTCCTGTCATGGAGGACCAGGAAATGTGGCCAGGTCTCACATTTTAGAAGCAGGAACCAGGACGATGCTTGAAAATAACATCAACAATTAACTAATTATCAAAATCAATCAACTAATTGATTCCAAGAACCTGAACAACAACACAGGTGATTTTAACTCTCTGATACGACCCAGAGGAGTGTCTCCTGAAATAGCTTCCCTATGGCGGCAGGCATACTGGACCCAGGTTGTCATGGTTACAATAATAAACACGCAGACTCTACCAAGAGCGGCATACCTCGCTTCATCTCCATGGTTACTATAATAATGGCCATGGCTTGGTTAAGTTTAGGAAAAGATCATGATTTTGTTCAAATAAGTACTTCCTCAACTTTAGATGATCTCTGTTATCATGGTTACAATAATAACAAAAAACGGTTATGGATAATAGAAACATGGGAATCGAACACCGCTCTCCTGCGTCATATTCATCCATCCACCACAACCTCCTCCTGACATGGACTTTGTCTCTCTTTATACTACATCACCACACTTCCCTTTGCTCCTGTCATCATTACTACGACCACTAGATGTCGCCTAGCATCAATACCTAACTGGGTCATAATAAGCTGCTGCATAGACGACCTATAGGCTCGTTTTTTACAGGATGACAGTCTCATTGATTGACTGCCTCATCGATGAGGCTCTGGTTGTGTTATCTTCTCCACACACTGTGAGTCTCACCCCGGCAGTGAAGACGGCTGTGTTGCCTCCCTCCAGCATCTCTTCCAGTTCATCGTCGGTTGTTGTCTTCCCCGCTGTGATGGACAGAGAGGACAGTTATAAAGCTGTCTGCCATAAACATCCGTGAGCAGCTGCTTCAACTGAAGTTACAACAAATACTTGTCTGATAGCAGCAGATTTTAAGTGGATTTAGCACCTCTATACTTGACTGACATTAAAGGTACCCTGTACAGTTTGTGACCACTGGGGGGTGCCGAAATCTTACTGATTGGGTGTAGCCCAGTGGTTGGCAGCTGGTTGCCCACGGGCCAAAACTGGCCTGTCAGATTATTTTGATAATATGATTTTTTTTTTTAAATAAATGGACAGGCTTATTTTTGACACATGATCTACTTTCAGATGAACCCTGAAAGAAAAAAAATTCTATATTTGATATTTAATTTCAAAAGTTCAGTCTCTGCTAACCAGACCATGTTAATTGCTACCTGCAGCTGGAGACAGTAGTTCTGGTTCTGCTCTGTAGTCTAAGTGAGTTTGGTGTAGCTCCACATGAACCAGTTCTCCACCTGAGCAGAACTAGAACCACTCTCACCAGCTGCAGTCCAAGATGGTGGAGTTACAGTCCGTCTGACAGACCAGAGACCTGGTGCAGGCAGGACAACCTGAGGCGGGGTTAGCCAGGCCTAGATAGTAAGCAGCGACTGAACTTTCAAATTAAAACACTTACATACTGCACCACATAAATAAATAACAGTACAACAGATACTCCAGATGAATTCAGCATAAAGGGAGATTGGTTTTGACACAGTTTGTAAACTGTGTTAGACAGCGGCAGACAGACATCTGAAAGAAGTGTAAAAAAGAAAGGAATCACAACTCCCTGTCAGGACTTTCAGAATAAAATCAGAGCGGAAGCAAGATGGTGGATTGTGATTTTACCCATTTTGCAGGGGCACCACTGCTGTGTGAATGCTAGCATGTTAGCTTCTGATTGGAGTGTTTGCTAATCTGCTAGCTAGTCAAGTAATTCCATAGAACACACAGCAAAAATTATCATTGTTTTTAAAAAGCTATAGCTACA